>NC_140593.1:1081937169-1083137169 GCF_964204655.1 Triturus cristatus
GACGTGGATTGGAGTCGGGCTGCAAAGCACATAGAGGTATAAGCACAGAGAAATGCTCACTTTCTAACAGTGGCATTTCAAAAAAATAGTAGAAAAATCCACCTACAACAGGAAGCATGATTTATCACTACCATTATAAACATACCAAACATGGCGGCACTACTCCTTTCAGATCAGGAATTACCACTTAAACATATATAAGGGAATTCCCAATGCTAGCCTATGAGAGGAGTATAGTTTGTTAGTCACTACCTGGACATGCCACACAATAAAGGCACATGTCCTACCTTTAACCTACACAGCACCCTTCGAGTGAAGTGTGATACAGTGTGTCTCACGATCTGCAACAAGCAGTTGCCTCTGTTAAGGTGGAACACGACTAATGCAAGAAGAGGATTTCTTAAATCAAAATTGTAGCAGAAAGAGTTTTTCTTTGTGTATCAAAGATAGTTTCAGATGGACTTTGTCTTGACTGCCATTTGAGTACTGAATCTGCAGTTGATTTCTCAGGTAGAAACCCATGGATTTAGCGTGGTTGTTAAATCCAGTGCTTAATTTGTAAAATAATGTGTTCCGGGGCCCAAGTTTTCTCAAACTCTCAGATGCAGCTGCTGAATGTTGGAATTGCCTAATACCAATGATGTATTTCACTTCATGTCTCTTTCTTCCACCAACATACTCTCCCTGTCCCTTTATCGCACTCTTGCAGGTACTTTTTCATCCCTGCTTTCTTCGGTCACAACAGTTTTTCTCTTTTTCTATTCATCCTCCTTTACCCCTCTTTGGTCTTTCTCTCTCTTGTTCCGGGTTAAAGTGTCATGCTTAAAAAAAAGTCCCGGTCCCAAAAAACAGTGCTGGTGGACCCCACCTGCAACCACAGGCTCAAAGTAAGCACTGGTTGAATCTAACAACAAAGTTGTCAAGTTTAATCACCAATAAATAATTTTGCACTGCTTACTGCTCCCTGCCACTGTCACTGTCAATAAACATAAATTCTGTCTTTCTAGGGTTGTAAGATTCATCAGCGATCCGGAACAGGGCCAAGAGTTTGTATCACTCCATTATCAGGCTAGTCATTAGCTTTACAGCCATACATAAAACAAAACAAAAGTTTCTACGCCATAGATTGTTAATTATTAAACATTGTATTAAATTGTTTGGGAATCATTCGATTACCTCTATGTTTTCATTGAATCAATGAATCAATCAGAGGATTTGTAAAGCGCGCTACTTACCCGCGAGGGTCTCAAGGCGCTGGGGGGGGGGGGGGGGGGGGCGCCGTTACTGCTCGAAAAGCCAGGTCTTGAGGCGTTTTCATTGCAGGTTGTGTGGATAGCCAGGAGGAGCTGGCTTATGTTTTATACCTTTGTCCAAAATTGGGTGAGGAGTATCGACAGCTTCTCCCAGAGATTTAGTTTGAAAAGAATTTGGTCAACAGTGAAATGTATGGCGTGAAGTTTGAAAAAGAAAAGTTGTACCGAATTTCTGACATGTTTATAAGGCAACATTGTTTTGGGATAAAATCCAAAGAATTTTGTAAAACGTGTATGTTGAGCAGACCAAATTTTAATTTGTGTATGTTGACGGACAAGTCCTTTGGGTTTTCAATGGTTTTTATGTTCATTTTATTATAAGCATTGTTACTGATTGAACAACAGAAATGATTTCATCTTACTGAGGATTCTAGTTCATCTTGTTCCACGGGTATGATCTACCACAGCTCCACTGTTTCCGCTCCACCAGGAAATGTTTTATGCTGAATAAGTAAGTGTTTGTTTTCATTATAATAACTTATCTTGCTTTATAAACAGGCACAGGTGCTCAAGCTCCTCCCACCAGTAAGGCCCAATAAGACAGAATCTAGCCTGCTGTCAAGAAAAGCATTTTTATTAAAGGGCACCCCGGTCAAAGGCACCTTTCCAGCCCACATCAACAGGCATATGAGTGCAGATCTAGCAAGAGGAAAGATTAATGGTGTGTCTGTTTTTGTCAAGCAGCAGCACGTAGGTGTTGTTGACATGGACAGAGTGGCATCTCCACCCTAGGACAGGTTCAGTACAGTTTGGACTTCCAAGCATTCCCCGTTCCACAAAAACAATGTATCCAACCAGCAGCCAGATGCTCAAGGCAGCAGCAAAGATAGCAGGCCAGACCGACAAAGGGTTCTGGTATCTAGGAACAGCCCACTTACCTCGGATGGAGGTGGCAACGATGAGAGGTGTCGGGCATGGCATTGCATGAGTGGGAGGTACACACAATGTAAGTGCTGGTCTATCTCCAAAGTCTTGCCGGACCTCCCTAACTGCGGTTGAAATATAGAGGGTCCCTCGGCCACTCAAGATCCCGTTTGGAATTCTGAACCGGGGAATAAAATCCCTTTACAACTGTGAGGGCTTCTGCTCTGGTACGCGGATAAGCTTCCCATAACCCAAAAACATGCAAACTATGACTAGAAAATAGGAATAAAATGCACACTATGAAATCTGGTTAAAATCCATGTAGGAGGTGTTTGAAGTGGCCCCAAGGGAGACTGTGAGCAGCAGGGGCGGTCTTGATCATTTTTCTAGAATTATGGGAGCGACAAGTGGCACAAGAGTGGCATTGATTTTGTGGTATAGAAGAAAAGAAGTGGGTTGCTCAAGCACTTATCATGCCATCACTACTGACATGGGCGGCAGCATGATACAACCGTGTAAAGTTGGGGAGCAGAATTTTCAGGGCGACCCCACATCCAATGCTGTCTCTTCACACCCTGTCAAGATACCTTTTACCCTTAATCGATCCAATACTACGTTTCACTTTCTGAAGCCTAATTCTGCTAAATTCTCTAATGGATGTCTAATATTGTTCATAATATTTGTTTACCCGCGTTCCTTTCAATAATATTTCATATCTACCTGTTGCACGGTGGATTAACACTTAAGGGCTCCTTATAAGTTCCATACTCTGGGATGTAATTCTGCCCATGCAGTATTTACTGGCTGTGGTATTACGCCCTAGTTTGAGATTCTCTTGTTCCTACAGTTGCTGTATGGTGGACCGAAAAGCCAGCCTACATGAGCCAGATCCCCTCATACAGAAGGATCAGGGGCCATATCATGAACATCTCCAGTACCCATGCACATGCGCAAAACGGGTTCACATGCCTGTTCTGCTGAAACTGTGCTGCCTTTTGGCACATACATTAACTCAGAAAACATACAAGTTAGTTTCTGATCAATAGACGATAAGGCTCAAAATCAATGCAAGGCTGCCACTGCTCTGAGTTTGCTAGTATTTGCTGCAGATAGTGACATTTTAAGAAACACAGGTGCATAGATCTGTTCTCAGCAAGCACACTAAAGTAGGATGTCTTCATGATCTAGCCCCAGGGTCAAAAGACTCAAGTTTCATTCCTAGTTCCTGCAGGTCAACATGAAGGTTGGCACTTATGGAGTTGACACGAGGTTGGACCATTAGCAGCATCACTTTTACAAGCCCCTGAGTCTGCAATTGATGAAAACAGATTGAGCTGTGCTTGTCCTTTGCCCCCAAGATGGACAATCTACCAGAAGGGTGTATGCTGCACAGGACACAGAGGTAAAGTGCCTTGTGCAATTCTCACACATGCCTGTCAGAATAAATAAAGGCCCATGGCTTTGCATAAACTTCAAATAAGGATAAAAAGAGATAGACACAATCTAACAGAGTATAACAAACTTCGTTTACGGTGTGCACTGCACAGGCAAATGGCCCAAGGCATCCTGCAGGTTATAAAGTTTCTTTACAACCTCAGCTGCTTCTTCAAACAGCCACACAATTTGCTATGCCCAAAGTCCCTAACAGTGTGACTATTAACTCCTTTAGCAGGCTTCTCCCCTATGACCAGGGAAAGCAGAACTAGGCCAAGACCAGACAGTAATAATACATTTATTAGTGCAGTTCTTTCCTGGTATCTCAAGAAAAAGAACAGGGCTATGTGATACTGGTCTGAAATAACAGCACACCAAGCACCGACACAACGTATTTCTTACGCTGTGAGTAGAAAATAATAATGCAGCTGATTTTTGCCATTTTTCTAAAGAACAGAGCAACAGCAAAGTCTTAAATGCCCACCATTATTTTTTTATCTACTTCAAGCAAATCTTAATGAGGTGCTACATATCCCAATCTGTGCACAAGCTTGACGTGGGGTAGGACTAGATTACAGAAAAGGGGAGTGGAGTCAGAGAAATCAGTCCGGCAGTGTGGTGAGATAAGGAAAACTTACTTGAAAGAGCAAATTCAAGGAAAGGGTACAAAGAAGGAAGCTAATAGCTTTAAAAAAGGCTGGGATAATTGACAATATGAATGATGATGGAAGGAAATACAATTTCTTTATAAGCACTGGAAAAACACCATGTCTTTGATTTTGTATGGAGCAAAAAAGAGTGAAGGCGATTATCAAAGATTCTTACACTCATTGAAAACATTGAAAAAACACCACCAGATTTCACAAGTAATAGAAACTGAAAACAGGAAAGTCTAGGCATAGTATATGGAACTGATTTTTTATGCATGACATTCTACACTTCACCTCTGTACAGACAGTTTCCCCTTTCAGATTTCACAAAGTACCTCCTATGAAATGTGAATAGAGAAAGGTAATGGATTGCAGTTTGTGCCACGCAACCTGTAATCACCGTTTGGCTGCAAACTACCATTTGAAAAATCAATCTCCCTCTCTCTCTCTCTCTTCTCTCTCTCTCTCTCTCTCTCTCTTCTCTTTCTCTCTCTCTCTCTTGCTCGTCAGGACTCCACACCAGTTTGCATCACACATTCCCACTGTACTCACACAATTACTAACCATCACTCTGATACAAGTGCGATAATTCAAACTGATTGCGGCCGCCAAAGCTTTACAAATGGCTTGGGTGCCAGGAATTGGTAGTTTTTAATGTATATTGAATTATCAATCAACTGTTTTTCTGCTCATCTTTAAATTACACAAACAGCGCCACCATGTGACAACTGTCATAAGTGCAGGTTCTGGCAATTAAGCGCCGGTAATAAGCACCGGAAACCACCGGCTCAAATTAAGCACTGCTCTAATCCCAAATGTATCCTGTAAAACAGTTCTAGGACATTTCAACATGCAACTTTAACCTCCGCACTCCGTGTGCAAGTGACCGCTCTTCGGCGAAATCCCCTCTAGACAAGGGCTCCCTTCCCCTTTGTTCTTTCACTGCTCTTTCTCCGACTCACCATACATTGTACTGCAGCTGCTCTCTCTTTGTTTGTTGGGTGAGTCGAAATTTGACAGAAGAGCAGCTTCCAGGCAATCTGTGTAGGAGTGAACCATGACCCAGAAGTCTGATCTCTTTTTAGGGCGTGCCTCTACTCAATTGTTTTGTTCGTGTTTTTATTACAGGGGTGCAGCCATAACCCTGCTATTTTTGGAGGTGCTCAAGTTCTAATGCCTTTTAAAATAATGTTTCTGCCCGCTCCTATTCTTTGTCCGTGCAATGCCAGCAGTTGGGCCTGTAAAACTCGTCTTTTTATGCAGCTGGAAGTCATTACTAGGTGCACCCCTGCTTTTGGGAAGGACAAAGTCTGATCTTTACTATGCAAAGGGTAACTTTGTCATGGCTTTCCCCAGCGCTCCCCAGTACTGGGGCCTACATTTGATCCCCTTAAAAGCCATCTTGCTCCCCTGTGCTGGAGTCACCCTTAGTAGTCCAAACCAGTAGAATTATCCTTGGATTTACATATGGTTGAGGTTTTATAAATCAGGATGAGCGCGCCCACGCCTGCATGACTTATTATTTCTATCAGATTCTTAAAATATACAAAGAGTGGGCATTGGCTCCAACGAGAAGCGTATTACTCTCTCACTCCATGCTATTGGCTGTTAAGTGTATTATTTTATCATCCAGGGAGTCCTTCATTTGGAATGTAGGTGGTACTATTTTAAATGTTTTAAGTACACTCAATCACACCGTCACATTCAGTTCTTTATCTCCCATACAGTGCTTAATTTGAGCCGGTGGGTGCAGGGGCGCCCATTGCACTCATTTTTGGGGACCAGCACTTATTTTTCCTCAGACTTTAACCCCTAACAAGACAGACAAAATTATTTTACAAATTAAGCACTCATAGGCGTTATATACAGAATGTATCTTTTTTTTTGCTACTGCTATCTTAGACAATAAGACAGCCTTTAATGTAATAAACAGTATTTTGTTCAGGTAAACGCCACTTGGGGAACACCTGTGTTTACATGGGTTAAGACATTAAAGCCAGACCTGTTCGTTTTGACAATGTTTGTTCTCGTTGTATTGACAGGCTTAAGCTGATTGAATGGAATGCTGCCTGGGGGGATCCCCATTGGACAAGATTGATTTAAGCATTTATCCCGTTTTGCTTTAGCAGCAGCTGCCATCTGGCTCGGGGCTCAGCTGAAACCAGGTTATTTCCTTTTCATGTTACAATGAGTCAAAAACAGCATTTATTGCTCTGTCAGTCCAAGAAAACAATCGATTTGCTGCGAATGGTGATGACAAAGTGATAACTATACACAAAGTGCGCCTCTTTCACAAACAGCAGCGACGGATGTGCGGCCGCACCTGCCAGGATGTGAGCGAGGTTACTTTAAGTCGTATATTTGAATAAATGCTGCCCGTGATGACTGCCGACGTGGGAGATACCTTGCTACCAGTCGCACGTGGGTGGGGGCGGGGGAGGGTCTAGGAGGTGGAGGTAGGTGGGATGTTCTGTGTGACTGTTCCCAAACAACAGATCTTCCCAGAAACTTGAATGGCAACCCCTACAGAAGGCTCCTGAAAAGGGCCACATTCGTTTTAATGTTTTAAATTTGGTGGAAATTCTGGAATATGCGGCAATGGAGGACCAAATTAGGCAGCAATGTTGACTAAATTATGCGGAAAGCATAGTATGCAGCATTATGCGGCACATTGCGTGGCAATATTATCATACAATTTAGACACATTAACACATTGATACAGAAGAAATCAAAACATGCAAAGGTTTATTTAAAAAGACAAGTATACACAACCAGCACCCGCCATTCAAAATGTTCCTCACCAACAAATAATGCCTTGGTCTTTGAGAGGAGCACAGACATACGGTTTATTGGCACACTATCCACGTTACTTTAACTCCCAGGGTAAACAGTATGTCCAAAACACAATGTTCCATTCAGCACAGAACAACCCCACATGTTCACACTTCTTGTAATAAAAGGTGTGTTTCTTTTATTCTGTGCTTCGCGCGTTCCAGCACGCTTTTTGTTGTCAGCTGAAAACCAGACTTAATGAAAGTGTTCATCCTCTTGACATGGGGACAGTGGGGAGGTTTGCAACCAGTTTGCTAATAGTTGTGCTTGCCATATACAAGTGGCTGGACTTTGGCGTGGTTTTAAAAGCAAATTTTATTGTGAGCGCCAGGGCTCCATTTTCACATTTTAAAAACTATTTACATATTTAGTCGAATGTGGCAGATCACACACCTAACAGGCCCCATCAGAGTGGGGGTCCTAGATGTTCGGCAGGCAGGTCGATGCTTTCATGTCCTTTGCTTCCTAGGCAACAGATAAGCAGCATGGGTCTGGATTGAGTGCCTTGCCCCCGAGAAGGAGGTGACTTGATGGCTACCACTGAGTTCTAGTGCTCGGCACCGACACTTATGATAGTCCACCATATAGTGGCGCTGTCTGTCTAATTTAGAAATGAGCACAATAGTTGTTTAATAATTTAATATACATTAAAACAGACTAATACCTGCCACCCAAGCCATTCTTATAGTGTTGGGTGCCTAGAATAATCTGAATTGTTACACTGGTAGAAATGTGATAATTAGTAGTTGTCTTGGTAATGTCATTGGCAGCGCTGGCAAGGGCAATGGTTGGTGAAAGTGGCAGTGGACACTTGGCCAAAGCCCTGGCACTTATTGTTTTACAAAGTAAGCATTGGTTATTACTATCTCCTCCCATCTTTGGTCAAGTATCCATGCTTAAATCCATATACCTTGGTTCTTTTATTCAGTGCTTAGTTTGTAAAAGAATGTTGGTGCCCAAAGCCCTGCCTAGAAGCCCACAGCAAGCGCTATTACCACAGGGTTCAGCGCTCTCACCCACGCTATTCAACCTGTTCATGGAGCCTTTGACAGAAATTCTGAAATCATCCAGCATTCATTATCACATGTATGCGAATGATACCTAACTATACCTGAAGATCGCCTCCCTTGAGGACATCTAGTCCCTCAACTCAGTCCTACTGGAAACTCAAAGCTGGCTGACACGCAACCACTTGAAGTTAAATTCTCTCAAAACGGAATTCCTCCTAATCACACTACACAAGCAATCTCTGGTCATCGAACAATGGCTGAATCATCTCACTGCTCCTAACTGTAGGCCGCACCTGGTTGATTCTGCAACCTCTCTGGGAATTATGCTTGACAAAAGTCTGAACATGCAGAAGCACATCAACTCCCTCACCAAAGGAGCGAACGTCCAACTCAGCATTCTAAGGAAACTCAAACCTAACCTCCCTGCTCATGACCTAAAGGTGGCAGTGCAAGCCTTAGTGATATCAAAGCTGGACTATGGTAGCCCAACCCTTTGCTGCCTACCTAGAGTGAAGATTGCTCCTCTTAGGGCTGCACTCAACTCTGCTGCTAGGCTCGTAACAGGTGCCAAAAAATACAACCATATCACTCCTGACCTGTTGTCATTGAACTGGCTTCCATATGAACCTCAGATACAGTTGAACATTGCATGCATGGCACACAAAGCCATTCACTTCAATACCCCACTGTACCTCGCTCAGAAACTGGAGCTCTCATGTGGTTCGAGAGCCTCCAGAAGCGCCAGCACCCTATTGCTCAAACCACAAAAATTCAAGAAAAAAAACCCTACGATCGAACCTTCTCAGATATGGCACTGAGGATTTGGAACTCCCTCCCCCCTGAAGTCAGGATGAATCCTTCCAGTGTCCTCTTCAGCAAGCATTGAAAATGCAATAGGTCTCGCAATACTGAAAGTTTGAGCTATTGGCATTGCATTATTGTTTGCAACAGCAATAGCTCAAACTTTCAGTAATACGAGACCTATTGCATTGCACATGCTTGTTTTCAAGTGGGAGCACTGCAATACGTTGGATATACATCTCCCCAGTACAATTCGTGTAATTATGTTTACATTTCCCAAAAGTGAGGACTTCCTTATGAGCAGTTTTATCTGCGTTAATTTTAATTACGCTGGCCAGGTACATGAAATTTGTTGATACATCAGATCTGTGAAATGTACTCAAGTTTGCGTTTACACAATGTTGTGCAATCAAAAGACGCAGGAGCGTGGCTCACTAAGGATATGTCTTCCTCAAGGGATATATTCGTCTTGAACCAGTGTCCTGCCAGTATCTCACATGAATTGTTTTATGTGAGGTATCCAATCACATGAGATTTCCACACGTGATACCAGCAAACGATATTCCGCATAATTTTGTGCAATTTCCCTCTCTCTTCCCATTGCAAAAGCACGTGGACGTCACTGAATTTAATAACTACATAAACTTCGTTAACAAAAATTCCGTAAGTGGACAATTGTCAAATGCACTTGAAAATCCGAAGGCAGTGGCATTTGATGTCACAGAATCATACATCAGTCAATAGTGAGATGCCCTACTTGTAACACAGGTGACTAATGACTATCAAAACAAGCAATAGCCGCGCGGCCGTTAAAGTGACACGGCCGCCTGGCGCGAAAGTGAAAGGAAACCAGTGGTGCACGCGCACCACAGAGGAGCGGGGGCGAGGGAGCGCGGCAGCGAGGCGAACGTGCGCTGCTGCGCGTGCTAGAAACGGACGGGAATGGGAGGAGCAAAGACAGGACATGCGCCCGCCTTTGCCCAATTGCAACGCTAGGTGCGAGACCTAAAAAGGAAGTCAAAGTGCTCTTGCTGAAGAAATTTCTGCCTCTGACTGGCTATTCCATTGGATAATGAGGTCGCAGCAGCAGATCTGTGGCCCAGCTGGCAGGGTCACAAGAATCTCTTAGGTTTACATGACTGTATATCTTTTGCTTTGTTGGTTCTGTTTTTGATTGTTTGTATCCCGCTTGATGTATAATCTGTAAAGCGCTCTGATACCCGCTGTGGTCATGTTCGCGCTATAGAAAACTTTCCAAATAAATAAATATTAAATGTTAAAGCACTGCACAACAAGGCTGAGTCCTACTCATGCTGCTTTAATCCACCACCTGACACTTCTTGCCCCGTTCTTGCAGGTTTCTGCTTTCTCTCTTTGGGCTTCAATACGATGCCGGTCAGACCGACCCTCTGACCGTCGCCTTCATGAGCCCTTTCCGCCCGCCGAGACCAGGAAGCTTCCCCTGCTATATTACGAAGCTACTGCGGCGGTCGCAGCTACAGCAGAGCACATATCTGTGAATATGTTGCTGCAAATGTGTACAAAACTCACAGAAAACATGTGATATGTACACACATGCCTAACATATGTGGGGAATGCCTTGTACACCCTGTACCCACTGCTAGAGTGTGGCAGAATGTGTACAGTCCGGTCAATGGGGATATATACTGTAGAAGGACTTACCTGGCTTCCAGAACCAACAGGACTGTTGTCATCAGGGTTCAGCTGCTGAGGTGTAGGAGGGACCTGGAGGAATGGATCCACGGCGGAGAATGCTGGAAAGAAGCAGATTGGGGTGAGTATGCACCCCAAATCCTTAATTTCTGATGACTCGGGGTAGCCTGTTGGACCGCTATGGTCGAGTCGTTGGAAAACCACATTGTAATCCGGACAGCGGTCGGAGATCCCTGTACAGCTCTATGAATGCAGTTTGTGGGAGTTGGTGGTCTTTCAGTGGTTGGTCGAAGTACGCGATGCATGCATTATAATCCGGGGGTTGGACCGGCTGCTTCTGAAGAGGCCTTTGACGCAGTCGTGGTTGGCATGACTCGCGGGTTCGGGTGGCAGGGGTCGCACGGGGAAGGGGTCACGCGGGGGGTGGGAGGAGGTTTAATTTTAATCATAAAGAAAGAAATAACTTACCTTAGCCGGCATAATCCGGTCCCGGTCGTCTCTGCGTCTCTGCTCCTCGCAGGAAGCAGGCAGCCTCCCTCCCTTTCCCTAAGCCAATTACAATGCTTCAATCGGGAGGCCATTTTCTCCATGTAGGCTGCATGCAGACTACATGGAGAAAATTAGGCTGACCAAACAGTCAGGGCCTGCAAAATTGGGCTAGCCCCTCCTCCCCTGCCCTGTTGCAGGACCACCCACCCCCAACTAAACCCTTCTGCCTTCTCACAGTGCGACAAGCAGTAACATAAAATGGTATTTATACCATTTTATGTTACTGCTTCTCACACTGCGAGAAAGCAGTGGGGCGACGCTCCTCCGCCCACATGGAGGAGCCACCCCTGCTTTGATGGTCCGACTGCCTCCGAAAGGACTGCGGAAGACAATCCGACCGACAATGTAATCAGGCACTTTGTGACGGTTTTTCCATCTTTCTTCTGCTTTCCCCTTTGTTTGTTTTTCCGTTTCTTGCTATCGGAAAATGTCTGATGAGGAAAATTAAGTGCGATCCCCAAACAATTTGTGCTGTGGTCCCCTGCAACAACCACCTGCTCAAATTAAGTACTGCATTTTCTTGACAATACCCAGTCTGACCAAGTGTTTTCAAGTAAACACATTATGTTTTAGCCAGGGCCTGACAACAGGCGGGCAGCCAGGATTTTTTGGAGCAGGGACCAGGCTTTTGGGGCCCTGCCTTCCAGCTGCAACACACATTTAAGTAATAGATAGCGGACCTGACCTGTTCCTTTGTGATACAGAATCACTAGAAGCCAACAAAAACCATGTGTTGTCTTTACCCCATTGTACATCTTGCCTTAAGTGCAAGTTGCTCCTTGAATCAGAAAACAAATAGGGGCCTGTAAAGGTTCTTTGCAAGTTTCTGGTAGGCCTGGTTGCAGCTGAAATATCTAAAAAGACCCTCTCCCAGCAACCCATTTAAAAACCTTCACGCCACTGCTAGTGCCCCTATGGACCAGGATTATAAACACTTCTCTTTCACAAGGAATCATCCCAGACATCCTCAAAGTTGGTCAGATATCCCCCATCCTAAAAAAACCATCGGCGGACCCATCTGACCTGAATAACTATCGCCCAATTTCCAACATCTCGACCCTCGCCAAATTGCTAGAAAAATGTGTCCACGTGCAGCTCAGTAAGCACATAGATCACTTCAACCTGCTAGATCAATTCCAATCAGGTTTTCGATCAGGACACAGCACAGAATCAGCCATGACCCACATAATTGATGACACACTACAAATTCTGGATCAAAACAAGGGATGCCTGCTAGTCCTGCTTGACTTATCCTCAGCCTTCGACACAGTCAAACATGACAATCTTCTAGACCTCCTGAAACACAGGATGGGACTATCTGGTACTGTGTTTAACTGGTTCATGTCCTTCTGCTAGAGCAGATTTTCTGTTTGAAAATCATTCGAGTTTATTTAAAGCTCTGGTTTGTCTATTTGTCGAACTAACACTAATCATTAATTATTAATTATTTGTTTTGTGTAAGTGTTTTATACTGATCAATATGTGTGTTTTAACAAGAGAGAACTACACGTGGGAACGCGTATGTGTGCTAACTAATAATAACGTGCGTGTTTACATGTTTAAATGCTGCTGAGTGCTGTTTATTTTAAAGCACAAAACGCTTTTGAATTAATGCTTTTCTGTGTTGCAAAGGCTAGATAATCACATACACATAAGGTATTAGTGGGGTTAACACTGTTTAATCACTATGCTGTGGTAACGTTGTTTTTGTCTTTTTCAATTAAGATGGTCTATTGTGGCCTATTGTGGCCTGATCAAAGATGGCCGCCGTTTGCAGCCTAGTCTCGAGTAAAAGTTTGTGATGGAAAAGGCCTTGCTGAATATGGATGCGAGTCATCTGTCCACAGTCCTTGCCTGGTTAAAACTTTCCGTGAGGACAGCAGCAGTTCTGGGCAAGTCTCCAGATGCATTGAGACAGCCTTGGCCGCCTTGGAAAACAAAGGAGCCTTAAAGAAAAACTCTGAACTCTGAGCTCACCAGAGGAAATGTGGATGTTGAAGAAGATACTTTTTAAATATTTAGTTCCTGTTCTGTCTTTTTATTTTTGTGATTTTTCCTGAGCGGAGATTTTTCAAATGTAGCGATGCTACATCCTTTCCTTCTCGCTTTGCTCAGAGGTTCAGCGGACGCAAAGAATACTTTTGTTTCTTTCCTTTGTTCAGAACACTATAAAAATTGTTAGCCTAGAGAGGGTCTTTGCCACTTGCCATTCGCCATTTGCCGCATCGCCACTTTGCCTTTTGAGGATCGATGCTGAGAGGACGGTGACTCGAGAGACTTTACTGAGAGACCTGTCCTGACCCATTCTGACATTTAGCTAGAATAGGTAATTATGAGAATGATGATTTATTCTGATTTACTTTTCTTTGACTAATTTTAGATAAAGTACCATAATTTTGAATACGGTGTTGGTTATTATTTCTTGTCAATTATTGAGTACTCTATTTTGATTATTATTGTATAGATTGTTTAGGTTATGTTTCAGGACAGTTACAATAACCAGGTCTTATCGACCTCGATATAGATGCAGGGTGTTTAGGAGATTTCTTTCCACAGATTCAGTGCTGGTAGAGTATTTGAGCGTATGTTAGTGAAATGGGCCCTAGTGTATGATGAGTGTATGTGCGTGTAACTGTGAAATTACTCTATCCGTGGAAGTGGGGACAATTTATGCACCCAGATCTCTATCAATTTCCTGGTAGCAGAGGATGGTTATTGATGATTGTCTTGATCTGATTAGATTGCTTGTACATTAGCTTTTTGATTATTGATTGATGTTGGTATATGTACTAATACTATATGTTGGAGTCGTCATGTTGAGTTATATGTAGTGCTTCTGGAACTTGGGAGCTAGTAGCAGTTCCGTAGTAGGGCAGAGGGAAGTATATGCTGCTCTCGGGAAAGACGGGATTGTAAGAAAAACGTGTGACAATTGAAGTTGCGCGTCACATTGTCTGGGTTCGGAATCAGTGACATTGTCGTATGTTACTATTAGATATATTTCTGGTATATAAGGAGTGCGTATGGTAGTGAAGGTTATCTGTGAAACTCTGGTCTTAAGTCCCAGGGATCCGTAAGGTTCACCGTTAAAGCTTATCGCGGGAGAAGTAATAGGTATTCTCTGAGCTTGTTTGAGGAACTGGGCAGAGGTAAGCTGCTTAGTTGACGTGTGTTATAATTCTGTAGTGGGACAGATTGTTCGCTGTTCTCGGGAAGCAGGATTCTGTGTGCATGTACTATATTTTCTTGTATGAATGTGCGTGAATGTATATACATTTAGTTGATTGTAAGACTCTTTGGAAAAGTCCTAAGAGGAAACAGTTAAGGAATGTATGAAAGTCAGTTGATTCTTGTGAAATAGGTTTCCTTTACTCTTCTATGGTTAGCGAAGCAGACAATGGAGATGTTTATATGTTGTAACTAATAGATTTTGTAGAAGTTTTGACACGAAGTCTACTGAGAGATTTTGTAAAGGAGGGGTAGACGAGTGACAGGAGACAGGAGACAGAGACTGCAGCGGCTGCTGACGTCATAGAGACCGCGCTCTGATTGGATAGTGAATCAGAATAGTGCTCGCGCTAGGATTGGTGTGTTGGTGTGAGCCGCGCAAGGATTGGAAGAGCTATTCTAGTGACGTAGACGCTCCAGGATTGGTGCGTTAGTGTGAGTCGCGCTGTTATTGGCTTAAAAATCGTATTGTATATTTATAATACGGAAGGGATTAGAAAGTTTTGGTAAACGCTAAAATGTATTACCAAGAAGAGAAAAAGAAGAAAACATTTTTTGGAAGAATCAAAAGGTGGTTTGACAAGGATAAAGATGTTAAGACGAGAGAGGGTGAATTGTTACCTCCAGCGAAAACACCTGCATCCTTCATGGCTGCAAGATATGGGTATCATACCTGTATATGGTTGGAGAACTGGGTTAGGTATACCAAAGAGGATGGTGTTCTAGCATTTCCAGAACATGGTTCATTTAATCTGGCCGTGTTGAGAAATTTACGGGAAAAGATGTTATGTCTTGACCCAAAACCAAGGCCGACACAGTTTGAGGCTTTAGTGGAATGGGAAGAGGAAGTACATGAGCGAGAAAAGCAAAGGTCTGGAGGACATTACAGGTATATGTTCAGGAGGAGACATGATCGTGAAACTCATCATGATCGAATGAAAAGATGGTGAGATGCTAGTATGTCAGAGGGATTATATCCGATGAGAACAGTTGAAGGGGGAGCAGAAAGGGTTCCTGAGTCAGAAGTGAGAAGATATGGAGTTAATGAGTATGAGGATGAGGTCTTGAATGACATGATTTACAAGAGACCACCTCCATATAGACCAGAACCAGAAGAGAGTACACCAATTGTTTCTCCGATAAGAGATACAATGAGTAACATTGAGACAGAAAATGTGACACCTGAGTTAAGAAGTGGTAATCCTTTCAGGGAGAGAGAGAATCGATGTGGTAACAGGAATACAAGAGAATTAGCCAGAACTACATCAGAGTTAACTGAAAAGATTAGGGAGTTAACAAAGAATCTGGAAGCTGTTACGGTGCCTGTAACCATAGGTCCGATAATGCCTGTGTTTGATAACCAGAGGACAGGTGAAAACAGTTTGGTAATTCCATATGTTGGGAATAAGTTAACAAGTTCAGCTGGTCCCTCAGGAGATTCAGGAAGAAGGACAGAGAGTAGTGATCTGAGACAATCCAGACATGACACATGTAATGAAGGACTGGATGCTAGTGAAGCTAGTTGTTCAGGGATGCCGATTTTAGTACCGCAAAAGAAAGTGATTCCAGTGAGAAAAACTACTGAAATTACAGCTGAAGATTTGAATGATTGGATGAAAGTTCTTCAAAAGAGGGATAAAGATTCACAAGCAATTGATGTGGCTAGGTTACGTGTAGAATTAGAAGAGCTTGTTGCAGGGACAGTTCCAACAGAGATTCTTAAAAATCATCATGAAGGTGAGCTGTTGTTCATGTGTAAAAACATTACCTGGAGAGCGAGAAATACACATGACAGGTTAAGAGCAATAGCGAATGAACAGGGAGTTGACATTGATAAGGTGAAAGCTATGCAGAAAACTTACAGGATGGATTTCACAGACAAAGACATAGAAAATCTGAATGGTGCCGGTAGAACAGGACAGATTAAAGAAATGGTCGCATTATTGCGAAGATGGGGAGATGTAGAAAAGTGGAAGGATAGGTGGTACAGGAAAAGAGAAGAATCAGAGGATAGGACTTATTCAGCATTTCCTGTGAGAGAAAAGGAGAAACCAGTGGATAATTATCCTATGAGAGAAATACCTGGAGTAGGATATGTACATGTTCCATGGACCAGACAGGATATTTTATCATTTACGAATGATTTCCCTCGATTGAGAGAAAAGCCCGTCGAGTGGTATAGGCAGGTAGATAGGTTTGTGAAATTGTCAAAAGTGCTGTGGATTGACCTGAATAGTCTGTTTGATATAATTGTTCCAGCAGACTTGTGGACTGAGTGTAAAATAGTTGTGAGTTGGCCTACTGAGGAATATCCAAGAGATCCGAGAACAGGAGCACCAGATCCAGAGGTAATGAGAAAGTATGATCAGGTGATGGTATACCTGAGGAGTAAGGTACCTCCAAAAGAGACAGACTGGGTTAAAATAGATCGAACACAACAGGAAGCAAAAGAATCAGTTCATGCTTTTTACGAGAGGCTGATACTGGCTTTTAAACAATTCAGTGGAGATGAACACCTGGGTGACAAAGATTTGAGACATTTTGTATACAGATTTGTATATGGCCTGAGACCTGAGATTAGTGAGAGAATTTGTGAACACACAGTGGATTGGCAGAGTAAGAAAATAGATGAGATTCTGAGACATGCGAAATACTTCAGTGATGAAATTGAAGCAAAACAGAGAAAGCTGAAAGAGAAAGCAATGTGGGCACAAGTGAAGGTTGCGGAAAGACAAGAAGCACAGTTGGTGGAACAGGCGAATAGTGCAGGAAATAATGCAGGGAATAGACCCAGATATGCAGGAAAAGGAAAGGGGAATCTTGAAGAAGCTAAAAAAATGTTCCCATGTCACAACTGTGGCCAACTGGGACATTGGAGATCGGAATGTACCAATCCACCATTAGTGAATAATGAGGGAAAATCTTTAAATCAACAGGTGCAGAACGAAGGAAATAATCAACAGCAGCAACAACAGAAAGTTGTGAGACAGCAGAGTCAAGAGCCAAAACCGCCCTTACCGCAGAATAGAGGGTCACAAAAGTATAATCAGGATTAAGGATTCTACAATGATGAACAGGTAAACAAACCAAGGCGTTCTAACCAGGTACAGCAGTACTTGTTAAAGAATGAAGGGAGTGAGTCTGAGGGTGATTATTGACGGTGCCGAAGAGAGGAGGAAGAGTGCATACTTGGTGCAACTCTAGAAATAGACCAGGCAGGACCATTTGTAGATGGAAAAATAAATGAAGAAAGTGTTACTTTTTTGGTAGACACAGGTGCGACAAGATCAACTGTCAGGTCAACAGATATTAGAAATCTTCCTCTCTCGGATGAAGCAATCCAAGTAGTTGGTGTAGCCAATACACAAATCAGAACCCGTCTTACTGAACCAGTAAGAGTGCAGATAGGGAAATTTTCAGACATGCACAGATTTATCGTCTGTGACACTAGTCCAGTGAACCTGTTAGGTAGGGATCTGTTGTGCAAAATGAACTGCACAATTTTCTGTACACCGGATGGAATAGCTTTTGAGACACCAGATGAGGATGTTTTGTACCGAATGACTCTAGGAAATAGAGAAAATGAAATGGTTGGTGCATTTGCTGTGTTTAATCCGGAGGATTTGCCTCAAGAGCTGAGAGACACAGTGAAAAGGGCAGTTTGGGACTTTACTGGAGAGGATGTGGGATTGATGAATAATGTAGATCCTGTAAAAATTTCAGTGAAAGAGGGAATTACGTATCCTAACATTCCTCAGTATAAAATGACACCAGAAATAATTGAAGGAATAACTCCTATAATTGAGAAAATGATTCAGCAGGGAGTTCTGAGAGAACTACTGAGTAGCCCGTGTAATTCACCGATAATGGGGCTAAAGAAACCTAATGGAAAATTTAGGATTGTGCAGGATTTGAGAAAAATTAATCAAATTGTGGTGGCATGTTGTCCTATCGTGCCAAATCCATCAGTGATTTTGTATCAGATTCCACATGATGCTGAGTGGTATACAGTGATTGATTTGTGTCATGCGTTCTTTTCAATTCCATTGCATCATGACAGCCAGCCAATTTTTGCATTTAGATTTGGCCAGCGTATTTTAGCATGGTGTCGTATCCCACAAGGGTATACAGAGAGTCCTTCGATATTCAATCAGTTATTGAAAAAGTCATTGGAGAGTTTGATCATGCCTGAAAACTCAGTACTAGTGCAGTATATTGATGACCTGCTTGTGGCATCAAAGACGCGTGAAGCTTGTGAGGTGGATACCATAGCTTTACTGAATCATCTGGCGGATGGAGGGTTAAAGGTATCTCCAGCCAAATTGCAATTTTGCAAGAAAGAGGTGCATTATCTTGGACATAATATTGAAAAAGGTCTGAGAAAGGTGACTGATGACAGGATCAAAATCATCAGGGGAATGAAAGCTCCAAAGACCCAGAGGGAAGTGAGAATGTTCCTGGGTATGGTGGGTTATTGTCGTCAGTGGATAATTAATTTTTCTCTGATAGCAAAGCCACTGATTAAGCTGACAAAAAGTGAGATGACAGACCCATTGGAACTAGATGCAGAACAAATGGCAGCATTTGAAGAACTGAAAAGTAGAATGAGTGAGGCCCCAGCTTTGGGTATGCCTGACTATGAAAAGGAATTTGAATTGTACTGTAGTGAGAGAAATGGATGTGCACTTTCAGTGTTAATTCAGAAGCACGGACAGCTGAGGAGGCCTATTCCGTACTTCTCATCGACACTTGACCCTGTAGCTGTAGGTTTACCAGGTTGTTTGAAATCTGTGGCTGCAACATACAGAAGCCTGGAACAGAGTGAGGGGATCATAATGGGATATCCTGTAAGGGTATTCGTACCTCATAATGTGGCAATTCTTTTGACGAGAAGCAGAACCCAGTACATGTCACATAGTCGGCTGACTAAATATGAGAAAGTGATTCTGGGAGCATCAAATGTGACTCTTGAAAGATGTGTGAATGTGAATCCAGCGACATTGTTGCCGGATATTGAAAATGTGGGTGTGAAAACAGAAGATGATCACAATTGTTTGGATGTGCTTGATTACTGTACAAAACCGAGACCAGACATAAGGGATCTTCCCTTGCATGAGAGTGATCATGTGTTGTTTGTGGATGGATCATGCCTGAGGAATGATGAGGGTGTGCTGTGTGCAGCATATGCAGTGTGCAAGGTTTCAGAGGTTATGGAAGCATCACCATTGAAAGGAGTGAAATCTGCACAAGTTGCGGAATTAGTGGCATTGACAAAAGCTTGTGAAATTGGGAAAGATTTGAGGACGACTGTAATGACTGATAGTCAGTATGGATTTGGAGTTGTGCATGATTTTGGCCAACTTTGGCTACAAAGAGGTTTCTTGACGTCGAGTGGGACTCCAATAAAGAATGCTGAAATGATTGGGAAATTGCTTGAAGCGATACAGTTGCCTAAAGAGTTAGCAGTTGTGAAGTGTGCTGCTCATGGACAAGGAAATGATTTTGTGACAGTTGGCAATAGATACGCAAATGACATTGCGCAATATTGCGCGAAAAATAACCAGTCCATTAATCGGGAACGAGAAGGTGAAATGTCTTTTTGTTCTGTGATGTTTACTAATGTCTTAGAGACGTGGGATGAAGTGAAACAGTTGCAGGATGAGGCAGGAAAGGAAGAGAAGAAAGACTGGATTAAGGCAGGTTGTGCCCCAAGAGAAACAGACAATGCTTGGGTCTATAGAGATGGCAGACCAGTAATGCCGAACTCCATACTGTCGTCAATGGCAAGAATGTATCATGGACAGGGACATTTGGGAAGGGATGCGATGATCAGGTCGTTTAAGCAGACCTGGTACAATGCAAAGTTCAGGACAATTGCAGAGAGCATCTGTCAGAGATGTTTGATTTGCCAGCAATTTAACACTGGGAAAAAGACAG
The DNA here is from genome assembly GCF_964204655.1 of Triturus cristatus. Taxonomy (NCBI): domain Eukaryota; kingdom Metazoa; phylum Chordata; class Amphibia; order Caudata; family Salamandridae; genus Triturus; species Triturus cristatus. Next base: position 1,081,957,462 of record NC_140593.1, read on the forward strand.
TGGTGAGTCTGGGAACAATAGGCAGAGAAGGAGGTCCTTTTACAAGAATGCAGATTGATTTCATTGAAATGCCCCAAGTGAACAGACTGAGGTATGTTCTAGTGGTAGTCTGCTTGTTTTCAAGATGGGTGGAGGCCTATCCGACTAGGAGAAATGATGGAATAACAGTGGCAAAGTTACTGTTAAGAGAGTTGATTCCTAGGTACGGGTTTCCAGTAACGATTGAGTCTGATAGAGGTGGACACTTCTATAATGAACTCATGAGTCTGATTTGTGAAGCATTGAGCATACAGCAGAAGCTACATTGTGCATACAGACCAGAGGCTTCTGGTGTGGTTGAGCAGATTAATGGCACAATTAAGAACAGGATTGGTAAAATGTGTTTAGCCACTGGCATGAAATGGCCCGATGTTTTGCCTCTAGTGCTGATGACTATCAGATCTACTCCAGATAGAACTACTGGTTTAAGTCCGCATGAAATCATCATGGGACGTGCAATGCGACATGCATATGTACCTGCAAATAAGTTGATGACAATAACTGATGACATGATTTTGGATTACTGTAAAGGCCTGGCTGACGCAGTTCATTCTGTGTTTCACCAGGTTGGAGAAGAAGCTACCACACTTGAGAAGAAGCAAGCTCATGATCTGAGTCCAGGGGACTGGGTGAGGATTAAAGTACACAGAAGAAGAAATTGCTTGGTTCCAAGGTGGGGAAGGCCAAGACAAGTTATTCTAACTACGACAACTGCAGTAAAGTGTGCTGGTGTGAAAAATTGGGTGCATGCGGTCATACTCTGAGAGTTCCAAACCCGAAAGACTGGACTGGTAAGGAGTATTTTGAAGAATCAGATTCCAGTGATGATGAAGAAACAGAACCAGTAAAAGAGTCAGAGAAGACTTCAAGAGAACCATTGAAAGTCTTGGGAAAAGGATCAGATTCTGTGAAAGAGCCTGAAATTCCGAAAAGCAGTGAAGGGAAAAGAAAAGAAAAGAGTGATTCCACAGAGACTACTCCTGAATCAGAAGAGGAGGAGATTGAAGAACCACTTGAGATTATACCTGAAGAAGCAGGGTCAGAAGAAGATAGAGAGGGACAGATTGCGGAAGACCCCCGAGGAGGTGTAGGGAACATTCCTGATAAGCTAGGTAAAGGGACAAGTAGACAGCAAGAAGATTGCGTGTCGGAGACCCGAGGAGGGACAGAAATAGGGAAGTCTCAAACAGTGGTGAAAAAGACTGTGGAGCGAAAGAGAACTGCTGAAAAACAAGAGGCACCTGAAACAGGATCAGATGAAAGTGAGAATGAAAAATCAGAGGGTCGAGTTCTGAGAAAGAGAACTTGGATTGGAGAGAGAAATAGTACAGAAACAAGACCGAAAAAGGTTGTGAGAGGAGATCTTTGGCCTAACAACAGAATAAAGAGGCTGAGATACAGACTGATAAGAGCAAATACTTCGAAAGCTGAACAAGTGAATGAAGTATCGAGTCAGAATCCAGTAAAAGGTGAAAAGAGAAAAAAATCAAAAGAACAAGAACCAGAAGGGATCAAGAGAATAAGAAAACCTAACCAGAAGTATAGGTCGCCGGAATGGACGTACGTGGCACTGTCTGAAGGTGAAGAGGCAGAAAGTCAAGGAAATCCAGAGGAGACCGTACGAGAAGTGGTTGAGGAAGATACTGTTGAAATCCTGAAAGTAATCTTGACTGACATTGATGAAAAGTCGGATACTGAGGATATCGTTGGAGATCTAATACAATTTGATGTCGAAGAAGTTGGAGTGAAAAATGATGAATATCCAAACTGAGTGAACAAAAGAAATCACTTGGAGAAAGTGAAAAGAAGAAGAAACTGAATTGATTGTTTGAAGTAATCCAGAATTTTAGAGTTTCAAGTAGTGGAGTAGAAGAGGCTAAGTCAAAAGACACGGTCAAAGTAGTAAAATGGCTAACACAGAGAATAATCAAAATAGATGTGCCTTCTTAAGAAGATGGTGTAAAATGTGCTGCTGCTGTACTGGATTATTAATGCTATTATGGGGTGTTTTAGCTTTATTAGTTACCTTTAGGGTTACATTAGACACTTTAGGAATACACACTGAGAATGTGACTTTTGCAGAGAAGAGTTCACAAAAAGTAGTTCCGACTAGAATTAGTAATACTTACGTACATAAAGATAGGTCAATTAATGATTTTTCTAGTAATGTTTTTTCGAAGCTGTTATACGAATATGTGAAGACAATGGAAGTCAGGGATTGCTACGTCTGTATGCAATTGCCTGCATCCGTTTCAGAGGGTGTTACTTATCATCATTTACCAGCTACGTATGGAATTTCTTGTAGTGTGTTGAGTAGTGTTTTTTATTTGTTAGGGAAAATAGATTATAAGATGTCTAACAAAGATAGTATTTTTGGGCACTTGCCAATGAACAAAGAGCTGAATCCAGCTAAAGAAGCTAACATTTTTGGTGAGATGTTTATTGAAAAAGAAGAATTAACATTAGATTACATTTTTAAGAATAATTTAACTTGCAGTCTGAAAGAAGAGGAGAAAGCTTTCCTAAATATGGTGGAGGAAAGGAGATTGAGCATGCATGAGAAAGCAGGGAAATATAAAGTGAGTGAGACAATTTGGGACATTGAGATGGGAAAAGAATTGAGAAATGGGGCTAGTCCAACTTTAGCTCTAGATGCACCACAGAAGGGTAAGCTGTGCATTACAAGAAGGAAGTCTCAATATGATACATACTTTGTTGGGACTAGTGAATGTCATGATACATACTTCATTGCAACAGTATGGGGTTTCAGAGGTGGAGAAGATACAATTTTTCCAGGAGTGTATTATGTTTGTGGGAACAAGGCTTATTACAAGTTGCCTGACCATTGGTATGGCACGTGTTATGTGGGCCTGGTCTTTCCAAAGATCTTTCATATAGATAGAATAGAAGATGTAGAACATATACATTTACTAATGCGTTTCAAGAGAGAAACTTGGTCTGAAATAGTAGGTGACATTTTTGGAGCTTTAATTCCAGCAGTGGGAATTTCTTTAAATGCTCATGGGATTCGGAAACTGTCAACAGTGGTGGATCGCTTGTCGACAAATACCGCTGGAGGGTTTCTTTTGGTAAATACGGAGTTGATTGCCGTACGTGCCATGTCAATGCAAAATCGACTTGCCCTTGATATTCTATTAGCTAAGGAGGGTGGAGTTTGTGGAATGCTGAAAGTTCAACATTGTTGCACTTACATTCCTGACGAAAGCAAAGACCTGAAGGTCTATATCAAAAATATTACTGATTTGCATGAAGAATTAGTACCACTTGAAGCTGAAAGTATCTGGACTAAATTAGCTAATAAGGTGATAGCTGTTAAGAGTTTTATTGCAAAAATAGGTAGTACTATTATAGGTAAGATATTGTTTCCTTTATCTTGTATAATTGTTGCTTTATTGATACTTAGATTAGTGTGTTTGTGTTGTAAAAACAGGGGAGGGAAAAAGAGATTAATTAAGAGAAATAAAAGGTTGAAGAGAGAACCACAAGAAATTGAATTAGAAGAATTGAGGGAAGAGTGTCTACTTAGAAACAAAGAGGGATGATGAAAGAGTGACTGGTGTGTAGTGTTGTGTAAGGAGAAAAAGACATTTCCGATTTCTCCTAAAATGGGACTAAAATTTCACTAATTTTTTTTTTGTGTGTTTTTTGGGTTATTTGGTGATAAAATCACCAAAGGGGGGATTGCTAGAGCAGATTTTCTGTTTGAAAATCATTCGAGTTTATTTAAAGCTCTGGTTTGTCTATTTGTCGAACTAACACTAATCATTAATTATTAATTATTTGTTTTGTGTAAGTGTTTTATACTGATCAATATGTGTGTTTTAACAAGAGAGAACTACACGTGGGAACGCGTATGTGTGCTAACTAATAATAACGTGCGTGTTTACATGTTTAAATGCTGCTGAGTGCTGTTTATTTTAAAGCACAAAACGCTTTTGAATTAATGCTTTTCTGTGTTGCAAAGGCTAGATAATCACATACACATAAGGTATTAGTGGGGTTAACACTGTTTAATCACTATGCTGTGGTAACGTTGTTTTTGTCTTTTTCAATTAAGATGGTCTATTGTGGCCTATTGTGGCCTGATCAAAGATGGCCGCTGTTTGCAGCCTAGTCTCGAGTAAAAGTTTGTGATGGAAAAGGCCTTGCTGAATATGGATGCGAGTCATCTGTCCACAGTCCTTGCCTGGTTAAAACTTTCCGTGAGGACAGCAGCAGTTCTGGGCAAGTCTCCAGATGCATTGAGACAGCCTTGGCCGCCTTGGAAAACAAAGGAGCCTTAAAGAAAAACTCTGAACTCTGAGCTCACCAGAGGAAATGTGGATGTTGAAGAAGATACTTTTTAAATATTTAGTTCCTGTTCTGTCTTTTTATTTTTGTGATTTTTCCTGAGCGGAGATTTTTCAAATGTAGCGATGCTACATTCTTTCCTTCTCGCTTTGCTCAGAGGTTCAGCGGACGCAAAGAATACTTTTGTTTCTTTCCTTTGTTCAGAACACTATAAAAATTGTTAGCCTAGAGAGGGTCTTTGCCACTTGCCATTCGCCATTTGCCGCATCGCCACTTTGCCTTTTAAGGATCGATGCTGAGAGGACGGTGACTCGAGAGACTTTACTGAGAGACCTGTCCTGACCCATTCTGACATTTAGCTAGAATAGGTAATTATGAGAATGATGATTTATTCTGATTTACTTTTCTTTGACTAATTTTAGATAAAGTACCATAATTTTGAATACGGTGTTGGTTATTATTTCTTGTCAATTATTGAGTACTCTATTTTGATTATTATTGTATAGATTGTTTAGGTTATGTTTCAGGACAGTTACAATAACCAGGTCTTATCGACCTCGATATAGATGCAGGGTGTTTAGGAGATTTCTTTCCACAGATTCAGTGCTGGTAGAGTATTTGAGCGTATGTTAGTGAAATGGGCCCTAGTGTATGATGAGTGTATGTGCGTGTAACTGTGAAATTACTCTATCCGTGGAAGTGGGGACAATTTATGCACCCAGATCTCTATCACTTCCTCCAAAACAGAACACAAAGATTCAAGATTAACCAATCATTATCCAACCCCTCCCTAGTCACTCTGGGAGTACCCCAGGGTTCATCCCTCTCCCCGGCTCTCTTCAATTTGTTTATGGAACCTCTCACGGAGCTACTCAACTCGTCAAACATCCAATATCACATGTATGCCGACGACACACAACTCTACATCAAAGTACACTCACTTGATGACATCAAGTCCCTTAACTCAACTCTCCACAAAACACATATCTGGTTGGCAGAAAATCATCTAAAATTAAAACAGTCTAAAAACTGAATTTCTCCTTATCGCCCCTCCCAACCAAACAACCACCATCCTTGAATGGATGAAGCACATTACAGCACTCGATTGCCTACCTATCATCATCGACTCAGCTAAATCACTGGGAATAACCTTGGACAATAAGTTAAATATGCAGAAATGCATCAGCGCTGCAACTAAAGGAGCTAATTTCCAGATTAACACCTTGAGAAAACTGAAACCCTTCATACCGGCCAGAGGCTTTAAACAGACAGTTCAATCTCTAGTAATGCCCAAAGTGGATTATGGAAGTATCGCTCTCTGTGGCCTACCCAGATCAACGACCGCTCCCTTAAGAGCCACAATCAACACAGCTGCTAGGCTCGTCACAGGCTCCAAAAGAAACAGCCACATCTCCCCTGACCTTCGTGCCCTCAACTGGCTTCCTTTTGAGGCCAGAATTCACTTGAAAATCGGAGGATGACTCATAAGGCCTTACATCACAAAACACTGAGATACCTAGCGGAGAAATTGGTACTATTGGGTGGCAACAGATCCACTAGGAGCTCCAACAATCTTCTGCTTAAACCACAACGGTTCTCCAAGCAGAAAACATACTACCGCTCCTTCTCAGGAATGGCGCCCAGGATTTGGAATGCCTTGCCTCAAGAAACGAGACTTAACCCATCGGCAGCTTTTTTTTAAAAAGAAGTGAAATCTATTCTTCTAGCCAAATTCACATGATTCTTTGATACTCCCTTGTAAATACGTGATACGAGTGTATACTAATCTTTACTTTCCTCACCTATTTCACGATATCTATATGTGTTCTATGTTGTTATCTCTGTACTGTAAAGCGCTCTGATACCTGTAACGGTCTTGTTCGCGCTATACAAAACTGCAAAAATAAATAAATAAATAAAATAAAAAGGATCATAGACTATCTGTCACCACCAATGGTGAACCATTACATCGACAACTGAAATGGGGTTTACAAGCAATGGCCAAACGCAGGATACCTCAAGAAAGATGGAGTTTATCTTGGTCAGTAGCTTAGCAATTTCAATCATGTCTCAGGAAATAGAAGGGATATGAGGTCCTTGTAGATGCTAACATTTGGCTTAGCGGCTTCTATTTCTTCTCCAGAAGTCCCTATGGTTGCGCCCTGATAACCCTTTAAAAGATTTTTGCTTCTCGCCTTGGATAATTGCTTTGGTTTGCCAGTCATACTTTTCTCTGTAACACCCCCTTTCGACTCACTTCCACGCGGGTCTGTTGGCGGACAGATTTGAGGTGTCAGCTCTGGAACAATCTTCCTGATTTGGAACCTCAAATCTTTTTGTTTTCCAGCCCCGATTTATCCTGTCGAAGGCTAGTGCCTTGAAACATATATATATATGAGCACTATAAATAATCATATTTGATGTGTCCAGTCCTGGATTTTTATTTACCACAGTTGTGCATTCTGGTACTTGTAGTATTGGTTTTGTACAATTGGACTACTGCAGCGCCAACAGTAGTTTATAAACAGGAAGTTCAGAGCTGCCGGAGTTGGTTCTTCATGACATGAAGTTGTAGGCCTAGTTATTTTACTGAGCTTTTGTACATTGTGCAGGCAGATGTATCAATTTGTGACTCACCCGGTGCAGCGTCTCCACTGGGAATTTTCTCCAGTGGTTGGTTTAAATTGGCACCTCTCACTCAAATGAGGCAGAAGTCGCTAGTAAAAATTCAAATGTAATGTTGAGAGGTTTCAGTTTTGGTTAGTAAATAAAACAGGATCGGATTTGCAGCCTGGAATCGGTGTAATGGCAGGTGGATAGACATGTCAGATGTTTGTGACTGTGTGAAGGTTTTTATTTTTATTGTAGTGTGCTTTACTTCCAACTGAGGTGTGACTTGCTCCTGAATTCAGGGAAGTACATCACACTTACTATAAAAAACAACTTTGTGAATTGGTGGCGATTTCCTGGTCTGGCTGTGCAAAGAAGAATGTGCTGGAGAGAGGGGAAGGTGCAGGACAGGGCGGAGTGAGAAAGGTGCAGGGGAGGGAGAAGAAGCCCTGCAGTGTGAGAGTAATATTTTAGGGTGACAAAAGTGGACGAGACAGCAGGTGTGGGTTAAACCCCCACAGGGAAGAGTGCAGGAGTGGACGGAGTGAGGAAAGGTGCAGGAGAGGGAGGAGAGATCTGACGTGGGAGTGGGGAGGACGCAGGAGAGGGAATGGGAAATGGGAAATGAACCCTCCACAGGGAGGAGAGCGTAGGAGTGGACGGAGTGAGGAAGGTGCAGGAGAGGCATCAGTGGGAAAGGTGCAGGAGAGGCATCAGTGGGAAAGGGGCAGGAGAGGCATCAGTGGGAAAGGGGCAGGAGAGGCATCAGTGGGAAAGGGGCAGGAGAGGTAGCGCTCTGAGGTGGGGCGGGAATATTTCACGGTGAGAAGGACGCAGGAGATGAACCCTCCACAGGGGAGGAGGGTGCCGGAGTAAAGGAGATGCAGGAGAGGGAGGAGTGAGGAAGGTGCAGGAGAAGAGAGGGAGGAGTGGGAAAGGTGCAGGAGAAGCGAGGGAGGAGTGGGAAGGGTGCAGGAGAGGGAGGAGAGAGGGACATGAAGGACAGGGAGTGCTCTGAGCTGGGACGGGGATATTGCACGTGAGAAGGGCGCAGGCGGCAGTGGAAGGCGAATCCCCCACCGGGGCATAGAGCGCAGGAGTGGACGGAGTGAAGAAGATGCAGGAGAGGGAGAAGTGAGGAAGGTACAGGAGAAGTGAGGAAGGAGTGTGAAAGGTGCAGGGGATGGAGCGTTCGGACTGGAGCTGGGACGTGTGAAGGGCGCAGGCGACAGCGGTGGCAGTGGGAGGCGAATCCTCCACAGGGGAGGAGAGCGAAGGAGTGAGGGAGGAGTGGGAAAGGTGCAGGGGAGGGAGAGCTCTGAGCTGGGACGGGAATATTCCACGTGAGAAGGGCACAGGAGGCGAATCCTCCACCGGGGCGGAGAGCGCAGGAGTGGACGGCCAGGCTGAACCGGGGGAGGAGCCAGCGCCTGGGCGGCAGGGCAGGTACCGGCGCAGCCCGTAGGACAGGTGGGGCAGGCAGCAGCCGGAAGGTTTCGAGGACAGTATCCAGGGTGTCAGGTGCGGGGGTGGAGCCGGGCAGAAGAGCAGCAGCTGACCAAGAGTCTCTGAACTGAAGCCCTCAGCCAGTGGCCAGGGCACCGCTGGGGTGCCAACCAGGACGGTGCCACACGGACTAGGGTCGGAACACGTCACCCGGCGCCGAGCCGCGGGCGGAAACACACGGATTTGCCTGCTAAGCGGCGGATAAAGATCTGTTTACAGCACCTGCGCCGCACGGAGCGCGCCTGTTTGTAGTACCCGGGAGCTGCCTCCCTGTCTGGGTAAAGCTGTCTGGACTCGTCCTGCGCACGTGTGCCGGCGCATGGATCTCCCCGCGGCTCTGGCTCGTGCCGTGGAGCCGCAGTGCCAGGTCTGATCAGAGGTAAGTCACTGTCAACCCAACGCACTTCTTTTTAGGACAACCTCCCCGTCCTTTCTGCTTCCGCCTTGCTCCTGTCCGCGCACCATAGAGTTCTGACAGGATTTCCCTTTCGTGTGCGTATCACCCTGCACAAACTTTGGACTGAGACATGTAATGGAAAATCAACGAAAAACATGTTTTAATATCCAAGTGGCGACCCAGGTACCTGCATAAACTGCGAGCAAACGTCTGTTTGATACGTGGCAGTTCGGCGGGTTAATGTTTATACTGTTAATCCTTGGATAACTTGCACGTCTCAAATTATAGTTCTAGTAAAGTAGTTTATTGATTTGTGCACTTGAAACAGACACGTAATTCGTATGGCATACATACATTTTATATGCTTGCTGGGTTTAGGTCCATCTTTCAGTAGTCTAAAATTGAAAACAGGTGTATCTTTAGGTATTAATTAAAACTGTTTAGTGTTCAATCGGTCAGTTTGTACTGTATGAGATGTAAATAATTATCAGTTTAAATACACACAAAGAAAAACAAACGTGGCATTTCTACAGAGCACCCTTGTGTCGACTTGCCTTACACAGACCCTTCACCTGAGAAAATCAAAAATAGTTTTACAATCTCACTTGATCCTTTGGCATCTAGTGAAGTGACACTGTTGTGCTGCTAGTCAGGTGGAAAGCTGCGATATTCCGCCTGTTCTTCCTGCTACCAGCCACAACCCGGCCTGGAAAGGAATTCACTGGGGCTGGCGTGACCCAGTTCTGTCTCAAGAACAGCTCCCAGAACAAGCTTCTGTCTGGTTACACCAAATGCTAGAACTGCTCAGAAGAATGAAAATAGTAGCTGTCTTAGTGGAGTCCTTGGTACTCCAGATTTGTAGCTGTGTATCCCTGAAAAGAACATCCGATGCATAAATATGGCGTAACGACTTTGGAACTGGGGAACCAGGTTCGAGTCTTGGCGCCGGCTCAACATCCTGTGATTCTGTGCAGATCACGTAAACTCCCCGTGCCTACCAAAAACGAATGTGTCCTTGTGTGACGTAACTGGTACTCATGCAAAGCGCTCCGGTCGAGTTCGCGCTATATAAAATATAAAACTGCACATGTGATTCCCCAAATCAATTTGACAGCAGAGTGATAAAACTATGTGTGCCCTGACAGGTTCAAACGTGTGACCTGCAGGTCAGCTGCTTTGTTCAACTCTTTATTCTGCTAAATTGTAATTGCAGTGTTTCCTGTCATCGACACGCTCGACCAAATTAAACTTTCCACTGAAATAGATTACTAGAATTATTAAGAGCAACATAGCAGAAAATTGGCACCTTCCATTACAAATTAAGTTAAAATGGATGAGTCGCACAATGGAAATGATTGTATTTTGAGAGTTGTGGGTGTGTATCCCTTCTTTGAACTCCGTCATGACCGCAGAAAGATTGTTAAAGCCTTCATCACGCCTTTAATTGCAGTATCCAAGCAGCTCTCAGAATCTTTTGATGAGGCCATAAAATTATTACTTCTGCATGAACTTCTCATCATAGAGTGGTGAGAAAGATGAAAGTTTTGTACGTCCAGAGAGGTGGTACTCCCTCCCCCCCCTCCCTCTTCACCTGTAAATATAAGTTAGGGCCAGTGGTACAGCAAGGCCTCTGTAGTCAGCTGCCTTTCAGCACAACCACAGATGGCCACAAGAGGGTGTCAGGTTGCAACAAATGGCTTTGATGATCAGGGAAAGGGAGCACCCATATGGTAAAACATCTTTTTCCCCTGGGGCTTTGAATAATACTTGCAGCTAATGTAAGTTAGCATTAGGTACATGTTTGAGTGATTCTCTCCCAGCAGGCTTCATTAACAAATGTGAAATCAAGAGCTGGGGTGAGAAGGGTGGTGGCCGGGTGGGGTCATTAGTTAACAACCTCACCTGCTTCCAATTCTGACTTTTGAGGCTATGGAAGGTATGTGCACACCATCTGCCCTTTGCAAACAACACATGCTCATTGGGAGGTGTGGTTAGACGAGCGGAGTGGGAGAAAAAGCCACTGCTTCACTTCTTACAGCACCCTTTTCACAATCGTACAAGGTCTGAGAGAAGGTTCAGAGGCACACAGAGGAAGGAAATAAATGCATAATCTTTAGTATACGAATTTGAGGAAGACCTCAAAGGCACAAAAGTTGAAAATAAAGCACAAAGACGAACGAGTGCCCATGGAGACCAGTGTGAGACCAATCACAACGAGCGGAAGAGAAAGAAAGAGCTGCGAGACGGGAAATCAGAGGTTTGGGACAGGGCTCAATGAATAAGGGAGAAGAAATTCAGAGATAAGACCTTACATTGACAGAGTTGGACAGATTCATTGGTGGAGCGGTGCCAGGGGTCGGGCGTAAAGAGTCGAAGCGTGGGCGAACCCATCAAAACGTTTGCATTGTGTAAAAACACTGAATTACTTCACGGTGCTCTCAGATGAGGCACAGTGTAGTAAAGTAACGTGTGCCAAGGATCATTCAATTTGGTTTAATGGGGAAGCTGGGATTTGAGCCCTGTTTTCCTGGTGAAACATTGTACAATGCAGCCATTGCATGACTATCTCTCTCCCCCTCCCGTTTAGCAACAAATTCAAGAACTAAATTAGTAATGTGTGCTCAATAAACACATGTCCCATTCAGACATGTGTACATTTGTATAAATGATGTGTGTCTAGAAAAAAGTGGAAGGAAAGGCAGGAGGCTATGGCAACATTCCCCTGACATCACAATCATCAGCTCTGCGGTAGCACTTAACAAAACAAAGAAAACAAACATCCCACGGAGGTAGCTCTCGCGGTACAGACCTTCAATAACATGTGAAGTGCATGCACACACTTATAAGCAGAACAAATGTAAGTGATGACCGTGGAGGCATAGAGGTGAGGAAGGCAAATCTTATAGATGCTGACAATTGATGAGTGCAAATTTAGTTTCAGATTGAGCGAGATCAGACGGTGGGAGGGGGAATCCTCATAACCGGTGGTGTGGAAAAATCTCACTTGCACAGAGGTGAGAACGAGAGGCATCGGAGAAGTAGGTGGGAAAGCGGGATCTCGGGTACATATATTACAGAGAATTCATAGATAAGAGAGCAGAATACTAGGCAGACATTTGAGACATTCTGGAGGGAGAGAGATATTTCAGGCAAGGGTGGAAAGGAAAAAAATAAAAAGATCAGAAGAAGAGACAACTGAGATCCTGGGGTGAGACACTGTGAAAAATCAAGATACCGGAGGGAAAGACAGAAATCTGATAGACTGAGGTAGCAGAGGAAGACTTCAGTGACACAAAAGTGAGAAAGAAATCAGTCTTAGAGACGGGGGAGATGGAAACATTATAGATGCCCTGGGGAATGGGAAAGTTTCAAAACAGAGTGAGACAGATTAGAGAGACGGAGACATCATTCACAGGTGGAAGAGGAATACCTCATTGACAAGGAAGGTAAAGAGTTGGAGGCCATGGGGACACAGGAGATATGGGAATTTTACAGATGCAGAAGAGAGAGTAAAACCTTAAAGACGGAGACAAGCAGCCTGGAGACAGAGGAGAGAAACTGAGACCTCGTTCACAGCGGTGGGGGTGGGAGAGCTCATTGACCTAGAAGTGGCAAGACAGGAATCCACGGATGCACCAGTGAGAGAGGGTGGTCTGAGATACAGCGGTGAGAGAGGGCCTTCATATGGCAGTGATCAGATATACCAGAGAGAGACATCAGTGACTCATGGATTGGAGGGAGAGAGATACCGTAGGCGCGAGTGGAAGTGGGTGGACCTTCAGGCAGTGTGAGGAACAGAGCAGAGAGGTTCAGATAACAGAAAGGGAACATGTGAGGCATGAGACACAGACGAGGAAGTCTTCAGTCACTATGTTGAGGAAGGGCACTTTACAGGCATGAAGTTAGCAGAGCTTGAGGTTTGTTTAGGCTTTTATTGAACTGGAAACCTTGTCTCTGGTCTATGCTAAGCCAGGTTTCCCACAAAATAGGATGTTGCAGCCTTGTACAAAGGTGTAAAAGTTGCTATAAAAGATATCTTTAAACAGTAGGCCTTTTTTCGTCTATGTAATGGTATTTGTATAGCACAAACCTAGCTTGGAAGCAAAGAGCACTGAACAGCGAGCAACATCCTTGGGATACAACGCAGGATCGTTTCCAAGAAGCAAGTAGCAGATTCTTCATATGTAATAAGATGGTTGTGGTCTTAGAAGAGATGTCTTCACTTTCTTGACACAAGTGTCAGAGCATTTCTCATGACTATGGGGATGTTGTTCCAGATCTTGGAAGTGTAGACGGAGAGGGTATTTCTTCATCTCCAGTATGCGATCTCCTACTCCTGGTGTGGCACCGTCTACCTGAGGTGGCTAGGTATTTTAGCTCAGTATGCAGAGGGTGCCATTCCTCATCACTTTGTAGGTGTTAGAACTAATTTTGAAGAGTAATGTTGGCATGCAGGAGAGTCTGTTTAGTTTCCTCAATGTTGTGGGTGTTGTTATCAAGTTCCCCAAGCGCTTGGTGAAATGTGCTAGAGCACGTCAAATGCCTTTTGGGAGTGCAAGTGTGCTTTTGAAGAGGCCTTTAATCTGGGCTTTGCCAATTTCAAGGTGCAGGAGGACCAACGCTTGATTTGGTGTTCTGAAAGTGAAGTTTGGCAGGAAGGGTTTAACTTTTTCAAGAGAAAGAGTAAGTGTTGTGCGGTCTTGCTTTTCTTGGTGATGTGTTCTTTGAAGGAAAAGTCAATGTCGAGGGAAATCGATACAAAACTTCTCTACTGAAGGTTTATTGGAGGCACAATTAAAAAGAGTGGACAGTTGATCGATGCAAATAAGCAAAATTAGACATTCTGTTATAAAAGAAACACATGTAAATAATGTCTAGATTCTAGATTCAAAACTGATAGTTGAGTCAAATTATACGTTTTTCAGAAATGTACCAGAATGCAAAGCTTTCCAAAGTTACCCACAACTGATTCCATGATAAGTTGTGCTTCAGGACGTCAGCGTTCTGGAGACCTGCACAGCTCCATAAAACCCTCAAATAAATACAGTAACATAAAATGGGATGCTTAAACTGCATATGTGCCCTACGCACAATGTTAGGCGGGAAAAGCTCAGAAAAGAGTTTAGGTCTTAACACTGAGGACGTGACCCGGACCAACCATGAGACATTTCTTAGTATTTTTATAACGTAGAAACTCACAGAAAAGTGTTAAGTGTGGAGAAGTTTGTCTACAGAGTCTTATTCTTTTATCTGGGTTTCCACCAGGGACCTTGACTGTCTGTGTCAGTGGTGATGGGGCGGTTATTGCTATGCACCAGTAAGGAGGTGATGTGCTTCCAAGCTGGTCCAGAAGTGTCATTGTGTGGTACCTCAATACAGAGTGGGACGGAGGGTGTGGGCAATGCTTCCAGCTGCCCGTCCTCTTCTTCTCTGGTTCAGGGAGGAGATCCGCCAGCAGTAGCCAGGATCGTCTGTAGATAGCTAGCATGGCCATCAGTCATGACCCTAGTTCACAACATGTTCCTAGCTTTACTCATCAAGTGCATGGAAGATAAAAGGACGGTGGCCACAAGGTGTGGACACTGCAACTGCACTTGGAGAGTTTTGGGGTATGCCAATTCAAGTCAATTTGGCCTAGAAGAAACCTAGAGTCCCATGTTGCCCGTGTCCCAAAAAATAGGTCATTAATAAATGGAGCACTTAAAGAGACTGTCTACAGCAGCCGGGTCGGACTAGCCATTAGGGCAATCTGGCATTACCTGAAAGACGGGGGGATTCCAGCCGGACTCGCCGCACTTTGGAAAAGCCTCTGTGGAGAACAAAGCTTCCTTCAGGTGGGGACCTGATCAAAGGAGGAACGGCATGGAATCCCACTCCTTGTGATTTTCATACCACGAGCGACTTGTAAGCACAATAAATCCCTTAAATACAGGATGACAAACTCACTGTGGACTCAATCTGTAACCGTGTAGTGTGACCGGCTTGCACACTCAATACCACTGTCCTGTGCTCATGAACAATTCCTTTGTTGCTACAAAATTTACCTGTCTTTCCTCCCCATGGAACTTCAAGTTAACAATTCTGGCCTGGCACGCTGATTAGACACACACTGATCATTCCTGGATTCCCATCAGACAGCAATCATTGTCTCATATGTTCTAATTGTCCTGATGATGACTTCAAATTGATGAAAGTCGAAACGCCTTCAACAAACTTCAGCAGATTTATGGATTTTGATTTATGATATGATTTTGTTAAAACAATATTGGATCAATTGTTGTTCATGCTTAATATCCAACAACTAATTTCTGTCCGCTGCCTTTGTATTTATATCCACGTGTTTCACTTGCGCCGTTCACTGTTCCGTCATGAGCACTGTATGTTCACTTTGCACGTAATGAACAGTCATAATATTAAGGTTGCTTCCAAGTACTTGTTGAACAATTTTTGAAAATATATTTGCATAATACCATCTATGCTGCCATTTGGTCTCCTTTTTCTTTATAATTAAGTTATTCTACATAAACGAATTGTGTTATTGTTACCTGGTGAGACATTGTTGTTTGATGCCATATATCACCCAGGTCCCAGCTGGGTATACGGGTTTCTCTTGTCGTTTATAGCACTTCACCTATTGGTCACCTCAGAGAGCCGTGATTTTGACTAAGTGCTTTTGGGAGCTTGCACTTAGAACCCATGTGGCTCAGGGCAATACATTTCTGGCTGATATTTTCACTCATAACCCTTTCTTTGAGGTGAGTTAAACTAAAGGCCACTATGAAGAGTTCCACTTTCAAGCAGTTCTTGATACACATGAAGTTAGATTGTAAACCTTAAAATTGACTCTGGTAGGACTATACATTCTCTTGAATGGGTGCATATGGGCTCAACATTCTTCTGGGCCAAAATTCTGTTGTGCTACAGACTATGTGATGTGTGTGTGGATGAAACTTCAATAGTTTTTTTTTCTATGAGACAGGAAGTATCCCAGTCGCATTCACCCTACTCGATGATACCACACTGAGCATGGCAGCATTCTTCTAACTGGTCATCCTAAGGCACGCCTAGGACTACTGATGGCTATACTACACCTGCCTCCATATCGATTGCCTATATTTAGCACTGGGTCACTGTTTTACTCTATAGCAAGTAATCTTTAATTCATTCATTCTAGAGCAATCAACAGGGTCACTCCCATTCTGATATCCCTCAATTGGCTTTAGCTTGAAGCATGATCTGACGTGACAGCTCGCCTCGCGTACAATGACTTGCATGTAGATTCTATCAAAACGTTTTGTAAGACGTTGTGAAGTAAACTGAACCAATATCTCGCTTCAAAAAATCTCCATTGTTAGGCTTGTTCACTTCACTTCAACTCATCAAACACAAACAGATAGAGAGTTTAGTAAAGCTGAACTAGTCATTGTCCAGCTGTTGAACGCTCTGGTGTGATGACTGTCTTTCACAATTTATGCTTCTGCTTATGCACATCTGTAGCGCTTAGGTTGTTGTGTAGTGCTACATTTTTTATGGAGCCTAGCAGAAACATATCAAACAAGCATTGGCAAAGCCAATAGGTCTGGATTTCATCTTTAGACTTGATTTAAAATATTTTTTGAAAGCCTGGTGCAGCAAAATAACAACTCAGAAACGATTGCTTTCTTTAGACCAGGGGTCCTCATAGTACGGCCCGCGGGCCGCCAGCGGCCCGGCAAGCCTTCCCTGGCGGCCCGCGGACCTTCCAGACATCGTACCTGAGCAAGCACCGCCGGTTGCAGCAGCGCGGAGCTATGGGGGGCCGGGCGATTTTTTTAAAAGCCAAGTCACTTGTAAATGAGGCTTTGTTGTATTTCACCTCTTTTTAGCGCCCCTGCATCTCCCCTCTGAATGAGTGGAGATGCAGGGGCGCTAAGAGGAGATGAAATACAACAAAGCCTCATTAACATCAGTGTTAAAGGCAGTGCCCCGACACTGCGATTAAAGAACAACAGACACTGCTGCTACGTGCGCCATCATGAAAGAACAGACGGCAACAGTTTTCCTCTCCTCACGTCTGCTCCACATTAAGACTGAAATTCGAACAAAGTCCAAGATTTATAGCATTGTATTAGTTCAAATTAGCAAGCACATTCTTATGGAAAGTGAGGTTTCAGATCCGGCTTCTTTGGTATTAAAATGCAACATATTTGCCAAATTGATTTCAGCACGTACACGAAATAACCGAAAATGCCCTGCAAAAAGTGGAGAGAATAGCAAGTCAAAAGACAAGTCATGCATATAAACTGTACTTTATGTTGACAAATATGATAACTTGCTCTCAGAAATGTCCGCAAGTTCCATTTGCCCTTTTGGTTTAAATAGGATTAATATTTTTCAAATTTCGAGGGTTTATATATTATTGAAAATCCTCACTGAATGCTTCGGTAGAAGAAGAAGATTGTTTGGAAGCATATGGACCTTTAGAAATTACAAACATGTCACCAATTAATATTTTCACTGTTGCTTGCTGACGTAAAGGTCACGCCAGGAATGTTTAGGTTTCCAGTTTGAAAGGCAAAACGTGCCACTCCCTCGTTAGATGAAAAGCTAGAAATGTACATAAATTGCCTCATTACTAAGTGAATGGTCTTTAAAAGACCCGTGAAATGCTTGGGTGCGACGGCTGTGTGCGCTCTGTCCACTCTGTGCCCCGCCCCGCCTCCCCTCTCATCGTGTGCAGTTCAGGAGAGAAATTGTTTGTAGAGAGGCAGATGTAAGGGAATATCGCAAGGACGCCTTTTAGGGCTGAATCGAGGTACTGAATCACTAAAAAAGCAGAGGGGGAAGACAGAGAGAGGGAGAGAGAGAGAGAGAGGGAGGGAGAGGGAGGGAGACAGAGTGAGAGGGAGGGAGGGAGACAGAGGGAGAACAGAGGAGGAGGGAGGGAGACACAGAGTGAGTGAGACAGTGAGTGAGACAGTGAGTGAGACAGGGAGGGAGACAGAGAGAAAGGGAGACAAACAGAGTGATGGAGACAGAGGGAGAGAGAGAGAGAGCGAGGGAGGGAGACGGAGAGAGGGAGAGGGAGAGTGATAGAGAGAAGGAGAGCGAGAGAGAGAAGGAGAGAGAGAGAGGGAGGGAGACAGAGGGGGGGAGGGAGCCAGAGGGAGGGAGGGAGACAGAGAAAGGGAGGGAGACAGAGCGATAGATAGATAGATAGATAGGTGTGAATGCCTGGTCTGGTGGCTCAGTGGACGAAGGCGTCCGCTGCAGGGGCCTGTGTTCAACCTCATGGTGATAGGTTTTTTTTTTTGTCTAGCCCCGCCCCCTCCCTCACAGGCCCCGCCCCCACCGTGCGGCCCTCAGCCAGAAACCACACTGTAACTTTGGCCCCCGAGAGAAAGTTTGTGAGTACCCCTGCTTTAGACAGTGATTCTAGGAGGTAAAGAATTTAATGTGTCATGATTCAACGCGCTTTGAGATATAAATTAGTCCCGATTGCTTTGAAAAGCAATCTTTTCCTAGGGGGTGAAATAATACAATAAGCAGCCAATCATATGAGGTGAAAGAAAATTACTCCCCTGGGCGGAACTAAAGCCCACTCTCTTTGTTTTATAAAGAATAAGTAACAATACGTCTTGCAGACAGCAGTGCTGTCAAGCCACACTCATAAATAAGGAATATAATACATAATTGTAAGTAGTATTTTTATATATAATGCATAATTGTATGTATATTGCACAAGCATAACTATGAAGGAATGGAAGACTGGACAAAGATTGGCGTGAAGAAGCACAAAGGAAGGGGTTGAGGGGCAACATGCTCGCTGGATAAGCGGGTTACCAGCTGAGCGCTTTATAAATACAATAAATAAAATGAATAAGTCCATCATACAAAAGGTTACATGCGGACAAGGTGTGGCTGGAAGAGGAAGGGTTTCCGTACCTTACTGAAGAGTAATAGGGTTGGAGCTTGTCGGACATGGGTGGAAAGGAATGTTAGATCCTTTGCAAATTTTCTGCGTACCCCTGTTCCATGCCTTCTGTTCCATACCCTTTGGCATTGATGGCGCGGATGGTGAGTATTTCTTGGTTCAGGGACTCGGCCAGTGAGAATCTCTACCAACGTGTACCGGGGGTAGTTTGTGAATGTGTACAAGACAGTACAAGTGGTAGGTGTTCACTATACAAAAGCTGATCACATGCCCACATTGAGAAATGTTCACTTTGAGTAGGTGCTCTTCATGACTACACGCACATTTACGTCAGAAATCAAAAGATAGAAATGTGTAATAGTTGGATAATCACACATTAATGCCTTTTCCACTTATTTTCAATAATACTGCATGGCATCACTGACATTGCCACCTGTAAAATGGGGCTAATCAAGAGCAAAAAAGTTCACATAAATTGACTGTGCCAGAGTATCTGCAACTGCTGTATCCCACATATAGGGACTTTTGTTAAGAGCTTGGACTTAAAATTCTGGAGTAATATTGCACTTTTTCGTTTGGTGAACATAATAACACATTCTGGTGATAAACCTGGATTTAGCACCTCGTTTTAAATAACCACTATCAATAATGTCTATAAAGCAAAGGATACTGGTCGGGGTTACCTGGAACCTGCCTCAGTACCGCTTGCAGAGAACCATCAACATTAGCTATACAATTACTGAATTAAAATAAAAATGCTATTTTATAGATCGTACAGTGACCGCTAGTTACATCTCACTTCCTAATGGTACGCCTGCATTACTGTTGTATCGCATATGTGTGAAAATTGCTAGCATGTGCTGCCACCATATAATATTATTTTTCTCACCTTGGTGGTTGAATACATATTACATCTGCGGTTCAGTCTGAAAACCTGTTTCCCTTAATGAAACTGTAAACACAGTAAATGCATCACTACTACACAGCGATTCCTGCCGCCCCTCCCCAATACCCACTATGCTGCGGTCTTGTTACGTGATGCTTGTTACGCAGTAGACAGAGTTCCCCTAATTTTGGTACTAAATAGTGGTTGACCTCTTGTTACAAGTCATTACTAGGTCCATCCTCCTAACACCTACTGCTCCCCAAAGTGTTTGGGCCTTCGTGGCCAATCACCTTATGTGCCCCATTATTGCTTACTGATCAACAGGCACCCACACAGCCCTCTGCCTTTCTTCCCATGTTTCACAGGCTCATCAAATCCTTCAGCACCCATCTCGTGTACTTACCTTGAACACTAAGCAGATATGCACATACATAAACACAACCCACCTCCCTGCCATAGTTTTCAATCTGTCACAGGAACGCCCTGCAACAATGCTACCAACATCACTGACCACTTTGATACTCATTCCCAATGCACTACACTTCACACCCATCACAGAGACTTGGATCAATCCAACAGACGCCACAGCACCAAGAGCCCTTTATACAGGACTTGCCACATTTTTGCACATGCCACACAATAACATTAGAGGTGGTGGAGTCTGACTCCTCCTTAGCAGGAGCCGTGGATGAAACTGCTGCACATCCCGGTTCATACAGTAGGCTGATTATGACCACATCACTAACTTATAGTGGCGGTATCGGAGTCCACGTATGGTGCTCTAACAATGTCTTGTACCCCGCTACCAACAGGTGTGGTTGTCGCGTCAATGTTTTTGCTACCAAACATAAATCTGTATATCAAAGCATACAAATTCAATTGTATAAATTAACTAAGAGTCAACACTGGATTCCGCAGTGGTGTGTATTCTTTGGTTATGTGATTATTCTGGGTACAGGATAACAGCCAACACGTTTCATCCATGGGACTTTATCAATGCTTTGGATACACTTGTGGTTGGACCATGAAAGCAACAATATCATGTAGTAGGACAAGCGGTAGTATGATCACTTGTTAACGTTTATCTGTGGGTATTGACGAGTTAGTGATCCGCATCGCTTATAAAGTAGGATATAAAGAAACGGTATTAGGAGTGGGCATGCATGCTGTTCTGCCCTGTAGTAGGTAATATATACTGTGATAGGCCAAAAAAGTGTCCGTCAATCGGCTGCTGAGCGTTGTTCAGTCCATTGCGCAACTTACTGCAGGGCCAATCTTCAGTTTCCAAGCTAAAGTTAGATTATACAGAAAGTCTGCGGGAAACGGCGTTTACATCGCATGCTTTAGTTCGCATGCCAATACAACGCGGTCGTTACAATGACTGCTTTGTTACAACGCGAACCATTACATCGCAAGTCGTTACAACGACTTGCTGTAGGGGGCAGAAGGTGTTGGATTCACAATCCAACACCTTCCCTGCTGTTGCACAAACTGGAGTAGGAATTGTAAATGATACTATTCCTAAGTCCAGCGCGCCCCTTACAGCAAGTCGTTGTAACGACTTGTGCTGTAATGGTTTGCATTGTAACAATGCAGTCATTTTAACAACCGCGTTGTAATGGCATGCAATCTAAAGCATGCGCTGTATAAAGCGATATATTCAAAGTCTGCACCTGCAGCACGTAGGACCCTGCTACAAAGGACGTCCACAAACCCGATACTTGAGGTGGTCCTGGCTGGGACTGTAACGCAGGGCAACATGTGGGTCTGGAGAGGCACCCCAACATTATGCTGCCTGGCAGACTTTACGTCAAGATACAGATGCATGCCACTTCAGGCAAGCACCATGGCCTTTCTTGATCACACTCCAGGACTTATCTCTTGATGTAGGGCTTCTAGAGCTAAAAGAAGCAAAAGATTTCTTGGTGTGACATCACATACAATGGAGCATTGACCTTTGCTACACCTTGTGCCATGACTCACAAAAGTCATAAAGACCTACAGTAGAGTTACATTTTATTGGAATGCCCTTCCAGTTCAAATATGTCTGTGCCTTGATCATCGCAAATTCAGAAAGTTACTTAAAACTGAATGAATTGTTTAAGGGAATCTTCTGTGACTGCTTCCTGTTGTCGGTAGGCTCATGCGCCAAGATACCCCTTCTGGGGTGAGTTGTGGGCAATATAAATAACTGTAACATAACATAGGAATACTCTTGTGTTTTGTGGTTTCCATTTCCACACGTTGATCTCCTCCGGCCTTAAGCAGCAAATGTGAGATTGTTGAGTGGTACAAAGAGGGACAAGTGGTCTGGCTTGTGATGTCATTGCGGCCAATGGGTGCATGATGTCACTACCACCACTCGTGGCCTTCCGGTGGATTGGTGTCCATTTATTACGGCCTAGCTATTTTCTCGGTAACATGATTTAGCGGAGATTTACTGAAATTGCATCATGAAGGTGGTGTAAACATCTGGAGGCGTTAACCTGTTCCTAAATTCCTTTAGGAAAAAAACGTAGTAGTTCCCGTGGTGGGCTATGTTTTCTAACCAGCGTGGCATGTCAACTGTCCTTAGTACAAAACTTAGGTGGAAAAGGAGAATCCTACTCTGCTTAATTTACTAAAAAAAGATCTTAAAGACCTTTTTCGTTCATCCATTGATGCTAGGCGCCTCTTCCCCCAAATCCTCTGGGTTTTGTTACCCTTGATACAGAACAGTACGCTGGGGCATAGCTATTAATGGTGCAACGGTTGCAGTGGTACCGGACCTAGGGCAGTGAGGGGCCCTTTGAACTCCAATTAATATTGATTTTTAATCCCCTCATGTAAGTCTATGCCAGATGGGGATAAAACACATTGTGAAACCGAACACAGTAATAGTGAACATATTTTATAAACGAAGACATCAAATTTAACGAAAGCTGGTCATTTACTTTATCGACACAAAAAATTAGTCTTTTCGAAGTCGTTCACAACTTTAAAGAAAATTTGGTTATAAAGATGATCACCCTGTCTAAAATTGGAAGCCCATGGCCGACATTTTTTCTATCCAAATAGCTGAAACGAAAAAACAAAAAAAGGCAAGCGACTCCACCATCTAATCAAACCACCATGCCTTGGATGTTCTTTTTTGAGCACATCTTTCCTTTTGGATGTGTCTTTATTATTAGGATGTAAATGATTTCGACACAAAGTGATCACAAATTTTAAAGAGTTACTCAGGCATCTAAATTGAATCCGCCTGCCTTCCAAATGCCTTATAAATGAACTGTGATGAGCAGCAAAGGACTTTGTCATCAATGATGTGGGAGCATCAGAAAAGCAGTGTTGCTCATACCACCCCGTAAACATGCCATTCATTTGTCAGCTTCCATCGTTAATTAAATGTTGATAAATGGCGGTCTCGTGAGCACAGCTCGTTTGTTATTGCTTCCCCAGTTTGGGGAATCGTAACTCCGCAGAGCCTGAATGCTTTGTTTTTAATTGCTGCTAATTTGATTTTAGTAGAGTGACAATTCCCTGAGTCATCTGTTATGGTTCTTCCAGGCCATGGGGGTGGTGAGTCACCCGCTGCTTCACCCATGGGAAATTAGGCTCATAAAACAGACCAGGAACATTGTTCCTGCCTTTCACTGACGTTCAATGGGCTGTAGTGTAATAAAGAAAATTACACCCAGGCCCTGAAAAGATAGTACTAGAAATCCATAAGTAGGGTGTAATGAGTCCCTCACATCCCTGAGCCTCAGTGCCAATTCACCTGTTGCACCATTAATAGCTACACGGCCATGTTGTCGTTCTCACACGCCTGACTGTATGGAGGCAAAGGGGATCTACCAAGAAAGTAAATGGATTGTTGAAGATAACCTGAATGTGGGGAAAGCATGCTTAGTCAGGAGAACAAGTGGAAGGCACACACGTGAGGCACATGGTTTAGTACAAGTTACCATCCCAAGAAACGTTTGCCTACACTGACCTTGCTTGTTTCGCCAGTATCTGCTTTTTGCTGTCAACCTCCACCGATGACGTTACTCACCTCGGTGAATGTTAGCAGGCAAGGGTAGTACTGGGGAGGAAGGCTTCAAGGCACTGCTGAGGAGGTGAGTTTTTGAGATAGAAAGTGTAAAACTGCAAGTAACGCATTACATTCTCTATCGATTTCCAATCGCTTTCAAAGCCACTGTTTCTTGTGTTGGGTTGGGTATGGTGTAGAGGTGAGAGTAAGGCCTGTAGGCCATGTAGGTCAGTTGTGGTAGCTTGAGCTGGAGTACTGTGCATTTATTTGTAGGGGTGAGCAGGTGAAACTTGGCTGAAGAAGTTGTTCTCTAGGACACTTCCTAAATGTCAGTATGTATTGTGTAGCTTGAAGGGTGTGGAATGGAAGCGCTTTCTGCTTGGGACGACTGGAAACTCTAAAAGATCTCCCACAGGATACTTTTGATCTAGGAATCACAAGTAGCACTGCTGTAGCTTTCCTTCCATTGTTCGCCAGATAAGCAGTGGACACTTGCGTCTCTGCTTCGGTGCTGAGGAGAAGTGGGCAGCTTGATTGGCAGCCAAGCTGTAGGTTGTTTGGCAGCCAAGATTATTGAATTTGCAGGGTTACTTCTTTTCTCGTGTCTCGGTGAAGAAGGTTGGCTTGATACTGGGTGAGCATTGCTGAAACGTAGTGGGCCAGGCCCATGCTTTTAATCCAAAGGTTATCGAGGAATGTTTAAGGGGTGAGGAGGGTACCTCGAGGATGTATTTATGGTTTATCAGATTTGTGGGGCGAGGGTTTAAGGCACTTACAGGACATTTTCCTACTGATGTTTGACATGTCTACGTGAAGTAATGGCCAAGGAATGGATATTGAACTACGTCTGTAATGAATTCATAATGTCTGTTTGCACAACAGTTGCACCGTGGAATCTAAATGACAGGAAAATTGTAATCATCACATGGGTTTTGTTGCGCCGTATGACGCAGGTGTTGTGTGGTAATGGAGATCTTCCACATAAACTCAGGAAAACATTTCTTCCTAACATTTGCTTGTCCCTCATGGAAACCATGTTCTGTTTTTCAGCAATCTTCTGAAAGGCTTACTGACATTAACAATGGAGGTAACTGGCTACTAGTCACTGCCATTCCTTTGTTTCTGTGCATAACTGCTGACGGAGTTAGCTGTATGGGAGGTCTTGCGTCATCAATTGTTCTAAAAGAAAGTACAACAAACAGAAGTAAAGAGAGTGAGTTTTAGGTTGTCCCTCTTCAGCTATTGGCTTTAATGTGTTTTTCATGGTTTGCCTTTGCTCAACATGGCTGTCCAACAAGGGGATGGCAATTCCTGGATCATTATTCTGTTCTGTTTATGTTCCCATTAGGTTTTGGTGATGGGGCATTGTTGGACCCGGCCTCGTGGCGTGGTCTTACTCCTCTTGGATTGTGCTCGTCCCCCGCACCGGCCTACACGGGCCGCCCTTTCCGGCCGCTAGGGACCTCTCCTCCCTTCGAGGTCCCCCTTGGATTGTATCCGTTTGCCTACACCCGCCTCAGCGGCCCCCTTTTCCAGGCCGCACAGGAACCCCTCATCTCTTCGGGGTTCCCCCCATGCTTGCTCCACGCACCAGCCCACGCAACCCGGCTCTCCCCGGCCTCGGCCCCAGCGAAGCCCTGACATCGAGGCACCAAGATCTGGCCAGGGGGCACCACATGGCCACTTCACCTCTCCCGGAGGAGGAGAGTTTCGATGGGAGCCCCACCGTCCCTCCACACCTAGGTGCGATCATCCTCCGGCCTCTCCGGGCCTGGCGCCTCTCCCGCTGGGCGTCTGGCCTCTCCCAGCCCGGCCTCTCCGCCCCCCCCAGGCGCGAGGGTCCGGACATCAAAGGGCTCCAGACCTATATCTGGGGCGGCCCCGCACGGGAACGGCAGTTGTATCCCGGAGTCAAGAGCCCTGCTGATGGAATCGCGGCTGACCCTACGGAGAAGAACTCTTGCTTGACACTATACCACGAGCCCAGCTGACTGCGTCGCGGCTCCACCTTATTGAGACAAGGAACCTCACGGAACATCGGGGCCCTGCTGACGCCGTCGCGGCCCAACCTCGCTGAAGCCTCCCCCAGAGCCCTGCTGACGTCGTCCCGGCTCGAGCTGAACTGAACCACCTTAAGAGCCCTGCTGACCTAGTCGCGGCTCAAGCTCCACGAACTGATCACCAGAGCCCTGCTGACGCCGTCCCGGCTCGACCACTCCGGGACACGGAGTCCCTCCAGCTTGAGGAACAAGAACTGGGCCTAAGGTACCCTCGTACCCAGCTGCTACCAAAGACTGTCCCGCTACCCCGTCCCTACCAAGGACTTTGAGACTCTTGCGGATCCCTCGATCCCCCCTTGTATATATCGATAACCGTAACTTCCTAAATGCTGATAAAGAATTGCGCATCGTGATAAACAGCCTCGAGTCCTGTGTGGTGGTGTTACTGTGCTGGTACGGTATAGGAGAAGGACCTCTCCTAGGAGGCTTCTCAGCAGCGCTCGGCTACTTCGTACAGTGTGGGGGCCCCCCTGGGTGGTCTCTCCGACTCCCCCGGGGTCCGCCTTCCAACATTTGGTGGCCAGCGACGGGATCCGAGCCGAACGCAGAGCGTACAAGCAAGTAACCCACTCGCTATCCATCCAGACGAACAGAGACCATGGAGTTCCAACCAGAACGATTGGAAGAGTACACACACAAAAAATTAAAACCGTTCTGCAAGGACAAGGGCATTGCGACCACCGGCCTAGGTACCAAGGAAGAGATGCAGGAAGCCCTGAGAACCTGGATAGAGTCCGAGGCGGGTCCCTCCCAGAGTGAAGGTCCCCTGCCCCTGAATGCAGCCACGCCACCAGCTCCGACCCCCGCGAACGGAGGGAGAAACAGCCTGGAAACCGGCCTCTCCGCGGAGTAAATACGAGAGTGGGAGAAGGTCCGGACCCATGAGCTAGAGCTCGCAAAACTTCGGCTGGACGGCGAACTCTTGCTGGCCGAAAAGAAATTGGCCATAGAACAGCTACGGCTACAAGAGGAGATAGAGGAGAAGAAGCGGCATCGAGAGCTGGAGGAGAAAAGGCTGACCCTCGAACACGAGCGGGGCCTCTGTACTGCTCGATTTTCCCGGTCTTCCGGTGTTGCAGGGCAATCCATATGACTTCAGTCTCTTTCCATCCGAGTCTAAGGACTGGAGTAGTGAGTAGGGCCTATCTATTAGACACTTGTGACACAATCCCGTGCTCATACCCTTAGCTCAGGGCCTACACACATAGCCTAGGGGATAGATTCGTTAGCCTTGAGGATAATTTGCCCTATAGTGAGGTTGTTTCATGGAGCTGTGTTGAATTCAGGCCTGGTAGGCCTCAAACGGGAGAGACTCCATCTTTCTTTCTGCTCCGGCAGCCCGGGACCTTTCCAGAGGGAGGGGGATGTTTTAGTTATGAGGTGTTATTCGCTCGGAGAGAACCGGTTCAGGCCGGCCCTTATCGAAGGATTGTATTTTTCTTCATGCCGAAGACACTACATCAGGCCGGCCGGCTGGGAAAGTGTCCTTGGTACGGGGAGGTACAGGAATTTGGTGGGCGGCAGGTTTCGAGCTGGAAATTTCCATGAGGGAATGCACTTCTATATTAGTGAAAGTCTGAGTGAGATAAGGGCACTTGCTTCTAGACCATAGGCGGCATCTGGCCGTTAGCAGAAAAGCTATTACTTATTCCAGGGAAGACGGATGACGAACTCGAATCTAAAGAGGACAGAGTAGCCGACAGGGAAGAGGTTCCAAGGACTCGGAGAGGGAGAAGGGAGCAGACCCACAACTGTAGAGGGGTGACTTCCAGGCGAAGCCGAGGCATAGACGAGAAGGGAACCTAGATGACCATTGAGCACGGGCTACGTACCATAAAGGTGAAGTCGACCCCTTTTTCTTTAGAGTATACAACTTAACCTTTCACTTTCCTTGCAGGTTGTCTATATATATATAATGTATTCTGCGAATGTGCATGTGGCATTTAAATAAAGTATTTAGCTTGTTGTACGTTAGCATGTGTTGTGTACTTTTGTATAGGAGGATAGCCTATTCTTTAGTCAGAGTTGCCTTAAAATGAACAGAGGTTAATCCTGGTCAGGTAAGTGGTAACTGGATGAGGGGGAAAACAAGCCCCTCGAACTAGAGAACAGGTTGTGCTCAACTAATAGTCTTTGTGTGATCTGATATATAGTAATCCCAATTCCCCTGTCGTGTACTACAGTGATAATAGGATGAGCTCGTGCCAAGGCTGCCGTGTAGGTAGGAGATTCTGGGTCTGACTGAGGCCGCGAGATCGTGTGTGTATCGCTGCCGAATGGGTAGGAGATTCTGGACCTGACTGAGGTCGCGAGACTTTGTGTGTTGCTACCGGATGGGTAGGAGATTCTGGGTCTGACTGAGGCCGCGAGATCGTGTGTGTCGCTGCCGAATGGGTAGGAGATTCTGGACCTGACTGAGGTCGCGAGACTTTGTGTGTTGCTACCGGATGGGTAGGAGATTCTGGGTCTGACTGAGGCCGCGAGATCGTGTGTGTGTCGCTGCCGAATGGGTAGGAGATTCTGGACCTGACTGAGGTCGCGAGACTTTGTGTGTTGCTGCCGAATGGGTAGGAGATTCTGGACCTGACTGAGGTCGCGAGACTTTGTATGTCGCTGCCGAATGGGTAGGAGATTCTGGACCTGACTGAGGTCGCGAGATCGTGTGTGTGTCGCTGCCGAATGGGTAGGAGATTCTGGGTCTGCCTAAGGCCGCGAGACTGTGGTTGCTGAGATTGCGAGGCTGTGAGGTCTTGATATATATATATATATATATATATATATATATATATATATATAATAGGAATTCCCTGTCCTTAGGTGGTACGTATATATGTGGTTATTTGGGTGTAAAAAGACCCTAGGGAGGGGGTAACGTTCTGTTTTGGGTCAGAAGGGCTCTGTAGAGCGGGTTCCACCCGATCCGAAAACCCAAGCAGAACAGCCTCAAAGAACTCGAGCTCAAGGCCCAGAAGGGGGAGACCGGCACCCCCAGCAATAGAGACGCTCTGCCGCCCACCGAAGCCAAGTTCCATATTCCCAAAGATGTCGTCAAAGAGTACTATAAAAACGACGACATCCAGCAGTGGTTTAAGGCGTACGAGGTGGCCATGACCTCCCATCGGGTACCCCGGAAGGATTGGGGTGCCGGCCAATGGGGTTGGTTCCTTAAAGAGGGCCGAGACACCCTACTCCAGCTCCCGGTAGAGGTGATGACCTCGTACGACCATATGAAGGAGGCCCTGCTCACCCGCTATGGACTAACCGCGGAAATGTACCGCCAGCGTTTCAGAGACTGCAAGAAAATCCCCGGTACCACGTGGGTAGAGTATGTTGACTTTTTCAGCAGGGCCCTAGAAGGTTGGATCAAGGGGAGCAAGGTCACCACCTACGGGCAGCTGGTCGACCTCATTATCTGAGAACACCTCTCCAACAACTGCTTCGTGGAGCTAAGACAACACCTCCTCGACAGCAAGCTGACCGAGCCGCGGAAGCTCGCCGCCGAGGCCGATCGATAGGTTAACACCCGAGTCCCCCAGAGCTCGATGGGGGAGTACCAGCGAAACCCCACCGGACCCCCCCGCCAGCGCGGCGGGGGAGGAGGGTCGAACAGGAGTCGGGACATCCCAGCCGGGCCGCCCCGGAGGCCGCCTCGGGGGCCGCCTCAGCAACACACCTCCCCGGGCCTAGCCCGAAGAGGGACGGCGCCAGCCAAAACCGGACCCCAGCCCACGATTACCTGCTACGGCTGCCAACAAACAGGACACTATGCCAGCGACCCTGCCTG
Organism: Triturus cristatus; assembly: GCF_964204655.1. Taxonomy (NCBI): domain Eukaryota; kingdom Metazoa; phylum Chordata; class Amphibia; order Caudata; family Salamandridae; genus Triturus; species Triturus cristatus. The sequence continues at coordinate 1,081,986,980 of NC_140593.1, forward strand.
CCCCATGAACCGACGAAGTGGGACCAGCGGGCCCCCGCCCCGACAACTAGTGGCTGCCGCCCTGGGAGAAGGGGAGGAAGAGGAAGAACCCCTCAGCGGGGGGTCCACTGAGTGGGAGCCGGCGGCCATGTCCCTAGTCTGCCTGGGCAGCCGAGAAATGGTGCCCCGAACCCCCATCCCGAGCAACACCCAGAAGTACCAACAGTGGGTCACTATCAATGGTCGATGGTCCAAAGCCCTCCGTGACACCGGAGCCAGTGTCACCGCTGTCCACTGCCACCTGGTGGCCCCCGAACAGATCCTGCCAAATGTGCTATGCCCCGTCCGGACGGCCGACAACAGCGAGAGCATGTGCCAGATGGCACAGATTCCCTTCGAATGGGGAGGGGTGACGGGCATACTGAAGGTGACTGTCCGCGACGACGCTCCGGTGGACTGCCTCCTGGGGAACGACCTCGAGAGTTCCCCCTGGGCTCAAGTGGAGCGGCGAGAGCATCTCCGAATGCTAGGACTACCCGAATGGGCCTGCGCCACCACCCGGTCCATGGCCGCCCAGGCCCCCCGTTCGTCCATGGTCGCCGACACCGTCGAGCCCGAGGGGCCCGTGCCACCGCCTGCCTCCAGCGAGGAAGAGGCGGACACCGATGCCAGATCCACGGTGCCCCCCCGGACGAGATCGCCTCTCTCGGCACACTCCCAGAACTTGCCCAATGGCGCCACGACGGGGGCCCCACCAGAGAACAGTTCTTGCAGGAACAGAAGACCTGCCCCTCCCTTGAAGGAGTCTGGCAACAAGCGGCCTCGCAGGCCAACGGTGACCAGACTGCCCTGGGTCACCGCTTCATCCTGGTCCTCGTAGACCACGCAACCAGGTACCCTGAGGCCATCCCGCTTCGAACTGTGACAGCCCCCGTAGTGGGCCGGGCCTTAATGGGGATCTTCTCGAGAGTGGGGTTCCCCCGAGAAGTGGTGAGCGACCGAGGTACGAACTTCATCTCTAAATACATGCGGTCCCTGTGGCAGCAGTGCGGGGTCACGTACAAGTTCACCACCCCATACCACCCTCAGGGGAACGGACTGGTCGAGCGGTTCAACAGAACCTTAAAAGGCATGATCAAGGGCCTGGAAGAGCCCCTACGGCGGAGATGGGATGTCCTGCTGCCGTGCCTCCTGTTTGCCTATCGGGAGGTCCCGCAGAAGTCCCTGGGGTTCAGCCCTTTCGAATTGTTGTACGGGCATCCAGTCCGAGGACCCCTCAGCCTGGTCAAGGAGGGCTGGGAGACGAAGCCCCGAAATGCCCCTCCCGACGTCTACAGGTACCTCCTGACCCTCCGCAACCAGACACGAAGGTTCCGAGCCCTGGCCGAAGCCAACCTCGAGGGCAGCCAAGAGGACATGAAAAGATGGTACGATCAAAACGCCTCTACCATAGAGTTTGAGCCGGGCCAGCAGGTCTGGGTCATGTCACCGGTTGACCCCTGCGCCCTCCAGGACAAATGGACCGGGCCCTTCAAGGTGGTGGAAAAGAAGAGCCCTGTCACCTACCTGATCGACATGGAGTCTCCCCGGAACCCCCTCCGGGTTCTGCACGCTAACCGGCTCAAACCACACTTTGCCCGGACTGAACTAAGCCTACTGCTAGCGACCGGGGGCGAAGGCGACTCCGAGCCCCTACCCGACCTCCTGCGGACCAGCGACCCCGACGGGACCATCGAAGGCGTCCACCTCGCCCCCTCCCTGACCCCGGAACAGCACCACGACTGTCAGCAACTGTTGCAGCCCTTTGCGGCCCTCTTCTCCCTCACTCCGGGGGTGACTCCATGGTGTGTCCACGACGTCGACACTGGGGACAGTCCCCCCGTGCGACACAGAGCCTACAGAGTACCCGACCGGGTGAGGGCGTGCATCCAGGCTGAGGTGGCGAAGATGCTGGCCCTCGGGGTCATCGAGCCCTCCGACAGCCCATGGGCCAGTCCCGTCGTCCTGGTGCCCAAAGCCGCCGCACCAGGCACCCCCCCGGAGCTACGATTTTGTGTGGACTACCGGGCCCTGAACACCGTTACCAAGACCGATGCCCATCCTCTTCCCCGGGCCGACGAGCTCATCGACCGCTTAGGGGCAGCCCGCTACCTGAGCACTTTTGACCTCACCGCCGGGTACTGGCAGATCCAGCTCACCCTCGGTGCCCAAGAAAGATCCGCTTTCTCCACCCCTGACGGGCACTACCACTTTCGGGTGATGCCCTTCGGCATGAAGAACGCCCCGGCCACCTTCCAGAGACTAGTGAACAAGGTCCTGGCCGGGTTAGAGGCCTTCAGCGCGGCTTATTTAAATGACATTGCCGTATACAGCGGCCACTGGGCTGAGCACCTGGGGCACCTCAAAGCCGTCCTGACCGCCCTCCAAAGGGCCGGGCTCACGATCAAGGCCAGCAAATGCCAGATAGGCCAAGGATCGGTGACCTATCTGGGCCATCAAGTAGGGAGCGGTCAGGTGGCTCCCCTCCAACCGAAAGTTGATGCCATCCAGGCGTGGGAACCCCCCACCACCCAGACAGCTGTCCGGGCCTTCCTGGGCCTCACCGGGTACTACCGGCGATTCATCAGAGACTATTGGAGCATTGTCGGCCCCCTCACAGAGCTCACGTCAAAAAAGCAGCCCAAGAAGGTGCACTGGACCCCCCGCTGCCAGGCGGCCTTCGAGACTCTCAAATTGGCAATGTGCACGGCCCCCGCGCTACAGGCCCCTGACTACAGCAAGGAGTTTGTGGTGCAGACGGACGCCTCCGAATATGGAATTGGGGCCATCCTGTCCCAGGTAGATTCGGAGGGACTCGACAGACCCGTGGCCTTCATCAGCCGACGGCTGCTGCCCCGGGAGCAGCGGTGGAGCACCATCGAGCGGGAGGCCTTCGCTGTAGTGTCGGCCCTCAAAAAGCTCCGGCCCTATCTCTTCGGCACCCACTTCCGGGTCCAGACTGACCACCGGCCCTTGCGGTGGTTAATGCAAATGAGGGGCGAGAACCCCAAGCTGCTGCGGTGGTCCATCTCGCTGCAAGGGATGGACTTCTCTGTTGAACACCAGCCCGGCAGTGACCACGCCAACGCCGACGGCCTGTCCCGCTTCTTCTGCCTCGACGAGGAGAACCCCCAAGGAAATGGGTGACTCTCCCTGCCTTCGGCTGGGGGGGACGCCTGTTGGACCCGGCCTCGTGGCGTGGTCTTACTCCTCTTGGATTGTGCTCGTCCCCCGCACCGGCCTACACGGGCCGCCCTTTCAGGCCGCCAGGGACCTCTCCTCCCTTTGAGGTCCCCCTTGGATTGTATCCGTTTGCCTACACCCGCCTCAGCGGCCCCCTTTTCCAGGCCGTACAGGAACCCCTCATCTCTTCGGGGTTCCCCCCATGCTTGCTCCACGCACCAGCCCACGCAACCCGGCTCTCCCCGGCCTCGGCCCCAGCGAAGCCCCGACATTGAGGCACCAAGATCTGGCCAGGGGGCACCACACGGCCACTTCACCTCTCCCGGAGGAGGAGAGTTTCGATGGGACCCCCACCGTCCCTCCACACCTAGGTGCGATCATCCTCCGGCCTCTCCGGGCCTGGCGCCTCTCCCGCTGGGCGTCTGGCCTCTCCCAGCCCGGCCTCTCCGCCCCCCCCAGGTGCGAGGGTCCGGACATCAAAGGGCTCCAGACCTATATCTGGGGCGGCCCCGCAAGGGAACGGCAGTTGTATCCCGGAGTCAAGAGCCCTGCTGATGGAATCGCGGCTGACCCTACGGAGAAGAACTCTTGCTTGACCCTATACCATGAGCCCAGCTGACTGCGTCGCGGCTCCACCTTATTGAGACAAGGAACCTCACGGAACATCGGGGCCCTGCTGACGCCGTCGCGGCCCAACCTCGCTGAAGCCTCCCCCAGAGCCCTGCTGACGTCGTCGTGGCTCGAGCTGAACTGAACCACCTTAAGAGTCCTGCTGACCTATTCGCGGCTCAAGCTACACAAACTGATCACCAGAGCCCTGCTGACGCCGTCGCGGCTCGACCACTCCGGGACACGGAGTCCCTCCAGCTTGAGGAACAAGAACTGGGCCTAAGGTACCCTCATACCCAGCTGCTACCAAAGACTGTCCCGCTACCCCATCCCTACCAAAGACTTTGAGACTCTTGCGGATCCCTCGATCCCCCCTTGTATATATCGATAACCGTAACTTCCTAAATGCTGATAAAGAATTGCTCATCGTGATAAACAGCCTCGAGTCCTGTGTGGTGGTGTTACTGTGCTGGTACGGTATAGGAGAAGGACCTCTCCTAGGATGCTTCTCAGCAGCGCTCGGCTACTTCGTACAGTGTGGGGGGGCCCCCCTGGGTGGTCTCTCCGACTCCCCCGGGGTCCGCCTTCCAACAGGCATCAAGAAGTCCTTTTGTTAGACTGCAGATGCAACACGAGAGCCGTTGTGTGTTCCTTGATGAATATGCTGTGCTGATAAGATTACGTTTTAATACCTAATTTTTCACTTTTTTGTTTAGGAAGTGTTGCTTCTTGGGTGCCTTAGACCAGTGTTTCCCAAACTGGGGTCCGAGGACCCCCAGGGGTCCGTGGCACATTCCCAGGGGGTCCGCAGGCAGCAGTTTTAAAAGCACTGAAAAGTTCCTTGTAACATTAGCAGTTTTCGAGCAACTATAAAAGTGTCAAGAAAATTCCAGTGATTAATGTACCTGCTGGAGAGAGATGCAAGTGTTGTCCAGTTGCAGCTTTGACTTATCTAATGTGACACAGAGGGTTAATATGCCTACTGCAAAGAACGTGTACAATGCATTTTAAAAAACAGTATTTCATGTGCATAGGTCAGTGGGTTACTGATTTTGTCACAGATATTCTTTTGTCACTGTGCAAATCATAAGGGACAATCGTAATCTAGCACAGTGTTCTATAAACTGTCAAACAGCTACTTGAAAACTGCATGGTAAAAGTTAGCAACATATGTTTATTCCCAGTCTATCATTATCCTGACGCTGCTATGTCCCCACTTCCTGCACATGAACAATTTTGTAATGCCTTTTTGTCACTTCTATGTGTGCTTCCTAATGCAGCACACATGGAAGTTACAAAACGTCATTTTTATTAAAGATTGTTTATGTGCAGGAAGGGTCACCTTCCTGAGCATGTCATAAACAATTAAAGGTGTTTTGCTTTTTCCAACGGAAAAAGCAAAAACTAGGAGAAATAAGGCATTTCTCCTCATTTCGCCAAGTTAAGACCAGGTTTTTCATGATCTTAATTTTGGTGCTGTCTCCTATTTAAGCTGCCCTAAATAGAGGGCAGCATCAAAATCAATGGGTGTTGGAGTGAAACGCCCACTGCAACTTCCACTGCCCACCTTTTTCACGCTAAGCATTGCGTGAAAGGGGGCCTTATTTACAAGGCAGCGTTAAGCCACAATAAGTGGCTTAACGCAGCTTTGTAAATAAGGCAAAGCCCCTATTGCCACAGGAACATTGCAAAAAGTGACGTTCCCATGGCGATAGGGACTTGTAAATATGCCCCTAAAATCCTTAGTAATTTGAGTATTTGTTTTGTGTACACACATGCGTTTATTTTTTTAGAATAACTGTTTTAATGATTGAAATTTAAATCCTACAAATTGCTTGGGGGGTCCCCAGCTTCCAGTGGTGACTCAATGGGGGTCCTCAGGAGTCAAAAGTTTGGGAACCACTGCCTTAGACTGTTATAAAGGCTCGGTGATATTCATATAGGTTTGTTCTAGTTTGCCATCTTTATATTATGTGGTTGCTTTTACAACTATTTTTGGTTACAAAGGGAAAGTGCACACATTGACTTCCTTAATATGCAATAGTTTGCTTTGTATGAATTTGAAGTTCTCCAGTTACAGCTCTAACTCCATTTCCTAAACTCTTTTCATAGCAGTCTTCTTTGAGGGCACAGCTAACCTCTGGTTATGCAGCCTGTTAAGCAAAGAGGATCTAGTCACAGCTTCTATATATTGTAGCCCAAGATGTTGCTTCATTATAAGATTTTTCATTCTAGTAGTCACATAACTATTACCAAACACTTTCCAAAGCGAAGAGCCAGGCTATTTGGCCATGCCAGACCTTAAAACTGTGAATTGTTAAGGCTTCTACTAAATTCGAACTTCCCTCTGGGAAAAATCAGCAACTCTGAAAACATTCTTGTATAAACATGATTTCCAAATTCTTTTTAAAAGCCCAGTGAAATATAGTTTACAGATACAAAATCTGTGATACAAGTACACTATGTGGAGTTTATATCCACGCAACCAGAGCTGAATCCAACTCTTACGCATTCATCTGCCTCTTGAGGGATTAGGTTGAGGAGTTGCACAAAAGGCTTGATACTCAGTCCTCTCTCCCAACTCTGCTTCTTACTGCCCTCCTATCTACTCCCTCGATACCCAGCCCACAGTTAGTCTCTATGATCCTTTTCTTGTGCTTGAAGGTGACCTCACTGAAGATGCCAAAGACCCATGTGCTTTTGTGGTGTGCTCTCCCTCTCTGGCTTCTTCCCCTGGTGTGATGCTTTTCCCATTGCTTCTCTGTTAATTCCCACCACAAACACCCAAAGTCCTTTTTTGCTTTTAATTGGCACTTTGACACAATTATTATTATTTATATTTGTTTAATTAATTTATTGATCCAAGTAGCACCTGCCATCTTGTATCAGTAAATAAAACAAGCATTTACAATGCAACGGTCTCGGCATTGTTAAAGTTAGAGCTATTGGCATTGCTCATGACAATGCCGTTTCTTTAAATGTTTTAAAAACATAAACAAAAATAATGTCATGAGCAATGCCAATAGCTCTAACTTTACCAATGCCAAGACCGTTGCATTGTAAATGCTTGTTTAAAGGAGGCCTCGAAACGGGTCTCTATCGGGCTCTGATGTGCCCTTGCACAGGCGGTCCGTTCTTTTCCAATCTGCAGTGACAGCGGGCACATCTATGTGCGCGTGCTCACACTGCGCACTTCTCACTAGTGGACAAGTTACGGCAGGACGTCATGCCAGGTGAGCGTTGTAGGGGAAGGGAAATCCTTTGAAGAGAGTCACTCTCTCTCGGGATTCCCCTTCTCCTTTTGAAACTCCAGGAGCAGCAACATTGTCCTGGTGTCACCAGGGCTTTAAGTGGAAGTTTGTTCAATATTATACACAACAAGCCATAGTTGCTGCTTATTTATCTTATGCAACTAACAACCATTGACAAAGCCAACAGCCCTGACTTGTTGTTGGTATGATGTTACTTGTATCATATCTGGATGCAATGACAGAAACAGCAAAATACAAGTCGGGTGGCACACTATGCTAAGAACAGATGTTTAGCTTATGTTGTTTTAAGCCACGCCCCAACTACATTGGCCACACCCCTTTGAGAGACCCCCCAGTTTTTTCATCCCACTTAGAGCTCTGCACCCACCACTTGCGGGGGGAGGAGAGTGGGGGGGGCTGGAGCCATTTACAGCAACCCCCCCCCACCCAACCTCCCCCTAGCATCCACGCAGGACAGTCCTTCCAGGAGTCCTTCTAAAGGATATCCCAAGCAGTCACTGGAGGCCTGGGCTACATAACCTCCAAGCAGACACAGGAAGCCGGGTGGGCTCGTTGGTTACCCCCCAATCCCCGAACGTCCTCAGGGGAGCTCTCAAGCAGACACTAGGGCCTGGGCTCCATAAACCCGCAGTCATTGGTGGCCTGTGCTCCAAAGAGGGCCCGTTGCCCTTTTAGCTCATTTCAAATCTATATAAGCCCTTTTATTAATTTCCGCAGATTTCGATTTGGTTGTATACTTTTGGTTTTCATGTGCTTACGCTAGAAGATTTAAGTCTTGAATATACACGTCTTTCCTCTTGTTATATTCATTTTTTGTCAATGTTTGAAAAAGTCATTATGGTATTCAATCTTGTTAGGTCTCGCCTGACCCAGCGCATGCGCTGGTCTGGCAAGACCTATTGAGAGGGCTCCAAAAAGTGCTACCAGGCCAGCCTAGAGCAACAGTGCATGTGCGCGGGCGCGCGCCGCGCCGCGCTTTACTGCGATTACTTTCACTTTCGTGGCCGCACGGCCGCTTGCCATAGCCAATAGGTCTCGCTTTTGAGACCTTATAAGTATTTAGTTATGCAACTGTTGCATGGCTAAACACTTATAAGGTCCCAAAGGTGAGACCTATTGGCTATGCCAATGCTTGTTTTTTGTTGGCTCTTTGGTCCCCATTTCCCTTTCTTTTTCTTCTCCATCTTTTACTTTATTTCCTTATGTTTTCCTTATTCCTGTTGCATACTTTACTCATGAGATAGCTTTCTGTTTTTTGATTGGTCTGACAGTTATTTAATCTTTCTGTACTTTTGGAAACATTTTAATAAAGAATTGTGAAACAAAATTGGACATACACACATACATACGGAAATATACTTATTGTAAAAGACAGGTCAGAGGAGGTCAGGGAGGAACGGGGATATCTAACAGACTTAATAAGAGACTGCCTGCACCCGTCGCACAGCGTCGCCAGGACACGCGATTGAAGGGTATGCACAGGTATCGCGACACTTTCCTCTATTGTGCAACACGATACGGGTTGGCACCCCTCTGCTTTTACAACACGCACACGTTGAAATGGGACACCCGCATGGCCCAATAAGTGCTGAAGTGTCCGCGTAGTTGACCCTTCACGCCCCCCTTGCACCCTGGTGCTTGGATTCGCGTGTATGTGACATCTGCGCAAGGAGCGGAAACAGCCTCAGTGGAGGAGGGGGGCCGTCCACGTCGCCCCCACCTCCTCCTCAGTGACTAAAGGACCCGCACAGAACGCACCCCCTACAGGGACCTCCCAAGCAGGTGAGACTGGGCGCAGTGGCGTAATGAAAGTTGAGGGGGGCCCCCTGCCACGCACACAGAGGGGTCCCGCTCCGGATTTAATCCGGGCTATTGGCCCCGAGTACTGTGCTGAGGGGGCCCCCCTGCAGCTCGTGGGCTCCCCCGCACCGCGGGGGACTGTGTTACACCCCTGGCTGGGCGCCAAGAAGCCCTCTTCCCCGGACCCACCGCAGCACTTGCAGATTCTCACGCCTAAACTATTGTCTGTAAATATCTAAGAATGAAGCTTGACTGCACATGTACAAACCCACACCAAGAAACTGGCCAAAGGGCCGCTTGTCCAACTCAAACTACTACAAAAATGCAACCCTTCCAAAACCAAATATCCTAAAAGTGCCACCCAATTCCATGTTTACTAGTGCCTCGACCCTGACCATTAAATTTAAACCAGGCCATCGACGGCCTCGGTTCGGTAATAAGTCAACCTCTGACTATTGACATTAAAGTTGCTCGCTGTGCCAGAAAGAGCACGGTGTCTTGATGCCACATCTGAACCCTCTTGCGGAGTTCAAACACTTCCTGTAAAGGTGCTCAGCGCCGGGTGACCGATGCACTGAAACAGCAGCTCTGGGCTCATAGAGTGAAATAAGGGTGAACCACGCGGATCTCAGCCTCCGAAGAAGGTCATGTTCTCACGGTCACTCGACTGCGGCGCACTGGGCGCCCCTTCTCTGCCCACATCTAGAGGCTTTCACCAAGAACTGAGCTAATGATTATCGACTCACCAAACACAGGTCAACAATCACTTGAGTGAGGCTCGAATTCATGAAAAATGCCAGATTTCCTAAAAAAAATGTTTTACTAAGAGACCCTATCTTTCCTTTGGAGGATGAAACCAGCGTCAGGGCTCTGGTGCGCAGGAGCGGAGAGAGAAGGGGAGGGAGGAAAGGGTAGAGCGGGGATCACATGGGGGAAAGAAACGCAGCGGCGGTTTTCAGATTGGGGGCGTGGCTAAAAAGTGGAAAGAACACCAAAAAACACGCCCCCGAATCTGAAAAAGACGGAGCCTATTTGGAGGGACGGCTCTCTCCTCCAATGGCTGGCCTCCGTTTAGGAAGCCAGCCAATGGAGGAGAAGCAAAAAGAGAGGCGGGCTAAATAGCCACTCTGGAAAACATTAAATCTCCGACTTCCGGTTCTGCCTTCGGCAGACCGGTAGTCCTCGACCTAAAAATGAAGCAAATGGTGCCAGTGCCAATCGACTGGTATATGCATGTGTTCTACTGTGCCTTTTAAAAAATATATATATTTTGATTATGCTGCACAGTATCCCTACGCTGTGAAACACTGCCAAAAGCAATTGTCAAAGCCAATAGGTGAGAAAGGCAAGACCTCCTAGCTTTCCCAATGCTTGTTTTCCTGTGTCATCACCAGCCTCGTAACAATAGTCAACATCTGTGGAGCTGGGACATGTACCCCATCTGCCCCTCCTCTAAAGACACCAGTGCTTTTAGACGTGATCATAACAACCCACCCAGCCTTGACAGCAGCCCACATGCTGCAGTCTGCTAAGGATACACCAGCGTGCCTGGAAGGCCATTCCATACCTGCTAATTGATCAACCAGCTTCTACCATCAATAAAAGTCACATTTAAGTCAATTTAAGAAATCTCGAAAATATTTCCTGTATATTTGATAAATGGTCTCTACCTTGTGAATCCTCACATATTTAATCTGATGCATTTTTTTCTTTTTTTACAAGAATGTGATTTTATATGACACGTTTCCTTAATTCATACAACTCATTGACCTTAAATTGGTTGGCGAAGGAAACGGCATTGGTGGGCACATTGATTTGGAAATTGAAAAAGAAAAGGGAGGGTATTGTAAAACCTTTCCATTGTTTTGTGTGCCATCTTCTTCGCTTCCTTTCCAAGTTATTATGAGGAGTTTACTTTATTACCAGGCCTGAAACAAATAAAATATGGCAAATGTATATGCATCTCTTTTCGCCCACAAAAGAAAAATTGTTTGTGCAAATGCCAATTGAAGCTTTCCTTTCCCTCCACACTAAACAGAGTTCACATAGTTGAGTTGAGAGATGGTTAAGGAGTCAAGAGCAATACCAGAGATTATGTGGGACCCCATCGATTACTGTGTAACACCAATAGAGAGGTTAACGCCGCCCCTCCATGATTCTTTGACAGGGGATTCCATTGCCTTTGTGACTGGCACAGAAGATGGAGCGGCGACCCCTGTGGTGAATTAACCACCTTATGCGCATTCACTATGTCTATATCCCTGTGTCGTCCTAGGCTGTCAAACATATGTCCAAACGTGGCAGTAACAATACTGGGCATTAGGGATTGTTCTCCAGGCCCCAAACATTTTAGGGCCCGCCTTCTACCAATGCAAAATACGTCTCTGCATATATCGTTTTGAGGCTTGATAACTGCCGGGTTTCGGTGGCGCCTCAAAATGTACATTGTTTCTCATATATATCTCGGGCTCACACTGCCGGAAAATCAGAGAAGGGCCCTGCATGAAGTTTGTGACCAAGGCTCCAGGAAAGCTTCTGAAAGACCTGCGCTCAACCACATTTGTAACCTTGACTTTGTACCACAGAAGGGCCTAGGCGGTGGATTCTGCAAGGTCTGCACTCAACCACACTGGCAACCTTGACTTTGTACCACAGGAGGGCCTGGGAGGTGGATTCTGCAAGGTCTGCACTCAACCACACTTGCAACCATGACTTTGTACCACAGGAGGACCTATGCTGTGGATTCTGCAAGGCCTGCGCTCAACCACACTTGCAACCATGACTTTGTACCACAGGAGGACCTATGCGGTGGATTCTGCAAGGCCTGCGCTTAACCACACTTGCAACCATGACTTTGTACCACAGGAGGACCTATGCGGTGGATTCTGCAAGGCCTGCGCTCAACCACACTTGCAACCATGACTTTGTACCACAGGAGGGCCTAGGCCGTGGATTCTGCAAGGTCTGCGCTCAACCACACTTGCAACCATGACTTTGTACCACAGGAGGACCTATGCAGTGGATTCTGCAAGGCCTGCGCTCAACCACACTTGCAACCATGACTTTGTACCACAGGAGGACCTATGCGGTGGATTCTGCAAGGCCTGCGCTCAACCACACTTGCAACCATTACTTTGTACCACAGGAGGACCTATGCTGTGGATTCTGCAAGGCCTGCGCTCAACCACACTTGCAACCATTACTTTGTACCACAGGAGGGCCTAGGCCGTGGATTCTGCAAGGTCTGCGCTCAACCACACTTGCAACCATAACTTTGTACCACAGGAGGACCTATGCGGTGGATTCTGCAAGGCCTGCGCTCAACCCACACTTGCAACCATGACTTTGTACCACAGGAGGACCTATGCGGTGGATTCTGCAAGGCCTGCGCTCAACCACACTTGCAACCATTACTTTGTACCACAGGAGGACCTATGCGGTGGATTCTGCAAGGGCTGCGCTCAACCACACTGGCAACCTTGACTTTGTACCACAGGAGGGCCTGGGCGGTGGATTCTGCAAGGTCTACGCTCAACCACACTTGCAACCATGACTTTGTACCACAGGAGGACCTATGTGGTGGATTCTGCAAGGCCTGTGCTCAACCACACTTGCAACCTTGACTTTGTACCACAGGAGGGCCTTGGCGGTGGATGCTCTGAATTCTTTGAAGAGTGAACCGCCACCCACAATTTACCCTGTGCGGTTCTATTCAAGCCTCAAACAGGTATCCTACTGGGTGGCGGATGTGCACGTGATCTTTACCGAGCCACGTGCCTGCAGGAGAAAACGCATTCCAGGTGCATGCCATAGCGAATAACTGTGTTCTTAGACACTGCTCTCATTAATAGATGTGCACACCGTTCTTAATGCATTAACTCTTGCATAATCTAACTAGGTTCATATTTGATACATATTCCACTAAGCTATATCAACGCATGCATTGTTTTCAGTGCTGAAAAGTGAGCATGTAAATGGCATATTCAGAAACAAGCTATTATATGTGTTAATATATTTACATTATTATCTAAGGCTGCACAGAAGTTGTGTTTCAAAATAGACCCACGTCTTTTAAACATTGTGACAGGGCGGCGATGCCACTTTCACATATGTCTCTTCCTGTGACATCCGGGCACAATGACCACTTAAATTAGTTTCCCTTCAAAATGTTTTTTTTTTTTAGGAACTTTGCCTTTTTGTAAATGCTCAGTGGCAGTTGATGGGCAGATATTGCTAGGCTGTGAGTACCTGTGCTTACAGTGTTCGGTGTAGAGAGTACAGGTATATTACTACCACGGAGAGAATACCAGCACTATACAGAACAAAGAAGATGCTGTGTGATAGTGAGGACCGACACAAGAGAGAAGTGAAAATGAAGCTGCTCCTTGAGAAAAACACAAAGGAATGAGCTTTTGGGCCTTAAGGAAGGTTTCCAGCATGTAATTCAGACTATAGAGAGCAACTGTGCTACCATGTGGCTGCCAAGCAGTCGTCACCGGAGATGAAGAGGAGATGGCAAACACTGGCATGATGCAAGGGGGACACAGCGGGTGGAAGGAAACGGCGGCAGGGGGGAGGTTTTCAGTCCAACCTGAAGCGCAGCAGGGGGTGGGTGTTTAATTACCCTTGAAGGTTTCTTGCTTCAAAAGTTGCCATAGAACCATTTGTTATTGTTGGTATCCGCATGCAACAGGGGTTCATGCTTGGTCTAACCTTGGCACAGTTTGCTCATTAACCCTTTCAAGCCAGTGAGACCGCTACACTAGCTAAGCAACCCAGAGCATCATGGCCTGCTTAAACCTTATGTTTGTGTCATCCTTCCAGTGCCGTTGATGTTGCCTTTCTGCATTATAACAAGCATTGGTGAAGCCAACAGGTCCAGCCTTGTTACGGTGGTGCGATGGTTGTTTTTTTTATTGAATGCATAGACCACAAAAGTAAAAAAAAACAATCTGCCACCTGAACATGACAGCCATATACTTGCAATATAAAAAAAGCGAAATTAAAAGAAATAACCAATGCGCAGAACTTCAATAGAACAGTAGAGGTGTTTTCTAGCTGGCAAGTGCATTTAGAATATTTCTAGTAAATCTTTGTAGTTTACATGCATATGGAAGGAAATTATGATTCTTATGGGTGCAAAAAGATACTATTTACATGGAAGTACGGTAATATGAAGATATAGTATAGATCAGTGTCCCCCAAACTATGGGTCACGATCTACTGGGAAGAGGTGTGGCGCCGCGGCCAGGGCAACTGACTCCGGAATCTGGGGAGCACAGTTCGATCGCCGGCGGCAGATTAGCCCAGCACCATGTGACTCTGGGCAATAGCTTGCTTAATCCTCCCGACGGCGCCTAGAGACCCTTACAGGTGATTGTTCGCGCTTTACAAATGTGGATTATTATTATTCCTGCTGGGTCGTGAGCCGATTTATGGTAGGCCTCTAAAGTCCAAGCAATAAATAAAGATACCTTTAAAATTCTGCATTTATTTTGTCACATTTGCTGTGCTTCAGAGACGGAGGTCAATTGTCAGACCGTGCCTTCTGACAAATTGCTGCTTATGTTTTTTAACATGGGGATTGGTGTTTATAAACTCCTCCATCAGTATAACTGTGTGTCCAAAATTAGTGGCCATTTCAATGGAAAATGTGCTGTCTGTCTATGACCACACGATAGTTTAGTTATATGTAAAAAAAAATCGCCCACCTCATGTTCATTAAAGGTAGGCGGGTCACAGAAGTTTGTTGTTCTGAAAATTGGGTTGAGGTTCTAAAGAGTTTGTCTATATCAGTGCTTCCAAAATGAGGAAGACTAAAAAAAGATTGGAAACAAAAATATTTGGCAAAATAAAATATTGGCCTACTACCCCTGACATTATCTTCAGGCAGAATATCTTTACTTGCAGTTCAAGAGATCCAAAGGCAAAGTGGGTTGACCCATTGCCCATGCTGAGGCACACAGAAGCACAGTTTGAATGGCAGTTGAATAGACCAATGGATTAATATAGCTGATCCACAACCATTTTATGTATGTATATATGCATTTAATTTTATTTAGGATTTATTTGGATTACATGAAGTTTGCGAGGCTATTTAGAGCGTTACGCCAGATCTAAAATAAGATTCATGGTATTTGACTGTTTTTTTGTTTCAATAATTGTAATGCACTAACAAAAGAAGTACAAAAATATATTTTTATTTTTTAGAGAAAGTCTACAACCACTTTCAAAATTTTGACTTTACTTTTCCCCATTGCAAGTGCACATCTTATACCACAACTTCCAATTAAAACAATATTGTAGAATGATGTTTTTTAGGAAATTCAAAATAATCCACACAGCACTTTGATTGTATAACTGTTCACTTGCTCATAATAGAAATACCAAATTCCACTGTAATCAGTTGCCTTCAAAATAACACATCAAATTAACTGGCCTCCATTTGTGTTAAATCAAAATGACTTGTATGATTTTGAGTGCCATTCAACATAAACCTAGCACAGCACATCACGCTGATGGCACCCATGACGGCTGAAACAGGTGTGAAGTTGCTTGTGTTCCTCTTCAGAGGCACTTACCTGGTAGCTCGGGTTGTACTATTCCTATGTGAGCAGGAACAAAACTGCTTTGCATCTGGTGTCCCTGTCTGGAGCGGTGCAGTGATCAAAAATATGGACTAGATTGTGGCCCAAAACTAATACCAGTGGTTTAAAGCAGCATTCTACCCATCACCTTTTATTACGTTGAGGTCCATCAAGGTTCCTAGAGAGATTTGACATAGCTTGAGTAGTTTTATAAAGAATGGTCACGCAATGCCAAATCAAGGGCCACAAAGTACGTAGAGATATTACACTACATTTTCTGCTCTAGGTGCTTCCACTATTTATATACTCAAGGGTTTGGAGACTTTTCCTATTATGACATAATCCGAGATCTCTGGTAGGCCTGAGGACTTCAGTATCCTTTGCCTCAGAAAGCTCGGGGGTCCTTTTGTCTGGGCTATAAAGCACTCTTACGTGACCTGTATTGCGAGAAAGTGGAAACCACTGGTGGGCCTGAGAACTTCATCATCCATAGTCCTTTGCGTCGGTGCTATAACGCATTCCTACACGACCCTCAGCATATACCCGGGCGAAGATCAACTTAGAGCCTAAAGATGGCCAGGCCAGCCCTCATTCATTCTGCAAAGAAAAACGGGTACGCGCAAGGCTATTGGGCTATCCTCGAAAAAGACGGTAAAAGCGCCACCATTTCTGTTTTTTAGCCCAAGCTGTTGGGGTGATTTCAAAGGAAATTGAGCTAGCAGAAAGGTGTCCTACTCTTACCAGTGATTTACCAGCGCCTACAACACTGCAACCAACGCTGTAATTCATTACTGTTATATTGTCTTCCGTCACATCTGATCGACCTCCCGCTGTCTCAGAACTTAATCCTCTTGAATCATCATTTGTCTCAGACCCGGCTCATCAGTGTAACAAAAAGACTATTAATCCTGCTAAAGAGTTCCATCAAAGAACGAAGTTTAACAAGACTCAGCAAGGTTATTTGTCATCTGCTACAATAGATTTGCATGTTTGTAGTGACCTGCTAAGTTACAGGCTTAAATTTCTGTCCATTGAATGCCAGAGTCCTTTGTGTTCACGCTTAAAGGCGATTGAGAGACTTGCCATGCTTGTGGATGGGAAGTTATCATTAGTATCAGCCCCACCTAAGCATGCCTCGGCCTTGGCTGGGAATTCTCCAGCAGAATCTACCAACACAGTACAGCAGGACAAGAGGGTAAGCTCACAGCAGACCTTCAAACGGCACCCCAGGGAACTCGCCTGGCAAGAGATCTAGCGAGAGGCTCTGGTTCAGTGACCGATACAGAGTTGTTGATTGCTCCAACCCCGATGCGAATACATTTACCCCGATGCTTGCCCATTCATGGTAGTCTTAGCCAAAGTACCTTGCCTAAAACCATCCATGAACAAATCTTCAATTTAACTAAAAAATAAGGATACTCATTGGTTTACATACAATTCTTGTTACAGTGCAAGGGATTATAGCAATTTTAGAGGGTTCCAAGAACCCCCTGAAAAGTAGCTAAATCATTTGATGGGGTCTGTGTGGTTGTTAATTGTAGACATCCTTGTCTGGCGGATAGGATTTTTAAGTCTACATAGTTTTCCTTCCGCCTGAGCAAAGTTTTACCATTAGGCTTCTGAGCTCTGGCATGTGTTGGCCAAGTCTCACTTCTGCCTACAGTTTCCAGCGGAACAACGCTGCGGGGATAACCACAAGTAACATATTTTCTTCTCTTGCTGACCTAAGTGCCAAGGATTGACGAGAGGAGTCTGCTTTTTAGGAGGGAATTAGAGCAATGAATGGGGCCTAACGTTTTTCCCAGTTTAGCAGAAATCAAGGTTGCCAACTGGGACATTTACAGGTATCTCCACAAAACTAGATTACGAAAATTGGTTAGAATTTATACAAAATGATTATTCTGATATTTTGTAACGGCTCTGTATTTTTTTTTTTTTTCGAGAGCCGCACCCTCTAGATCTTCAGGCAGGGCTAAATCATGGATAACGTCTTGGTTTAGAACCTCTCTCGCCTATGTGATAACTCCTTACTCGCCAATTCCTCTCTTATCCAGGCCTTTCTATTCAAATGTCCAGGTCATTGCAAATTGGTTTTCATGAATTTTTACAACAGTGAATTTTTGGGCAAGGATGATATTTACTTTTGTACCTGTTTTGGATTCATAGATGGTTTATCAAATCTAGCTTTTGATCTAAAAAAAATGGCTGTGGATCTTTTTTTGGGGGGGGGGGAGGGGGGTTAATGTTAAACTGGGAGGTAGACCACTGTTTTAACAGTAATCCTTCTATTTGCAGAGAGATAAAAGAGGGGAGGTGCGTTCAGAACTCTAAGGAGAGTACGCTGTACAATTACTTGATGGGAAGTGATCTACGTAGCGCCTCTGAACTCTGATTTGGGAACCTTACAGCTTCCCACTTATGTGGGGCATGGATCTAGTTCAATATTAGATTACGGACGGTGTTAGCCCAAGTGTGCATATTTACCAAAACCTATTAAGTATCACCTTGTACACACTGAAAGATACATCTTTTGTAAATCATGGGGGGGGGGGGTGTATCAAAATAGGGCTAAAAAACAAAGAAAAAGGCTAGTCTGGAAAATGTAGACATCAGCAGGCTGTCATACAAGCTGACAGAGGACCATCTTAAACTTGTTCAATGCCGCCTGTCTCCTGAGCTTCTACTCCGTCAGTGAATTTGCTCTCCCACCCTTGCAGCTCCACCATTGAGTGAGGCCTCCCCCAGCCCCTGCAGTCTCCAGTGTGAGTGTTGACCCTCTTCTCTAAATCTAGATCTCTGCTTTTTTCTGCTTTCTGCACTTTCCTGTGCTCTGCTTGTCTTCTCTTTTCCCCGCTTTCGACTCCGGTTTTCCACTCCTTTTCACTCGTTTTTTCACCCTCTTTTCTAAATCTAAATTTCTGCTTTCTGCACTTTCCTGTGCTCTGTTTGGACTCTCTTTTTCCCACTCTCCTCCTTTTCCGCCTGTTTTTCCCCTGCCGCTGGTGCCCCCGCGTCCCCTCCCCCTAGCACGACAATCCAGCTCCCCTCCCCGCTCCCAGCTGTCCAGCCCTCCCCAACCCCTACTTAATGGCGCCGCTGCGTGAAAGGTAAGCCCTTCTCCGCCCATCTCCGCCTGGCCGCGACCCAACCGCCACCAGCGCCAGGAACCCTGGACCTCCGCCCTGCCAACGCTATGACCCAGCAGCACTCCACGCACTCAACCCAGGCCGCAAAAACAACTGCAAGCTAGCATCACCAGCCGACACCCACAGACCCTTTAGCTGTCACCGCTGCAGGCACACCTGCAGCACCACCAAGAACAAAGATCCAGCACAACCCGCCCACAAGAACACAACAGAACCGAAGACCCTGCAATGCATCTTCCTCAATGTGCGATCACTCCACATACACGCCACCGAAATCTGGGACCTCCTCGACAGCACCACCCCAGACGTAGCATTCTTCATTGAAACCTGGACCAACACCACATCGGGACCGGACATCGCCATCGCCATCCCCCAAGGATACAAGAATTCCAGGTAGGACTGACCCACCCCCCGGGGGGAGGAATCGTCCACAAATCCACCTTCCGCCTGAGCACACTCCCCGACGAGCACACAGACCTGATGGAACACCTCCATTTCAAGATACTGGCCAGCCCCACTGCCACCCTCCACGAACCCTCATCTACCGACCCCCTGGACCCCGCGGACCCTTCGCCAACTACATCACGGACATCATCTCCCTGCATGCCATCACATCCACCAACTACACCCTGCTGAGAGACCTCAACTTCCACCTCGACAACCAACTGGACCCCGACACTGCATCCCTCCTGGACAACCTCCACAACATTGAACTCCCAGATCATGACCGAGCCCATGCACTCAGCAGGACACACCCTCGACCCCCTCTTCACTACAGGAAACTCCATCACCTTCAGCCACACCACCGAACTCCCATGGACCGACCATCGTTGCATCCACTTCACCACCCACCATCTACAGACACCAGCACCTGCTCCCACGAAGAAACGGGACCAAAATCACCGACGACCAGCTCACCTCCTCACTCAACAACTCCACCCCATCCATCGCGGAAAACGACTACCCCAACACCGCAGCCTGAACCCTGCATAGATGGATCTCAGACAACGCCAACAGCATAGCCCCCCTCAAGAAAAATAATAATGCCCGCGCCAAGAAAGCCTGATGGTTGACCACCGAACTTTGAGAGTCCAGACGCACTTGCCGCCGCCTCGAAAAAGTCCTGCAGGAAAACCAAATCCACAGAGGCCCACTACATCTTAAGAGCCGCCACCAACGCTCACCACCAACTCATCAGAGAAACGAGGAAAAAAGCGGGGAAAAAGCAAGGAACTCTTCAACATCATAAAGGAGTTTGCTCAACCCACCAGCGAGTCTACTGACATTCCTCCCTCACAAGACCTCTGCGACAAACTCTGCACCTTTTTCCACCACAAAATCAAGAGCATCTACGACAACTTCGACCAAGACAACCAACACACTGAACCCTCACCAACCACCTCTGACACCCGGAAACCAGCGATTGACAACTGGGCAGCCCTCACCACTGAAGAAACACTGAAGACAATGAAGTCAATCCACTCGGGGGCCTCCACGGACCCCTGCCCCCACCACATCTTCAACAGAGCCACTGACACCATCGCACCCATCCTCCGTCACACCATCAACCGCTCCCTGGCGACCGCCTCATTCCCCGATGACTGGAAACACGCTGAGGTCAACCTCCTCCTGAAGAAACCCTTGGCGGACCCCACCGGCCTCAAAAACTACAGACCCATCTCCCTGCTTCCGTTCCCAGCAAAAGTAATCGAGAAAGCCATCAACAGACAACTCGTCACATTCATCAAAGTGCACAACATTCTCGAATCCTCCCAATCCGGCTTCAGAAAAAAATCACAGTACTGAAACCGCCCTCCTCGCCACAACAGGCGACATCCGCACCCTACTGGACAAAGGAGAAACAGTAGCCCTCATCCTCCTCGACCTCTCAGCGGCCTTCGACAGTCTCTCACGGCACCCTAATACGCAGACTCCACGATGCAGGAATTCAGTACAAGGCCCAATGTTAGACATGGGGTCTCTATTTGGCAGTGGTTTGCAGCATGTCCAAATAGGGACACACAGTCTAGTCAAGGTAAGTGTAGTACACACTATATTTACCTGTGCTCACCCTTTGGTAGCTTGACTCAGAGTAGTCAAGCTAAACGAAAGAGGCAACATGTAAAGTATTTGTGCGCACACACACACCCAGTAACAGGGTGAACATACCACAAATGTACTCCGCAACAGTTTACAAAGCTAGCCAATATTTATTTGAGTATAACAAGACCACAACAAAAAAAATCCAACATACACCAGTCAAGATACGGATTTTTAAAGATTAAATCAACATTGTAGTGCTTAGAAGTCTATAGCTCCAGCTGGGGCTATCTGGATGCCCCTCCGTACCGCATCAATGTCGAAAACCAAAAACACGCAGTGGAGGTGAGACGTCGCTGTTGCAGGTGAGGCGTTGGTTCCTTTAAGGCGGTGCAGAGTTGTTGAAGCTCGTACCACTCCGGGACGATGCCTTGTACAGAGGAGGCGAGACGTCAGTTGCGGGTGCAAGGCCTTGATCCCAGTAGGCGTGCGGCAGTGATGCGGCGTCGTCAAGATCGCAGACCGTCGATTCCTTGTCATTGGAGTCAGAGTCGAGAGAACGCTACGACAGCGAAGGAAGAGGTGCAGGACGCAGGCAGCACTTTAATAGCACACCACGAAGGCGAAAGATTCATTTGTCCCTCGGGTGATTTGGAAAACGAAGCCCTAACAAGTGGCTTTATGAGAAATACTCTTAAGGGGGAATACTTGGAGACTTTACAGAGTTCAGCCATTAATATTAAAACGAGCCCAGATATGGAAAATTTGACGCACTACAAATAAGAAGGTGACAACTCCGTTTTTTATAAACCACTTTTTAGAGAACACCATATGGTTTTGAAAATGAAACACAACCAAAATTGAAATAGAAGGACTATAAAGAATCGGGAAATAATATATAGAGAAAACTCTATTTTTTGTCTTGAAAAAGATGGAAATAATTGGAAAAATCCATCGAAACGCGTCGACGCAACTCTGAATACATAATCTCTATTGGAATATGGTCTAGTTATTGCACAAATATAAGTTGAAAACGGACCATAAACCCACTGCTATAGATGATATGTACAGTTAAAGACTAATGATAGTAGTCTACAATCATGTTTTCTCTCTTGTTTTTATATATATTGATGTCTGTGTCAACATTTTTATATATGTCAAATGAAAAAAATTGTTTTTAAACAGTGTGTACGTAGGAAGAGGAATTTTTCCTTATGCAAATATAATGATTTTTATGTAATTAAAAATAAAAGAAAAATTTGTAAAATGTTTTGACTTTGTATAAATTTTAATTGAACT
Source organism: Triturus cristatus (assembly GCF_964204655.1). Taxonomy (NCBI): domain Eukaryota; kingdom Metazoa; phylum Chordata; class Amphibia; order Caudata; family Salamandridae; genus Triturus; species Triturus cristatus. The sequence goes on from NC_140593.1 coordinate 1,082,008,934, forward strand.
CATTAGTTTGTGTTTTTTTTAAAGTGTTATTTGTCTTGTGTCACGTATATGGTACATGTTATCTAGACTTGTCCCAAGGGGAACTTGCACTTTACTTGTCAAACCAGGCGAGCCAGAGTCGCTGCCTATATCAGGATCTCCGCAGGGCCAGGGATGCATCTGAGACGAGATAGGGCACCACGGACGTCGGTGGCACGGTGTCGAGACTCACGCTGCAGCAGTTTTTTGGAGGCTCTGTGGCAAGCTCAGGGCTATGTTGAAGCAGCAGTCGTGACATTGCACGCCCTGCCAACGGTGTCCATGGCTTCAGCGCAGGCAGAGGCGATTCAGGAAGGCAGCAGTTCCAACGGCGTTGAGTAGTCTATTTTCTGGTTTTGAGGCACCAAAATCACCTCCAAGGACCCAGGACTGGGTTTGGCACCACTTGGTAGGTCAGAACTCACAGCTGAGGAGCCCAGGAGCTGGTTGCAAGATGCAGTGAAGCCTTTGATGTCCATGAGACTTCAGGAACAGGAGGCAAGCTCAGCCAAGCAGTTGGAGAACTTTTAGAAAGCAGGATGCAGAGAGCAATCCAGTCCTCTCACTCCCAGGCAAGAAGCATCCGGCATCAGACCAACACAGTAAAGCAAGTAGCAAAGTGGCAATCCCTTCTGGCAGCCCAACAGCTCGTCTTCCTGGCAGAATGTCCTCAGTCCCGAAGTGTTCTGAGTATATGTTTTCAGAGGTTCAGTACTTAAACCCATTTTAGCATTTAAAGTAGGGAGACTTAAAAGACAGGTCTTTGTAGTGCAATTCACCCCGCCTTTCCAGGCCTTGGCACCAGACACACTACAGGGGGGGTATGCAGCTCTCTGTGTGGGGACATACACAGCACTATTCAGGTGCAATTGACAGTTCCTCCCACCACTGTAGCTCAGGAAGACACATCAGCCTGGTGATGGGCCACCAGGATATGCAGGGCATACCTCAGCTCCCTTTGTGTGTGACTGTTAATTCACAAAGCCCAGCTGTCACCCTGACCCAGACGTGTATTCTTGAGAAAGCAGAGGCACAGTGGTTAAAGTAAGAAAATGTTAACTTTCTAAAATTGGCATTCTCAGACCTGCAATGTAAAGTGTTACAAGGCAGCTCCAATGCTAACCTATGGGAGAGATATGCCTTGTTGGGGTCAAAAACGAATTTCAGCAGTTTTTCTCTTCCAGGATATGTAAAAAATCAAAATTACAAGTCCTACCTTGAAGTACACTGTTCCCTGCCCATGGGCCTATCTTAGGGGTGTCTTGCATGTAATAAAAGCGAAGGTTTGGGCCTGGCATGTAGGTGAACCTGCCAGATCGATTTGGCAGTTTAAAACTGCGCACACAGGCTCTGCAGTGGCAGGCCTGAGACAGGTTTGAAGGGCTACTCATGTGGGTGGCATAAGGAGAGCTGCAGGTCCCCTCATAGCATTTGATCTACAGGCACTGGGCACACGTAGCGCACTGTACTAGAGAGTTATCAGTAAGACCGATGTGCCAATCATGGAGAAACCAAACGTACCATGTTTTAGAGCACTGATTAGCAGTGGTAAAGTGCTCAGTCCTAAAGCCAACAAAAAGGTCAGGAAAATAGGCAGAGGAAAGCAAAATGTCTGGGGATAACGCTGCAAAAAGGGGCGGGTCCTGCACTGGTGCACACAGTCTTCTATGTTAAGTAGAAATATCAAACTAACACACTCATTGGATGATGTTATCCGTGATGTCATAAATGATGTCATAGACCATGTCATGAGTGATGTCATGGGGCGTCATAAACTGTGCATGGTGGGGGGGGCACAAGTTGTAGCTAGCGCTGCTGACTATAACTGGTGAATTTCTGTGTTTGAGTTTTGGTTTAAAACGTTAACGTTGCCACTAACAAATTCACCTAACTATAGCATTACTTTAAACTTTTGTTTTTTTTGTGTGAATATTCTATATAAACACACACATACACTGATGGGCCTTGTCTCAGTCTCTTCATCCTTCACTGGTCTGTTCAGCTACCATTCACATTTTACTTCTGCACACCACAGTATGGAGCAATGGGTCATACCACTTCAGACACTGATTTACTCTTCCATATGCAAGAGCTATTGGCTTTGCCTATCTGTTTTAGCCATATTGTACACCAGCTTGGCTGCTGTTCAGCATTACTAGAAGTTAGTGGTGGAGAGGAGAGTGGGGTGGAGTGTTGTAGAGTGTAATGGCGAAGAGTGGAGTAGAGGGTCGTGGAGTGACTTAGAGTGTTGTGTATTGAAGTGGCATAGAGTGGTGTAACATATAGTGGACTGGTGTAGAGTGCATTAGCGAAGAGTGTTGCAGAGTATAGTGGCAGAGAATGCAGTGGCGTAGAGTGCAGTGGCATAGATTTCAGCAGCATAAAATGCAGCATTGTAGAATGCAGTGGAATAGATTAGATTAGTGTTGCATACTAGCGTGCAGAGTTAAGTGGTGCAGAGTAGAGTATAGTGGTGTAGAGTGCGGTTGTGCAGAGTAGAGCGGGTGGCATAGAGTGCAACGGCATAGAGTGGTGCAGAGTAGAGTATAGTGCCTTAGAGTGCAGTGGTGTAGAGTAGAATGTTGCAGAGTGCAGTGCAGTGGATTGATACAGAATAAATTGGCATATAGTACAGTGGCTGGAGTGCATTGGCATAGAATACAGTAGTGCTTAGAGTGGTGTAGAGTGCAGTGGTGTAGAGTGCAGTGGCATAGAGTGGTGCAGAGTAGAGTGCTGTAGCATATAGTGGACTGATGTAGAGTGCATTGGTTAGATTATTGCAGAGTATAGTGCCGTAGAGTGCAGCGACATAGAATTTAGCAGCATACAATGCAGTGGTGCATAGTGGAGTGGCATAGAGTGGATTGGTGCAGTAGAGTAGAGTGCCAGAGAGTGCAGTTGCATAGACCGGTGCAGAGTGGAATGGCATTGAGTGCAGTGGCTCAGAGTGGGTTGGTGCTGAGTGCAGTGATGCAGTGGCGTAGGGTGCACTGGCATAGAGTACAGTAGTGCACAGTAGAGTGTCGTAGAGTGCAGTGGCATAGAGGAGAGTGCAGTGGTTTAGAGTGGAGTAGAGTGGCATAGAGTGCAGTGGTGCTGAGTAGTTTGTTGCAGAGTAGAGTGAAGTGGTGTAGAGTAGAGTGGAGTGTTGCTGGGTAGAGTGCAGTGGTGTAGAGTAAAGTGGTGTATAGTGCAGTGGTTTAGAGTGATGTTGTGCAGAGTAAGTTAGAGTGCTGTACAGTGGATTGGCATAGAATGCAGGGATGTAGAGATGAGTAATACAGAATAGAGTGCATTGGCCTAGAGTGCAGTGTTGGAGAGTGGCGTGGAGTTGAGTGGAGTGGCCTAGACTAGAGTGGTGTAGAGTGCAGTGGCAAAGAGTGCAGTAGTGTAGAGTGGCGTGAGGGCATTGGCATGAGTGGAGTGAGGCCAACTGGAGTAGAGTGTAGGGGCGCAGAGTGGTGTCAAGTGGAGTGGCGCAGATTAGAGTGCAGTGGCGTTGAGTGGTGCAGAGTAGAGTGGAGAGGCGTAGAGTGGAGTATGCATGGTGTGGTAGCACACTGCCATTACAAACATTTTTTTAAAGTGAAATGACCATTGCATTTGCACAGACATACAGCTTTCTAATAAAACGATACAGCACACAAAGGATGATGTAAATGGCATCACCTAGTGTATTAATTTGTTTTGATCATATTAAAGTATTTGTTTCCAACACACTTCAGAATAAACAGAAAATGTTTCAATTGTTTTCCTAATTCTGATATATTCTGAGAAACTTGAACAGTTTATTTAAATGTTGTGTGCTAGAAACGAAACCTTTCCTACCCCAGTACCCAGCAAGATTGTAACATAAATCCTCTCACTGTGAAGTCAGAGAAAGAAAAGTAAACACCAACTGCTGCCTTTGAATGCACAGCAGATGTGACAAGATAAGAACAAGATTTACCGGCCTGTTTCCAGAAAGGAGTGATGTGGAAGAATACAAGGGGAGTTAGTGTGAACAGGCTTTGCTTATTGGGAGAGACAAACTCACCCTGGACAACCTAAAAACAAATCAAGCCAGCAAATAGAAAGACAGAAAATGTGAGTAACAAACCACAAAGCCAATGAAAAGCAATGGGTGGAATGCATTCCTAGGGACACTTTCTGAATGTCCCCAAGATGTCTTTAGCAACTGCACTGTCTAGTAGGTTTCGATCTAAAGGCAACTCCACTAGTTCAGTGTCATACCTGACTGGCCAATCTCTTCTTTCATTCCATTTTTTATTTTTTTATTTATTCCTGGTGTGGGTAATTTTTATTTTGTTTTGTTGTAGTCACTTTATTCGATATATAAAAAGAATATCATAAAAGTTTGATACAGTACATATAAAAAACAGTTTAAAACCCACTACAACTATGGACTTTAGTCCTTATACAATTAAAAAGAATAAAAAACAATAAATATATATATATATACAACATTTTCATAGACCCCCATTGGGTAGTGCATTTAAACAGTAGTACTCATTGATGGTCGGGGGATAAATATTTATCTTATAATTGGTACACCTTGAGGAGCTTGCGTCTTATCCTCCAGGCCCAGCCCAAGTATTTGGCAGTTCCAACGATGGCACTAGGGACTGATGTTTCATAGGTAAGGATGCGCAATGCCACCCTGGCCGACCTAGTTCCCAGATTTTTACAGACCGGTATCAGCCATCTTGATCTTGGTTGTCGGTATGCCTGACATGCAAACATAAAGTGGCCGATGGACTCTATAGGCGAGGCACAACCTGGGCAGCCTATCAAGCTTACGGGTGCCTTGCTCCATCTAGATTGGAACTCGTAAAGTGGGAGGGTACCATATCTCATTTTAAGATAAAGGGACCTATCTTCAGGATATTCAATCAGGTCCATAAAAAGTTCCATACTAGGTGCAGGTTTCACATCCAGAAAATTCACAGTTAGCTCACCTCCCGTATTTCTAAAGGTATTGGTCATAACCCATTCCCAATAAATCTTTTTTATCGTTGATTTGGGTGGAGGGAGCTGGGTTTCGCAAGCCGCTTCCAGACCTATCTTCTTCAACTCTTTTTTCAAATTCAGTACCCAGGGGATCTTACGCTCTGCTCCAAGTTTTATTAGCTCGTCCAGGGCAGAAGCATAATGGTGGAGTTCAGGGGTCCTTCTAAGCCTTGTCCAATATAATATAGGACGCAGCCTAGCCACATTGCTAATATTTTGTCTGCCGAGATCACTACGGAGAGGAACTAGCGGTGTAGACAGAGGAAGCGAGAGTAGGTCTCTAAAGAACTTGTTCTCCGATCTAAGCAACTCTGTTAGGTTCTCAAACCCCCAGAGTTCCGCCCCGTAGAGGGCCGCTGACATTGCCTTCCCCTCGTAGACCTTAACTGCCGCAGCTATAGGCCTGCTGTATGAGAGCCTCTGGTGTTTCGCTATTGCCCCTGAAGTTCTTTTATGGGCAAGAAGCATTTTTGATAGATGAGGGGCCCACTTTAGCTTATTGTTTACCCTCGCTCCAAGATAATCAAAAGCCTCAACTAGCTCAAGGGTAGTATCATTGAGCTTGATATTATTCCTGAAATTTTTGGAAGGTGATAATGCCATTAGCTTGGTTTTTGATGTATTTATTTTCAAGCCCCTAGTGTCACAGTATTGGGAGAAACGGGTGAGCAATCTTTGTAGGCCCATAGGACTTTTAGATATCAACAGAGTGTCGTCAGCAAAAAGCAGGGTAGGTGTTTTTTCCCCACACAGGGTTGGTGCGTCGACCATGCCATCTCTCAAATGGTCTGCCACCCCATTTATAAAGAGAGAGAACAGGGTCGGGGCTAGAACACAGCCCTGGCGGACTCCTTTCTCGACAGTTATCCTCTCTGTGAGCTGACCCTGATGCCCCCATCTGACTTTGGCAAAATTTCCTTCATGAAGGCATTTAAGGAGGTCCAGGATTAAGGGAGGGATGCCCAGATCGCACAGCACCTGCCACAGCTGTAATCATGGGACCAGGTCAAAGGCTGTTTTTAAATCAATAAATGCCAAATACAGGCTGCCTTTTTCGATAACAACAGATTTCCAATGTATGGTACAAAATCTAAAGACCTGGTCAATGGTGCCAACTCCCTCCCTAAATCCTGCTTGAAAGTGGCTCAAAATGCCCTCCTCATCTATCCAGGCCTTAATTCTGGTCAGGAGGACTCTGCCAACCACTTTTTGTAAAACATTGATTAAACTAATCGGTCTGTAGTTGGCAGGGTCCCCCCTATCCCCTTTTTTATAAATGGCCACCACCTCCGCCCCCTTCCAAGAATCCGGAACTGGGCATCCTAAGGCTAAATTATTTAAAATGCGAAGAATGAATTCTGCCTACAGATCTTTATCGTGTAGCAAGAGGTCGCCAGGGAGACCATCGGGTCCAGCTGCCTTTCCCGGGGCTATCATATTGATTGGAGAGAGGACCTCTGATAACCCAAACGCGGCCTCCATCTCCAAGGATACCGAATTCTCTATTATCGGGGTCGGCTTCTCTGAAACCACACTTTCCCCAAATGAGTAAAGGTCAGAGAAGTGTTGATGCCATTGACTCCCCGTTATATGATTCGGGATTGGATCAGTCCCTCCCCTGGTGCTAACATTAATGAGACTCCAGAAGGAAGTGGAATCTTTGAGTAAGGCTGCAGCCTTTAAATCCTGCCAGTGGCTTTCCTCCCACAGTCGCTTCGCCTTCCTAATGGCTTCGTAGTAAATTTTCCGGGCATTAATAATGGCTGGCTGAACCTTGTGTTTTATAGCTCGGGAAAGGATCTGTCTCTTTTCCCTGCAGTCCTGTGAGAACCAAAGGTTTTCTGATTTTGGAGGGGGGCACTTTTGGTCCCCTTTTTCCTGCATCACAAAAAAGTTCCCCACCTTTGCCACAGTTTGTTGATAGACTTCTAAGAAGTCTTGGGATGAAGGGGCCTGTGAGAGACGGCCCATGAGCGTGTCCAGAGCCAGAGTGCCTTCTTCCACTAGCCTTTTAATTTTATGCAGGTCCATCTCTCGTTTTACTACCCTTGGCCACTTAAGGTGCCTGTTACAATTGGTCGGGGCTACCTCTCTTGTCCCAGGCCTCTGTTTGTTTGAGGGCTCAATAGAGATAGTAACCGGCTCGCGCCTGAGTTGCATGGACAGCGGGCTGTGGTCGCTCTCACACCTATAGACCACTTCCATGTCAATAAGATCCGGCCAGAGCTCGATGCCCAGCAGGATATAATCGATGCGCGAGGGAGCGGCAGTTCTCGTAAAAGTAGGAGCTCCCTGGCCATCTGAACAGGTTCGTCCATTTGTAGCTCTCAAATTAAACTCCAGTGTTAGCGCATTAAGTTGCACAGCTCTCTTAGACCATTTCTTTATTGGCGGGAGGGTAAGTTGGGGTATACCCTGTTTAGAATCGGCATCTCCAATACCCAGGATGTCATCGCTGCTCAGGGGCTCAAAAGTACAGTTGAAGTCCCCGGCAACGATGACATCCACCTTGGTAGTGATTGCTGTTAGTTCAGACTCGAGAGGTGATACAACGGGACTTGCCCGTGCGCCTGGGGTCCCTCTGGCATAGATGTTAAATATTTCAAGGGGGGATTGGTGGTCAACCCCATTGATGGATAGATGGAGGAGGTCATGAGATGTAATTGCGTGACTCTTGACTGCCCAGTTCAAGCTGATGTTAATTGTTGAGGGATTTCATTTTTACTTTTAAACTTGTACATACCTATTTTATATTCGCCAAAAAAATGAATTGCAGGCTTGCCACAGCCAGATCTACTGGTGCTGACAACGTTTTTACATTCTGCAGTTTCTACAGGCAATGCAAGTCTGTTTCAGGTGGGTGAAGTTACTTCCACACAGTGCTTAATTTGAGCCTGTGGTTTCCGGTGCTCAGCACTAGCCCTTAATTATCAACACCGAATCTTATAGCACCAGTTTTGGACACACTCATTTTGGTAGGCACAGAGAGATTAAGTGATTTGTACAGAATCACAGGATGTTGAGCCACACTGAGACTTGAACCTGCTTCCCCAGCTCTAGCCATTACGCCACAATCTCTCCCCACTTGTAGGGTTTCTTGGTTAGTAGTTGGTTCTGTTTTAGGTGGTGCTAACAGGAGACAGGAAGATGGAGGATGGTGCAAGCTGCCTCCTAAAGAGAGCCCCAGCACATATATTTTTACAATTAACTACTGCTCTACGACTTTGGAGAAGCTACCCACTCCTCCTTAAGTTGGGTGGGCTACTTAAAGCTCGAGCTTGGGAGTTTGAGGCTTTGCTCTGGCTTAGCTTGAAGTCCCGTTGGAACTTTAAGCTCTTGACTTGCCAAGTTTCACATGCCTTCTACCTGTCACCCTCACTCTACCTGTATGTTAAAAGGGGTGAAAACCGAAGGTTAACATTAGCGATAAAAGTGAGATGGATTTAGTAACTGATTTATACAAAGAGAAACCTGGATTAATCACAGCTTTCCCGGCTAACCAAAATGTGTGATCTGAGGCAGATATTTTATTTTACAAGTCGTCCTTTTTCTTCCCTATAGCATATCAAAGCGCCTTCAAATACATGAGCTCAGAATACCAGCTGAACAAAAAAAACTGTTGTGGTTGATTTAATAGACTTTAATGTTGCCCTTTCTATAACAATCTGGGCCACATACAGGCTTCACATGACAACTGTCTTGCCTCTTAGTACACTAATGGCCCTGTCGCCAGGGTGGTTGCTGGTATTAAAGGTTCTAATTTCATGTTTTAAACCTATCACTTTCAATGAGTATTTCTCAATGCAATGCTATAATGTGAATTATTAATGTCAAAGCATTCGCATGCCACAGAAATACTTTTTTGAATTTTAAAGAGACTTCATTCATATTTTACGTGATGTTTGTTGTATGATTAAATGGCAAATGTTTTCAGGGCACGGCCCGTGCATGGGCTCTAAGAGCCAAGGCAGACCCTGTTAATTTGTTGGCTCGCCCGCCTTTATTCCTCCTCTTTTAACTAAATTGTTCTCTTGTTTTCCTAAACTCTCCCGCCTTTAGGTAAGACAGGGCTACGGTAGACTATGTTATCTCTACTCTGTACTCGATATATATTTTTCGTGTAGCTCTTCATACTGGATCCTGCCGTTTCCAGGCGCTGTAGATAAAAGATGCTCATATGCTTCGCATGGGAGTGTCTGTGCACGCGCTATTTTATTGTGCCCTGTAGCTGCCAGTTACCTTCTTTCACTCGCGGCCTCTGCCGCTCCCTCGATTGTTCTCTGGTCCAGACATGACTCATCCTGAGTCAGCTGACCCCTTTCTTGCCAGCCGACACCTCTGCTTCTGACGTCATCGACCCTCTGCTCATGCCCGTCAATCACCCATTCTTTCTTTTATCTGTGGGAAAAGCGTACTGCGCCATGTTAGCTTTCTTTGGAAAGAGACCCGCCTTACCAGCTCCGAAATCCTGCTGTTCACGCTCAAAACGTTTTATGAAAAAAGAAAATATTGTAAATAAATTCGCTTTTGATGGGCGCGGAAGCAGTAAGGCAGAAAGTTCTAAGTTTGCCTGTCTCTTTCTTAGAAATTAATGTTTGCTCCTTAAATCGTGGGAAGGTGCAGAGTAAGTCAACCCCAGTCGCCTTGGGTTCTGCTTGCAAGAACGGTGCCAGGTTGCTCCTGCAAGATGTATACCTGATTTACATTTATAGAACAAGCATTGACAATGCCAATAGGGCTGGTGTGAACTACCAAACGTTTGCCTTTGTCAGTGTTACTTTTGTTTGGGCATGGTTTTTGCAAAAGTTTTTTTGTGCCAGGCCCTTGCCAAACCTATTGGCTAAAATTATGTTTTTTAGTCTCAAAAAGCACTCTTTGCCAATAACATTGCCTGGTCCTGGAAGGAGCTACTATGTGTGTGGATGTGCTCCTTGTGAAAGGGCAGAATGCTGTCAATCGCAAGGGAGTTTCAGTGTCTGAAATGGGCTGACCCACTGCCCCAAGCCGCAGTAGACAGGAAGAAAAATGTGAATGCTACAATAACAAACCTAGGTGAATGAAGTGGGTTGGATGAAAATGTGATGACAGAGCAACGGACCAATGGATGAAGAGGGCTGGCCTAAAATGTGATGACCGAGCAACAGACCAATGGATGAAGAGGGCTGACTGAAAATGTGATGACAGAGCAACAGACCAATGGATGAAGAGGCTGGTTTAAAATGTGATGACCGAGCAACAGACCAATGGATGAAGAGGGCTGGTTTAAAATGTGATGACCGTGCAACAGACCAATGGATGAAGTGGGCTGGCTGAAAACTCCTATCAATAAATATAATGTGCATGGGGGGCGGAGCTTGGCTCGCATCGAGTATGGCAGCCTGAACCTTGAGCTGCGGCTAGCAGCGCCACTATCCGGCAATTATCCTGCCCTTCACTGCTGGTGAACGCAGCCTAACAGGGGATTCGAGCGTCGGATCGGACGCGCTCCTTAAGGCTGTAACTCCGGTCCTGGTAGACGCCGTGACAGTTGCGAGGCGGCGGCGGAAGAATCACAGCGCGCTAGGCCGCTGATCCCCGGACGTCGCGCCAATTGCAGGCGGGCCTGCGTCACTCTACGTGCGGCTAGTGAACGCGAAAGGGGACGGCCCGTCGCATTGCCTCCGAGTAACATCCCCGGGATAAGGAGGCGGGCAGTGCAAGACGTGGTGAGAGAGGGAAGCGATCCTCTCTTGTAGTCGGAGCAGCGTGAGTGGCGAAGCGGGGAGCAGCCTCCCTTGAGGACATACTGGTGTAGGACCGGAGGGGTCGAACGAGAAAGCTCCGTGGTTGGTGCAGCAGCAGAGACTGGTGTGGGAAGCGATGAGAGGAAGGTACGCTCAGTGTGGGAGCAGCGTGTGAGGCGATTCAAGCGATGTGCAGCGCCCTGGGGCTAAATATAGTGAGCCCTCTCTGGATACAGATGGTCGCGCACCAGACACCCCGCTGGACTGAGCCAAGGCCGACATCACGGTGAGACACGGCGGTTCACGTCGCCGAAGAGAGCTGAGGAAGGTGGTGGCTGGTTTGAAGTGGCTCGGAAGCGCGCGTTCGAATGGGACTTGCTCACGGGGCGGCTCGAGCCGCTGCGGTGTGGCATGCAACGGGCGCCTGGACGGAGAAGAGGTGAAAGAGTATGGCAGCGACCCCTGAAGCCAGAAACAGCTAGGCGTTGCGTGAGTGGAACGGCCTAGGTAGGCGCGGGCCTGCAGGCCGGGACAAGGGGTGCTTTGGCCTGGCTACGGCGGCGCTCCACCACAGGAGTAGCACCACAGACGGCGCTGCATCCATGCCCGATGTTTTTCAATGAGGCCTGAGGTTGGAGTTGACTGCACGGTGAGTTGAGCGCTCCGCACCTGAACACACAAGATGGTACCCCTTGCCATTGTCCGAGTCGCTGGTGGCAACGCCGCTCGGAGAAGGCTGCTACGATGGGCAAGTCTGACAAGTCCCAATCGAAGCTGTCATTTGACCAAAAACGCTCTAAAACCCAGACCCTGGGGGTGGACGATACTTGCGGGGCCTCGGCTCCACCTGCGGAAGGGCAGGACCTACGTGGATTGCTGCTTTCTATGGAGAAAGGTTTGCAGAATGGAATAAACTCCCTGGGTGCAAAGATCGACGCACTTTCCCATAGAATGGATCGGATGGGGGAGTGAATTGATAAGCACGGAGAGAGACTTGATCAGTCGGAACGGCGCATTGTGGAGGTCGAGGAAGCTGTCCTCGCTAGACTCGGACCATAAGCAGTTGGGACGGCTCCTCCAGGTGCTGCAGGATAAGACAGAGGAACTTGAGGCGCGCACTCGTCGCTGTAATTTGCGCATTACGGGCCTGCCGGAGACGACCTCAACGGGACGAATGGAGTGCTTTGTTGAGACAATGTTAGTCGAGCTGCTTGGCCGTGGGGTGTTCTCTGGGATGTTTGTGGTGGAAAGAGCACACAGGTCACTGGGACCAAGGCCCCCTCCGGGCGCGCCGCCACGCCCGATCATTGCGAAACTATTGAACTACCGCGATAGGGACGCGGCCCTTCGCACGGCGTGAGAGGAAAAGACACTAGTATATGAGGGGTTGACTATATCCCTCTTTCCTGATTTCACGGCCAAGGTACAAGAGGCAAGACGGCAGTTTGCACCTGCGAAAAAACAGCTGCGCGACATGGGACTGGACTATGCGATGTTGTACCCGGCCAAGCTCCGTGTTAATAGGCAGGGGAAATCGCACATTTTTCTGGACCCAAAGGCACTGCACAAGGCGCTGAAGGACTGGAATAGAGAACGGCGGTGCAGTCCGGAGAAGAGTCTGCAGAGTGAGGAGACGGAGACACGCTGGAGCTGCAGGACTGATAATGGCGAACTGGCAAGCTTGGTACCTTATCACTATGCGCCTAGGCAGGAATAGAAAGGGTTGCGGGGGCGGCGGTCCGGGGTGGGCACGAGGCGCACAGTGCTGCTGAGATAAATGTCTGATTAATGCAGCCATACGGCGGGCGCTTCTGCCGCCTAATTATAGCATTTGACGTGGCTAAGGGAGCGAGGGTGGGCAGATGGCCCCTGCCGGCCAATTTACCTTGTGGGTTGGGGGTCAGGGGGATGCGCTAATAGGGCGCCCAGCCACGTGCTACGGGTGACATATGGAGGAGTACAGCGAGGAGATTGGGATAGGGCGGTGGGGCAGTGATGCGGTTGCTGCGCTAGCAGGCTGAGCTCACATATATAGAGATAAGTTGTCATATACTTAGTACTGAGCGACCTCCGCCCGCGAGTGCCATTCACCTTTTGCTGGGGTCAAGTTGTTCGGGGTTGGGAGGGGGGGCGGTGTGAGTAGGTTCTAGATAAGACACGGCAAGGCCGAGTTGGGGGGGGGTCTGCTGTGGGTGGGGGGAGGGTACAGGGTCACTGTTAAATTTTTTTGTGTTTGAGGGGTTGAACTGTCAGTATGCTTTGATATGGTTTTTTCTCCGCGACGGCTATATACGGCACGCAGAGCTTGAGCACAATTGTTACGGATGGGTCTGTCATTGCTAGCACCAATACAGCGAGCAGCGAGTGGGTTGCATGATACCATCAGAGTGGTGACCTGGAATGTTAGAGGGCTGAATGACCATCGCAAGCTGCGCAAGGTGCTGCTCTACCTTAACAGACATAACATAGATATAGCCTTCCTCCAGGAAACGCACCTCCCCAGTCGTAGTCCGATGCTGCGCACTAGAGGATTGTTGGGAAATTCGCATACGGCCGGATTCACAACGCACGCCAGAGGTGTACTAACTTAGTTTAATCCTAGGCTGGGTAGCAAGGCACAACTGCTGTGAGCGGATGGGGGAGGCAGGTTCGTGCTTTCGCGGTACCAGGGTAAAGGGCTGGATTTGTTATTGGTTAATGTGTATGGACCTAATTATGACAGCCCTGAGTTTTACGCAGACCTTGCTGCCAGAGTCAAGGACTCGGGGATTACATGTATGGTGTGGGGGGGGATCTCAATATGGTTATGAATCCGGGTCTTGACAGATCGGGAGGCCTGACCAGGTCGCAGTCAGCAGCAGCTCGGACAATTAAGAGAGAGATGCTATGTATGGCCCTTTCAGACGTATGGAGAGTCCTCTTCCCTACGGAGGGAGGCTTTACGCATTATTCCGCTTATCATAACCTGCATACCCGCATAGATTATTTGCTGGCCTCGTCATCGCTTGTAACACAGGTTTGCGCATGTCAGGTGCTACCGCGTACCCTATCGGATCACTCTCCCATATTGCTTACTTTGGCCACACCCAGGAAAACTATACCCCCATTTGTATGGCGGTTCCCCCCATACTCACTCCTTGATCCCTTGTTTAAAGAAGAAATGGCGGAGGCAATCACCACGTTCTTTGATACCAACCTGGGTTCAGTTGACAGCTTTCAAACGGTGTGGGAAACATTTAAAGTTTATATTAGCGGGGTGGCGATCGCCAAGCATTCCGGGGTGCTGCGCTCCATCCGGAATAGGTTAGCTACATTGGAGCGCAGGATAGGGGAAACGGAGTCTAGGCAGCTGTCGGACGCCTCGGAAGACATTGCAGAAGAGCTAAAGGTCCTGCTGGCAGAATACCATAGGGAGGCAGACGCGGAAGTGCAACTTCTAGGGAAGTATGCCACTGCCAGACAGTATGGGGAGGGCGAGAGGCCTAGCTCCATCCTTGCCAATGTGCTAAAGGCCCGTAGATGCAAAGCAGCGATTACTAAGGTTAGATCTGACAATGGGGCAACGCTGACAGAAGAGGCGGACATAGCTGCGCGCTTCAAGTCTTACTACGCCAACCTGTATGCCTCCCAACAGAATAATATGGAAGAAAGCATCCAAGAATATTTGGACCATATTCAGCTGTCCTTCCTTTCTAATGAACACAGGGAGTTTTTGGCCCTACCTATAGAGAGGGACGAAATACTAGAGGCGTTGGCGGGCATGAAGGCAAATAGCGCCCCTGGAGCGGACGGTCTTACGGTCGCTTTCTATCGGTCCTTTATAGATCTGCCACTCCCGCATATATCAACGCTGTTTGATGATATATGTGTCTCCGGCCATATGTCTCCTTCTGTGCGGGAAGCGATCCTGGTAGCTATCCCCAAACCAGGTAAAGACCTGGAGGAGTGTAGCTCATATCGGCCGCTGTCTTTGTTAAATGTCGATAATAAACTATTGGCAAAGGTGTTCGCCACGCGCCTGGCGCTGCTCACGCCGGAGCTGATAGCTCCGGAGCAGGCGGGGTTTGTGCCAGGCAGGAACCTCACGCATAACCTTAGGACGATGTTTGGCATATTGCAACATGTAAAACAGGACTCGAGGGCTCTTGCGGTTTTCCTAGACATGGAGAAGGCCTTCGACTCGGTGGAGTGGCCCTACATGCGGCGGGTCCTGACCAAAATGGGACTGGGCCCGTTCTTTTTACAAATGATTGGGGTGCTGTATAGAGGTCCAACTGCTAGGATCCGCCTAGGCGACTTGGTCACGGACGCTATACCAATCTCGAGGGGGACACGCCAGGGTTGCCCTCTGTCCCCCATATTGTATGACCTGGTGGCGGAGCCGTTGGCGCGGGCCCTGCGTGAATACCATAACCTGAGGGGCGTGAGCTTCCCATCATATCGTATTGTGGTCTCCACATACGCAGACGACACTTTGCTATATGTCAGGGAACCAGAGAGCAACTTGGCGCCGGTGTTGCGCGAGGTTGTACTGTTTGGGGCACTATCTGGGCTAAAAGTTAACTGGAATAAGTCTATTGCATTCCCGCTGACGCCGTCCACCACCCCGTTTGAAATGGAGTACCCGCTGCAGTGGTCGGACGACTCGATCAGATACCTTGGGATACAACTGTACAGGGAATCTGACGTTGTCTTTACAGAGAACTATGGGAGAGCCATTGATAAACTGGAGGACGATGTGGAGACTTGGATCGGACTCCCCCTATCACTTATGGGCCGAATCTCCATTGCTAAGATGGTGGTACTTCCCCGATTTTTATTCCTGTTTACCAATATCCCAATGGTGCTGCCACGCACCTTTTTTGCTAGGCTAACCAGGTCTCTATTGCGGCTGGCGTGGGCCGGGAAGCAGGCCCTCGTGAGCTGGAGTGTCCTGACGCTGCCCTACCATATGGGGGGCCTAGGGGCGCCCGACATGGAACTATACTACAGGATAGCGCAGGCAGCACAGGCGCATAACTGGGTGCACGGCGAGGACACGATTCCATATCTAAAACTTGAGAGACTGTTTGCTGCGCCTCTCCCGTTGCCTGCGATCATGTTTGAACCTGCAGGCCGCAGGACGGGCTTCTTAGATTCATTAAACACTACTCGGCATGCATGGAATTGGATACTTCAGCAGACTGCGGGGGCGCTGTTATATTCCCCGGTCATGCCGCTTGAGTGGGCGGTCTGGTTGACCCCCTGCAGGGAACGCGAGGTGGTGCAGTCCCTGCGTGGATTAGGCATACACCTGGTGGGAGACTTGTTTAAGGATGGTATTGCCTAAACTTGGGATGAAGTGGCGTCGACATTGGAGACCTGTACACAGCTGCAGCGGTTTCAGTTTCACAGGGCTAGAGGCGCATGGCGACAACACCTAGGAGAGGATATGGTTGAGCCTCCTGAGATCCCGAAATTGTTGTACCTTATTAAACACAAGAGCCCACGCAAGATGACATCCAGGTTATATTGCATAGCTATGTCTCAGAGATCCCAGAAATATACCAAGGCCCGATTGGCTTGGCAAAGAGACCTGGACACAGTGATAGATGATGCCATGTGGTCATATTGCTGTGCGGGTACGCGTCGCATATCGCTGCATGGCAAGCATAGACTTATACATTTCAAGTTTATAAACAGAGTCTATTATACGCCGGAAAGGCTGCACAGATATGGCTTGCGTGAGGGGTCGGCGTGTGAGAGGTGTGCACACCCCGCGGCAGATTTCATTCATTTAGCATGGTACTGCCCCGGCGTGGCTACATTTTGGGAAGCTGTATTTCGGCTGATTGGAGAGATAGCTGACTTAGAACTAATACCGGATCCCGCGGTGGCATTGCTAGGACACACGAGAGGGCTCCCAAAGGCAGCGCGTAGGCTAGTGGACATGGGCATGCTAATAGCCAAGCGCAGAGTTGCTCTGTGCTGGATGAGAGGCCCATCGCCCACAATAGCGCAGTGGAAGCGAGACGTGCTATATTGCTGTACGCAGTCAGAGACGTTTAGTGAACTGCTGCCTCCGAGAAGCAGGCCAAATAATTTTTGGGGATTGTATGCTGACTACCTCAAGAGCGGTGGAGCAGGTGCAAGGCTCGACGCTGGGGAGGAGGGTGCGCTCGCCCCGGACACGGTGGCAAGCTAAGGGTGTTCTCCCTACTCAAGTTTTACAGAAACTTTTCATTAGGCCAACATTCATCCCCATCAGAAATGCACTGTTTAATCCACTCAGATATTATCAGAACTATTATATCACATTTTTTTTAATGTTTTCATTTTTTATATATTTTGTGGTGACATATGATTTTACAGTGCTTGTGTACTGCTCCACCTGACACTCCATGTGTTAATATTTGTCTAATTCTCCCAATAGCCATGTGTCCATGTATTCTATCGGGTGCATCAATCTCTCCAAGAATAACATCTGTGTGAATAATATTGATTTTCCGTATTCATAAATCTATTATTGTTTTAATCCAACAGTAACCTTTTTATATTTAAGTAAATCTGCTTTTCTGTGTGTGCGAAAATTGCTAAATCCTTTTTTTAATTTTTAACATTCTCTTATTTTTTTTTTCTTTTTTAATGGCAGTTGAGATCCCCCCATTCCTGTTCACCTTAAGAGCACCCTTGGGTTTTATGTTCTCTGCAGTTTTTCTTTACGGTATTGTATTCCTTTCAAGTAATCCTTATATTGCATGCATACCCTTACTTTTTTTCCCCAATAGATTTTGGGTTTCAATTAGTTTTTCTTCCACATTTCATGTTTTTTTGCACCCGACGTGTAATTTCTGATACAAACATGTGTCCCCATTTCTTACACCTCCTGGGCGCACCACCCTGATTTTTCCCTTATTACCTTGCTCTAGCAATACCGAGGAACCTCAAAGCACCTCAAAGAAACTTCACACACAAAGTTACAATCAAACGATTTGAATGAATGGATCCTACATATGTTTTATGCTCCAGGCGACATTTCTGAATGACTCTTCAAACATTAGCTGCTCTTAATTATGTGAAATGCAAACAGCGTGGTAATACATGCCAACATTTCAGACGACTGATGTCTTTGTTTTCTTTTTGGCAGTCTCACGTGCTGTATTTTACTTGAAGGCTGCCCTTTGTGTGTGACTGCTCTTGGAAGTTGAGTAAAGGAGGAGCAGAAGGTGAAGTAGGAATGCTGTTCTTCAGGTGTCTGAATTTCCAGCACAAGAAAAAAAAAAAAAGCCGGGTGCATGACCATCCCTGGATGCTGTGCTTGCTTTTGAATATGATGTATAAAGAAATCGGTGAGAGACCGTAACCTCCCATGCCAGAGCTCTGGTACAGCGGCTCCTCTCTGGTAGCGCCAGAGATCACTTTGGGGTAATGATCAGGATTTCCACACCCTTTTCTACCACCATAGGCAGTAGACTTCTCGCTTGGCTTCCTTCTCCCCGTTGGCATTACCGGTCAGCTCACTTAGTAGACAATAGAACATAATTTACATTTTTCTATAGCAGTAAGTTGAATTTTTGATTGGACTGGAAATATGTGTGCATATTTAATATGTGAATCGAAATTTCCAATTTCTAATGGTCAAATCTACTTTTTATGTACTGTCCTAAACCTGGATGCCCAAAATGCTTTAAAAATTCGGCCCATCTGTGGGGCCAAAGAAATGGAGAACTTTCTGCCTCGTTTGTAGGTGAATAGAGAATATTCTTATGTGGTAACTTCCTGAATATCATATTTAGACTCCACAGTTTCTTTTAGTTTAAGCAAAAAACCCACATGAGCTCCTGAATATTTCCTCAAGCATCTCTACCTACACGTCCTTGCCGTGCTTGGGCGCCGGGTGCCTTTTGTAGGCATCTCAACCAGCCCCCCCCCCCCATTCCTCCCCCCCCAGTCTTCTCTAGTGATTCTTGCAGAGTCATCGCTGCTGCAGCTTCTTCTACGGGTCTACAGACTGAGGGCTAGGGCTGTATACTCACTGGTGATCTGAGGCTGTGCTTCTCCCTGTATCCAGCAGTCCAGGGACCAACCACACTTAAGATGACCGTGGAATTTTGAGGCCTGGTTCAATGAAAGGGATTGCTTGTCGCATTTTGAAATCCTAAGAGGATCCTCGATCTTCTTCTTGAAGAGGTCTGGTTGGGTGCGACTGTCTTCTTGCAGAGTCAGTGGAAGGTCACTGGAGCTTGCTGGGACACAGATGCCCAACTGGTTGAACAACTGGCATCCCAGCTCTTGGAGAAGTATTTTAATAAGCAGCTGTTTTTTCCTTGACCTATTCCCTACTGTGACTTGTCTTTGCTCCTCCAGGTTTGCAGGTGTATACCACCTTCAATGCTTTGTCTGCAATGGCCTCTTAATTTTTCAGGCTTGTGAGGTTGGGTTTTTGAAGGACATTTCCTGAAGGCACAGGCTGTTTACATTTGGTGCCTTAGTGTGGAGGCACCAGCTGGCCCTTTGAGTTTGGTATTTATAGCATGTACCGTTGAAGGCACCTAACGACAGGCCATTTTTGGTGTGCGTTATATACATTTTGATTGTATTGTAATTGTATTTTTATAGTGCTTACTACCCCCTGAACAGGTGTAGAAGCACTTTATGGCAGGTAGCACACTACTCTAGAACCCACGGTTAGTGGTTAATCGAGTGGTTATTAGCTATTGTTGGTTACTGGCTTTAGTCTTATGCTCTCAGGAAACTCTTACATGTATTTCCTCCAATTGCTTTGTGGTAGATTAGGTTAATAGAAGGTTGGTGTCACTTCATGTAAATGGAAGGTGTGATGAGTTAGTGATATAGTTTTGTGATCTTTATTTTCAGATTTGTTTTAGACAATATATTGCAAGTAACAAAAGAGTTATAGACCTAACACTATTACTGTCACATGATAAGCAAAGTGTTTCCTGCAGTGATTGGATTTTTAGAATTGTAGAATTGCTCCATGTCAGAAGCAGTCCCTGTATGTAGTGCTTTGTATTTCTTTTACAAATAATAGCCATCGGGTACGTTGGTTACGTTTGCTTACTTGCCTGACACTGATACTACAAGTCCCATAATGCACCAAATTCTATTTGGAACACACAGGCTAATGCCTGCCATGAAGCCATATGGCAACCCTATTTGTTTCACTCTTGAGGACAGGCTTTTCTCTTGCTGCAAATTCACCAATTGAGATTTCTGTATTTTATCCAAAACCTTTATAATATTTTCCCTTCCCATCTTCCGTGTTCAGCCACCGAGGTGAGGTGACAGAGATGTCAAAATGTAGGTTGCCCTTGGTGCAAAGCTGTGTGTCTTTGGTGTTTGCTTTTGTTCACACCCAATATTTCTTTTCACATTAACCACAGAGCCCTGCTATACCACGGGTGGACCCGAGTTAATAATTGCTTTTCAATGAACCTCGGTGCAATAAAGTGCCTTGTTCTGTTTACAGTAGCTCCTCCTTTTAACTTGATACCTCCTCTTGGTACATTCATCATCATGGAAATCTCCATGCGCCTCCTGCTTTCTGGCACTGCAAGTTTATGTTGTGCTGTGTAAAGTCTGTTTGTGATATTTCACATGTGGTTTCACGCGTGCTGTCCGTTTGGGCATGTCGTCTCTCGGTGGCTGGACCAAACCTCACCCACTCCTGTTTTGACATCACTTTGGTGGAGTGTTAGATGACACCGGTAAGCGGGTATGGTCTCTGTTCACTTCCTGAGGGCAGGTTTCACTGTTGACTCTCATTGACTTTTTCTTGCGGTGAACCAGGTGAGTCACAGCATGGGAATTTGTGTCACCCAGGACAGCATCATCATTTCTAATTAGTCACTAAATAAGACCTCGCCTGGATGTAGGGCAAAGAAAAAGGCTACCGTTTTGTCAAACAATTAAATCAGACTAATGGTGAACTTGATCTTACGGAACTGTAGCAGTCAACAGTATTTGACCAGTCCTGAAATTGAGCCCGAGAGAACTGGAAGTCGCGAGGAAGCAACTAGCCGTCTAGGTCTAGATTACGCGGAATACTCTCTTTTGCGACTTAAGCATGCTTTTTACTTGGGTGGGAACAGATGTGGTCGGCTCCAGGCCTCCAAATTAAGGGGACAGCGACAGGCCAACCCGGTGGAAGAGCTGAGGGTAGACTGGGGGTTACAATCACTAAGGACGAAGACATTGCACGCATGTTTGGTACCTTCTGTAGGGATTTATATACGGTCCAAGACGTCCCTTTCCATTCCATAGACTCCTATTTGGAAACCGCTACCACTGCTAAGTTAACAACTGAGCAGGCGACCTCTTTGGATCATCCGATACAAATAGAAGAGGTAACAACCGCCATTTCCAAGATGAAACTTAAGTCCCCGGGCCTCGATGGGTTTTCTGCATTATTCTATCAAACATATTGCACGGTCCTGGCTCCTCTCCTGACCAACGTTTTTAACGCAGTAGTAAGTGCAGCCACACTTCCACCTTCTATGCTTCAAGCCTCCATCACTGTAATTCCGAAACCGGGTAAAGATAAAACAGCATTTCCGGATCTTATAGATCCATATCGCTGTTAAATGTGGACGCTAAGCTCCGGGATCCTAGTGACCCGCCTAGCCCCACTCATGCCAGGTTTAATTGCACCGGACCAGCCGGGCTTCGTCCCCAATCAACAAAGCCCAGATAACACCAAACGCCTCCTCCATTTGATTGACAAGGCTCCACGTACACAGCAGGAATGGATGCCGAGAAGGCATTCAACAGGGTGCACTGGCCGTGGGTGCTAAGTGGCTACGAGTTATCCACAGCCTCGGTTAGGGTTAATAGCAGGTCATCAAACACTCTCCCCATCCGGAGAGGTACAAGGCAGGGGTGTTCCCTCTCCCCGTTATTTGCCTTGTATATGGAACCCTTAGCTCAGTGCATCTGCGATAATCCAGCTGTGACGGGTATGCGCTTGGGGGGGGGGGGCCATAGCATTACCCTGCACGCAGATGACGTTATTTCCTTTCTGGACATTCAGAAGATGACGCTCACCCCCCCCCCCCCCGCCCCCACCCCCCTTTTAGCGGAAATCTAGCAGTTCAGCGAGTTGTCCGGCTTCCACATTAACCGCTCCAAATTACAGGGGCTAAACTTATCGGTCACCCAAGAGACTCAGGAATCTGTCTCATACATTTTTCATTGCATAGCAGCCAGACATCACATATTTAGGGATTCATTTAGCTCCAACCATACCAGAAACCACGAAGATTAATTATGGCATTTTAGTGAGTTGCATTAAAGCAGACTTGGCCCAGTGGCACCCTTACACGCTTTCGTGGTTGGGGCGGATTGCAGGGCTGAAAATTATTCCCCTTCACAAAATATTTTATGTATTTTTAACTTTGCCACTCTGGCCCCCACCTGGGGTGTTGCAGGAGCTCCGGAGGGCGTGCCACTCCTTTGTGTGGGCGCATAAAAAGCCTTGAAGGTGGAAGGAGCTTAGTACTAGGGACCTCATGCAGAGAGGCCTGGGGATTTAATCTATAGCCACCTATTTTCAAGCGGCGCAGCTGCGATTCTTGGTCGAGTGATCCAGACCAGAATTGGAGCAGACATGGCTGTTTATGGACAGGGCTCTGGCCGGTTCCTCTTTGTGGAAGGTCCCCTTTCTGGATAAAATGAGCCGCGCACCTAGTCTACATTTGTTGGCAGTCACGGCTCCTACTCTCAGGGTTTGGGAGTTGGTGGGGGTGAAGAAGGGACTTACGACGCAGCTGTCCCCCCTGGCCCCTATTGTGGGGAACTTAGCTTTTACACCTGGAATGCAGCAACAGGAATTTGGGGCTTGGCAGCAGGAGGGGTGCAAATCAATAAGCCACCTCTTTGATGTGGATGGGCCATTCCGTTTAGCTCCCTGAGGACAGATTGAATATTGCCAGAAGGAGAAAGATTTCGATATACCCAAGTCAGGCACTGGGTTCTGAGTCATGGGACTAGAGAAGCCGTGCAACGACACCTCGCTGCATATGAGAAGTGGCTCCGTAGCAGAACCTCGGATAAACGATTAGCGTCAGACCTCTACAAAATGCTACTAGGCCCATGGTCGGGGGGCAAGTCTGCGTCTCAACAGAGATGGAGCGAGAGCTGGGTAGAGAGCTAACCTCAAAGGCGTGGGTGGGTATCTACCACAGGGCTAGGCACACATCACCTAACACAGCAAGCACAGAAACAGCGGTGAAAATAGCCATATATTGGTACTTAACTCCAGCTCGGCTACACCAAATAGATCCCGCACGAGAAAGTAAATGCTGGAGATGCCTCACAGAGAGTGGCACACTTACACATATACTGTGGGATTGTGCAAAGTTGTCACGATTCTGGTAGGAGATCCTCACGGACATTGATACACACTTCTCTACCTAGTTACCTAGATTCCTAGAGGGAGGTGGGAGGTGGGAGTTATGTGGGGTGGGGGGTTTAGTTTTCTTGCACTAGTTCTGTTTGGTCATATGGAAAATGTTGCAATGCACCTGACAAGGGGAAATGTTGAAGCAGAGTAGGGAATATATTTTGATGTCTTTTTGCATCAACAATAAAACCATTTCAACATAAAATTGAGCCTGTGTTTGCCGGTGGCCGACCTTGGGCATGGGGGAGCTGGGCCCGGGGTGCCACATATTTGAGGGGCACAGCAGGGAGCTGCCTGACTTAATGTCATGCAAACAGCAGCTTGTTCATCCCACTTGGTCTCAATTGGGTTCCGTTAAAGACTTTGGAACCACCCCTTAATGTACCTCATCCTAATTGTTGGCACCCCTTCAACCCTCTGCCATCCTTCCATCTTCCTCACACCTCCTGCCATCACACTGCAACAACAACTCGCCCCCACAACAAAAAACAAATTTTCTTTCCGCCCGGGGCGATAAGCCGGTCAATCCGATTTAGGGCCGGCCCTGAGTGGGAGCCACCGACACTTATGTTTGGGGACTGGCCCTTATTTTTCCTCATTAGACATTTTCCTAGAGCAGGAGAGTAAAATAAACCAACAGGAAAGGAGGAAAAAAAAAAGTAAACTATTCACAAAGGGAGAAAGCAGTAACCTGCAAGAGTGAGATACAGGGGCAGGGGGCGCCGGGCAGTGGATTTAAAATAGGGTGACTAGTTTCTCAAAATCAAAAACTGGAACAGGTCATAGAGACAGAAGTAGGACTACAGTCTGCAGTAACCGTCAACATAAAACTGGGACTATTTGTCAGCCGTCATAGACATAGAGAAAGGATTACAATGACAGCTGCCTCCACAAGACACAGATGAAGAATTAGAGACGACAAATCAGATGTGTGACACAGACCGCAATGGATTTTTAAGCTAGCAGCATGTGCATTATAGGATGTGGGGTTTTCGCTTTAACAATGCCAAGAATGGCCTCAAAACTCTTAACTTGCATTGTTAGCGCAACAGGAATATTCACATATCCTCTTAGACAAGGCTCGTCAAGCTTGGCTGGCTACTCGCAGTAGGATCTACCAATGGGGCGACAAATCTGGTAAAATGTTGCATCGATTTGTGTCAGGGTTCGCTTCGCCCCCAGGCCCTCCCGGGCGTTGTGGGGTTAGATGGGCTCCCTTTGTCTGGCGCGTCGGCTATTGCACGTAGTTTTGCCGAGTTTTACGCTCAATTATATGCCCCCACGGAATGCCTCTCGCCAAAAGTCATTGATCGTTTTTTGGCCGATCTCCTGCCAAAGGCGCTGCCGGATGAAGTTAGGGAAGAACTGGAAGGCCCACTTACTGAAGAGGAATTGGGGGCGGCCCTGGGAGATCTGAACGCGGGTAGGGCACCAGGCCCTAACGGCTTTCCGTGCAAATTTTTCCAAAAATATTTTCTGCAGCTGGGGCCCCTCTACCGTAGGGTGGAGGAGGAAGCCAGGGACCGATGGTGTCTGCCCAGTGACTGGAGACATGCGGAAATAGTGGTCTTCCATAAGCCCGGTAGACCGCCGGAACACCACGCATTGTATCGCCCCATCTCCCTCCTGAATGTGGAGGCCAAGATATTAGCTAAAGTATTAGCGAACCGCCTGCGCCCCCATATAGCCCGACTTGTACATCCGGACCAGGCTGGGTTCATGCCCCAGCGTGCAACCCGTCCTAATATTAGGCGGGCACATGTGGCTGTCGCGACGGTTCAGGGATTGGGGGCACGGGCAGTGCTTTTGCTGGCGGATATGGATAGGGCATTCGATTCCTTGAGTTGGGTCCATCTATTTGCGCTTCTGCGGCGGTTGAACCTCGGACCTCATTTCCTGTCCTACCTGACCCTGTTATATACTGATTTGATGGCATCAGTGCGAGTCGAGGGCTTTGTCTCTTCTGCATTCTCTATTGGACGGGGCACCAGGCAGGGGTGTCCGCTGTCCCCATACCTTTTCGCTCTTGCAATGGAACCCTTGGCTGCTTGGGTACGGATGGATGCTCAGGTGACTGGTTTTGAGTAGGCGCACTGACTTTCTGATCGCATCGCCCTGTACGCGGATGATGGTTTTTTTTTTTCTTACTAACCTGGAACGAACGGGGCCCCGGTTGCTGCGTATTATGCAGATCTTTGGGGAGATGTCAGGTCTTTATATGAACCCTCGGAAATCCACCCTGTGGGTATTGGGATGTCAGGGCGAGCTCGGTTCTTGGGCATCGTCGGTACAGGTGGTATATGGGGGCATAAAATATTTTGGGGTGTATCTGTCCGATTCCCCCACCACGGCTTGGGAGCGGAACCTTGCACCTGTATGGGAGCGTGTGCGTGAGGACATTAAGACCTGGTCCCACATGCCTCTGTCCATCTACGGCCGGTCAGTCATCTTTAAGATGGTAGCGCTCCCGCGACTTTTGTATCAATTACAGAGTCATCCCTACCCGATTCCCCCCACAGTGGTTCCGGCTGGTGAATTCTTTCCTGGGACAATTTCTTTGGAATGGCGGCACGGTGAGGTTGGCGATCCAGACGTGCTTCCTATCCACGTATTGCGGGGGACTGGCAAATATTTGATCTTATTATGTAGCATCACATCTACTTGTCTTAAACGAGTGGTGGTATGGGGACAGAGCGGACCCGGCATATGCCGTGGAGCGGCACTCAATGGGTGACCGGTCCCTGCATACTCTTCTTTACTCTGCTCCGCTGAGACGTCCCCTTCCGCCTGCCACGCGGATTATTTTTCAGCTTTGGAGGCAGGCGTTGCGGAGTATGGGCTGGTGGAACAGATTGACTCGGGAGACCCCATTATGGCACAACGGTCGCTTTCCGCAATTACTGAGTCTATCTGGGTTTCGCGATTGGGACAACATTGGGATATCTACTCTGGGGGACATTATGTGGCGCACAATTTTAAAATCCTTTCAAGACATCCAAAAGGACTACCAGATGCCAAAGATGCAATCCTTTAATTATCTGCAATTTAGCCATGCTATCTCCCCCAGCTTGGAAGGCCTGGACTCGCTGCCGGAGTTCAGCCCAGTAGAGGCTAAGGTATTTATGGGGGACCTCCTAGACCATAAGATCTCTAAAATCTATCAGTCCTTGGTCACACACTGTTCCCCCTCATTGCAGCATTTGAGGGAGGCCTGGGAGGGAGATGTGGGTTAGATTGAGGAAGAGGACTGGACGGAAGCCTTGGCTTCCCCGCGAGGGGCGGCTATTGCAATGAGCCTGCGGTTGATCCAATTCAGGTACCTCCACCGGGTCTGTTTTACCAGGGTTAGGCTCTGGAGGGTGGGCTAGGTGGCTTCCCCGGTGTGCCTCCGTTGTGGGCACGAGGAAGGGACCCTGTTACACACCATATGGCACTGCACAGCGCTAGCATGATTCTGGAGGGGGGTTCTGGCATGTCTCTCTGAAGTACTGGGGTGGGAGCTCCCTAGTGCGCCGAAGCTTGTCCTCCTACATGTGATGGAAGGGATCGGGGGCAATATCTACAAGCGACACCTCATGCTCATGCTCCTAGGTTTTATGTTAGTGATCCAGCGGAAAAGGGCACATTTTTACAGATCCTCCCTGCGTCACAGTTCCATCACCACACTTATTCATTCACACACGCATTCAATGGTGGGGCCTATAACACCAACATTCACACTAACGCACTTGTATGTGCACACAGGGGAATGATTAATCCGCTGGATATGTGGGGGGGTACCTTATTACCTATAGAGAAAGAAATATGTTACAAGATTTTACATATATACATCAACACCTATAGAATCCTAACCTTAACATCAAGGCACTCCACCACTTGGTCGAATGGACCAATTAGTTGGACTGCTTGATGGTGATTTAGAACCAGCTAAAACACATTAAAGCTTCAGAATTCCTATTCGATGCCCTATTTAAAGAAACCACAAACTCATTTTCAGTTAATAAATGTTTAGTTTATCTAATTAATTACTTTTAGTAGCATAATTTGGCATTTCAGTCAATCAAAGTTCCACATTTAATTAATCAACACAAATTTACATGACCTTTATATTTACATATTCTTGCTATCAGGGTTATTTTCTAATTCAATTGGCTCTGCATTACACAAGTTCTTTGCTCAATCGTCTCAATCAGAAGTAGGCCAAGACTCAAAAGTCCGGGAAAAGTTCTTTGCTCGGCGCGACACAGTCCCAATGATCTCCAAAGGACCAAGTAATCGCGCATGCAAATCGATCACGGAACGCACTCTCCTCCGGATATGATCTGCACTCCCTCTCTATTCTACTACCCTTTTTATAATAAAATCCTGGGTAACATGAAACATTTCTAAGACTACGAGAGCATACGATTGGTCCATTTACTGAAATTTGCAATTTTGGTCCAGTTTCTCACTGACGTGGGTTCCCAGTAAAGTTGCTGGGTCACTTCCTCAGTCTATGTCGTACTCATGCAACATTGTTGAATCTTGGTTATGTGTGACTATTGTTCCCTTTAGTGATTTTCACTGACTGAAGTTTGGCAGTCCTCCATGTTCCTATCCTTGACCAGGAACACCGTGCTCTGAACGCAAAACGTCACAGAAGCAACATAAATCATGCAATTTTCTATTACCACATCTCCTATTGTTAATATGAGTACCATATTAGTCATTAAGTTATTCTGCCATGCAAATAGCAATGAGTCCCGCGTGTAATTTGCGTTTACAAAAAATGCATGTTGTTGGTTAGTATAGCACAGCACACAGTTAATTCAAATTAAAATATAAATCGATTACGTAATTAGTATTTTCATGCAAAATAGAGAAGGTATACAAAATGTTGCTTTACCTGCTCCATCAATGCCCCCTTTGGTGATTTTTAATATCACCACAAATTCCCATAAATTTTGATAAAATTTATAATAGATATGAATTCATTTCTCTTAAGTTTTGTTAGGTCACATGATTGCTTCCCCTGTTACATCCTCTCTTGTCTTTTTATATACATTCTCTTTCCATTCTTCTAATTCTATATCTTCCATTTCTCTTTCCTTTCTTTCTTTCTCTCTTTTCTTAGCGATTTCTCTTTTTATATGATTTTGTAATTTTCTTCTTTTGCAACATAAACATCCTAGTCTCAAAATTAATACTAAAAATATCACACATGTTACTGGAATTAGAATTTTACCAATAAAGGTACTACCTAATTTTAGTAAAACATTTTTAATAGTAGAAAACCATTTTCCAATCTTTCCCAAAACACCTTCAACCTCCAATGGAACAATCTCCTCATGCAAATCAGGTATATTCTTAATGTATGTCTTTAAATCTGGACTTTCGTCAGGAATATAAGTACAACAATGTTGAACCTTCAGCATTCCACAGACTCATCCCTCTTTGGCCAAAATAATATCAAGGGCAAGTTGATTTTGCATAACCATGGCTCGCATGGCAACCATTTCTGTATTCACTAATAAAAATCTTCCAGCAGTGCTTGTCGATAAGCGATCCATTACTGTAGACAATTTTCTAATTTTGTGTGCATTCAGAGATATTCCAACGGCTGGTATCAACGCTCCAAAAATATCTCCTACAATTTCTGACCAACTTTCCCTCCTTCTACGTGTTAGTTGTCTACCTATCTCATGTGGACCATCTTTTCCCCTTCCCACATGAAATATCTTTGGGAAGATCAGGCCTAGATAACATGTACCATACCAATGGTCCGGTAATCAATAATAAGCTTTGTTCCCACAGATAAAATATAATCCAGGGAATACTAGATAATTTCCTCCTTTAACCCCCATCCACCCATGATTCTAGAAGTATCATGGCAGTCACTTGCACCTATGAAGTAATTATCATATACAGTTTGATTTCTTCTAATACACAATTTCCCTTTCGGAGGCCAATCTAAAGCCATAGCTGGACTAGTTTCTCCTTTCAGATGTTTCTCTTTTTCAATATCCAGCAAGTTTATAGACATTGGCCTAATATTGGCAAAGAGGGAGGTGACTAAGGGGCGGAAGTCGAAGGTAGGTCCAACACACCGGAGATGGCTGAACGAATTCCTAAAATGGGCGGCTAGTGAGAGCACACTCAGATATCAACTAGCTCGCCGCAAACCAGATGAGCGAGCTCAGGAAGCGGCGATGGAATGGGAAATTTTAGTGCAGGCCTTGCGTGACAGCCTAACTATGGGGGAGGAAGACGAGGAATCTGATGATGCAGTCGATGCAGTTGTGGTACCGGCTCCCCTGCCAGTCACACACGCTTAGTAATTAATGGAACTCTCCTGCTAACCACCACACATACCGACTCTTCCTGGCTAGGCGTTTTGACTTAGCCTCTTCTACACATAACTAGTTTTGTCTAAACCCAAGGCTTTAGGCGCCTACTTGGTTCTTTACGGTTATGTCTTTAATTCAGTAATTTCAAAATTTTCTTCTGGAACACCTTGGTTTCCACAATTTGGCATTTGATCGTCTTTCACTTTACTCTCAGTCATGATTCAGAATTTCCTGAACATCCGTTTCTTCCCCGATGTCGAACAAGATAACTCTCAGGATTTCCGATTCTTCGTCTTCCTTCTGGTATAATCACCCCTAGATCCCCTTTGCTGTCTGCTTCCTCTTGTATTTCAGGAAGTGCCACATACGACCATTCTGGTGACTTCTACTTCTGGTTGGGTTTCCTAGTCCGTTTTCTCTCCTCTGACGGTGTCTGTTCAATGTCTTTTGATTTCTCTTGGCTAGACACCTCATTCACTTGTTCAGCTCTGGATGACCTTACTCGTGTCAATCGGTATCTCGATCTCTTTATCTTGTTTGGCCAAACTTCCACCTTTGCTGGCCTTTTCAACGTATTTCCCTTTTCACTTCTCTCAGTTCTCCATGCTCTTTTTCTCAGAACTCGACCTTCCTGTACCTCTTCGTCACTGTCCTCAGATTCAGTTCCACCTTGACTCTTGTTTTCAGTAGTTTTTCTTTCCACAACTTCCTTTTTCTTATCTACTTTTGTCCCTCCTCGTGTTTCTTCCACACAATCTTCCTGCTGACTAACTGTCCCTTCATTTACCTGGATGTGTTGTTTCTCTACACCTCCTCGGGGTTCTTCCACAACAATCTTACCCTCTCTCTCTGTATCTAGTACCTCATCATCTACCTCTGTGTTTTCAGGTGGAATGACTCTTGTTTTTGCATGTGGAACTTCTTTATCAAGAATTTCTTTGACAGTCTATTCACTGTTTTCTTTTACACTTTCAGGTACTTGTACTTGTTCAGTGTCTGATTCTGAGCTAGTGTCAGAAATCTGTAATCTCCTTCTTAATGGTAGATTCTCTGGTGCTATAACTGGACTTGATTCTAACTCCCCCCTTCCAGGAGTTGGTCCTGTTCTTGCTTCTTCTGAATCCGACTCGGAACTGGTATCAGATTCTTCAAAATATTCCTCTTCCCTGTTATCCGCTGGATTTGGAATTCGCAAGGTATGACTAGCATGAATCCAATTCTTCACTCCTGCACATTTAACAGCTGTCGTCGTAGTCAAGATTACCTGACGTGGTTTACCCCACCGTGGGACCAGACAATTTCTTCTTCTATGCACTTTAACTCTCACCCAGTCACCTGGACTTAGATCATGAGCTGGCTTCTTTTCAAGAGTGGTTGCATCCGATCCAACCTGATGAAACACAGAATGAACGGAATCAGCCAACCCCTTGCAATAATCCAACACCAAGTCATCAGATATAGGCAATAGTTTGTTGACAGAAATAAAACCATGTCTCATTGCCCTCCCCATTACTATTTCATGGGGACTCAATCCAGTATTCCTATCAGGGATATATCTAATAGTCATGAGCACTAGAAGCAAGACATCAGGCCATTTCAATCCTGTGGCCAAACACATTTTTCCCAATCTATTTTTAATGGTGCCATTTACTTGTTCCACCACACCAGAAGCCTCTGGGCGATGAGCACAATGCAGTTTCTGTTGTACATTCAATGCTTCACAAATCAGTTTCATGATTTCATAATGAAAATGCTTCCCTCTATCTGATTCGATCGTGACTGGAAAACCAAATCTGGGAATTAACTCTCTCAATAGTAGTTTTGCTACAGTAATTCCATCACTCCTTGTCAGGTATGCTTCCACCCATTGAGAAAATAGGCAAACTACCACTAGAACATATCTCAGTCTATTGCAGGGGGGCATTTCAATGCAGTCAATCTGCATTCTTGTGAAAGTCCCTCCTTCTCGTCCTAACGTTCATAGGCTCACCACTGTTTTCCTTCCAGTATTATTTTGCTGACATACAAGTCATCTTTGACACTGGCTCTCAGCTACAAGTCTAAATTTGGCGTTATACAATGTCTGTTTGAAAAGTCTGATCATAGCATCCCTTCCTACATGTGCCTGTCCATGATACATCCGTGCCATGGTAGAAACCATGCTATCAGGCATGACTGGCCTTCCATCCCGATAAACCCAAACATGATCGGTCTCTCGAGGTGCACAACCTGCTTTTATCCACTGTTACCTTTCCTCATCTCCTGCTTCTTCTTGTAACTGCCTTACCTCCTCCCATGTATTCACAGTGTTAGTAAAATGTAAGGGACCTGAATTCATTTCTTTTTCCCTGCCACGATTCACCGAATTCTGGTTTTGTGCACAATATTGTGCCATGTCGTTAGCAAACTCGTTCCCCGCTGATATATAATCAGCGGTTTTAGAGTGAGCAGCACATTTTACTACTGCCAATTGCTTAGGCAGCTGTATCGCCTCAAGCAACTTTCCAACCACTTCTGCAATCCTTATAGGAGTTCCACTCGATGTGGAAAAGCCTCTTTGGGACCAAATTTGCCCAAAGTCATGCACCACACCAAAGCCGCACTGACTATCAGTAATCACAGTGACCCTCCGAGTCTTTCCCAACTTGCATGCTCTTGTTAATGCAAATAGTTCAGCAACCTGGGCTGATTTCACTCCTTTCAGACAAGATTCTTCCAATACAGCTGCTACAGTACACACTGCATAGGCTGCACTCAAAATTCCCTCGTCTGTTCTCAAGCATGACCCATCCACAAATATCACATAGTCACTTTCTGTCAAATGTACATCTTTTCTATCAGGGCGTGGCTTAGTACAAAAATCAAGCACTTCCAAACAATCATGATCTACATCATCCCTGACTTCCACTTTCTCAGCATCAGGTAACAATGTTGAAGGATTCACATTGAGACACCTCACAAGGCTCACGTTAGTTGCACCTAAAATGACTTTTTCATACTTAGTTAGACGACTATGCGTCATAAACTGATTGCGACTCCTAGTTAAAAGGATCGCTACGTCATCAGGCACAAACACTCTCACAGGATATCCCATCACAATTCCTTCACTTTGTTCTAGGCTCTTACAAGTAGCTGCTACAGCTTTCAAACAATCAGGCAACGCCACAGCTACAGGATCTAATATAGCCGAAAAATATGCAATTGGACTTCTCAATTTTCCATGTTTCTGTACTAATACGGAAAGCGCACATCCATTTCTTTCGCTGCAATAGAGCTCAAACTCTTTTTCATAGTCAGGCATGCCAAGAGCTGGTGCTTCACACAAACCAATTGTTTAAAAGCCTTCAACTCCTCTTTATTCAACTCAATGGGGTCTTTCACATCACTCTTTGTCAAACGTACCAGAGGTTTTGCAATCAATGAGAAATTACTAATCCACTGACGGCAATATCCAACCATTCCAAGAAACATTCTCACTTGTCTTTGACGCTCTCATTCCTTTGATTATCCTGATTCTATCTGCAGTCACTTTTCTTAGCCCTTTTTCAATTTTATGGCCTAAATACTGTACTTCTTTTTGACAAAATTGCAGCTTTGACGGGGATACTTTAAGTCCTCCATCTGCTAAATGATTAAGCAATGCAACTGTATCCACTACACAAGCTTCTCGAGTTCTCAATGCCACCAATAGGTCATTGATATAGTGGACTAATACCGAACTTTCGGGCATTTTTAAATCTTCTAGGGACTTCTTCAGAATTTGATTAAATATCGATGGACTTTCTGTATACCCGTGTGGGATTCGGCACCATGCCAAAGTACGTTCTCCAAACCGGAACGCAAAAATCTGTTGGCTATCAGGGTGCAATGGAAAAGAAAAGGAAGCATGACACAAGTCAATGACTGTGTAACATTCTGCATCATGAGGAATCTGATATAGAATCACAGAAGGATTTGGTACGATGGGACAACATGATACAACGATTTTATTCACTTTTCTCAGGTCTTGCACTATTCTGGAAGTTTTCAAACCCATAATTGGTGAATTACATGGGCTACTCATTATTTCTCTCAAAATACCTTGTTCAACATGCACCGTCCCCGATCTCCAATCATCCGAACCGACCTCTTGCAGTGTTCAGGCATCCAGCGGGGGGGGGGGGGGGGGGCGGCGACCGCGACATTCACCTTCCACACTTAATTAGAGCAACCCAGCTTTGCAGTGGCCAAACCGAGGGGCAATCACGCAGTCACTCCACCATCAATCTTCCAGGACATCATCTTGCGTGGCGGAACCCGAGCCGCACCTCCATCGATCGCACCCCTCAGATCACAGATCCCAGGAGAGCCCCCTGGCCATCATACGATGGGTCCCGCCAGTTCCTCCGTGCATCTCACCCTGGCCCGGCAACTCGTAGCCTCACTCCAGCGCGTGCAAAATAGGGGAAAGGGAGGCGGCTCCGAGCTCCCCAGTAGTGCCAAAGGGTGTCCCACGATCCAGAGGCATATGGCACCTCGCACAGTTCATCTCCCGGAATGCGTGTTTGGCGCTGGGATGGCGCTTACCGCTATGGTGTGGGTGGACAAGGCACGGTTCCAGCCATCAGACCGCTCCCTCTATGTCAGCAGCCGCCATTATGAAGTCCAACCTCCATGCTGGACCGTTAGGTGGGACGGCGCCCTGCATATAGCGTCTACACAGCAGGTAGGGCTCTCAGCCGATATCCGGAGTGCAATATAGCAATTTGTTCCCCCAGGCGCAATTCAGGCAGGGCGCAGGGTCTCCTCGTTGCGTCCCACCGTCACTTTCCGCTACCTCCGCTCCTCAATTTGTTGTGTCTCATAGGGCGCCGCCATCTTGTTCGCGCTCGTCCGCCGCTCCGTCTTGGCTAATTTTTCGGATTTGTCGGCTTTAGTGGCACTCGGACCTCCTCCCGCCACTTACATCGCAAAGCCTACGTGTTCCGATTGCAGATTTCGTCGGTTATTCTGCCATGCAAATAGCAATGAGTCCCGCGTGTAATATGTGTTTACAAAAAATGCATGTTGTTGGTTAGTATAACACTGCACACAGTTAATTCAAATTAAAATATAAATCGATTACGTAATTAGTATTTTCATGCAAAATAGAGAAGGTATACAAAATTTTGCTTTACCTGCTCCATCATTCGCAAAGAGGGCTATAGCTAGAGCCTGGAAGGCGGTGGTTGCCCCTTCGATTTCAACTTGTAAAAATGGGCTGGACTTCTTTATGGGCCTCGCAGTCCCCATCTTTGAAGCTAGAGGGTGCCCCCGGAAACATTATAAGATCTGGAGGTGCTGGGTGGATTATCGGGGTCTGGAGCTGGAGCTTGCGCAGGGGGGCCGAGACCCAGAGTAACCTGTTGGCCTCTCCAGTATCTTATGCTCTTTCCATGTAGTGCTCGCAGTTCCTCAGCGGGAAAGGGTATTGTGGACGTTGAGCTCTTGTGTAGATCAATGGCAATTTGGGTTAGTGATATTTGGTTCCGGAATAGGGAGACGGTGCGCTGGGGGGTGGGGAGGGAGGGGATGTTGGTTGTTTTGCAGGGATGGATTTTATTTGTATTGCTCTTCATATTCTTTTTTTCATAAATGCGTAAAATCGTCAGTCAATTTTTGTATCTTATATGCGGCAGATGTCTCTGGGACACAGAGATCTGCATTGTATGTGCTATTTTGACAAATAAAATCTGTTTAAAAAAAAAACAAAAAAAACTATTAACTTGCAAAAATTGCTAAAAACTTGACCCACACCAGAAGCTGAGAAGGGGAAGAGGAAGAAGGAAGAGAAAGGGAGAGAAAAGGCACTATGATGCAGGAAGTAGGCCTGTTTATGCCTCAGAGATGAGTGGAGGGCTTAGAGAAGGTCTGTCTGCGCCTCTGAGGTGTGGGATGGGCTGTGACTATACGCCTGTCTGTGCCTCCGAGATGGGGGTTGGGGAGGGGGGATTGTTGCATTTCACAGATACCAGGCAAACTCTAGAATAGATGCAGTATGTTACTGGTGATGTCTGCTCTCTGTACGCTGCTGTCGTACACAAGTGTCTCCTGTTCAGCAGCTTTAAAAACACCTGTAGGCACTGTGTATTCATCCATTCTTTGTCGTGATAAAGCACATGACATCATAGTGCTTAAACATTTTTCCGAGAGCATTTTGGGGAGTACCTTCCTTCAGGGGGCAGTTACTGTCCAATTACAAGCCAGCATTTCTGGTTGCCTAGTAGAATCGTCCAGCGCCCAGCTTCCTCCCAGGTAGGTGGTCTGAGTAGTGTGGAGAAGGGTACTACAGCACGGACGTGTTGTAGGTCACAGCAAGCAGAGCTCGTCTCTGACCCTGTGTATCTCACCCAAGCTTGTCCCATGAGACAACTGCACCTGCAGACGTCTCACCGCTTCTACGTCTCACAGGACCTTCAGATGTAGTAGAAATACTACCCAAGCAGGCTTGGAGGCTGCAGTAACTTGACTAGGTCACCACTCGTCACGCATGACACCCGCCACTTCCCCCACACTCCCTTCCACCACTCAAGCGGCCTGTGCCGTCCCAGCACCCCAAACAAGGCAGCGCGCTGAAATCCCACACAGTGCTCTACAAAGACCAGGTGACATGACAGAAGTACCCCTAGCTAGAGTGGAACACACGCAAAATCGGGTCAACACCCATCAACTTTCCGTTATTTATTTTTTTATACTTCTTTTTTATTAAACAATAGTCAGCTTTAACATACATGGTCATTTGCTTACAATGGGTTGCATGTAGTTTCATTAGCGTACACGTTCTGTTAATCAAGACCCGTTCGTATATTAATAGTCAGAATCTCCCGATCACGGAGCCCACCCCCCCCCCCCCCCAACTGGTCAATGCCCCCCCAATCCCCATGTAATCTTCCCATCGCTTCCAAACTCTTTCCCATTTCTTGGGACATCCCCGGCTTTCATAAATTGTCTTTTAACTTTCCATTGTTTTGATCAAATAAGGTGTATTACACAAATGGCTAAAAAGCTTGCCCCTCCACTTCACGCCAAAAGCTGAGAAGAGGAACAAGAAGGAAGAGAATGGGAGACAAAAAGGACAAAAATTATATTGCAAAAGAGATCTAAATGGCAATTAAAATCTTCACGTTGCGAGTCTTGTGCTGGCTTGCAGGCTGGGAGGGCAAGTCTTGTGTGGCTTCAGAAGGGGTACCTCTGATGCGGAGACAGGGTCTTGAAAGTGCTGGTAGGGCTGGGGCATGCAGAGACATGCAGGTTGGTTTCACTTTTTGCTGCTGCAGTGCTGGTGGATTCTTATGCAGTCCCATTCTCGCTTGCTTTAAAGGGCAGAGCAGGGTCACACTGGTGGCAGGCTGGCTGCATCTTGCTGCAGGCGGTGAGAGCAGGGTCATGCTGGCCACAGGTGGTTCCAACCACCTGTTGTCCCGATGGCTGGCATGAGGATAATGTTGTTGGTGCTGTTTGTACAAAGAGAAGGCAAATCCTGAGAGAAAATGGCTCTTTTTAAAGGATTTCCCTTCCCGCTACAATACTCCTCTAAGTGACGCCCCGCTGTAACAAAGAGTGCAAAGTGAGGATGCGCACCGGGACACTATTTAAAAAACTGGGACATTTCTCTGTTTAACCCGGGCATTGTACAAAAACCGGGACATTTCTTTAATTTGGAGCAAAGTGTCAGGGCACCTGGACACTGCTCCAAAAACCGGGACCGCCCAGGGAAAACCAGGACATCTGGTCACCCTATTTAATAGGCCCAATGTGCATTCAGTCCTACATACCCTTGGTTTATTGGTGCACTGACCTTTATTACAGCCCATCGCGGGCTTCTGAGAATTGCTTCGGGCACCAGCACTCTTTGTTTTACAAATTAGGTGCTGCTTGAAGCCGTGGCCAGCCTCTGGAGGGAGACAGAGACCTTGTAATCCAGCTCGAAGTGTATGTGTTTATACAGTATAAATTGTCCCATTAACCCTGCTTGAAGTGTGTATATACAATATTGGTTGGCCCTTTATTCCTGCTTAAAGTGTGTATATACAATATTGGGTGCCCCTTTAATCCTGCTTCATTCAATCGGGGGTTTGTACAGCGCAGCTACTCACCTGTGAGGGTCTCCAGGCACGGGGAGGGCAGCTCCGTTGGGTGCTATGATCATCTGAAGAGCCAAGTCTTGAGGTCCTTCCTGAACTGGGACAGTGTAGGGCTTTGTCCGAGGTGGAGGGGGAGGTCGTTCCAGGTCTTGGCTGCGTGGTAGAAGGACTTTCCACCCGTTCTGGTCTGTCAGGGTGGGGGGGGGGGGTTCCGAGGGCGGGGCCACCAAGTGTCGTCCCATGCTGAGGGGGGAGCTAAGGTTGAGGACTTCTGTTTTCTCGGAGTTGAGTTTCTTGAAGTGCGTATATACAATATAGGGTGCCCGTTTAATCCTGCTTGAAGTGTGCTCATACAATATTGGGTGGCCCTTTAATCCTGCTTGAAGTGCGTATGTACAATATTGGGTGCCCCTTTAATCCTGCTTGAAGTGCGTATGTACAATATTGGGTGCCCCTTTAATTCTGCTTGAAGTGGGTATGTACAATATCGGGTGCCTCTTTAATCCTGCTTAAAGTGTGTGTGTATATACAATACTGGGTACCCCTTTAATCCTGCTCGAAGTGTGTATATTCATGTAGGGCGCCCATTTAATTCTGTTTGAAGAGTGTGTGTATATAGTAGTATATTTGTCCTGTAATTCTGCCTGTAGTGTGTGTGTGTGTATATACATAGTATAGGGTACCCGTTATTCATGCTTGTAGTGTGTGTAGGTGTTGTAGAGCTGCACTTGTTGTAATGCTGTCTGTAGGTATTTTGTAAAGGGCAACCCTGTAATGTTGCTTGATATTTGGTATATGGTGCTTGTGCTTAAAGTTTGAATGTGGGGGGCGGGTGGAGGGTGTTACAGATGCCATATAATCCTTCCTAAGTGTGCATAGTACAATGTGGCCATGTAACCCTACTTAAAGTGATGTGGTGTAAGAGAGTGTGTGTAGGTAGTACAGGTACCCTGCAATCATGCTTGAAGTGTGAGTGGATATAATAATGGGTGCCCTTGAGACTTGCTTGAAGTGTCTCAATGTGTGCAATATGGTGTAGGGTACCCCAGGAATCCTGTTTGAAAACATATATAATATAGAATATGTTGCTCGTTTAATCTTGTTCGATATCTGTATGTGTATATATATATATATATATATATATATATATATATATATATATATATATATATATATATATATATAGATATATATATATATAGATTAGGGTGTCCATGTGATCCTGCCTAAAGTGTGTGTGTGTATATGCATATCATACTTCAGAGATGGATCATATGCTGGACCAATTGTACTAGCATGAAAGCAAGCAGCAGTTCTGCATTAGTAGCAGATCTGCCTGTCCAACCCCCCTCTTAGGTTAATAGCCTGTGCCGGGAGTATTAAGGAAATTGATTTGACACAAATGGGGCACATCATCAAAGACACACGTGTTTAAGGCACCCCTGAGCTTCCCATGGCTGGTCCACCTCCAAATGATCAGCAAAAGTGGAAGAAGCAAGAGGACCAACAACATATGCCCCCCAAGTCTGCTTAAGCCCTGAATGAGCGCTGCAGATCTACACCACCAAGGTTGCTTTTTGCCCACCTACGGTCACTGACTGGTGTCATGCTTTTTAATTGTATTGCAAAAATAACAGTTGATGGACAGAATGCAGAACAATGTCATACATTCACCCCAGTACAGAGATCTGGGCCTAAATCCATCGTTTTTTTGCTCACCATGCCATTCCAGTTTGGACCCAGCCATATGCAAATCAGTCTTAACCCTGTGCCTCATGGGTACAGTCCAGCCCGAACTGCCAAGCCAGGTCCTTCCTGGACTGGAAACAAGCATCCTAGGACCGGTTTCGGGATTTCACCCTTCTTCAGCCAGGATAGCTTGATTCCAGTGGCACAGTGAGCCCAGGAACCACATCTGGGCATACCTGGCGCACTTAGGGCGAGAAAGCAAAAGACACACAATTGATGGACGGAATGCAGAACAAATCAAAACATGTTCGCCATGCCACTGGAATCAAGCTATCCTGGCTGAAGAGGGGTGAAACCCCGAAACCGGTCCTAGGATGCTTGTTTCCGGTCCAGGGAGGACCTGGCTTGGCAGTTCAGACTGGACTGTTCTCATGAGGCACAGGGTCAAGGCTGATTTGCATATGGCCAGGTCTAAACTGGGGTGGCATGGTGAGCAAAAGAATGATGGATTTAACCCAGATCTCTTGCCTGGGGGTGAGTGTTTTGATTTGTTCTGCATTCCGTCCATCAATTCTGTGTCTTTTGCTTTTAATTATATTGAGCAATTCTTGGAATTGTCCTAACATTACTATATTTGTAAGCAGCATTTTAAATAGGTGCCTTTGAGATATCTTTTTAAAAATATATCTTTTTGAGGGTTCAAACAGTTAAGTACTGCTTGAAACAGGCGATCGGCCGACATGGCCAGCGTCTGGAGGGAGAGAGAGACCTTGTAATCCTGCTCGAAGTGTGTGTGTGTGTATGATATATGTTTCATTGATCTTCATGCGGTGTCCATATCAAAACATAATGAATATATATTGTATTTCCATTAACCAAGGCCTTCCTAACTTAGCTCCCTTTTCAACTGTGTACTCTCCGTTCAAAGGGGATTGCACCTCCTAAGGTACTAGTGGTCCAACGTATACCTGTTTTACCTTCTATTCCACCAGAGTAGTGGGCATGCTCACACTACGCTGCCGGGCCAGCCGACTTGTGCTATGAATGTTAGGAGTCATGTTTTCAGGGATGGGGTTTTAATAAAATGTAAAGGACATGTTGGTCTAGCCGATTCTGCTGCAAAATGACAAGACGCAAGCACACCCTGGAAAATCCTCGGGGTGTGGGTGCCTCAAAATATACTCCAAGCATTTGTAGGTGCATCCTCATATAAAATCTATTTTAATCAGGGTGCCATGGTCAGCTGGATTGCAACTAATCCTATTGCCTTCTTACAAATCATAAACACTCCTCCTGAGTACCCATTCCTGCATTATCTAAACTTTTCTAGCCTGCCTACTCATCCCACTCCCATAAATCCCAATTTCCCCTCCTGTGTAACCTCTACTTTAACTCTCACAATATCTCACCTCCTCCTCCCTATTTACTTACCCATTTTTTCCACTTGCATGAACTCACTCAAATAGTTACAACTAACTCCTATTAACTTAATCCAGTAGTGGAAACTGGTGAAGAAAAGGCTTTGATTTCCTCATAAAACTAGACTAACCAGATAACCAACACATGTACAACAATATCAATGGATTAACCACTAACATCGGGTTACAGAGTAGCATGCTATTCACCATGAAGCATTTCAGTGCCTGATCAGGGGTAGTAAGTGCTATAAAAATGCAATTACAGGATGTGATCTTAATGTCATTATCACCAGTTATGACGTAGACCTAGAATAATGCAGTCCAGAGCATGTTCTTATAAAGGTAATCAAGATAGGAAGGCAGCCATTAACGTGTCCTTGTGTGTTCTTGCGCATGTAAAGTGTTAATGAGATGGGAGTAGAGGTTTCCACAAAGGTAATAGATATGATGGAAAGGTCAAACTGTGAGCCCTGTAACTGCTGGGCACAGGATACCAGGGGTGGAGGAGTGAGAGCACACAGGGTGGTGTTAGATGCTGTAGCTGTGACTGATCCCCGTACCAACTACACATACATTTGCACATCTAATCTAATGTCATTGCACACAGGATTTGTTTTCTATATCCTGTGGCACAGCGGCATTTGGCAGTAATAATTAGCAAATCGCTTTTTGGGGGCACATCCTCTCCTCTGCTTGACAACACTGAGCACTTTGCGCAAGTCTTAAAAGAACCAAGCTAACATGAGCCGGCTTGTTATGGAAAGTCTTGTGCGTTTGATAAATAGTGCAGACGTTATTAGCAGTAATAATGTTTTTGTTATGGTAAAGTGATAATATGTGCAGCATTAATACCATAATCTCTATTGTGTGTGTGTGTGTGTAAAGAATATATATATATATATATATATATATATATATATTCAGCATACGGTTCAAGTTGTTTTCGGCAAAAACCACACTGCACTCCCAGGGGGATTGTTTCATTCGGCTCTTTATTGATGAGTTCACATCAACGCGTTTCGATGGCCTCTCGCCACCTTGTATATAAATATATATATATATATACATAAATATATATTTGCGATTGTATGTATATTTTTTTGCATAGATAGATGGCTATTGTCATGTTTTCCTCCTTCACCGTAAATGAACGTTGAAATAAAAATCCATCTAACTTTGTTATTTTGTGGAGATAAGTTTAGATTTCCACCTGCTTTTGTCCCTTTCTCTTGTTATCTTCTGCCTTACCCATGTTATCTTCTGCCTTACCCCTGTTATCTTCTGCTTTATTTACCTTGGCCAGCTTCACCCTTTCCTCATCCTGTCCACCCACCCTACTCGCGCTCCCTCCTCTCTCCGCCTCCATGTCCCGCTCCTCTTTCCGCAAGTGCCTCACTGTCTGTTGCGTTTACCTGTGCTCTCCATTGGTTCTCTTTGCAGATGAACACCACGGCTTCCACGGTGTCTGCCATCACCGCCCCAACTGAAGGAAGACCGTTCCTTTCCAGTCTGGCGGTGGCAGCGCTTCAGAGCACCCTCTCCCAGCTTACTACCAGTTCGCTGCCACCTCAAGTTGTCGCTATGCCCCTACCACTGATCGACGCCCAGAACGCCACCGATGGACAGCAAATCTTCCTGACGACCCCCGCCGCGCAAGGGATCTCTGGAGTCTTTGTATGGTCAGCATTGATCCTGACTTGCCACCAGGTAAATCACCCCAATGATGATGAAGGATACACCACAAATCTAATTGTTGTGTGGTGCTCAGGGTAGTCCCAGGAGCATTTTCAGCTTCTAAGTGCCACCGACCACAAAGGAGAGGCTGGGAGAGTGTATTTTAAGCCGAAGACATTTGTTCAAGTAATAGCTCGAATCATAATCTCTTGCCTTTTATTTGATGATTTGATCAGCTATATTTCTTGCTTGAAGTTTCCTCACCTGTAAGTTCTGTAATGTTTTAGAGACCAGTGTTCTCAAATGGATAGAAGAAGTAGAGGGTAATATTACAGATGCGCCTACTGT
Organism: Triturus cristatus; assembly: GCF_964204655.1. Lineage (NCBI taxonomy): Eukaryota > Metazoa > Chordata > Amphibia > Caudata > Salamandridae > Triturus > Triturus cristatus. Next base: position 1,082,051,642 of record NC_140593.1, read on the forward strand.
AAATGTCGCTCCTGTTACCCACCCACCTGACATCACGGCACGGGGACGATATCTCTGACTGTTACCAGCCAGGTTGAACTTTGTTCCCTGGCCTGCTGATAAGTTGCTCATTCCTATTCCCCTCCCCTTCTCCTGTGACTTAGTTTATCGAACGCATGAGTCACTGTGTGTTTGAGTGCCATTAATAGATAAGTCATGTGTGGATTCTTCCTAGTCCAAAAGGCGCCAAAGCCGGAGGGCGTGTTTATCAGCATGTTGCAGTGAAGTAGAAGTATTTAACCTTTTTTTTTTTTTTTTTTTTTTTTACTTTTTACTTCCTAGATCTACCTGCACCTTAAAAACTATACGGTCCCCAATGAACAGCGATACATTATCCGGATACTCTTCATCGTTCCCATTTACTCCTTTGACTCTTGGCTCAGCCTCTTGTTCCTCGGCAACAACCAGTATTACGTCTACTTCAATTCAGTGCGAGACTGCTACGAAGGTGAGTACCATCAGCGTTACATATACACAAAGCGAACCTGCGATTGGGTCACCAGAAAGAAGAGCCCTCCTATCCAATACTAACGATATTCTGTCGGATGATGTGGAGACCACAAATCCCTACTGGATCTAACCACCCTATGGACAAGCAAGAAATACCATCGACTGGTCACCTAGGAAATTTATACTGCTTGGCTTCCAGTCCTACTGTTTTATTACTGTTCTAGGCAATGATTCTGCTTTCCGATAGTAACTCTTTAAGACTCCCTAAAAATGATCCTAAACAAATTCTATCACAGATTTCCAAGTGGTCACAGAAAGATTTCCCAGTTCTTTCGTACGAAACCCAATATAATCCAGTTGGAAGCATTTAACACTCCCAACGAAATGCAGGGCTACTCTGCATCGGCAGTTGAACTATTCACGTTTATTTTATTTTCTCTCGAGCTGCCAATTCTGAGCGCAAAGAAGACAGCCGGGGGTAGGGGGATGTGACATGTGGCTGATGGAATGTTCAGGTCAAAAAGAGAATTCCGAAAAAGTTCCTCCGAGTGTATCCACTCAATAGTGGTTGACCATGTCAACAGCAGCAATTGTAAGGTTGTGAGAGTGCGAGCCTTTTAATAAAAGGTATGTGGGCAGTGACTGAAAGTTGAGTCCAACCATGAGCCTATCATGCAAGTAGACTGCATTGCGGGACGTTACATGTAAAATAATTAAAAAGCTTTGGTTCCCATCCAAATAGAAAAAGTGGAGTAGTGTGTGTGATGCATAACATTTGTTTTGAACTGAGCTATTCACCCATTCAATGAATGTCTTTATGCAGCAAAAACTGAGGCGAAACGTGTAGATACACTGGGCCCATCCCGTCTGTCAGCCTTTGACCTCCTGAATTACCACTGACCCAATGTGCTGCCCAGCTTTTCTGTGACTTGCCTAGCATTAAGAGTCTGTTTCAATCAATCAATCAGGGAATTGTAAGCCCGCTACTCACCCGTGAGAGTCTCAAGGCGCTGGGGGGGTTGGGGGGATACCGCAGATCTGTTTAGCCGAAGAGCCAGGTCTTGTTTCTTCTCAAGTCCGTTTAGGACATGTTTAGCACTTAACCCTCACCCTATGTGCCGGCAGACTGTACTATGCTGCTTCTCCCTATGGTATGTTATTGGGTTTCATAAAGCGCAAACAGCTGCCCAAATGGGCTTTGCAGCGCTAACAGAAAGAGGCTGACAGCATGACTGGGAATGGCCTAAGTAGTTTGTCTTAAGAGGTCCGTCTTTAGCTGCTTCCTGAAGCTGAACAAATTGTTGTTGAACTTAATGAATACTTTTGAGAATATTGGAGCCACTCTGCGCCCTGTTTCTTCCATAAATGAATGTCCCTGGCATTTTGTCTGACTTCAGCGAAGTCCTTGGCTCCCTCAAACCTTAAGTATGCTTCCGCTGCGGGTACGGACTCCAATATAGTAGGCTTCATATAATTTAGTCTCCAGATATTTATGCTCCAACAAGGACAATGATAACAATGGCATCCGATAGGTTTACACTGGGGTATGCTCCCTTGCTAGAACAGTTATTTAGTATTTACATATTTGAAATGTCAGCGCATACAGACTAGTATATTAGGCGCTATACAGATGTAATTTGTTGTGGTGTGCAGCATTGGAAGCCAGCACCACCTAAGAGGTTCATTTCCTCTCAAAACCTTTAATGAAAGTGAAACATCTGGATAACAGGAGATGACCTCAGCACAATGGAACTTTACTAAAATAAAAAGGGGATTGATTACCTTACTGAAATTTAATCCGTTTTTCGCTGCTGAAGTGAAGACTGAAAACAGACCTAAAAGTTGCAAGGACTCCAATTACTATAAAGTTATTGGCTTACTGAAGGCACCTCCCCGTGAGGAATCTGACATCTTTCATTGGGTGTAGCCACAATCTGCATTAATACTTTTGAAACTGGCAGAAACCTGACAGAACTATCCTACTCTCCATCCATGTTCTGAGAGTAGAAATTGGTAAGCTTCTCAAATCCCTTACTTGAAGGCTGCTAAGAAAGATGCTATTTCCCTCCACTCATTGGCAGCTGGTTACCAATGGCCAGAGTTAGAGTTCTCTACTAACTACAAATCTTTACATTTCTGGAGGAAAATGTAAGTCCAAAGTAGCATCCACAACCTGAATTTCCTCAACACTACTATCTGAAATGTGGAGAAATTTCCGCAGTTAAAATCTACTCATTATGAAGAGATTCCTAAAGAAATTTGAGGATTTGCAGTCACTACCAAACTCTAAATCCGGTATTAAGCGTATTGTATTCAAATCTCACCTTCTTCCATTTGTGAATTTAAATCCTTTCCATATAGATAGTGACTATTTAATCGGCTGCATAGTAAATCGTGAATGTTCTCTGCTATTTAACCAGCTGCTGGTTGAATAGTAAAGATTCTGCACTGTTTGGCCAGCGGCCTTGTAAATAGCACAGAAGCTTCACCATGTACATGGCCACTGGCTAACTAGTGGAAGTTCGGCACCGTTTGGCAAATTCCCAAGCAAATAGCAAGGAAAATTTACTATTTACCCAGCTGCTGGCTACATTGTAGAGATGATGTACTTTTTGGCCAGAGGCAGTGGAAACTGAAAAGAAACTTTACTATTTACTTGGCTTGTGGCTAAATAACAGTGTTTTATGTTCCCCAGAGATCAAGCAAATAACAAAGGAATGTCTAGATTTACCCAGCCCTAGGCTAAATGTAAAACATTAGGCATTATTTGTCCAGTGGCGAGGCAGAAGGCTAAGAGACTTCACTCGCTACCCTTTGCTAGCAAATAGCAGATATTATGCACAATTTGAACAGTGGCAAAACAAATAGCAAATACGCTTCATTATGTACATGGTTGCCGGCTAAATAGCAATTATTTGGCTGGTTGCCTTCCAAATACCAAAGAAATTTCAATATGTACCTGGCTGTTCGGTTGGGTAAATACAAGACATTAGGAAAGATTCAGCCAGCGACCTTTTAAATATCAAACAAATCATTGTTTTCCTGGCCACTGACTATATAAAGGAGACTATGTGCTGTTTGGCAAATATGCCATGGCTACTGGTTAAACAGCAGTGTGTGCACAATTTGGCCAGTAGAAGTGTATATATCACAGAAACTCCACTATTTACCTAGCTACAGTCTAAACAGCGAAACAAATGTATTATTATGCCTAGCACAGATTTAAATAGGCAGTTATTAGCAGGAAGAACTGAAAACAAGGCGTGAACACAATTGGCAACCATCTCCCTAAGCAAGTTTGTGCTAAACCGGAGTTAAGTGCAGTTAACATCCAAACAGCACTACCTCCTAGTTCAAAGGTCCCAAAAGCCATCAAAGAGAATGTGTTACAATTGAAACCTACCCTCTTGTAGGCAGGAAGCAGGTAGCCAGTTCACATAGGATAGTAAGGTAGAATTATTGCAGACATTATAGCTGTGGTTACAGGTTACAAGTTATAGATACATATCCCCACCAGGAGCAGCATCCTTGCTGCTCAGCCCTCTCTCTCCAGCTGACACTCTTACAGGCACTCATTAACATTCCATGACGTCACCACACTGGCTGAGCAGCAGGACATCGAGAATCTATGTCGAGTGTGCATTGCAACTTAACAACAGCTTATAACACATCTCCTCCCCTTAATCAAAATAAAACAAATAAAACAGGACGTTGGATGGAAAATAAAATATTCAATAAGTCCTATCAATTTTCCACACTCTATAAATTATTCCTACATACATGGCAGGACCAGGAAAATATTCACGCCCTCTGCTGCACTAAACCCTTGAACAAATTAATGAAAATACAACAGGACGTAAGATGGAAAATAAAACAATGCATAAGTCCTATACATTTTTTCCACACTTTATAAATTATTCAGACCTATCCCACTCTATAATTTATTCATACATACATGGCAGGACCATACATCATCGCCCGGCAAAATTTGAGGGGCTTTGTTCCAATTTCATGATGTAGGGATGGTAAAACTATATAGCTTTAAAAGCTAGAATCGATGTAACTAGCCAAATGTCAGTCAATGTTCTGTCAAATGCCTTGGTAGCTGTGTTCAACAAGCAAATATTAAATATAATTAAGTGACTGCGTGGTTGGTAAGGATATCGTCATTTGAGCCCAATTCCTTTAAAAAGAAGTAACCGGGAGAGTGGATTAAGGATATATCCTACGTAATCCGATTTCCAAATTTATGAATTTTAAAAGTCAGCCTCTGTGCATTGCCTTTCTTTACAAAGTTGATGTCCTATACTCATGGTGACAGATGTAGACCACCTTGCACAATGGGTATCGATTATTCAAGCTACATATTTTACGGATTTTTAACTAGCTGTGCAGCACTGTTTTTATACTGCCAGTACATGGACTACAGAGTCAATAAGTATAGGCACGAAGGTGCACTACGGTTGTGACTCTATGCAGTTTATATTTTCTGCATGCGACTAAGGTGCAAGCGGTCTTTCAACAGGCCACTTCCTGGTGCCATAGACTGACAATGAAATGATTCTTCCTTCTCTGTGCCGATGGTGTGGTGCTTGTGGTACTAACAAAGAATGTATTGGGAACTTTATAGAAACATTTGAAATGTTTTCAGAATAATCATCACAAGAGTTTGAGAAATTAAAGGAGTGGGATTATTTCATTTCACTCTCAAGATCAGAAACTTTTGAATGTATTGCATGGCTTTGGAAATGCTGTACCACCTTGGCCTGACAGTTATTCTGGCGATCCCTGTGTTCTACCTTGGTGAACTGAACAATCAATGCCTGTCCCTTTCAAGTACTCCATGCTTTTGCTTTTCTGATTGGTGGGGCACTGATGACCTGGTGGACATCCAAATTGGACCCATTATGTGTGAGATTGACTGCTGGCTGATCCTCCCAAGCTATACGGTTACAGGTTATTGTAGCAGCAGATTAATATTGCACAGGCACAAGATTTTGGTTTTTGCGTTCTCTTGCCTTCGTCATGTATGGAACTCCGTATGTGTTGTTTACTGATATTGGCTGAATCGTGGGGTACGTTTGAGCCCGGGTATGTGTTGCACCAGTTGGTGGTCCAGCTGCAGTAGGAGGATTTAGGCCATGGTGGACATGCTACCATGCACATATTGCCTCCTAAAGCCCACCTCCCTAAAACCAATTGTAGTTGGTGGATGAGCAGAAAGCTACAAACGTATGCCCCTTGTCCCATCAACTTTCTCCTTTCTCTAGTAAAACCAGCCGACCCTCTATTTCCTTTGTTACTATCAGTCTCTGAGGCAATGAGACCAGATGGAGAGGTCTCACTGGGCTGGGATCAATAAAAGAACTTTGACCAGTCCATACTGGTCTGATCAGTTATTCACGGCTTCAGAAACCTACAAATGTTTGGCAACAAAAGGCAGAATGCAAAAACAACAGTTGATGGACAGAATTCAGAACAATGTCATACATTCACCCCAGTACAGAGTTCTGGGCCTAAATCCATCCTTTTTTTGCTCACCATGCCGTTCCAGTTTGAACCCAGCCATATGCAAATCAGTCTTGACCCTGTGCCTCATGGGTACAGTCCATCCCGAACTGCCAAGCCAGGTCCTTCCTGGACTGGAAACAAGCATCCTAGGGCCGGTTTCGGGGTTTCATTCCTCTTCAGCCAGGACAGCTTGATTCCAGTGGCACGGAGAGCACAGGACCCACGTCTGGGCATACCCTTCCCACTCGGGGTGACAAATGCAAAAACCACAGTTGATGGACAGAATGCAGAACAATGTCATACATTTACCCCAGTACAGAGATCTGGGCCTAAATCCATTGTTTTTTTGCTCACCATGCAGTTCCTGTTTGAACCCTGCCATATGCAAATCAGTCTTGATCCTGTGACTCATGGGTACAGTCCAGCCCGAACTGCCAAGCCAGGAAGAAGCACTTATTTGTGATTTTGCTTAAAGTATGAAGTGAATCAGATAGTTTTAAGAAAGATAGAGCTTATTTTCAGCCACATGCCATCTTTTTGGTGTGTGTGCTTGGTTAGTAGGTTGTGGGTTTGTAGTTTCGCCCACATACAACTATCTTGAAGGTGTGTTCAAGCATGAACCCTAACAAATGGGTGACTGATAGGAACTTGGCGCTCACTAGACCATAACACAATATCTAATCAGATCAAGTCACAGGCTGCGGTGCTTTTAAAGGGGAGGGAGATTCACCCAACTTCCCCATTTCAATCCAAGGGTTGAGACAATCATGTCACAGCCTTAAGCACACACAAAAATGTAAATGACAGTTCAGTATGCAATCATTAAACATCAGATTTTCTTTAGTAGCTTTATTTAAAACTACTACAGAAAATCTGAAGTTTAATGATTGTATACTGAACTGTCATTTAAATGTTTGTGTGTGAGTAAGGCTGTGAAATTGGTGTTTAGGGATGGAGTTGGCAGAATTGTGAATGATGGATGGACTCAAAAGGGTGGGTACATACCAACATTCTCTAATGTGACCTATGTATGATCATCTGTGTGGGAACAGCAAGGCTAATCCCTCCATAATAGCTGGAGTTACACCATGGAACAGTCCAGGATCCTTTACTGTAGATATAAAACAGAGAGCATTTGATAACAGAAAATTGTACTTTCTGCATGGGTCAGGCACTATATAGACATACAACGAATTTATTGGGATGAAAAGTTATTGGTCCCATAACAATTACATTGCTTGCATATTTCAAAGTGGCAGATTCAGCTGCTCCCCAAGTTCCCAGTTAATTTTCCCTGGTTATGGCTGTAAGAAAGTGGATTTTTATTTGTGTTTGGGTGTTTGGCCACATCTTTGACGCAAGGTACCCCTGATGCTCTGGAGGTTTTAGAAGTCCAAAGAATTTCATAGCCCCTTTTTCTGGGATTCTGAAGCACCTCTTCTGGATCACTTCTAAAGCTCCCAGGAAGTGATGGACAGCAGTTGGTGGCCTGGACTCACTCCACCAGAAGCCGCCAGCTAGGTTAAGTCCAGGTCCCGTTGGTACTGGTCACTTCAGGAAAAGACCTCTTGCAGCTTTTTGTGTCCTTGTAGCCACACAGGAGGGCATCCAGCTGACGACTGCAGTCCACTTTTTTGTCCTAGGTGCAAGAGGGAACAGTCTTTCAGGGCTCCTCTGAGGTCACAGACAGCAGACGTAGTCTTCTTCTGATCTTCCACAAGTCAAGACAGTATTTTCAACAGGGTTCCCTGGTCTGGTGAGCCTCATATATGACTGATTAGCTAGTCAGTAAGCATGACTCCTGGCTTATCCCTAACTAATGTAGTAAATGTTCTCAGGGAGAACCCTACTCACTTTTCAGCAGTTCTTTGCCTTACCGCAAACAATCCACAGTGCTCCTCCCTCCCAAAATCCAGAAAGGGGAACCTGCTAGCCCTCGTTGTACCTATCTGTGATCTTCCTGGTCCTGGCCCTCGGTCCTCCATGATTTGATTTCTGTTCTGTGGTACTGATCCTCCTGTCTATGGCACTCCTTTCCATTGGTCTCCAGATAATGGTCCTCTTGGATTTGCCTACCTGGATCTGCTTCTTCTTGTCCTGGTACTTGTCATCCCTCTGGTCCTGGTTGGAGCTTTTGGACCATCTAGACCTCCTTGTCTTGCTTGTTCAGGGTCTTCTGCTCATCTTACCCCAGGTCCTTCTATTCCTTCAGGGCCCTGGTCAACTGTGTTCTGAGCTTCGTTCCGCATCCTCCCAGGCCTCTTGATCCTTCTCACCATGCTCCTGGAATCCCAAGTCCTGTTTCTTCTTGTAATGGTCCTCATCATGAGTCTATTCCTAGTCCTCTCTGGCCTGGGTTCCCCCTGATATTTGTTCAGTTTATCCTGGTCCTCATGGTTCTGGTCACCCTAGCCCTCCTGGTGGTCCATCCCGAGGTCCTTATCTTACGTTCAATCATCTTCCACCTACTGGTGGTCCTCCTTCTTTCCCCAGGTGCCCCCCATAAAGACTATAACTGGGTGCATCTCACAAACCTGTCACTCAGACTTTTTATTGACTTCCATATTCCTTTTGTTGAGACAACACTGTTGAGGACTGAAATGAGAAGCCAGTAGACACAGCACCCATCCCAATTGAAACACTGCTTAGCATGTTAAAAGCGAAACTACCATTCCTAAAACATACTGGATGGGTGAGTAAAATATTAGTGTAGGCTGAAGGGGCCACGCCTGGCATGGGACCAATAAGAATTTATGCTTGAAACTCACTCTGCTGAGTGAATAGTGTGAAATGTGTGTTTATTCAGCTGGGCAAAGAGACATTTCCCTCCTAAATTATCCACACGATTTACTTACCTGCCCCCAGCTCTCACTTCCCCTGTTCCACATAAGCCTCATTACGGTCTCTTCCCCAATTTACCTCCTGCAAGTGCCCACAAAGTACTGTGCCCCTTTTTACCAAGAACTTTACGCAGATGCCCTTCCCTGTGTGGCTCAGATACCACCTATGTCTCTGTATTTGTTGTTTGCTGCTGCTTGTCAGCTGTTGTTGTGTTGCCAGGTCTGAAATATTAACCAAGCATAAGCCCCCTTAAAACTAAGCTCAAACCCAGCACAACGCCTTCCATAAGAGGCCAACAATGAGACCAGCACTGCAAAAACATCAAAAGGAGGAACAAGAACAATAGAAAAACAATGTGTTCTCATAAGTGAAGAAAGCGTTCAAGTAACATACATCACAACCATAACCCTTATTCTTTGCAGACAGCCAAATATTCTTAAACTAAAGGAAAAAATATCTGTGTGACATATCCCGATACACCACAAACAGAAGTTTTATTCTTTCATTTCTTGTTTTAAAATTATATTAACGTAAATGTTTTTTATTCAAAATTTTGGCACAGTTTTTTTTAGATCACCTTGGCCTAATTCATGCATTTACCTGTGTACGTATGTTTGTACAGTTGTATATGCGCTTACTTTCGAATTCCATGCACACTTTCCTGCACCCCCATTACAAGATGGCCCCTGCAATTGCCTGGAGTCCCCTTTTTAGGTCTCGCCTGCGAATGCAGCGCATGCGTTGCTTCGCCTCGCCGAGATCTATTGTCGTTGCTTCTGTGTCCGGGGCCTGTGGAAGCAGGGATGGTGTCCGCCCTGTCGGCATTAGGCCCCGCCCACCCTGCCTGCATATTTTGCGAGCGTTGCTCGGGCTTTTCAATAAGCATTCTCCACGTTTGTTTGGTTAGTAAACCTCATGCTGTGCGTTTTCCCGTCTGTGTGATAGCTTTCATCTATTCTACATAACAAAAAAAACGCAGCCTCGCTCGCATCTACCACTTTTTTTTGTGGTTCTTTTGCATTTAGTAGGTGTTATATGTCTGCTTCCATTTTCATACCGCATCCACTTCATCACGTCTTGGCGCATTGTTTCAATTTAGAAGGGTGCCTTTTTTTAAATATTAATAACGCTTTTGCTTCCGCGATCACAACAATACGCCCACCCTGTTATTTAAAGGAAGCCGGCTCAAGTTTTCGTCATCCTGTTGGGGAAATGGCGTGCGACTTGAGCTGAGCGTTGGGTACAGAGCTTGTGGGGTCTGTGTCTTTCCTTCCGCTCTTCTGGCTGGAATGCGATAAGACAGTAATTAAAGAAGCGGGAGGCAGTGAGAGGTCTGCGCGTCTCCGTCAGTGAAAACGCGGATTCTTTGCCATATACAACACTCCGTTTTTTCCCTTTTGAATAGGAGATTGGCTTAAAGCTGATCACTTGTTTCTTTCTCGCGAGCGTCACGGCTGGTGGGGAGCTGGGGAGTTGGCCAGGGCGCCGAGAGCAGCTACGAGTCCAGCACTCTCCACGCACTGATTCTGTCACTCATCTGGTAACGTGCAGCCAGACCCCACGCTGGGGAAGTGCATAAGCTTACCACGGTGGAGAGGTGCAGAGCGTGGGACCAGCGGACCCGGCCTGCTAAATGCCTAAGCCGGTAAGTGCAGGATGGCGGTGAAGTGTGCGTGGGTGGGAACTGAAACAAGTTTACACTGCCAGGACGCAAGATAAGCCCCCAGAGCCAGGGTAGAGTCTGACCTTCCCTGCCCCGGGTCAGGGTCTGAGCCAAGGCCGGAGGCGCTGAGGTAAATGCGAGTTTGAAATCTCACCCTGTGTGTAAGTTCAGTGTGCTGTTGGGATTGCTTCTGGGAGCGTCAATCCGAGTTTTGTTGACCGTTTGCATGCGCGTGCAACCTCGAGTTTGCGCAGTGATCGGCGGACTAAAAGTTATAAGCAATGTTTTAAACTTTTTGCTCGCTGCAGTATTCTATGAACAGTAAGATAAATGCCATGTTTTGTTGTGTGCACACACAGGCGCAACAAGAGCCACATTTCGGGGGGGGGGGGGCGCTACACAAAATAACAGGGGGGGGCTAATTCTTCCAGCGATAGTCAGTGGAGATGCAGCGGATCTAAGAAGAGGTGAATAACAACTAAGCCTCGTTAGCAAGTAAATGGTATTTTAAAGACCTGTGAAGTGCTTCGGTGCGGCTGTCTGTGTTCCCGGGAAGCTGTCTCAGCCTGGGCTGACACACACGACGTGAGGGGGCTGAAGCCCTTTGAGCCCAATGGGCGTTGTGCGCACATTTTCTGAATTTAGAATTCATGCACTGTTTGGGTGACTGTATGTGTTTATTTTTTTGTTTCATGAAGTATTTTGCCCACTGTGTGTTTAGCTCCAAGGAGTGCTTTGTCGCCCTTGCATGTGCACTTGTAAGTTTAGGAAGTGTTTGGTTATTGTAGGTTTCACACAGTACTCTACTGGCCCCTCCACATTTGTAGCCTGTAAGTATTGCACTCATTACCAGTTGCACTGTTAACATCTGATTGTCATGTGCCCCCTGACTCGTTCCTCCCAGCAAAGGTGCAGGTACAGCAAAGCCCACAGGGATTTTGAACAGGCACAAATAGCTGAAGTTCACCCCAATGAGCACCGTTAATACTCTTTGAGGTCATTGCATAGCTCGTATTGCTGTGGGGGAGTCTTTGTCCCCAGGCTTTCAATCAAAAACCCTGCATCCACCTAAGCCTTTACGTCATAACTTACAGAAAGAACATAGAGGCACTTCAGTTTGCATCAGGTAGGGTAACCAGATGACTCCATATCACAGGGAAAACACCCTTTCTTTCCTGGACTTTGTTTTTACATATCAGTGCATTCTGGGAGTTGTAGTTGTGTTTTAATTGAGCCAGTTTGACCAACACTCCTGATAAATATGGTAAATGCAAAGTTCAACAACAGAAAGAGGTCCATGTGACATGGAGCCATTTTGTCACCCGAAAAATGCATGACATTTACATACTAAGCGGAAAAAGGTCATTTAAGGGCTGACAAACCAATACAGTGGTTTTTTTTTTAAACTACTAGTGCTTGAAAATGTGACGATTATGACCTGTTATTACAGTTTATTTGCTTGTTTGTAACCTAGGACCAAGTACTCCCGTCAGATTAAACATGTTGTCATACAGCACTAGAAACTCTACTAGGATTGCATAACCTGGTTTTGCAGCACAGATCCACACGCTTATAACTTGCTCATGTGATGTTGTAATGCCAAGAAATAAAATTTGGCAAAAAAGTGAAAACTGGTCACCTTCTTTCAGCCACTCATGGCTTTTTAAGCGAGCAACATTTTGCATTCTGGGACTTGTAGTTTTGGCCAAATATCCAGGAGTGGATTAAGGCATCTTGCATTAGACAGGGCCACTTACAACCTACCCACTTAAAAAAAATCATGTTTTTTACTTTCCATTTGTGCTTTCCTAACTTGTGGCACTGTTCGAATAGCTATATTCAGGGCTTTAAGTGGGCTGCGTCTCAGACCTTGTAGTAATTAATAAGCATTTGCAATGCAATAGGTCTCGCATTTACGCGAGTTTGAGCTATTCGCATTGTAAATTCCAAAGTCTTTTATTTATGTTTTGGTTTTTAAAACAAATAAAAGGCATTTAATGCGAGACCTATTGCATTGCAAATGCTTGTTCTTCTAGTGCAGCTAAATGATGACCTCTTTCACAGTATTAATCTGGGCACCGGTCAAACCCTACATGGTCTCTACTATTTAGCCTGCAGCCAGATAAACAGTGAAGTTTCAGATATTTAGCAGGCTAAAAATGAGAAATTAAGTACTATTTTACCGCCATCTAGTTAAATAGCAGGAATGATGTCTTATTTGGCTGGCGAAGAGATAAATAGCCACTTCCAATATTCCCTGGTTAGCTGGTCCCTTTCAGATGTTCTTCCTCACACTTAAGATCACTTGAAACCTACTTTGGAGCATATTTTGAGATCCCAGTGCTGGACCCCAAGCCCAAAGAGGATGGCCTGTCACATTTAAAGTTCCCTGCCACTACAACATTGAATTAAATCAGAAGTACTCCAGCAGACCCAGTGGGATCGCTTTTAGATGCTAAATACAACGCCAGCCATGTTATGAAGATCCGTCACCATTTTCACTCTACAGAAAGCTGGGGTTTGTTTCTACCCAACAAAAAGACAATTATTCTTATGCGCTGTGAATTTTCTCACAGAGTGTGGGGATCAATGTTATTTTTTTCTGTTTGCAACCATCATTTATTTCATAAGGGTAGCACACAAGATAAAGTAGTGCTGAGACAGTTGAGTGCCTTTCTTCTGTTGAGGCTAAGGTTGCAGTCCTGTGGCAAGAGTGTCAAGGGCCAACTTTTTGACAGCAGAGAAAGCTGAGACCTCCAGAACCCAAGTACTCCTCACCTCAAAATGAGCAGGGTGAACACTGAGTCGGGCAGGGGAGGCTGATTCCACTCCCACGTGACTCTAAATAGTCCCCTTGCCTTTAAATGCAAACCTACATATCTGTTGGCAATCGGGCAACTTCTCTTCTAGCCGGTTTTAAGCTAAATCTCTTTGAAGCTCGAGTTGCTGATGGCTACTGCTTTGTGAACTCAACCCAGAATTGGATTTCTTATTAAGGGCTTAGCCTAGACAGGATGGCAAAGAGTGCGACTGCCAGTGCTTAATTTAAACTGGTTATTTCCGGTGCTCGACACTGGTACTTAATTGTCAACACCAGCACTTATGACAGGCTGCCACAAGGTGGCACTGTTTGTCATATTTGGAAATTAGCACAATACCAGTTGTTTATTAGTTCAATATACATAAAAAATTACTTATACCTGACGCCCAAGCCATTCTTATAACTTTGGCGGCCTGAAATAATCTAAAATGTCACACTTAAAGATGTATGATGGTTAGAAGTTGTGCTGGTGCTGTCACCAGCAGCGCTGATAAGGGCAGTCGTGGTCCAAGCAACAGTCGCCTCCTGACAAGGGCCCTGGCCCTTATTTATTTACAAATCAAGCACTGCAAGGAAGCACAGTCTAGCAGTTATTGTGCTGCAGTATTTAAATACCTCTAGAAAGAATGTGTTACAAATGCTACAGCGGAGTTTGTTTAGGGAGAAGGTGTGCCCAAGTCTCAGAATGTGAACTGTGTCCTGGAAGCTGTCTCCTCATTCCCAGGCGGTGAAGCAGGTATTACTGCATGTCATTGGATGCCTCATTGCACCCACTCTCGCTGCACTTTACTTTATAATAACCCTGGCCTTTTCTGTTTGCTTTTTCAAGACATTCGCCTCGTTTTTTTATTTGCACTAAGATAATGTTCCCACGCTCAGCTGGCGTGGCTGTAACACAACTGGTGCCCATGTAAAGCGTTCTGAGACCTTCAGGTCGAGTTTACGCTATATACAAAAAACAAAAAAATCAAGCATTTGCAGTGCAGTAGGGCTCGGATTTGCAAAAGTTGGAGGTATTGGCATTGTAAATGGGAATGTTTTTTACTTGTGTGTTTTGGAGTGGATGTATGTGGTTTGTAGAGAATTATGTGGTATGTTGTGCAGTGTAATTATGTGGCTAGAAATTATGTGGTATTTAGTGTATAGGAATTATGTGGAGTGGGATTGTGTGTTATGGAGATTAATTATGTGGTATGGTATTGCGGTGGAGTGCCATGTAGTGGAGTTTTAATTGGTGGCGTGCTGTTTAATTTTTTGGTGTGGTGCTGAATTGTGTGGTGTGGATTCTATGTATGTGGTGTGTTATGTAATTGTGTTGTTAATTTGTATTATGTGGTTCTGGTTGAATTATGTGGTGTGTAATGGAAAAGTGTTGGGGTGATTGAGGTGGGGTGGAACTGTGTGGCGCTGAGTGAAATTACGCTGATTGTAATTGTGTGTAATTCTGTGGAGTGTATTTATGTGGATTGTTGCTATGTTATGTAGTTTGGTTTTATGTGACATTGTGGTTCCTAAAGAGCACTGAAGTAAGGCAAATTGTACACAGCAGTATAAGGGCAGAGTCCAACAGAATGTGAGGTTAAGCACTTCTATTCTGTTTGTCTAAGGCTTCTATTGTTGATGCCAGACAATAGAGGAATGCCTGTCTAAAGAAGTTGGTCTTCAGGAGTTTTCTGAAAAGGGTGAGGGTGAGGTTTTGCACTTAAATTGGGATTTTAAGTTTTCTTGGTCCTGATTGTGCAGGAATCTCAATTTTTTTTTGTAGGATAAAGTGTACATTTGCTAGTAATAGGACCTCGAAACCTTTCTAATAACAGCAGGAAGCAAATAATAAGATAATATAAAGAAAAGAACAGAGGATGGTTAAAAAAATGTACAGAGAAAGTGCAGCAACAAAAATAGAAACCACCTAGAGTAAAAGGTTACAGCAACAGAATGGCGGCTTGTTAACTGAGTTCTGCATCCCAGAGACCATTAACTACAGCTCCGGCATGTTTCCCTCGTCCCCTCTACCAAACCTTTAACGAGATGCTGTCATATGGTGCCTCTGCGGGACATAGGAGGAGGGCGGGCACTTTATAACTAATCTAGTTAAAGCTCCATTGAACGCGCTTTCTGAACATAAACTAACAGGAAGGATATCTATTTTGCTTTTTAAGTACAAATGAAAATGCTTCCTAAAAATGCATTCCTTGTTGCTACACAAAAAAAAAGCACACCAGCAATCCTTCCTATTAGTTTATTTTAAAGAAGAAGATAGGTTTTTTTTAGCAATTGCTTGCGTTGTGCGGCATTGCATTTTGTACTTCTGCCATTTTTAGGTCTCGCCTAGGCAGCGCGCATGCGTTGCTCTAGGAGATGACCGAAAGAGAGAGAGAGAGAGTGCTAGCGAAAGAGAGAGAGAGTGCGAGCAGAGAGAGAGAGAGAGCGCGAGAGTGCGAGCGAAAGAGGGAGAGAGAGAGAGAGAGTGAGGGAGGAATGAAAAAAAAAAAGCGCGGCCCGCGCTGTGTTTAATGACGCGGCCGCAGTCACCTGACCCCAAGTGGGGAAGGTGTGCTGTGTCTGCCTGCTGGAACTCAAACAAGCAGCAGCTGTTTTGAAGCACTCGTGCTTGTGCTGGCATCCACCTTGCGGGAGCGAGCAGCAGCGCGCATGCTAATTGAAAACATATGGCTCTTGTGCCGCTGCTGCTCGCTCCCGCAAGGCGGAGGCCAGAACAAGCACGAGTGCTTCAAAACAGCTGCTGCTTGTTTGAGTTCCAGCAGGCAGACACAGCACACCTCCCCCACTTGGGGTCAGGTGACTGCGGCCGCGTCAATAAACACAGCGCGGGCCGCGCTTTTTGTTTTTCATTCCTCCCTCACTCTCTCTCTCTCTCTCTCTCTCTCTCTCTCTCTCTCCCTCTTTCGCTCGCACTCTCGCTCTCTCTCTCTCTGCTCGCACTCTCTCCCTCACTCTCTCTCTCTCTCTCTCCCTCTTTCGCTCGCACTCTTGCTCTCTCTCTCTCTGCTCGTACTCTCTCTCTCTTTCGCTAGCGCTCTCTCTCTCTTTCGCTAGCACTCTCTCTCTCTTTCGCTAGCACTCTCTCTCTTTCGCTAGCACTCTCTCTCTCTTTTGCTCTCGCTCTCTCTCTCTTTTGCTCGCACTCTCTCTCTCTCTTTCAAGGCGGTCCTGTGCTGCACAAACGCTCTACTGAAGCTAGTTGCTGCATCTTGCATGCACGAGAGTCTCAAGGAGCAAAGTTGCAATGAAGGGATATGGTCTCTCCGGCAGTCTCGTACTTTGTCGCTACCATGGGCCTTCCTCTATCCACTGTCAACTTGCACTGTGAGCTGTGGTATCTATTAACAGCATCACTGATGGAGGAGGCATTTTAGCGCAATAAACTAATACAAATGCACAACCCCTTCTTATCCAGAGAACCTGCAGCTCTTGTTGTGTTTCCATCAATCAGGTTATGCTTGTTGGACACCGGACTGCTGTATTCCACCGATAACACTGGAATCGCAGTTCGGGCAGTAATTCCAGTTACTTGTGATCAGCCCTTTGGCATCATGCAGGGGTGCGCATACCTCGGGATAGAGACCAGGCCCTAAAGATTGAGCTACGGGCACATGTACCAGCTAGTGGAATCATTTGAAGATTATTGTATGCCACTGTTGTATATGCTTTGTTCCACAAAATACATTCCCTTTCAGGAAGTTTACCACAAATTGTGCACTTGCCGTTCGAGATCTATTCAAACTGGTAATTGAGAAATTAATTCATTACTTACCTGTAACAACCGTAGTGCAGTTTAAGGCAAGTCTATATGTATATACTGTGCATTGATCAGGAAAACAATGCTTCTGTAAAATGTTTGTGTTTGGGCGCCAACTATTGATGATGTTGCCCATAAGCTCTCAATGTTTCAGCATGTGACCTCAATTTTCAGACTTTATCTCGTGCCCCACTTACTTTATAGTCACTAAACAACTAAACAACTATAACTAATCACTTATAAGGTCCCAAAGGCGTGACCTATTGGCTATGCCAATGCTTGTTAAGAAGTGTAAATAACGTAAGTCTGAATTGACTTGCTCTCATTCAGACTGATCACCCACATATCACACAGACGACAGCAGAGGGTATTGCACTTCAGTGAGATATGTTTTGGCATTATGATCTGAATTCAGGAGCTCACTGAATGTGCACAATGAAGGAACTTTGACACTCTAGGCGCTACGAAAGTGAGCTGCTGAGTCACAGCAGCCGCGGCGTCTGAAGTTCGAATTCTGTTGACTCAATACACCTGTACACAACAGTACACTGGCATCTTCCCAGCCTGGCTTTGGGAAAGTCAGAGTGGTCCACGTGTATCGGGCTGTGCTGTGCGCCGGGGTAATGGAAGCAATTATTTCAAACATGGCCTCATGTGTACCTTCCGGTGCCCTTGGCGTTCATTTGGCTACTTAAAGCCTCCATGGGGAGGAAGATGGAGGGTACTTTCCAGGGGTTACATAGGTGAACACAGCTCTCTTCTTTTAAGAAATGCAGCGCAGCCCTGTTGTGAATAGGGGGACAGATGGTCAGAGAGAAGTGCTTTTCTTTAGCACCCAGTGGTTGAGGCGCCCAGAGCTGAGCATGGGCAGAAGCTGCAGCATGAATGGCTGAATTGAGCCAGTAGGGTTGGCATCAGTGCAATGTACCAGTGCTAAGGGGGCAGCGCGGCCCTAGGAGACAAAGCGGTCACGTAGCTAGAGTAGAAAGACTCACAGAGAACAGCTCGGCATCCGACGGCAAGCCCATCCAGGGCAGAGACTGTGAAAGTAGCGCTGACATGTGGGCTCCAATGATTTGGGCACTAAATAACCCTGGGACACAGCAGCCCGGCCTGTGAATTTCCACCCAAGGCAGAGCCTTTGGAAGCGTCACTGCATGGTAATCCACAGGCAGCCTGGATGTAAATAGACATTAAACCATCAGAAACACTCTCATTGTCTCTGTCCTCAGCCCACCTGGACCTAAAGCACATCCGTGAAAGGCAAGTCGGGCATGAATGCATGCGCTGCATCTGGTATATGGAGGCCAAGGGCAGCGGTGCACCTAAAGCAGCACGCACACCATGCATGACCTGGTTAGAAAGAGGCGCTACATTCCCACACAGGCTTGCGACTGATTTGTATGTGTCTGTTACCAGAGACCCACATGGCTGAATCCAGGTTGCTGCAGCTATTGGCTTTGTTGAAGGAAAACCGGGCGCTGTGCTCAAATATAAAGCGCGGCACCTGTGTTGCAAAAATGAAAGCAGGAGCCGTGCTGAAACAAAGCACAGGGCCCGTGCATATATGCATTCCTGCACAACGCTCTTTGCTGCTGGCAGCGGAAAGTAATAATTAAAAAGCAGACTGAGTGCGGGTGCTGATAGAAGTCTGCGATGGGCGTAATGCAATATTTAAAAACAAAAAAGAATAATGTCTCCCAAAGGACAGATAAGGAATGTATGCGTAAGGAACATGTACTTGCCGGTGCCCCTCAGCCGTAAACGGAAGTGACATATCGGCCAAGCCAACAAGTTAGAAGGCAGCCAAGAAGAGCAACATTGGAGTTAACCTATGGCAAGCAGAAGGTGGTATAAAAGTTGTTTGGATGAATACAGCAGGTCTTGCAGATAGCGCATGCGCACTCCCTAAGCTCGACCTAAAAAAAAAAAGAGATCCGTGCCTACTGACAAAAAAAGTCACAATCACACTTCCAAGTGTTTGGATCAGAAACTTTTCTGCCTGGCAGACTGCCCTGGCTCAGAGAATACCAGTCAAAGTGGATAACATGGCACCTCTGCTGCCAGTGCTCCCCACAGGGTCAGAAGATGGTTTACATGGCTGCCATACCCCTTTCCACGCATGATGCCATAGGCTAGTTGTGGATTCCTGCCTGGGGCGCTTTGCATTCTGGTGCTTGTAGTTTTTTATGCTGGTGTTTTCAGCGCTGCTAGCTGGTATTGGTAGCTTTCCTTGTCCCATTGGCATGCATGATACTTATTCCAGGATAGACAAACGATACAAAGTCAGGACTGGCTGGAGGTGTCTCATGTGACAAGGGCAACGTGTCCGCTACCTTTTTTCTGGCTCTGGGTAATGGTGGGGAATGCTGTGTTTTTCAGGAGGAACTGAGAGGTGACCTTAGAGTGTCCTCAAGTGGCAAGAACACCGAAGCGGCCCAACAAAAAAAATGACATCTATACTAGGATACTATGGGCTTGTAAAAGGGAATATTAATTTGCTAGTGTGTACCTCTGAATTGGGCACTAGAAGCAACTGCTATTTACAATTACTGGATACTGTGCTTTCCTGCTTATCCATACCTTTTATCCTGCAAAATTAAGAAATCGGTTGGGAATTGTGAATGGGAAATCTTTTTTATTGGTGCGTCATGTGCTTTTTAAAATAAAAAATAAATGCATTAAATATGTTACAACATCGGCTCCTTCAGTTTTTAAAACCGATATGGTTGGTGGGGAGCTAGATCCGAACTTTGCTTTCTTATGAAAATGAAGTAGAGGTGGTGAGTGGATCTTGAATGAAACCGAAAGCCTTGACGGGGAGTCCATCATAGTGGGAATCTTTGGCAGGAACAAGAGCTAAATCTGGGATTGTGTTGAGTCAAACTGGGAGTTTAGTCTGAAGGGAGTAGATGCGGCCTGGCAGCTAGGGTTTCCGACTGAGGAACCAGGTTCAAATGCCAAACTCTCCTCAACATCCTGTGAGTCTGGGCAAAATCACTTCATCTCCCTGTGCCTAAGAAAACCATTTGTAATGTAATAGGTTTCTCTTGTATAGAACTCAAAGGTCATTGCACCAGAAATGTTCTATAAAAAACTGCAAAAACACCCTGAAAAATTGACTATTTCCAGGCAGCCATAGCATTCAGAGATGATTGAGAGCCTAAAGTAATAAGGTTATGTTGTAGTTTCTGTTGCACCCTTGTCTGCTTTATCTTAAAATTGACTTATTCTTGCATCTAATAACCTTTCTATGCCTCCCATTCTTCCTCAGCGTTTGTAATTTATAGTTTCCTCAGTCTCTGCTTCGAATACCTGGGAGGAGAAAGCGCCATCATGTCTGAGATCAGAGGCAAGCCAATCAGGTAAGAGTGTTCTGACCACCTGCTTGCTTTGGCTCGTATTGTTGGTGATGTTGTAGCGTTGAGTAGAAATGGAAGAAATAGCATTGGAAGTGTCCCTTGCGAACACGCACAGAGGACACATTCGGACATACCACTGTTCCAGCTCCTCTTTTTTCATAGCCAAAAGCTGACCTGGTACAATTGTTCTTGGTTTCCAGGTCCAGTTGCTTTTATGGGACATGCTGCCTACAGGGAATGTCCTACTCCATTGGGTTCCTGCGCTTCTGTAAGCAGGTAAGGGAGTAGCATTGGTTTCTCTTTTGGTCGTACTTCCTAATGATGGAATTGATCTTCTCGACTGGTATGTGTTGGGCTTGTCTGTATGACATTTCCACGTAGGTAGTGCGGACGCCAGAGTAGTGGTGAGCCCCCAGGACAAGCAATGGGCCTTCAAACTATAAATGGCACCACTTTTTGTTACTCAGTAAATCCAGTTTCAAAACAACAAACCGTATACAGACCAGAAACAATCAGCTAATGCTTTGCGGATTGTACCAAAGTCCACTGCCTGATTTTAAGCAGAAACATTGATTCATTTCTCCACAAAGCTACTAATAATAGAACCACTTAATCAACTGCTTTGTAGGAAAAGCATAATGTTAGGACTCTCCAGTCCATACATGAAATATATCGGGTAACAACATAAATTAGGGCCATGAAGGTAGGAAAAATATCAGGTGATGGGATCTGGCAACTAAAACAAACAGCCCAGCAGCAGACATTGAAACCTTGGTATCTCTCGTGGGCCCTTGACCTTTGAGATTGTGCAGCAGACGAGCGCCTGTTGCCATGATGACCCGGAAGTATTTCCTCATTTAGCACTATTACTGGAAATATCCTCAAATTTGGCCGGAGCTCTTCCGGTTGCCTCCCTACATCATTCGACCAGGACTGGTCTGCTCCCCAAACCGGCAGCCTGGTTCTCAGTCACTTTCTTTAAATTTAAGCCCAATTTGAATCTGTAGATAACATAACCAAATCTTCCTAAATTTTTAAAACCTTTTTATTTCTTATGCAGCTGTTCAATATCTACTACATTGCCACTGATCCTTTATCCCGTTCTCTTAAAGTTATGCCTTCACATTGCATCTAGTCTGGTCACATGGAAAAATTAGAAAATTATTTCCTATTGGTTGCAGGTTGTGGGAACATAAAAAGTGAAGATATCCTGGTGTGAAAAGTTGGATAATATGTTGTTTTTTACTTTTTATATTTTTGTATTTATTTTGATATTATGTGCATTTTTTGGTGATCTTGTACTTTTGAGTTAAATTTGTTTTCCCAAAAACATTTAATATAAATTTGTGTCCAATGCACAACCCCAGAAGTAGATTTCAAACACATGTTGTGGGACTACCACAACCTCTGGTTATATTGCTCGGAGGTAATGCAGAAGAACTGAGATACCACTAGATTACCACGGTTGGACATGTGGGAAGCGGTAGCTTTGGGGGTCTATGAAAGGTCAAGAAGACATAAGATGGCCATTCGCTTTATGGACGTGGCCCTAGCTTTACAAAGCTAGCGATCACACTGAAATGGAAATGTGCGGCTCCCCCCAGCAATGCAGCCTGGAAACATACAGTGGACCTGTGTGCCAGGGTAGAGGCAACTGCGTTACACAGAGAGGAGGCCAGCAGTGCTTAATTTGTAAAACAATATGTGCCAGGGCCCTGGGCAGGAGGCTACCGCAGCTTGCTCCACCCATTGCCCCTGCAAGTGCCGCCAACGACAGTACCAACACAGCTACAAACCATTATACTCTTGCAAGTGTGACATTTCAGACTATTGCAGATCTTCAAAGCTATAAGAATGGTTTGGGTGGCAGGGATTAGTTATTTTTAATGTATTTTGAATTATTAAACAACTGTTGTGCTCATCTCTAAATCAAAAGAACAGTGCCACCATGTGGCAGACTGCCTAAAGTCCCTTGGTGCTGACAGTTAAGTGCCTATGCCGAGCACTGGAAACCACTGGCACAAATTAAACACTGAAGTCCAGGGACCTTCTTTGTTGCCTGATAGCTCTGACATGGGACCGTTTACTGTCTCAGTTAACAGACTTGCGGGAGGGGGCCTCCTCCTCCTCCTCCTCTTTACTTCCCTCCCGAGGGGTGTCTCCCCACATCCGTCTGGAGAGTGGAGTTAAAATGTAGGCCAAACACCCAGTCTCATGTAGTGATACCAGATGAGTTGCAAACGAGCCTGCTTCATCCCCACCTCGTGGAAGACCATTAAATGCACCTACTGACTCACGCACGTGCTCTCTCTCGCTTTCTCTCTCACAAACACACACACTCTCTTTCTGTCTCTCTCTCGCTCTTTCTCCATCTCCCTCCCCTCCCTCTCCCTCCCTCTCCCTTCATTCAGCAGAGGTCATACTGTGGGTTACCCTGATGTACCCATTCTGTATTTACCACCATGTCACTAGCTTTCCATAGGATATCCCTGGGGGCCTCTTAGCCCCTCCTATTCTACTAATACCCAGTGTGCCATTAATTTACTTACTGTTTGATGGGTATCTGTTTGATGGGCATACACACACACACTTACCAAATACCTTACCCTCTCTGGGGACTTTTCCCTCTTTATTTAAATTGAGAGATGACTCCTGTCTTTTATTTATGGCCGCTCCGGTATCACTGTGATGTCCCCAGCCGACAATTTCTAGGCTACTTCCGTATGCACTGTATGTTTTGATGTTAATGCAAATTCAATACAAACAGATAAAAAATGCTGCAGTAGAATACCTCTCACAGGAATAGGATTGTGACCCCTGTCATCTGTTCCAAAGACAACAAGGGGAAGGAAAGGATGCTTGAGCGGCAGTCGCTCTGGGCTGCATTCCAGAGCGTCGCTTTTCACCCGCTGGGCCGTTCTAGACCGGGACCCGCCTTGAGCTGACCAGCCTCGGTCTTCCTCCGTTAGGAACAGTCCAGCCCTGTCGTCGATGACACAAAGTGTTTTCATTTGTGAGATTCTCAGATGTGAACCGTGTTACAGTCAGGGCTTATCTAGTTATTTGTTAACTGTTGGCTTCTTGGTGGTTAAACATTCCTGGCCCGTCATTCAGCCACATTGTTGTCTGGTCCTTTAAAAGAATGGCAGCCGCGCAATCGATTACATTAACAAACATGTTTTTTCCTTATCACCTTTCATCCTTTGTGCCCGGCTCTGAGCCCCAGGGTTAGTGAGCACTAAAAACAATACCTCACCTGCACATGCATTTATCTCTCTGAAGCTTCACCCTGTTGGCAAAAGTCAGGCTGACCAGAGGAAAACCCATAACACAGGATTGTGAAAGGACGAGCTGGGTGTATATACGTTGAATGGGTCGAGCTCTGCTCCTCTGCCTTCAGACTCCATGTTTCAAGTCCTTTGTTTCTCTCTGCTCTTTCTGCTTTTAGTTAGGGGTTCAGTTAGCGCCAAGAAGCGCTGCAAACAAAAGGCAATACAAATACAAATAACACATTAGATAACATAGGGTTGCCATGTTCCTTAGATGGATGTAGTAGAGCCACTCTCTTATAGCCAATGCCGTCCATTAGCAAGGACCAATTGGCCACTCCACGTAATAAGATGATATTGAATTTAGGGCTGGACCAATGGAGCATCGATTTCGACGCTGAGGCTGTAGGTGAAGCCTCATCCGAAGAGCTGACTCTACCAGTTCATGTTATCTAACCGAATACATTCTGTGGTTGCTATTATTCTTCACAAGTCATTGACGTCTTACCACGTTCCTTCGGCCGTAGTAGCAGCTTATTGGCAAGTATTTAGCATTGAGGATGGAAGGCAGTGGCGGCTGGCATAAATTTAGGGTGGTGAGTGGCCAACATATGGGTGGCCTAAAGATAACTTTAAAAAAAGGCACTTGCCTTTCAAACATGCTGCACAAGCACAACTTCCTCCTTGCTCGGGTGTCTTTGCTCCTGGAAGCTCTGGACCAGGAAACTGCACTCTCCAATCCTGGCATGTCTCTCAGCGGGAGAGACGTGCCAGGATTGGAGGGATCAGCCTCTCACAGCGCGCCTAACAGCCCTGGAGGCCCATGCTTTCTCTAACCTAGCTGTCTAATACAGTTGGGTTTAGAGAAGTTTAAAATGTGCATGTCTGGCTGGCCGTCGCAAGGCGGCCGGCCAAAGGTACATGCGCACTTTAAACATAAGTACACAGCTCCCTGCTGCCACACTATAGCACTGGCCCCACCCCATCCTGACACTCAGTTCAGGATGAGTTGCTTCAAAATGAAATGGTAATAAATTAACTTTATTAACATTTTATTTTCAGCTGCTCTGGTGCATTTTTTTAGGGGGACAGTGCTCCTCCACTCTCACAGTGGAGCCGCTCCTGGTGGAAGAAAAGGTGGGACTGTAGAGTCCGACCTTCTACTATCCAGGAAGTGGAAGCAGCTGGGAGTCCGACTCAGGAAAGGAAGCCCTCTGTCCATTGGAAAGGGTAGAGTATCCACTATAGCCTGGCCAACTACTGTAATTTGTTCCTCTGTGAAATTTGGCCAAAGGCAGCTCTCTTTCATCCGTCAGATAATGTTTCATACAACGTGTGATGCTTTAATACTGTTCCTCATTCTTAGCCTATCCGATGGAGGGTTGGATTTGGAGTTTCTTCTCCGTTACTAGGGCCACGGTTGATAAGTAACCAGCAATTTCGCGCCTTGGGGGTGGGGTCTTCATCAGGACTGAGTTGAAGGAAAAGGGGATGCACCAATAAAAATCAGCGGCATCACTTCAGGCTGAAGATGTGGAAGCTGGGCCTCAAACGCTCTCAGGATATTTGCAGGTATTCGTGGGTTAAGTTACCAGGGCCACGGTTGATTAGTAACCTCCTGGTACCTTAACCCACAAATACCTGCAAATATCCTGAGAGCGTTTGAGGCCCAGCTTCCATATCTTCAGCCTGAAGTGATCACGCTGATTTTTATTGGTGCATCCCCTTTTCCTTCAACTCAGTCCTGATGAAGACCCCACCCCCAAGGCAATAAATGTCCTGTTTCCAATAGGGGTCGAAACGTTGACAGTTTTTCTACATCATTGTCAAACATGGCTGACAGAGATTTGATATCTGTATTTATTTTGTTATATATGTACAGGCTAGTCATCCTGCCTGGACAGGTTGGAAATAGTGATTTCTGATGTATATATACGCACTACCTTCCCTCCTCACATCACCATCACAAATCCCTCCCATGCACTTCCCATTCCATCCTGGATTCACCCGTTTTTTTCTAAAATTGTCCAAACGTGACCTACATTGTGCTTTATAAGTTGATTAACTCCTGCTTTGTGATGAAATAAAATCACAAGGGCAACTGACTCCGGAACCTGGGGGCCCACGGTTCGATCCTCGGTGCCGGCGGAAGATCAGTCCAGCACCATGTGACTCTGGACAATAGCTCGCTCAATCTTCCCAACGGCCCCCAGCGCCTTGACACCTTCAGGTAATTGTTCGCGCTTTACAAATACTGAACATTTACATTTTATATAACACTTTCTCCAGATTGACAGACCACCCCACATGCTTGTTTATGCAACATCAAACACCCTATCTGTGTCATGTTTCATCATCGGGTCTCACCCTGGCCCCTTTAAACCAGGGTGGGCTCAACCATATTCCATGGAGCTCTTTGAATATTTTTTCTAGGGGGTCTGAAAGATTACAAGTACCTAAATGACACCCCAATTTATCTTTATTCTAGGGTGCATTTAGTGTGGTTAAAAGAAACTAGATATAGGGATGTTCTTAAGGGGGTTACCACCCTAACTTATTGTTGATGTGTTTCAGTCCTATAAATAGCCTAACAAAAAGTCTGGTGCTTTCACCAGAAGTTCCCTTATGTGTATGCTCCGGTCTAGTACTTGTGGTCTTCTTTCGTATTTTTTAAATAAAAGTCTTGTGATGACAGTCAGGGGGACACACACGTATTACAACACACAATTCCAGGTATGACTACTTCCCTGTCCCAAGGTATTTTTGGCATTTATCAGCGCCTGTTGTCATCCCAGGCAATGTGGTGCAGTCTATCAGAAGAAACAAAAGCACAAAAACAGTCATTTTGTTAGTATAAATGAGGTTTCACTCAGGTATACATAAGACAGACTGACATAAATATGGTGGATACATTCTGTACGTTTTGCACACCGTTGAATGCCGCATAATGCAGGGAAGCTTCCTCTGCATCTTTAGATAAGACATTACAAAAGTTGTGTACCAGTGATGTTTGTGAGATACACAGCAATGACTGACGCTCAAACATGAAACACTGCATACGTGAGAGTGTTATCCCACCCGATGCACTATTACGTACTACAAGTTAGCACAGTCTGACCCTAAATGTTGTATATTAGCATTATATACGGGTTGGTGGAGGCGTCTCCCTTTGGTCACACTCCAAACATAGGAAAAAGTTAGCTGAAGTTCCTTGAGTAAAAAGGACCAAGAAAACTGCAGCTGTCGCCATGTTTTTAAAATGCTCAATGGCTCAGTCGCATACCACGCCACGGGTACCACGCCACCATACTACGTATTAGGCCACCGAATCACCCGTGCCCATAGCCAGATAGCGGAGAAAATGCTGCTTTTGTTTATGTTGGTCAGTGCTGTGTCTTCCGGGTGTGGCCCGTGGTGGCCCCTAGAAACTGCTCATTATCCCTTTAGACTACCCATCCCTGAAGCATAAAAACTCTTTACTACCCACTCCTACCTTGTAAAAACGCCTATAAACTACCAATCACATAAAAAATGTGACGAATATCTGTCCGCCTTATTTAAAGTGCGTTATATCCTGCGGCACTTGTAATAAGGGAGACGGGGTATCCATCACGTTTATGGTTAAGTACCCATCTGGCAAACTCTAAAATAGGCCCTGCGGCTGAAGATAGAGAGCTTGCCTGGTTGAAGGCTCGAAAAATGTACTACCAGGGAGAAGATTTCAGCGTGTGCAAAATTTACATTTTCCAAATCTGCACTTTTTCCACCCAAGCCAATGGCTTCAGCCGAACTTCTTCCAATGACTATCGGACTTAGAGAGGACATACCTGAATACAGCCTCCACCCTTGCCCTACTGGAGGATTTTTATTTCCATTTCAGAAACTAAGTCGAAAGGTAAAATCTTCGACAGGGATGACTTGCTGTGTGTATCTGACCTCAGCAACATTGCGGTCAGCCTGAAATCGCGCCTAGGTGCCAGTCAACCGCAAACAGTTACTTCTGATAGGGGCTTTACTTTTTCATAGCACCTTTTACCATAAAACTTAAAAAATGCTTTTTGTGTTTTAGTTGATTTGGTGTTATTTTTCTTATTAAATGTGTCTCTGTTTTTAGAAATTAGTTGTGGAATTTGTATTGTGTTATACTTTGATTTTCGATTGTTTTGACACTGCTAAATACTTTAAACATTTTTTTTTTAGCTAAGTCTGTCTGCTTTGTGCCCCAGCTGCCAGGTGTTGAGGGTTATTAGGTTTATTGACAAGATGTTGGACTTATTGCTTGGGAAGGAGTCACATCCTCCCCAAATAACAACCCATTTTCTCACCCTATCTGTTAACTTTTATATAAATGATTTAATGTGGTTTTAATTTCCAGAGTTCGCTCAAGCTTCACACCTGTTTGATTGTGTGTTTTTCTGTGTGTTAAGAGTTCAGCACGACAAGTACAATTGCATCTTTATGCTGCATTTCATCGATTAAGTTTAATCCAATTTATGTTTTTTTAATATTGTTAATCAGTTTTTGACATAGTGTGTGTCCACCTTTTCCCACAGGCGACACTGCAGTTCTGCATTGTGAAACCGATCATGGCCGTCGTTACCATTGTCCTCCAGGCTTTTAATAAGTATCATGATGGCGACTTCAAGTAAGAACTGGACTACAGTGGTTTGTGTGTGAGGAGAGATGGTGGGATCTATTTGGATATTGCTTCCTGTATTCTAAAATCTGAGATTGTACCCCTTGAAAAACTGAGTTTCTGTACTGAAATCTGGTCCTTTATATTAGTAGGAAAAGCAGACCAAAATCCACACCTTGGTAGTGAGTGCTTCAATGCACTGCATTGAAGCATGAAAGAAGAAAACGCAATGGATGCCAATACCTAATTTTTGATGATCCTGGGAAATACTTAATCATTGATCCAGGGCTGCATTTTATTAATTAGCCAGAGCAATAGTTTCTTGATCATTCAGGGCAGGATTGTTTTCATGATTAAGGGCTCAGTAGCGTAGCTTAGATGCCCTCCGCGCGGGTGCACACATGGAAAATGGCCCCATTGACTGCTTCGGAGGGTAGTAAAACACAACAATTATCAGGGTTCAATGGGCCACGGTGCCATTGCACCTGCTCCACCAATGGCAGCTAGGCCCCTGCCAGGGCTGTATCTTATTAATGATCCTAGTCAATAGTTTATTGATGATCCAGGGCAGTATTTTATCTATGATCTATGACTGTATTTTACTGATGATTCAGATTCTAGTTTAACAATGGCCCAGGGTAGTGTTTTGCAAATGATCCAGACTGTGTTTTACTAAGTGGGGGACTTGAGTGTGTCTGCCATTGGAACTGATGAATATTCTTCTTTCCTCAGCGCTCAGAGTGGATATCTCTACATCACAATCATCTACAACTTCTCGGTCAGCCTGTCATTATATTCTCTCTTTCTGTTCTACTTTGCAACCAAAGAACTTCTACGGCCCTTTGAGCCTGTCCTCAAGTTCCTCACTATCAAAGCCGTCATCTTCCTCTCCTTCTGGCAAGGTAGGTTTCATGGTTTGGTTTTGCTTTAAAAAGGTAACGCGCTTGCCACGACCCTCGCACACGCTCTGCAAACAGCTGTGTATCCAGCGAGATCCAACCTCGATCATTTGATCCAGCCTCCTCCACTCTCCCTGGCTAATGAAGTCCCCCTATAACATTGTAGTAGGACTGGCTTCTCTTCTCTCACCCTCTCAACACCCACTTGCGCCAGTCCAACGGATTGGCTAAAATCTGCTTCTGCTTAACAGCTGACCCTGGTCTAAGCCCTTCTTGGACTCCTTGAAGAGCACTCAATAGTCAAGGACCAAGTTCAGACCACTTCGTGCAAGTGCTCAAACTGGATGCCCCTCCTGTGTGCTTCATGCTTACTGTTATAAGAAAATGGATGCTGGCAGAGGACTAGAAGGGAAAAGAGACACAAATGATGGACGGAATGCGGAACAAGTCAAACATTCACCCCCAGGCGAGAGATCTGGGTTACATCCATTGTTCTTTTGCTCACCATGCCACCCAGTTTAGACCCAGCCATATGCAAATCAGTCTTTTTTTTTTTTTTTTTGTCCTCATTCGCCAATACCCATAGTATGCAGACCGTCTGTACATTCCCCTTTCCAATAGGCTAGGATGACATGGGCTCTTCCCTCAGATTCTCTCGATACCATCAGCCCGAAGCCTGGAAGGGTGTATTTCCAGACCAAAAAGCCACTTCCCATCGATTTGGGGAGGTTAGGTATCACTCCAGATAGATCAAGAGACCCTGTGGACCCTCTCGATGCCTCATAAACCATGGGCATATCCAGTTTGGCCCAAGGAGTGTCTAGTTGGCATAATCATTGGACCACAACAAAAAGAAAACAACAACAAAAAAATGAATCTCCACTGCAACAATAAGTCCCAGTACGTGATCTTTTTCCTGCTACATACTCTGGCCGTATCCATTTGAGATGTTTCATACAAAGAGATCAACCAGTCCGAGTGTTTGGGAGGGGCAGGATCTACCCAATGTCTACATATTTGTCTTCTTGCCAGTAAAATTGAATAGAATAGCAAGAGTCTGGCTGGTCCTAGTACCTGGGTATGTAAGCCAAAGATTATTAGTTTTAAGTCAATTGCAATTGTCACTCCCAGTATACTCTCCATTGTTTTTTGTACATCTTCCCAGAATGCCTGGATGGAAGGGCAGTCTCTAAACCTATGGAGGTCCGAGGCTTCTAACAATCCGCATTTTTTACATCGGACTTGTGAGCCTTTAACAATTCTTGATAACCTGAGAGGGGATAGGTATGCACGGTGAGCCGAGAATAAGTGATTCCTCCTCAACCATGCTGGTTTCACTATGTTAAAGAGAATTTTGAAAGATTCCTGCCATAGATGATCACACTGTTCGTTAGGCAGCAATCCACCCCCCAGCTCATCAGCCAACTTGAATTCCCCATCAACCTCCTGTTCTATGGCCCAATACCAATAGGAGACCTCCTTTTTACCTGCTGGCCTTTCCACAAGCTGTTGCTCCAAACTGGTTCCCTCGCCAATGCTTTTTTCTTTTCTGAACTGGGATTGTATCCAACTTTGTAGCTGGATATATTTAAATCTTGAGAGGCCACTACTCACTCTCCTTTTTAGATCCTCCCATAAGATGAATGTTTCATTGCTGCCTAAGTCTCCCCATACTTTATGTCCAGCATCTCTAAGTGGGATTGCCAGCCTGTCATAAAGGCATTCTGGGGAGCCTGGGGAATCCCAGAGTGGTGCCAGTTTGGAGAAGTAACTGAGACCTGTCGCCTTCCTTAGCGATGCCCATATCCTGGCAAAACCCTGCAGGACCTTGAGTTTAATTTTTTTAAAGAATTTGTGATCGCCGAATTTAAACATGAACCCTTCTGCCGGCATCCCCGTTCCTTTCAACATGGCCAGAAACATAGCTCCACTCCCTTTATCACTTGGCGTTTTCAGTGACATACGAGAGTGAGTGAGTTGAAACGCCCAAGCATAGAATTGTAAATCAGGTAACACCAACCCCCCTTTCTCTCTCCTACGCCTTAGTTTCTTCCATGCTATTCTGGTAGATCTGTATACCCAGATAAAGGAGTTTATTTCTTGCTGAAATTTTCCTATAATATCTGTCAAAATGGAGAGGAATTGTATTAAAAAGAAAAGTAACTTTAGGCAGTATAGACATTTTGACTAGATTAACTCTCCCCAGAATGGATATGGGGAGGTGCACCCATGACTTCATTTGTTTGTGGCAATCCCGGAGGACTCGCGATAGATTGGTATCTGCCAGTTTATTAATATCCTGGGTAATTGTAACCCCAAGGTAGCGCATACTGCAGCTTGTCTGGTATGCAGTGTGCGAGATGTTCCAAATCATGACTTCTGTCTTGCCGGCATTTATCTCGTAACCAGAAACCTTACCAAACTTTTCCGCCAGTTTAATTACTACTGGGAGAGTTCTGTCTAGGTCTGCTGACAATATCAGAATATCATCCCCATACAGAGCTACCCTTCTCTCCCAATCCCCATGTCTAAAGGATTCTATATCAGGGTTATCCCTTAATTTCTGTGCGAATGGTTCGATATACATATCGAACAGCAGGGGGGAGAGAGGGCAACCCTGTTGGGTTCCTCTGGTTTTGCAAAATGGCTTTGTTGGACAGCCATTCACCAGGAGCTTAGCTGATGGGGATTTATATATCGACTGTATAGCGCAGCAGAATATTACGCCCAGGTTGAATTTCTCCATGACTTCCGATAGGTAAATCCAATTTACTCTATCGAAAGCCTTGGTGGCATCTAGGGTCAAGGCTGTGAGGGGGAGCGAATAAGTAGAGGCGATGTCTATTGCACCGACCAGGTCACAGGTAAGGTCTACTAACTGTCACCCTTTCACAAACCCCTTTTGGTCGGGGTGGAGAATATCTCCAACCACCTCCCCCAATCTAGTAGCCAAGATGGTTGTATAGATTTTATAATCTGCATTCAAAAGCGAAATGGGCCAATAAGACCCACAGCTGGGGGAGTTTTTACCTGGTTTCAGAATGAGGACTACAGTAGCATCATTCCACATTACCGGTGGGCTGATTCTGTCCATAAAGATTTTATTAAATAGAAGAGTTATTGTTGGAATTAAACTCTCTCCAAGTGATCGATATAATTCAATTGGAAGCCCATCCGGGCCGGCTGCTTTACCCCTTTTCCCACTCGCCAATGCTTTCCTCACTTCCAGTTGTTGTTTGGAACTTGTTGTTTGGAACTGATAGGCGTTAGAGTGATATTCTCCAACCAAGATTTTGCCTTAAATTTATCATCTGTGGAGGTCTCTTTATATATCTCCTGGAAGTAATCCAGGAAGGCCTCTCCTGTACCCACGTCTGAAGAAATGGGAAGTTCTCCATTACCCACTGAGATCTCCTTAATATGGTTCCAGAGCTGGTCTGCCTTGATTTTCCAAGCTAATAGGTTTCCAGCTCCTTCCCCATACTCAAAATGGGCCATCTTGCTCACTTCCCACCTACGTATAAGCCGCCCCTGGAGAACAGTCTCCATTTGTTATTTCAGTTTCCTACTGATTTCCCGATCTTCCTTCTGTCCGATTCCCTTTTGGGTATTTAGTTTTATCTCCACTTTCCTAATTTCTTCCTCCAAACCCATGATCTCTTCTCTATATTTCTTACATCTATAGCTTGCCCTGTTGGTTATTATACCCCTCAGAAAATCCTTGAGAGAGTCCCAAACTATAGTGATGTCGGCAGTTCCCAAGTTGGTATCTAAAAATTGGTTTGTTTCCCAGGAGAGAAAACTCATCAACTCTAGTAGCAGAGTACGGTCAAAAGACCACGCTCTGGCCTGTTGAGTCTGTAGGCTCTGTAACGTCCGTAAAATACTAGAGTGGTCTGACATATACGATGGCAGATAAGTTATGTCCTTTACTCTGTCTCTGAGAGTATGGGTAATCAACATATAGTCAATTTGTGACTTGTGTTTGTACTTAAGATTCCTATACGATACCCCATCTGTTGCCCTGACCTTTCTCTCCAAATATCGCTACGGCCCAATTGGGACATTATTGCCAGGAGGGATACACTTGATCTCGAAGGGGTGATTGCTCTACTATTGGGAGATTTATCCAATTTAGAGTCAAGAAAGATATTAAAATCACCTGCCCATATCACCGGCTCGGGTCTAATAAGTGCGAGAAAATAGTTTGGAGGTTAGAGGGGTCATCATGATTCGGACCGTAATAGCCGACTAATGTAAGGAGAACCTCTCTGATAATGACTCTCAGTATCAACCATCTTCCCCCTGGGTCACCCTTGTATTGTAAAATATGTGCTTTAGCTGATTTTTTTAAAAAGGATCCACCCCCCCCCCCCCTCCTAATATTTGCCATCTGGTCAGTACATGCGAAAGAATCCACCCATTTCTGTGATTTTAATATATCTTTAGTTTCTGCCTCAAGAAGATGAGTCTCCTGGATAACTAAGACTTGGGCAGGGGAATCTCTCGGGTATCGTGAAATTTTTCTTCTACACGAGCCCCCCAAGCCATTCACATTCCAGGACAATATCTGCAAGGCATTCATTTAAGAGAGTACTCCGCCCACCACACCCTCCTTGATACGATGCAGCAGTTACACCTTGACTTTAGCCCACCAGTCAATCCTAGTCTAACTAAAACTATATGGTCAACGCAACCTAAACTAAATAAGACGAATTGGGTATATTTATTATTCCCCTGTGCTCCCCTAACCCCCACCCTACGCCCCCCTTGGAGAACCCAACCCCCATTTACCTGGACAAGTTGTTATCCAGATATGGCGTCCGTAGCCTCCTTCTCCTCTACCTATTTACACCTATGTGTTACCCACCCAGACATGAGGAAAAAGGGAGGGGTTGTACCCTACATCGTACCCCAAAATACGTGTTTATATGTTTTGAAGCCTTTTTTTCCCCTTTTTTTGTCTTTTCTCTGTATCCTCCTTTTGTGTGTATATAAAAAATATTTTATATTTTTTTTTATATATATATCTCGCCTCCTTCCTCTTTCTCCCTTTTTCTTTTTTTTCCTTTTTCCACAAACCATAGGCTGTAACCCTCACCTCAACCTCCAAAACATAGCTTAGCAAGTGGTTTGCTTACGGGGGCCCTTTACTGATGCTCTCCAGTAGTTCATCTGCCTCCTGAATGGACCTGATATTGTGCATTTTGTTATTGTGCATTACCTTCAAAAAGGCAGGGAATTTAAGTTGCACTGTCTTTCTAAGCCGAGGAAAATCCTCATCAACTTTCAAACTTATGCCGTGAAAGAAATGTTTTTGAACCTGGCATTAAAAATGAAAGCAGTGAGAAGCAAGGACTTCTCCTTTGAAGTCCGCTCAGATTTGTCAAGAGACACATTAGAAAGACAGTGGGAGCTTGGAAGAAGAATGGACAATTTTAAGAAGATCAGTGCAACTTAAATTCTCTGCCTTTTTGAAGGTAATGCACAATAACAAAATGCACAATATCCGGTCCATATGCAAATCAGTCTTGACCCTGCTCTTCATGAGAACACTCCAGCCCAAACTGTTAAGCCAGGTCCTCCTTGGACCAGAAACAAGCATCCTGGGACCGGTTTCGGGGTATCACCCCTTGTCAACCAGGATAGCTTGAATCCAGTGGCACAGTGAGCCCGGGACCAACATCTGGGCTTATCCGGCACACTTAGGGCGAGAAAGCAAAAGTCACACAAATGATGGACGGAATGCGGAACATCAAACATTCACCCCTAGTCAAGAGATCTGGGTTAAATCCATCGTTTTTTTGCTCACTATGCCACCCAGTTTAGACCCAGCCATATGCAAATTAGTCTTGACCCTGTGCCTCACGAGAACAGTCCAGCCTGAACTGCCAAGAAAGGAGCCGTTGCATCCCAAATTGGGCTCAAATATGTAATAATATGCACCTTAGTTTCTTCCCTGGCTGTGCATAATGGGTCCTGGTGAGGTTCTACCTGCAGCTTGGTGCAAGGATCCACTGATGGCACACAGCTTGAAGACTCAATGAAGCAGACAGTCACCAGCAGTTCATGTGATGGATGCATGGTTTATTAAAGATGCACTGGAGCAGTGTCATGCTGCCCATGCCATAGTTTTGGCTCAATTTTCAGGAAGAAAAGTGGTAAATTCATCCCCCATTCTCAATTTTTCGTGTATAACGCAGTGTACGTCAGTAGAATCCGAAACAGGCTGGCCAGCAACCTGGATGAAATGCGTGCAAATTTAATGTTGCATAGCTGAGTACACGCCAGCCTGATCGACCAAAAGTTGCAGAAATCGCCAAATGTATTTGTCAAATACATAGCCGCTGTTGCCTAGATTTAGGGTAGTCCCAATGCCTCAAAACTACACCACAATATACCTCTTTTTATTCTTTTACTGGACTCTCCAAATGCCTCACTTATAGTCTACATACATCTCCAGAGTTCATTGATAAATGTAAAAAATAGCGGTAATGAAATTGGACTTGCGGAAATTTGGTAGACAGTATTCAGCGTCTATAAAAAAGATCTAAAAAAACCTCAATTACAAGGTATGCTAATGACCTGGGAGTCCCAGAAATATCCC
The DNA here is from genome assembly GCF_964204655.1 of Triturus cristatus. Lineage (NCBI taxonomy): Eukaryota > Metazoa > Chordata > Amphibia > Caudata > Salamandridae > Triturus > Triturus cristatus. Next base: position 1,082,087,500 of record NC_140593.1, read on the forward strand.
AAAAGTAAAAGAAGTACAATCTATCAGTAAAATGTTTTATGTGGTAGGGTGTACATGCTGGACTATGCATGATATCCATACCACTTCCGATGAAAGCGACATTTACATTGTTTGATCCATGCATGGTTTTAAGTGGGCCGGGTCTCCATGGTACTCGGACCCAGTAAAAATGTAAAAGGACACTGAAACTGGCCCTTGTTGGACCCTATATTTACGTCTTTAACTATAAACTATACTGGCAAGAAAACTGAAAATGCCTGAACAATGAATGTAAAAACTTTAAATTAATCCAGGTTAGAGGTTTGGTTCCTGCTTATATTTCATCCTTTACTTAATCTTGCTTTCCCCAAACAATATTAGCTATTTCCAGGCAGTTGTGCTTTTCAATTTTTTGTGTAGCGGGTACAGTGCTTACTTTGAACTGAGTCTCCTCCGGGTGTTTATAAGCAGCCACAATTGAGAGCTCTGGAGTTGAGGCTGAAGATAGTGCCTGTCAGTGGGTCAAAAAGGTGTTCAGAATACTTGGTCATTGAATCTTTGGCCTCTCTGCAGAGTGCACAGAGCAAAGTTCCTGTATTCCAGTTGCTAATGTGATTCTGAGCAAATGTGTGTGAAGGAGGTACAGAGCTGTCAAATATTGACAAGGCGAAAGTAAAAGTAATACAATGATCAAAGATGATTCTGTGCATCGTGTGTTTGAACGGGGTGGTGAAGTAAGAGATGCAAAGAAGTGCATTAAGCAGTCAGTAAAAAGAGGGTGCTGAAAAGGAAAGAAATGAGGTTTAAGATATGCAAATGGATGAGATGTGTAGAGAAAAAAAGTGTGCATATCGAACATAGAGTGAACATAACCGAAATTATTGAGAGACTCTGAAGACCATTACCCTTTCCACGAGCCTCAGTAATGTTTAATTCACTGTCTCACAATTTCAGAATAGAAACCTTTTCAATAGAATTTACTACAAAATTATTGTTGGTACTCATTTCTAACAGCTAACGACCATGGATAGCTTCAGTAGTCCTCGCTGGCTTAGCTGTAGGTCTGTTGTTGTGTTATATATCTGAATGCAATAACAGAAATCTCTGAGAGGAACCACAATACCAGTCGGTGGCACACTATGGGAAATCGCTGAAATATAGTTGACGTGTTTAAACTACGCCCTTATTTACAAATGTCACTCCACTCTTTGAGACCCCCCCGAATAACTACTTTCATCCTACTTAAAGCCCTGGTTCCATGCATGACACTGAAATGTTTTATTTTAGTTTTAGTTTTATATAGCTTGAACTAGAACCGAAGGTATCGGAGCGCTTTACATGAGCACCAGTTGCATTACAGACGGACACATTATTTTTAAAAAAAATATTTTTTGTTCGGCACGGGAAGATTAAGTGATTTGCCCAGATTCACAGGATATTGAAAGTCCCTGCCGAGACTCGAACCCAGTTCCCCAGCAGGGAGGTCGACCGCCCTAGCCGTTAGGCCACATCCTCTCCATTAAATAAAAATGTGGAAAGACATGAGAGACAGCAAAGTCAGTATTACCAGCCGTGTTGCTGCATGTGTTTGACCATTAGTTTAGCGCTGCCCAGGCAGTGAGCTCTAAATATTGCATTATTAAAAGCATTGCAGAAATACTCTAATAGTAATACCAGATTTGGGTAATAACAGGAGATATTAAAGCTCTAATGTAGCGCGCAAGTTTAGTATATTTATTGTACTCTGCTCCTTAGCATCTTTCAGGGTCAGACTAGCATACGGCGCAATCAGGTAGTTGCCAACGGGCTGCTCTGAAATGTCAGTGTGAAATGTCAGTTTTCTGGCTGTTTGTGGGCCTGTTTTATGGTGTGCTGGGCCAGTTTCTGTATTGGGTTTCACCTACAGCGTACATGCAATGTCAGTAAAAGCTATTGTTACAAAAAACAAAGCTTAAAAACAGGCTTACAGGCCGCTCATTGCTTACCAATACTTACCATTGATTGGCGTCCACTTCACTCTCATTTCCTTCCTTCTTATTGGTCAGGCCTCCAGCTTCCAACCGGCTGCTCACATCCTCCTGTACTCTTCTCCGGGCTTCTGTCCATGCCGTGCGGCCAGTGTTCTTCCACTGGATGCACTTTCCTGAAGGTTCCATTTTTTTTAGTTTTGTCCCCCACTCTATAAGAGAGCATGGTAATGTACGCTCCCCCTCCCCCGTCGTCCGTTTAGCCCACTGCTATCCGTTTCCCTCTGCTTTCCGCTCTCGCCCCACCCTTCCCTGTCCATTTTCACCCCATCCGTTTTGATACCCCACCCTCAGGCTTCTTAACAACCCCCTCCCCGCGCTGTTTCTACACATATTGCACAGCCACATGAGCTGCTGTTCAGCATGTTTAAAAAGAAAAAAAGCAATATGATGCAGTCAACACTAGCCACGTCCAAGCACTTTTTTTTTAGGTCGAGCCTGGGCAGCGCATGCACTGCTGTGCGAGGCATGCTGTATTCAGGTAGGGACTTAAAGCTCTGCCCACTCTCCACCCATATTTTTCATTGGCTTGTGCCATTGTCCACTGTAAACTGTGGGTGTTCATTGGTCAATAGGCTTAGAAGTCCCTCCTTAGTACCGCCTTGTCTCATTTTGTAACCTCCCATGGCGACCCCCCTTTTACATGTATTGTTACTCGGTATGCTATAATTACAGCCTCCAAGCACTATTTTCTAAAATAACTTTGTACTGCCTCTGTTGCTGTTTTTTTATTTTTATAGCACGAACGCATTTGCAATGCAATAGGTCTCGCTTTTGCAAGAGTTTAAGATATTGCAGTGTAAATGACAATGCCTTTTATTTATCTGTTTAAAAACAACACATAAATGAAAGGCATTGTCATTTACAATGCCAATAGTTCAAACTCTCTTAAATGATAGACCTATTGCATTGCAAATGCTTTGTTTTTGTTTTAGCTTTAAGCCATGTTGCAAACATGTCCAAAATAAGTTAACAAAACCAAAAGAGTGACTTCGCCAATGCTTGTTTATTTCTCTGATATTTAAAAAAAACATTGCCTGCAGCAAGCTAAAATCCATGTAGTCTTCCATACCTTAGAGAACATTTTTACAAGTTCAAAACTTCCTCAATTTACAAATGTGCCAATTTTTTTGTTTACTAATTCCCTAATGGGGACCACTTTCCTTTTTGGTGCCCGGGTCTATTTTCTGTCCCAGTCCGACTTTAGCACCTTTTTATATACCTGTAATAATTCAGAGGTTTAGCTAGTAAAGATGCAGAAAGTGCAGTGGCAGCGGGGCTGGGAGAGGCCGGCGACACCCCCATTATAGGCCTCTATGATTTCCTAACCGGGTCTAAAAGCCCATTTCCCTAGCTTGCATTGGGGCCTATGGCATCCTTGCTGCACCAGTGTACGGATTACATGTAAATGGCAATATTGTACGGCTGATGACGAGCCACTAATTCAGAGTCCAGAGTCTGAGGCACAAGACGTGACCCATCTGCTGTTTACCGAAACCAAACACAGAACACAGCATGCTCGCCGGCCGACACACAATGCCTACAGCAAAACGTGAATTTGACTCCATCTGCTGGCCACATTAGTTTACTGCAGTGTAATAAACCTAAACTAGGTACAAATCAAACAAACATCCATTGGTACAAATGTACTCAATGCAAAGAGGTACTCCGCTTCTGCAGGGGCTTGGGACGCGGGGTCTGAGCTCTGTTTTTCAGTGCTTCCAATTGCTATACTACGTTGTAGGAATTTCCCGCCCGCTGTCCCTCTTGGCGCTGCAGGAGGTAAAAACGAAAACAAGAAATACAAATGTTAAAACAGCAACCTGGACGCACAATAATCCACACAAAAGGAGTTCAGCTCTGATCACAAAGGGAAGGGAAGGACTCCTACATTTTTTAACAAAAATAACGACAACTGATCAAAGTTTTTTTTGTCGCACATCACTATCTATAAAACTTACATAATATAAAAATGCATGGTTTTTAAAATACAAAAAATGCAAAATCAATATGTGTATAGTAAAACTTCACTGGTCAGTCTGCAATTACCTCTACGGATTCAATAGAGAACAATTAAGATCGTTTTGTGAAGGATCTTTTGAAATTTGAGGCTAAAAATGAAGGTAGTGCCCTCAAATTAATCTGTGGGAGAAGTGCAAATGCATCAAACAGAATATAGGATGGACGAGGAGAGTGGCCTCAATTGAATTTATAAAAGCTCCAACCTTCCCAATAAAATTGAGATTTTACATTGGTTTTATATATTTGTTTGTGAATTAAAATATATCATCATTTGTATATTTGTTGGATGAATGCTTGCTTCTGTATTGGTTTGCGGTTCAAATCATCACAGATGCTTAGCCAAGGTCCTCGCGTACAATAATGATTCAGTGGGGGTTCCCGAGTTCCAGTAATGATTAGGGGGGTCCACAGAAGTTAAAAGGTGTAGAACCACTGTCCTAAAAAGTGCACCTATTTGCAGTACTTAACAAATCAGCCTCACAACAGTGCAGTAGGAGATAGAGAACTTTAAACTCCACCAGGGGCATCACAAACCGCTACTTCAGCAAACTGAGTGGGGGTGGGCGCCACATATCAGTACTTAATAATATAAAACATTTACTTTTTTGTTTTTAGTTATTTTGACTTTGATCAGAGACTGCTGGTCTCTATTCAGACGCTCATGAATACGATCAGATGAATGGTTGGATGAGAAAAAGAAGGAAGGACAGAAAATTAGATGGATAGATCGAGCTAAATGGTATGATAAATGGAGTGATCTAAGAATGGATGAAAGACAGCTGGGTGAGAAAAGGGGAAGAGAGATGACTGGATGCATAAAAAGGCAGAAGGAAGGAAAAGAGAAAAAGATGGAGAAAAAAGACAAAAATACTTATTGAGAAAAGGAAGAAATTAAAAATGACTGATAGAAAGATGGGGATAGAAGGAACTTTCAGAAATTCCTTGGGGAGAGAAATTCCCCCACATGACTGAAGTATCCACTCGCTTCAAGTGCTCACTCATTGCCAATTGAGATATGGTTACTGGCTTGTCCCTTGAGCTCCACAGGTAGCTAATGTAAGAAGATTAAAATAAGACAAGGCATTAAAAAAAGGGAAGTGGTTCAAAGGTTATTGGCACAGAAAATCAACACAAATAAAACATGCACACACTCGAGTGCCAAAACACAACTTTGTTCATGCGGTATCTCCAATTCTGCATGAGCTGATATGGAGTGTGTGCTCTATTTTTCGAAAACTCTTCTGTTCCCGAAGATGTGGCTTTCTGGCGTGTAAGGCGAATGTACCTGAATGCAACCTGCACTAAATGAACAAAGCATGTTGCATGCATGCGTCTGCTTGACAGCTGCATGTGTGGAAGGAGGAAACTTAGACCTTTTTCCTAGGTGGATTGCCTCATTAGGTCTGGCGTTAGCCAAGGCCTTTTGTTTTTAGTAAATCTTATATATGTAATATACTTGGGTATAGGGGATTTCAGCCAGCTCTCTTCACCCATTGATCTGTTGTGCTACTCACGTTTTTCTCACACTCACTGCAGCATGGGACAATGTAACAGCCCACTTCAGCCATTGGGCAACTGCACTTTGAGTGACTGCATTTTGCCCTTTAACTCTCTAAGTTCCTTGACAAAAAAGTCAGTTTTATTCTCCCATTTCCTCACGAGCATGTCTGCCTGCCGCCAAAGCAGTATATGTTTGCCAGCCCTCCCAGCCCTTATTGCTGTCTAAGCGTTACAAGACTATTCAGACACTACCATTGCACATGCAAACACACACGCCCAGCCTCATAATGGCGAAACTATACACAACGGGTTCTGCCAGCGGCGGCTCCTGTGCAATGGTGGAGGAGCATCGCCCCACTGCCTGGCTCAGAGCCAGCAAATGGAAAAATAAAACGATGTTCTAGCATCATTTTATGTTTGATTTGCCGGCTTGAGCCAGCGCTATATGGAGGGGCGGGCTGATGAATGGGAGGTTGGAGGAGGAGTTCTATGTGCACTCCCTGAGTGCGCCTATGTGTTTGGCCTGCTTTCTCAGGCCAACCAAAACATACATGCACACTTAGGTTTCTTGAGCCCGGCCGCATTGAACAGCTGGGCTGGAGAAAACCCACAGACTCCCTAATCTCTACGGAGTGTTTTTCTAGCCCGCTCAGGCCAATCCCCGCGCTGCTCTGCAGCACACAGATTGGATGGGTCTTGGATGGAGCGCTGTGGTTGCCTGTCCCAGCCAATCATTGCATTGCTCTTATGCTGTTTACCATTATAAATCGCATGAGAGCAGTGCTTTCTTTGGTATGATCTCTTCTACTGCGGGATAAAGTCACAGCTTTAGATATGCAAGGGGAGGCAACACGTTAGAAGGAGAATAGTGTCAAACAGTGGAAGTTGGCGTGCCTTTGTAGACCATACTCCCCCCCCCCCCCCCCCCCCCCCTCCCAAGGCTCTTTTGGTGCTGTTTAACAGAGCTGTGACCTGATGGCCAGTGCTGCTGACTCTGGAACTGGGAAACCAGGTCAGCTCAACATACTCTGACTCCGGGAAATCACTTCTCTGGAGCTAAGAAAATGAATCTGAGCTTGTGTAATGTAATCCGGTGGTCATGTAAAGCACTCCAGTGCCCGTGGGCCGTATTTGCTCGATTTTGAAAAAACGGCACAAAACTGATGTTTTTTTCTGCCAAATAGTCGTTTTTTTGTTTTTTTTAATCACCTCCATGAGTAGTAAAGGCTGAATGTTGTCATGTTCTGTCAAACTACAACCCATGGGATCAAGTACAGATCATTGCAGTGTTTGAATTATATCACGTGAGCTATCAGACCCACAATATACAGGGTGAAAAGATGCGCAATACTGCCTAAAACAGAACCAACCATGAAAGTGGGGCGAGAATGTGGCGTAATGGCCAGAGCTGGCGACTTAAGGACTGGTACCAGGTTCGAGTCTCTGCACTGAGTAATATCAGTAGCATACTGATGCTTTCAACGGCAATATGGCTCAGTGAGTTAAATTCCGACACCTGCCACGACTGGTCAAGGCCTTGTAAAACACAGAGGTCTGCACCACAGAAGATGTACTGTCACACATACCACTAATTAGCACAAAAATGGAATACTGCCACTCCTGCTAATAGCGAGACCTGTTTGGCTTTCCCTGTGCCTGTTTATCTAATGCACCCTGTTCTTCATCAGCAACGTATAGCTGAATAAAATGCATCCGTTCCAAAAAAAAGGTTCTGTGAAACTTGCAACAAGTTATTGTAATTTCCACCCGGATCATTGCCATGGAGAAATATTATGTTGTAACATGTCATAAGCCGCTTTCAGACAGTCATTTTTATCCATTGGTCTGTTATTGTGTCATTCACATTTTTCTTCCACTCGCTGCAGCACACAGCAAAGGGCGGTGGGTGTTCCCACTTCAGCCGTTGCCTACTTTCACTTTACGAGCAGCACAACGTAGTTCCCTTAAATGCCAGGGAATACTATGGCAATGTATGCTTTCTGAGACCAAAATAATATTTTAGCCATGATGTTTTTTAAGACTAGGACCCTGGCAGCATCCCCAGCGATAAAGTTTTGCAAAAATCACGATACAACAAAACGGGCATTGACAAAGTAACGCCAGGCGCATTGGCTTTGTAAAAACTGAGGTTGGCCATTTATTTAGTAGATATCAGCATCATTGTTTGGCACCATCCCCTTCTGAGTTTTCTGTTGCCCTTATGGCTGATATTGCATGGTAAAAGTGTCCTCTGCCATTTGGGAGGTGTGTGTCACTTCCATAAATTAAACAACAGCAAAATATAAGTTCTTGTCTACCTGTACAGTGGCTCAGAAACCAGGGAGGTTGCCTCTGAAAGGAAGTGCAGTGAGGTTCCCTAGTTGGAATCCTGCCAAGGACATGATATGCTGAATGCATCAACTATAGACTTAAGCTGTGTTTAAATTAATTGAGAAACAGTGTGTTAAGAAGAGCCATCCCTTAAGTTTTCTTCCCCCATATTTGTGCCTTCAGTAGCTGAACCAGTGGTGGTTTCTTCGCGAGGTGGGATAATGGCCCCCACCCGCTGCAGCCACACCAAGGGGGTATTAGGATTGCCACCCTAGTGGTAACTGGACCGCCCGCCTGCCATGTGGCGGTCCCGCCACCCCAATTATGATGCGACCGCCACCGCGGAGGTCTCATCTGGCATTTTAACATTGCAGCGGGTGTTGCTGGCTGCAGCACCCGCCGCAATGGTAAAATGCCATGTTGTGTATTGCCATGCATAACATGGAAGGCACTGCACGGTGCCTACCACCTTGTGCAAGGCAATGTAGGGGGGTACCATAGGTACCCCCCCAAGTGCAGACCCCACCCATCCGGGGGCCCCCCCAAAGCAAATCCCCGCCAGCCCTTCCATGGCAGCATCGCCGCCATCGAAAGGCCTGCGATGCTCTACATCATAATATGGACGGCGGTGCCTGCTAGGCACCGCCACCATATTTGTGCCCCTGCTCCACCCGGCCGGCAATCGTATTGATTGCCGACTGGCGGACGGGCTTTCTGTCCGCCGCGATACCCACCGCCATCGTAATATGGCGGTGGGGAATTCAGGGTACGATGACGTGATGGTCGCCACCGCCGCCACGAACGTTACACCATTGTTATCAGCCCCAAAGCGTGAAAAACAAAATGGCAATGAAATAATTTCATTATTTTATTCATCACGTTTAACGCACCAAAGCTGCAAGCCTGCCCCCAGCTGGGAGAAATGGGGGCGTGTCCTCCTCTGCTGCCAAATGGCAGCTTAGAGGACTGCAGGAATGTGGCTGACTAGACGTTCCAAAGTGTGCATGACAGTTTGGATGGCAATCTTGTGGCGGCAAAAGTGACATGTACACTTTGAAGCTCTCTACCCATCTGTCTTACACAGCTGGGTTGAGACCATGCACAGGTCTTCAAGGCCTGAGTGAGCTTCCAGACAGCCAGCTCCATCCAATCCTAGTGCTTCTTTCATGCTGGTTACCAGCTTGAGAGTAGCACCAGGATTGGTTAGGGAAATTGCCTGGAGGCTCAAACCGACGGAGCTGACAGAACAGGGACTGGAGTGACGAGGACGTCAAACGTGCAGCAAACCAGGTAAGTGGCTTTATTTTTTATTTAATATGCCACTCGCCTTGCTTGCATGCCCTCAGCCACACACCACTCAGTTGCCCTCTCCACTAATACATGTACTTGCCAGCTGCCCTTGAGCTGAACCTGTTTGTGTTGGCATTCGGACTCTGTGCACTTTACCCCTGCTAACCAGCAGAAAAGGGCATGTGCACTTCCCTTTAAACATTTCTCATAAAAAGATGGGACGCTAAAAATGAGTGGAAAAATCATACTTTCTCTATGCATTATGTACTTTCCCCCCTCTAAATGATGCATTTATAGGTCAGACTTCAACGCCCTTCCTCCGACAGATAGGTTGTGGTTACACTTGAGGAAAAACATGTGGAGGCCAGCTACATTTTTCCTCATATTTGCCCCATAAAAAAAGCAAATTTCACAAGCATAAGAGAGGGTATTGTCGGTAAAAAAATCTGCAACAATCAAGAAAAAAGAAAAACAGAAAAAGTGTGAAAAATGTCACCAATGACTATTAATTGAAAATATTCAAAGGGAAAACTAATCATATTACCTTAAACACTGGTAAAACATTAAAAATTAACCCTGTTGAATATTAAAACAATCTCTTAAATTGCAGTGGTAAATATAGTAAACATAATCATCAAAAATATCCCCAATGAACAATAATAGTACAGGCATTGCATTCAAATTAAAAATAACTCAAAAAGAGGAATGATAATGAAAAAGTGAACAGAAGGATATCCATAGATGAATTAACTGGTACTCGAGCGCCCCCTCGTGCTGTTTTTCATGGACTTCCAAGCAGATGCAAGGTGGAGGACTTCTTCTACCGAATGTATTTTACCCTGGAGTTGCTTGTGTTCTCACCTCAAGGGCAGCTGGCCTGATAGTTCAGGCTGAACTGTTTCTTTTGGAGCAGGAACATGGCTGATTTCTATATGGCTGGTCTGTCTAGAGCAGGGGTGTAGCTTGGAGGGGGGGGGGGGGGGGTTGGGGTGTTATACCCCCTAATAAATAGTTGGGTACAGGTGCTTTCAGTCGGGTATGGTGAGGTGTCTTTTGGATTTCACCTGGAATTTTTTTACACGCACGACAAAACACACCCACTCTCCTTAAAAAATGTTGGTTATTTCACAAAAAAGTTTTCTTTCTTTCACTTTGTGCCCCTATCAATCCACATTCTACTCCCTTTGTAATGCTGCTCCTTAAGTCCCTTTCTTGCACCCTGCTCATCGTATAATGAATTTTAACATTGTGATTGTGTGAATGTTGGGAAATCTGAATCCCACACCTACCCAATCTTACTGACCAAGCTACGCCTTGATTTAGACACAGAAAAACAACAAACTTTAATGCTGTAATTACCAGTGGCTGAGGTGAATTCAAACATTTCACCCATCTCCTTCTTCTTTTCCTCTGTATGACAGGTATGCACAGACATGGGCCCTACGCTCACTGTCATAGGAATCAAGCTATACCTCAAGATCTGAGCCACGCGGTAGAGGTCCAAGATCTGAGCCACGCGGTAGAGGTCCAAGATCTAAACCACGTGGTAGAGGTCCAAGATCTGAGCTACGCGGTAGAGGTCCAAGATCTGAGCCACGCGGTAGAGGTCCAAGATCTGAGCCACGCGGTAGAGGTCTAAAATCTGATCCACGCAGTAGAGGTCCAAGATCTGATCCACGCGGTGGAGGTCCAAGATCTGAGCCCCACAGTAGAGGTCCAAGATCTGAGCCCCGCAGGAGAGGTACAAGTTCTGAGCCACGCGGTAGAGGTCCAAGATCTAAGCCACGCGGTTGAGGTCCAAGATCTGAGCCACGCGTTTGAGGTCCAAGATCTGAGCCACGCGGTTGAGGTCCAAGATCTGAGCCACGCGGTTGAGGTCCAAGATCTGATCCACGCGGTAGAGGTCCAAGATCTGATCCACGCGGTAGAGGTCCAAGATCTGATCCACGCGGTAGAGGTCCAAGATCTGATCCACGCGGTAGAGGTCCAAGATCTGATCCACGCGGTAGAGGTTCAAGTTCTGAGCCACGTGGTAGAAATCCAAGATCTGAGCCAAGCGGTAGAGGTCCAAGATCTGAGCCACACAGTAGTGGTCCAAACCGAGAGATCCAAATAGAGATTTTTAATGCATAGTATTTGGAATTTCTCACATATATAATTAAAGGTGGCTGTCTTTTAAAAATGTGCCATACTATTTACCACGAGTGGTCACTTGCTCCTAGATGGGAAGTATGACATATGTGCTGGATAAACAATGGCTAAAATAAAGCAGACCTTCAGGCCCCTGCGAGAACCGTAAGAGGTTGTCTGCTTTGCATATGAAAATTGAAAATGTTCCAGAGGTTGGCATTCTCAACAGATCAGGTTATCCCTTTCCCCTTGGACCTATTTAATGGTGGAACAACCAAGAAACTCTGTGTAGCTCTGTAAGAATGACAGTGTAATTCTGTGAGAATGATCTTAGAGAAAGCAATGGTCGAAAGGATTAGCCCGTAAAAGGGGAGGAGGGGTTGTGTTGTTGTGGAGTAGATCTATCTTTCCAAATTGTACTTCATTTCCAAAGAATAAATTGTGCACATATTTCCATACTGAGCAGTGCTTGAGAAAGTCTTTAAGAAGAAAATGTAAATTCTTTAAAAATATGCTGATCTGGGTGCCACAGAGAGGAAACTTCTACTACCGAACACACATGTCATGGAATTTAGTTTGAAATGACCTAAAGACTACACAGTCATATTCTCATCATAGAGCAAACAATTATTGTTCCCTACACCTACATGGACTTCCCCGTAACCATGCATGGCTTTTTCATTTATACTATTTGAGATAAGCTGATGGCTAGTGTAAGTGATACACTAGTTACCAGAAATCTTCTGAATGTGGACTAAACGGTGAATGCAAACCAGACCAACCATTCATAAATAATGTTTAAAATGGTCTACTGTGTGATCATGTGACATCTTTTGACCAATACGCTTATATCTTTTTAGTCGCCCTTACAGGTGTTAAAGAACTTGCGTTCCTCGATCAGTACACTGTTCACACATCTCTGTTCCGCTGTGTTAATGTTCCCTGTCTCTTGTTCATTTTGCATTGGAAAGAATATGGTGGTGACCTCCTAGTGGGTGGTGTGGGAAATGGATCTCTCTGTAAGGCCTTATGTTGCTTTGTTATGGTTGACTCCCTTCACCCAAACATTTGCACTGACCTTTACTTGTGTTTTTGCTTGTAGGGATGCTTCTTGCCATCCTCGAGCGATGTGGCGTGATCCCGGAGGTCCAGATCCTAAATGGGAATCTAGTGGGTGCTGGGACAGTGGCAGCTGGATATCAGAATTTCATTATATGCATCGAGATGTTATTTGCAGCCATCGCTTTGCGCTATGCCTTCACCTGCCAGGTGTACCGGGAGAAGAAAGAGAATGCAACAAGTAAGTTCAAAGTCCAATTTGTTGTGAAACTTTGCGTTTGTTTTCCTGTAGTCAAATTAAATAAATGACAGTCTTTAAAGCATATAATTTGACCTCTGATATTGAATGCTAGATCTAGGTAGTCTGGCTATTGCCTATGTCAGTAAAGACTAATATATTAGTGCAAGCCTATCACCCTTCGAGGTATCTGGGCACTGAGGTTTCTGAGTCGAAAAGCCAGGTCTTAGGTCACTTTCCGGAGTCTGCCTAGGAGGGTGCCATTCAGAGGTGGAGATAATTTCAGGTCTTGGCGACAATGTAGGAGAAGGAGTGGCCCCTGCGGTGGCTGTGATGAACGTGGTGGACATGTGCGAGGGCATATGAAGCCGAGCACGGTGTTTCGAGGGTGGATGGAAGTCAGCCGGTGGTTGATGTAGGATGGTCCTTGGTCATGGAGAGATGTCTTGGTGTGTGTGAGCATCTTGAACTGGCATCTCTTCTGGATGGGGAGCCAGTGGACGTTTCTGAGGTGGGGAGAGATGTGGGTCCATTTGGGGAGGTACAGAAAGTTGTCTGGCTGCAGCATTCTGTATGGTCTGGAGTCTCTGAAAAGCTGGGTGGGGATTCCGGTGTGGAGAGCATTGCTGTAGTCGAGGCAGCTGATGACAAGGGCTTGTGTGATGGACTTTCTGGGGTTTACTGGGATCCATCTGAAGATTCTGCAGAGCATGCAGAGGGTGTGAAAGCAGTAAGAGGCGACTGCATTGACTTGTCATTTCATGGTCAGTTGGCTGTCGAGGATTATGCCAAGGTTGCGTGCGTGGTCGGTTGGTCTGGGTGTCATCGGCATAGGAGATAATTTTGAGTCCGTGGGCTCTGACGATGTCTGCGAGGGAGGTCATGTAGATGTTGAACAGGGTGGGGCTGAGTGATGAACCTTGGGGCATGCCGCATATGATGTCCTTGAGAGTGGAGGTGAAGGGAGGTAGATGGATGCCCTGTGTGTGTCCTGAGAGCAATGAGATTATCCACTTGAGAGCGTGTTGCTGAACACTGATGTTGTGGAGTCTGTCGATGAGGAGATGGTGTTGAATGGTGAGGAAAGGTCGAGGAGGATCAGGGCCACCGGTTCTCCTCAGTTGAGGAGAATTCTGATGACAACTGTTGAGGTGGTCAGTGTGTTCTCAGTGCTGTGGTTGGCCCAGAATACTGATTGTGAGGTGTCTAGTAGGTGGTTCCGTTCAAGCTAGTCAGTGAACTGCAAGTTGATGGCTTTCTCGAGTACTTTGGCTGAGTATGGGAGTAGGGAGATTGGCCAGTAGTTTTTTAGGTCGCTGGGTTCGGCAGAAGGCTTCTTTAGGAGTGGTCTGAGTTCTGCGTGTTTCCATCTGTCTGGGTAGGTTGCTGTGGTGATGGAGGCATTGAGTATGGTGGTCAGTTCAGTACTGAATATGTTGGATCCAAGGTTGAAGAGATGGTGGGGGCAGGGGTCTGTGGGTGCCCTGGAGTGGATGGAAGACATGATGGTCATGGTGGTCTGAATGTCGAGCGAAGACCAGGTTATGGCTGGGCAGGTGTTCGTTGGTTGGATGAGGTTGTTGCAGCTGCGCGTGGTGGGTTGGGGGTCGAAGATGTTGTAGATGTCGGCAATCTTGCTATGGAAGTAGTCCAATAGGGTGTCGTAGAGTTGTTGGGAAGGGTGGACCATGTTTTCTGTGGCTGCCAGTTTTGAGAACTCCTAGATGATTTTGAAGAGTTCCTTCGGGTAGATGACCGCGACATCTATACAGCCAATGATAGTTGCTCTTTTGCTTTTTTGATGTGCCGGTGGTCTGTTTTGTACGCCGCTCTGTCAGAGGGGTCATTGGTGATGCGCCATCACTTCTCGAGTAGGAGACAGTTGTGCTTGGTGGTTTTGAGCTCTGGGGGTGTACCAGCCAAGTTCTGTTGGTTTCCTTCCTGCTCTTAGCCAGGACCTCATCTTAGAAGTTCAGTGTTGGCTCTGTAACTTATCTGTTTGTTGGCTCTGTAACTTATCTGTTTTTTGGTAGTCGTAAAATTGAGATGGACTTTCCTCTTCTTTCTCCAGTCACAGTGGCTCCGATGCAGAGCATCTCCAGTGGGCTGAAGGAGACCATGAATCCTCACGATATCGTCCAGGATGCCATACACAACTTTTCACCTACGTACCAACAATACACACAACAGTCTATGCAAGACTCCGAAGCTAAGGCACAAGGGCAGAATGGACATGTATCTTCTGACCCCAGCAGTGGACACTCTAGCAAGCGAAAGAAACAGAATGAGAAAATGATGCTCATCATTTCAGATGACGAACTATAGAACCGGAAGGCCAATAAGTACACGGTTACCGTGGAAGTGCTGTACTAAAAAGTGACCAATCATTCCCACTCAGGCCTCTCCCTCCAGTCAACCAGCACAAGATGGACTAGTATTAAGAGACCATGGCAATCTGTGGAGAATGGATGGAACGCTTGTGCTCCAAACGTTGTCTGGACAACAGTGGGTACAAATGCAAGCACATTCCGATGCAGGTGGAATGTAAGGTGATGCCCATGAGTTCAGAAATGTGGGTGTCTAATTCTGGGAAATGAACCTGTAAGATGACAGGACTATCCACCTCAAAGGAACTATGAGCCTACTCAAAGTGGTGCATTGTGTTCTCAAAGTAGGACTATCCAGCAACTGGAACAGCCGAATACCATGCCCATTTTCCCACTTTGTCTCTGATTTGCAGTCCTTCTGTGTGCCATTGCAACTTTATTAGGTCCGTTACTCCAACACAGTTCATTTTCTCTCTAGGATGTACATTTTTCAATGCAGGTGTGCCAGAGGACTCTCACACGACTAACCTAATTCAATAAATGTTGTTTCGGAGCAAACCCACTGAACTTATCGAAACATTGAGGAGAACGATCAGTGCTACCACCTCTCCTTTAGTTAACCTATGCCTTTCTGTGAGTTTAGCAAAGAGAGGGCAACTTAAGGATGCACAGTTTTGGACAATTACATTAATTAGGAGATATTGGCTGGCTGGAGGTCATATAGGCACATTTTAAATGTAGCGCAATATACAACAAAGTGGAAAAAAAGAATATATAATATGGACATATCAGGCTGCTGTTAGTCTTGTATAGGATACTGCCTGGTCCTGCAACCCCAAATAACACCAAGAAAATGGCAGATGAAGAGGCGAGTTTTATTTATTTATTTGTTGTTAGTCAGTGGGATGATATTCAATGACTTAACAGTCAGATGTAGGAGGCGAGTGATTGGATATTGTATCTGTGGAAAGCTGTGATGGCAATGCCTACTGTTAGAATGTGGCATCCTTAAAACCAGTGCCAATCCTGGACCAAAATCAGTGGCTTCCTACCTGAATTATGTGCAGTAGACTGGAAAATGCTACTGCATTTTTTTGCATTGAGAAAGAAACATTACTAATGTAAACATGAATAGTAGAATATTAGATCGAGGGGTTCGTTTTACAGCAAAAACATACACTGTAGAATTCATTCATAATGTAAAATAACTGCATTCCATAAAAGGCAGAGCAGTTTTTCTTAGCTTGTATTTTAAACATAGTAATTCTGGCTCTTAAATGATGTCCACAAAAAGTTCCATGTTTCCTCATTGTGTGAATTGAAACAATCTTTTGCCTTTGCAGAGTGTGACACACAGTTCAAAGATATGTGTATGACTTTAAAACCATTGTCAATGACACCTTTGCTGAAAAGGTCAAGACTACATTTATTTTCATAACCAAAATATTTGTATTATTTTCCAGTACTCTGTTGGAGTTCGTTTTTACTCCTGCCTGTCCAAACTGTTTGATATCGCATCCCTGTATCTCTTCTTCTGTGTGTTATTCTTAGGAATGGATCATCACACCTGTGAATTAGTCTTGAGTGGTGTTTCCAATATTAAGTCTCTGTTTTACAGTCTCTAGTGCAGACATGATCTGCCAAATTATTTATTCATCTTTTAAATTTATTAATCCAAAAACCTATATGTTTCTGCCAGCAGTGGCTTTGTCACAAACTGTGGTTTCTTTGGCTGTTGTGTATTCATTGACATTGTGAAGGCCCCAGTGACTTCAATCAAATGCACTTGTGTGGTGCACCTGGAAAAATGATGGAAATGTAAGTCACTGCTTAAGTGTCATCCTATCAGAATTTGTTTCTCAAGAGGCTGTCACTTTTAAAAAAATATTTCATCAAGATCTATTCCACCCTGCGCCTGTTAATGTTTTCCAGTTCGGTGTACCACTGGGACTTTACCAATCTGCAGCTCCTACTGACTTATTGCCATGATGTGATGTCATTTGCTCACTAATTGAACCTGGTTGACTATCATATATAGACGCCTTCCTTACAATAACTTAGTACAGACGGTTTGTATATGCCAAAGAAACCTTGTATCATCACCACAGAACAGGGTATGGTAATGCAGGAAGGCTTTCAGAGGGTGCTGCAAACTTCTAAAAGTAAAGATATACTCTGCATGCGAGTTGTACTGTTCAGTAATTAATAACACTCTGTGTAATTATGGATCCCTGTAAAATCTGCAATTTCAATTTCTGTTTTTATTTTATAAATTTTAAATGTTTTTCTACTATTATTGAGTTTTTCCAATTCTTGTCCAGTTTTTTAATTTACTTACAAGCGATCATTACAAGCATCATATAATTTTGTGCTGTAATTATTACTCTACGATTTGTCAAGGAAAGTGTTTAGAATGCTACACAATGATCCTGTAATAAGAGTGCTTGTTTTGGCTCTTTTTAAAGAGTTTTCCTTATTCAACCTTTGATTTGACTGGATTACACAGTTTATATACCTATGTTTTTATCCTGTAAACCACATTTAAATTGTACATAATCTAAGCAGCTTTTGAGCCCACTTAGAGAAATCTAAAATAAACAGCCAATACTAGTGTCATTTAAATAACAGAAACCGACAAAATTAATCAACTGAGTTGTGTGACATACTTAACGTACAATGAATAAATGCTATGTCAGCACCAAATCTTGATAGAAAAGTTAAAATTCACCAATAGTGAATCACTTGGGAACAAAGTACTTGATAAAATATATGGTAAGCTTTAAACATTGTCTAATGAGTAAAAGTCCAGATATTTATTTTAAACACATTAGGCGGCATCCTTTGAGGTCCTTGTGGTGACATTTTGCTAGTGATCAGCAGCATTTTTACTAACAACAAGAGATTTAGTAAGTCGGTACGCGAAATAGAGGGAGCCATCGTAACTTGTATATCCACAGAATGGGCTTGATTCCTGAGGGTGGCGTGACACCCTGATGTCAAAATTAAAATATAACATATAGTCTATCCCAGTAATTGGAATAATATGTAAATGAAAAGAATCTCATTATGAAAATAGATTATGATGAATGTCTCCTGGCAATGGCTATTCTCATCCCCTTTACTATGATTAAAGTGGTAATTTAAGAAACTAAAAAACAAAATTGAATACACTAAAAGATATAAAAAAAACAAGTTTAGAAGCATTGTTTGGACATGAATGTCCCCCTCCATTGCGTGTAATCCTGCCCTGAGGGCCCAAGTGAATGTGAAACTGGTATTCTGCCTTTTTTGTTTGGGTCTGAAATCATGGTATTCTAGCATGTGTGAAGAGACTGAGGTCTTACCTTGGTAAAGCAAAGGCCAGATCCTGTTCTGTGTCTATGTCTCGGAGCACCAAAGTTTTCCCTCATAGGGGGTTTAGGACTACTATCTATACCTTAGATAAATCGCATAAAGCAGTAATGACAATGTACTGAATGGTTGTGAATCTTGCATTGATTCCTCTGGGCATGTGCTGCGCTCTATATATCCCCCCCCCCCCCTCAATCTATAGTATGACCATAGATTTTTCTCTGTTTAGGAGAGACCAAACGAGATGACCCTTCGCATATAAATTTCTATTTTAACGTGAACCCAAGACCTTGTGCAGACATTCCTCTGGCCTGTTGAGTGTCTGTATTTGCAGTAGCTGTGTTGCACATGTTTGATAACAGGACTGTGCGTGTGGTGAGGCTGAGTACTGGAAACAGTGGAACCCCTTGTGATGGTGCCTGGCTTGAGCATGGCACAGGAGGGAGAGTTGAACAGCTTTCCTGCATTCCTGTGACTGAAGAGTGGAGACACAGACACTAAAGTGAGGGGAGGACAGAAACCGGGTTACCTATTAAAATTCTGGGGCATATTTACAAGCCCCTATCGCCACCACGTCGTCACTTCCAGTGACGTTGTGATGGCGATAGGGGCCTCGCCTTATTCACAAGGCAGCATTAAGACACTTAACGTGGCTTGGCGCTGCCTTGTAAATAAGGCCCCCTTTCACGTTGTATTTAGTGTGAAAGGGGAGGGCAATGGGTGTTGTGGTGGGCGTTCTACCGCAACACCCATTGATTTTGATGCTGCCACCTATTTACAAGGACAGCGTAAATAGGAGGCAACGCCAAAATTAATACCAGGAAAAACCTGGTTTTAAGCAGGCGAAACGAGGAGAAATGCTTCATTTCTTCTTGTTTTTACTGTTTCCATGTGTGCTGCGTTGTGCATCACACACACAAACAGCAAGTTGCCTATGATTGTTTATGTGAAGGACCACCTTCCTGCACATAAACAATCATTTAAAAAAATGCTGTTTTGCACTAAGCAGCACACATAGAAGTTACAAAACGGCATTTGAAGATTGTTTATGTGCAGAAAGAGGGAACTTCCTGCACATAATCAATCTTCCCCCCAACGCAGACCGCCTTGCACTAAGCTGCTGACCTCAGTGTATTCAGAATGGAGATGCAAGGTGTTAGCAAATTTTGGTTAATGCCAGTCTCCGCCATTCTGTTGTAAATATGCCCCTCAGTGAGGTCCTTCTTACTGTTAGCAGAAGGCTGCTAATTAGATTTCCTGAGAACTGTTATTTTGTAGATAGTAGGAGTGACTGGTAGGCATGTACTTTCTGTTGTTAAAGGTGGTAGAAGTTTATAGTCTCCTTTTGTCAGTCCCCTATTCTGCTTCAGGGATGCTAATGACAGCCTGGTGCAGAGATCTCACATTCATTGTGCCCTAATACTCCTTCTTGGAGCCAGCATCACTGCTACCTGCTGTGGGAACCATCACCTTGCTCAAAGATCGAGTCTGAGAAGCAGCCAGAAAATGGCATTTGAAAGAGAACCAAGCCAAACGGTTTGAGAAACCTTAGTGGATCCACGTGTGCTGTTTGGGAAATGAGTATATAAATGGGATCCAACCAACCTCACTTTGTTCCAGTTCCAAGTTCATCTTGACCAAGGAAGAGAGGGCTCCGCAGTGTATTAAATGGACTGCACTGTGACCAGGGTTGGTGTCTACAGTTTCCAGTGTCATAGTAGGAAGGATCCTAGGGCACCAGTGACAAACTACCTCCTCCATCACGGTTGTGGCCCAGTAGCCACTGTCTGCTCTGTTGCCACCAGAATAGGTCTGACAAGCACTAACTTTTTTGAATTAGTAAAGGGCAATTCTTTTTTTTTAAATTTCATTTGCTGAAAAACCAATAGAGTTCCAACTTAGAAAACCAAGAAAAGTAAAATGTTACCAAATTAGTTTAAAAAAAATAATTATACCTTAACAAAACTGATTCATCGGTTTAAATGACCAAATTGAAATGCAGAATACAAATAGGGTGATTCACAACATTTACACTGACTTACACACAATGTTTGGCAATACCACATATTACAATTGTTTGCATCAGAATGTGTGCAGGTTAGAACAGGGGGCCCAGACATCAGGTATCAGAGGTATATGGAAATAGAGTCAAATAACCTGTTTTGGTGGAAGGCCTACTAGGGTGAGAGTGTGTGTTGCTTTGGTAAAGCCAGTCAGGACCAATGTTAGCTCAGCAGCAGGTGATCTTGAAGCAAGGTGGGGAGGCAGTGAAAAAGTGAGAGTTGGTGGGTGATTTCCACCTGTTCAGAAAGGACACACTTTCTTAAAGGGGCCATTCAGTGTGGAGGGAAATGAATTGTGTTTGTCCAGGTCTGCATCACTGAGAACAACAGCCCTTTTAGAATGTTTGTGTGATGTCAGCTGGTGTTTTCAGATCTATTGTAACTTCATTTACTGTCTGACTCCTTTAATTGGAATACAACACTCCAGCATTTCACTTGTCTTTTTTAAACTTCGCGGTTTCAATTCGAACGGCAATTTAATGCAGTTTCAGAGGTCGATGTAATTACAGCCAGCATTCTTAATTCTAAATTGGAATTTCACCGTGAAAGAATCTAGACTTCCGGTTGGATACCTGTCATAATGCTTCTACTTTTCAGGTTTAGCACTGAGTGTAAATGTAGATAGGGTGGGATTCTGGGTAGATTAAAAAATACATGTCTGGAAAATGTATGTAAGGACTTTTAAAAGGAATGGTGAAGACTTGGTTGCGGTGTGCAGATTCCATCGAGGCGGAGTTCCAGTTGCCGGCACGTGTTTGTAAGTCATTTGGGTGAAAGCAAGACTTTCTAGGCTTTTTGAGACGGAAATGCAGAGGGGAGACCAGCAGTAGTTTTAGCAGTGGCACCGGCACTAAGGCAGAGGAGCGTCGCCCCACTGCTTTTCAGCAGTGTAAGGAAAAAGAAAATATTAATAACTAAAGTTATCATTTTATTTTTTCCTGTTGCAAGTTCGGCAGCTTTGCCAGATGGGCGGGTTGGGGCTGTTCTGCTGACAGAGCACGGGACTAGAGCAGTGGTTTACACAACCCTAAGTTCACATGAATGTTTGGCCGGCATTACAGCCTGGGTGGAGAACATGCCCAGGCTCCCCGTCCCCATCTGAGCACCAAACCACGGTGCTCAGATGCTGCATTGCAGCGTTGTGATTGGCTCAAGGGAGCCTCAGCCTGGGAGCTTTCTGTGTCATGTTCCGGCCAGAGGAGAGAAGGGACTAGGAGGATGCGGCGAGGAGATAAGTTTAGTTTTATTTTTTATTTACCCCGCGTCCCCGTCCTCCCACCACAAACACACGCCCCCCACCTCACCGCCCCACTATCGATCCGTGTCGGCCGCCAGTGGCAGCAGGCACTGTACCGTCTGCAGATAAATTGCAAACAGCTTGGCAGGAGAATTGACAACCAAGCTATTTGTTGTGTCTTTTTCTTTAAGCAAGTGGCATACTTTAAAGGCAGCCACAGGTCGGATTTAATTAAGTTGCGGCTGTTTGCAGCAACCTACCGTTAAATTATGTCACCGTTCAAAGTTATGTTTACCATTGCGTGCAAACTTTGTTTATTTTCATTTAATTCAAACATATTCATTGAGATTTTGGGTATAACAAAACAAACATCCTATATTACATTTAGATGACTATGTGATGACATTATATGATGATTTAAAAACCCGACATTTAATGACGCCCATGCTGGGGTCAAGGAGAGGGCGATCTGGGGGGGGTGGGGCATATCAAAGGACCACTAATCTCACCGGGGCGAAACACATTTACGAGTTGCCTTTCCACAGCTGAGAAATATTTTAAATATAGTACCACTAAAAGAAAAACAAATTAGATTGTGGTTCTTCCTTAATGCTCCCAACGAGATGGGAATTCATTTTATAAGCAATGTAAAAACAACCTTAGTCACATTAAATAAAGGCTAACACTAAAATAATGTATTATTATTATTTTGCAAATAACACCAATTTGAGATGCAGCTGCAGATCTACTATGAAATGCTCTGTATTACATCATAGATACATCCAATGTTTTACTGGCATACATTGTACATTATCTTCACACATACATGTAATTTTATTGAGCTGTACACATTGTTTTCAGTGCATACACTTTAGGGCTTTAATTATTAATTTAAGGCAATTGATACTGCACACACCAATTTCCTAGGAGAAGTAGAACACTTTACAGTTTACATTTTTCTTGCAGCTGGAGCATCTTAACCTCCATTTGCTCCATAAAATAATGTGGTTTGTACAAATGAAAAGTATAGGAAATTGGATTTTTGGTTGAAGGGCGTGAAGACCCTTCTCAAACAACATCCAAAATCCCTGTCAGGGTGAACCACAAAAGTCACTAAATTAACCTGTGCTTAAGCCTCTGGTAGCTTGGCGCTAAAGACGTCTGACTTAATTTAGAGGCAATGTGCAAATTATTCAATTTAGAAAAATAGAGTAAATCTTGAGTAAAATGACACTAAGACGACAAATATCCAATAAGGAGAGCAGGTGATATGCAATTTCAAAGTTTTAGGAAAGCGTAGCACCTAAAAGCACAAAGCATCACTCGCAGTCATCTGGTCATGCTAGAGCAGGGAAAATTCACAAGTTCAGGATGACCGTTCTGGATCTTGGACCGCAAGCAGGGACCAGATTAGCCCTGCTGGAAAGGTTACCCTCTCAAAGTCCAGCACAAAGAGTCCAGTTCGCTGTGGATGAGGCTACAAGGAGCAGGAACAGCATTGTGAATGGTTATGGCTGAAGCGCAAACAGAAGGCTGGTGGTCGTCGCTGTAGCGCAAATATCCGGTTGGGCATTGTGGACGGTCGTTGCTGGAGCTTCGAGTTGGTGGTCACCGCGGCAGTTGTTGCTGTATCATAAATTGTGAATCTCGCGTTGCTGGCGGTTGTTGTAGCACGAAGAGTCTGGTTCACCAGAGTTTTGCATTGGTGGTAGTCACGTGTGGCAGTCTCGGTGCTAACGGCCTGGGTCGCAGTCAGGAAAAGGCCAAAACTTCATCATTTCACCCTTCTTTCTGCACTCCGATGCCAGTCAATGGTCCTGGACCTGGAGAGGCACCTTTTGGGGATCAGGAACTCACTCTAACAGAGGCCAGCAGGGCTCAGGCAGGTCCAGTTGCAGATCTAGTCAGCTGGACAAATGCAGAACAGGTTTCTGAAGCTTGTTATGTCTCTGTAGCTCACACAGGAAGCCAGCCAGCTAGCCTTGGAGTCACTATGGTGGAACTGGGTTCAAGGAGCATGTCCAGCCTTCTTTTTTGAGGCAGCAGGGAAGCACGGCAGTCCTTTCAGCAGTAGTGCAGCATGGCAGTCCTTCCAGCAGCAGGGCAACTGAGCCTTTCACAGGTCCAGAAGTGTGCTGAAGTGTGGTTCTGAGGGTCTATTATTTATACCTGGTGCCAGCCTTTGTGTGTGTGTGGGGCACCCTTTCAAATACCCCTCCACCCCATCTGGTTCTGGAAAGTTCTTCCCTTTCCCCGGTCAAGGTTCCAACCTGTCTGGGTTGACAAAAGGCTGGTGACTGTCAGGCTCATTTGTGTGTACTGGAGACAAAGCCCTCTGTAGTGTAAATTGGGCACAGTACAGCTCCACCCCCAGCCATATTATCCACATCTAGTCCCCTTTGTGTCGCTGTCTTGAAGGAATACACAGACCCCCAACAGTAGAGCTATTCATAGTCATGTGACCCAGGACGCTGGCAGAAGGTACAAATGGTTAGGCAAGAAGATTCCATCTTTCCAAAAGTGGAATCTTCCAAATTGTGACTTAAAATCTGACTTCACAATTAAAGAGGATTTAAAATTACAGTTCATTTGAGTCTAAACAGACCGGAAATCTCTATCTGCTCCCAATCTAAAGTTAGCACCTATTAAATGTAATAAGGTAACCCAGTGTTAGTCAATGATAGAGATAGCCCTTACCACACTGAAAAACGACTTTAGCAGTTTTCCAGTTTCAGGACCTGTTAAATCTAAGTACACGTGCCCTACTTTTTTAATACAATGCACCCTGCCCTAGGAGCTCTTTAGTCCTACCTTAGGGATGACTTATAAGTATTAGAAAGGAAGGTTTAGGCCTCGCAAAAGGTGTATTTTGCCAGGTCGAATTGGCAGTTTGAAAAAATGCACTACAGACTGCAATGGCAGGCCCGAGGCATGTTTTAAAGTGCGACTTTAGTGGGTGGCACAGTGAGTATTCCAGGCCTACTAGTAGTGTTTAATTTACAAGCCCTAGGTACATGTAATACCTTTTATTGGGGTCCTATAAGTATATTAAATATGGCAATTGTGTAGACTTATTTCACCATGTTTTAAGGAGATGGCACAATCACTTTAACACTGGTTAGCAGTGCAAAGGTGCAGCGAGTCCTAATGCCAACAAAAACGAATTCAGCAAAATTGAAGGGGTGAAGCCAAAATGTTTGGGGGACTACAACCCAAGGGTGCCAGATCCAACGTACACCAATTTAAAATTAAATAGTTAACGGTGTTTTGTTTTTTTGTCAAAGCGTTACACTTCAAGGTACAAGAATATCTCTGATTTTACCTGCGTTAAAAGTTATTAAATTGCAATCGTGCATCCAGTGCTCATGCTCTAGAGCCAAACAGTAATGGAGTACCAGGCTATTGAAACCTGTCTCAGGCTTCAGCCACAGGCATCCATAATGCTAGAGGTTGAACTTTGATGATGTCCTGCAAATAATTGGCTCCTAGCTCTGAATGGCAAATATAAGTCGAGGTATTTTTTGTATCACCAGCAGCCTCCTTAGGAAAGCATATTCAGTGATTTGTAATGCAACCTCGTCCACATACCCCCATAATCCTGCTCCATAACTGACCACAGACAAGCATTTACATTCACTACAATCATCTTGCCCATTAACGCATCGATTAAGAATGCCTCGGTAATGAGCAAACTCTGCACAAGAGCTGTATGCTCCGTGATTGCAATTGCACGTTGGTCAGAATTTACTAGCTACACAGAGGATTAAAAGAGGGAAACGTCCCAAGAGCTCCTCCACTCAACAATCACGTTCTACTCAAAAGCCCTTGGTATGACATTCACATCAAATCAACAGGTTTTCAGGGTCCACCTCAGCTTAGTCTAAGATAGTGATATCTAAAGAGACATCCCTGTGTGTGAGTACAATAAAAAACCATGAACACAAACCAGGTCAGGTGCCGGGGGATACAGAGTGCAGCTATAAAACACCCTTACAAGAAAAACATAGGGAGTGCCTCACGTAAGCGACCACCAGGGAACGATTGGCAGGTTCTCACCAATTTGCTCACCATATCTTATAATACTTTATATATATTAAAGACAAAAGCTTAGTGCTTTGAAACTCATTTTTATTTTGTTCTTGTGAAGAAGCTTCTCCTCTACACTTGTTGGGGTGTTGGTTCCTTCCTTTGCATAGGAGAGTTGCTGATGGTATAGTGAGTGAATTGGTTAGGACGTGCCAATCGCTGCTTGGTGGTTGTTTAAAACATCCTTACAAGAGAAGCCAAACGTAAACAACCACCAAACAGCAATTGGCACGTTCTAACCAATTCACTCACTATACCATCAGTAGCAACTCTCCTATGCAAAGGAAGGAACCAACACCCCAACAAGTGTAGAAGAATGTTGTATGTGTGTGAAAACCTATCTTCTTGTATTGAATGAACCACACAGCTTAACCCCTTCCCCGGAGGTCCCCACCGAGGGAGGAGAAGCTTCTTCACAAGAAAAAAATAAAAATGAGTTTCAAATCACTAAGCTTTTGTCTTTAACATATATATAAAGTGATATAAGATATGGTGAGCAAATTGGTGAGAACCTGCCAATCGTTCCTTGGTGGTCGCTTACGTGAGGCACTCCCTATGTTTTTCTTGTAAGGGTGTTTCATAGCTGCACTCTATATCTCCTTCGGCACCTGACCTAATTTGTGTTCATTGTTTTTATTGTACTCACCCACAGGGATGTCTCTTTAGTTGGATACTAGGGTATCACAATCTTAGACATAGCTGAAGCGGAACCTGAAAACCTGTATAAAAGGATTTGATGTGAGTGTCATAACAAGGATGTATTAAAAAAAATAATAGTTTATTAAAAAGCAATCCCAGATCTTTTCTGTTTGCTGTGCCTAATGCCCCAGTCGCCTGTCATTTACGCCATCCAAACATACGAGGGAAAGCGGGTGGGACATAGTAGAAGGCACATTCACAATATTCGATGCCCCGCAACCACTTTTGTGACATACCGTTGTCATGCGGGGGGTTTACAGAGCGCTGTCACTGTATGTGGTTTCATTGCCCTGAAGCAATGAGCCTTTCTGAAACTACACTGAATTGCTGGAGATTAGTTGAAAGACCAGGGGCCTTATTTACAAGCCCCTTGCGCCGCTGATATGTCACTTTTCCCCCATATTAAAAGTGACTTACCAGCAGTGCAAGGGGCTTGTAAATAAGCCCCCAGATTTTCAAAAACATTTTGGTTCATCAATGGTCGAAAAGAGAGCAGAATGGAGGAGGCAGATTATTCCATAGGCATAAGACCATGAAGGGAAAGGATCATACCTTAGCATAGAGATGTCATACACTCTATGTCTTAGCATAGAGATGTCATACACTCTATGTCTTAGCATAGAGATGTCATACACTCTGTCTTAGCATAGAGATGTCATACACTCTGTCTTAGCATAGAGATGTCATACACTCTGTCTTAGCAGAGATGTCATACACTCTGTCTTAGCATAGAGATGTCATATACTCTATGTCTTAGCATAGAGATGTCATACACTCTGTCTTAGCATAGAGATGTCATACACTCTATATCTTAGCATAGAGATGTCATACACTCTATAACTTAGCATAGAGATGTCATACACTCTATGTATAGTCAGAAGGCGTGAGTGAAGATGATCATTTTTACAGGACCGCCTTTAAATATGGCCCACGTATGTTCTCTGTGGCCCTCAAGCAAACACCAACCAGTTTGAGCGGGAGAAACAGATAGGGTAAGACCCACACATCTCCCATCATTTATTTTAAGGCTTTATTAATATATCAAAGCCCGGTTGAGTGCACAGTATATGAATACGTGTAATTTCAGAAATAAAAACAGTACATGTAAATGATAGCAATTGATCTTAACATGTTGCCAATTTTCATCAATTTTTGGATGGAATCCCTTCTTCTCTAGCCCTATTTGCTGTCTACATTTGCACTCAAATCATGCCACCATAAATATGCGATTTCTAAATTGCCCACAGTACACTTACCTGTTCAAAAATCAGTCTTTTACCAGTCTTCAGGCTGCTTAGAGAAGCAAGGCTAATATTTGTTTACATTCTTCTTTGGCGAAGAAGATGGCTAGCACCAGCAAGCACCGCTGTGCAACCTGGATGAAGACGGTTAAGTGATAGATGCTCTTTATGGAATGCCCCAGATTTACTCTCTCCAAGAGGCTGTCATTGGGGCTTTAGATTATTTATCTCAAC
The DNA here is from genome assembly GCF_964204655.1 of Triturus cristatus. Classification (NCBI taxonomy): domain Eukaryota; kingdom Metazoa; phylum Chordata; class Amphibia; order Caudata; family Salamandridae; genus Triturus; species Triturus cristatus. The sequence goes on from NC_140593.1 coordinate 1,082,115,314, forward strand.
ATTATTCTTAGAAAAATGAGCCTCATGATTTATAATGTAATTCCTTTCCATGTTTGTCTAAGACTACTAAGTCTCTCTCTATAAAAAGCATAAAATACTAACAGATAACATACAAACTTATTGATACACAATCAACCTATAAGAAAATATTGTTAAACAGTGAACACACGTAAATGAGATTATAAACAAAGTCATGTATTGTTAAATATACGTAAATGATAACAAGAACAGAAATAAATGTATGCTTTGAGAGGGCTGAAGAGCAGAAATAAGGCAAGTTTCAAGACCAAGAAACTCAACTGCAGTAAAAAAAAAAAAAAAGCAGACTTATGTTGCATTCATGGACCCATCGTCTGACATTCTGGCCCCGAAGTTCAGTTTTTCAGCTGGTAAGGAGTGAAGCTGTGTTAGTATCCCATGGATCATATCAGTAAGATGTTTCTGAAATTGCAAAAGTGCTTCTGCTGTTACCAATCACTGAAGTCTCTTATGCAGAGGTGGGTGGAATTTCTGTTACTCCAAAATAATTTAGGGCATTTAGTTTAGCTAAACTCATGAGTGATACCCTACATTATGCCATGCCACTGGGTAAAAACCCTACTACAAGAACACAGGAACTACACAATTGGCATGGATGTGAGCAGCATTTTCTTCAGTATGGTTGCTAAAAATCAACGCGAATATTCAATCAATCAATATATATATTTTTTTCAGTAGATAAAATCACTATAAAAAAATACAGATCAAAAGCAATAATATCACAATCTTGATTATAAAATACAACCAGTATGATTATTCATAATACTAAGAACATTAAAACATATATATTCATTTCACGTTGACTTTTTACCCGAGGGGACTGTTTGGGTAAAAAAACTGCAGTCCTGAATGCGAGTGTCATTTTTTTTGTCACAGAAGCCCAAAATCCACTCAAACATTTTGAGTTTTTACCCCCAAGTGGACCTTGTAATTTTTGTCCCGCAAAACACTTTTTTTTTTATATACAGGATAGCACATCCTGTATTAAAAAAAAGTGTTGTAGTAAAGAGTGGAAATTTACTGTACATGCAGTAGTGACTTATTATTATTATTAGTATCTCTGCGCTTAGGACGGAGTGCAGCAGCCAGACCTAAGGGAATCAGAAAAGATGAGTTTTCAGAAGCTTCCTGGACTGAGAGAGGCTCTGGCAGTTGCAAATCTGGAGGGGCAGCTTGTTCCAGAAAGCAGGAGCAAGATGTGTAAGGGCTTTGTCACCCTTGCGCGCCTTTTTAATTCTAGCGGTGCAAAGGAGGAGCTTGGACCCAGATCGAAGGGGCCGTGAGGGGATGTATTTGATGAGTTTAGCAGATAAGTAGGAAGGCTCCTGTTCATTAAGGGCTTTAAAAACAGTCCCAGCTTGCTCCAGTGCTTGCTACAGTTAAAGGGTGATGTGTAGCTTGCGAGCGGATTTAATATTTTTATGGTAGGAGGACAGTGCGGCTTTGTATGGCTCTTTATCTTGCCCACTGTGAGAATGTCTCCATATCCGTTCTCATTTTTTACATAGACTCTTTTCAGTTTGTAAGGCTGGAGAGTACCAGCTAGTGGGAGTGGCTTTAGGGGAGTGGGTCTGTGGCTTCATAGGGGCTACATTATCTATAGTGTCTTGAATACAGTGGTGTGCAAAAAGTTTGGGTTTGAGGGTGGCCAGGCACCACTATTGGTGTTTCCCTTTTTTATAATGCATTAGTTGCTGCTTGGCCAGGAGTTGGAGGAATGACCCATCTGGATTAAGGTTGTTAAGGGATAATGCTTGCACATGTTTTGGGATGGTAAAGGCCTGACGTTATAATATACATTTTCCTAATTTCCTTGTGCTTTTTGTACAGATTTGTTAATGATTTTACTATTATTTTTTTTTATAAATAATTTTTATTGAGGTTTTACAGTGTGAAAAACAACAGTAATAACATAAGGTAGCTATCAACATGTGGATGCATAACATTTAAGGAGAGAGAAAAAGAGGAAGAAAAGAGAGGAGGAGGGAAAAAAAACGGAAGGGGAATAAGGTAGTGACCGCTCTTGCAAGCGTAAGCGTGTACATATTCGGTAATATTATTGAGAGAAGCATTGCTCTAAGCAAAGAACAACCAAGATAGGGAACAGGATGCATGTGCAGTCCCCACATGTTGATGCTGCTTGATCATAACTGGGAGCGAACCATGGTAAACAGAGTGTGGAGGCGGGTTGGGCTGGTGGAAGGGCATTGGTATCTATCAAATAAAAAGTTCTAGGATCTGAGGGGAATAGATGGAGCTTCTGGCATGTGTGTACTATATAACGGGGGCTCTTTGGTGGGGGGCTCCACATCAATGTAAATGGAGTGGTGGTTCATGGGGGCATGTCATCATTTCCTGTTACTCAACAAATCTGTTCAAGCAGAGTTGCCCATTATGGGGATATGAGTCGCCAGTAGACACGCCGAACCTCCTCGTATCAGAGTGCTTCCTCCTTCACCCCCACCCCATCTGCATATCTCTCCCCTCCACGCCTCTACAGGAGGGGCCGAGGGAGAGCGCCAATGAAGTGTGATCATGCTTTAAGCAAGGAGCAAAGCCAGGGCCGCAAACCGTGTCCGTATTTTGTGTGTTTCCTTGCTTTGGAATATGCCTAAGGAGCATGCCTCCCAGGTGCGGATGTCTGGTAGTTCTGTGACTTCCTGTAACGCAGTGTGAACGGCGTACCAAGAGTCTTGAAGGGTTGTGCTTGACCATAACATATGCACGAGAGTCGCACCTGGGGTGTGGCAGCAGGGGCACTCAGATGAGGTCTCTGGGAAGTAGCGATGCAGCCGTGCGTGGGTGATGTATGGCCTGTGCAATATGAAAAACTTTGCTTTTGAATAGTGAGTTGCGGGATACTTTCTTCTGGAACTCTAGTGCCCGTTCCTACTTCCGGTCAAGAAGTACCCTGCCAAAACCATCCTACCATTTTTGACATAGTGCGTCTAGGGAAGCAGCCATCAACTCACAAATGGCTTTGGACAACCCGGTGATAAGTTGGTGTCCAGGGCCCATAATAAATATGGTCCTGATCACCGTCTTGGGCCCTTCTTCTGTGAGATGCCAGAGAATGTGGCAGGTGTGGTTGAGTCTCCTATGCAGGAGAAATTTCCCCGGTGGGAGGCCTCTCCCCATGGTCACTTGATTGAAGGTGAGGAGCTGGCCCTCTTCGAAGACATCACCCACCTCGAGCAACAAGTGATCCATCCATGTCTGCAGTTCCTTTGCCATGTAATATCCACTGCCACGGGGCAAGTCCATCAGGGGCAAGTTCGGGGCAGAGAGCGGAGTCCCCAGTGAGAGACAATGTGTCTTTGCCACCACTACTTGTAGGGGTCAAGAGGAATGTAGTGCCCCCGAGAGAAGCAGATGCCGGAGAACAGGCACCGAAAGGTGACACCTTCTGAGCTGGTCTTGGCGAGGTAACTCCCGGCTGTCCAGCAGTACAACCATTAGGCCTGCGCTGCCAGGAAGTAGGCCTGGATGGAAGGAGCCCAGTCCCAGTCCACTGGTAGTTGTAGTTTGGTGAGAGCAACTCACCTTCAACAAAATCCCCATATGAGGGAGCACAGAAGCGTGTCTAATTCCTTGAAGAAAGAACAAGGTGGTATAACCGGGAGATTTGTGAAGTAATAAAGAAGACATGGTAGAATGACCATCTTTGCCAGGGGTAAAAACCACACAAAGTGTTCCTGGGCTCGTATGACAGCTCGGGCCCTGCAGAGGCTCCCATCGTAAAGGTCCAGGGGGCTATAATAAAGGCGTACCCCTAAATAACGCATTGCGTGGGGTGCCAGGCGAGGCGTGCATTGCCAAGATAGACATTTAAGGGCGCCTGCTCTGGGTTAAGCGGGTAAATGGATGACTTCACCCAGTTGACACGAAGCCAGACAACTGATGCGAAATCTGCCAGCACATCACATGTGGGTGTGAGGTCAACTGTGATGTCCCTCACATACAGTAGTAGATAATCTCAATAGAGGGACACCCTTAATGGGGTTTTGCCAGGGAGAAGCACATTACTAAATATTTGCCACGTATCCTGAATCCCAAATCTTCCTTAGGTCGCTGTTCCTTGTCCAGGACTTGAAGAGATTTTACTGCCTCAGTTTGGACTATCACTTTTCAGTGCTTTGCCGAATGGGGCTGAGCGGTCATTTTATTAGGCTTACCTGATTGCTCTATACGCTCCCCTCTGCCCAGGTTTGATTAGGTCATCACATCTGTCTCCAACCCTATTGGTCGGGGCACATGACATGGCAGCCTGCCCTCCTTTGTGCTCTGGCAACAGAACCCTTGGTCAGCCACCTACATGGAGGAGGAGAGGAATAGTGTATCCGACTTGAGAACAGGACACACGTGCTTTTCCTTTACTCCAATGACATGATGTTGTTAAAAATGATGTTTCTGAGCACCACAGCACCATTTCATAGACCCTTACGGCCTTTTGTGAAGCCACAGGATTGCAGATTAGTTGGCTTAAATTGTGTGCCTTCCCTCTTCATTCGGGAAGCACAAGTGATGGAGTTAGATTTTGGTGGCGTCATTATCCAGCGGCAGCAGCGTACCTTTTAATATCTCTCGATATACCGCAATGAGTTGGCATTGCTTGACGGAAATGTGACATGCGCTGTCACGGTCCTTAGGAACCAGTGCCCATATTTATCGAGGTTGCGTGTCATCCTTACTCCATGCAAGGGCAACACGAAACTTAAAGAAGATTTATCAAGCCATGCAAGGTCACCTTGTGTGGTCCTGCCAGGTTTGATAAATCTGGAGTAACGCAGGGCAGCGCATAGGCTGCCTTGCGTTACTATGAGGCAGGAAGGCGTATCCTAGGTGGAGCGTGGGTGTTCCCATGCATCTACAAATCCATTCTGATACATTTACAGATTAACCAACACTGGTAGCCCTGGGGATCCATCAGAATTGTACGTCCCCTTCCCCAGATCCACACCGACAAAAAATATCTTTATTTCGCCTTGTTTCCTCTTTCTAAGTGTGCTGCATTCTGCAGCACACTTAGGGGCTAATTACGATGGCGGGCACCATCGTAACCTGATTTAGCCACTGCCAGATTACAATGGCGGTGGGTAACGTGGCGGACGGAAAGCCCATCCGTCGCTTTTCCGCTGGTCGGCAATCGTTCTGATTGCCAGCCGGGCGGACTTGGGCCACTAATATGGTGGCGGAGCCTAGCAGGCACTGCCAGCCATATTAGGATGCTGGGATGTAAAGGCCTATCCATAACGGCATCGCCACCTTGGAAAGGCTGGCGGGGATTTACTTTGGGGGCCTGTTGCGGGCCCCCGGGGGGGTGGGAAGGTGGGGGTGCACTTGGGGGGTACCCATGGTACCCCCCTCCCATTTCCATGAACAAGGTGACATCACTCGCTGCTTCCGCCTTGAGTGATCGCTCCCCTCGCTGCTCCTCACAGCGTGGTATCGTATTGCTGCATTGTAACCAAGTTGTGATATCTGCATAGCTCCATTTTTAGTAAGCTTCGTAATTTCATAGCGCTATTATCCCACAGCGCTTACATTGCTTTGATTGCATTGTTGTGTGTGATTTCCCCCGGCGCCCTGCTCTGACCTCCCCTCCATTTTGATCCTGCTGTTGTTGTGTTCCCCTGAGCCCGCCACGCCTCCCAGCTGAGCCGCCCTCCCACAAGCACCCAAAAGCATTCCCCAAACCTCGCAGCGCTGTGATTCACTCGCTGCTTCCGCCTTGAGTGATCGCTCCCCTCGCTGCTCCTCACAGCGTGGTATCGTATTGCTGCATTGTAACCAAGTTGTGATATCTGCATAGCTCCATTTTTAGTAAGCTTCGTAATTTCATAGCGCTATTATCCCACAGCGCTTACATTGCTTTGATTGCATTGTTGTGTGTGATTTCCCCCGGCGCCCTGCTCTGACCTCCCCTCCATTTTGATCCTGCTGTTGTTGTGTTCCCCTGAGCCCGCCACGCCTCCCAGCTGAGCCGCCCTCCCACAAGCACCCAAAAGCATTCCCCAAACCTCGCAGCGCTGTGATTCACTCGCTGCTTCCGCCTTGAGTGATCGCTCCCCTCGCTGCTCCTCACAGCGTGGTATCGTATTGCTGCATTGTAACCAAGTTGTGATATCTGCATAGCTCCATTTTTAGTAAGCTTCGTAATTTCATAGCGCTATTATCCCACAGCGCTTACATTGCTTTGATTGCATTGTTGTGTGTGATTTCCCCCGGCGCCCTGCTCTGACCTCCCCTCCATTTTGATCCTGCTGTTGTTGTGTTCCCCTGAGCCCGCCACGCCTCCCAGCTGAGCCGCCCTCCCACAAGCACCCAAAAGCATTCCCCAAACCTCGCAGCGCTGTGATTCACTCGCTGCTTCCGCCTTGAGTGATCGCTCCCCTCGCTGCTCCTCACAGCGTGGTATCGTATTGCTGCATTGTAACCAAGTTGTGATATCTGCATAGCTCCATTTTTAGTAAGCTTCGTAATTTCATAGCGCTATTATCCCACAGCGCTTACATTGCTTTGATTGCATTGTTGTGTGTGATTTCCCCCGGCGCCCTGCTCTGACCTCCCCTCCATTTTGATCCTGCTGTTGTTGTGTTCCCCTGAGCCCGCCACGCCTCCCAGCTGAGCCGCCCTCGCCCCTCCCCCTCCGCTATCCATATATGACAGTAGTTCCCACGCGCAGCGTTTACGCGCAGCGCCCGCGCCCAACCCGCGCCGAAGGTGCGCCAAAGGTAAGCCCGTCTACGCCCGTCCGCGCCTGGACCGCGCCCAGCGCCAGACCCCCTGCCCCTCGAGCTGCCCAGCCCTCCCGCATTACCTACGATGCCGCCTCCCTCCTAGCCCTCGACCCCGGTCGCGCCCCCAACTGCGTCCATGCCGCTCCTGGACACACCCATGGCCCTTTCTCCTGCTACTCCTGCAAATTCAGCAGCACCGACAACATCTCTGCTACGTCCACACCACAGATTCCCGACCCCAACCACCTACAATGCATCCTTCTCAACACCCGATCGGTCCATAGGCATGCCATTGACCTATGGAATCTACTAGACACCATTTCCCCGGACATCGCCTTCCTTACGGAAACATGGATGAATGCTTCCTCCGCACCAGACATCACCATTGCCATCCCTGAAGACTATAAGATCACCCGCAAAGACCGTACCAGCCACACAGGAGGAGGAATCGCCATCGTCCACAAGAAATCTATCCGCATCTCAACCAGCTCTGACGTCAATCTCGCCAACTCCGAACATCTTCACTTCCAGATCCACATCGACCCCAAAACAACACTCAGAGGCACTCTCCTCTACAGACCACCAGGACCCCGCGCAAAATTCAGTGAAGACATCACGGACTTCATCACCCCACACGCGCTCCCCTCCAAAGATTACATCCTTCTGGGAGACCTCAACTTTCACCTTGAAAAGACCAACGACCACAACACCTCCACCCTCGTGGACAACCTCGCCAACCTCGGACTTAAACAACTAGTCACTTCCCCCACCCACATCGCAGGTCACACACTCGACCCCATCTTCACATCCAGCAATCATATCTCCTTCTGCCACACTACGGATCTCCTCTGGACCGACCACAGCTGCGTTCACTTCATCTACAACAAGCCGAAACCCATCATCCACTCCCAACCTACCCTGCAAAGAAACTGGAACAAAATCACCACGGACCAAATCTCCGCATCGCTCCTTCGAAACTCCCCAGCCCTCTCTTCTAACGCCAACGAAGCCGCCGCCAACCTCACCCTATGGTTATCCAACACCGCCGACACCTTAGCTCCACTGAAAAAACGTCAAAGCAAACCTGGCAGCAAGAAAGCCTCATGGTTCAACGATGATCTCAAGAAGTCCAAGAAACTCTGCCGCTCCCTTGAAAAGGCCTGGAAAAAAGACCCAACCACCAGCACCAAGGACGCCTTCAAAAGCGCCACCCGCACCCACCACCAACTGATCCGAAAAGCCAAGAAAACAGCTTTCAAGGATCGACTTGACAACAACGCCCACAACAGCAAGGAACTTTTCAACATCGTCAAGGAATTTTCCAATCCCTCGGCCAACTCCAACGACATCACCCCCTCTCAAACCCTCTGCGACTCCCTAGCCTCTTTTTTCCACAACAAGATTGCAGACATCCACAACAGCTTTGACAACCAACCCGGAAACCAACCCACCCTACCATCTGCTGACCACCTTCCCCCCGTGAACACCCTTAACGCTTGGAACCCAATCTCCACTGAGGACACCATCCGCCTGATGAATTCCATCCACTCAGGATCCCCCACAGACCCATGCCCTCACCACATCTTCAACAAAGCAGACTCCGTCATAGCACCGCACCTCCGAGACGTCATCAACTGCTCCTTCAACTCCGCTACCTTCCCAGAAGACTGGAAACACGCCGAACTCACTGCCCTTCTGAAAAAACCAACAGCGGACCCCACCGAACTAAAAAATTACCGCCCCATCTCGCTTCTTCCATTCCCGGCAAAAGTCATCGAGAAAGCCGTCAACAACCAGCTCGCCGCTTTCCTCGAAGCCAACAAATCCCTCGACTCCTCACAGTCCGGCTTCCGAGCCAAACACAGCACTGAGACCGCCCTCATCGCAGCAACAGACGACATTCGAACTCTACTGGACAACGGAGACACAGTCGCCCTCATCCTCCTCGACCTCTCTGCAGCATTCGATACAGTCTGCCACAGCACCCTTCTACAACGCCTCAATAACATCGGAATCCAAGGAAAAGCACTTGAATGGATCACCTCGTTCCTCACCGGAAGAACCCAGAGAGTCCGCCTTCCTCCATTCAAGTCCGAGGCCTCTGAAGTCATCTGCGGCGTCCCTCAAGGATCCTCACTCAGTCCCACCCTCTTCAACGCATACATGAGCCCCCTCGCGGCCATCGCACGCCGACACAACCTCAACATCATCTCCTACGCGGACGACACTCAACTAATCCTTTCTCTCACCAATGACCCTAGCACCGCCAAAACTAACCTACACGAAGGAATGAAAGAAGTTGCCGAATGGATGAAACAAAGCCGTCTGAAACTGAACTCAGACAAAACTGAAGTCCTCATCTTAGGTACATCCCCCTCTGCATGGGACGATTCCTGGTGGCCTGAAGCCCTCGGAAAAGCACCCATCCCGACAGACCACGCACGGAACCTAGGCGTCATCCTGGATTCTTCACTCTCAATGAACAGACAAGTCAGCGCCGTATCCTCTTCCTGCTTCAACATTCTTCGCATGCTCAGAAAAACATTTCGCTGGATCCCCCTCGAAACAAGGAAAACAGTTACCCACGCTCTAGTCACGAGCCGACTGGACTACGGAAACACCCTCTACGCGGGTACTACCGCAAAGCTCCAGAAGAAACTCCAACGAATCCAAAACGCATCAGCCAGGCTCATATTAGACATCCCTCGCAACGAACACATCTCTGATCACCTTAAAGACCTCCACTGGCTACCCGTCAATAAGAGGATCACCTTCCGACTGCTTACCCACGCACACAAATCACTCTACGACATCGGACCAGATTGCCTCAACTCTCGACTGTCCTTCTACACCCCCTCCCGCCAACTACGATCTTCCAGCCAAGCCCTCGCCACTATACCTCGCATCAACAAGACCACCATGGGAGGCAGATCCTTTGCATACCTGGCTGCTAAAACATGGAACTCACTCCCCGCCTACCTTCGCCTCACCCAGAACCACCTAGCGTTCAGAAAGCAGCTTAAAACGTGGATATTTGACAAATAATCCTCCTCCCCTTCCTAAGCGCCTTGAAACCCTCTGGGTACGTAGTGCGCTATACAAATTTTATGACTTGACTTGACTTGACCGCAGGTTGTGCATGGAAATGCACAACATGGCAATTTGGCAGCACCCGCCGCAATGTTAAACTGCGGAATGATCCTAATTTGCGGTGCTGGCCCGCCGCATGTCTGGCGGCCGGTCCCAACACAGCGGGGATGGCGTGTGGACTTAAGTCTGCCCGCCATCCTAATCACCCCCTTTGAAAGAGGAAAATGCCTAAGAGGATTATTTTTGTGTAGGAAGGTTCCCCCTCCTGCACAAAAACAATCCTGCCTACAATGCAGGCACCCTTGGACAATGGCCTTGCTGATGAACATCCAGCATGTGTCTGGAAGACACAGTGACCATGATGTGGCAAATTCCCAGGGTGCTCCTGAGCTAGTGCCCGGTGGCAGTTGCGCCCAGACCATCTCCTGGTTTGTTGCACGTTACCCACATGTGTTTACATAGAGTCCTCACTCAATCGGCCTGCAATTTCCCTACGAACCGGCCATTCCTGTTTTCGCCTTTTCCAGGAGCTGGCCATAAAGACTATTGCAGTTCTCCAACATATAACAGCAGAGGAACTACCGCCATATGACATCATGTAAACGATCTACACAATGTTGAGAAAAACAGTGGTTCATTAAAGCCAGTAGGTCTTGGGAATGTTTTTAAGAAAAATACAATAGGTCCTATATATTTTCTTTGGGATCCAACTGTTTACAATATATCAAAGGTAAGAATGAAGCAGGACAATTTTTAGCATTGTAATGCAATCAATGTATTTATTGCAGAGTATCATCTTATTTTTGATTATTTTTTTTGTACAATTATTATGATCCAGTGCTCTCAAAAGTAAAAAGAATGGGCTATAGTGAGTGAAAAACAATAAAACATGCATCCAGTTAAACAACAAGATACTGAGCTCCTTAGGACAAATTTTATATAATAAAATAAGGAGGTAGGTTGTTCTTTGATCTATGGCGTTTTGATCTCATTTAGTTGAGATCATCATCAGGACAGGTGTGTGAGCACCTAGTGTTTTGGGGACGGCCGGTCTAATCATTTAGCAGAGTTCCAGTTGTGCGAAACACGTTTTTTGAAAACAATTTTGTGGTGCCTAAGTGTAATGGTAGTCGCGGTATGCAATAAAAGAAGTTGTGGGTCTTTTTTGGGAACTGTAATGAATGAACTCTTATTCTAATGGCTCTTTTGATTAGTATCTGACTCTGACGGGTAAATCCAGGTGCAGGGTGGGAATTTCATTGAGAGAAAAGACACTGGCCTCCGACACGCATTCGTGAACACAATACCGCCTGTCCATTATATTTAATTATGCTTCTATTACACAGAGTTACGTCTACATCTGGTGTTATATTGTAGCTGCATCAGCTTACATACTGCAGTCATACAAAATATTGAGTTGCAAATATCAACAGGCAAAACAAATCGGGCTTAAAATATTGTGACATGGAAATATCGATGTCAAGAATTTCGATGTCAAGAATAGCGAATTTTTCTTTTTTTTTTTAGTTCAAATGATTTTATTAAGCATTTTTATAAATTAAACAGGGAGTAATACATGAATGTTTGTAAATTGGTGACGTTACATAGCGATAACAGAGTCCAAAGATATGATCCAATGCTAGAAATAAAAATAGAAGAAACATTTACAAACAGTCATCAAATTATATTACAAAAACCATATATTAAATGAAATAGTACAAATCAAACAGTGGATGACCTGAATGTCTGTGAATAGGTTATGAAACGGATATAAGATGAGGGAGAATAGTGTTAATTAAGCAAGTGTGGAATAATACCTCAAGTAAGATTTGTTTATAAACATACATGGATCTCTCAGCAGCATTTGACACCGTCTCTCATAAGATCTTGCTGAGAAGGCTGAGAGACCTAGGCTTCGGCGGTACAGTGCTGAGATGGCTCTCTTCTTACCTGGGTGACCGTACTCAGCAGGTATTCACCCTTCCCTACACCTCCACTGCTAGACCACTAAAATGGGGAGTTCCTCAGGGCTCCTCCCTGAGCCCGCTCCTGTTCAACGTTTACTTTTCCCCCCTGGCTAAACTGATTGCGCAAACTGGGATTAAATCCACCTCCTATGCGGATGACATTCAGTTACTCTTTACTTTTGATACCCCCACTGCCTCTGCCTTCGACCCACTGAAAAACTGTCTAAGAGACATCTCTAGCTGGATGGACTCCAATTCCCTCCGACTTAACGCCGGAAAGACAGAGATTCTGTTTTTTAATTCATCATCCCCTCTTGATTCTAATTTATGGTGGCCGAATGATCTCAGCCATGCCCCCACGCCTAAAGACTCGGTGAGAAACCTGGGAGTGCGTTGGGATAATCATCTCAGTTTTAACGCCCAGGTTCAAACAGTAGCAGCATCCTGCTTTGCTAAGATCAAGACAATTAGACGGCTCATCAACTACCTACCGATGGACTGCCGTAAGACTGTGGTACAGGCCCTAATAATATCTCACCTGGACTATGCCAACGCATTATACCTTGGCATCACAGCAGGCCTATGCCACAAGCTTCAGACTGTCCAGAATGCTGCTGCTCGGCTGGTGGAGAGAATTCCCGCCAGACATCACATCTCCCCACACCTCCGTAAACTCCACTGGCTCCCCATTTCCAAGAGATGTATTTTTAAGGCCATGACCTTGGCTTTCCGGGCCTCCAAGGGCAAAGGCTCGGCCCACCTAAGAAGCACTCTGAAACCGTATGTCAACTCCAGGACATTACGCTCTAATTCCCAACTTCTGCTGGAAACCCCCAGATTTAAACGTACTCGCGCAGGCGGGAAAACATTCGAGGTCTGTGCCACTCGGTGTTGGAACAACCTTCCGGTTGCATTACGAGCCTGCCAAACCGAATTAGCATTCCGAAAATCCCTGAAAACGCATCTTTTCCCCATATAATGCTCCTTAGTGCCTAGCCTCTAGTTCCATGATCTATCAGCGCCGGGACGCCCCGTTGGGGCAGCTGCAGCGCTCTACAAAATACACAAATAAATAAATAAATAAATACATGTGATCTGGCGAAAACAGAACCAGAGAGAAAGGGCAACCTTTGGGAGTTAGTGGTTGTAAGTCATTAATATTGTTTACAAAAATATAGTTGTTTAAAATATTGTTTTTTAATTAGTCTTCTGTATTTTAGTATTTATTTTAAATGTATGTGATATAATTTGTTCATATAGTGTAGTTTATTTTTTAATATATGTGTTACATTTTTAGTACTTATTTAATTTAAATACATTTCATGCTTTTTAGTTCCGTAGCGGGTTGTGGGTTTATAGGGGAATAGGGTGGGAAGTAATTTCATTATAATACATGAATGATTATTTTTTATTCAATAATATTTATCTAATTGATATTTGTGTTATTTTTTGGGGGGCAAAATGTGTGTGTGGGTTGTGGGGTTTATAAGGGTAAAGGGTGGGAAGTAATATATTTTAATTAATAATTAGTTAATATTAATTATGTTAATTTTGTCACTTTTTTAGGTGCAGGTTGTGGGGTTATAGTGGTAACGGTTGGGAAGTAATTTATTTGTAATTAATAATTAGTTGATAATTAATATTAATTAGTTGGTAACTATGTTGTGTAATTCTTTTTAGGTGTGGGTTGTGAGGTATATCACCGTTTAATTTTAAGCAGTTGTCAGCCATCCAGACCGTAAGTTCTTGTAGGCACGCGGAGAAGTTAGCGGCATCTTCCTCCTGAGATTGGGATAGAGATACTACAAGCTGCGTGTCATCTGCATATGACACGACACTGATGCCGTATTTTTCTATGTTTCCGGACAGGGGTGCCATATACAGATTGAAAAGCGTAGGGCTTAATATAGAGCCCTGGGGAACCCCCTGCCCCAACCTGATGTTCTTGGAGTAGTACGGCCGTTGGGCTACTTGAAAGCTCCTGTCCTGGAGGAAGGAGCTTAACCATTTCAGTGCCAAGTTGGCTAGTCCACTTTCCTTAAGACGCTGCAGAAGAATGGGATGGGCCACGGTGTCAAACGCAGCGCTAAGGTCTAACAGGATCAGCACCACCGTCTGTCCTGCATCGACCTGTCTGCGGATGGTTTCAGTGGAGAAAAGCAGTGCCGACTCTGTGGAGTATGTAGCCCGAAAACCCGATTGCGTAGGTTGGCCTGGTTCATGTGCCGTATTAGTTGATCATTGACCGTTTTTGCCGCAATTTTGGCAACGAAAGGTAAGAGTGAGATCGGTCGTAGATTCTCCAACTGGCTACAACTGATCCCGGGTTTTTTCTTTATGGGCACAACCACTGCCTCTTTCCACCTTTGGGGGACTACGCCTGTAGTAAAAGAGAGTCTAATGAGGTGCCTAAAGTAGGGAGCCAGAATGTCCATACTCTCCTTCATATTTCTTGGTTTCATAGGATCTTTCGGGGAGCCTGATTTGATGCTCAAAGCTAAGGCTTGGAGGTCGACCAAAGATGGAAGGTTAAAGCTTGATAGACAAGAAGCCTCCTTCATCTTGCAAGCTCCCAACTTATCGGACCTCCCCTTACGAGCCTCCTCCGGGAAGGTTGAGTAGATTCTCTCTACCTTATCGGAAAAATAATCAGCTATCAGGTTGCATGACTTGACTGAACCCTAACTGGGGGGAGAGATTCTGTCAAGAGACGATAGTTCTTTAAAGATCATAAACAACTCTCTAGAAGAGTTCTCCGCTAGTTCGATTTTTGTATTGTAATATGCAGCTCGCGTCTTCCTTATTAGAGAATGATAGTTCTTGAGACTGGTCTTATAGGTGGTCTTCCTATCTTCAGAAAAATCTACTCTCCACTTACGTTCCAGACGTTTATAGGAGGATTTTGCGACCTTCAACTCTACGTTGAACCAGGGAGCAGATCTACCCTGTCTCCTAGGAGCACTGGGGGCCCAGGGCACCACCTTGTCAAGCGCCTCATTAATACGTTGTTCTAAGGCACTACAGGCAGCTTCTACATCACTTCCCCCTGGTGGTCCCCCCTGCATTAAAGCAAGATTAAACTTGGTTGCCGAGAAGCTGGCCCACTTTCTCTGGGGTTTGCTTGTGTCTGATTTTAGCACAATGTGGGTTTTGGGAATCAAGAAGCTAAAGGGAACCATATAATGATCTGACCATGGGACTGGAATCGGAGTGTCCACCTTGAGTTCACCCCAGTTGGCAAAAATGGGGTCAAGTAGGTGTCCGAGCTGATGAGTCGGGAGAGTGGATTGGAGCACTAAATAAAGCGCTGCCAGCTCCTGACAGAGCTCTTGTGCCTGGACATTATCCCTATCGTCAAAGTGAAGGTTTAGGTCGCCCAGCACCAGCACCTTGGCATATCGCAGTGCAATTGTATAGCTTGTTCTCTGAGACTGGTGGCGAACTGTGAGATTGTGTACATTGTGTAGATGAATACTTATATTAAGAGTGTTAAGAATTTTTTCGGTGCAGGTTGTAAGTTTTGTGGTGTTATAGGGTGGGAAGTAACTAAACTAAATGTATGTAATAATTAATGTTTTTATTAATGAATAATTTCTAAGTAAAAATATTTGTATGAAAATTATTTTTGTATTTTATGCATAATATTTGTAGGTATTTGTGATATGTATTTAAGATTGTGTTATTTGTTTTGTATTTAATATTACATATTTTATTTTTCAACATATTTATATATTTTTATTAAATTTGTTTTTAAAATAATTTTATTTTGTTGAAGATATTTTGTTTGTTTTCAATGTTGAACAGACGGGAGTTTGAATAGTAAATTTTACCCCTCCACTATCCAACACTTTCCCTACTGTTGCACTTATTGGAGTGGGAATAGTTAATTTTACCCGTCCGCAATCCAATACTTTACCTACTGTTCTACTGACTGGAGTAGGAATAGTAAATTTTACCCCACCGCTACCCAACACTTTCCCTACTGTTGTAGTGATTGGAGTGGGAATAGTAAATGTATCCCTTCATTTGAATAGTTTGCATAGTTTGAGATCAGTGTAGTGGGAACAGTATATGTATTACATGTTATATTTTATAATTTATTTCATGCTGTTATAATTTATATTAGCTTTTTGTTTATTTAAAATTATAATATGTTTAATTATTAATATTTTTAATGTGTAAAATAATTTTTGCTACATTTAAAGAATTTTAAGTTTAACTTTCTATTTAATTATAAGTTTGGGGGTCATTATGATGGTGGTGTCACCGCCACCTGGAGCACCTTCACCGCCCGCCACATTAGGATGGTGGGCGGTGTGATGATGGTCGGAAACACTGACTGCCACACATCCGATGGCTCCTTGAGTCTGCCAGTGCAGCAGAGGGCGTCGCAATCCCTGCATTGGTGGCGGTGACTTCCATCAACCGCCGTAGGGATTACCATATCCCTCCCCTCAAGGCTTTTCATGGCAGTTTACCCGCCATGGAAAACCTGGTGGAAAGGGACATTTTCCCCTGGCCCTAGACTGTGGGCAGTGGTGGGCACCTATGGTGCCCCCCTACATGTCCCTGCACCATGTGTTTTTTGTAAGTAGATATATCTAAATATATTTAATTATTATATATGTGTGTTTAACTTTTTAAAATTAAGTTTATTTGTTATGATATAATAAATATTTTTTTTTTTTTACTATTTAATATATTTAATATTTAGGGCCTGATTCCGATCTCGCTAGTAAAGCCCTCCTTACGATTCGGATCCGTAGGGCTTTACGAGCGATTCGTGCAACTGCAGTCCAAGCGAGTGAGTACGATGCATTCTCATGCTTACGGACTCAGTTCGCTCGGACTCCCATTGAACTCTATGGGAGCCTTATACTAGACGCGTACACAGGCTCCCATAGCAAAAAGGGTTGGGCGGGGAAAAGCATACACCCTGTGCCGGGCACCCCATGGTGCCCACCACACTGTGCATGCATGGGAAGGGGGGACCCATGGGTACCCCCACGGCTCCAAATCGGAGGGCTCCAGCTGATGGGGGGGCCTGCTACGGGCCCCAAAAGAACGATTCCAGCAGCTTTTTTGATCCTAACATACCGAATCGTGAAGGCTGTCTGAATCTTGCATCGTACTTCCTCGCTCTAAAACAGAGTCTATAGAGCTGTACGAAGTCGTATGGACTGGATCGGGTTGGCAGACAATTCGCTTGACGCGTACGCTATCTTCGCATCATACTTGGTTGTTAGGACTAGTGTACAAATCGGTTGGGGAAAAAGGGCTATGAATCCGATCTGTTAAAGCCAAATCCGATTGGTAGGCCTTTTGAACTAGATCTAAATCGGGCCCCTATTATTTTATATATTTAAAAATCGATATTTTATATAACTATATTAATGACATAAATATTTTTGTTCTTACTATTATAAGTATAGGATGTCGATATTTGTGACATTGATATTTTGGCCATGATATTTTTGTATGGGGATATTTTGTGTGTCAATATTTTGTAAGCGTACCAGTTTGGACTCTTGGATTGATTACATCATAATTTTTCTTATCTTGGTTTTTATTATTTAAGTTGTCCTGCAGTTTGCTTGGTGTTCTGCATAATTTGGCTTTCTGAACAAATCAGTCAGTAAATTGAACCTTTTATACCATGAAAACCGCAATAAAAACAAAGTTACAAAAAAAAAAAAAATGGAGGGCAGTGAGTCAGAAATTGACTTGTACCAGCAACAAACTGAACCTTCACAGCAAAGTCAACAATAAGAACCACAGTTTCCAATACCTTATCTTCCAGAAGTAGGAGAAGAGCAGGACTTTAAACGCTTCTATCAGACACATCAGCTTCACGATCTCTGACAAGGAAAAGAAAGAGCACTCCACCCAAGCCACCTTTGCGGTTGAATTTGACATGGATTGGACTCCGCCTGAGACCCACAAGTAGTGAGAAGGAAAAAGAGAGGTTCTGGAACACCTTGATGATGATGAGAAACTGATTATTAATGTGGCGAGTGGTACAGATAAAGTACAGATTCCCTCTATTCAACTGTCTTGGAGTCCTGTAGTACCACCAACACTGCCTGCATCCATCTTTTGAAGATCCCAAAAAATCAGCAGCAACCACCATCCCTATCATTGTCTCAGTGAGCCTGAAAGAAAGGCAAAAAATAAACGCCTAGCTTCAGCGTAACAGTTTCGGCAAACCTTGTCATAGTAAGGAATCTCTCCTTCCCAGTTTGGTGCTTTCTTACACTCAGGATGCATGAGGAGCACATCCCAAAATTCTCAATTTGCTACAAAACAAAAGTTTATTGTGGTAAGCTAGGTGGAAATTACGGTACTGAGGGCCAAATGGCCCAGCTAAAAAATTAACACACAAGCAGTGGCGGTGCATCCATTGGGGGTGTTGGGGCATTGCCCCCCCGCCCATGCCCCGTGCCTGCAGCTTCCTCCGCGTCTCTGAACTTAAGTAAACTCTCAGTTTACTTAAGTTCAGAGATGCTGAGGGAGAACTGTCAGTCAGTATAACGTTGGACCGCCCACCCCCTTCAGAGTCTGAAGGGGTTGGGCGGTCTGGCGTCATGTTGACTGACAGGCATTGTCCGGGGCAACAGGCAGCAGCACACAAGTGCGCATGAGTGGGCACGAAGGGCGATTTTTGCACCGTGCCCAGTCATGCGCACTAGTGTTTCCAAAGGCTGGCGCATGCCCATTAGGAGAGCGAGGGTTGAGCCAAGGCTCAAACCTCGGTCTCCTAATAGGTAGGCGGGCGGAGTGTAAGCCTGCTCTAAGCCAATCCTGGCGCTGCTCCAGCGCCAGGATTGGCTGAGAGGGGTCTTGCCAGCAGTGATGGGCTGTTCCAGTGAGTGTAGGCGCCTGAACGGACCCGCTCAGGTAGGATTTTATTTTAAAAACCCCACCCCCGCGCGACCCCCCCCCCTCCCCCCTCCCCCCCCTCCCCCCCCCAAGAAGATAGGTGCTGGTGAAAAAGTTTCCAAAGATTTCCTTAACTCTAGCAACAAAGTCTTGGCTGCCGAAACAATCTATCTTGACTACCTGACAAGGAGATTCTGGAAGGCAAGGAATTTATACTCTAACTTCAAAATGGCCATGCCATTATCAAACTTTGCAAGAATGTGGGTCTTTTTTTCACAAACATGATGCACAATAATAATATTATAATACATAAATACAAGTCACTGTAGCAAAAACACAATTCCCACTCTTATACAAATGATTTTGCTTATGATTCTTTTTAATAATAAACCACCTCCAAGCTGCAGAGATCAGGAATTGAAGCCACCGCTCACGCCCTCCTGGAGGATGGCAATTAAGCTCCAAGGGCGTGTGTGGGTGGGTGCAGAGGACTCCCAGCAGTGTCCAGACATATGAGGGGTGGGTGCATATGACTACCAGCAGTGTCCAGACATATGAGGAGTGGGTGCATATGACTCCCAGCAGTGTCCAGACATATGAGGGGTGGGTGCATATCACTACCAGCAGTGGCCTGCAATATGAGGAGTAGGTGCAGAGGACTCCTAGCAGTGGCCAGACCTATGAGGGGTGGGTGCAGAGGACTCCCAGCAGTGGACAGAGATATGGGGGGGTGTACATCATCATCAGATGACCACACCTACATGGTGGTATGGACGCATCCCTAACTTTGGACTATGATTTTAGTGCTATTACAACACATCACTGACAGCAGGGTCCCACTCCCAGGACGATGGATGTCTGTCACATACTGCATGACAGACCACATGTGGGTGTGAGGATATATAACACATGCATACCCACCCATGGCGGATGCAGCACAATACACACCCTGATTTCATGTCAACAGACTGTACAGTCCTGTAACTGCATACAAAACTAAGATAGCCAAAGTGAACACACACTGTCACGCACATCCCAGGAGTGTAAGGAATGTCCAGGTGCTGGTCCAACCACCAAGATGTTGTCTCTCATGGCAGGAATAGGGTTCAATTCCACCAGATACAATGCCCACAATTGTGAGTCAAGTGCCCAAATACCCTGCATAACAAGTACCATTTGTGTGGTAGGCCGTGATTACACACATGCATAGTGCTGAAAAGGGCCAATTTGTCCCTGAAGGCATTCCTACATACCCAAAACACAAGTACAGTGACTAGCAAGGATGGCACAGACGATTCAGCAGGAGACATCGGTGAGCAGGCATGGCCATTGTTGAAGGGATCCGTCACCAACAAAGGAAATGTGGACACAGGTCAGCACAACAATTATGCAACTGTTTGCAGGGAAGATGTCAGGTGCCACAGAGGAAGGAACACTTCTTGGGACAATGTCTCCAAACTAAATGAACACACACTACCAATGATTCTTTGCAGAGACATTGTGATGGCACACAGATACCATGGTCCACCTCATGACCATCATACAAAAACATTTCTCAGAACCCTAACACATTACCAGAACACCAACTCCCGTAGCCTCATCACCAACATCAAGTACCTGAAATGCAATAGTGTTGAAAGTGAAAGAAAAGGCTTTATTCAGCACCAAACAAAAAATTAATGTAAAAGATACTATGTACAAAGGCCAATGGCCAGTCCATTTCTCAAGTCCAAGGGTGGACCTACCTTGCCTGCACTAAGGAACCTCAAGGTTTGTCGACCGGGGGGGGGGGGGCATCATCTGTGGCAGGACCAGGCACCGCAGGGATATTAGGGGGAGGGGTAGGTGTGGTGGGTGCAGGGGTGGACGTCTCCACCACAGGGGGTGGGGCAGCGCCAAAGGTGGAGGTGAACTCGGCACTGCACACTGCTGCTAGGGCCTCCATCCTAACCCCTGCACCTGAAGATACCCAGGGCAAACGGAGGGTGTGGTGGCCGAGGGATGGGGTGCAGCGCTCTTGGGGAAGGGGGTGGACATGGTGGGGGACTCAACTCCCGTGCCCGGGGACTTCCTCGCCCGCTTGTGGGGTGGTGGCTCAGTGTGGGCGAGGTCCAGCTCAACCATACAGGTCTCCTTAGGTGACAGTTTGGCAGGGGAGCTAAGGGGAGTGGTTTTGGAGGGACAGGGTTGTGAGGACTGCGGACTGCGACTGTGGCTGCGTGTATGTCATCTGCCCCCAGCCCCTGTGGGTGTGCCTACATCTCCCTGAGTGTGCGTGCCAGGAGGTGTGCGCTGTGCCTTACTTGGGGGTGTGCTGGATGTGTCTGGTGGGGTGCGTGCCCGTGACTGTCTGGGTGTGAGTTGGGCAGGCATGGGAGAGGGCAGTGTGGATGGGTCCGGGGTAGGGGGGGACAGAGCGCTGCAGGAGAGAAACTGCTGCCGTCAGGGAAGAGTCCATGGACCGCAGAAACCTGCGTTGGTCAGACATCGTTGCTGACATGCCCTCCATGAACGACACCATCTGTGTGAGCAGTTTAGTGTGTCCATGGAGGACAGTCAGCACTGATACCTGCCCAACCTGCAACTGCCGCAGTATGTCTACAGACTCTTCACTGAGGGAAGCAGGGGTGACAGGGGCAGGGGGTGCGGTGCCTGGGACGAAGGAGACATGGTGGGACTCTGCACGGACAGAAGGGACGGGAGCAACTGGGAGGGCGGAGATGATAATGGAGGAGGCGGGGACAGATGTGGGGATGCTGCCAGTTGGTGTTGCAGCCTCCGCCTCCTCAAGGAGGTCAGCCTCGGACCCGTCGGCGTCGTAGCTGGTATCGTGTCCAGACAGGTCCTCCGACTGACTCCCCTCGCCCTCCGTGCCACTGGCTCCTTCTGACTGCCCAGCACTGGTGGCACTGTCGCTGGGTCCCTCCTCCAGGTCCATGCAGGTGTCTCCCTTGGTTGTGGATGATGATGCTGTGGGCAAGGAGAAGAAACCAAAATGCATCAGTCACCTGTATACATCTGACACATGAGCACAAGAACAATTGGTCACAGTGCATATCATGCAATGCATCATGAGTAACAGCTAGATAACTCCGCACATATGTAAGCCCTGTACTGCCCAGTTGGTAGACCCACTATGCCACTTGGACACCAGGAAAAAAAGAACACAAAAGGCCACAACTTGAATGAGAAATACACTGAGAAGCTAGTGTCTGTGAACCGGTGAGCACAACAATACAATGAAGTCATGCCACCTCTTGTTTAACCTGAAAGAAACAGTAGTGGTGCACCCATTGTAAACTGACACACCTCAATACTCAAGGTGTCACCACACTCAGAGACTTGTAAGTACTTTGGAACACAAAACAAAAAAATGTAGCTACCTTGGGACTCACAATACTTTACACAATCTACATGTTTTGAATGTGCCAATTAGCCATTTTGTGAAAAGAACACTCATGTGCCTGCATGAAATATGTCGCACAAGGCAGTGAACACAAAAGTACATTTACACTGTCATTGAAGAAGCTGGCACCTTTTCTAAGAAGCCACTGTTAGAAATTAATGGTGTTGCAGAAAGTACATATACATGGGCCCACGGAGGTCTTGATGTCTTGAGACCCGTCAGTTTGTATTACCACCAACAAAGGAGTCTCACAAAATCAAGAGCACTGTTGGAACATGTATATGGAGAATCTGCAACACCATTTAATTCTAACAGTGGCTTCTTAGAGTGTTCCCTGAAAGTGGAAATTTATTTTGGTGTGCACATCCTTGGGCGACTTTTTTCATGCAGGCACATCAGTGTTCTTAACACAAATCATCAAATTTCCACATTTAAAACATGAAGAACTGTTGACAAGTGCTGTGAGTGCCAATGTACAATTTTGTAAGAGTAACAACTTGAATTATGTCAGTTGTCACATGGCCATCCGTCACCTGATTACACAGTTGGATATACATATGACCTACTGCCTGTCATCTGGAGTGGCACACATGTCCACACCCAGGACAATGCATTAGCTAATGGGCCTGCAATTGGGTAGAAAAAAAGCCTAGCTGTACTGTGGGGACACCCTCATGGCAAGCCAGAATGTACACACAGATGTCATCACACAAAGTCCAAACAGCGTTGCATCTGAACCACACACAGGTGCTAAAAATGTATGCGCAGGAATCATGTTTTAAAAAAACTGACACAGGCTGCAAAGCAGGTAAATTAAGCACTGGCCAGCATCACAGGGGCACTGCACGGTGCTTCTTTGTACAGCCAAGTCTCACACACAAGTCAGACCTGGAAATGAAAAATCAGGGTTGCACATGTATGCCTCTCCTGCACACCCCACCCCATGCCTGAGTCAATGTGATTGATACAGATCAAGAAGTGACACCTCTTATTCAGGGTTACAATAACTGTGCTGTAAAAATAGCTTCATTTACACAACATCACCTCGTGGGGCTGGCAACACATATTTGTGATAAACAACCATCAACAGATTGTTGTGAATAGCCACACAGGCACTGCCCAGTGTGAGTATGCACAAGCAAAATGGTGTATCCCTTTCCAGTGGACACATGTAGCACACATTTGCAAAATACTAGCTAGGCCAGGAACAATGCCACAAAGGCAGACATATGCTGAACACACAGAGAATGTGCACAGTGTTGGATGACACACATGATTAGGAGGCCAGGGTGTCTCAGGGGACTGTAGTGGGCACACTGCTCCGTGGTCCTGGAATGAGCTGACTGTACCATGTTCAACCCTCATGGCAATATGCATATCTCCCACTCATGCACATCATGTCTGAGGCCACAACATTGGTCATGCATGCTGCAAGGGTGTTCATTTTAAAGCTCACACTCCTATGTTGAGAATCATCATCAGTGACAACAAATATGGACCCCCAACATAGTGAACAGGTCATGGCACAGGCAAGGTACCGACACAAGTCACAGACCACCCTCCCACATGATGCCGAAAGCAATGTGCACTTAGATTTACTGGCACCCTAGATGACCATGTGCAAATGTGATTACACACAGACCAGGGGACACATGTCAAGGAGGGGAAGGGATGAAAAAGAGCACCAGGTGACATTGGGGAACCGAAAATGCACTGCACATATTAACTCTGGGAGTGTATCTAGGCTACAGAGCACTTCCAAAAGCTGGCGACACATAACACGACAAACAGCCATGTACCCACCCCCTCCTTGCTGCAGTCTCTCCTGTAACTGTCTATCGAGCTCAGGGAATACCACCGCCAGGACACGTTTCATGTGGGGGGTCAGGCGTCGGCGGCCGCCGTGGGGCGTGGACTGTCGAGCCCCAGCTGGACCCGGGCGATCCGCCGGGTCCAGCACCGGATGTCCTGCCACCTCTTGCGCACCTGGGGCAGCTGCCGACGACACTCCCCCTCAGATCTCACGGCCCTGACGATGTCTTTCCAGATCACGCCCTTCTCGTAGGCAGTTACCTGTCAGGATGACAAAGTGACACAACATCAATACACCTGCTCCATGTCCCAGAGACACGCATTTGAACATCATTGAAATGTTGTACAGGGCATAGGATGCAGACAGGAATTACATCATACACAATAAGAAATTGGCCTGTGTGCAAGCCCCAATGCACTACATGGCATTGAAAGTCAACAGGTTGGCATGAGGGGTGCGACACACTTACTGATCATGCCACACACTGTGCAGCACATGCAACAGCAGGCTGAAGGGCAGCACGTGCCAAGCAGTCACATGTCCCACTCCACTGACGCACCATCAGCATACTAGACAGACACACCCAAGCACAGATCACTCGCCTGTCATTGACAACAGCGGATACAACCCTCACTCTGCACATGTGCCACTTGCCAGTGGGGTGTCACAGGTGTCATGCTAGCTCTGCAAGTCAGACACACAGCACGGCTTACTTGCAACATCCGATGGGTTGATCTGTTGCCTCCTCCATGCAGCTGTGGTGCAACACTTCACATAGACACTCACCCACATGACAAGGAACATTCACACACATCACTGTCCATGAGGTCGTACACATCATTTGGACACTCTCACCACAGGGCCACTCAACCCATACACATCTGTGGGTACAGTCACCTGTCACACCGGGGGGACCACTGAATCACCTCAGGACAATAGGAAAAAAAGCCACCAAGGATTAGCCAGGCTGAAAGTGTCATGCACTATGCAGTGAAAGTCACAGTAAGCACAATGCAAGTGAGGAGTGCACACAGGAACTACATCAGGCTCTGCATGAGAGACATCAGCATGCCCCCCCCCCCCGGGACCCACTCTAAACAACATTACATGTCTGTCCCACCTGGACACAATATTGACACTCACACAACTGGTGCATAGGCAAAGTTAGTGGACTCAGCACTCACCTGCTCCCCTGGTCTCCCATACATCTTGGTGTACTGTGGGAGGAGGACGTCCAGCAAGGCTTCATTCTCCTCCTGGGTGAATGGCTGGGCCCTCTCCACAGTACGTGACATGGTTCAGAGGAAGCAGAGACAGCAGCAGTGTGGTTGACAGGAAAGTTGTGCAGGCAAGAGCCCTCTCATGGGTTCTGGCTGCCTTATATCTGTCTTGCTGAGGGGCATTAATTTAGAGGAGAACATAGTGATTGGTCAGACTCATTCGCATCCTACGTTTACTCCAATCCCTTTAAACATACACCAATGACTTTAAACATACATCAATGACAGCATTCGCATCGTTCAAATTTTGAGCATCATGTCAAGTCAACAACCACTTTGCAACATTGTATTTTGTGGTCAACTGACTGTTCCAGGACACATGATCGACACTTTTCAACTGAAAACTCTGTCTCCATGACAACCAGCATGCATTTAGGGCCTAATACTTGTCCCTTATGTGTCCCCTATGTAATTTTGAAATCCACACACAGGTACGGTGCGTTTCACATGTACCCCTATGGCACAAGTACAATGGTTAAACGAAGCGTACACACGCGATGATAGCGGGTGTACGGTGCGTTTCACACGTACCCCTATGGCACAAGTACAATGGTGAAACGAAGCGTACACACGAGATGATAGCGGGTGTACGGTGCGTTAGACATGTACGGGTACGCACTACTTCACACGTACGGGTACGCACTAGTAGTACAGTGTGTTAGACGCCTACGGGTACGCACTAGTTCACACGTATGGGTACGCACTACTTCACACATACGGGTACGCACTAGTAGTACGGTGCGTTAGACACCTACGGGTACGCACTAGTTCACACGTACGGGTACGGACTAGTTCACACATACTGGTACACACTAGTTCACACGTACGGGTACGCACTAGTAGTACAGTTCGTTAGACACCTACGGGTACGCACTAGTTCACACGTACGGGTACGCACTACTTCACACGTACGGGTACGCACTAGTAGTACAGTGCGTTAGACACCTACGGGTACACACTAGTTCACACGTACGGGTACGCACTAGTTCACACGTACGGGTACGCACTAGTAGTACAGTGCGTTAGACACCTACGGGTACGCACTAGTTCACACGTATGGGTACGCACTAGTTCACACGTACGGGTATGCACTAGTAGTACAGTGCGTTAGACACCTACGGGTACACACTAGTTCACACGTACGGGTACGCACTAGTTCACATGTACGGGTACGCACTAGTAGTACAGTGCGTTAGACACCTACGGGTACGCACTAGTTCACACATATGGGTACGCACTAGTTCACACATATGGGTACGCACTAGTTCACACGTACGGGTACGCACTACTTCACACGTACGGGTACGCACTAGTAGTACAGTGCGTTAGACACCTACGGGTACACACTAGTTCACACGTATGGGTACGCACTAGTTCACACGTACGGGTACGCACTAGTAGTACAGTGCGTTAGACACCTACGGGTACGCACTAGTTCACACGTATGGGTACGCACTAGTTCACACGTACGGGTATGCACTAGTAGTACAGTGCGTTAGACACCTACGGGTACACACTAGTTCACACGTACGGGTACACACTAGTTCACATGTATGGGTACGCACTAGTAGTACAGTGCGTTAGACACCTACGGGTACGCACTAGTTCACACATATGGGTACGCACTAGTTCACACATACGGGTACGCACTAGTTCACACGTACGGGTACGCACTAGTTCACACGTACGGGTACGCACTAGTAGTACAGTGCGTTAGACACCTACGAGTATGCACTAGTTCACACGTACGGGTTCGCACTACTTCACACGTACGGGTATGCATTAGTAGTACAGTGCGTTAGACACGTACGGGTACGCATTTCACACGCTTACAATGGTAATACAGGCGCACACATGCCAGGAATGGAGGGCTACGAGTCGCACAAGGATGTCCATCAAGTACTTGTCATTGCATACTGTTATGTGCAGGCCCTGGGTGTGTCAGCCAGTGATATTGCACAGGTCATCTCATCTAGTTGCACAATTGATGTGTGATGACCTGTGGACACATGTCATGTGTGATGAGGCACTATGTGGCACACATCACCTTGCCACTTGCCACGTGTGTCTGTAGTCCAACTGTGTCATGCACAGCAGCAGTGGGATGGCACAGTCATCACCACCCGCACCTGTCTCCTGATGCCAAGGACATTCTATCAACTGACATGTCACGATCTGCGTGCCCCTTTGTGACTATGTCAGGTGTGTGTCATGTGTTCACATGAGCTTGCTGTCAGTGTTCTGTCAACTGCATCTGCTGTTGGTGCATCCAACATGGGTCTGTGTGGAGATGGGCATGGGACACATCTACGCACACCATGCCACATGTGGATTCCCATGGCTGTAGTGTCTGTGTGCATCGGGCATCGTATTTTCCCAGTCATACATGTCTGCGTTGTCTCAATGGCTGTGTCTTTCTCTTTTCACGTGTACCCCTTCATCGCAATGTGTTTGATATGTACATTTGACATTCCTTGTGACCTGTGCGTGTGCCTTGCAGTCAGCTATGTGGATGAGATGACATCCTTCCAATGCAGCTATGTGGTTGTGTGTCACTCCGGTGATATCTGTGGCTCATCACTCAGACTGGCCACCAACTCATTTCTGGGCATGTCATGTAGACTTGACAATCAACAGGTGTATCTGTCTTTTTGTTGGAGTGCCAGCAAGCTGGCATATGTGTCCTGTATGTATTGCACACACCCGACTCCATAGTTACCTGATGTGTATTAGCAGTGTAGCATGTGCTATGTTCATTGACATTGGCAGACTCTCAATCTTCATTCTTCCAAACAATGTCGTGCAGGGCACCGCCTGTCCCAAGACCAATGCCAGACTTGGCTGCCATGAGGAAACGTGACTGCATCCAACGTTACAGATTCACTCAACAGCTGATTGAGGACTTGACCGACAGGCTGGCACCACACCTCCAACCGCGACACAGGTATCCTACTGCGCTGACCCCAAAGATGAAGGTGATGGCAGCCCTACATTTTTTTGCCACAGGTACGTTTCAATTCACCATAGCTGATGTTGGTGGCATGTCACAGACAATGTTCAGCGGTGTCCTGCGTGATGTTTTAGCAGCCATGTTGGAGCACCTTGAGGAATTCATCACATTTCCTACTCCTGAGGAGTTGACAGATGTCAATGGTGATTTCTATGCCCTGGGAGGGATGCCCCATGTCATTGGGTCCATTGATGGTACACATGTGGCTTTGGTACCACCACAGGCACAGGAACAAGCCTATCGCAAGAGAAAACATTACCACTAGATAAATGCCCTTGTGGTGTGTCTTGCTTACATGCTGATTTGCCATGTCTGTGCACGTTTTCCAGGATCAGCACACGATGCCTACATCCTGAGGCGTAGCAGGGTGCCACAAATGATGCTGCGGCTGCACAACGAACGAGCATGTCTTGTTGGTGGGTATACTCTGTTGGTCCTGTGTGTTGCGGTATCTTTGGCTCTTACGGCATCTCCTGACCCACTTTTTTACATGATGTTTTCATGTAGGGGACTCTGGATATCCCAACATGCCATGGCTAATGACACCTCTCCGCAACCCAAGAACAGCTGCAGATCACAGGTACAACAATGCACACGGGCAGACCAGGCGAGTGATTGAGAGGACGTTTGGCCTCCTGAAGAGCCGATTCCGGTGCCTAGACAAGACAGGCGGGTCCCTCCCTTATGCCCCGGAGAAGGTGTGCCGAATCTTCCTCGTGTGCTGCATGCTGCACAACATGGCAGTTGAGAAGGCAGTGCCACTCATCCTGGATCCGGATGAGCAGGAACATCCACCCGTGGAGGATCAAGGGCTTGCTCACGAGGCTAGTGATGAGGAGGAGGATGATATCCGGAGTCAGCTCATACGCAACTTCTTCTCATAATGGTGAGTCACTGGGTATGAGTGTGCAAGCTTGTAGCATTGAGTGGCATGTGTTGCAATGTGTGTGTCCAGCTGACTGAATGCAAAGTGACTTTGATGTGTGTTCTGATGTGTCACTCGAGTGATGATGTCATGCCACACAGTTTTGCGGAGAGACTTTCTTTTAAATTTACATGTGTCCAACATTGTTCATGTTTTGTAAATGTCCATGTGTGCGGCGGGAATTGTTTTAGGTGACTTCTTGTGTGTCTGTCATTCCCAGGTTTTTGCGCCTGTTGTCTGCTTGTGTCATCTTGGTCCTCCTGCTATTCCTCATGAGGACTGCAACGTGTGCTGAATCAGCGTTCCATGCACGGACATGTGGAAATGTCAGATTAAGTAAGGATAGCAGCAAGGCTTTTTGGTGGTGGTACGGGTTGGGAATGTGTGGGCCTGCTTCTGTGCATGTTGTGGTACCATGCATACATGTCTTCTCACCATGGAGCATATAACATGTAGCATCACTCCCATGACATGATAGTCACCCTTCTTGACTGTCATCTGTAGTGGAGTGTGGCGTCTGATGAAGGCATCAATGTGTGTAAACCTTGCCTCTGAAACATTGCGGATGCTACGGGTGGACATAGTGTGGGACATCACAACAACAGGCTCTATGGGGAATTGCAGCCTCTCCGTGTGCAGCAGGATGTGTTTGGCTCATCTCCTTGACTTGTGTGCCAGTTCATTGGGATTGACATCATCCGTGTTGTGAAGGGGGGGTCCAGCGTATGTCCCACATGTTCTGTCAACTGACCTGTGAGTCTGTTCACATGGATGCATTTCCCTTTGTGTGTGTATGTGGAATAAAGGTGTTCAGCACAATCCAAAGTGCCTCATCTCTGTCACTGCAGCTCTCTTGCCAGTTTGCATGCGTCATCTATGGCATACTTGTCAAATATTGAGCATATGTGTATGTGTACTTCGGCAACATGCATGCAGTTCTTCATGGATAATAATATCTATTGTGCATGAAGTCCCTGGTTGGGTATGTATTTGTGCAGGTTGCTCCACACAACGGGACGTGAACACATGCTGATGGTGTGTCTCCTGTGCGCAGCTCCGCATTTTGTTGCCTGACCCTGTGACGGTCATTTTTGGTGATTGGTCATACATTTTCTCGCAGTGACCTATGAGTTACCTGACACTCCTTCCTTTACATACACCTGTTGCACTGTGCCTTTCTGACCTCCTTGTCTTTGTGTGTTACTTTTTGCCTAGTTTCTCACCCCTTCCGCCTGCTGCTGCCTCACCTGTGGCACCGCCCCGCCGAGTGCCATGATTCAGACACCCACACGCCTCCAAAATGCTCCTCCCTTCCCCCCTCCACCCATTCTTAATGCAGCCAGCAGCTTGTCTGTGCCACTGTTGCGCCAACGCCGTGCCAAAGGCAGGACCGTCTGCGGCTGCAACGTGCACAGTGCACGAGCCTCTGGTCTTTGCATGACCCACGTCACACAACAGGCTCATGCTGCAGACAACCTCAAAGCAATGTCCTCCACACAATCATCCGCCTGCTATCAGGCAACCCCTAAGCGCACACACAACACCTTCGCATGCTGAGTGTGCAACTCAAACTGCCTACACAGCGCTGCCCAGCCTACCAGACCCTGTCAGAACAACCAGGTCATGTGCCTCCTACTCCACACCCGCTCTGTCCACCAGCATGCCATTGGACTCTGTTACCTCCTCAACACAACAGGCCCACACATCACCTTCATGACAGTAACCTGGACATAAGCATCCTCAGCACACGACTTCTTCATTGCCATCTCAGACGGATACAAGATCACCCGCAGGGACGGCACCAACAATCCCGGAGGATGAATTGCAATTGATTTACAAGTACACCCTCAGAGTCACAAATCCGGGTTTGCAGCAACTCCCTGGCAACCCTCAGAGTAACACTCATCTACAGATCTCCAGGCCTACATCCACAATTGCGCTAAGCTATCAACACGTACATCTGCACGCACGCCCTCACCTCCACAGGCTACATGTGGCTGGGGGCCAGTAACTTCTGGCTGAAGGAGAACCACACCACCATCCATCATTGGTCCATCAACATTTTAATCGACGTCTCCGACAAGCAACACACTGCCCCACACCCTGCTAACAATCACCCAAAGATGCTTGATGTAAGTCACCACAGACAAGCTGTGTGGGACACTCAAAACAACACCAACACAACACCCTGAAACCTCACGCACTGGATCAGCAACTGATCCAACAATCTTTCCACATTGACGGACTTTCCTGTGAAGCACAACAATAGTTAAGGCACCTGTGACAAGGCAGACCTACTGGACTCCTACAGACGTAGCCGGACTCTTGTGCACACCTTTCAACACAAAGAGCCATAATTTAGCTTACAGGCCTGGAAAAGACCACACACAGCCATCACCATATCATCAGCAAGGACAAGTGGAGATCCTTCAGATAGTGCGAGACACCAAAAGACACGACATCCAGGAGCTCATCAGCATTGTGAGTGAACTGACTGCAGATCTCCATCCAAGACACCCCACCCTTGCAAGGCAGATCACATCCCTTGCAACTTTGTACCACTACTAGCTCATGGCCATACACAACAGCCTTGGCACACAGACAGCACTATTATCCGCAGGACAAACCCCCCTCAGGTTCTAGACTCCCGTCAGCAGCAAGTACACCACCTGGCTCGTGTGCACCATCCACTCTGGCTCTCCATCAGGCCCCTTCCCACACAACATCTCAACCACATCATTCCCCATCCTTGAAGCCCACGTCCAGCGCGTCCTGAATGTCTCCTTTGAGTTAGCCACATTCCATGGGTGCTGGAGGCATGCAGAGACCCAGGCCCTTCTTAAACAACGGACGGCAGTACCGCAGGATCTCCTGGTACATCACCCTGCTTCCCTACCCAGCAAATGTCATCTGGAAGACACTCAACAAGCAACTGACATATCTCCTCCACGCAACCAGCTCCAGGCAACCGGCACCAGACCATATTCCACATTAATCACACCACTGCAACCGTCATCATTGCCACCACCAACGACAACTTTGCCCTGCTCAACAATGGTGAGCCCACCCCCCTTGACCTCTCAACGGCATTGTACACCATGTGCTACCACACTGTCAGCTCACACATCTCCAACACTGGTATCCAGAGGAGGGCCCAGGATTAAATCAAAAAGTAGCTCACCAGCAAGACCCAGGGAGTCTGCCTCCACCCTGCAGCATGTAGTACACTGGGATCATGTGGCACATGCCCCAGGGCTCTTCTCTCAGCGTGACGATCTTCAATGTCTCCATTACCCCCCTCTCCACCATCACATGCGCACACGACCTCATCATCATCTCGTATGCCATTGACACCCAGCTGCTCCTCAAACTCACCAAAGAGCCAGCCATTGCCAGATCTAAACTTCAAGAAGGCATGAGATCCGTTGACCAATGGCTGAACATCAGCCACCTGAGGCTGGACTTGGACAGCACTGAGGTCATCATCTGAGGATTGTCCCCTTACGGCTGTGTCAACTCCTTGTGTCCCACTGGTCTGGGCACCACACCAGCACCCAGTGGCCACGCACACAAGCTGGTGTTCATCATGGACCCATCGCTGACAACTACCATTCAACTCAACACCATCTGTACCTTATGCTGCAACACCCTCCGCATGCTGCAAATGATCCACAGATAGATCCACTACAAGGCAAGACTGACCGTCCCCCAGGTCCACGACACCAGCCGGCTCAACTACAGCACCGGCCTCTACGTAGAACAACAGCAAAACTACAGGAGAAGTTGTCCACATCCAGGGTGCATCTGCCCACCTCATCTTCAACATCCCCAGCCCCAGCCACATCACCGTCCACCTGAGATAGCTAGAATGGCTCACTGTCTGCTGCAGGATCACCTTCAGACTCCTCAACCACACTCAGGAGGCAGTCCACAACCCCAGACCTAAAACTAACCTTGGATGTCTGTCATCCAACACCCCGTTGGCCCAACTCCGTGCAGCCCACCTTGCCCTTGCCACCATTCATCACATCCACATAAACACTGCATGCAGGAGATAGTTCTCCCACCTCGCAAAACAGACCTGGGACTCCCTCCCCGGGCACTTCAACATGACCCATGACCTCTACACTTTCATGATACTCTTCCAAATTGGTCTGTCTGAGCAGTATTGCAAGCCCACCCTCAGCAGCTTGAGGCCATCACGGGTGAGTATTGGGCTCCATGTTTGTATTTGGTGATACATTGAGACACATGTGTGTCCTCGACTAGACTCAGATCCAAGTGTATGGATGGCTGGAGTTAGTTCCACACTCAGGCATACTTTGACATATCCCCACACATATGTTGTGGACTCATGCTAAATGACTGCAACATGAAATTTCACGTATTAATTATTTAATTATAGGTCTGGGGCGTGATTTGTGCACTGTAAAAGGTGCAATGCAGGGACCATAGAATCCAAAGTTCACAGATGATGGGATCCTTGTCATTTGATGTCATCAGATTCCAGACCACAGTGTTTGGCATCATTAGTCAGACTGTGACCAGCAAGTCCATATGGCAGATGATGTCAGTCAATGAGGTGATGCTGTCGCACATGAAGGCCAGGTGCCAGGCCAGGTGACCTGAGAGATGTGGATGGTCCACTGCCTCTCACGGTCTTTTCCGTGGACGACCCACCTTCCTCCGGGGACCCTCAGATGCAGGCCTTGACGTTGCTTGGGACGCTCCGTCGGATGAATCCTCCTCCTCCTCCTCCTCCCTCCCTGTGGCTGGTGGTGGTCTTCGCCTGGTGGCACAGGGAGGGTTGGCCATGTTGTCTGCGATCCGACGGAGTGAATGGCTTATGTCCCTTTGCACCGCCAGGAGCTCAGCCAGTCTTGCCTCCATCCATCCTTGGTGTTCTTGTTGACTGGCGTGTTGCTCGGCCTGCTGGTTCTTGATCTCTGTGAGGGTCAGCACTACCTGGCTGAACTCCCTGGTGTCACGCCGGTATGCCTCCATGATGTTGTGTATGTGTGACATACCGGTCCCTTCAGCTGGCTGGTCAGGGTTTCGCCTGCCTCCACTCCCACCACCCCTGCCCACACGAGCCTGGCCTGCCGTTGTGGGCACATCAGGTCTACGGGACCCCTGAGGGATGGCAGTGTTGACTGCCTCCTCCTGGGTGCCCGGCGCTCCTTGTCCCTCCTGGTCAGACTGGCTCAGTTGTTCACTGTGGGCAGGGCTCCTCGGTGTCTCCTGGGATGTGTCAGGAATGGGGGTGGTGGTTGGCACAGATGGTCCTGAACCAGGTTCTGCAGAGGCTTGGACACCAGAGGGTCCAGGTCGGTCGGGGTCATCCGCGGAATGTTGAGAGATGTCGCTGCCGGTGGGATCAGGTTCCTCCCGGGCCAGGGACTGTGAATCTTCACCCCCATTGTTGGGGGTAGATTCCTCACGTTGCCCTGTGTGTGAGGCAGACAATGTTAATGCTGTTTCATGCAACATGCATGTATCATACACATTCAAGTTGGCACTGTTCCTCCAGGTAGTTGTATGTGCCTAGCATTCTCCTCAATGTTCACTTGTGGATGGGTATGTTGCGGGGGACAGATTGATATGTTCTCCTGAGTCTTTGACATGTAGATTTTTGGCTTGAGTGCTTCTTTGGCTATGTATTGGTGTTGTTGTGTTACATGTCCATTGTGACAGTGTGTAAATCCATTGCCTGTCCCGGGGGTGTCTGCTTGTGTAAGGGGTGTGTGTGACAGGGCCTGCTGGTGGGTGTAGTGTGATTTGGCACTGGGGCTCCCAGGTGATGTAGCTGTCCCCCCATGGGGCATGCTGCCATGACAGTGAGTGTGAGTTCCTGTCCTAGATATCTGACCTGGTTGTCTTGGTATTTGTGTTTGCACTGGTCACAGGAGGGCCTTGTGCTGCCTACACCCGGGCCGAGTGTGAGCTATCTTGTCAGTACTTTCCCAATCCCTGTGCATGGTGCATGGGTATGTACCTGGGCCATATGGGATGAGGGCAATTGTGTGTGATTTGGAGTTCAACTATGTGTTTTGTGCCACCCACCCTCCCAGCATACCGGACATCCATTCTTGGTTTGCTGCTTCATGTAGCATGGCGTTACAACAGACAAATGATGGACGTAATGCTGACAATGCAGACATTCTCCCCCAGTCAAGAGATCTGGGTTAAATCCATCGTTCTTTTGCCCACTACGCCACCCCAGTTCAGACATGGCCATATGCAAATCAGTCTTGACCCTGTGCCTCATGGGAACAGTCCAGCCCGAACTGCAGAGCCATGTCTTCCCTGGACCAGAATCAAGCATCCTAGGACCGGTTTCTGGCTATCAGCCGTCATCAGCCAGGATAGCTTGACTCCAGTGGCGTAGTGAGCACAGGACCCACGTCTGTAGCATGGGACATAGCATGGCCGTGCTTTCTCAATGGAGCATACACATGTTAGTGGCATTAGCATTATTTTTGACTGTGGTTGTGGCCGGTGAGGGCTTGGGGGTAGTTGTGTGCATTTTGTGTAGTTGGGGTGTGGATGCCATTACCCCCATGTTACGTAAGTTAAAGCAGAAGAGGAAGGTGCACCAGTAAAAAGTCCAGGTCCAAACAATTTTTTTTTAGGTATTCTTTTAATTTTCTTGTAAAAAGACTGCGAGTCTTTTTACAAGAAAATTAAAAGAATACCTCAAAAAAAATTGTTTGGACCTGGACTTTTTACTGGTGCACCTTCCTCTTCTGCTTTATCTTACACAACTGGTCTCCAGTGGAGTCGATCTACGGCGTGCTCCTGGAAGATTTGTGCACAGGAACTGAATTTTTAACTAAAAATTTGGGATTTAAAGTGCTTAACTTATGGTCAGCCGTAGTTTGTTCTTTTGCAACATGTTACGTAAGTTGTTTATGTACTCACCAGGCTCTGGAAGTCCTTGCAGTCCATGTACTCCCACCGGCGGAAGCAGGGCCATCACCTTCTCCTCACAGGGATGGTAATGTACTGGTCTGCGGGGCGCACCACCTCCAGTGATGTTGCTTTGGGCATAGTCATCATTCATTTTGTGCTTGACCGCCCTCCGCAGATCGTACCACCTGGCTTGGCATTCATTCCTGGTCCTTCTGATGGGTGCAACAGCATTCACCCTATCGACGATCCTCTGCCACAGGCGTGATCTTTCGGCTATGCTGGTCTGTCTGACCAACGTTCCAAACAGCTGTGGCTCGACTCTGATGACTTCATTGACAAGGATGTCCAGCTCCTCCCTTGTGAACTTGGGATTCTTGTCTGTGGGCATGGTGTGGGGTGAGGTTGTGGATGGTTGTGGGTCTGAATGTGACGGTGTGGGTGTGAATGTGTAGAGGGGGTATGTGTGAAGGAGGTTGTGTGACGGAGTATATGTTAAGGTGGATGGGTGCAGTTGTTGGTGTGTGCTCTCTAGCTGCAGTGAGTCTGTTGCAAAGGCTCATGGTTTGTGTGTGTGGGCCCTTTTTATTGGTCCATTTGTGGGTGGGCCTCAGTTTGAATTTTTGGTGGGTGTGTTATAAGGGGTGGTTGTGAGTTTGCCCCTCTGTTTGCCTGTTTGGATGTGTCCAGGTCAGTCATTTCCATTTTTTGTGCACTGTAGACGTGTTTTGTGGTGTTGTGCGAGTCAAATAGACCCTCCTTGTGCTGTTTTACAGTGTCCGTGGTTCAGTACGGTACAGGGGTACGAGTCATACAGGCCCACTACCCATGCGTTGTGTATGTACGGTGCGTACACGGCCATTGCTATGTAAGGTGCGTACACCGCCATTGCATATGTACGGTGCGTACACCGCCATTGCTATGTACGGTGCGTACAACAACATTGGTGCGTACGACATTGCGTATGTACGGTGCGTACACCGCCATTGCGTATGTACGGTGCGTAATACAAAATTGGTGCGTACAACAACATTGCGTATGTACGGTGCGTACACCGACATTGCATATGTACAAATCATTCCCCGTGTACGGGACGTTTTCCGTACGATTCGTAAATCAGAAAGTCGGTCCGGATCGTACTTGTACGCTCGGACTGTCTTTTTACGATTCGTACGGAAAAGTGTCTGGGTCCGTCTCGTACAACTTTTCCCGCTACGATTCGTACGGATCGGGCCGATCCATATGTACTTTTTCCCGTACGAATCGTACTTCACGGGTCGGACGTGACTTCTACGATTCGTACGGAAAAAAATACGGATACGATTCGTACGGGAAAAAAAAATACAGGATCGGAATCGGCCCCATAATTTGCATAAGTCGCTAACTTAATATTGGATGAGGTAACTCTCGTATGCAATATCTGCATTAAGCTTTGACTGTTTCAGGTATGGTTCAAGGCACAAGTTAAATAGCTATGGGAATAAGGGACATCCCTGACCTGTTCCCCTATAGATTGCATATCTACCTGACATGATTCCCATACATCCCACCTGAGCCGTTAATTCTCATAAAGATATTTAATTCTATGAATAAAGAATGCACCAAAACCAAAATGGTGGAACACTTTCCATAAAAAAGGGCCAGGATACTTTATTGAAGGCTTTCTTGGCGTCAAGCATTATCATCACAGTTGGCATTCCCATAACAATAGCAATATGAAGCTGTAGCTAAATTTGTATGGTCAGTTTTGTCTCCTGATGGAACAAATCCATGTTGCTTAGGGTCAATTCATCCTACATTCCAAGGTGACATTTCATTGGTCAATATTTTTGCAAACATTTTGGAATCATAATTTTTTAAGAGAGATCGGCCTATATGAGCCACATAGGGGCCGATTAGGATGGCGGGCAGACATCCTAGCGGTGCTGGGACCGGCCGCCAGTGGTGTGGCGGTCCCGCACCTGCAATTAGGATGCTACCGCCACCGTGGCATCCTCCAGTCCCAGCATTGTGTGCATTGTCATGCACAAGGTGACAGGCATCGCGCAGTACCTGCCACCTTGTCCATGACAAGGTAGGGGGGGTACCATAGGTACCCCCCACCCCCCGAAACCCTGGGGGCCCGCAATGGGCCCCCAACAGCAAATTCCGCATGCCATTCCGTGGTGGCATCTCCGCCACGGAAAGGCTGCTTCCCGCACCCATGCTAATATGCATGGCAGTGTCTAGCAGACACCGCCACCATATCTAGCCCCTTTTCCGCCCGGTCGACTGGTCAACCGGCGGAAAACCGGCGGACGGTCTTTCCGTTCACTGGGGTCCCCCGCCAAACTAATATGGCGGGGGGAACTGGGTGGCAGGCGGAGGGAAATGTAGAGCGGATCGGTAGCGATCCGCCTTACATCGTAATAGCCCCTTAGTTTCGGACCTTTATTTTTCTTTAACAATATAGCAATATTAGGTTATTTCTAAGATGGAGGTCATAAGGTCCCATTCTCAAAACAAACATTAACAGAAGATAATGTGCTGCATTTTGGAAAAGCTTTTATAGAAATCAGAAGGAATAGAATCTGGAGCCTTGCCATTAGGTAAGCTATTTATAGCTTGTTCTACTTCTTGTATCGTAATAGGGTTTCCAACATCTATCGCTGAGTCTCAGTTAATTTGGGGAGATTGTGATGGACTAAGTAAGATAGAACCTGATATCTGAGATAAATATTATTATTGTTGCATAATAATCTTTTAAAACAGCAACAATATAATTTTTATTGGGGATTTTCTTGACCCTGCAAGTCTATAATAATATCTATAGTGTTCTTAGTAGCCTATTCTTTAATTTTGACAGCCAGAATATTCTGTGTATCTTCATTATTTATAAAAGTGTAATACAGCTTTCAAACATGTCATGTACCATTTTATCCAAAATCTTTTTCTTTAAAACTCGTTTAATTATAATAAATGTATCATAAATTTGATTCTGTGTTACATTGGGTAAATAATTTTGAATTGTTACAGGATGTTCTACTTCTAAATTGTTTTCATTCCCTTGAAATTATAAATTATAATGGGTCAGCCCATCCTTGTATCGCTGCTTTTTTTTTTTTTTAAAAACCTTTATTTATACCAACATGTGTCACAGCTATTCAGCCGACATCCCGGAGGTCCGGCAGCTTGATAAGAACAACACGTGAAAGGGTCCATGTCAATAGAACAGGAGTAACTAAGGTTTAGTTTTTAAATTAAACAAAAAAAAATGCAAAACAAAATGAAGGCAGAGCATATAGTATACATGCGCAAGGTCGCAGTTGGGGCGAGGTCCCACTCCCATCCGCAGGTCAATGCAACACACTAAAGGAGTGGGGGGAAAGCAGAGGTATGGACTCCAAGTTATAGTCCGTTTTACGTCTAAAGTTGGAAATAGAGCTAGAGGGAAAGCTGCACATCGGGCGTTTCAGTAGCCGGGGGGCACACAGATATCACCCCTATAGTGGTTCCAGCTCCCCCATATCTTATGCCATTTCTTAGGGCGGCCTCGGGCACTGTACACCGTTTTCTCTCGGAACATGCCCCAGTCCATATTTTCCATCCATGTTACCAAAGTGGGGGGTCTCTGGGATCCCCACAGCTGCGCAATATCTCGCTTCGCCACCATATTCCCCAGGGTCACCCATTGGGTTTGCGCGGCATCATAATCGGTGGGACCCCAGACATTCAGTAGGCAACGTCGTGCCTCCGGTAGCAGTGCGATACCCGTGACCTCTTCCATCACATCATGAATTTGTTTCCAGAACTGTGTGATCTCCCCACATTCCCAAATAATGTGTAGAAAGGTGCCCAACATCCCGCAGCCTCTCTTGCATAGGCCATCTTCAGAAAAACCCATGTGGATCAGGCGGGGCCCCGTAACATAAACCCTGTGAAGTATCTTGAGCTGCACCAGCCTAAGTCTCTCCGGGATCGCAACCTCCTTCGGAGAGGAGATGGCATACTGCCAGTCCTCATCGTCCAACTCGAGACCATCCCTAGTCCACTGTTCGCACACATCGAGGAGGAGATCTGTCCGAACGTTAACAAGCTTCTTGTAGATCAAGGAGATTGTACTCTCTGGCATATGGCCATCTAGAATCCTGTCCTCCAAAGGGGAGAACTCAGGCACGACCTCCCCCTCGGCAAAGACAGATAGCAGAGCATGACGCACCTGGGCATATCGAAAGTACTCAGTACCCCCTAATTCGTACTCCGTCTGCAGCGTCTCAAACGATTTCACCACACCCTTAGCCAGCAGATCCCCAACTCTAGAAATCCCAATTAGGTCCCACTTCTCAAACCCTTTCGTATGCCACAATCTCCCCAATTTATCGGATTCGAAAAGTGGAGTAGCCCGGGTAAGCCTGTCCTTCCAACCCAACGAATTTGTAACCGCCTTCCACACATGCACCGTCGTCTTAGTTGGCCCTGTGAGAGACCCATCCAGCGATTTGGAATACAGCGCCCTAAGAAAATTACCCCCTCGCAACAACCATCGATCCATAGCAAAGCCAGGGTTCAACGCCGGACCATGAACACAGTGATTAATCGCTCCCAACTGGGTAGCCCAGTAATATCTTCTGATGTCAGGGAGTGCAGTCCCCCCGTCATACCATGGAAGGGTCAACTTTGCAATAGCTATAAGCGGTCGACCATCCCACAACAGCGAGCGCTGGAGACTCTCCACCTCACGAAAATAACTGGCCGGAACTAGTTCTAGGGTATTCTGTAAGGCATAGAGAAATCGGGAAAGAGACATCATTTTAAACAATACGGCACGGCCCAGGAGGGAGAGCGGCAGCCGCCGCCAACCCACAACGTCCCGTCGCAAGCGTGACAACGGAGGAAGTAGGTTCTTCTCATAGCGGACAGATGGATCGGTGGAGATATATATCCCTAAGTACAGAAAACCCTGCTGGGCAATCTGGATGGAGCAATTCCGCGGGACAATAGGGGTGTCTCCACTTAGAACATAGAGATGCGACTTTCTCCAGTTAATGGCGAGACCCGAGTTTCTACCAAAAGAATTTAAGACGTCACAGACCACGATGAGGGACTTCCTAGGTGAGGTCAGGTATAACAAAATGTCGTCCGCATACAAAGAAATACGGTCCTCGTGGTCTGGCGACCATCTGATTCCTTTTATATCTGGCTGCCATCTAATCCATGCCGCCAGTGGTTCAAGGGCGAGGGCAAACAATAGTGGCGACAGAGGACAACCCTGCCGGGTGCCCCTCCCAAGCTCAAACGGATATGACGCCCTACCGTTAACCGCAACTTTAGCCAAAGGTTCCTCATAGAGTAGCCTAATCCAGCCTATAAAACCCGTGCCGAAATCAAATTTTGTCAAAGCTGCCTACAGGTACGGCCACTCCACAGTGTCGAAAGCCATCGTGGCATCAAGTGACGCCAAGATGGCCGACTCCCGCAGCGTCCCAACCCTCGCGAGCACCCCATGGAGTCGCCTGAGGTTCAATGCGGTGTTGCGGTGTGGGATAAAACCGGATTGATCCTGGCGGATCAAGTCCCCAATGACCCTTATCAAACGGTTAGCCAACAGTTTGGCGAGGATTTTTGGCTCAGCATTGAGTAGTGAAAACGGCCTATACGAGCCACATCTATTACTGGGATTGCCATCTTTGTGTATTACCACTATTGTCGCCAGACGTTGATCGAATGGGAAACACCCGCTCTCCCGCGCCTCTACAAACATGTCTCGCAAGTGCGGGGCAATCTTATCCAGTCTGAGTTTATACAGCTCGATCGGTAAGCCATTCGAGCCCGAGGCCTTGCCCGGGCGTAGCGAGCGAATAGCAGCTGCTACCTCTTCCGCTGTGATGTCACCGTCAAGGTCTTCCCTGTCTATGTCCGAGAGACATGGCAGGGCTATATCACGCAACAGTTCCTGCGAGTCCTCCTCCGGCCAGTCCGACACGGAAGCGTAGACCGTACGGAAGTGGTCCACGAAACACTGGGCTATCCAATCGGGATCAATGACAATGTCACCACCAACTGTCACTATTTCGGGCACAACTCTATTCACTCGTTCTTTTTTGTCGAGCCACGCGATTAATTTCCCAGCCTTGTCCCCTACGTCATACAATCGCCCTTGTTGCTCCCTGCTAAGAACCTTGGCCGTGTTCGTCACCAGTGCCTTATATTCAGACTGTTTTAATCTCAGCTTGTGCAGTGTATCCGCCGTAACCTCATCTTCCAGAGCTGCCTCTAATA
Source organism: Triturus cristatus (assembly GCF_964204655.1). Taxonomy (NCBI): domain Eukaryota; kingdom Metazoa; phylum Chordata; class Amphibia; order Caudata; family Salamandridae; genus Triturus; species Triturus cristatus. The sequence goes on from NC_140593.1 coordinate 1,082,157,630, forward strand.
CCGCTATCTCAGACTCAATCTGCCCCACCTCCGCGTCTCTACGACGTTTGACATCCGCTATCAAGGAGAGAGCCTCCCCTCTCAGCACCGTTTTAAACGCTTCCCACAAAGACATCGCGGATTTAACCGAACCAAGATTTTCCAGGAAGTAGAGATCAACCGCTTTCAGCAACGTGCTACGAGTACTAGGGTCACGGAAGTACCAGGGGTTAATAGGAGCCACCCTACCCGACGCCCCCCGGCCAAAGTCCATACAAATCCACACCGGCAAGTGATCGGAGATGCCCCTAGCCATATGCCTAGCCTCGGACACCAATGAAGCCTGGGCAGCCAAAGTGAGAACATAATCTATTCTGGAGAGGCTACCATGTGCCCCAGAGTGAAAAGTGTACTGCCGCTGAGTGGGATGCAGCAGCCTCCAGCAGTCAACCAGGCCTAGTGTATCAAGGAGGTCTGGGAGCCATCTCTGAGCCCCCCCAGGGTCTCTCGGCGGATGTCTGTCTAGTTGTCCGGAACCAACTGCATTAAAGTCACCACCCACCAACAGCACGCCCTCAGGGAGATCCAGCATAGCCCTCCCCAAGTCGGCAAACGTGGCGGTCTGCAGGCCAGGAGGGACATAAACAGAAACCAAAGCCAGTGTTCTGCCCTCCCACCTCCCAGCAACAGCCACAAAGCGCCCCAGCTCATCAACAGTAGTAGAATCAATCTCAAACGGCAGCGAGGCCCTAACAAGTATTCCAGCCCCCCGTGATCCCAAGGAAAACCCGAGTGCGCAACAAATTTATAACCCTTTCTATTGAGTGCATGACACATGTTTCCTATCAGGTGCGTCTCCTGCAGCAAGACTACGTCAGGAGAGCACCGCTTCAGAAACTGCAGTACAATCCCACGCTTAATACGATCCCCCAAGCCGTTGACATTCCAACTAAGTATATTCAAACCCCTACCCCCATCACGAAATGGTAAGAAATCCCCACCCCCCCCCCAGAGAGCTGCACTTGAGCGAAAAAGACTTGCATTGCGATACCTTGCAAAGAAAAAAACAACATCCACCCCAACAGACCCATACCACCCCCCTCCCTGCACCCCTGCATAAGCCTGAAGAGCCCCCGCAACTTGCAGTGTGCCTGTCGCCCTAGCAAAAACTAATCTACAAGAAGAAACCCCGTAGGAGGAAAGAGTTCCCATTGTACCCCCCGCCGCCCCACGAAAAATAACCATCGGAGAGAACGAAAATCAGCGAACCACTGTCCCGGGCATAGTCAGAATATTCGATCACCGGAGTCCTCACTCTTGTTCGTCCTGACCACCTGCTGCACCACCAGCATGATCCCCACTAGTCCGCCGCTGAGGCAATGTATCGAGCCATTCCCCGGCCATGTCCGCCAAGTCAAATAAAAAGGTGCGCTCTTCGTACTCGACGCGCAACTTGGCTGGGAAGAGCATGGCGTACTTCAGACCCATCTCACGTAGCCTCCTCTTAACCCCCATGAAACTCTGCCGTTGCTTCTGCACCGCCTGGGTGAAGTCAGGATAAAAACTCACTGCAGTGTTCTGGAAGGTGACTGGTCCGGACACTCGTGATGCTTGTAGAATGGCGTCGCGGTCCCTGAAATTAAAGATCCTGGCAACAATCGGTCTCGGGGGGGCCCCCACCTTGGGCCTCCCTCCTGGGACTCTGTGGGCCCGCTCGACCGCAAAGAACTTGCTGAGGCCCTTGGGCGCCAGGTGGTTAACCACCAAGTCCTCAACAAACAAATCCGCAGATTGCTCCTCCGATTTTTCCGGAACACCAACAATGCGCACGTTATTGCGTCGTGCCCGGCCTTCAAAATCCTCCATCTTGCGGGCAAAGAGATCATTGGCAGTCCTTAGCGTGCGGACCTCTATTTGCAGGTCAGAGACGTCCCCCGCAAGGCTAGAGGTCTTTAGGTCCAACGATTTAACTCTCTCGTTGGTTTTCCCCAGGTCAGCGCGAAGCAAGTTAACATCCACTGAGATAGTATCCACCTTGTGTGCCAGGGCCTCGAACTGTTGCCCAATGGAGGACTTCATCCCCTCAATGGCACCCATGATGTCAATTCCGGGTCGGGGAGCGAACCATCTCTCGGTACTTCCTGCGGCCTTCCCGGTCCACTTGGCGATCCCTTTTGCTGGGCATAGCGATCCATATTGTTCGTTTGAACGTAGCCCCCTCGCCTGGTATTCTTGGGCTTCTGTTTGTCAGCTTCCGATTTGGCCGACATCATCGACTCCGGAACAGTCAGCGTCAAAGACAAGGCACTCAGCCAGCCAATTAATACGAAGTCAACTGTAGCCTAAACGCCCGATTCAGGTCAAGGCATGGGCAGGTCGAGCTACAGGCGACCACTGCCCAAGGTACTCTCGGGCCAAGGCACGCAGTTGCCGAGAAAGCGAAAGTGAAGACAACACCCATCCGATGGTCTGCACCCCACACGGCCGCTGTTGTTCAATTATAGTCCTGGCCCAGGCCAACGCAGGACCCGTGCGTCTCCCGGGGGTAGGCCGCGAACTTCCACTTGTCACAACTTCGGTCCCCGGTGAACGATTTCAGTCCGGATTACGACATTAGCCTCAGCAATGGTTCGTCTCCAATTTGCCGGATACGTGACACAGGATGCGTTTCAGGATAGTTGCCGGAGGGCACGAGGGTCTCGGGTGCTCTGTGCTCACGCACCCATCTTGGTCCTGCGCTAGGCTCCTCATCTGTATCGCTGCTTTTAAGCAATTTTATACCGACATAATGCTAATATAGTTAATTTCCCCAAAATCTGTAATTATTTTAGAAATATACATGCAATAATTTGCATCTATGAGAATCTTTCTATCAAAAGTCTATTTGCATTTGGTATTTAAAGGAAAATTAAATAAATTGCTAATACAAAATAATTATGATTAGATAATACCCAAGGATACATATGTGTTAGACCTGTCAGCCTTAGGATAGTCTTCCCCCAAACCATTTGCCTCACTCCTTCATTTTTGCTGATCTCAGTTTTGTTAGCTTTGGGACTCTGTGCACTTGACCACTGCTAACTAGTGCTAAAGTGTGTGTGCTGACTCCCTAAAACATGGTAACATTGGCTTATACCCAATTGGCACATTTAATTTACTTGTAAGTCCCTAATAAACCACATGCACCCCGGGCCTGTAAATTAAATGCTGCTATTGGACCTGCAGCACTCATAGTGCCACCCACCTAAGTAGCCTTTATTCCATGCCTGCCATTGCAGCCTGTGTGTGCAGTTTGAAACAGCCATTTTGACCTGGCAAAATAAACCTTTTGCCAGGCCTAAACCTAACTTTTTAATACATATAACTCACCCCTAGGGTAGATCCTTAGCAGTCCATTGAGCAGGGTGCAGTGTAGTTTAAAAGTTGGGCATGTACCTGTAAGTTTTACATGTCCTGGTAGAGAACAAACAATAGGATAACATTGGGTTTTCTTATGACATTTAATGAGTGATAACTTTCAATTGGGATCAGGAAGGAAGGTTGTGTTTGGCGTCTATAGAATTGTAATTTAAAACCCTCTTTAATGGTAACGTCGGATTTTAAGTCACAATTGAGAAAATGTCACTTTTAGAAAGTTTGATTTTTTTTGCTAACCATTTGATGCCTGTAGCCTGTTCCTGGGTCACACGACTAGGTGTAGTTGGTCTTGCTGTATTGCTCCCAAACAGTCAGACAAAGGGAGAATAGGTGTTGGTAGGATGGGCCATTTCAGACTTGATGAGGGGGAGGAGATGTCACCTAACACACTTGCACATCACAATGGCTCGGCCTGAGCACACTCTCAAAGGGTTTGACACTAGTCTTTTGTGTCCCCAGACAAGCTGGGGCCAGGGCAGGGAGGAAAGAAATTCCAAACACCTCTGAGAGTGGAAACCTCCAGAACCTTCTCCTACTTCAAAGGATGGCATCAGGTATAAATATTGGGACCGTCAGACCAATTATTCAGTACGCCTGAAAGACTCTGAAGGACTGCTACTCTGTTGACAAGTTGCCTGAATGAAAAGGATTGTACGTGCCGCTTGATCCCAGGACCAGCAAACCAGCCTCCTGATCAGAGCTTCAGGGATAGAAAAAGCTCCAACCATCTTGAAACCAGCACCTGGACTCTACTTGCTGTGTGTCTTTCCCACCAAGTGGTGCCACCCCAGTCCTGGACCCTTGGAAGTGGGTCTGAAGGTGCTCTGCCAGTGCACCTGTGGTCTTGTGAGCATAACCGACAAAGAAAGACGCAACTCCTCAGAATTCCGCTTTGGAAGCTCCTTTGCATGACGTATCCCCAATGCAGGACTTTGCATCAGAGCCCGCAGCTTCTTCTGCACCACAGCTGCATGAATCAGTGCTGACGCAGGACTTCGCATTGCAGCTCCACAGTTTTTTTCTGAACATCTGGCGAGAGAGGCATCCTCGATGCAAGACTTCGTATTGCAAGCCCCTCGTCGACTGCATCCTTGACGACGATGCAGGACTCCGCGTCATAGCCCCTCGGAACCACCGATCCTGCCCGCTCTCCATTGCGGTCCGTCTGAACTTGGGACTTTGTCCCATTCTGGCAAAACCAGATAACCACAGTTGGCGCTTTAAACTTTTTAGCCACTATTCTTACTTAAATCTTTAAAAATGCATACCTCCGGTTCTACTCATTGGATTTTTATCGTTTTAGCCTCAAATCATTCATTGAAAAAGTAATCTATTTTTCTTAATTGGTGTGGGATTTTTCTTGTGTTTTCTCTTTCTCACTGTTTGAAGTGTTCAATAAATACTTTACACATTACCTATAAGTCAAGCCTGACTTCTTCATGCTAAAGTTTAAGCACAGGTTAATTTAGGGTTTGCTTGTGACTGCACCCTAACAGAAAATGTGGCTGCTGCTTGAGTAGGGCTTCAAAGAGAACGTTTAAGCAGAAGCTGCTGTAAATCGAGGGATCAACATTATTTCGGGCAAAAATATTACATGATTGGTTCTTAAGGGCCTCATTCCAAGTACAGGGTTACATTTTGATCCCTGTGCAAACTCCTGTTTCCACATAGATCGGAATTATGAGTTGTGCGATTATTATCACAACCTTGTAGTTTTCTCAGATAAATTCAGACAGGTCAAACCTGCCAATATTTATTGGACAAAAAATGTCCGTTTTGACCAGCACATGCATATTTTGGTGTGGTAAACACCAAACTCCAGATATTATTCTCCAAAAACTTGTAATTGGGCAATATTCAATTCACTGGATAAAACTGGACTCCGTGGAGACATATTTTATCAGGTAGGATAAATATTGCAGCATTTACAGGGCGCTGATAACCAGGGCATTAGTCTAGCTAGAATCGATCTGCTTTGATTATCGGTTTTCAATTTACCACAATGCCAGAAATTACCTTTCACCCATGAGCAATGCCACTTATTGAAGCTTCTTGCATGGACACACCAATAGTTGTACAGTGAGAGACAAACTTGGGAGTAATATGCTATCACTCAGCTCATATACTGTGGCCTCGGTTAGCAAATTTTAAACCATTTATATTCCAAGAATAAATTATTAGATTATTGAGACAGCATTCTAAGCTCTGAAGGCAAAAGTCCTTGTGGATATTTAAGCTATTCATTATATTTTCAGATTTCTGTATCTCGCTCCCTCCTCCACCTGCACTCCTTTAGAAAGGGAAGTTCTCAAAGCCCCTTCTCAAGCTCAAACTAGCCTACGCGGAGAGCCGTCTGAGCTCCATAAACATATGCCAAGTGTCATTAGAAAGGCACTGCCCTTCCCCTGCAGAATATCAGAAAAAAAGAGAGATCATTATTTGGCTTAATCCTGCAAAATTCCTGGTATGAAACCACCAGTGTCCACACCAGAATATCACCACTGTTGTTTGACAGTCTTCATTGTTTCCCCTTTTTGTTAGTATAGAATCTCAAAATAAATTCTCTTTGAAACATTTGTCAAAAAGCCATTGGGGTCTGTGTCTGAAGTGCAAAACTTTGTATATGTGAGTTATATATAAGTTAAAGTTCTTGAAGAAAATCAGATGCTCATACTGTTTAAAAGGCTGATGATATTCTCTGGCTTTCATCAACATTCCACCGTGGCATGGCAAAAATCTGACCTGACCAAAAAATAATTGTTCTTAGATTGGTTTAGAAAGCTGTGCAGCCTGATACACCAGCTGGCGGAAAATGAAATTGACAATATAGATAAGAATGGCCTGTGGATAAGTATTGCCTAAAGTAGACCAAGTCTTTTGAAAAGAAAACTGCCAAATTCAGCTGGCACACCAATGAATATCTTGGTCATTCCAGAAAGGACTTATGAAATAAATGAATGGCAAATCAACAGGTATCATTTCCTGCTTCTTCTGGAATTCCAAGTACGTGAAGGTTGCTGCACTTACTTCTATTTTCCATGTCTTCAGTTTTTTATCAAATCTTCATTTTTTTCATGTTCAGGTACCTGCTTTTAAATATTAAAAGATCCTCTATTTTGCCAGTACGCTCCTCCACTTCTTGTACTCGCATGTCAGCAGAATCCATCTGTCTAGAAATTTTACGTACTGCTGCCTGAGTTCTTAAATGGGCTGTCCTTGTGGCAGATGATCATTTCTATATTTTTCCCAGAAAGAGCTAAAAAGGTCATATAAAGATGCTAATATGGGCTGAAAAATAATAGGGACTAGGAAGCAGAGTCTGACTCTATCCTATATCTCTCTCAACATTTCCGCCCGCCTAGGAGAGCAGCTGTGATGTATTAACCAGGCTAACCATATTAAAATTGCTATAGCTGGTAGGTGGTATTAAGTCTTCCATAGCATGGTCTCAAAGAGCAAATCATCTTCAGATTAATAACCAAAGTAGGGCTCTGGAGCATTGTTTCCAAAGGAATATCTTTCTCTGTAAGTTTCCACCAGCATATAGCTGGTTTCTTCTGTTTTCTTTGGAGTCTTCAATAAGTATAAACAATATGACACAATTTCTAAGGCACCAGATACTGAAAAAAAGGTTCTGCTGCCTCTGTTATAACAATAAATGTTAGACTGGATATCAAAGCAGGCTGCAAATTATAGGGCTTTGTCTCTTAATCTCTAGCAGGACTGAGCCTTCCCATTGATGTTTGTATGTGGCTGCTCTTGTGGTCCATAGAGAAAGGACAGGGGAACCCTACTCACTAACGGAACCAGGGTAATGGTTATATAGGGGGAAACAACGGTTCCTGTGGACTCATAAAAAATGATTCAAGCAATATAATTTGCTCAATCGCAATAAAAAGATGGTAGAATAATGTCAGAGGGCAAGGAACCACCAACACATTTGTACAATTATGACTTGTTTTATAAACACAACAGACTTATTATATACATTGTTTAAATTTACAATAGAACAGATATTTGTGCACTGTGTCCCAAAGTGGAAAATGGAACCTAATCGTAAGTGACAGGGTGTATATTTATATACAAGGTTTCCATAAATCTTAAAAGGTGACCATTCTTGTATAATTTCTTTGTAAACAGCAACTGTATATAATAATATGCGCTGGGCAATGGTTCGCTCTTTCAGCTTGTCGACGGCGTTTTGACCCTCTATCAGTACGGGGTCTCCTCAGGACTAGTGATGCAGGGACATCTGGATTGCTTAATGCGCAGCCTTGTGAACTAGTGATGTGCCACAAGTGAGAAGTGAAAGGGTATTACTCACAAGAGGACCCGTCCGGGTACTCAGTGTGAGGAAAGGCTGGCAGTCAGGGGTACGGTTTGGCCAACCGGCTCTTTACATCAACTCACTATAGCCATAGCGGTATGGTTAATCCCTGGTAAGTTCTGGAAACAGTGACAATGCACTGTGTAGGTTTGGATGATATTCTGTGTGCGAAGAATCACAGCATCTGTATTCCCAAGCTGCGTGAGTCAGCTTCAATCCTTGAAGCCTTTTAAGATTTATGGAAACCTTGTATATAAATATACACCTTGTGGTCCATGGCAGACACAGAGGAAGACCACTACCACCACCTCTCCCTCCTCCAGAAATCCTACAGACGCAAAAGGTTTGGCATACGGAGCTCTCAATGGTTTGCCCCAGTATTTCCTTGGCCACCACACATGAGAATGCCCATGGAACAAAGTCTGGGCCTCTACTGCAGCTGATCGCAAGACACCATAGAGAGAAAGGACGGACCGGTCAGGTTATCAGACTGCAACTCTCTGACAGGTAGATCAGCAAGATGGCGGGGTCATTACTTTGCTCCTGCTACTCTTTTCCTGTAGCTCCTTTATCCACTTGTAGGAGCCTAACATCTGCAAAAACTCTTGCAGGGATGGGGCAGCGCTGACATCCCCGTGACACTGCCTCACTTTTGTCTGCAAACTTGACCTTCAGGACAGGAACTTGAGAGGCCTGTGGCTTCATGAGACATGTAATTCCCTTAACTGTAATCTAGTGTCTCGTGTAGTGCGTCCAACAAAGCCTCTTTCTCTCCATACTTTGCCAACACTATCTGTGCATTAGAATCCTGTCTTTCTTCTGAATTAACACACCATCTCGCAATTCAAATTATCACCCTGCTGCGCTTGTGGATTGCAAGGAAGTGAATGACCGTCCTAGATCAAAAAGATTCTCGCAAAATCTGGTGTAACACTATAGGGGTAGTATAGGTACATGAGTCACTTGCAAGGTGATCCTCTTAAGCATCTATTCCAACAGTCATTTGCGGACTGTACGACCAAGGCCTCCACAAAGAAGCTTCATCATGTATTTGACCTCTACTCAAGACAAAGGCTGTAACCAGTGCCACCCCAGTGAAGCTGTGCTCCAAGTTACTAAGTCTTGATGTGGGGTGCACCAAATCCACCTTTTTCCAGAGGCAGGTATAGCTTGGAGAGTGAAACTGCCTGGTCCTCAATATAGTAGTAAAATATTCTGGGGAAGTATCATTCTAGACAGTACTACTTTGCTCACTATAGACAATTTTAAATAGTCACTAAGCAACAAGGGGACAATATAGCCTTGATGATGTTCTCAATTGTCACTTGCATACCTCTAAATATTTGAACCTCTAGATATCTGAAAGTTGTGGCTCTCATCTCAGTTCAAGAGTTTTTGTAGCAACCAATCTAGACACACTACGATAATTAAGAGGCTAGAGGCATGATTTGTTCAGACTCAAAGAACTAAGCCTGAAAAGAATAAAGACCTTTAAGTTTTCCAAACATTTTGTTTAGGTCCACATTGACATCACCCAGAAAAGGCAGAATACGATCTGTACATAGTGAGATAGCCTGAAAGTCCCCACAACATTTACTCAGTGAGCATTTTGGGTAACATTACTGCTATTTGGTCTGAAATGACCCAACCTGTTTTAACACTATTTATGGGAAATGAATACAATAACTTTATACAAGCCAACAAGTCTTCTCCAAAACTCATACATCGCAGAACCCAGAAAAGGTACCCCAATCCAGCATATTGAAAGCCTTTTCCATGCAGGTGGAAACAACCACCACCTCTTGGGGATGTATGGTCATCACGTTCATCAAGTGAAAAAGTAATTGTACATTTGAGGATGCGCTCCTGCCGAGCAGAACCTCTCTTATCTGGGTTTAGCAAATATGGTAAGATTAGGAGTTGTGTTGCCACTATTTGCCCAATAATTCTGCTGTCCAAATTTAGCACAGAGAGAAGGCAGTAGGAGGAACACACCAGTGGGTGTCAGTCCAGTTCAGACTGAATGATTAAAATGCAAAGGGGTTGGTAAGCACATGTCTAGGAGGGGGCCACACCAGCTGCTCTTGTAAGGTGATAGAGACAGTCCCTGCAGGGAGTCTTATTTTGGGCCAAGTGTAAGATTGCTTGCTTGATTTCAGATAATGTGATTGGATTAGCAAATGTGCCCCTTTGTTCATGCGTTCATGTTTTTATTCAAATTTTGTAGATTGCTATGAATGTTAGTATCTTCAGCGAAAAAGGGGGAGCAGTAATGGTGAGATCTTCTGGGTTAATGGGACAATTGAGGGCTGAGGGAAATAGTAGACTTCTACAGCACAATGTGTCCTTTCTGAGGGAGGGGGCAACCTATGTCTGCGGGCCCTAAGACGTAGGGGTGAAGGAAGAGACGGAGGCGGCCTGTTGCCTGCATGCGCTGTCAATTTTTCGAGGTATGTATTCCAAACATCCCAGTGTGGCATTCATGTCAAGATTTCTGCTTTTGCCCACTTAATTAAGTCACCCAGCCAATCATTGCTATATGACGTTTTACAAGTACACCAGTTGAACACTTAAGTTAGAAATGTTTTCAGCTCTTTTCCAAGAGATGTCACTTCTGTGAGTATTACTTCTCTCACTCCTAAAAATGTTTTTATACGGATACCATTATATATATCTAGATATATATAACCTACTGGTGGTTGCCAGTAGGTAGTTATAGTTAGGACCTTGTTTCCATAGGAAGAGAATTGTTTGTTTTGCCAATAACTTTTAGCGCCGTTTGGTAAATCCTCGAGCAATTTTCAAAACTAGTATGGTGCTCACTTCAGCTGCTGTCTTGAAAGTTTTGGGGTGTCCATCAAGTAGAGGCCAAGAAAAAGGGGATGTCCCAAAATGCATTTTCCCCATGTAAATTGCCGTAGGGATTTTAGACTTGGCTACAGCCCAAACTGCTGAAAGGAGTTACATCAAATTTGGCAGAAAGGCAGCTGTTGGTCCAATAAAGTGCGCTTTTTGTGAATTGGTGTAAACCCGTTGTGTAGTTTTTGAGATAGTAAAAGTAATCCAAATTTGGATGTATAAGGACACGGATCCTTCAAGGATCAGACAGTCCCCGTCCTCAAATCTGATTGGTTGCCAACACTTCTACCAAAAAGTGTTGGCAGCCATCTAGTGACTCTGCTTCAGCCGCGTCCCACCAAAAACGTTTAAAGAAAAGGGGCAGGGTAGGAATACCCTGACACCCTAACTGTGGTCCTCCTGGGGTCCGCCTTTGACCCAGCCAGGGCCAAAAAGCACTTTAAAAAAAAGCAATTTGCCACGAAACTCGATGGAGCTGTGAATCCACTGCAAAATTAAAAAACAAGTGCAGTCTCCTGCGCTTGTTTACTTTATAGCCTCCGGGTCACCTGGTTCCAGGTGAATATGGGCTTTTTTTTTTTTTAAGGAGGGGGGCGCATAGGGCCTCCACCCTTGGGCATAATTATGCTTAGGTGACCACCACCTCCCAGGGGCTTAATTTTAATAATGCTGGGGCCGGGATATTGCTGTTTGCTTTAGCTGGGTGGGAGCTCACAGCTACAGCAAACCGTAAGCAAACACTCCGCTTCCAGTGGGTGCAAGCTGTCAAAGTACTCCTGCCCACTGGAAGAGGAGGTTTCATTGCTTTCCCTGCCTGTAGATATGTGGGCAGGGAAAGAGATGAAATGATTGCTCCTGCTCGCAAGGGAGCTGCCTTTGCAACAGCAATGCCAGTTCCCGCAGGAGGTGGGGAACCGGTTAAGACGGCGGGGACCTTGAGGACCCCCGCGGTACCGTGGAAAAGAGCAGAAAAAGGCAAAAGAAAGGTCAGAAACAAGCAGAAAGAGGCCGAATAAAGGTGAGAGACAAGCAGAACGATGCAGAATAAAGGCCAGCAACAAGCAGAAAGAGGCAAAAAATAGGTCAGCAACGAGCATAAAGAGATAAAATAAAGGTGAGAAACGAGCATATAGAGGCAGAATAAAGGTGAGAAACGAGCAGAAAGGGACAAAATAAAGGCGAGAAACTAGCAGAAAAGGGCAGACTAAAGGTCAGAAGGGTGTAGAAAGAGACAGAATAAAGGTCAGAAGGGAGCAAAAAAAGGCAGAATAGCGGTCAGACACCAGCAGCAAGAGGCAACATAAAGGTCAGAAACAAGCAGAAAGAGGCAAAATGAAGGTGAGAAAGAAGCAAAATAATGATCAGCAACGATCAGAAAGAGGCAAACCAAAGGTGAGAAACAATAAGAGGCAAAATAATGGTCAGAAAGGAGCAGCAAGAGGCAGAATTAAGGTCAGAGGGGAGCAGCAAGAGGCGAATAAAGGTCGACAGGGAGGAAAAAGGGCAGAATAAGGTCAGAAACAAGCAGAAAGAGGCAAAATAAAGGGCAGGAGCAGGGAGAGAAGAGGTGGAAAAACAAGCAGAAAATGAGCGGTGACACAAAATTGAAGGCACCAGAGAGTAGTGGACTGTAGGCAACCTGGACAGGAAGACTGTCACAGGGGAGCTGGCACAAGGACCTGCTCCAATGTGCCCCCCTACTATTTTTACCAGGCACTCACTGACAGACCCACTCATACACTCACGCACCCACTCACAGAATCATTCATGCACCCACTCCGACCCACTCAGGGACTCACACACCCACTCACAGATCCCTTCCAGCACTCATTTACCCACTCTAAGACCCACTGAGAGCCTCACAACACACTCACAGACCCATTCAGAGACACATACACCCACTCACAGATCCACTCAGACACACAGAGACTCTTGCATGCTCTCACAGACCCACTGACTCACCCACCCCGACACTGATGTTCCCATTCACAAACAAAAAAACTTGTGCACCCACTCACAGACCCAATCAGGCACTCACTCACAGACCCACTCAGACTGACACAGCTACTCACAGACACACTCAGATACTCATCCATCCACTCACAGGCCTTCAAAGACACTCATGCACCCACTCACAGACCCACTCGGACACTCATGCATCCAGTCACAGGCCCACTCGGACACTCATGCATCCAGTCACAGGCCCACTCGGACACTCATGCATCCAGTCACAGGCCCACTCAGACTCATGCACTCACTCACAGACCCACTAACAGACTTGTGCACTCACTCACAGACTCACTTCGACTCATGCACCCACTCAGACCTACTTCTACATTCACCCACCCACTGACAGACCCCCTCACACACTCACTGTCAAAGGTTAGTGGTTACATTTAGGAAATACAAATTTTAAAAACTTAGAAACTCACTTAAAAAAACCAAAGGTTAGAGGGACGTTATAGTAAGGATAAATAATTTTTTTAAAACAAAGAAATTCACAGAAAACAACAAAGGTTACAGGGACGTTATAGTTAGGCTCAGATTTCACTTGTTCAAAACCTGTGAAATTCAGCAGTTATAGTTGAGCCAACTATAACTTACGCCCCCACAATGCACTGCTTATGACCTCACATATTACATAACTTATGACATGGTCAGTGACATCACTGATAACATCTCAAATGGCATCACCAATTACATCTTCCACAGAAGATCTCGCACACCCACTCACACCCTTAAACAATCTCTCACAACCACTCACATACCCATATAAGTATTTACGCAACCACTCACACATCCATAGAGCCAATCACACCCACTCACTCAATCATACAGCCACTCACAACCACACTCACTCATACAGCTTGTCATACAACCAGTCACCTATACAGCCACTCATGTAGCCACACACTCACCCATACAGCTACTCACACACCCACTTATTCACTCATACAGCCACTCACACAACGTCTCACTCACCCAGTCTCTCAAGTCACTCAGTCATACATACAAGCACTCACACACCCACACAACCACTTACATACACATCCATACAGGCACTCACATCGGCTCACTCTCCCAGTCATTCACACAATCACTCTTCAATACAGCCACTCACTAAGCCAAACACTCACTCAGCCACTCACTCACTCATACAGCTAGTTACACACCCATTCGCTCATTCATACAGCCTGACACCCACACACTCAGTCACTCACACATCCACTCACATAGCTACTCACTCACCATCAGAGCCACTCACACCTCCACTAACTCAAATACAGCCACTCACTCTCCCACACAGCTACTCACACACCCACTTAGACACCCATACAGCCACTCACACACCCATTCTAACTTTTGTAGTAAGTTAGTATATATCTTTAACACTCAAACTTTTAGAAAACACTTACACTCACTGGATGATGTCATCAGTGATGCCATTTGAGAGATCAACAGTGATGTCACTGACCATGTCATGAGTGATGTAATATGTGAGGTCATAAGCAGTGCATTGCAGAGGCGTAAGTTATAGTTATCTCAGCTAACTATAACAGCTGAATTTCTCTGGTTTTGTATGAGAAAAATCTGAACCTAACTATAACGTACCTGTACCTTTGTTTTTTTATTTCTAAGGTTTTCTTAAAATGCTATTTCCTAACTTCCTAACTATACCTTCCCTGTAACCTTTATTTTTCCAGTGAGTATATATATATATATATATATATATATATATATATATATATATATATATATATATATATGCATATATATATATTTATACACACACACACACCCTAGATGCCTCCTACATACATATATACTATTTAAAGCTAACAGAGTCTGTATTTTCCCAGAAATTATACACAATCTACTTTCAGCGTCCCCCAGATGCTACATCCTTAATAGCTATGGGCTGCAGATACCCACTAGGCGTGCATGTAGGTGGTTTCTGGAAGTGTAAAGTGACCAGTTGGGGGCTGTAGTCAGATGTTTAGCTACGTATTCAATGCTTGGGAAGAATCTGTGTAACAGTGACAAACATAAAAATATGTCAAGTCTGTTGGGCAAAGCGTGTATTGCAGAATAACAAAATAATCCCTATTTAGAGGGTGTGTAGTCTTCCAAATGTTTATTCTAAAGTCCTGTCCTTTTATCCAGGCTGTTAAGTGTGCCCTGCACTGACCGGTGTGATCTACTCAACTACACATTTGTCAGGCAAAGTCTCCCCTAATCAATAGCGGAAGATTTTAGGTACCAGCAATATATGGTGAAAGACTCAAACATGAATTGCTTAGCAGGTGGTGTATAAAAGCCTATCAACAGCAGTGGATCTCCATTTAAAGAACCTTAAATCACTACAAATTTTACTTCGTGGTCAATATGCTCTATGGTGGTAATGAAGGAAACTCCTAGTGTGCCCTACAGTTAGGGCCGTTTCTAGGTGTTTTGCCGCCCTAGGCGAGAATTGAAAAATGCCGCCCCCTCCCTTTTACTACCATCACTCTCTCCCCGTCATCCAGGCTAGAAGAATTAATGCATTAGATATAAAAGAACTTGTATTCTTGTAAATATTAAACACATTTTAACACAGCTGCACTACTACAAAACGGAGAAATAAAAGTTCCATTAACGAACAGAAGAAAATTTACATGTGCAGTCCCATTTAAAACACCTACCCTTTTACTGTGAAGGTTTGTCTCCGTGTCCATGGACAAGGCCAGAGCCTCCAACACACTCCCTCTACACATGAGGGAGAAAGCACTTCTATTCGGTGTTGTGTCCTCCTTTCCCTAACCTCACCCCCAGAGTGACGCGCATCTTATCTTTTCATAAGTGCCACCTTCAAAAACAGGGTACAAACTAGAGATAAAATGTACTTCTTGTTGCTTCAATCTTCCAATGATCGGATGCACCACAAGGAGAGTCGAAAGTCAAAGTCTTCTTTCACATGATCTGCCCCCGCCCGGCACACAAGGTCCAACTGACTCACTCAGTCAGAGTGACACGTGAAGCAAGTCACTCACTTATGGGCCGAGACTTGGAGTCGGTTCTGTTAAAAAATTTGGATTGGCCTGTTGAAGAAGTCAGTCACTGGAGGCATGCATGCACACTACCACGTGCATTGGTGCGCACTAAATGACAGCACAGCTTTACTAGTCTGCCAAGGGCAGTCTCTGGATGATAAATGATTTCAGGGCCGTCATTGATAGCGCTTTCGCCCCCCGCTCGTGGCACCAAACGTGAAGTCATGTCGAATTGTAGAGGGCGCTACCCAATGAGCTTTCAAGGTCGAAGGCCGTTCAAGGGGATTCCCAAACTCACGTTTTTTACCGCCCTCCCCCTTTTGCCACCCTAGGCGGCCGCCTAATCTGCCTAATGGTAGAAACGGCCTACAGTAGAGCCATACTCGCGCACAGGAGTGTATGCGTTGTCATGGAGGGGTAGTACCTCTGACGGAGAGCAGTCACACACCTTGGGAGTTTTTCACCCGCTTTGGACCCCATCTGACACCCATCTCTCAACTGTGGCTCCAAGTAGCTGTAATCATGAAACAGCAGGCACAACCCAGAAACGGCATCGACTAGCTGGCTAAACTAGGTGAGGGTAGCTGATGGGTCCGAGACCCTCAGTGAGGTAAGGCCTGTCTAACCATGCATGCGAAGACTGGATCAGGCTGAATGAACGGAGGAAACCTCACTGGTTCAATGGTCAGAAAGGTGGTTACAGCAAACACTGTGGAATGCTTGGCACATGACAATACACGTAAGGTGTCTTTGTCATCCACTGCGCCTCGCCCTAACTCTAGCCATCTCACCTTCTATCCTGCCACTGGATACAGATGGGAACAAAGAAAAGAATGTGAGGCTGACGTTGAGCAATTCTCTTTCACTTTAATCCAACTCACGCATGAGTCTCGACACCTTATCCAGAATAAGATGTCGAGGTCTTCATCAACAATGATGGACATCATGGAACATCACTTACACACACCAAAAACAATGCCCGGTACAGGTGCCCTCTCCATCTGTGTTCACTTTCGATTTTGGTGAGGTGTATCTTCAGCAGTAAAACAAAGTGAACACCACACTTCCCAATTTAAAAATATAGAGGGATAAACAGTCTGGCACAAGCTACACAATTAAAATACTAAAAAAAGAAAAGAAAAAAAGACTGGTCAAATTTCGAAATGTCTTTATTGGAAAGGTACAAAACCAGACACAGCAGTATTATCTACAGGAATAAATTACTTTGTGGCTGTCCGAATGAAAAATTGGTGCACACATAACAGTACACAGGGTTACGGTCCAGACAAACAAACATAAATCCACAATTACTTGGATATATCCCAATAATTTATTTGTATAGAGATATATTTATATATATTTTCATATACTTATATATAAAGCAGCAAAGTAAATAAATATTGAAATGAACTTAACAAATAACCACAGTAATAAAATAGGAAGATTCTAAAATCTACAACAGAAACTTGATACCCTCATTGAATATAAAAGCAATATATTGGCTATAGAAAGAGATTTGTGTAGATAGGAGAATGAAAAACGATATCAGCCAGTGGGCCAAAGAACATTAAAGTAGATACACTGGACAGAGAGCGAAGCTGAGAGAAAAGAAAAACTGAAGACAACTTAAAAAAGTAAAAAAACGGGTGAAAACGAGAAGCAGACAGGTCATGTCTCAAAGGCAGATCGGAAAAAAATTAAATCAATCAATGTGAATATGTTTTCATTTTTACTGGAGAACTTGATTCAGCAACTTTTTTTTTTAGCACTGGGAGGATAGTTAAGAGGTAGAGAGTGGAAAGGATGAATAAGCCCCTTTCATTCAATCACAAATTAAAATGCAGGTTTATCTCTGGTGATAAAAAGTATATTTGCCTAGAACAGAAATACTCTGCTATGTATGCCTAAACACAGTGATAATGCACATTTCTGTACTCCTGGCAGGAGCGGTAAAAACATGTAATTATGGTTTTAGCAAGCTAACATAATATTGCTGAAAGCTCCTCTTCTATGGAGATAATGTTATTTAATTATTTAACTGTTTGCTTGAATCGTAAACCTCAAAAAATATCCTTCAATAATGCCTTGCTCCAATTTCTCCCCACACCACATCCAACAGGTTTTAAAACAAGAAGCTCCAGAGATTGCTACTGTAATTATTTAGGGCACGCATTCGAGACCTCTTGTATACACTTTAGCATATACTTTAGTATATACTTATGCGTATGTACTTTGTGGGCTCTGGAGATCACCCCTAGGACTTGTCTGCTTCCGCTTAGGGACTTTTTTTTCTGTTCAACTGCCTCTATTTAACTGTCTTGATAGAAAACGACCAGCAGAGGTCAGTAAAATACCAGAATTGCTTTCTGCTGAGGGACTTTCTTTTTAAAAAAATTCTAGCAACTGCCTCTATTTAACTTTCTTGATAGAAAACGACCAGCAGAGGTCAGTAAAATACCAGAATTACTTTAGCATTCTCTAGATTCCAGTCCATAGAAATGGTCTTCCACAAGCACCCGTTGACAATAATATATTTTCAAATCTTGTATTTTCAGTGATACGACCATCGAAGGGCCTGCTTTTATATTAAAAATAGAGCTTTGGGCTTTACCATTTCCCGCTTAAAGTCAATAATTCTCTCCATGTGTTCCCATACCTGGCGTGTCATGCAGTTTGGTGCTTACTTTCCATCCATGTTAAAGAAGAGTAGATGTTTGAGCACCCAGGCTAATGTGCTGCATAGCTAAATACATATAATGTCCCAAAGGCGAGACTGATTGCATTACAAATGCTTGTTTATAATTTTTGTGAATTTTCACATACCAAAAAGGCATTATACGCTGTTGGTGCATGAAAAACCAAACTTAAGCAGAACATCTAGAATCAGACTAATTTGTTGAAGGCAAAAGACGATTTAGCTTGTACTGAAATTCAGCACATGTTTAATACATTTGGCTGATCATTTCCACAAAGATGGAGTACATAGCTTGAAACAGAAGAGACATTTGTCCGGAGACATGCTGATGGTAGGCATAAGGCGCGGCTAATGCTGCCATATGTTTTTAAAAATTGATAATAACAAAGTCCAAATTCATTACACGAAATATGATTGCACTATGTATATAGTAGCTGATCAAGTTGTATTTAAGTTAAAAAAAAAAATAAAGGCTGGCTTTTTCCCAATGCACAGCAATCAATTTGCAAAATTTTGGTTGCTGAATCAAGCACATTTTTAAAAGAAAAATCTTACTCTTGCAAGTTTAACAGTAGATACGTTTGCAGCCACAGTTATCAGAATCCATAATTGAAATGCACACCTCCATGTGTGTGTATGTGTCACTATTCATTCACTAACAGAGATTGCAGAGCAAATCTGACATTTTGCACCAGGTAGTCTGAGAGATTTATAAGTCAGTGATGTAAGGGTCAATTTGAGAAATGCACATGGATATCACAGCACTATATACATGTTTACGTTTAAGCAGATGCTGCACTGCAGAGTAGCTCAAATTATTCAACGGACAAGAAAAATAAGTCCACATATTGGACGGCACAAATGTTTAGGGCTGTTAACATCAGCTTCACAAATCCTAGCTACTATAAGCAGAGCTGATTCTTTGAAGTAGACGTGAGGTGGTGTAGCAAAAGCTTCCATTTCACACATGCCCTCTGAAGATGGAGGGCAAAGAAGAACGATAAATATATATTAAATTAGAAATGAAGTAATATGAAATGAAGACAACATACACAATTCTTCAGGAAGGGCCAGGGCAGGGTTTATGGTTCTAATCTCAGATAGTTTGTTAATTTATATATTAATCTGGACAGTTTGTAGACACAAGGAGTGAGGCCGTTTGCCCTCCCACCAAATCTCCAGATACAGCGACATATAGGCTTTTCATGAAATTAAGGTATACAGTATCAAACTTGAAAAGGCTTTTGTTTTTACAAAAACTTTGTACGATAGATAAAACACATTTTAAATCTCTTTAAATATTTTCACGATTCTTACTCGTATCCAATATGGATTACCTACCATTGTTATGGCATTACCAGATTAATGAGGCCCAAGTCACCAAACTCCCTTTTTTGACTTATCCCACCAAGAGGGAAGAACAGCCTTGCTTGGCCAAAGGCAGACTCTTGCTTGGCCAACCCTTTGGCACGCTTCCAGTAAAATTAAAATATTCAATGACAGCAGTGTTGATTCGACCGAATCCAGATAGGTTACATATTTAAACAGAAAAACACAATAATTATATTAACTTTGATAACTTTGCATTGTTAAGTGCTCTGGTGATTACACTATACCACCAGTAACCTTTGTCATTCTAACATTTCCCATTCAGGTAGACTAAGAAAGAGGTGGGTTGGTGACATCAGGTGACATCAGTTTCCTCTCACAAGGCAGTAAAAAGGAAACTGGCAGTGAAACACAATCAACCTAGTCAAGACTGAGTTCCCAGTCCTCAAAGTGCCTCTTTACAGTCATTTTTGCCTTGGGATAACTTAGCAGAAAGTATAATTTGGCTTACATCCAAATGGATGGTTGAAAGGTACTGGCTTTAGAAACCATTTCAACCAAAATACATTAAGAAATCGAGGAAATGAAGCACAGCCACGCCGTTAAGTAATGTTTTAAATGTACTACAAAGGAGATACTTATTTGGCTTCCTTCCTTAGGCTAAGCTCGCCTTCATCTCTGTTGCATGGCTAGCAGCAAATCATATGGATGCATTAGCGCCTTCAACCTCTCAATGTACAATCATTGTTCCAGGAGCGGACTCCACTCCAGAGTCAAGAGAACTATTATTTCTGCATTTTTTCAGTCATAGACTAAGGAATGAAAACCTCTGGATACTAAATGAAAATGTAGTCATTCCTCAACACCTTCCTATTTCCTTTCTAAGACCCTATATCTATTCTACTTTTCTTTAGCAATTGAAGGCAGTATTAAAACACAGAGATTTAATTAAAGCCAGCATTTCAATCAGATGACCAATCTATGGCCTCTCAACAAACTTGGCAAAAGCCAAGCCTGAATTCACATGGAAGCATTTTTTACTGGTCAAACTTTCTAGGATGTCAACTACTGTATTAATATTTTCAGTTAACAGCCTAGAGAGATCAATGTTCCACCTTGATTTTAAATATTTGTTCTTATATTCAAATTTTAGATGGTATTGTGATTATATTCCCTGCATAATATACTATGATAAAGGGTTGAATTTCTTATCTAAAAAAACTTGCCTTATCTCCTACCCCACAACACAACTAAGATATCATCTACAACGTAAAAACCCAGAAACCTCCTTCCTTTATCATTCTCTTCAACTTTTTCTCTTTGCACAACCTACTTAATCTTTTACACTTAATCCTCAGGTTACACCAACTACATTCCCTTCATCTCCACTCAATCACAGAGCAGCAACTACAGCTACAAACATGCCCTGGTCTTGCTGTCCCCCTTCGGCACGTTTAAATTACTGGAGATGAAACACCAACACTGGCAAGATTAGCAATCAAATTTTCCTAAAATTAACAATGTGTAAACAGTCGATCTAAATTTTAGAGTGTTGATCATATCTCCTCAATTTACAAGGATAATAGTTTACTTTTCATGTTTCTCCTTGCTATAGCATTTGCATTTCATGACTGTAATCAAACCTAACAAAAAGTCATAAATGGTGAGCCCAAGTACACCAACGCAATTAGTTGCTGGATAAGACAATAGAAGACTCAGACATTTAGTGAAGAGTCTCTAAAATCCTCCACCTCTGTCAAAATAAACTTTTGAAGCCTAAATGTCCAGAATGTTCAGTTCTACACAGTGGCCACATCCTATTCCATGATTATTAACACAATAGCTTTTTTTCCAATACATCGATAGACAATCATCATTAGAGGCAAAAAATGAATCTTTAAAATATCTTGTTTGTATGCCCTGTTTTCTTCATTTGTGTTTGTAGAGGAGATAGCAGCAGTTATGCACCCAACCTATTTTTGAACACAACAATTTTACCAGTGGTGAGAAACACACAATTCCATATAAATGCATGTCATACAATAATAATTATGGTATTTCATCAATTTTAGATACATTTAACTATTAAAAGCTCACACTCCCTAGACGAAGGCAACCACATGGATCTCATAGGATATCTCATGTACATAGTCTGCTGAAGAGGGCAAGGTAGACCTAATTTCCAGTTGATGTTTTCTTGCCAAAGCTGATAAGCACATACCAAGCCTTACTTGCAAAGGCTTTGCACTGTTGGTGTATAATTTTGCCTTTCATTGAAGCCTCCGTGCAAATACTCTCCTTGCCGACCCAATACCAATGCTATAACTTAGCATACAGCCACACAAACAGAGAAAATGATCACAGTGGATTACGAAAATATTTCCTTCAGGTATGAAAGAGCAAACACAAATGAAGTTTAAACTATGCACAATATTCTCCAGCTTACAAAAATAGACTGATCTTACTGTCAAATGCTTTATCAAATTTCACATAATATGGAATAACATTGTTACGCTTATTTCAGGCCACATGAAAATGATTAATGAAAGTTACAGACAATTAGGAATTGCCTGCTTTGGACAGAGTAGGATCAGCTCATTCGACCTCATGGTATAGATCTCTCTTCTTCAGCTGAGTGTTTAATTTCCTTTATGGGAGATGAGATAAACAGCAATCCATATAAAGGTTCAATCTGCAGAAAAAGGAACTCCGAAAAGATCATATAAATCTGCTGTGTTGTCTCCAAAACGGTTTGCCTATTCTCATCTTCCTTTTGTACTAGGATGGTGCAGAGAACGGTATGGAGCTGGATGAAAGACTGTTGGATTTCACAATTGTGATGACACTGGTGGTGGCAACTTTGGCTGGGGCGATTGGTCCCCGGGCAACAGTGCGAGCAAAGGTTTGCAGAGCTTCATATTTGGAGCGGAGAGCATCCAACTCTAACTTCATGCTGGAATTTTCACGAGCAAGCTTATCCACCTCATGTTGCAACTCCACGCGTTGTTTCTCCAGCTCCTCCTTCTGTGTCACGCGCTTCACCCGGCAGCTTGCAGCATAGCCACGATTCTTGAGGGTGCGCCTGCGCTGCTTCAAGCGAATGACATCCTCTTTAGAAAGGCCCCGGAGGTGCTGGTTTAGCTCCCGTACGGACATTGACACGAGTTCATCATCGCTTAGCACTGGAGCATTCTCACCCGCCTCCTTCTTTACCTGTGAAGAAAAATTTCAGAGTGAATAGGAGGTCAAAGATTACATTCACCTTAACAGTAATTCAAAATAGCTGTCAACACTTTGGGCCTAGTTACAATGTTGGGCGGACATTGTGGAAAGGAACCACCGGACCTTAGGTCAGCGGTTTCGACTGCAGGATTATGATGCAACTGCCAAACATCCATTTGTCAATGGAAGCTTGTGCGGCGGACGGAAAAGGCCAGCAGCACAAGCTTCCATTGACAAATCAATGTTTGTAAACATCTCTGCACCATGTGGCAGGCACCATGCGGTGCCTGCCACATGGTGCAGGGATGTTTAGGGGGCACCATAGGTGCCACTCATTGCGGAGGGCCAGGGGGGAAGGGGGCCTGGCTCCGCCATCATTAGGAGATTATGCTGGCTCCGACGCTCCGAACAGTGTCGGAATCCCCCTGCTGGTTTCATTCCGACCGCCGTCATCCTGATACAGCGGTCGGAATAAAACCTACGATGTCGGGCCCTGTATTTTAGAGTATCATTATTACTTAAGTAGCTTGCTTAATATAGTAGGATGTTCCTATATTGCATAACCTACTGAGTGAAGCGACAGCTCAAGCTTACAGCTAGTCATCAGCTAGTACCATTATATAGACCTAATGCATCATGGCATGTTATTAACTACAATGGACCCAAAACTCTAAAAACTATATACCTACCACACAATAAGTTTATGTATTCTGTTGTTGTTTCTTGACGCTCTACTGATGCCATGTCCTCACATTGTTGTACTGTTGTTTCAACTGAATCTTGTTTTTCTTTGGCATATGTATTGCAGCACTGGTTAATGAGTTTTCTAAAATTTGCTGTAAAACTGCTCCAGAAAAGCTATATAAACTGTTAAATAAATACATTTCTGTTGTGGCAAAGAAGGGTGGAACAAAAAAAAAAGCCTTGAACAAGCATGTGTGATCCATCTAAGGGATCAGGAGCTAGCACAGGTTCTGTCACACTCCCAATACCCAGCCAGATGCCAGGTGATGGGCCTCAAACTCTAGCTAGAACAACTCAAGGCAGAAGTAAATGCTTTGACGCAATTAGAAGCTGTAATTGGCAGTTTATCTGGAGGGTTTCTGAGCACTAGGAGAGAGAAGAATGTATGTTTAAAAATATAAAATATTAAACATAGTATTATCAACTTGGAACTCCCTACCAGTCACATTACAGATGAAGTGCTATTTTTTTGTTTCACAAGAACCACAAAATGTTTTTACTTCACATTTCTGATGATATATACTTCAAGGCCCTGAATAGAGATTAAAAGGCATTTATCAGTTTATGTTTGGGTTCTTTAGTTTAAATGGTTCACTTAGTGGTGTGTGTTTATTTAGTGGTTAGAGTCACTCTGAATTGCTGTTTGAAATGTTGCTTTGTATTCAGTGCTTTATTTATGATTACTAAATACCGAGATTACACTAAAGCAAAAAACTAAAAAAGTAATTTAAGGAGGAATATCTCCCATTATGACACTTTTCAGAATCACCTTTTTTTCACTATAAAATTGCATATGTGATAATGATATTGTTTCGAAAAAAGAAAATGCTATATTCATAATACTGTGTCCGGTTACTAAAAAATTCCATCACCACCTTTCCTGGGCAGAGTTCATCCTATCACCCTATGATTTCAATGGTGTGCTAGAAATCCAGGTTGTTACAGTAAAGTACTGATACAGGCCAGGGATTTGCAGAGTCATTGATTGGCATCTGAAAAGGTATTAATTGGCAGAGGTGGCATTTTGGGTTCTAGTTTGTATATCTGGTAAAAGTAGAGGCCCAAACAATTCATTGAAACGTGCATTTATAGTTCATTTAGTAGGATTTTATATTAGATCAACAAAACTATATAGGGACTAGGCCTTCTTATATCATCAGTGCATGTTGGTTTGCCTAACTCACAGTACTGGATCTAAACTCCTAAACCTCCAGAGTTACAGATGCTGTCAGCAACCTCAAATGTGAACACTCTTATTCCCAAGGAGTTTGTGAAAACAGATCTAACCCTTTTGTTTGTCACTTTAGCATTCCCAAGGTATCTCAAAGAGAAGAGATGATAATACATTTCCAAATTTTTATTGAAAGGATTGTAAGTAAAACATGAACTGTGATAATTAGACAAATGAGAGACATCATTGTTATAAGCATTATTAGAAGGGTGAAAAACAAACAATTCAACCATGTTAATTGTTCCTAATGTTACTCCTATCTATCACGAATACTCCAACACTAGCAAGAGCATGATGGGATACCCTTCTGACACATCCAGTTGGAATGACCTAACCCATCCCTTGGTGTAATGTCTCAAGAAGCCGGCCTCAGTGCATTAACGAATGCACTCTGAGTGTGCAAGCCTGCACACATCTCTGCTTGCACAGCTATCTTCTTTCTTAGGATGAATGTTGAGGCCTGCAGAGCTGCCTTTCATTTGCAACTCTCTGCAGCATTCATGATAACTCCGCTGTGAAGTGCTTCTCACTGAATTCAAAATGGACGTTGTTTATATAATAAAACACAGGCCTTATTGCATTCTGCTAGAGACTCAGAATAACAACTTTACTTAGTCTGGGGAAAAAGAGTTGTCTCCTACAAACACAAAATAAGGCAAGGACATCGTGTTTTAGTATGTGTGTCCCTGGAACTAACAGCACAGACTATAGAACAACATCTACCGAAAATAAATGCATGTGTGGCATTTCCGCTGGTTAGGGAAAAACATGCTCAAACCACCATTTGAAAAAGATGCTAAGTTAAAAAGGAAAACTAAAATGAAGACTAAATATAATCCCTTTAACACACTGGCCAGCACGACAGACTATTAGGCTACCTGTAAGGCCATCTTAGAAGACTGCACACTAGACTCCCAATAAAGGACCCTCTAGAGAAGGGCCAAAAGAAGCCAGCACCAACTAGGGTGAGGCACTCCGTGCGTGACTGCCAGAATGTAGCCAGGGGCGCGGGTGGTCAGTAGAGCAGTGTGAGCCTTTGAATATACAGTTCATAAAAACACATGTCAAGCTTGCTGAGCACAGTTGATGTGTATGAGGAATTGGGAGCCTCGTGGACACCCCGAGAAATTTCTAAAATGGGATGTATGAAACTTGGCTGCTAATGTGCAAAACAGCTAAAGTCCACATTTCAAAAGTGACAGTTCACTCAACCAATGGCTACTGAATATGGGCTGACAAATGCCAAAGGTTGTTTGGGTGTGCGGGGGCAATTTGACAATTTATCTCTTTTCTAAACCAGTTTTGGGAGACCAAGAAACTGTCTCTTGGCTCATGCCACGGGAAACATCCTTTACCACGAAGGCTTTTCTACGCGTTACGTTTACAACGGTACACTTACCACGTAAACGTCTTTACCACGCGTATGCCTTCCACGATCGTCTTTACCACGCAAGCTGCACTGGAATGTCTTCTTCTTCGTCCGGTTCAGTCCTTTTTAACAGTCGGCGAAGACGTCTGTTAATGGCTACAATTAGAAAAAGGGGGATTGGGGGGGTCTCCCCCCCCCCCCCCAAAAAAAATGTGTGAGGAAAAAAAGGGGGCTTGGGGGGTCTCAGAACAGAACCTGTTGTAACGTCGGGAAGTGGAGGCAATCGGCGTCGTTTTAGAGGAAACGGAATGACGCTTCCTCTTTACGACGTACAACGTCACCAAGGAAGATCAAGGTGAGGAGACGACGTGAAGGGGAATATAAGTTTAAAATATATATAAACGGGCGGGGTAATTATAATAAGGATTGGGGGCTGGGGGGTCACGGAAGGGTACAGGGGAGGGGTATAACCTTTACCAAGAGTATGCCATTACCATGCATGAATTTACAACGAAAATCGTTGTAAAAGTATGGAATATTCGTGGTAAAGGTCATGCGTGGAAATAGCATTCCGTTGTAACGCATGCGTGGTAAAGGCATGCGTTGCAACGGAATGCGTTGTAACGACATACAACCTCATGCCACATACGGAGGGGGTGATTTCTGTAGCCTCTGTTTACTGAGGTGATTATGAAAGCCTAAGTCTGAATGGTGGTGAGAAACTACTCCTCTGTATCCAAGAGTAAGTGAAGAGTTCTAGGACCATAACCGATCAAGGGAATTATTCCACCCAAGATAGACTAATAAAGATAGCTCAATAAATAAAACCACTGTGATCTAGATGTTAACCGAATAATTATAGGAAGATTAAAAAATACTGCGAGTTGCTTACTCATGCGTGTCAGATAGCACTAATGAGAGCAGTTGCTGCCCATTTGAAATTATGATTTATGCCATCTGCTTGGCTTTCAAGAGGCACTTGGAGGAAACGTGAAGATGTAAAGGACCCAAAACAGACTTCACAATTGAAAGCTCTGGTTTAAACCATTCACCCTCAATTCCAATACAGGAATTTAGTTGCTTAGTGAGGCCCAAATAGATAACATTTTTTTCAGTTGCCCACAGCCAACGTGTTCAACGAGTACAAACGTGGTATTTCTTCCACTGCATATCCAGTCCTCATCTTCACTAGTGACAATATTGGAGATGCTAGTCTTTCCAATACTGTATATCTATTCACTGCATTCCAAACAAGTTGTACATGATTCCCTTGTTATTGCACTCACGCTGTTAATAACGACAGTAGGGTGGGGGGGGGGGATCTTCATTTCAACCAAAAAATTGTAACAACATTATTCCTTCTTTAAGGAGCTTTCTCTCACATACAATCTATTGACCATTACCTGGTGATCTT
Source organism: Triturus cristatus (assembly GCF_964204655.1). NCBI lineage: Eukaryota > Metazoa > Chordata > Amphibia > Caudata > Salamandridae > Triturus > Triturus cristatus. The sequence goes on from NC_140593.1 coordinate 1,082,185,246, forward strand.
TATGCATAACTGCAGTGTCAGACTAAATGGTGCATATTTGAGTTGTTAATTCATGTAGCACTACAGCTGGCTCAAAAATTAAATAACTGCATCTATTAAAATCAAGGTAATCGGAGTCACACAAGTTGAACGCTCTACAAACTGAAGGTCAGGAACCTAAATTCAATATATTTGGAATGTTTTGTAAACGTCGATACACAGACTGTAATGACAGCTTAACTCTGACACGGTATTAGGAGCTGCGATTCATCACTTTGAAAATGCTGCGAGTCATCCACGTAGTTAGCAGGCAGCTAGGCACAAATAGAATTCTAGAAACTAGTGTCAACAAAATTCAAGAGTTATAAGTAAATGTGCAGAGTCAAGTGTTGGTTCAAGGTCTGCATGCAAGAACTCACGAGGCAAGAACAGAACTGACTGAGGTTGGCAAAAGTGACATCAGTGTACTCCTAGAAAATTTGGTGCCACAGTAAGCCATTAAAATAAGGCCCAAAGGCCTCACTGTCATACCGTCACATCCTACTGTGACCCGGAGTGTGGTTTTTGGTAACGTGACACCATGGATACCACACTAATTTCCCTATGATGCCTAGAAGACACAGAACTCTTGAACTAGCAACCTGCCAGACATTGAGGGAACTGTTTGATGTCTGTGCGCTGCTGGTTACTTCTCCTCCACTACCATTTTCCCATTCACTGTAGCGTGTCCCAGGACAAACAGTATGTGGTGTGGTTTATTGGAGGGTAAAAAAAAAAAAAAAAAAAAGAAAGAAAAGGGGTTCCTCACAAAAAAAACGTCAATACAGAGGGCCCCCCACAGCCTCTTGTGCATTCAAGCGCTGCATAGATGCGTTCAATAAACGTGCTTTCTATTCATCAGCCGCCAACAGTGGGGCATCTTAGGCATAAATGAGACTGCTGTCATTTTATGATGAAAAAGGAAATGTGTAGGATACACAAGAATGTTGAGCGAAACAGAGAATGTAATTTTGCTCCACAGCCTTTGAGCTGACAAGGAATAAAAGAAAAACACAAGTAACATAAAAGAACAAGTTACTTACCTTCAGTAACGCTTTTTCTGGTGGATACAGATTCTGGATTACTCACGTTTTGAATTACCCCACGCCCAGCATCCCACAGAAACTTTTCTCCTGAGCTCTCTCACGTCAACGAGGACATCATAATGGAACGGCTCCACAAACAACTCCTCGTGACGTAATTAGAGCCAAAATAAAACCTCGTCGGCATGCTGATGTCCGTTCCACCCATTTTTTCTGTGCCTTCAAGGAGAAACGGGTGAACTAACGACCTTCTCACAAGTATTAATAGTATACAAAACACAACTAAAAATGGAAATTCTACATCATAGATATTTCCCAATTCCAAATTAAACTCATGATTCAAGCAATAAAACACATAAAATACAAATTGATTAATTTTCTGTATGAGCAGCCAGGCAACGGGGAGGCGGGTGGGTCATGAAGACTCGGCAGGCAGATACTGTAGCCACCAGAAAAAGCGTTACCAAAAGGTAAGTAACTTGTTCTTCTGACGGATACATCTGCCTGTGGGTGATTCCTCAACTTTTGAATTGAATCCCCAAGCAGTCCCGCTCTTAGAGGAGGGTGCCTGCCTCCCTATACCAAACAATCCTGCAACACTGAATGAGCATAATGGCCTTCCCTCCTCACTTCCGAATCCAAGCAATAGTGCTTTGCAAAAGAGAGGAGGGAGGCCCAAATTGGCTTTGGCTGGAGGTGTCCTTGTGGTAGACATCTGCAAGGTGGCAAAGAAGAAGACTTCACTCTAGCAGAATTAGCACGAATACCTTCAGGAGGTTCCTCTAGGCCAAAGCGTAGCAGATCTTAATGCACAGGATTATCTTCCTGGACAGCGTTCTTTGATGAACAGCCTTGCCTTTCTGCTTGCTCACGTATCCTATGAAGAGTTGATCATCCAGGCTGAAGTCCTTGGTTCTGTCCAAGTAAAAGTTCCCCACCCTCCAGGCATCTAGGCGATGAAGTCTCTCCTCCTCCTTAGAAGGGTGAAGGGGAGGGTAGAAAGTAGGTAAGGTGATGGACAGGCCCAAGTGGCAAGGAGTGATCAACTTAGGCAGGAAAACAGCTCTGGTCCTAAGAACCATCTTATCCGCATGGAAATATGTAAAAGGAAGCTTCGAACTAAGAGCCTGCAATTCACTCTCCCTCCTAGAGGATGTGATAGCCACAAAAAATATAGTTTTAAATGCTAGAAACCTTAAGGGACAACTATGCAAAGGTTCAGAGAGCGAACCCATCAAAAATGTGAGAACCAAATTCAAATCCCACTAAGGCATGATAAAAGGAGTGGGAGGAAACCTATTAGTGAGACTCTTAATTAATCTCATAACTATAGGAGATTTAAACAACAAGGGTTGATCTAGCATACAAAGAAAAGCCGACAAGGCAGATCAGAAATCTTCAACAGTTGCCTGGGCAACAGAAAAACTCAGAACATCAGATAAATGGGCTTTTAAGGGGTCAATTGATTTCTCTCCACACCATTTCACAAATTTAGCCCACCTACCAGCATAGACAGATTTGGTGGAGTGTCTTCCGGCCGATAAAATAACGTCCACCACATCCAGTGAGAGAGAGAAAGAACTCTGGTTGCCCCACTAAATGTCCAGGCATTAAAGGTGCAGGCTCTGGAGGTGGGGGTGTAGACCTTCCCTTGCGATTGCAAGAAGAGGTAAGCCCTGAGAGGGTGATGGAGCGCAGGGTGCAATGAGAGGTAAAGGAGCTCTGTGTACCATTCTCTTCGCGGCCAACCCGGGGCGATCAATATGACTTGGGCTCGGTCTTGGCGAATATTCCTCAGAACTCAAGGAATCAAGGGTATGGGGGAAACACGTAAAGAAGCTGTTAGCCCCAATCTAACTGAAACGATAGATAGATCCTTCCAGATAATGGAAGGCGAGCACTTCTCAGATATCCTACAAGTATCGTGTGGAGTCCCACAGGGATCCGCCCCGTGTCCCACATTATTTAATCTATACATGCACCCTTTGGCAAACATAGTGCGGAAGTTTAGGTTATCTATTGTATCATACGCAGATAATACCCAGTTGGTACCATCAGTGATGGAGGGCCCACAATCCAAACACACCCAACTGGCCCCGTGCATGGAAAAAGTAGCAGAATGGATGAACAGGTGTAGCCTAAAACTGAATGGGGAAAAAAACCAGAACTATTGTTCCTGGGAAATAGGTCTGTGCCCAGAAAAATCATCTGCTGGCCTCCAGAACAAGGCAACCCCCTGTCCCAAAAAATTCCATAAAAAATCTGGGAATGTGATTAGACCCCAGTCTTTCTATGGAGAGACAAGCCAGAAAACTGGCAACCACCTGTTTTGGAATACTCCGCATGATGAGGAAGATTTTAACTCTTATCCCTGTACAGGCCCAGAGAACCGTGGTTCAGGCCTTGGTAATATCATGGCTGGACGACGGCAACTCCTTCTATCTGGGCTCCCCCTAATATGTAGTGAACAGACTACAGGTGGTTCAGAATGCCGCAGCCAGGATACTTCTAGGCATCCCCAGACAAGACTCAGTGAAAGCAGCTCTGAAAATACTGCACTGACTCCCGATCCAAGCCAGGATCAAATTTAAATCGCTATGTATTGCCCACAAAGCCATGAATGACAAGGGCCCTGCCCTACTAAGAAAGCTTGTAGCTCCTTATGTTCCGGGTAGATCTCTGAGATCCTCATCAGATCTACTCATGAAGAGGACAAGAATAAAGGGAATGAGATGGGGAGGAAGATATTTCTTACACCTAGCTCCTAGTCTGTGGAATTCCCTACCTAAAGAAACGCGATTGCTAAGAGATGAACTGGTATTTAGGAAAAACTAAAAACATGGCTCTTCGCCCGATAACTTCTGTTCCCTGATATCACCTTCTCCTCAGCGCGGGGAAGTCTTCGGGCAGCCATGCACTCTATAAATCCATAAACGTGTCCCCCAACGCTCCCTGCGTCGGATACTGGAGATTGCAGAATGACAGACAGTGTGCGTTCTCGTGAGTGGCAAACAGGTCCAACTGAGGAAACCCCCACATCCTGAAAATATGAAGAACCATCCTTGGGTGGAGACGCCACTCGTGATCGGTTGAATATTGCCAACTGAGGCTGTCCGCATGCACATTCAGCACTCCGGCCAAGAGATTCGCGATCACGCAAATCTGAGAGGTACTGAGCCCAGAACCAGAGTCCCAGAGCCTCTTTGCAGAGAATATTCGACTCTACTCCTCCCGGTTTGTTAATGTACCATATTTCGGTAGTGTTGTCTGTTAAGACCTGAACCAGCTGACCGCGAAGGGAAGGAAGGAATGCCTTTAGAGCCAAATGTATCGCCCGCAATTCCAGAAGATTGATGTGAAACAATCTTTACTCTGGAGACCAAAGACCTTTGACCTCCAAATCCCCCAGATGAGCTCCCCACCCTAGATTGGAGTCATCCACTATCACTATGGCCACCAGAGAAGGAGGGTGTACGGCTTCCCTTGAGACAGGTTGCCTGAAACACTTCACCATTGCAGATCCGCTGCAGTGTCTCTGGAGGTTCTGACCACCTCCTCGAGATCTCCATTGTGTTGAAACCACTGCCTACGGAGGCACCACTGGAGGGCCCTCATATGCCAGCGTGCATGGTTGACCAACAGAATGCAGGAAGCAAAGAGACCGAGCAGGCACAAGACTTTCAGGACTGGAACAGACGCTCCATTTAGAAACAGTGGAAGCATAACCTGGATGTCTTGAATCCTCTGTGGAGGAGGAAAAGCACCACTTACAGTAGTGTCCAGTACATCTCCTATGAACAGGTTGCGCTGAGAGGGCACCAGGTGAGATTTGGGTACATTTATCAAAAAACCCAAGCTGAACAACAGCTGTGTTACCTGCAAATGATGCAGCACTATCTCTGGCGACTTTGCTTTGGGAAGCTAGTTGTCCAGATAGGGAAATACAGGAATTTCCGACCTGAGATCTGCTGCCACCACCGCCATCACCCTTGTGAATATCCGAGGTGAGGAAGTAAGGCCGAACAGAAGGACCGAAAACTGGTAATATTGAGACCCCACTGTAAAACGGAGATACTTCCGATGCAACTTCAGAATGGGAATGTGATGATACACATCCTGAAAATCGACTGACATCATCATGTCTTCCTTCTCCAGCGCGAGAAGAACCTGTGCCAGGGTCAAGATTTTGAACTTCTCCTGTTCGAGGTAAAAATTCAAAATCCTGAGGTTGAGAATCGGTTGTAAACGACCGTCCTTTCTGGGAATCAGAAAGTACAGGGAGTAGTACCCCTGACCTCTTTTCTGCTCTGGAATTATTTTGATTGCACCCTTTTGTGCCTATGACAGTACTTCCTGCAGAAGAAGCAGAAGATGCTCTTCCAAGCAAAGGCCCTGACGGGGAAGGAAAGGAGGGGGAAACTCGCGGATGGGTAGGGCATACCCACTTTCTACAATGTTTAAAACCCAGAGGGCTATAGTGACAGACCTCCAATGAGGTAGAAAATAGGCCACATGTCCTCCCACAGGATAAGCATGCTATAAGATGGCGGAGCTAGAGATGCGTCCCTGCCGCAACGGTTGGAGAGGAAGAAGAAGCAGGGGGTGGAGGGGGAGACTTGTTGTCGGCAGAATCCCGCAGGTAACCGCTGCCCCTTCACCTGTAGGACCTCTACAAAGGATTCACCTGCTGCTGATGCTGTGGTTGTTGTCTATCATGAAAGGAAAAGTTATTTGCAAAGCCACGAAACCTGTGGTACGGTCTATAGTTCCTGGGCAGGGTCTAAAGCCCTAAGGACCTTGCTGTTGCTTTGCACACCTTAAAGCCCTACAGCGCAGAAACTGCCTTAGCTCCAAACAAACGGGACCCATCAAAAGGCAAGTCCAGCAACGAAGTTTGAACATCAGGCAAAAAGCAGGGAACACCGTAACCAGGCATTCCTTCTCGTCACCAAGACGACCCCATTGCTCTGGCTACAGAGTCCGCTATGTCCAGCCCAGATTTGATTACTTGACGGGCAGCAGCCTGAGCATTCGTCATCAGTTGAGTAAAATGCCCCTGGACCTCCGTAGGCAATTTTGGAACGACCTCCTTAGCTGTATCCATGAGGGCGTGAACCTAACGTCCCAAGAGATGTGGCATTCGTAGATTTCAAGGCTATAATCCCCGACGAAAAAACCTTTTTGCCCGACTGCTCCATTTGTTTAGATTACCTGTCAGCAGATGTGGATGGAAAAGAGCTTGCTGATAACTTAGAAGAACAGAAAGCTTGGACCACTAGGCTTTCTGGTGAAGGATGGGAGGACCGAAAAGCTGGATCCCCAGGAGCTACCTTGTACCTTCTAGCCACTGTCCTGGAAACTGCAGAGTTAGACATTGGCTTTTGACAAACATCCAAGATAGGCTTTGTTAAAGCCTCATTGAAGGGCAGCAATGGTTCTCATGCAGAAGTCGACGAATGAAGAAGCTCTGTGAGAGTGTTAGATTTCAATTCATCTGTGGGAAGCGACAACTCTAAAAGGTCTGCAGCTTTTTTAATTACAGCATGATATGAAGTCACCTTAGGAGGTGGCAAGCCATTAGGTGATGTCAATTCCCACTCAGGGGAGGTATCCTGACCACTAGCCTCTAGTAATCCCTCAAAATCAGGGTCAATGTCCACTATCTCTCCTTCTTCAGCCCCTTCATGCGGCTCTTGATATTCCTCTTCCTCCAACAGCCTTTGAGCCTCTCTGAGATCTCATCTTCGGTTTCGCCGTCGGCGGTGCCAGACATGGGACGGTGACTTCGGAACCAGCATCGTAGGAGGGTCCAAACGAACAGGGCTTAAAGTTGGCAGAGGACGAACCGGCGCCAGTTCGGATCCAGACAGAGCCGGAGAAGAACCATCCAAAGGAACACAACCCTCTGGAAACTTTAACTGTGTCAGCAACCTCGGCGCTGGTGGAAGCCAACTTCCTGGTGCCACAGGTATAAAGGGCAGGAATGGCATCTAGGGAAAATGAGGGGGAAACTCTCCCAGAGAGTAAGCTAACTGACTCATGGGGCCAGTAGGTGCACCCGTAGGATTTGCAGCCCTTATCAAAATGCTCAACATAGCATTTAAAAAATGTGACTGATCTGATCACGCAGTCTGGAATGCAGGATATGCTGGATCTGGAACAAAGGGCTCTGAAGCCGTATGTGGAGGCACCAAATTCGGCTCCGGTTGTGGAGGAGGTTTTCTCGGAGCTGGAGGTGGAGTAGCAGACGTCGGCGCTGAAGGAGTAACATTCCTCAGAGTCAGAGGAGTAACAGCCCTCGGTGCCGGAGGCACCTCTGGTGAAGGAGTTAGAGAGATCTCATCCATGCGAGGACGCCTAGGATTCGGAGACACCAACTTCGGAGTTGCGTCCTTCGAAGAACGACACCGAGAACCATGGTGACGTGTGCTTCTTGAAGGACCTTAAAGTATGAGGGTCCGAGATCTCCTGAGACCTCTCTTCGGCCTTTTGGCCATGAACAACTTGGCCTCACTTTCCTTCGGATTCATCCACTTACACGAAGTGCATGTCCCGAAGTTGTGATCCGAGGACAGGCACCACAAACAATCTTCGTGCGGGTCAGTGATGGAAATCTGGCCCCCCGCATTTCCTGCACGGCTTGCATCCGACTTTCTAGTAGAAGTCATCTTCAATGGCTACAAAGTCACATCATATTTAATCAAAGGGGTGGAGCTGAAGAGCTAATACTTAAAGAGGTCCTGTACCCGTGCTCCTCTATGTGTATATGCAAGACAATTACAGGGTAACCAGTTCCTCTTATGTAGTATATGTGGCAAAGAAAAGGACACTATCACGACACTATCACTACATGCCACGGGCTCGAAGTCGCTGGGAGATCTGAATTTCAGATCATGTTGCCCTCACACACCTTTTTAGGGGTGTCATGCTTCATCATAGGGCACTCCTCGTCGGACCGGCGCTGCAATGTCCGACGGGCCTGGTGGCTACTTTGGCGGAGTTCTTTTGATCTGTAGAGACGCCGTATGTGAGGTATGTATGTGGTCAGTCAGTGCGCCCTATGATGAAGCATGACACCCCTAAAAAGGTGTGTGAGGGCAACATGATCTGAAATTCAGATCTCCCAGCGACTTAGAGCCCGTGGCATGTAGTGATAGTGTCCTTGTCTTTGCCACATATACTATATAAGAGGAACTGGTTACCCTGTAATTGTCTTGCATACAAAGTCACAGCAACAGTAACAATGAATACTTCCAGAAATGGAGAGCCTGGGAAAAAATAGTTATGCGTTGACAGTGCAGTAAAAAGAGAACTGACGTCAGCACACCACCGAGGTCTTCTTATGGCTCCGATGATGTCACTCGGAGTCGCGTGTGGAGCCATTCCATTGTGACGTCGATGTGGGAGAGCTGAGAAATGTTTCCGTAGAATGCTGTGCATTGGGGTCATTTGAAAGGTGATGAATCTACAGGCAGATGTACCCATCAAAAAATAAATTATTAGTAATAACATTTTTTTTTAGAGCTGCCACAAACTAAAGTATGTTACCTTTAACCAACAGACCTAGCATTTTATCGAACTCACAAGGACCATGGGCCGAGTAGACCTGCAGGTTAATGGGTAGGCACATAGAACATTTTTATAACCTACTTTGCTTAATACTCAATGGTGCTAATTGGTATATAAATAATGCTGTGAAACGTCTGCAATAATTGCTTGTTTTTATGGAACTACTGACTAGTATGGAACAGGTCCCCGTTTTAGTGTCCTGCAAGCTATTACAAATTGACATTGTACGTTTTTAAACCAAGAGCTGTACGTACCTTTAAAGCCTTGTTTGGTTTAGGATTAGTCGTCATAACCTGTAAGCAATCACCAGGACACAACTGCTTGGAAAATGCAACTAAAGAAACAAAGGGAAAACAAATACATAATTCAGGATAAAATATCGGAAATAAAACTGGATTTAATACAAAACAACCTATTTTGTACAATAGGTCATGTCCTTCAAACACTAAATTCAGTACAAAAGGGAATAATGCTGCTTTGCACTTGTACCAAGGACAATGTAACTTTTATTGTCTTAAGCATCAGCCAAGTTGGAATTTCGACCCCCTGTGCAGCTTTTCTTTGTTGCAATAGCGTTACTGTTTTTTGTGTAAACCCCCTGTGCCACGTTCACACCAACCATTAACTTACACATCAACAAAATACGTTATTTAGACAATGAAGTCTGTCAAAGTGCGTTAGTGCCAAATAAAATTAAAATTATAGACAATGTCACAATGTTTCAAAAAATGTCGGTGATTTGACAGATAACCCATAGATCATCAGCAGGTTTCCTCAATGGTGGTATAGTTACATTTTAAATTCAATTCAATATGCAACGAGTAACTTGGCTAAATAATCTTTAGTTAAAATTTCGCTGTGCATAGCTTGCTATTACTGTCCAGTCAGCTTGGGTAACAACCACTACTTTAAGAAGCAACACTATATATCTATTTGAAGGTAGTCTTTGACGCGACTGGGATTTAAGGTTCCTCCGCTTCTTCATTTTGGGCTACTGGATTGATTCTTAGTTGCTAACCTACACCTTAAGTAAGTGCCAAGGACATTCCCGATGAGAGTGACCCAAATGTCACGCAGATAACCTCTCCAAATACACTCTTCCCAGCGGCCAACAGTCTGTAACCTGAGAGGAAACACACAAATGCTAAGGGAACATTGCCAAGACATTTGAACATAATTATTTGTACTATTTTTCTTCTACCTCTAGCTCAGCAGAGCGAACCTATATTAGATAAATTGGTCTAAGTGAAAGAATATTTATTTGAGAATGCCAGGGGCTCCCTTCAACTAGCTGCTACTGGTGAAAAATGCCACAGTCTGCTTAGTGTGTGGCGGTAGGATATGTACCCACACATGCAGTCAAGTCAGGTATTGGCCCCACAGAAAAAGAGCAGACCTACCTCCTACAGCATTGGGAATTTGAATTGGTTTAAGGCTCTACTACATACAAAGTAATCAAAGGGCACATGCATGAGTTGCAGAGAGCTTGCCAGGAAATGCACACTACTGCCAAGAAGATTTAAAATGCACTTGCACACTACTGGTTCTCGGTACATTGCAATACTAAATAATACACAGAAATCCTATCTGCAAGACTAACAATGATCGTCTACATCATATGTTTTCAAACACAGGGTATGGATCCCAGTTAAGTTGCGAGTATACTTTGATGGGGGTCGTGAGGTGGTACAAAAATCTATCCATTTCAGTTAATAAATATAGTAATGTTGAAACTATAGTTCAAAGGATTATAATATTAGTGGAGCGTCGTTTACTGACGGGAACAGGGATCAGGTCAAAGCAAAGATTGACAGTCAGGAGAAATTATATAAATGGCATTTCTCGTTTTCCAAGTGCTTCCTTTGCCTCATTCAAAACTGAGCCAATACGAAGGAATGGTGGAAGCATGGCTTGCCTTGGCGGAGCGGGATGAGTGCGTAAAAGGAGGATTAGGAGCCAGGACTAATGCCCTAATTGAGGCCACCAAGTTCCAAGCTGGCAAAGGTACTACCTCCGTCGACCTACTATATTTAAGGATTACCATCTACAGAAGAGATATTTCTCTGAAAGTTCTCCCACCAGCATTGTGGAAACACAGTCAACGAATATACTTAGTGCAACCTGGCTTGCTCGAACATGAGGACCAGGCAGTATTTTTTTCTCTTTGAGATACAAACCTTAAACAGGGGTGTGGAATTTAATAAAATATCTACTTGTCCATGGGGCAGGTTACTTCATAAATTTACTTGTCCTGTAACAAAATCCACTTGTCCGTTTTGTGCCATGTAATGCGGTGAATTATGGCAGCAATACCCTTATATAAGAGCTCTGAAATAGCCTCTCTGAATATGCCAGGGCTCCTTCCATGGCAGGGTATGAATACTAGCAATTCCCTTATGTTGCCACGTTTCCGCAGATCTACATACTGGCGCTGAAGTTAAGCAACAGTTTCAGGGTTGGAATGCCCTTTTGAGTCTGTGCAAACCTACTAATTTGCATGTTATAAGGGTTTTCACCAACTCTTCTCTAATCTTTTCCCATACTGAGAAAGGTTGGATATTTACTCCTGACAATGGCAGACATAAAACTTCTTCCTGGGTTGGGAAAAAAGTGGTTGGAGGGGAAGTAAACTTGCAAACGCTCGGATTTTCGCATGAGCAAATCTACACATGCATATTTGCTCATGCTAAAATGCATATCACAAATATTTTCTAGGAGTACTATTTCTTGGCCTACTTCTGTAAAGTCTTGTGAATTCAGGAAAGTCGTATATCTGCACTTAATGCAAGGACATAAGTGCACTTTTGAGACTTTACTTAATAATTGGCCCCCTAATTGGGTCTGGCGTTAACCCCTTCAATGCGCTTGACGGAGCGGTTCCGTCATGCCCGTCGGTTGCGCTGTGCGCATGACGGAACCGCTCCGTCACTGCCCCGCCCGCTCAATAGAACCTTTAGCACCGTGCGATAATCCGCGCTGAGCTGAAGGGGTTAACCCCGACATGTTGTGTTTATTAAAATGTCTCTCTCTGTCAGTTGGCTAGCTTCACTGTGAATGACAGCATTCAGTTCTTTCACAAGGAGCAAAATTGACACACAGTCGTTTTGTTCAGTGCCAGGAACGACTGTGGCAGTGTGCTTTTTGAGACCAAAACAATTTTTGCTTTTGCCAATGTTTGTTATAATGATGAGGGCCCAGCAGCACCCACACCAATAAGGTTTTACAAAAAACATGCCAAAACAAGTCACGCATTGATAAACCCAAAAGAATGACCAACAATTTCAGACCAATTGGCTTTACCAATGCTTGTTTATTTTTATGTTTCCCATAATCTTATTAAAACTGGTTACAGTGATTTTCCATTATGAATATTTTTGGGAAATACTAGCATGCATCAACACATTTTGCTAAATGATGCTGCAGAAAAACGCTACCTAAAATGTTACAGTAGTTTAGCTAAATGTTTTTGCTTTTTTTGTGAACATTTTATCTTGAAAGCTAAGAATAATCAATCTTGCTTTCAAGCGTCTTCATATATTTGCATCTAATCAGAGAGCATTCTGGGAGCAGTATGCATAGCCTCATAGTTCTAAACAATGAAAGCGTGTGCACCCATTTTTATACGTTAACCACTGTCAGTAGTAGTCTGAGCTTACAACATGTACTTGGATCACTCGCCCTAATAATAAAGGTTTTGCATTTATGAACCATAAATAAAAGTTTGAACAGCGTTAAAACATGGAAACAAATATTACATCAAACTGCAGGCAATTCTTTCCCTGATCCATCATGTGGGACTATAAACTGGCAGTCAAAGGGTGTGTGATGTAGGGGGTTTGACCCACTTGTTCCAAGGACAAAATACACATGGATTTACGTCTGACAGCCCTTGACCTTGTTAGGTAGATCGCTCCCCCTCCGCACAGCACCGCCTGTGCGTCCTGTCGCTGCCGCTGCCGAGGTAAGTTCTGTGCCCCCTGATCTGTGTCTCGTTTTCTCATTGTGTGCCCCCTGATCTGTGCCCCGTTTTTCTTCGTGTGCCCCCTGATCTGTGCCACGTTTTTCTCTGTGCGCCCTCTGATCTGAGCTCTGTTTTCTTTGTGTGCCCCCTCATCTGTGCCCCGTTTTCTCATTGTGTGCCCCCTGATCTGTGCGCCGTTTTCTCATTGTGTGCCCCCTGATCTGTGCCCTGTTTTTCTTCGTGTGCCCCCTGATCTGTGCCACGTTTTTCTCTGTGTGCCCCCTGATCTGAGCTCTGTTTTCTTTGTGTGCCCCATTATCTGTGCCCCGTTTTCTGTTGTGTGCCCCCTGATCTGTGCCCCATTTTTCTTCATGTGCCCCCTGGTCTGTGCCCGTTTTTTTCTGTGCCCTGTGACTCTGTGCCCTTGCCCCCGTGCCGTCCACCGCTCCCGCCGCTGCATCCCCGCCCCCCCTGACTGCCCCTTCCTCCCGACTCCCAGCTGCTCCTCCCTCCCTCCTCCCCATATATGGAGGCCGCTGCGCGGTGAGGTGAGCGACCCTTGACCTTGTTAGGTAGGTCGCTCCCCCTCCGCACAGCACCACCTGTGCGTCCAGCCCCTGCCCTAGCTGCCGCTGCTGGGATAAGTTCTGTGCCCCCTGATCTGTGCCCTGTTTTTCCTCGTGTGCCCCCTGATCTGTGCCCCGTTTTTCTTTGTGTGCCGCCTGATCTGTGCCCCGTTTTCTCATTGTGTGCCCCCTGATCTGTGCCGTTTTCTCATTGTGTGCCCCCTGATCTGTGCCCCGTTTTTCTTCGTGTGCCCCCTGATCTGTGCCCCGTTTTTCTGTGTGCCCCCTGATCTGAGCCCCGTTTTCTTTGTGGGCCCCCTGATCTGTGCCCTGTTTTCTCTTGTGTGCCCCCTGATCTGTGCCCCGTTTTTCTGTGTGCCCCCTGATCTGTGCCCCGTTTTTCTTCGTGTGCCCCCTGATCTGCGCCCCATATTTTTCTGTGCCCTTGCTCCCGTGCCGTCCACCGCTCCCGTTCCCACCGCTGCATCACCTGTGATCCCGCCCCCCCTGACTGCCCATTCGCTGCCCCTTCCTCCCAACTCCTGCCACCCAGCTGCTCCTTCCTCCCTCCTCCCCATATATGGCGGGCACGCCGCTGGCGCACCGAAGGCGCGCCTAAGTCAAGCCCATCTGCGCCCGTCCGCGCCCAGTGCCAGAACCCCTGCGAACGCCACGACGCCTGTCTCTGCTACGACTCCAGCACCCTCAACGCACTCAATGCCGGACGATCACGCACCTGCTGCCTGGCCGCCCCGAAGCGCACCCAAGGACCCTTCTCCAGCCGGAACTGCAGCTTCACCAGCATCCGGCCCTCCATCCCACCTACCAAAGAACCCAACCACCTCAGATGCATCCTTCTCAACACCCTCTCCGCACGCAAACATGCCGTGGAACTCTGGGACCTACTGGACTCCAACACCCGAGTTATCGCCTTCCTGACGGAGACCTGGCTGAACCCCTCCTCGGCACCCGACATCGCCATAGCCATCCCAAAAGGCTATAAGATCACCTGCAGGGACCGAAACAATGGAGTAGGAGGAGGAATCGCCATTGTCCACAGGAACTCTCTCAAAGTCTCAACCAACACCGATGACACCCTCAGCACCGTCGAACACCTGCACTTCCAGATCCACACCGATCCCAACACCACCCTCAGAGGATCCCTCATCTACAGACCCCCTGGACCACGAGCACAGTTCAGCGACTCCATCACTGACCTCGTCAGCACACATGCCCTCGCCTCCACAGACTACATACTCCTCGGGGACCTAAACTTCCACCTCGAGAACAACAACGACACCAACTCCTCCACCCTGATCGCCAACCTCGGACTCAGACAACTCGTCACTACACCCACCCACTCCGCCGGCCACACGCTTGACTCCATCTTCTCCGCAAGCTCCCACGTCTCCTTCAACTACACCACCAAGCTCCACTGGACCGATCACCGCTGCATCCACTTCACCTTCAGGAAACCCACCACGCACCACCGCACCCAACAGATGCTGCGCCGCTGCTGCAGCAAAGTCACCGAAGACCAGTTTTCCACCTCCCGCGCCCGGAACCCATTCGCAGATCCGACCGACCCCTACACCGCCGCCCGCAACCTCAAACAGTGGATCAACGACTGCGTCAACACCCTCGCCCCCCTCAAGAACCCCTCCAACACCCACACTAGCAAGAAAGCCAGCTGGTTCACCAAAGACCTCCAGGCCTCCAAGCGAACCTGCTGAGAACTCAAAAAAACCTGGATCCGTGAACGAACACCGGAAACCTACACCACCCACAAGAACGCCACCTGCAGACACCACCACCTCATCAGATCCGCCAAAAGGACCTCCTTCAAAGACCGCCTAGACAACAACGCACACAACAGCAAAGAGCTCTTCATCGTGAAGGAACTCTCCAACCCCAGCTCCAACACCAACGACATCCCACCTTCACAAGACCTGGGCGACTCGCTGGCCACCTTCTTCCATCGCAAGATCGCAGACATCCACAACAGCTTCAACACAGTCACCACCCCGGCAGCCACTGAGACCCCCGCTCCCACGAGCACCACAAACCGCCTGATCTCCTAGACCAACATCAACGACGACGACACCATCAAGATCATGAACACCGTCCACTCCGGATCCCTGGACGACCCCTGCCCACACCACATCTTCAACAAAGCCAGCAGCACCATCGCACCCCATCTCCGGAAAACCATCAACTTCTCCTTCGAGACAGCGACCTTCCCGGAGAGCTGGAAGCACGCAGAGATAAACGCCTTACTCAAAAAACCCAAGGTGGACCCCAAGGACCTCAAGAACTTCCGACCCATCTGCTCCCGGTCCCAGCGAAAATCATCGAAAAGGCTGTCAACAAACAACTGACCAGCTTCCTCGAGGAGAACAGCATCCTGGACCCGTCCCAGTCCGGGTTCCGCAGCAACCACAGCACCGAAACTGCCCTCATCGCCGCCACCGATGACATCAGGTCCCTGCTAGACAATGGAGAAACCGCAGCCCTCATCCTCCTGGACCTGTCTGCCGCCTTCAACACGATCTGCCACCGCACACTACGAACACGCCTCTACGACGCCGGAACCAAGTGAAAGCCCTGGACTGGACCTCCTCCTTCCTCTCTGGCAGAACACAGAGCGTCCGCCTCCCCCCCTTCCGCTCCGAAGCCACCGAGATCATCTGCGGCGTACCCCAAGGCTCATCCCTCAGCCCAACGTTGTTCAACGTCTACATGGCACCACTCCCCACATTGCACAACGGCACGACCTCAACATCATCTCCTACACCGACGACACCCAGCTGATCCTATCCCTCACCAAGGACCCCCACACCGCCAAAACCAACCTCCACGAAGGATTGAAGGCCGTCGCAGACTGGATGAGAATCAGCCGACTGAAGTTGAACTCGGACAAGACGGAGGTCCTCATCCTCTGATCCACCCCCTCGGCCTGGGACGACTCCTGGTGGCCGACTGCACTAGAAACACCCCCAACTCCCACCGACCACGCACGCAACCTAGGGGTCATCCTCGACCCTACCCTCTCCATGACGAACCAGGTCAACGGCGTCTCCTCCTCCTGCTTCAACACCCTCCGCATGCTCTGCAGGATCTTCAAGTGGCTCCCCGCCGAAACAAGAAGGACGGTCACCCAGGCCCTCGTCAGCAGTAGACTGGACTACGGAAACGCACTCTACGCAGGAGCCCCGGCCAAACTCCTGAAACGGCTACAATGCATCCAGAACACCTCCGCACGCCTGATCCTCGACATCCCTCGCCGCAGCCACATCACACCCCACCTGAAAGACCTACACTGGCTCCCTGTCAATAACCTTCAAACTCCTCATCCACGCACACAAGGCATTCCACAACACCGGACCAACGTACCTCAACAGACGACTCAGCCTCTACACCTCCACCCACCAGCTCCGCAGACCTCGCCCTCGCCACTATCCCCCGCATCCGAAGAGTGACTGCCGGCGGCAAATCATTCTCCCATCTCGCCGCCAACACATGGAACACCCTCCCCATCCGCCTACGGCAGACCGAAGACCTTCTGACCTTCAGAAGACTTCTCAAGGCCTGGTTCTTCAAACAGTAGCAGCCCCCCCCCCACTCCCAGCGCCTTGAGACCCTCGCGGGTATGTAGTGCGCTTTACAAATGCCATGATTGATTGAGTGAAAACCAAACAAAACATGGACTGGCAATGCGTTAAAGCCTGCACTGTCATTTATGCCTATAATACCCACAGTCGTGGCATTATTCTGCACATGAAAAACAAAATGATTGTGGGAGTGCATGTAGTGTGTAACCATCCGAGATATACCGTGCACAAGTACTGAAGACATTAGCACTGGCATCAGAAGCCATAGACAGATGCTAAAAAAAATACAACGTTCCTAGCGTTGAAACTTCCCTTACAGTACATGGGAACGGCTTGTTTCTTTATTGAAGGCAAGTCTTGCTTAGTGCGGGCTTCCAACACATTGGGGAAGGTGGTTTTCTAGCAGCTAACTCTCAGTAAGTTGTTTTTCAGACTGAAGGTCTGTCGACTGTCGTTACAAACAAGGCAGCTATCCTCCTATATAAGCGGCAGGAAAACGAAAGAGTTGAGCAGTGCAGACACAGTCCTATCAAATTATCAGCAGGTTTACCTTTGCCTCTCACCTTTATGTAAGGCCTGTGTGTACCAGAAACACCAGGAAGGAAATTTTTCAAAGGTCTACGCACTATTCATCCCAACTTGTTATGAATTGGACTACGTAATTTAATAATGTTGGTAGGGGGCAAAACTTCAAAATAAGAACAAACGATGCTAAATGTTGCATCTTTTGATAAATACTTCCAGAAAATTATGTTTATGAAAAAACTATGGCCCAAATCCATACCTATGAATGCATGCAATGGGTATATGTCCTTGATAACCACCGATGACAACTCTTGCTGCATGCGAGTGGAGTCTGAGGAGCCTGCTGTCCCTGGTCCCTGCTGTCCCTAGTACAAGAAGGAGAGATGTACCCATTGCACTTACTTTAATAGCTCAAACGAATCCGACATGAGGTCTGCTAAAAGAGACCAAAGCTATAGCTCGTAAATGTGAAATCTTTCACGGGAATAGCGCACAGAATAATTAAATACTATAAACCATGTTGTCCCTTTTGTCAAGAGTAGCATTGGGGTGTGCCTCTCCTGGGATGATAAAATAATTAATGGACTTACAAGATCCCACTCTTTACCAGTGAATACAAAGAGGAATAACAATACTGTTGCTGATTGGCTGTCAAGGAATGTGGCTAGGGTAAAGAGGTTATGGTGTTGATAGAAGTGAAAGGGAAGTGTGTTTCTGAAACCGTGTAGAAAGAAATAGTAATTGAAGAATGAAAGACCAAGTGAGGAGGTTGGTAGTAGAAGGTTGGGTAGAAAATGATTAAAATGAGAGTTTATCAAGTGGCGATAGACAAGTGAGCTTGTGCCTCCATTGAGCTCAAGGCATGAATGAAAATTGCTACTGCCCACTCTTTGGCACAGAACATCGGTATAACTACAGCTAGCAGCCTGGACAGTGCCAATGGAATGCTTCTCTTGTGCATTTCATTCGCGGCATGTAAAATATTAGATTGAATCGGTTTCGAAGAGACATTTGTTTGACACCAGCAGAGAAAACAGATCTGTCTCACACCACAGTCTCGTAATATAATTATTGTGCCAATTAATTTAATGATAAAATAATTACACAGATTTAGACTTCTATCCTCAAGAATGTCCTATTAACTTGCTTTTATTCCAGGTGAACCACTCATTTTGTATAAACCATTAACCCAAGTTTGCCTCTACCACAGCAAAAACGTAACCCTGCTTGGTACTCTGTATGGCAAAAGGTTTAGAGATAGTTTTCCTTGACAGGGTTTTGTTCCACTACAGTAATGTAGCTGTAACCAACAACTGGGGTGGAGAGAGAGGGAGCAATACTAAAAAGTACATGAGCCCCAGCTCGGAGTTCAGTGAAACAAAATGTTGAAATGTTATGTGTAAATGTTAGTGTTTCTTATACGTTTTGGGAAAAACAATAGGTCTTTTTGGGCCCGGCATTTCCTCATCGTATCCATTTCCTTTGGGAGGGCAACCCTATTGCAATGTACTGCCCGTGAATGCATAGCGTACTGTCCTCCCAGAAAAGGATGATTTCATTTAAAACAAAGTGTAGCTCACTGGCTGGGTGTCTACTCCTGGAGTAGACTGTCACAGTAAGGCTAGTCATCCTTTGCAAACAAAGGTTTCAACGCATTCAGCGAGAAGTGTATCTGTTAACTGCTAAGTTCTATGGAGTATCGATGGCGGGCATTTGTAATGCGGAAACCTGGAAGAACAGGCACATGTTTACACACCATTTCTTGGATTCTACTGTGCAGAGGGATGCTGCAGTTGGTCAGTTCTGTGCTATCTTTTTCAATAAAGGAAAGCCTCCTTCTCCATTAATTACCCTCCATCTGCAAATAATTGTGTAATATTATATCACTGCTTGTTATTCTGATTTAAGCATATGAATTTATGAAAGATGCAAAATCTGATGAAAAAAAATATTCACCAATTCTGTAGAACTACAGTTCTGGATATCTTCTATAAAAACACATGCAAACCACCATACTCCCAGTTAAAGGCTCGCCTATTAGTAATAAGCCTTCACACAAGTGCTAAATGAAATCTGGAGGATGGTGGCTTCTCATGGTGTGGTCTTCATATTGAGTTTAGTTTCTTTTAATTGAGGTGAATAGGCTACTAAAAAGCCTTTGTTACAGCCTTAAGACTACATTTACCATGGAACTGCAGTTCCATCTGCAGTTCCATGGTTACCGTGGGACTCCCTGCTTGACCAAAGGGATGGTTCAAGCATGTTCATCTATGAAAGATCCAATGCTGGAGAAATATAGTTACCAATTATACATTTCAACCACCAGCACTCTTGACTCGTCTTCTACTGGTGCCTAAATAAACATACTTTCTGCATAAGCTGGAGGAATTTGCCTTTTTGTTGTCAAAAATGTATTATGAGAAAATGTAATTTCCCAAAAGTTAATTTAGAGCACAATAAAAATTTGAATTGTTAAATTCAAACACAAGAGGTAGTACACACGAGTCGCAGTCATGCACATCACCAAGACCATTTTATTTATGTCGCTTAACCTCCTGGAACCTTGTCAACCACAAATATCTCTCTGCACCTTACTATTCCCCAGGAACAATCCCCAGCCATACCAGTATGTGATACTTTCCCAACCAGGCCAAACCACAGTCAGTCAAATGACAGCCAGTGGGCTTTTCTCAGGCACCCTGCTACAAATTAAAGTCAAAACAAAATGCTGGCTACAAAGCTACTGAAATGAATGCACCACAAGTAAAACTTTTGCACAAGCAAAAAGATAATCGATAAGGAATAATGCTTGTTGACACATGCAGACTGCTAAGGTGAAAAAAACTTGATTAACATTCACACCACACATTCAGATGAAAGGGAAGCATCTTGTACTGCTAACTTCAGCATCATCGCCATAAAATAGAGATCGACAGAAGGGTCTTCAACTCACCATAATGACCCATCATTACTTTGTTCAAGGACTTTGAAATACTGTTTTTTCCTCTGGAAGTGTGACTGGGGGTTTGCCTCTGGAAAACTGTCAGTATATTTACAACCATTGAAGAATAAATCAGTGTTTTGTCTATAAAGTTAAGTACTTGAATATAGGGCCAGGTAAGGACCATTTTCAAAGTCAGTGTTTGATTACTGCCAGGTCTGGATAGTACCACTTAGTTTCGCTGCCCTGCAGTCCAAACAGAATGTCTTATATCTAGACTTTTAGCGGAAACTATAACTTAGTCTTAAAAAGAAAATTAGGTCATCAGCAGACACCGAATCTACCGTTCTTACTTGCTGTGGCTTTGGAAAAGTATACATTTCTTCTTCTCCCGGAGTACGGTCTTCTGAGCTCATTAAGGGGGCAAAGGGTATTCTGATCAGTTCGAACTTCATAAATTCCCTCTAGGAGAAGAATATTGTGAACAAATAAGCTATACACCCCACTCATCCAGAATTACACCTGCATTGGAACATTGTGGTCCCCTTTCAATAAATTTGACCTAATATCCTAATCTGACTACAAACTCCGCATATATGGCTATTTGACCCGTTTAAGTGTTTGGTTCAGAAGAAACAGCCATGGGATGCTCCGTTTTATGTATGTTGGATCGCATTAAAGACAGGAGTGGGGTGTCAAACTGGAGAATCCACTGGGGGACACCACAAAAGATTGTTTCCATAAGTATCCTTATTATTTAAAAAATTTATCATCATTTAGGTGACCATACTTCAAGGCAGGGAGGTGGGTGGAATTGGCGATTAATCTGCAGGTAGGAGAATCAATCCCTTCAGAAATCTGATGACAATGAGTCATCTAAATAGGAATGGCTGAGGAAGGCAGAGAAATGCTGAGAAGGCTGCGAGGTATCCTAGGACAGTATACAACGACAGTTTTCACTGTGCACATTTGTTGGGTCCGAGGATGCAAGGGAGATGAGGCTCCGAGGCTTCCACACCGTTCTGAGCACACCATGCAACAAACCTGCTACACCTCCCAGAATGCACAGTCTTGGTAAAAATCAAGATGAGCAGACAAGATGGCATCCACTACCCTTTGCCGGTAACTGAAATGCGTTTTGATGCCACTGCTCAATCTCTAGGCATGATGATTGGAGGCGAGGGTGCAGAATCTGCCCCTCCGACTTGGAGAGGAGGTCCACCCAGAGAAAAGCCAGTGCTTGGGACACAGAGAGAGACTATATCTGTGAGCTTAAAGTATTTTACTGCTGTGGAAAATGTAGGCTTCGGACATGCTGCTAAAACTGGATCTATCAGAACCTCATTGAGCTGTGAAAAAAAGCTTGGAAGATTTGAAAGTGAGTTGAAGAAACGTTCGTTATAAGATTTTGTTTAGACTCAATGGCTGGCAGCAGGAGTTCCACGACTTCTGCAGCCTTTTTTTACTACAGCATTGTAGGATGTCACGTCAAAGAGAGTGAGCCCTGCAGAACACTCCATTTCAACATCAGGAGATGTGTCCAAACAACTAACCTCTTTGAGGGCTACTAACTCTGCGAGGGTAATATCGCTACGGTCATCAGTATCATGCCTGGGGGCATCCTCCCATGAGCCAGTCAGACATGAATTGGTCTTATAGCACACGCTTGTACCCTGAGAATTTAGACCGAGAGTATTGGTGTTCCTCAATCACCCTTTGAGTTTTCACTTTTGAAGCTAGCGATAGGATGACGTTTTTTTTTTTTTTTAGTCTACAGGCTTGGAGCCGTAAACTGCGCATATTGCAGTGCTGCGGGCTACGGAACCAGAGGCAGTGCCAGGTCATGCAAAAGAAATGGAACAAAGGGGATTGTAGAAAGCCCCGCCGGAGGAAATCCAAATGACACCTGTTGAGGTCCCATGGAGGACTTAGGCACACGAGATGCCTTGGCCAGTCTTAAATCCTCATAGACTGAATTAAAAAAGAATGGCCTGGCGCCAGAGACAGTGCTGGTCCCACAGTGGCTGGTAACAATTAATTCTGGCTCAGAGGAAGTCCCTACTCCAACGTACTTTTCGGAAACAAACAAGGCTTTGAGAACTCACCGTCCCTCCTCTTTTTCTTGTGCGTCGGTAGCTTTTCTTTGAATGACCTAGAGGAAGAGTACTCTGGTGACCTCGTGTGATAGCAGTATGTGAGGCGACCTCAGCAATTATCCCGGGCTTTAACCAAAAACTATTTTGCCCATCTCCTAATGGCTTTCAAGTTCATGTGGGGGGATATGATTAGCATAACCTCATGTCATGGTCTGCAATGCTGAAACTAAGTATGGAGTAAACCACACAGAATAGCAGAAAAGTCAAAACTGCAGTATATGTTGAAGGTACATTCAGGAAGGATTGGATGGAACAAAAGGATAGGACCCCAGCCTCTAAAGCAGTCTAGTCCCCCAAGGAGTCAAGCTCATTGAACAGACCCTTTGCCATGGCTGCCATAATCCATTTTATGAGCATAGGGAGAATAGGGAGGCATTATGCCACGTGTAACAAACAGGCTCTGGGTTTACTGTCTGCACCCCATGCCCCCGGTCTTCCAAAAGCACTGCATAGAGCTTTCGACTAGGCCTAGTGGGGCTTGGAAACATGATGCGGCCTTTGGTCACACATCATTAACCCAGTCCCCATTGCAGTCGCACATACCTGGAACCCAGCCTCTGTATCTACAGAACCACTGTGCTGAAATATTTTTAAAAAATAATCTGTAAATCTTAGGTTGGATCTACGGAGAATCCAAAATAGCACAGAGGGTCCACATAGGGAATCACGGATCTCATGTTCAGTGATTCGCACTTTTTAAGCTGCTTGTGTCCTACCAGCACCCGCCACATCCTCCTATTGGACTAAGGGGATGCTCCCCTTTCCTGTTTATATTGCTTGCAATTTTTCGTGACACTTGTGTGCGAATGATTGTGGACAGCTAGCAACACATAATGGTGATGCAAAATATATTTTCAGTCATGGCCAGCCAATCACATTGACCTTAACCCCAGTTTCGATTCAAATATGTGGATCCCTTTGGGGTGCGGAGCCCCGGTGGGCCAGTCACTGTGTTTGCACTGTTTGAACTTTTTACCTACTAGCGGCCAGCCCAGGCGGTTGTAGGCCCGTGCTTGTACCCTTCTTACTGCACAATAAAATTTTCACAAAAAAAAAAAAAAATGTGGATCCCACAATGAAAGACTGCAAAAAACACGCTTTCCTATCTAATGAGATTTGTTTCATTTTGAAAATCCACAACCTCGGACCTGCGGATAATCAGCTATCTGACAGCCAAGATGTCCTTATCATCATTACCCATTGAGGGCTACCCAGCTCATGTTTGGAATGCAAATATCTAAAAAAAAAAAAAAACTATTTATTGAATTTACAATAAACCACAAACGCCTCTTGTTATGACTAATGTTCTATCCTAAGTCCATATTTGGTGCAATTCCGTTCAGGTGTTTTGAATACTGTGGAGAGCAGAACTTCACGTGGGACCTAAATGATAACTATCTATGACGGATCTGCATGAAAATTGTAACAACAAAACTAAGCAGAATACCCTAATTTTCGGCAAAATGTAATGAAGATTTGTCAAAAGGTGCAAATGTCATTAGCAAACTAGAAATGCTTTTTTCAAAGTAAAGTGCAACTTAACCATGACTATGGTATCCCTACTGCCATTCTGTGATGTGATATCCATGCGCAGCAGTGGTGAGTCAAAACCTGAAGTGCATGGCCTTCAGGCAGCCCTAGTGCTGAACCCGGCAAGAGTGGGCATCCCATGCCCTGCGCTTGCGAGCAGCAGGGGTTGGCCACAGGGACTGACGTGTGGCAAGGCAGCAACACCCACCATCCACGCAACCCGCCGTGGACGGCCAACAAGAATGCTTGCAGAAGTAAAACCTTTATGTGTAGAGCACAAGGGTAAAACAGCTACATGTTAAAAAAACAAATATTTTACAAGCATGCAGAGAGGGAATGTACTCAATGCACCAGAGTGAGAGACAAAGCATGCTGAGGGGAGACTTGACAGAGAATAAAGGTGGAAGAGACATGAATATTACGCCTGTGGATGGAGGGCGCACATGAACACGAACAGTCTGTGTTAAGATTCAATGACTGCAATGAAAATATGTGGAAAGCAAGTATGAGATAGAAGGATGCACAAACAGCGTTTGCTTTCTAGAGGTGTGAGTAGAAGCTACTTGCTACTAGATGACTGCGTGAAGTGGCACATCGCATGTACGTGTGTCTTTGTGAGACAAAAAGTACTTGCTTCATACATAGGTCTAGATAACACACAGATGATGGGGTATGTGTATATAAATGGCACCTAGCTATCACTACTGAGTGCAAAAAGGCTAGTTTCCGATATGCGCATGCTAGCTTGTGGTGAGAGGTCATCAGTAATGTTACAGATAATGATGCGCGTAATCAATGTGGGAAAGCAGGGGCATTAAGATTCCTTTGGCTTTGATAACCACTAAATTCTGTAAGCTTAATTCCGCTTTAACTAAACATATTTCATGCCACTTGTGTGGTCGTCAACTAACATCACACGACCCTTCTAGTACTCAGGTAACAAAAGGTTACCTCAAGTATGTTTTTTCAGAGAATAAGCGTTTACGAAGTTGACTGTCTTGAACCCGACAGTTTATACCCTAGGCGAGACAAGGGAATTTCCAGAGAGGTGGTTTCCCCTTGACATTACATTCTCACCCTTAAAGATGAATATCGATCTGTGGTAGGCTGTTCAAGTCCAAGGTGTTAAATCTAGCCACGGCTGGTCACTCTTAGTCTCATCAGCTGATTAAATTCTCTTGGCCGAACGCTGCGAGCCATGTTGGAATTGCAAACTAATGGAATGGAAATTAGTTCTTGGCCAGAAAAAGAGACCTCAATGAGCCGAATGCCTCATCTGACGGCTTTATGACCAAAATACAACACACTCACCAACTGCCCAGAGATGGCTAACAGGCAAACAATACACATTCTAACCACAAAAACCCAGCACCGCACCACTATACAACAACGTGACCTAAATATAAACCTTCGCCAACCCACTACATACCCCATTCTCACAGCTTGCAAGCCAGCCGGCGAACCACAAGCAGAGCCAGGCACGCTGCCACAAACCTCACTGCACACCAGTGCCTACCCTGTGGGCAGCACACGCACTCAACAGCACTCGCTCGAAATCCACTAACCTGGTAAGATCATCTCCTTACTAAGAATTGCGAAGAGGGGTGTAATTACCACCAGAGTCCCTTCGGGAAAGGCTCAGATAGCCCACATTCCACCACCAGAGACTCAGGTAGTGCTCCTGAGTGAGAAAGCGGCCGGCGATAGTGCGGCATCATGGAGGCGCTGCATCTGGGCGGAGGGCTGGCACCGGCTGAAGGAATTCTGCGCACCACGCTCCAACGTTCTCATTTTCACAGCTGTGTCATGTCACATACACTCTCACTGTCTAATCATTCATGAAAAAGCCAGCCCAGGCATCTCCGGCAAGGTTTCCCTGCGATGGTTGCCATGGGAACATTCAGAAACTAGCCAACCTGGAGACAGTAACCATGGAAACAAAGCAGCCCAAAAGCAACAATGCCTTCAGGTCACAAGCGAACAAAGCACTGGACCCTCGAAGAGTAAACACCCATTCATATCCTGGCCTCTTTGTGAGTGTCAGTGCAGAAACATAAGATTGCTACTGATCTAGTGAGGCAAGAGATATGGGAAGGAAAGAGCTTTGTTATCATCAAATCAACCTCTCAAAAGTGAATCAAGGTCAATAAACTTGGCATTTACCTGCCCAAAAGGAAAGGCTTCCTGGATGTTAGTTTCCTCCAGAAACTGCCAGTAGTGATAACAGACCCACAATAAGTAAATACTATCACCCTGGCAACCTTACATTTGAAAACCTGTCGGAATTATCAGCATTATTATTATTTGTAAGCGCTCTTTCAATGTAACTTGGCGCTAAGAATACAGGAGAAATGATATAGACCTAGCATAAAATAGCAAAACAAGTGTGCTTAGAGGAAGAAGTCAAAATTGGCAGTGCAACGACGTGCCAGAAAGAGGTCATTCCAGAGCTTCGCTGCCAGAAGATGGCAATCCCTGCCTCCGCAGCTAGCATATTTAAAGCTAGGGTCTCCACAAAAAAGGGTGGCACGTTCACAAGATGCTCAAAGGCCTCTGCCAGCAGTTGTTGGTTTGAAGAAGCTCCCATTCCATTCCATGATGGAGGAATAAAAAGCCCCACCATCATAGGTAATAACTCCATGCAGCTGGCAACATAACATCTTCGTTCTTTGGAGAGCCAGTGGACTGGAGTATCGTAGTACGATTGAATTATGAAGGTCTACTTGGGTAATGTAACTGGTGCTCACGTAAAGCTCTTCAAGTCTTTCGCGTCGAGTTCACGCTATATAAAAAAAATAATCCTTTTCACAAAAGACTGCAAATCTCAACTCTACTGTATAGATGGGCTGATGACGTATGTGTTGTGTTTCTCATAGAGTGCAGTCTGCACCAATCCGGCTTTTTATCTTGGTCATCGGTCACTCTGTAAAGGCCGTGTCAGCTCACAAATAAGAATTTCGAGCAAGACCACCACAGGAACCCAAGATTTATTTTCACCCTTTCACAGTGAAATCTAAGTGGTTGGCTATTGCATTATGCAGAGGACTGAACTAGCTTTCAGGTAATTCAAGTTTGCGTTGTACATCGGGGATTATATAAAGACCATCTGAGTAGTCATTGCATTTTGTTAATATTTAATTTAAAGTTAATTAATTTCCTTTCGAGTCCAACAAACTTCAAGTACATCAATGCTCCATTTCCCCTTACTATTCCTGAACTAACTATTCAATACACCACTCTTCAGTCTCACTTGTGTACTGCTCTTTGGGCACGAGTCATTTAACTGTCCCCGCACCTGAGCGCATGTGGCTGGTTTCATTCTCCAGCCTTCCATCTTACCTTCTAGGCTATAAGGGAGATGGGATGTAGCGTTAAGGCTAGAGCTGCTGACTTTGGATTTGTGTAACCAGGTTCGAGTCCCAACAACACTTCAACATCCTGTGCAAATCACTTAATCCCTGTGACTAAAATAAATAAATATGACCTTGTGTAATGTAACTGGTGCTCATGTAAAGTGCACTAATTGGCATATTCACGCTACATACAACTGTATATAAATAAATAGTCTGGGAGTAAAGAGGACATTCTTTACAGGCCTGTTATAGTCTGTTCTTTGTCCTCTACCCTGCCGGCTCCACACAGCCTATAGATCAGGCACTGCTTCAGCCGATTGTAGCATCTCCAGGCCTGGACCGCTCATCCTCATGAGCTAGGAGTCATCCTGCCTCGTAGCTGGCCAAAAACAGAGGGCCTTCCCTTCCAGAATTCAAGTTGCTGGGCAGCACCCACCGGAGCAATTCCAGGGGAACAACTCTTTCACACAGTCACCTACCCCGGAATTCTTGCACCACCACTTGTTGATGTCTGTTCTCTAGCAATATGGGCATACAATCCCAGGGGTCACTAGCCACAGAATCTCGGCTAGCCATACTAGCAAGAATACCTGCACTGAACTGAATTCTGCTTTATATTACAAAAACTTGTAGAACCTCTACGTGCAGTAAAACAGCTCACCCTCCAAAAGGGAAAATGGAGTCCACCTATACAATAGAAGCACGCTCACTCAGTAAAAAATAAAAAATGAACACTATCCTTCAGATATAAAGCAATCATTTGGTGGGGGGGGGGGGGGAGAGGGGGAGGTATACCTGCTTGAAAAATGCTACCGATAAGGTTTCTAAAGCTGCCTTTGGCATGACAGACATACATAGATACACATTATGGGCAAAATAAAGTGCTCTCCCTTGTCTTGATTAAATGCTCAGCTTGATCTTGATTATCTGGATAAAGGGGAGCACTTTATTTTGCCCATGATATGTACCTATGTAAATAAATCATATCAATAGGTGGGCTTTAGAAACCCTACCTGGAGCACTTTTCAAACTTTAATGACAACAGCTCTTGGTTTCTGCTGGGCTCAAATCTAAGGTGAGGAATGCCTGGTTCAGAAGTGAGTCCATTTCATGGCTGCTAGGTATGCAGCAGCTGATTGCCTTAGAGGAGTTCCTGAAAATTTTTTGTGAGAAATTAAGAAAACTTGAATCTAGGGGTGGATTATTTCATAAACTTGAAGTAAGCAAATCACTATCACTGGCAAAGTGTTTGTCTGGAAGGGGAGCTATGAAAGGAGCTGCAGCTTAGGTCACAGGTTTGGGGGGAGAGCTGATGTCTGCTAAAGCGATCAAAAGACTATTTAACTAGGACAGTAGTCCTGCAGCACAGGCATCCTCCAAGGATCTGTATGCTTCCGAGTTCTTCCCATAGACTGGAAGTTGTCTCACATAAAGGACCGGATTAGACGTTTATCTAAGAAGCATCTCTTCCTGGAGGAGAAGCTATTCACCTGTGATAACTGGCTTCCTGGGTGGAGTATCCTCTTCAGATTAGAGGTGGGTGAGTAACTAAAAGCTCAAGTCGTATGCCCGAGTCTGATTCAGGTAACGCTCCCAATGGATCCTCAAGCCCAAAAGGAGCCACATTTTCACACACACACTCCAACCTTATGCACCAAGAATTGAATACAATATATTGAGCTTTGATGTAAAAAAAAAGTGAAAAAGAGATACACTGCTAGTGGTTGACTTGCACATTGTGAAACCAATGCAAAACCAGAAAAAGTGGGCTCATAATCCCAGTTTCCACGCTTCACTGACTTGTGAGAACTAATGCAAATATTTGATTTCACCAAACCTCCTTTTTTTTGCTATCGCATACAAGAGTACCTTCAAAATCTTGAGTTCAGAATGTGCAATGAATACAATCCAATCCTTAGCCTTCAGCTCCATTTCAAGCTCGCACTACCACTGCCCAAAATTCAGGATGTGTGCTGTACAAAAACCTTGTGTTTGGTTTAACAGACTTTGATGTTGCTCTATCTGTAATAAGAATCAAGGCCATATATAGGGTATGCATGACGACTGACTTGGTTCTTAGTTCTACAATGGCACAGGGCGGGAGGGGAATATTTTTAAGTTGCTAGTTCTCGTTGAAAAACTTCACTTTTAATAAATACCTTTCAATGCATTGATATAATCTGATGCACTAAGGTGAAACTATTACGCATGTTAAAGAAGTACACTTTTTTTTTAATGGTGAAGAGACTTTATCATATTTTTATATGAGGATTGTTGCATGATTCACATAAATATGCTCATGGCTCGGCTTGTGCACAGACTCTTAGACCAAGCCAGACCCTTTCTCAGCTCTGCCTCGATTCTTCCTGTTAATTTGTTCGCTCACTCATCTCTCCTTCAGATTTTATAGTTTGTTTTTTTAATTTTCGGTTGGCAGTAAACTGCCTAACTTAAGGGAGCCATACTCTTCACACATACAGATCATCCCAAAGTTTCCAAGACTTGAACCCCACCTCAGAAAATACAGAAAACTACAAAAAATTCACCTATTCAAGGTATAATATGGTTAATCTCTTGATTACTGCAACCTGTCCCTGACCTGGAAAGATTAGATGCTTACAACTGGCCACACCGACCAACTGGTTAATTTTTGGACATTATCCTTTGAAAGTTTTACCATATGTTTACCACTGGTAGGAGATTTCTGTTAAGGATCACTATCACTTTTACCTAAACCGCTTGTGCTTAGAGCTGCCTTGGTAGCTTGCAGCACATTTAAAAAAAGAGAAATAAGAAAATAACAAGTGATTGCTTGAGGAATCTGCAAAGCATATCTTGCTGGAGAGGGAAACACTATTTGTCTGTAGCAATAGTTCTCCTTTGAGGCATAGTCTCACTAGTTTCATTTACTATTGAAACGGGATAATTCCTCACATAAAAGAAGGGATAAAAGACTTAGGACCTGGTTACGAGTTTGTCTGGAAACAAGGTGTTATTAATCACACCTCATAAACAACAATACCCCTTGGTACGTTATTCATTGAGCTCGATAAATAGATTCTATTGCGAATTTCGGAGTTCAACGCACCAAAATCTGCATGGTATAGCAGATAGCGTACACATTTCGCCTGCTAAATTTCGGCATGTGTGTCTTGCTGAAATGTAATGAAGGTTGAGGTATTTAATACATCCGATAAATACTGGATGAGATAAATACCTTCCAACTCATAGTTCCAACACGTGCGCAGAGGTTTACACACAAGTCATTAGACACTGACCCACTCTTAATCAGGCCCTGATTAATCTAGCAGAGGCTGTGGCATAACGGCCAGAGCTGCCGACTTTGGAGCTGGAAGACCAGCGGGCATATTATCAAGAAACTGCGTTAAAATTATCGTTGCTTTAACGGCAGAAAACTGCAGCTAAAGCTGTGCTAATGGGCTTGATAATATGCCCTTGAGAATTCCAATAGAAGTTCTGGTGTCAACATGGGCTTCTATTGGAATTCTCTGCGGCATATTATCAAGCCCATTATCGCCGCTTTAGCGGCCGTTTTCAGCCGCTAAAGCGGCGATAATTTTAACGCCGTCCTTGATAATATGCCCCCAGGTTCGTGACTTGGCGTGGACTCAACATCCTGTGACTCTGGACAAATCACCTAATCTCCGCGCATCTAACAACAACAAAAAATTAAAGTGTATTGTGTAATTTAACTGGTGGTGCTCATCATGTAAAGCACTCAATACCTTTGCGCTATATAAACAGTAAAAAAATAAAAATAAAAAAAAGCATTTTTTCTGGAAACGATACAGCCAGTCGCCGTCCAGTTTAACCTTTTCAGCATCCAAGGAGGGTGTGATGGAGTGGAGTGTGATACTACTGGAATCAATTGCCAGAATATTGCTTTTTTTAGGATGAGGAAAGTTTTCATTACAAGCAATCTCCTTGAAGTTTATAGGAGGTATTTTGCTTTTTTGGAGGGTGAAGAGGAATCTAAGGAGTGGGTGAATTGAGAGGTAAACGTGTAGAAAAGGATCTCCTCCAAACGTGTCCACTCCAAATGCACAGGTGTCTTAAATGTTCCTTCAAGACAGGAAATTGCATAAGATAGGGGAAATAATAGGCAAAATAAAGGCGGCCTTCTGCAAAATGTCTGCTTTACGCCCCTGGTAAGAGGATTTACCTCAGAAGCAAGCATCTGTTTGAGACGAACGCTTTACAACATCAACAGCCCTCGTGAAAGGTTTATTATCCTCTATAGTTCCACATGCTTTCGATGTTTTCCCAGCAAGCACCAGTCGCCTTTTAAGAGCAGTAGTGAGGGCACTCTTCCCAGATTCAGAAGCTACAATAACTAGTGTAATATTACACACACGAGTGTCTACAGGAAGGAGCAGTAAAGCATTTGAATTCTGGGACAGAAACGCCGAGTTGCAATGTGATTAAACAGCGTGTTTCCAGCTGCCGTCTATGTCGTAGTCCACCCAGCCCTCGTTTTTCTAGACTCAGCACTACCGTCACCAAGGCTCCCCTCCCTCCGTCTCCTAGGGGGCTGGTTCCACAGTTACCTTCCTCCGGCCACAGAACCCTGGCGCCGAGCTCAGCTCCGCTCCGTCCATTCTCCTGAGCCCCGCACCTCGGGCCTGCGCCCGTCAGGTGTCACTGGCTGCATGTTAACCACTTACAGAGGAAGCGGTCACCGCCCCCTCTCGGAGCACGCGCGCGCACCCACCCACACAGCGGTGAGGCCCCGCAAGCACTCCATGTGACATAGCTATGCGATGAGTCACCGGCTGTTTACAGCCGTCTGCAGCTCACATTCCCACAGACTCCGCGGGCACGCCCTCCCTGTGCACTGCTCAGGAACCCCAGACTGCTCCTCTGGTGGGGAGAGGGGTGGGAAGGGGAACGAAAGTGCCAGGGGCAGACAGGCTGGCGAAACTTTGGGGGACAAATTCGGATTACCGAAACGGTTCAAATACAAGGTTTATTTTAAATTACATAGCCCACAATTTGCCCAGATGCGTAGCGCCAAAGGTAGGCAGATTCTGACGACAAATAAGGACTGCCTGTCGTGTGCCCCTATTATCTGTTTTTACGCTCACGCTAACGCTGCCCCCAATTTAGGATTTTCTAGTTCGTTGAATTTGCCCCTCATCACATATTTAGATGATCAATGCAACCCTTTGTGAATATACTTTTACATGATGACAGTCTGTAATGGGTGGCAAAGCCAAACGTCCACTATTACAAGTGGACAAAAACGTCGTACTCCTGCCAATCACAAGACATTTCCCAAACGCTCCAGCATCATCTTCCAATAAAATTCTCTGTATTCCATTGTTTATTTTCCGTCAAAATTGGACAGTCGTTCCCTGCACCAGACATCTACATCCCTTATAACCATCTTACACAAGTGTACTTGTGTAACGTAACTGGTGCTCATGTAAAGCGCTCCAATACCTTCGGGTCGAGTTCGCCCTATATAAATCTGCAAAAATAAATCTTCAATGCATCTCGCAAAACAACCCTTTTCTCGATAGCGGAGAAGCCCCCATACATGAACATGGTCAAGACCGAGATTCGGGGGCTTGGAGGAACACAGTCAAGGCTGACAGACATCTGACTGACCTCAGAGCTTAGGTAAAGCTCTATGTGCCTCAATGAAAGTAGGTAATTTTTGTATTGCTTGATTAATTAAAATCACACCATGTAAAATCATAAAAAGCCTTGATAAAAATAAAGAGTCTGGGAACTATTTACATTCCAAATATTTACCCCACAAGTCAAAGCAATTGTCTAAGGCACCACAATATACAGCTTTCCACGCTTCATGAAATCCTGATACTACTCAGAGATAATCGGTGGAGTTAACAAGAACACCAGGTAATGGCAGGAATAAGCGGGGCTGCATACATTTGTAGAGAGGCTGCAAAGGCTACAAACCAGGGGCATGGAATGTGGCGAAGACTCCAAACACAGGATCATATACACATAGCCTTACAATTACTCCACTGGCGCTAATAGCTCCCTGTTGCCACAAGTTGTTAGGATGGTAAATCTTCTGCAAGGTTCTGAAAAGCGCTACCCTATGTTGATTTCCTGGTAAACATCTGGAAAATAGCTGTAGGGTTTTGATTTTTATCTCTGTGAACAGCACAATTACTGATGTCCACTTCAGGGTCTCCCTGTTTACATGGACTGTGACCATAGACTTTGGCTCTGAAGTCTGACAGGACACACAAAGTGCGCACCTCTTTACCAAGGCAGTGGCAAAATGACAGTGGTGGCAGAATTAATCTATACATAAACACACTAAGAATGGCCAGCTCCTGTTAAGATGTGGAGGACATGACCAGGTCTTGTTCCTCTGTCTCTCCAGTTGTGTACACAAAAGTAATCTATAGGCAGGGTTTTTTGTGTCATTTGAGGTTATCATGTTGTCAGAACCCCTTTCAGAGGGCCACGGGGCAAGCACGGTTTACTGAGCCCCAAACTTGGGCTTTGAGGCCTTTTACGTCTGATGTCCTGGGGCCTGGCCAACAATAGGTTGTGAGCAACTGAGCCAAGTACCCGTTCACCACTAGACTCTCAGGGTTAACATGTTCCAAGCAGTTCAAGGTTCCCTCTGGATACAAGGGTGTGAACATGAGCTCACAACTCTAAATGTGCGCAGCAACAGCAATAAATGAGTCAGCAAAATAGTCACTTTACTGAAAAGGAGAAGCATTTTTATTTCTATCACTACTTACACAAAGGAAAAATATGACATTCACGAACAACTACACATGCCCTCTAAGGTTAGGGCTCTAGTTTTCTTTAACAGTCCCCCCGCTCCCACTTCCTTTTCACAATAGTGTTTATCCCCCATTCGCTACAGGCAACCTCTAGGGCGAGCCCCACTAGGTGTCAAGAGTCCACTCTGATTTTATTTTAAAGTGAATGTTCCAGCACTACAGCACTAACTAGCAAGTAAGTTCCCCAGGGGCCGACTGGCCCGAAAACAGTCATACCTGCACCTGCAGGCTTGGAGCATCCGGCGTTCCAGGGGGTCTTCCACCCACAGGCACTTGGAGCAGCAGCAGCTGAATCAGGTGAGTTTTGCCGCACACGTCTATGGCAGACTGCACTCAGCAAGCACACAGTTCCTCACATGCGGTCGCACCGCAGAAGTGACTGGAGGCTCTTTGCTGCTCCTCCTTCCAGTGTAGGTGTCCGATGTGCTCGGGGGTGGGGCGTGGTGGGTGATGCTATGATCCTTAAGTGGGCCCCTCACCTTGACAATGGTGCGCAGGTGCACCCACAGCAGCCTCACTACTTAGGCAGGGGTGTGTATCAGGTCGCATGTCTTGTCGCTCCCGGTGACCACCTCTGGCATACAGTATCACTGTATTTTCACTGTTAATGGGCTCTGGCCTGTTCGTCACAGAGAAATCCTCAGCAACAGACCCTCCTAGCATATGGGCTTGCATCTCATCACTACACACAGGCTCTGACCCGATCAGTGTAGCAATGATCATAGCTCAATTCACGGCAGCCCTTCTCTGGCATATAAGGGTGATCGACTTTGTCCTGCACATGGGCAATGACCCGATCAGTGCAACAACCATGTCCTCGCAAAGGGAGTCCACTCGACAGGGCTACCACTGGTCATCGCTCCCTCCAACGCTCTATTCTTCCTCCCTGGGCACACTGGTCTTGGCAAGCAGGCAGGCACTGGTGATCCAGTGCAGGTGGTCTTGGATTCCCTGGGTGATGTCTCCTCACCCAGCAGGGAGCCTAGCAGGCCTTGGCCTGCAGTCCTGGTCACAGGCAGAAGTCTTGCAGAGCTTCCCCTCGTTACACAGCCCATCTCGCAGCTTGAAGGAAGACAATTTTTGGGGTGTCAAGCTCCCCTTCTTGAAGTCCAATCTCAGACATCAAATTTAGAATCTGAGGGCATGATTTAAATTTTGGCGGCTGAGTTACTCCGTCACATCGGGGACGGATATCCCGTCCACTGAAATATAAATCCCATAGGATATAATGGGATTTATATTTCGGCGGACGGAAATCAGTCACCGTTGTGACAGAGTTATCTGACCGCCAAGATCTAAATCCGTTCATGAGTCTTTGAAGTTTATGTTTTGAAGTGCCCACTTCTCTGCCCTCTCTTTCTCTTGAAAGCAGTCTGTCACAGCAGGAGTGACTTCAAAGCTGATAGCCCCACAACGCAGTCTATGGGAGTGACTAGAGTTCACACCTGGATGTCAGCCACAGTGATATGTGTATCAAAAGGTTAGTCCAAAGCCCCAGACCTACTCTTTATGATTCTTTGAGACCTCTCACTGACTCAAACAGCACCCTTTGAAGTGTATAGGGGATGCCTGGCTCTCCCCTCTCCATTGTGTGTCCCACACAGCATAAGGAATCCAGCAATATACACATCTGTCTGGGGAGGGATTCTCTACCTCCTCTCCAAGTTTCATCAAGCATGCCTGAGTCTTCCAAAAAGGAAACCAGGGCCCTCCATGTATTGTACCATTCACAGGCACACATACATACAGTGGCAGTATGGTCTGCACACACTGTACAGCACTGTATACTTCATGTACTGTACCACTGATACGCACACATACATCCAGCACACACATTTACCATGCGTGCACTGCATAGCACTACATTCTTCATGTATTGTCCCACTCAGGCAACATATACATCCAGCACATGTATTCAGGATGCAAGTACTGCATAGTGGTGCATTAGTCCTGTAATGTACCTTCCCAGGCACACATTCACCCAGTGCAGATAGTCCACTCTTGCACTGCGAAGTACTAAACACTAAACCGATGTAGGCCAAAGGTGAGTTCAAACACAGCAGTGGAACTTTAACAGAGTGAGCCTGTAGGTCTCACTCTAGTGACATAGGTTCAACAGGACCTTCTCACTCCTACTGATCACTACATGGTTTGCTGCGACCACCGCGCTCATACTGCTTAACTCCTGGTAAAGGCAGTAGCCTTCCACCACTGAGAGGATAGCACTTTGGACGCCCCTCCCAGTCCAACAAGACAGCAATACGTGAGACAGGCCTATATCATGACACACACATGATTGGCGTTTGCCTCTGACAACAAAAATCAGCATTAGGGATCCAGACATCAGTACTGTTAGGGCACTAAGGGCAGAAGTGCATGTCCATTACCACACTGAGGACTTTTTCATCCCAACAGATGCACCTCCAGTGTAAGAACATCCCCAAAACAACTCCTAACCTGGACAGGTTGGGTAGTCAGATTGGTAAAATCGACAGGAAAGTCAACCTGCATTCCCATGGCTCAATTCAGCCCTGTGCTCTACAGGGCTGAATTGAGCCATGGGAATGCATGTGCTCTACAACAAAGTCAATCCCTTGAAAGAAACAGATCATCTCAACAACTTGGGATTCTCCCTGTTAGAAATCGGGTCTGTAGTTGACAGAGGTATGTACCCTGTTTAAGTAGGGACCACAATCCTAGTCAGGGTAATTCACAACACAATCCCAAATTATCCTGTAATCACCCCCTGGTAGCTTGGCACAGAGCAGTCATGCTCAACTTAGAAGGCAATGTGTGAAGTATTTGTGCAATCACCCATATGACGACACAGTAAATACACCACAAAAAGACTCCACAATAGTTTAGAAAAATAGAGAATATTTATCTGAGTAAAACAAGATCAAAACAATCAAAATCCATCAAGTGGAAGTCTTGATATTGAATGTTGAAGAATTAAATGCAATAAAGGCCAGGCATCGGAATGCAGAATTATGCAGAGGGGTATTCAGTCACCCTGGCCTTCCTGGGTTTATGGCTGTCTGGGAGGAATACACGAATGAGAACTGTCACCCCGTTCAGATGTGTATTGGAGACAGGCTGGAGGTCACATAGAGCAAAGTTAAGAGCAGAAAAATGCCCACTGTCTGAAAGTGGCATTTCTGCACTAGAGTTGTGTGTTTCCTGCATGGCCCATTGCAGTTTTCCCTGGGGTAGCCTCACTGTGCATGTTGCAAGCCTAAATTTTTATTTGCACACTTTACTACATAAACACGCCTGCTTTTGTGCCACGTTGTACTTTTACATGGAACTTGCATATGTTTTCACGTTCTGTTCTGTTCCTGGGATTTAGTCTGAACACCACCAAGGTCAAACAACAATGTCCATTGTTATTCTTTCTGGCCAGGCACTAGCACCTAGACATAACACAAGAATGCAGCTGTTGTAAAGGTGCACGCATGTCCTATCATATAGAGGAGTCCATGAGTCAAAAACAATAACGCATTGAAAAAGAGTTCTGAGGCAAGAGCACTGCGCCTGCTGAGATGTAGAACGTCCATCTGTGAATGCTGAGGTACAGGGTCTGCAGTAATCCCAGAGATCTTTGATATATAATCGTTTAGCTTAATTAGAAAGGGAGGGGGGGTTTAGGTGCCTCTGTCCTATTAAATGACATGGCATTTTATGGTCTAGGGATTATTAACCATGCTAACAGTATTTTTAGTTTCTAGTTGTGGCACGTATAATGCATTTCAGAGCACGATAGTGAAAATAAATATTCGTAACTTCCTTTGTGTATCCTGGTTATTTTATTGTGGGCAAGTGCGAAAGTGAATGGGTGTCTCCTGTTACCATCCCAGAGAGAGTCACGAGTGTTGTGTTCTGAAGTGCCAATTCACTTGTTTCTCTGGTAAGGTTAGGAGGGCAAGTGAGGCACTATATATAGCTAGACAGACTTGGACTCAGATACTGAGGTGGTATGGGGATTCAGTCCCTACAAGCTGATGTTCTATGATTCCAAGCATAGTTCTGTTCCAGAGCAGAATTCCTGCAACACTAGTAGTGTTAAATCTTAACTTACCAGCAAAGCACATTTATCACTACTATTTCACCCATACCAAAGATGATAAAGCTACTCCCCTGGGATCAGGAATTACCACTGAGAAGCACGTAAGGGAATTCTAAATGTTAGTCTATGAGGGGAGTAGGCCTCACTGCAGTGGAAAACGAAATAGGCTGTTCTTCACTACCAGGACATTTAAAGCATACAAGCACATGTCCTTCCCTTTGCTTACATAGCACTCTGCCCTCTGGGTTGCCAAAGGCCATCCTTAGGGGAGTCTTGTATGTAATAAAAGGGGGAGTTCAGGGCTTGGCCAAGTCATAGTGACGGCGAACTGCCATGGCAGGCCTGAAGCATGGTTAGGGGGCTGCTTAAATGGGCAACACAATCAGTGCAGCAGGACCACTAGAAACATTTAATATACAGGCCCTGGGCACCTGTAGTGCACGTTACTAGGGATTTATAAGTAAATTAAATGTCAATTGGGTACAATCCAATGTTAGCATGTTTTAGGGGAGAGAGCCCAAGCACTTTAGCACTGATTAGCAGCGCTCAAGTGCGCAGGGTCCAGAAAATAAATGGAGGCAGGTGAAAAAGTTGGGGAAGACCCTCCCGAAGATGTCAGGGCTAACACTCCCCCATCACAGCAACCAAGCATTTCAGTGACTTATAATCCGTTAGCATCGCAAACTTAGTGCCAAACAAATAAGGCCGGAACTTACAAAAGGATCACTCAACGGGAAACCACTCCTTCTCAATAACCACCCAGTTCTGTTTTCTGAATAGTAACCTCTTACTAATAAAGTTTACTGCATGCTCTCCACCTTTGTCATACAATTGAGCGAACACCACTCGACTCCTTTTTCAGAGGCATCCGTCTTTACAATGAAAGGCAGACTGTAGTCAGGTGCTTTCGGTACAGGTGTAGTGCATTGTACCTACTTCAGTTCCTCAAATGCTTTCTGACATTCCTCAGTCCATATCACATTCCTGTGCTGCTTCTCGGAGGACAAAGCAGTCGGGGAGGGGGGGAGGAGGAGGAGGGGGGATGAGAGTATACTTCCATACGTTCCTGTAATAACTGGTGAGTCCTAAAAAGGACCTCACATCAGTCTGGATAGAGGCACTTCCCACTCCATCACAGACTGAATCTTGACATCCAAAAGGCAAATCTTCCTGTTCCCTACCTCACGCCCAAGGTGGGCTATGGAGGACTGCCCCACCCAACACTTGGTTGCCTTGATCTGCAGTTTTGTCTCCTGTATCCTAGCCAACACCTGTCCTAGCTGTCTTAGGTGGTCCTGCCACGAATTGCTGAACACCACGATGTCATCCAGATAGACCACACAGAATTCTTCCAGCCCTGCAAGAACATGGTTCCCCAGGTCTTGAAAAGTGGCAGGAGCATTCAACCCAAAGGGCATCAATTTGAACTGACACAGCACCTCTGGCGTAGAAAATGAAGTCTTCTCCTTGGCATTTGCTGCCAAAGTAATCTGCCAGATCCAAAGTGATCCAGTACCTTACAGCACCTAAACTACCCACAAGCTCATTTGCTCTTGGAAGTGGATGGGCATCTGTTTTGGTTACCTCATTGAGGATTCGGTACTGCACACAGAACAGCAAGTCAGTAGACCCTTGCTTTAATACTAGAACCACAGGACTAGACAAAGGACTACGAGATCTCTCAATTATCCTGAACTCCAACATTTTGTCAACTTTCACCTTAAATCATTCCTGAAGCTAGTCAGGCATTCTGTACATTCTGCCCTTTACTAGCAGACTGTCACCTGTGTCTATGTCATGCACACAGACAGGTGTCAACCCTGGAGTCAGCGAGAAGAGGTTGGCAAACCATCCCAACACACCACTACATTCTCTCTGCTGCTCAGGCATTAACTCATGGGCCAACTGAATCCCTTCCACAGTGCCATCCTTCATTTCACTATGCAGCAAGTCAGAAAGGCTCATTGTCTACTTCCAATTTCTCTGCCTTAGCCAAGACATTCACAGTGTAATCTCTCGGTAGATAAGGCTTCAGCCTGTTCACATTGAAACCCTCCGGTGTTCCCCCATTGGACCGGGACCTGGAAGGACTCAGAGCCAACTCTCGGGCCCCCAGCCACTTTCGGGACCGCTCCCACAAAGTTTTCGTAGCCATGGCCTGGCAGTGGGGGCACGACTCGGAGTCGTGGTCGCGCCCCAGGCAGTAGAGACACTCACGGTGCGGGTCCGTCACAGACATCGTGAGGGGACAGGCTGCGCAAGAATTAAAACCGGGCATCCCTATGCACCTGGAGTGTAAGTACTCAAAAAACAGACAAAAGTCCACAAAAACTCTGTCAAAAAATGACTGAGGGCACCGCTCTCTCCGGATCTGCGCTTGCTGGCGCGGAAAAAGAAAGAACTGACGTCAGCGCGTGTGTCTAAGTAGCTGCAGCGACGTCATGTCGGCGACTACGATGCCAACGACGTACGCGGAGCCGTACGAGGACGCCTAGCGACGACCAGGGGTACTGCTGACGAAAACTTTCCGGGTCCAGTCTGACGCCTGGGGATTATTCTAAGGTAAGGAATCTATCACTAACGTGTCTCTTTCAGATATTGTCTTGACCATCAAAATAGACTGCAAAAATGTCTAATAAGCAACAAAAATGAACAGAATCAGGCATTATTTTTAGGTAAGCACATGTGACCCAGGCTACAGTTGGTGCACCCTGGCTGGAACCAGGGAATAGCTCTTTCCAGTGACAAGGAAAGTACATGCACTTCTCATGTATTCTGCACTACGACACTGCAGCAAAGCAAGACTACCAAAGCCCTTCTAAGAAGAACTTTGGACCTTACTAGGTGACAACTTTAGTTAAAGGTCATATCCGGGGAATCTTAGCCTTTGGTGCATGAAAAGACCCTCAAAAGGATAACAGGGTCTGCAGGAGTGACAACCAGACAAGGTAATGACCACTGCACAAGTAGTATCCTGTTCTTGAATGAAGAAGTGGGAGAGTATAATACAGACTTCTTATTTGAGGGGGCCATTAGAGATTACTTACCTTGGAATTTTCCAGGCGTCGAAGTAGATCAGGTATGTTTCTCGGGCAGTAAGGAATCTGCAGCTAGATATGTTCTCTATCAGATAAGGCGTTAACAAAGGTAAGTAATACCAGATACGTTGTTACCAAACATGAGTAACTTGTTCAGCTGTTAAGAGACTTCTAGCTGCAGATTCCTTACCTTTGAATAGATACTCAAGCAATACCATCCCTGCAGGACGGTCTGCGGACAAATTTAACCTAGGACGTCCTGCAGGACCGAATGGGTAAAGTGCCCATCCCAGCAGACCTGACTGTCCAGGCTATAATGTTTAGTAAACGTGTGCAGGGATGCCCATGTTGCTGCCTGACAGATATCTAGAACCAGAACTCCACGTGCTAACACTGTGGTCGTAGTTTAAGCTCTGGTTGAATGAGCTCTTTGCAAATGCATAGCAGAACTCAATACAGAGTACAACCCACCGAGAGATGGTGCAACCCTTCTTTGTACCAACATCATCTACCCGGAACTCTCGTGTGTGGTCAAGGTAGAATGACAATGCTCTTTTTGGGTACAGACGGTGCAGTCGTTTCTCTTCTTTGGAAGGATGTGGAGGAGGATGGAAGGTGGGCAAGGTGACAGATTGGCCCACTTGAAATGGTGTGACCACTTTTGGCAAAAAAGAGGCCCTAGTGCACAGCGCCAGTTTGTTGGGTAAACCGAGAAAAGGGCAGGCTTGGATGACAAATCTGGCAGCTCACTCACCCTCCGGTTAGATGTAATTGCCACAAGAAAGGCTGTTTTAGTTGTGAGCAGCCGGAGGGGACAATTGTGAAGAGGCACGAAAGGAGCACACATCAAGAATGTGAGGACCAAATTAAGGTCTCACTGAGGAATAATAGAAGGAGAAGGGGGGAACATATGTACAAGGCCCTTTAGAAATCTATGTACAATCGGGGACTTAAATAAAGAGGGTTGGTCAGGCAGCCGCAAGAAGGCAGACAGAGCAGAAATATAACCCTTCAAGTACTCAAAGCAGAGCCCTGCTGAGCAAGGGAAAGAATAAAAAGCAAAATATCAAAAAGGGAGACAGAAAGTGGATCAGCTGGCTTTTCACTACAATATGATACAAATCGCTTCTAATGGCAGGCATATACCGTCTTGGTGGAGGGACTCCCGGCTTCCAGAATAACATTACAGACTTCGGGAGGAAGGCCGAAAGCTATGAGCTACCGCCGCTCAATCTCCACGCGAGAAGGCGGAGAGTTGACAGGCTCAGTTGAAGGACTCTCCTCTGCTGCTATGATAGAAGGTCCTCCTGAAGGGGCAGCCTGTTCGGAGGAACGATGCCCGTACACAGTAGCTTGGCATACCAGACTCTCTGTTCTCAGTCCGGAGCCACAAGGATGACTTGGGCCCGGTTGTTCCTGATCTTCTTGAGAACTCTGGGCAGGGGTGGCATGGGCAGAAAGGCATACAGGAGGCCTGAGCTCCACTCGAGACGAGAAGCGTCTCGGAGGGCGGACCGCCTTGGAAACTCCAGTGAGGCCCACTGCTGAAAGAGACCTTGCACCATCTCTGGTGGCAGACGCCATTCGTGACCCGCTAGGCATCGACAACTGAGTTAGTCTGCCCTGGGGTTCAGGTAACCTGCCAGATGTTGAACAGCAATGGAAACACCCTGCTGTTCTAGCTATATCCAGGGATGCGGGGCCTCTTGTCAAAGGGTCCACTACCCCACCTCACCTTGTTTGTTGCAGTACCACATGACGGTGGTGTTGTCCATGAACAATTGTACCAGCTTTCCCTTGATGGAAGATTGAAAGGCCTTCAATGTCAATCGGATCACTCGGAGCTCCAACAGGTTGATTTGGAGCCTGGATTCCACCAAAAACCAGAGTCCTCTCATCTCCATCTCTCCGAGATGGCCTCTCTGTCCCATGAGTCCTGCATCTGTCATGTGAGAAGTTGGCCTGGCATATGCTGGTCACTAGTTACAGTGGCCACCTTGCACCAGTCCAATTTGACTCTTATGGTAGATAGGTTTAAGACAATCTTTTAAAGAAAGCTATCCTAGTGGTAGCTGTGGAGAGCAGCCTTCAGGCTAAGTCTCTGAGGAATGTAAAGCAGCTTGTTTTACCTTATAATCTCTTGAATTACCAAATGTAAGGACACCACCCAGGTATATATATCAAATATATATGTATTTATTTCTAGACACACTCTACTAATCTCTTTATGAGATTAGAAGTCAGGAACACATTCAAATATCAACGTTTCACAATAAGTTACGCACAAATATGCTGGGGCCCTAGGGGCGTACCAGACCATATACTAAAAAAGAGGTTTAGGAAAGTCGACTTGCAGAGGGACAAGGCCCAGGGCCTGTAGAATCGCTGGGGCTTCACTAATGCAGCAGAAGCACGGGAGACGCGTGCAGTGTGAGAACACAGCCGCGGGTTCCCTAAGGATTTCAATGGAGCAAGTCGCAGTTGGATTTTTTAAGTTTTAGGGTACTTCGAGGAAGTCTACAAGCAAGCCACTTACAAGGTAAGTAATTCGAGGGCCAACACACACTAGGGCACCAGAGTGCACGAGTTACCTCACCCAGGGAAGTCGGGTGCATAGGTGTCTTTTTGGTGTCGGGTCGCGTAGCTGTTTTCTATGGAAGCCAAAGAAGATTTGCTGCTTGCGAAGACTAAAGAAGTGTCCGGTGGAATCCAAGGCTGGATTCAAGATGAAGATGACCTGAAAGTAGAAGGGACAGTGTTCACAGTCACTTGCCAGTGACCCGGGGCCAGGAAGATGGATGCCCACGGAAGTCGGATAATTTCAGGTGATCAAGGGTGTTTTGACTCTTCGCTCACGAGGACCAGGAGGCATCGACGATGACCAGCAGCTGGATTCGGAGTGTCCCACGACGTCTGTAGCTTACTGAGGTGTCGGCAACCGGATTGGAGCCAACAAGCCTTGGCAAAAGCAAGTCTCGTGGAAAGTGAATAAAGTCAGCGGTGCACACCAGCAAGGTCTAAGGGACTCACCTAGCGAGGGTGAGTGAGGGCAGGCCTGGAGCAACCAGGGGAGCCCTTGGGTTTGATCAGAAAGTCTTCAGGGGATCCACAAGCCAACGGGCAAGGGATCGCGAAGACGCCTCGTAAGGAAATGCTTCACAGGAGCCCACGGTCACTCGGGACGGGGTAGGCCT
Organism: Triturus cristatus; assembly: GCF_964204655.1. Taxonomy (NCBI): domain Eukaryota; kingdom Metazoa; phylum Chordata; class Amphibia; order Caudata; family Salamandridae; genus Triturus; species Triturus cristatus. The sequence continues at coordinate 1,082,229,614 of NC_140593.1, forward strand.
CTGATTTTCGCTGCAAAACCTGCTGGAGGCTTGGGCCACAAGTGGTCCAAATCACAAGTTCGTAGAACATCGTGAATAGTGCACGGTACCCGGGTATTGCTGTTCCTCGTCACTCGTGGAGTCCACTCGCCTGCCAGCTCTGCTGGGGACTCACAATGGCCGTCGAGAAGTTAGGAAATCCATTTCCGGGGCTGCAGGGACTTCGGACTCTGGCGGGAGCGGGAAAGTTTGCGACCGTTGATTAGAGTTTTTGGTGCCTGCCAAGCAGGGGAGTCACTCCATGACTCCAAGGGAGATTCTTCCGTCTTCCAAAGGTAGAGGAACGTCGAAGGGCCAGGATTCTTCTTGTAAAGCGTTGTCCAGGGATATCTAGTTTGCAATGACAAGGGTTCCCTATCTTATACTAAAAGAAAGGGAGGGACTAGCTTTATGACCACTCCTCTGGGAGCGTCAGGGTAGGGGGTGGTTACACCCACTTCCCTTTGTCCAGTTTCGCGCCAGAGCAGGGACAGGTAGCCCCTGAACCGGTTTGAGCTGGCATATGCACAGAGGAGCCCACTGCTCCCCCAGTGCAGGATTTCAAAGCACTCTAGGAGTGCACCCGCCCAGCCCCAATACACTAAATCCTGTCTGGAAGGTGGTGACACCTCCCTGTGACAGGATGCCTATTGTTGGGCCTCCTCCACTGCGAGTTTCAGTCAGCAGCAGGAGGGCAGCCCAGTGTCTGTGCTGGTGGCATCCATTTTGTGATGCTTGGGCTCTTTCAGATTTCTACCGTGTTTCCACAGTGGGTACATGTCGTCCCCTCTAGAAGGGTGGGATCATACTCCCACACCAGTTACTGGTGTGGGCGTATGATTCCAAGTTGTTTGACACCAAACACGACATGTTTTGATGCAGTCATTCCAAAGTTAGCATTTACCGTTGGGTTATAATGCACTTAAGAGTATATGGTTTAACCGCATTCACAAACAGCCACAGAGAATAGACTCTGCCAGCTGCAGAGGGGCCCTGCTCGTGCAGAGGCACCTGCTCACATTGTAAACGAAGCACCCAGCCCTCAGGATTGATAGGGCCTGCCTTAGGGGTGACTGATAGGTTTATATGTGTGTGTATGGTGAGATATAGGAACCAATACCTCAGTGAGGAGTGCTAACACTACCTCACCCAGGCTGCAGTAGCAGGCCTGTGGTGTCAGATTTAGTCTGCTTCCCAGGGGTGGCATAATACATGTTTCAGCCCCCGGTAGGCCTGTGAAGTACCTATGCCCTTGGTACCTAGGGTACCATATACTAGAGGCTCATAAGGTACCACAGAATCCAATCACTAGTGCATCTAGTATGCACTCCAAGTTGTTTAGAGCAGTGGTTCCCAAACGTTTGACTCCAGAGGACCCACATTGAGTCACCACTGGAAGCCGGGGACCCCCAAGCAATATGTAGGATTTAAATTTCAAACATTAAAACAGTAATTCGGAAAAAATAAACACATGTGTGCACAGAAAACAAATAATTGAATTACTAAGGATTTTAGGGGCATATTTACAAGCCCCTATCACCATGGGAACAACACTTTTTGCAACATTCCTGTGGCGATAGGGGCTTCGCCTTATTTATAAGGCAGCGTTAAGCTACTTAGGGCCAGATGTGCGACCCGTCAATTAGCGAGTCACAAATTGCTTCGCATTTTTGACTCGCTAATTGGAATGCACAACAGTGTCTCAGACACTGTTTGTGATTCCTAATGGGGTCACAAATTGCATGCCTCATTAATATTAATGAAGCAGGCACAATTTGCGACCCCTTTAGGACTGGCTAGCATTCACAGGGATGGTGGCCTGCTATTTTGAGAGTCACTGACTCGCAGAATAGCATTTGTACATGCGATTACCCTTTTTTGCAGCCACAAACGGGAGGATCTCCCGTTTGCGGCCGCAAAAAGGTCATACATCTGGCCCATTACTTGGCTTAACAGTGCCTTGTAAATAAGACCCCCTTTCACCCAATGCTTAGAGTGAAAGGGGTGGGCAGTGGGTGTTGCAGTGGGCATTCCACCGCAACACCCATTGATTTTGACGCTGCCCCCTATTTAAAAGGGCAGCTTAAATGGGAGGCAGAGCCAAAATTAAGACCAGGGAAAACCTGGTCTTAACTTGGCGAAACAAGGAGAAATGCTTTATTTCTCCTCGTTTATGCAAAACGCCTTTGATTGTTTATGTTCAGGAAGGTGACCGTTCCTGCACTTAAATAATCTTTTTAAGAAATTACACTTTGTAACTTCCATGTGTGCTGCATTAAGCAGCACACACAGAAGTGACAAAACAGCATTTCAAGATTGTTTATGTGCAGGAAGGGGGCCCTTCCTGTACATAAACAATCTTCCCCTGCATGCAGACACCCTTGCACTATGGTGCAAGGGTGCCTGCATTGGCGCAACACTGTTAAGTGTACCTCCAACGCAGGGGAAACACAGGGCTACACCATATTCTTGTAAATATGGTGCAACCCAGCGTTTCTGAAGTGGCGGACCTTACTATGCACCAGGATACGACCATCATTTTTGGGGTTCTTCAATGATTCCCCCACTATCACCCTCCAACACTGCCTGTATCTCTCCATAGCCCCTCTGTCACATGTATTTTATTTTTTATAGCATCTCTCATACCATTGTAGGATGTCAGAGCACTTTACATCACACACACATATAGAGACAGTGACTCATACATGTAAATCAGTGTATAGAAAATTTTACATAAGGCAAAGGGGACTACAAGGTGTAGAATTCCCATGTCATTCATACTTGTAGGCATTTTTAAAGAGTGCTTAGTCTGGAGAAGCACAGACTCAGAATTCAGAACATAACACAGTGGTTAGCGTTGACTTTAACAATATAAATGTATTTCCACCTAAATAAACTGTTTTAGCAGCATCAGGATAATGAAAGACTGGGAAAAAACATAAGTCACTAACTTGTACCTTGGAGTTTGCAAGCAGCTCTTTGATGACAGTTTATAGGTCACTGTGCTAGATTATGATTGTCACTTATAAACTGCACAGTAACAAAAGAATCTGTGACAAAAAGCAGTAAGCCACTGAACTATGCACATAAAATACTTTTTTTTTTTTTAAAATGCATGGTACACTTTCTTTGCAGTAGGCATATTAACCCTCTGTGTAACATTAGATAAGTCAAAGCTGCCACTGGACAAAACTCTCATCTCCCTCCAGCAGGTACATTAATCACTGGCGTTATCTTGACACTTTTATTGTTGTTTGAAAACTGCTAATTGTACAAGATACTTTGCAATGCTTTTAAAACTGCTTCCTGCGGACCCCCTAGGAATGTATCACGGACCCCTGGGGGTCCGTGGACCACAGTTTGGGAAGAGCTGGTTTAGAGAGAACCGAGAGACTGGGGCCCTGATTAGCAAGGACCCAGCCAGACTATAGGCAGAAACCAGTGTTAACATCAGAAAAAAGTGGGGGCAACATAAGTGCAGATCCTACTCTCCTACATGTCACTACAGTGAGATCTGGCTGGGGAAGGGAGAGGGGTCTTCCTCTGACCCAATTGTGGTTCATTAGCCGCCACTGCAAATCCTTTGCTGTCTCCTCTGAGATCTGGACCAGGTCAGAGAAATACCCTAATGTTGCGCCCACTAGAACTTCAGGTCCCACTGCAGAGCCCACAATTGCCATCTGCCATGTGTGACTAGCAGGATGCAGAAGGCCATAAGCCTTTGAGTCAGTCTCACCGAAATCCAGGGTACAGGCTGAAACATCGGTGTGTTAGCCTGAATATCCTGGACTCGCTGCTCGGGAGGATAGGTCCACAATTGCACTGTGTCCAGAACAGCTTAGATGAAAGGGATCAACTGAGAGGGAGTCAAGTGTGACTTTGGTACATTGACAGTGAACCCCAGCGAATGCAGGAAGTCTGCCGTAGCCTGGAGGTGAGAGATGACAGTCTGGGGCAGCGAGCCTGCCTTCAACAGCCAGTCATTCGAGATCAGGGAAGACTGAGACCCCTGATCCCCGCAGATGAGTGGCAACCACCGCCATCACTTTTGTCAATCCTGAGGGGCGCTGGTAGGGCCAAAAGGCAGCACGATGAACTAAAAGTGCTCGTGGCCTACCATGAATGACAGATAACACCTGTTAGCAGGCAGGACGGGGATGTGAATATACGCATCCTGCATCTCCAACGCTACCATCAAGTCTTCTGGAAGCAGGGCAGACTAGACCTGAGCTAGTGCGAGCATTTTGAATTTCTACTTTTTTGAGGAAGAGGTGGAGGGCTTGGAGGTCTAGGATAGGACAAAGGCCATTGTCTATTTTTGGGACCAGAGAGTAGAGGGAATAACAACCACAGCCTACTTCTGGCTATGGAATCCTCTCGATGGCTTCCTTGGCCAAGAGGGCCATAACTTCCTTGCGGAGCAAGGACAAATGATCCTCCACCAGCTGGTCATAAGATGGAGGCATGGAGGGAGGGGTGGTCTCGAAGGGAGGGAGTAGCCCCTTCATACAATATGTAAAACCCACCTGTCCAATGGTATGGACTACCAGTGGTGGAGGTGATGGTGGATCCTGACACCAACTGGGCGCCCATGATCTAAAAGGGCGAGATTAGGAAGGTTTGGAGGCAGCAGCTGCTGAGGGGGCGGTTGCTGGACCAGACCGCTGGCTACCTGACCCACAAGGCCGGCAGAAACCACTCTCTCGTCAGCACAGAGGCTGGAACACTGCATGGCTCGGTGCCTGGGATAGGGTTGGCGCGGTTGAAAACCTCTTCCGTAGCCCCGAAAGGCAGAATGGGGGTGATTTGGGGCAGCAGAGAGTTCCAAGGAATTGGCCATAGCCCATGAATCCTTTAAGTGCTCCAGCGCAGAGTCTGCTTTGTCTATGAATAGACAAGTGCCATCAAAGGGCATGTCCATAAGGGAAGCTTGGACATCCTCTAAGAAGCCAGATTTTCTCAGCCAGGTGTGGCGATGTAAGGGCACCATCGAGGAAACCGCTCTGCCCAGAAAGCCGGTTGTTCCCAGACCACAATGGATCGTGAACTTTGCTGCATCACTCCCATCTGTAAGAGCTTGGGAGAGGATGGCCCGTGCCTCCTCCGGGATCTGTGGCAGCACTTTTTCAACTGCATCCCACAGCATGGAGGAACAGCGGCCCTATAGGCATGTGGTGTTCACAGACTGCAATGCCAAGCTGGAAGAAAACACTTTCTTTCCCAAAGAATCTAGCCACTTGGATTCCCTGTCTGGGGGTACGGTAGGGAATGCGCCCTGGGGTGTGGAAGCTTTGACCACAAAGCTCTCCGGGATAGAATGTTGGGTGAGGAAGTTTGGGTCCACAGGAGCGGGGCGGGGCAACGGGCAATCATCCTATTCACAGGAGCCCCAGTGCTGGGCTTGGACCATGTTCCTAGAAGGACGTCGGTGAGGGCCTTATTGAATGGTTATAGGGGTTCTGAGGAGGAGACTCCTGGTTGCAGCACCTCAGTCAAGAGATTAGTCTTGACAGCCACCGAAGGCAGCTGAAAGTCAAGGACCTCAGCCACCACAGCATAAGAAGCTCCCTCCTACGTAGCCACAGTAGGGGAAGAAAGCATGCCCAGATCTGGAGAGCTATCTAGTCCACTGGCATCAGCCAGTTCCTCATACCAGGTCATTTGGGGCTGGTATTCTAGAGGGTCCAGTGACACCTCCCACTACTTCCTGAGGCCTAGCACATAGGAATAGGGCTCAGGATCCGAACTAGGACGCAATGGTCCTGACAGCGTCGGGCGATGTCCCTCCGGCTCCGTGTCGAATTTGGGGATGATAATGGGGCTTGCGGCGTCGGGAGCATCGGCATCAGGACAGGCATCGCAGAAGGTTGAAGTGGTAGACCGATGCTGATCCGGATCCATTACCGGATCTATGGGGGCCCATTAGAGCCAGAGCCGCCAGTCTGGAACTAGATGGGCCCCCTCCGCGACCCAGCGGGGTACGAAGGGTCCTCAATGGGGCTGGACCGGCCAAATAGGAGATGCAGGGCCTCCTAAAACTTCAAGTTTGGCTGGGGTCGCTCTGGCTCCTGGATATTTGGGGAGGCGCTGAGCTGACCCTCGCCCATGCTCCGAAAAACCAGGCCTCAGCTGCAGATGCTCCTTTATGAGGTCGGCTGACGAACAAGGAGAAGTTGAAGAGCGCTTCGACTTCTTACTCTTCTGCCTCTTACCTGAATGCCCGATGATCTTAAATGGGACAATTAGGACTTCGGACTCAGCGAACCATCCCAGGACTTTCCTCTCAACCCAGACCTCGACTTCCACTGAGTTGCGTGCTGGGCTGCTAGCATCTTCAGGGACCGTTCCCTCACAGCTTTCAGCGCCACGGCCTGGCAATCCGAGCATGACTTGGTGTTGCGGTCACGCTCCAGGCACCACAGAAAGACAAGGTGCGGATCCACCACCAACATAGCCCGCTGACAGGCATCGCAGGGCTTAAAACTTGTCCTACGTGATGACATCCTTGACACACCAGGAGGAAACATCAAAAAACAGTCGAAAAAAGCCGCAAAATTTCTGTTAAAAAAACAACAGAGTGGTAGCTCTTCTCCTGATCAGCACTGGCTGGCGTGGAAAGAAACAAATGTACGTCAGTGCACCTGGGTGGCGCCTATATAGGTACTGCAACGTCACTCCGACACAGACAATGCTGATGACAAACGCTGAGCCAATTGACGCCACATACCAGCGCGCTGGTGTCCTGCTTGAAAACTCTTCTAGATCTAGTCTGAAACCTCGGAAATTCAAAGGTAAGGAATCTGTAGCTAGAAGTCTGTATCAAATAGCTGGTATTAGGGGCAAAACAATTCTACTGCGCAGGGTGAAACAAGGATGCATTTCAGCACAACTAATATTTTCTCTTTTAATTGATATCCACTGAAAGTCTTTACCAAAGTCCTAAATTTCCCCCCTTATTGGTCAGAATAAGTAAGAATATTATGCCTTATGCAGATGATGATGTAGTCATTGGTTTCTCCCTAGCTGAACTGAAAAAAGGGTTTACTGCTCCATGTAAGGATTGTCACTCATTTTTTGAAAATGTATTTGGAACAAATACCATGATATTTATAAAGTCTCAAAGGAGGCAATTCAAACATTACCTGGTATTAGAGTACTTGGAAAATGAAACATTTAATCAAGGGGCTTAGTTTAAATATCCAGTTTTTGGGATACTACAAAAAGTGATCCCATTATTCAGCACCATTTAACCAAAGATCTCTCTGTTTCACTGTATCATTCTGTAGTAAAAAAAAAAAAACATTAAAAAAAAGATCAAATATTCGCTCGGTCGCATCCGGCAAGGCCGTGGGCCTCAATGGTATCCCCATCGAGCTCTACAAGCTACGACCGGATGTACTGGCGCCCCACCTGCGCGCCATGTTCCTGGCGGCCCACTCGCAGGGTTCCCTCCCGCCGGACCAGCGTCTGGCCACAATCGTGGTGATCCACAAGGAGGGGAGACCCCGTGAGCGGGTTACATCCTATAGGCCTATCTCGCTCTTGAACGCGGAGCCCAAAATCCTCACCAAAGTACTGGCCAACCGGCTGGTTGGCGTGGTGGGCGATTTGGTCCACCAAGACCAATCTGGCTTTATACCCCATCGCAACACGGCTCTTAATCTGCGACGCTTGCATGGGGTGCTCGCGCGTGTCCCGTTTGTGCGGGAGCCGGCCATCTTGGCGTCTTTAGACGCCACCATGGCGTTTGACACGCTTGAATGGCCATACATCTGGGCGATGCTGGCGAAATTTGGATTTGGACCGGGATTCATTAGCTGGGTCAAATTGTTGTATTCGGGCCCATTGGCGCAGGTGGTGGTGAATGGGCGAGTCTCGGCCCCCTTCGCGCTGGGGCGGGGCACGCGTCAGGGTTGCCCCTTGTCACCGCTCCTGTTTGCATTGGCCTTGGAGCCCTTGGCGGAGTGGCTGCGGTGGCACCCCTCCATCCGTGGTCTCCGCTGGACCCCCGAGCATGAGGACCGCGTGTCCCTCTACGCCGATGATATCCTTTTGTATCTCGCCTCCCCGCGTAACTCGCTGATTGTCCTGGTTGATGTTTTGCGCTCCTTCGGTCGTAACTCAGGCCTTGTCATCAACTGGGCGAAATCCTGCGTGTATGTGCTCTCCGGGGAGGCTCCGGCCCTACCACGGGACTGCCCGATCCAGATTGCCTCCCAGGGGTTCCGGTACCTGGGTATATATATTACTCTAGACCCGGAGGTCCGCTACGAGCGGAACTTGCTGCCCCCCCTCCAGCGCTTGCGGGAGGACGTTGCGCGCTGGCGGCGTCTTCCGCTTTCGCCGCTTGGCCGAGCGGCCTTGTTTAAGATGATGTCCTTGCCGCGCTTTCTGTATGCGCTTCAGAATACTATGGACTTGGTTCCGGCGCGCTACTTCCGTGAGGTGGAGAGCCTTCAGCGGCGCCTGTTCTGGGACGGGAGGCCGCGTATTGCTCTGGCTAAATTGACGCTCCCGTGGTACGATGGGGGGGTTGCCCTCCCGGATATTAAACGGTATTACTGGGCCTCCCAGCTAGCTGCAATTAATCATGGCCTTTACGGGCCCGCCTTGAACCCGGCATTTGAAATGGACAAGATGCTCCTGCCCGGTGGCGACTACAATCGAGCGCTCTACTCTGGCGCGCCCGACTCCCGTCTGACGGGACCGACGCGTGTCATGGTGCGTGTCTGGCACGCGGCTAATGCAGCGATGGGGTGGAAGGACCGTTTGACCCGGGCGACACCGCTATATGCGTCTGAGAGGTTGGGCTCCCTGTGGACATCGAAGGGCTTCGAGAAGTGGGACACGATCGGAATCAGCACAGTGGGAGATCTCTGGACGAGGGGGGGATTCAAAACTTTTGAGACGCTGCAGACGGAGTTTCAGCTGCAAGGCAGTGAGTACTTTCGGTACTTACAAGTCCGCCATGCGCTGGGCTCCGTCTTCCCGGATGTCGCGTCCATTCCGGAGTCTTCCCCCCTGGAGGACCGAGTGCTGGATGGCCATGTCCCAGACAGCACGATCTCCCTTATATATAAAAAGCTGATCAACGACAGATCGTGCCTGCTGACTAGTCTCCGCGAGGCCTGGGTTGCCGACGGGTTGGAACTGGACGACGAGGACTGGATCTCCGCGGTGGCCTCTCCGAAGGAGGTGGCCATCCCGGCTCGCCTTCGCTTCGTCCAGCTTAAGATCCTCCACCGGGTTTACGTGACGGGGCCAAGGCTTCTACATATGGGCTTTGCTGGTGACGGATTGTGTAAGCGTGGCTGTGGTGCTTTGGCAACTTTCATGCATATTCTGTGGGAGTGCCCAAAGGTGGAGCGATTCTGGCGTGGTGTGCATGAGGTCCTGCGTGTGGTTACGCGTGTCGCGCTGTTGCCTGAAGCGAGGAGATGCTTGCTGAATGTGTGGGAACCAAATGACTATTCGGTCCCGCAGAAGCGGTGGGTGACTCTGGGATACATGATAGCTAAACGTGACATTGCTCAATTGTGGGGATCCCAGAGGCCCCCGGCGGTGTTGGCCTGGAAAGAACATATGGATTGGTGTATGTTTCGTGAAAAGGTAGTGTATGTGGCGAGGGGTAAGCCTGGGGCGTGGGTGAAAATCTGGGGCCCCTGGAACGCCTACCGCGGGGGTATTTGTGAGCCGCCACTGCCACCGGCCGCCTCACCAGCTCCGTCCCCCTAGCCGACCCCCTCCCCCAGCCGCGGGCATGTGGTTTCCCTGTCCCTGATCTATTCCCATCCCCCTCTTCAGAGTTTGGCTGCTGGTTGGGATCCCCCACTTAAGGAGCACGTGCCGTCACTTTGGATTGCGGATTGCCTTGCGGGTGTGGTTTTTTTGTGTTGTTCTGTTTTGAAAAAAAAGAAACCGTATTGTGGGCTTGGGGTTCTGTGGCCTGCGCTATTGATATCTCCTGATTTACCGATCTGCACCGCCAAGAGACTCTTACTGTAGGTATGTCATATGCTTCTGCAACTCTAGCGGCCGGCCGGATGGTTGTAGGCCCATACCTGTAACCTTTTTAACATGTAATAAACGGTTTCAAAAAAAAAAAAAAAAAAAAAAAAAAAAAAAAAAAGATCAAATATGCATTTACCGACTACAATGCAAAGACACAACAGTCTTATATAGTATTCAATGTGTACCACATACGAGCTTTTCTTTTCTTAACATCTTGAAGGGGAGAACCTTAAAAACCATTTTAGGTGTCACCAAAAGTCTCCCCATTGAAGCCGTCCACTTAGAACTATGAGTTATGTCTCATAGTTTTACAGTATGTGCACTTATCATGAGGTGGGCTAATAGCATTTTTAAGGAAATGCCTAATTCTTTGCTAAGGCTAATTATAGATGATATCTGGTTAGATGAGACTAAAGAGTATACTTTGGTTAAAAAATGTTATTTTGCACTACACAATCTGGGGTTAAAGCCTGATTCATATTTATCTTTTTTACCCGACAAACTAATTTTTAGAGTTAATGAAAAGATTATTAGGGAAGATGAGTAACAGGTAACATTTCTGCTGTTGTACTCTTGAAGATCATCAAGAGACGGTTTGTACAAATACAAAAACCTAAAGTAGTGCAACAATTTCAGTAATATCCTACCATAAGATACACACATTTGTTTTAAAGTTAAGAACCAATAGTTTGCACTTGAATACTAATCTATCAAAATGGTATCCCTACAGGGCCCAGAATTCGACTTGCTCACTAAGCAAACTACCTCCATAGGTTTTAAACATGTTTTATTCATTTTTCCAGCATGTGCAAACTTGAAACACAATTATCTGCAAAGGGTGTTTATATCACATAACACTATGCTAATCAAGCCTTGAATTGTGTATGGAATTGTGACTAAGTGCCTCTTTTGACATGGGTAGCCCCCACTTTTTGCCTGGAAATTGATGTGGTTTCAATTGTAGTGCACAGGGTCCCTGCCAACCAGGTCCCCTGTGCTAGTGTTGCATCCCTAAAAACCTATCCACAGTTGGTACTTCTGCCCCTGTAAGTCCCTAGTAAATAGTACCCTGAGTACCTAGGCCTTTGGAGCTGAAGAGGATCCACTGGGACCATGCCACTGCCCTTGCAGCTTGCCTGCCCCCGTGAGGAGGAAAACAACAAAGTTGACAAGCCATCCTGCCGGGGCGCCATGCCAACCAGCACTGTCTGAAGTTATAGTTAAGTCACCCCTCTAGCAGGCCTCACAGTCAAAAGGCGGGGTGCACAGGCGGGGTGCACAGGCGAGGGCATATCTGCATGAGCAAATATACCCCTACAATATCTAAGTCCATTCTTAGATATTGTAAGTGCCAGTGAAGCCATAGAGTTCCACAGTACTAAACTACTCTTCTCAATAAACCCACACTGATGATGCCAGTGTGGGATTTATTGTACCATGTACTCAGAGGTGCCCCCTGAAAACCTACCGACCCTGCCGTGGTCACTGACTGGCTTTAGGCAGCCTGCCACACCCAGACATTCACATCCTGGGCAGAGGAGTCACACCTCCTTCTCCAGGGTGGGCCAGTGCTCGAAGGGGAAGCTTCAAAGGCCTGCCGCCTTTGTAATGCAACCTCCATCCTCTGCTGCTAACAGCAGATGGCAGCCCCCGGTTCACACCCTCACTCTGGGTGGGAAAACCGACAGGAATATTTAGAAAGACTAGGAGGTGTGCCCACCTTTGCCAACTCCACACCTCAGGTGGAGGAGGCGAAGTTAAGGACACTTTTCAGTCCCTTACATCTTGAACGTGAGGGTACTCTTCCAATTGGGGCTAGGCCTATGCCCTCTCTCACAGGAGGGTGGCATAATAGAGTGTGCAGTCACCCCAGGAAAGGTGCCCATTGGCCCTACCTGGTACTCCCCTAAAACGCCCCCTACATCTAGTATTTAGAAGGCTCCCTCAGACCTTGAAACCAGTTGCCTGCCAACCTAAGAAGGACAAAGAAGACGATGTGCTTCGAAGCCTATAGACGACAACTGATTTGGCCCAAGTCCTACTGGCCCGTCTCCAGCTTCAAAAACCCTGCGAAGAAGACTATGCCTGTCCTGCAGCCAGCGACTTCCAGAACCCAAGGTAGATTGCCTACCCGAGACAAAGATCAGAGACTCTTGAGGACAGCAGCTCTGTCCCCAAGAGACATACACAAAGAACTCCAGTGCCCTTCGGATCTGTGAGTCCTGCAAACTCTACACCCGGAACCTCCAGCCCTTGTCCAGGTAGACCAATGACCCAGAACAGGTTCCCCAGTGACCCTGACCTCAAGTGCAGCATTGGCTAACCCCTTCTGGACTCCAGGACAATGCCTGCAGCCTGAATCCAGAGGCTCCCCCCGACCGTGACCGGCTCCGGTAAGAAGAATCCTACTTCAAAAGGCACCCCTGCACCCGAAGCCCCTAGGCCTTGGTGAGCTGAATAGACGGTGCCCCTACGACCCCCTACATCTTTACTTACCTCTGCTGTCACTGGTATCCCTCCTCCAACCTCCGTTGCGATGCCTGCAGCCTGTTTGTGCGAAGCAAGTTCTCCATTGGAAAGCATTGGGCACCCAACACTGAATTTGCACCCTGCACCCGGCCACCCCTGTGCTGCTGGCCCCTGCAACCGATTTACCTACCTGCAAGCTGTGTGGCTCCGAGTAACCCCAGCCTCCATTGAACTGCATTGGGCCGAACTCAGATTTTGACCTGTGCACCTGCTCGTCCCATGCCGTGCTGTGCCGCTGGGGTACAGTTTTGGTACTCACCTGACCCTTGCCCCTTGTTGATCTTTGGTCCCGAAGACTGGAACTGTAAGTTGGGTACTTACCCTTAAAACCAAATTGTTGTTTTCCTCCATAGGATAACATTAAACTCTGAAAATTGCACAAAATGTCGACTTTTGAAAGTGAAAAGTATTTTCAGTTGAAAACATACTTACCTTATTGCAAAAGATCTTGTCCTTTAAAAAAACTCAAAAAAGCTTCTTTTTCTAAGTTGTGAATCTCCTTTTTGAGCCGTGTGTCAGTTATTGATCATGTGTGTGCAATAAATGTCTTACACTCCTCTGTGCTAGGCTTAAGACTGCACGCCCACACTACCACTTACAGAGTACCTTGGCTTTGCATTGAGCCCTGTTCACTTCTGGAGGAATCTCTGGACCCTGTGCACGGTATAGCTACTTGATGGGATACCATATACAGATCCAGCTTCCTACAGTAATCCTATGATAGTAAGAGACATATTTAGACAATAAAAAAAACCTTTGCAATGGAAAGCGTTATGGGATTTGATGCCAGGAAAGACAGTTGAGTGGACAGACTTTGACACCCAATTTCACTATAGTGAAAAACTCCCCCATACATGATTAAAGGAACAAAAAAAGACAACTAAGGGAATTTCACAAACAATCTACAGGGAATTTCACAAACAATCTATCAGTCATGACAGGAACCAAGGTGCATATATCCCATACAAGTGGTAGTGGCACGCAAATGCATGCAAAGGATACACCGTATGTCACCGGGGAAACCTCCATACTCTCCCTTGTTGCTGCTGGTCGGCTGGCCCAAACATGAAAACTATTACACACCTAACATGCTTCACACATGGACAGACTGTGGCATTACCGAAATGGAGTCGCTATTCGAGGACAGACATCACAGACCGTTCCAACAGCTTATGGACGACTACGATCTCTCCCCTGGTCAGTTCCTACTTTCCGCCAACTCCTAGAAAGCTACCGATTGCACAAAGACCTCTCGACGGGAGAGCCAGCTACTCACCCGGTCATCCACACAATCTTATATATGGGAGCGGGCGACACCTGACCACATGGCTCATAAAGCCATCCGGGAACTTACAAACAGACCCATAGAGACCCGACGGACCACTTGGGAGGAAGAATTAGGGCGTCCACTGCATGAGAAAGAATGGGAGATGGCCCTCGAATACCCCAAGAAGGTGTCTAGAAACGCACATTTTAAAAATATACAATTCAATATCCTACACAGGGCGTATCTAACGCCAGCACGCCACCACAGATTTTATACCGACACCCAGTTCCTTTGTCCCAGATGCCACTCACAGGAAGCAGATTTTCACCACATGTTTTGGAGCTGCCCCACACTACAACCATATTGGCAGAATGTTCACAAGTCACTCGGAGATCTCACAGGGATTACACATTTAAATACCTGGGAAGCATGTGCACTAGGTATTTTCCGGAAACAGAAGCAACACAAAGTGCCCATTCGATTTATCCCACTGGCCGTTTTGTTAGCTAAAAGGAGTATAGCCATGCACTGGCGATCCCCCATAAGGCCCACCGATCGCGGCATGGGTGGGAGCAGTACACAAATGGGCAACAGCAGAGGAGGAAACACTACGAGAGGAAGAGGTGAAAGGGAGACGCAAACACTCCATTTCTATCGAGTGGGCCCTATTATTGCACCAATTCAAACAGCCACCGACCCGTGACGACCCAGACGGCGACCTGCACACACTGAAGGACCCACAATCACTGGCCCAGACCACAAATACACACACCAGATCTCCTCCTGCAGCGCACACATAGCGTCGATTGCTATTATCGCCACGCATCACACAACACTCGAAGATCAGACTTCAGAGCAGGACCGACCATATTTCCCCCCCTCACCCACAGTAACACACAGACATACCGACTAGCGTGACGCATATCGCCCTGATACCTCATTTGACATCTGTACCCAGAATTCCATGAACGTTCCCCCAGTTTCGCATCCTAGTTCTATATAGCAATCACTTAACATAAGACCTTAATAATGACAAGATACACGTCTTATTAATGTGTGGATAGTAATGTATCATGATGAAACATGCAAGGAATGCAATCCAACCAAATCTATCCTAATGCACTCTGTCATTGTAAACTACAAATGCCAATAAAAACATGTTTAAAAAAAAATAATCACAGATTTAACAGTCATGACAGGAAGGGTAAATCCTTTGAAGCTTTGGAAGTTCGAAAAAAGTTAAATAAAACAAAAACGACCCTGATAGTGTTGCACTTTTCTTAGCATCTACATAGAGGAGGCCCATGTGTAAATGTAATTATTTAAAATTCTCCTATAGTGCAGCCCAAACAAGTGGTATTAAAATACTTTAAATTATAACACAAACATTATAAGAATAAAGTCACTAGATAGAAAATAGTAAATAGTGATATAACTCAATAGGATAAAGTTCAACAACAAAACAAAGAAAAGTAGATATGCAAATGGTTGCAAGAGACTTCATAACAAAGGTATAATGTGTGCGAAAGCAAATAGTTCAGGGGGAATTTACTGGATTAGACCAAGAGTTGTCTTCGATAACGTTTCGAAAGAGACTGAGATATGGGTGGGTCAAGTCATCAGTAGGGCAGAGATAGAATTTCAAAAGTTTGCAGAAATCTTCAAGAAGGATTGGATCAAGCTTTGAGATGTTCTAAACCTCAAACTGTTCACCCAGAAAGCGTTATGATACCACCAGCCTTCAGAAATATTTGGGAGGTTATCCAGATAAGGATAGGCTTTCTAGTGGACAGGTTGGGCAGCCTACTATCCATATAAGGATAAGCTTTCTAGCGGACAGGTTAGGCAGCCTAAATTAAATCGGATCCTTATGGCAAGCAGAGGAAAGTGTAGGTTTTTTCAGGATTGGTGCAACACAATTACATTTTCTCCTGCCTGAAATGAGTCAAAGTGAAATAAGACTCGCAGTGGAGCCATGGGTGAATGAAGGATGCCAGCCAAATTGGCACAGCCGATGTCCAGTAAATAAATAACCGGTCTGTGTGCTGCCATCTCCAATTGGGAGGAAGACAGAAGGGTTCTGACCACTTTCAGGTAGTGGAGGTAAAAATTTGCAGAACTAGCTAATCTGTTTGTCTGCGACTAGGGACAATGTGTTACCAAGATTAAATCCCGGTGAATTCACAACAGTAACATGAGTTGGGGTGAAATGATGACGTTTCAGATGATTCAGTAGAGCTGGTTACAATCAGTTTCGGGAAATTCCTGGGTGACATGCACAAATCCAGTTTTCTGCAGATTTAGGATTAGGGGATTCTCCGACAAGCACTGTTGGAGTGTCATGAGACAGGCACAGAGTTAGGATGTCCTTCATAGACAACATTTTTAGGTACAGTTGCGTATCATCTGCATATAAATGGATTGTTGCCAGTTTGGAAGGAACAGTAGCTTTTTAGACCACTTGCACCCAGAAGCATATTTTACTCCTATCCTGCAATTTGGCTCAAATTGCAGCACTCCAGTAACATGATTGCTGGAAGGTCTTGGAATACTTCAAATATAGCAATAGACAAAAAAGGAATTGTGGACCGGCAACAAAGAGCACATTCATGATGGTGGTAAGAAAACCTCACATGTTTCTACGTGCTGGATACTCACTACAACAGGGACATGAACTAGAACGCATCCTGATGTCCCTCCAGATGGAAACATAAAATAGGTTGAAGTGCTAGTGCACATTCATTCATGATGAGTAAGCTAACATCTTTCAGTTTTCACAAAGGCTGTTCTGACCTACGGAACACAAACCAACATTTTTTGTTGGGCTGCAAATCAGACACAATTCAGTCAGGCACAAGTGTTATGTTAAAATACAGACACAGGAAAAAGAACATAAAAACTTGAGAACCCTTAAATTGGGATGGCAGCAAAAAAGTGTGGAGACATGCAGGGGTGGAATAGTCAGTTTAGGATCAGAGTCCATGAAAGACAGCTTGTGGTCTGAAAATACATAAGCATTATTTTAACTATCTCTTACCCTGAAGAAACTGACATGGAGAACATTTGTAAAACTGCCTTAGCTAACTTGGCTACAAACAAAATGCATTTTATCATAACTTACAGGGTTGAGGCAGCTCCTGCAGAGAACTAGATGCACAAGCGTGCCTCAGACTATAAACTTGTTAAGTTAGCTCATGAGGTTAATGGCACTTGCGGGACAGAAATGAGTGTAATCTCTGGTCCCCAGCTTCGATCATCTTAAAATAGATTAGAGGTTGTTGTGGCTGCTGCAGAAGTAGCGGATCACAAATTTGCATAAAATTGTTTTTGATAAACTGATTTTTATAGATTTTAGCAAAAAGAATCATGACACAGACAGGACAGTCGTCCATCACGATCGCAGCTAAAAATATATAATCAACAGAGAGAACCTTGCAATCCAAAATTATTCCACTATCTCCACCAAATCTTCTGGTGTTTATAGGAGCAGATGGCTCCTCTATCCTTGCTCACCAGTCTATGGCCCTATGCCAGGCCTATATGTCAGGTGCAGTTACAGAGTTCCATTTCCAGGCTACATACCTCCTGGCGATCAGTGTTTCAAATTCTACAAAGTATCAGTCACACCTCCTCCCACCAAGGGCCTCCAGAAGGTCAAGGAGCGCTATGCGAGGTGAAGGATCCACTAGTCTCCCCAATACACGGGACAGACTCCCAAGAACTAAGGCCCAATAGTGATTAACAACAGGACACATCCAGACTACATCGTAGAAGTCGGCTGCCTCCCCAGAACATCAAGGGAAAGTGGACGTCTGACGCCGACCCGCTTGCCAAAGCCTCAAAGGGGTCAAATATGTGAAGTGCTGGACATTTATTTGTATCATGCAGAGCCCGAAGGAGGATATTGCTATCTCTCTCGGTGCCATAAGGGCCTCCTTCCATTCCTAGTCATCTAGGCTGCCAACCCAGGATATCCAACGCATCTTCAAGGGGAGATCAGATCCGGGGAATTAACAACCAGGGCTCTGTATACACAGTAAATACTGCCCTGGCACAGGGGGCCCATGAGTAGTCTGGCTTCCAGTGGACTAAACTCTGGTGCCTCCCCAATGGACGTACGATGGGAGCGTAGGGTGTGACGTAGCTGCAGAAATTTGAAAAATTGGGATTGGCACAGTTTGAAATCTGTCTGCAAGTCCTGGAAGGACCACATATGCAACTCTTGCCACACATTGCCCAGTCTATAAACACCAATATGGTCCCATATCCCGGTCAAGGTGGCCATGTGCGCCTCCAGAGGGGGGTCTTCAGTGGAAGCATCACATCCCAGCTTGTCCACTTTAGCACAAACCACCACACCCCCACCCTTGTGAGGTCTAGAAGAGAGCGGAGGACAGGTGATCCATATAATCGTTCAAATGATGGTCTCCCAAGTCATAAATATCAGCTCCACCCCATAGGAAGGATCACTCTGGCCTCTATGTAGCTACTCATTCAGGACCACAAGTTAGGAGGCCCAGTAGTACAGCTGTAAAACTGTAAATCTGCAGCCGCCAGGCCTATCAAAGAAACCCGAAAGCAATGCATGGCATTCAGTTGGCCCATAGGATGGAACGCACCACAGCCTGCACATTTGTGAAACAGTGTTTGGGGAGAGGATGAAAAAGGTTTTGCAAAATGTATGAGCAGCATGGCAGAACCATCATCTTGAACAGGGATACTCTCCAATTGATGCTGAGAGGCTAGTGAGTTCACCTCTCCAGGTCCTACTTCATTTTGTTAACTAGGGTATTCAAGTTCAGGGACCAGGCTAGCGTGGGGAGTAGAGAAAGATAAATGCTGAGATACAAAAAGCTCAGTCTGCAGATGGGCACGTGTGTTCGCCAGGCCCAGTCCTGCATTTCGCCAGACAACGAGGCACTTGGAGTGGTTAACACGCAGGCCTGATGCCTGCCCATAAAAGTCCAACATATAAAGCAGTCTAGGGCCCACGACCTCCGGGTCGGAGAGGAAGAGGGGGAAATTGTTTGCATATAATGCAATGCGGTCTTCCCGGCCCTCTCCCCATCTGAACCCCCGGATCTGAGCGTCGCATCATACCCATGTTGCCAGAGGCTCCATTGTGTGGGCGAAAAGCAGAGGGGATAGGGAGCATCCCTGTCTGGTGCCCTGCTGGACTAGGAAGGCCTGCACTAAACCATTCACCCGTACCCGAGCAGTGGGGCCAGTATATAGTGCCTGAACATAGGAGACAAAACAGAGCCCAAAGCCCAAACGATGAAGTACATCCCATAGGAAATTAGAAGAAATAGAAGGCTTTCTCGAAGTCTATAAGGAGAAAGGCATTAGACCACGTAAGCGGATGAAGGTAAGCCACGGCTGCCTGCACTCTGCGGATGGAGTGCCTCTTACCGCGTTGAGGCATAAACCAGCATTGGTCGGGGTGTATTTGTTTATTTGGGACCTTAAGGAGTCGATTAGTCAGCACCTTAGCGAACGCTTGGGAGTTTACTGTTGATGAGGGAGACTGGACAGTAAGACACATAGTCCTCGGGTTGGCTCCCCGTCTTATGTAAGACCACCATGGTCGCCATGTTCGGTTCATCAGGGAAGTAGCCGTTCATCAGGGCATCGTTATACAGGGCTGACAAGTGAGGAAGCAATAGTTTCTGCAGGTTCCGGTAATATTCTACCAGGAAGCCATTTGGGCCCAGCGTCTTGCCTGGGTTCAGGTCTGAAAGGGTCTCAGTATCTTTGAGGGTAATGGGCCTATCCAGGTCCATCGCGTTTGACAGATTGAACAGCGGCAGATCCGATATTAACGGAGAGAAGAACTCTTGCAGTGGTTTTGTGTGTTTTGTGTATAAGGTGCAGTAGTAATCTGCAAACGCAGAAGCGATTTCCCGGGCCTCTAAGACCCTCCCCCACTTGCGGTCTATAATGCTGGGAACCATCCTGTCTGCCAAGCTTCGGGTCAGCAGCCAGTATAATAATTTGCAGGACTAGTCTCTCCATCCGTAGACCCTACTTTGGGATGCAAACAAATACTGTCTGGCATCGTTGAGGCATAGTTGTCTCATGGACAGCCTGTCAATTGCAGTTTGATGCGATTCGGTGTCCTCTACCTTGGAACGCTCCTCTCCCAGAGTGATTTGAGCCTTTAGCCCCTCAATCTGTAGCAGTTCCTGCTTGCCCCAGGCCCAAAGGTGGGCACGCGCAACGCCCTGCATGTATGCCTTTCCGGCTGCCCACAGAGTCCTCAGGGATTTCAACCCACATTCAGGGTCAGGAAAGCATCTAGTACCTGTGAGAGGAAGTCCAAAACATTGCTGTCGGTTAGGGATGCTCCTCAGGCCTCCCCCTGCCCAACTAGATGGTCACCGGGGAGTGGTCCGATGTCCCCCAGGGAGGATGTGTCTCCGTGGTGCGGATTAAGTTGCGGCGGGTATAAAGAGAAAGTGGATTCATGAACACATCTTTGGTGCAGTGGAGGTGCGCCAGACATCGCAAAGTCAGCCAGGGGCGAAGCCAGCGAATGAGAAACTTCCAGCTTCCTCAAGCGATCTTTGGATGGGTACATAACCATGTTAAAGTCTCCTCCCAATACCATGAACCCCCCGGGGAGCCCCATCAACACAGTCTTCATTGGGTTGATCGTGGAACCAGGTAGCTCAGGGGTGGGCATAAACACTGATCAGATTGTAGGCCAGCCCCTAAATAGATCCCTCTACCCCCTCCACGCGAGATCACTTGCAGAGCTCCCTCCCGTTTCAGTGGGCGGAGGAATCGGTCCCATATTTGGGGATTCAACTGGCGCCTACACTTCCACGAGTAGTGGCCCTGAACTATGCTGCTCTGCGGCGGAAGATTCGCAGACAGCTGGGGAGTTGGAAGCATTACCCCCTCTCATGGCTGGGCAGGGTCGCGGCGGTCAAGATGACGGTACTGCCCCAGATCCTCTATCTCTTCCGCACCATCCCGCTCTACCCGCCAGCGGGGTGGATCCAGCAGACCCAAGCTGAATTGTCTCGATTCATTTGGAGCGGCCGGAGACCACGCATGAAGGGGTCACTATCCACTCTGGCGCCGGAAGACGGGGGTCTTGGGATCCCGGATCTTCGAATCTACTTCTGGGCCGCACAGCTGCGCTATTTGGTGGAGTGGAGTAGCTGGGAGTCGGAGAAGCATTGGTTGTTTCAGGATCAGGCGGTGGCTGCACGACCCCTGCAAGAGATCCCCTTCTTGCGTAAAGAACACCGGCCCCCCAACCTTTATGCCTCACACATCACTCGAGTCCCTCTCGAAATCTGGGACCAGACTAACCCTCCTCATGAACTCACTACCTTTCCCTCCCCGCTTACGCCCCTATTTGACAATTCGGACTTCGCTCCGGGAACGGACTCGGCGGCCTTCGGCAGGTGGAAGCCGGCCGGTTGTCGCTTCCTTTATCATATGTACGATGCGGCGGGGGTGCACCCGTTCCAGCACTTTTGCCATGAATACGGGCTGCCGGAGGAGGAGAGGATCCGCTATCTCCAAGTCCGACACTGGGCGCTTGTCGGGCGGGTGCGTCCGAGTGCTGACCGGCGGCTCTCCCAGTATGAGCGGTGGCTACTAACGCGATCGTCCGATAAACAACTCATCTCCGACCTATACAGACTGCTTCAACAGAGATTCACATATACACATAACGCAGGTCGGACACGCTGGGAAAGGGAGCTTGGCCGGACCCTGACGCGGGAAGAGTGGGGGGGAATAGCTTACAGAGCCAGACATTCTGCTTATCACATGGGCCTCACCGACACCCTCACGAAGATCACGACCTATTGGTACTACACCCCAGAGCGCTTACACGCGATAGATAGACGGCGGGATGTACACTGCTGGAGGGGGTGCGGACAGATAGGAACCCTAACTCATCTGCTTTGGGAGTGTGAGAGAATTCAGGCTTACTGGACCCAGGTGCTTGAGGAGGTGGACAAACATTTCGAGACTGCGATCCCACGCTTCCCGGCGTACACTCTCTTGGGCCTTCCTAACCCTTTCACGTACCCGCTCAAATCACGCAGGGGACGACAGATTGCGATAGCGTTGGGGTCAGCGGTGCAAAACTTACTTACCCACTGGCGCACCACCACCGTACCAACATTCACAGGCTGGCTCTACCGTTTGTGGCATGTCCTGGGAATGGAGAAACTCACATTGACGTTGATTGGGGAGGGTTCCAGGTTTGGGGAATTGTGGAGGCCCTTTCTCGCACTGTTGTCCTCAGAGTTCAGGGAGGTTACTTGTCCCCGCTATCTAAGGCTGCTGCGGCTCCCTGAGGTCCAAGCAGAGGGATAGGGCCTGAGTGTGACTGAGATGTAGGAGGCTTGATGGACGTGGAACGGGGGAGGGGGGGTACGGGAGGGGGTTTATTTTTATTTAGTTTTTATTTTTCGTTTTTTTTTACATTGTTGTTAACATAATGTTTGCTCCACGAAAGATACCAGGGAGCACGTCGAACTCCCCAGACTGACTCAAGTTTGATTCCGACCGCGGCAGGGTTGGGGGAGACCCGACCGGCCCTCAGAGGCTGGGTACAGAGTTCGCCATAAGTGCTGTGGGAGCCTGTTTGTATGCCTTTTGAAATATTAATAATAGATTTAAACCATAAATAGATCCCTCTACCGGGACTTATCTACCTGTGGATATGGTACACTACTGGAAATTACTATGGGCAGACGTTTGTGAATCAAAATGGCCATCCATCAGGACTTCCTAGTGTGACCACCCGCATGGTAAGCCCTCTCATACCTGTATCTAACCAAAAAGGGACATTAGGTGTCCAGGAGATGTGTCTCTTGCAATAAAACGTCTGTGTAACGCCCTGAACGCCTCAGGATCGTTTAACAGACACGATAATGAGGACGCAACCACTTGTGAAGGGTTAGTTATTTTAATGAAGGCAAAAATAATACAAAGATAAACAAAAGTTATAGTCACTGGAATCCTCCAGGCTAAGTACGTTACCAGCCCACCGCACAGATGGTCCTAACCGTCCTCTGCATATACGCCGATCCCGGCGTATGCCAACAGAGGGCAGAAATGAAATGGCCGACAATGCCAATCGGTAGGCTGTGAGGGGCACGAAGAGTGTTGGGGAGAATCGAGGAGTCAGGGAAACACCCAGCCGGGGTCTCTACCTGAAGGGAGCAGCCGCTCAACCTCTTCCTCAGACTGCACCGGGACGCGGAGTCACCTCCTGGTGATGCGTCACCGATACCCCAATCAAATAGCAAGAAGACTGAACCGAGAGCAGCCGCTCGATCGATCCTGTGGACTTCCGAGTCTGTAACGCGGCAAACACCTCCTGGTGTGCGTTACAGCTGGCAGTCCCTGTATCTCTGGTCTGGCTGGGAGTTACGACTCCAACCAGCACAAGCGCCACTGCGCTTTGACTCAGCCGAGTCAAAAAGCGAAGCTCAATGGTTGACCGGTAGAGCTTCCGGGTCCTTCACAGGTGACGATGGGGCAAGACACGGCCCAGGGAGTAACGACTCGACCTATCTCCGTTCTTGCCTTACTGGAGCACCACTCCGGAACACTGCTCTTCACGAAGCAGGTACGTCGGTGTAAACACAATATCCGACAGCGTTGTACCTCCCGGTTCCTCCCTTTATAGGGCGTGTTTTCCTTGAGTTATGTAACAGCTCTCCTGTTTACATAAGGGCGTGCTTTCCTTGAGTTATGTAACAGCTCTCCTGTTTACATAAGGGCGTGTTTTCCTTGAGTTATGTAACAGCTCTCCTGTTTACATAAGGGCGTGTTTTCCTGGAGTTATGTAACAGCTCTCCTGTTTACATAAGGGCGTGTTTTCCTGGAGTTATGTAACAGCTCTCCTGTTTACATAACCTCTCAACCGCTAAGCATCCTGGGAGATGTAGTCCGTTTTCGCTGGTTACCGTTTTCTTCCCCTCGCATGACAGGAATTCTTGACAGTCTGGGACATGCTACTTTGCAAAGCCCAGCACAGCGCCCCGCTTAATGCAGTCAATCAGGCCACTGACGTTCCACGTCATTAAGTTAAGGGCCATTATGAAGTAGGGTGCGTCTAGGAGCCGCAGTTTTCCCTCTGTGTGCTAGGAAAAGATGGAAGACTATCAGGATTGTTGCTTGCCTATTGTATATTGAATTGCAGCTAACTGAGCCAAACCACCCTAACCAAAGTCCCCAACGTCCCCCCTCCCCACACTTCCACCCTATAAGCTTCTGCCACCCCAACAGTACAAAACACATTCAGTACAGAATCTCTAGGGCAAATAAAATCATGTCACCCCTCTGGAGAAAACTCAGTAAGAAGGATATCGTGCTGCTGGCGTAGCACGTCTCCGTAGTCCATTGGGCAGGCAACCTGCGGGGCGTGGTGGTCCCTCTCCCAGCTGCGCTCGCCCAATTGAGACAGGTTAAGGTCCGGAAGGCCCCCCTCCCACGAGGGACCTGCATCTTCGGGGGCCTCGCGGTTCGGCCCACGGCTGCAAGCGTCTATAGTCAGAGAGATGGGGAACCTGCAGGCCTGTGCCTGTAGCTTGCAGGGCCCCCTCCGCCTGCCACGGCTCCGAGGTCAAAATCAGTTCCTCGGGTCATCATCTTGAAAGTGTGGTTCCCACGGGGGAGGGGGTTGGGGACCAAGCTGTTATGTAGGAACTGCTGCTCCGCCGCCCACTCCCAACCCACCTCGAGGGAGGCAGGGGGAAAGGTAAAAAAAGAAGGACTTGGGGGCATGAAGGACTCATAGCATGCCGGGAAGAGGAACATATACCGTAAGTTCATAGCTTGCAGTTATTGTTTAAGTGCATCAAAAGATTTGCTTTGCCGCTGAACCAGCCTGGTGTAATCTGGGAAGATGAGGATCCTGGAGGACTGGAAACGCTTGGAGCTCTCTCTCGCAGCATGGAGGATATTGTCCCTGTCCTTGTAATTAAGGATCTTGCCAATCATCGGGCAGGCAGGCGCCTCAGGAGGAGACGCTGCCGCTAGCGATCTGTGGGCCCTCTCTACAATGAAGCAGGGTGATAGCTGCCCCTCTGGGATCCCTGACAAGATCCATCTCCCCAGGAAATTCTCAGGGGACGTCCTCTCAACACCCTCAGGGAAACCCACGAAGAGTCTGTTATTCTTCTGGTCACAATTCTCTGCGCCCTCCATTCAGTTTTGCAAGGTGGGAGACGCTAGGGTCAGACAGATCATCTCAGCCTTGAGGGCAGTGATTGAGTCTTCCAGGTCTGAAATGCCCCCGCCGTATCTGCCACACGGTCGAGAACATTATGTAAGTCCTGGTGCAGAAGCGCAACGCTCACCCAGACCTCTCCAATTTTAGTTTCCAAAGCAGTTCAGGAGGCCTGGATAGTGAGCAGGATTTTTGATGTGTGAGGTTGACCAGCCTGTGATTAACCGTGGCATCCGTTTTGATGGCTGTGTATTTGTCAATTTTATTCTGCATTTGGGCTGGGGAGTCCTCTGCGCCCCATTATACTCCTCAAGCATAATGGCGGTTGTCGACCTGTGTCCCTCAAGCCCACACAAGGATAAAAAGTCCTTCCGGGGAGCGTCCCAAATACAGCGGATATATGGGGGCCCTATGCAGAACAAGAGGGAGTGAGGAGGGACACCTACCCATTTGCACAGAGACCCGTCCTGTGGCTCCAGCAGCACAAGCAGTTGGGTCCTCACCGCACAGCGTCCCAGCGCTCCTCAGGGGGCAGTGGGGGAAGACAGACCCCACCAGGCTAAAACACTGACATTCCACAGCCTACCAGAAAAAGCTCCGTCCTGAGCAGCTGGAAAAGTATGCCAGCAGCAAAGATGGTTAGGGTCTCCTCAAGAGAGCCATGAGCTCACAAAGGGAAGACTGTCATCTTGGCCGATCAGGCCACGACCTCTTCAATTTGCATACAATTTATGAACGTTTCGCTGGTTAATGTGTTTGCTGGTGAGGTTTTCTTGTTCAATATTCACATCACAAATTACAATTGTGGTAAAATACTTGGTGTATTATTCACCAGGGTCAAATAATATGCAAGGTGTAAGTGTAAATCCCTGCTGCTTTGACCGTGGTTTTGTTATTCTTAGACTGATTAAATGAGTTCTGCTGGGAACGCAGGACGGTACTGGTAACAAACACGTAAAAAAATATTTTTGCGCAAATACATGAATGGTTAAAGGTTAGTGTAACTATATACACATCTCTGACATTCTCACAGAACACATAGTATTGTACACAGATGCAGATCTTGATAAATGAATGGTTTAACATTGGTTTATCTCTTGGCAACATGTGGAGTGGCATGCTAAGACAATCTCCGTGACCTCAAAAGATGCATGTATATATATATATATATATATATATATATATATATATATATATATATCTATATATATATATATTCACTCAAAAAAACCATAGGTTTCAGGGGCGTTATAGTTAGCTGGACTTTTCACTCGTACACAACCATTGAAATTCCCCCATTATAGTTAGTTCAGCTAACTATAACTCGCGCGCCCCCAATGCACTGCTGATGATGTCACATATTACATCACTCATGACATGGTTAGTGACATCACTCATGACATCACTGATGACATCTCAAATGACATCACTGATGACATCATCCAGTGAATGTGTGTTTTTCTGAAAATTACATATGTTTTATATATGTATATCTCAAGGTCGATGGAAGAATAAATGGGTATATAAGTGTCTAAATGGATGATTTGTTTTTGAAAAATTGATTGTATAACTGACTGATTAAGTGTATCTTAGTGAATACATGGCTTAGTGAGTAATGTTTAAATATGTAAATATCTGTATCAGTCTCTCACTTATATAAGTGGCTGCATGGGTCGGTGAGTAGCTACATGAGTGTCTATATAGGTTATTAGTTGTTTTTTTGAATATCAGTATGAGTGTCTGTATGGTTCGGTGGGGGTATTACGTAGTGCATAGGTGCATGAATGAGTGACTCACTGTGACTCACTGTATGTGTTGAAGACAGCATGTGTGCAGGACTGTATGGGTGGATGAGTGTGTGCATGGGTGTGCTAGTGAGTGAATGACTGTCTCAATAGTGTCTTTATGAGTAACTACATATGTTTTAAACTAGTATATGTGACTATTGGTGTATATAAGTGAGTATGAGTGAGAGATTGAAAGAGTTCCTGTATGAATAAGTATGTGTTTCTATAAGTGATTGTTTAAAAGACTAAGTATGTGTAAGTTTCTGTAGAAGTATGTGTGGTGGTATGTGTATAACTGTATATGCAAGTATATTGATGTTTGATTCTTTATTAGCATGAGTGACTATGTGTGTGAGTAACTCTATGGATGAGTGGCGTTGTGTAACAGGATGTATAGGTGTATGAGTACATATGATGAGTGAGTACAAGTATGAGTGACTGTATAGGACTGTTGGTGAATGAGGGGATGTGTATGTGGATCTTAGAATTACTGAATAGGTTGTTGTAACTGGTATTGGTATGTCCATTGTTTTGAAAATTTTAGTTTCTATTTTTGAACGTGTGTATCAAAGGTTATATTAGGGGGAGAAGAGGTCTGCCACTCTATCACAAGGATGATGTCATCAGTGATGTCATTTGAGATGTCATCAGTGATGTCATGAGTGATGTCACTGACCATGTCATGAGTGATGTAATATGTGACGTCATCAGCAGTGCATTGCGGGCGTGAGAGTTATAGTTAGCTGAACTAACTATAACGGGGGAATTTCAATGGTTTTGTATGAGTGAAAAGTCCAGCTAACTATAACGCCCCTGAAACCTATGGTTTTTTCAGTGAATTTCTAAGGTTTTTTAAATGCTAATTCCTAACTATAATGTGCCTGAAACCAATGTTTTTTTCAGTGAATTTCAAAGGTTTTTTAAATGCTAATTTCTAACTATGCCTACAGAGATAGGACATGTGAAGAAAGAAGAAAAAACACACAGAAAGAAAAAAAAGAAATGCAGAAAGAAGCAACAGAAGTCCTCAAAGACGAAGAAAAGTGCAGGAAGAAGAATAACGTGCAGAAAGAACAAACAGAAGAGCAGAAAGAAGCCTTGTTGCAAAATCATCCTGTACCCTCAACTTTTTCAGACGGATACTGGTGGTAACTGAGTCTGACTAACCAGTCCTAGAGCCTGTGCTATGTTAAAAGACACTCAGAATACAGTGAAAACACCTACATACACTACGGAACACTATGCGTTGGGGTCCCCCTCTGATTAGCATGACCCTGCTCTGTAAGCCCCTAGTATATAATAGGGCAGGGGATTAAAACTACCTCTTAAAACGCGCCACAGGGCGTGTTTGCACACATCACCTCAGGCGCCTTCCCCTCCCTTCCCCACTGTGTAAACACGCCCTGTGGCCGTTTTAAGTTGGGAGATTAAGTCCCCTTGAATCCTGAGGGTCCCTAGGGTCCAACTAGACCACTAGGTACCTCCAGTAAGCGCCACAGAGCTGCGTTGCAGAGAGATGTAAAAAGGGGCACGGCCTAGACCACCTCTCTGCAACGCAGGGCAGTGGCGCTTACTGGAAGCACCTGGTGGGCTAGTTGGCCCCCAGGGTCCCTCAGGATTGAAGGGGAATTATTACCCCAACTTAAAACGCGCCACAGGGCTTGTTTGCACACGATAACTCAGGCCCCATCCCCTCCCTTCACCACTGTGTAAACACGCCCTGTGGCCGTTTTTAGTTGGGAGATTAAGTTCATTTGAATCCTGAGGGTCCCTAGGGTCCAACTAGCCCACTAGGCACCTCCAGTAAGCGCCACAGAGCTGCGTTGCAGAGAGGTATAAAAAGTGGCACGGCCTGGACCACCTCTCTGCAACACAGCTCAGTGGCGCTTACTGGAAGCACCTGGTGGGCTAGTTAGCCCCCAGGGGCCCTCAGGATTGAAGGGGAATTATTTCCCCAACTTAAAACGTAAAAACAACAATTGATGGATAGAATGCAGAACAATGTCATACATTCACCCCAGTACAGAGATCTGGGCCTAAATCCATCGTTTTTTTCCTCACCATGCCATTCCAGTTTGAACCCAGCCATATGCAAATCAGTCTTGACCCTGTGCCCCATGGGAACAGTCCAGCCCGAACTGCCAAGCCAGGTCCTCCCTGGACTGGAAACAAGCATCCTAGGACCGGTTTCGGGCTTTCAGCCCTCGTCAGCCAGGATAGCTTGATTCCAGTGGCATGGAGAGCACGGGACTCACGTCTGAGCATACCCTTCCCACTCGGGGTGACACATGCAAAAACAACAATTGATGGATAGAATGCAGAACAATGTCATACATTCACCCCAGTACAGAGATCTGGTCCTAAATCCATCGTTTTTTTGCTCACCATGCCATTCCAGTTTGAACCCAGCCATATGCAAATCAGTCTTGACCCTGTGCCCCATGGGAACAGTCCAGCAGCCCGAACTGCCAAGCCAGGTCCTCCCTGGACTGGAAACAAGCATCCTAGGACTGGTTTTGGGCTTTCAGCCCTCGTCAGCCAGGATAGCTTGATTCCAGTGGCATGGAGAGCACGGGACTCACGTCTGAGCATACCCTTCCCACTCGGGGTGACAAATGCAAAAACAACAATTGATGGATAGAATGCAGAACAATGTCATACATTCACCCCAGTACAGAGATCTGGGCCTAAATCCATCGTGCCATAGGGTGTGTTTGCACACGTCACCTCAGGCCCCGTCCCCTCCCTTCCCCAACTGTGTAAACATGCCCTGTGGCCGTTTTTTAAGTTGGGAGATTAAGTCCCCTTGAATCCTGAGGGTCCCTAGGGGCAAAATAGCCCACTAGGTACGTCCAGTAACCGCCATTGCAGAGAGGTGTAAAAAGGGGTACGGCCTGCACCACCTCTCTACAACGCAGAGCAGTGGCGCTTACTGGAAGCACCTGGTGGGCTAGT
Organism: Triturus cristatus; assembly: GCF_964204655.1. NCBI lineage: Eukaryota > Metazoa > Chordata > Amphibia > Caudata > Salamandridae > Triturus > Triturus cristatus. The sequence continues at coordinate 1,082,259,390 of NC_140593.1, forward strand.
TGGCCCCCAGGCTCCCTTGACGAATCTTCGCGAAATTTTCCAAACTTTTGGCCAGCTCCGGTCCGCTCCTATCCTGAAAATTTCACGGTGATTCGTTAAGCGGGGGCCGAGAAAAAAGTGGGGTCCCAAAACGTGTTTTCCCCATGCATTTTCCCATAGGACCTGTTGACGCAGCTACAGCCCGAACTGCTGAACGGAATTACACCAAATTTGGCAAAGAGGTAGTCCTCAGTTCAGACTCGTGCCTTTTGCTTAAATGGTGTAAATCCGTTCAGTAGTTCCTGAGAAAATTAGAGTTAAAAAGATAGATATATCTGGGCGGAGCCTAACCACACATCTCATCGTGAGATCTGATTGGCTGTCAACACTTCATCCAAGAAGTGTTGGCAGCCATCTTGGGACCAATATACATGATAGCACCTCATTAAAAAGCATTGCAGTTAATAGAAGGTTTTAAGACTTTAGTTACATTATAAATCATTTGTTGATGGTACCATACTCATTTTAGGAATTGTGGTGTGTTCTAAGGTGATTCTACCATGTGAAAAAGCCTTCTGCTGTGATATCATGAATCATGTTTGAGAAAACTATTTTCTCATGCTTTTCCCACTGAGGTTTGGAAGGTGATCTATAAGCTAAACTGAGAGCATGTTTTCTGTAAATTCACATTATCTTTCTCAGTCATGTGAGAATGAAGTCTGACATTCTCAGTAAAACATGTACATCCAACAAGGGCAGAGACTGTCAGTTGATTCCTTTGTGTTCTACTGCAGCTTCCCAGAGTGTTCTAAAGAACAACTAGAGCGCTAACAGTCCTACTTATGACAAACGTATTGCACACCTGAAGCCATCTTGATTGGAATAAAGTGGTAATTCTTAAAACATTTAATTTAAAAAGGAACACAATGAGGGCGTTCATTTTGCCATAGAAAGTATGATTAGTGCTGCAGAAAGACAAATTAGGGCACATTTTGAGTGACTTCTCAAATCCTCTTCTATTTCATAAAAAAATTCTGACATGCAGACTGAAACATGCACTTTCAATACCAGCAGCAGACTTCCCTGGTGAGCAGTAGCTTTACTACAGTGATCTAATGAGCAACTAGAGTGCTAACATTCTGAATTTATGGCAAATGTGTGACACATCTGAATGCCTTCTTGATGGAAACAAAGTAAAAAATTGAAAGTATTTCCTACTGAGGAGACTATAGTAAATAAGGAAATTAGGAAACTTCATAACAAATAAGTCTCCCAAGATGGCCACCAGAGACAAAAGAGCCCAAATGTAGCACAAATATCACCCAGATGTAGCCCAAGTATAGCCCAATGACAGAATGTCCCAGAGTGTTCTAACGAACAACTAGAGCGCTAACAGTCTTACTTATGACAAAAGTATGGCACACCTGAAGCCATCTTGATTGGAATAAAGTGGTAACACTTAAAACATTTAAATTTACAAAGGAACAAAATGAGGGGGTTCATTTTGCCGTAGAAATTATGATTAGTGCTGAAGAAAGAAAGTTTAGGGCACATTTTGACTTCTCAAATCCTCTTCTATTTCATACAAAAATTCTGCCATGCAGACTGAAACATGCACTTTTAATACCAGCAGCAGACTTCCGTTGTGAGCAGTAGCTTTATTACAGTGATCTAATGAGCAACTAGAGTGCTAATATTCAGAATTTATGGCAAATGTGTGACATATCTGAATACCTTCTTTATGGAATCAAAGTAAAAAGCTGAAAGTATTTCCTATCAAGGAGAAACTTCATAACAAATAAATCTCCCAACCAGAGACAAAAGAGCCCAAATGCAGCACAAATATCACCCAGATGTAGCCCACATGTAGCCCAATGACAGAAGTGTGCAAAACACTTATTGTTTGTGTATTTGCAGTTTTATATAGTGCAGACTTGTCAGGTATTGGAGTGCTTTACAATAGACCATTGTGGGCAGAAGGAAGAGGCAGTGGTAGTACAACCATACATGCCAACAGACCCAATTCAGCCAGGAAACGTCCAATGTTTTTAAGCTCAAATGGGCTTTATTTGATCTGTCTCCTGTCTACAATCTCCTCTTTTTCAATGTAACTCAAAGGGGAAAATCAATACCCCAGTTTCTTTTCAAAATCTCCCTCTTACCAAGTTCAAAATGTGCGCAAGTATGGTAGACTGGATCATGGAAGGCAGGAGGAATTGGGGTAGGGACATGGACTCGGATAACAGAGGACAGGAGGGACATGGAGAGGTGCACCAAACTGACCCTACATGGCAGGCATCAGGGTTTGCAGCAGCACAATACACCACACAGGGCATGCGGGACGGGAGTGCAGCACAACAATCCATAGAAAGCAATGGGAAGGGGACAGGACTATACACATGGACAACAGAGAACAGAGGGGAAAGAGGCAATGGTAGCTAGCTAACCATAATGGACAGACAGGAGAGAAAGCTGCAGCATAACAGACCATAAAGGGCAGGAGGGACGGATCAGGGGCATTATAATGGAACAGACAAGCCAGGAGGGAGAGAATAGGGGTCTGCACATGGAAACAGAAGGCTGGGGGCAAGGGGCAGGGCAGGAGCAGCAAGATGACCATGGAGGTCAGGCAGGATGGGCACTAGAAACAAGACACACCATGGAGAGCAACAGTGAGACTATGATGGCATACACACAGACCATGGAGGGAAGGTGGGAGGGGGTCAGGGGCAGCTAGCTGACCACACAGGGAAGGTGGGAGGGGCCGTGGCTGCACAGAAGACCATGCATGGCAAGCGGGAGGGTTAGTGGCAGCACAATGGCTATGATGGGCAAGAAGGAGGGTGCAGGGGCATGCACAAAGGACCATGGAGGATAGAAGGGAGGGTCAGGACCTGGGCACAGACAAGAGAGTTCAGGGGAAGGGGCCTCACAACAGACCACATGGGGCAGGCAGGAGGAGCAGCTGCAGCACAACAGACCTGGGAGGGCAGAAGGGTGTGGCAGTAAAATGGACCATGGAGGACAGGAGGAAGGGGATAGGGGCATGGCATGTGGACAGGCAGGGTGGAGGTGGCAGGGACAGCTTACAGTCATCTGACAATGCTAGGCAGGTGGGAGGGGAGTGGCAGCTCAACAGAACACTCAGAGTAGATAGGAGTGGCAGGTCCATGGAACATGGTGGGCAAAAAGGATGGAGCAGGGGCATGCACAAAGACATCGGAGGGCAGGGGGGAAGGAGAATAGGGGCAGCAAGCTAAGCACAGAGGCTAAGCAGTTGGTCAATGATGGGGCATAGAATTGGGCAATGGAGGGCAGGAGGAGTGAAATGGTACATCATGCTAAATGGAGGGCAGTGGCAGCACATCAGACCATGCATGGCAGGAGGGAGGAGGCTAGTCCATGGATTCAGACAACAGAGGATAGGGAGGAGGTGGGTGGGGCAGCAAGCTAACTGTTCAGAGAAGGTGGGTATTAGGAACTTTATTGTTTTTAAAATGTGTGTCTGTGCGAACTACTTAAATATGAACAAGTATGCAGCATAATCTCACTTTTATTCAGGAAGAAGAGGACGTTTGTGACTGTGACTCTGGGCTCACTTGGCAGAAACACCCCCTGACCCTCCACCCCCCATCGCAAAATGTAATGCCCGTGAAAAGGGTAGGTGAACGCAGTGTTATATAGAACATAGTCCTGAGAGCACGATTAAAAATGAAAACTAGATATAGTGTATGGTATAAACTATGCACCAAAAAGTGTGATATAAGATGAACCGGGGCGTGAAATATAATATGCAATACATTGTGCGCAATGACAGATTCATTGGAGAGCGCGAGATAGCACAGGCACTAGCGCGTGCTATGCGATATGCGCCTTGGAGTGTAATATGCACAGGGCAGTGTTGTGTAACCTAACTAGTCTCTAAAGTTGTAATATAAAATATGTGCTGGGGAGTGTAACGTTGCATATGCACTGTGACAAAGATATGGATCCCAGATTGTAATATGTATAGCATAGCACTGTGCGTTATAACATAGGCATCGAGGAAGACACGTTAGATGAGGCAATATAACCCGTGCGAAGGCAAGTGTGGCATGACATATTCACGGGGTGGTGTTACAGTGCACAAGGGCTAGAGAGTGTCATAGCATACGCACTAGCTGGTGGAATACAACACAGAGGTGTGTGGCACTCGGTAGGCACTGGTGGGTGTAACACAGCATTGGACTCAGCCAGGAGCGCGCTGTGACTCTCACGTGAGGTTCATCTCCTTTCCAGAGAGTAAAATAAAAAAGTATTACACATCCGGCGGTGGATGTGTGTTTTATTAACCGTGAGGGGGGTTTCTTGCAAAGTTTTGGTCGAATTTTGGTCGAATCCCCTTTGAATGGCTTGGTGTGCGTGTGTATTAAATATGGCCGTTAATAGCTCCCCAAGTTTATATAAATAAACGACAAGGGCGTCTACTTGTAGAGTACCCACCGGGGGGGGGGGGGGGAGCCGGGATTAGGCACGGTAGGGCGTCAAACACGTCAGAACTTCACTAGCGGTGTAAATACATTCCACGTGGATTCATTGTATGCATAGTCGCCTTTTAATGAATATCACGCAAATAGTCAGGGTGATAGGTACATACGGTTTGTCCAGCATGTCCTAGGTGTTTCTATAAATATATTTAAAAAATAAATAGTAAAAAACAAAGGCCGCCCCCGGGGGATGCAGCCCCCCTCCTAAAGATTTTTTTTTTTTTTTTTAAAAAGGCCATGCCCTGGGGTTTGGGGTCCCCGGGGCCGATTAAGGCCTTGGGAGGGGTGCCACGCGGCCCCCTTCCAAATTGTTTTTTCAAAAAATAAATAAAATTAGGGGGCAGGCCCTGGGGGATGGGGTCCCCAGGGCCAATAAATTAGAAAAAGAAGGGGGGCCACATAGCCCTCCTTCTTAAAAAAATAAAATAAATAAAAGACCGGCATCGCGCTGGAGGCCACGCCCCCTCCTTGCAGCACTCTGCAAACATGCCCCCTGGCGAGTTGTAAGTTGGGGAATTGATTTCCCTTCAATACTGAGGGTCCCTGAGGGCCAACTAGCCCAACAGGTATCTCCAGTATGCGCCAGGGAGCTGCGTTGCAGAGAGGTGTTCTGAGACCACGCCCCTTATTACACCTCTCTGCAACGCAGCTCTGTGGCACTTACTGGAGGTACCTAGTGGGCTAGTTTCACCCTAGGGACCCTTAGGATTCAAGGGGACTTAATCTCTCAACTTAAAACGGCCACAGGGCGTGTTTACACAGTGGGGAAGGGAGGGGACGGGTCCTGAGGTGACGTGTGCAAACACACCCTATGGCGCGTTTTAGGTTGGGGAAAGAATTCCCCTTCAATCCTGAGGGCCCCTGGGGGCTAACTAGCCCACCAGGTGCTTCCAGTAAGCCCCACTGAGCTGCGTTGCAGAGAGGTGGTCCAGGCCGTGCCACATTTTACACCTCTCTGCAACGCAGCTCTGTGGCGCTTACTGGAGGTACCTTGTGGGCTAGTTGGACCCTAGGGACCCTCAGGATTCAAATGAACTTAATCTCCCAACTAAAAACGGCCAGAGGGCGTGTTTACACATTGGGGAAGGGAGGGGACGGCGCCTGAGTTAACGTGTGCAAACACGCCCTGTGACACGTTTTCAGAGGTAGTTTTAATCCCCCTGCCCTATTATATACTAGGGGCTTACAGAGGAGGTCATGCTAATCACAGGGGGACCCCAACGCATAATGTTCCCTAGTGTATGTAGGTGTTTTCACTGTATTTGGAGTGTCTTTTAACATAGCACTGGCTCTAGGACTGGTTAGTCAGACTCCGTTACCACCAGTATCCTTCTGAAAAAGTTGAGGGTACAGGATGATTTTGCAACAAGGCTTCTTTCTGCTCTTCTGTTTGTTCTGTCTGCACGTTATCATTCTTCCTGCACTTTTTTTAGTCTTTGAGGACTTATGTTGCTTCTTTCTGCATTTCTTCTTTTTCTTTCTGTGCGTTTTTTCTTCTTTCTTCACATGTCCTATCTCTGTAGGCATAGTTAGAAATTAGCATTTAAAAAACCTTTGAAATTCACTGAAAAAAACATAGGTTTCGGGCACGTTATAGTTAGGAATTAGCATTTAAAAAACCTTAGAAATTCACTGAAAAAAACATAGGTTTCAGGGGCGTTATAGTTAGCTGGACTTTTCACTCGTACAAAACCATTGAAATTCCCCCGTTATAGTTAGTTCAGCTAACTATAACTCACGCACCCGCAATGCACTGCTGATGTCGTTACATATTACATCATTCATGACATGGTCAGTGACATCACTGATTACATCACTGATGACATCATCCTTGTGATAGAGTGGCAGACCTCCTCTCACCCTAATATAACCTTTGATACACACATTCAAAAATAGAAACTAAACTTTTCAAAACAATGGACATACCAATACCAGTTACAACAACCTATTCAGTAATTCTAAGATCCACATACACATCCACTCATTCACCAACAGTCCTATAGTCACTCATACGTGTACTCACTCATCATATGTGCTCATACACCTATACATCCTGTTACACAATGCCACTCATCCATAGTTACTCACACACATAGTCACTCATGCTAATAAAGAATCAAACATCCATTTACTTGCAGATACAGTTATACACACACCACCACACTTACTTCTACAGAAACTTACACATACTTAGTCTTTTAAACAATCACTTATAGAAACACATACTTATTCATACAGGAACTCTTCCAATCTCTCACTCTCACATATACTCACTTATATACACCAATAGTCACATAAACTAGTTTAAAACCTATGTAGTTACTCATAAAGACACTATTGAGACAGTCATTCACTCACTAACACACCCATGCACACACTCATCCACCCATACAGTCCTGCACACATGCTGTCTTCAACACATACAAACAGCGAGTCACTCATTCATGCACCTATGCACTACGTAATACCCCCCACCGAACCATACAGACACTCAGACACTCATACTGACACTCAAAAAACCAACTAATAAACTATATAGACACTCATGTAGCTACTCACCAACCCATACAGCCACTTATACACAAAGTGAGAGACTGATACAGATATTTACATATTTAAACATTACTCACTAAGCCATGTATTCACTAAGATACACTTAATCAGTCAGTTATACAATTAATTTTTCAAAAACAAATCATCCATTTAGACACTTATATACCCATTTATTCTTCCATCGACCTTGAGATATACATATATAAAACATATTTAATTTTCAGAAAAACACACATTCACTGGATGATGTCATCAGTGATGTCATGAGTGATGTCACTGACCAGGTCATGAGTGATGTAATATGTGACGTCATCAGCAGTGCATTGCGGGCGCGCAAGTTATAGTTAGCTGAACTAACTAGAACGGGGGAATTTAAATGGTTTTGTACGAGTGAAAAGTCCAGCTAACTATAACGCCCCTGAAACCTATGTTTTTTTCAGTGAATATACACACACACATATATATATATATATATATACACACACACACACACACACACACACACACATATATATATATATATATATATACATACATATATACACACACATCTACCTAAACCTCAAATTTGGATTTGAACTCCAACTTGGAAAGTGAAGCAGAGCTGGATGGACAAGAAGGAGTTATAAGGGCACCATTAAATAAACTCTCCCCTGCTGAAGAAATGAATTTTTTAGTAGAGGAAAGGAGGGCGACACTACGCCCAAGGACCCAATTGAATGCCAAAGGAAGTGGCGCAACCACAAACGGAGGCAGAGGAGAAGGGCAAACAGAACAGCCATACAACAAAAAAACAAGAGGGAGAGGCTGGTGGAACCACAAGTAAAAAATGAGGAGACTGAAACAAAAACCATAATCAATCAATTCAATGGACGTAACACTCACAAAAGCAGAACAGCAAATTGTGGCGCTAGGGCTCTCCTTTACCCCCGAATCCAATTTCAATTATACAAACACCAGAATGGATGTGTACCGTTTCATAAGGAAATTAAAGCTAAAAATAGATCACGCGCTGAATAAAAAAGAAAAACCTCAACATGACAAAGATATGACAGGAGAAAACAAAGCCACAAACGAAGCAGCCAATGACGAAGATTCTACTTTACTCAATACTCTAATGGAATTAAGAATGGAGTCTACCCCGCCGTTAATCAACAATACTAGTGTGGCGATCAATTCCCAGAACCCTATAGAAAATAAACAAGTGGTAACATCACCAACAGAGGAACATTGTCCCACAAGGAAAGCCACGCCATTCAAAAACAAATCGACGTTTAATCCCATAATGCCCAGAGACAGTATAGCTATCTTCAACGAACAGGTGGTCAATGAAATAAAAAAAACTTAATTATAAAATTTTAAATACCAATCAAAAATAGAATCCAAAGGACAGGCAATATAAACAACTTATCGCAAAAATACAAAGCAACAGCAACATCATTGTGAGAATTGCAGACAAGGGCAGCAACATTGTATTGTGGGATAGGAAGAAATATATGGAAGAAGCAGCCCTGCAACTCAATGATAGGTCATGCTACAAGATGAGCAACGTGCGGGCACTGAAAACAATCCAAGACAACTTCTATGGAAAACTAGTAGCATGGAAAAGTGCGGGAATCATAACCTTGGATGAATATAAATTCATCAGAAAAGAAAATTCAACTATTCCCAACATATATTTCATTCAAAAAATACACAGGGACGATAAAAACCCACCGGGACGTCCGATCACTGCCGCACAAAACAGTCTGTTTGAAAAACAAGTCAATACATAGACTACTTTTTACAAGAACTGGTCCAATCACTCCCCATGTATATCAGAGACACTAGTGACTTCTTGGCCAAATTACAGAATTTTGAATGGAAGGAGGGCTACCAGTTAATGTCTCTGGATGTAGTTTCCCTATATAGGAGCATTAAACATTGTGATGGTATTAGGGCACTGGAACACTTTCTGGGAAAAGGGCACACAAGATTGACTGCGCACTGCAACATGCTAAGTGATTTGACGCAATTTTGCTTGAACAATAAAGTATTTTTAATTGATAAAACTGTCTACCAACAGATGCGTGGAGTGGCGATGGGGGCCAGCTTCTCCCCCAGCTATGCATGTTTGCACATGGGGTGGTGGGAGGAGCTGGTCCTCAAAGTTGCACACAAAGAATTCCTGGAAAATAATGTCAAACTTTTCCTGAGATACATTGATGACATTTTTATTGTTTGGGATGGACTGACCACAGAGGCAGAAAGCTTTGTAAATAACCTAAATGACAATATCAATTTAAGCTTTACATTGACTCTTAGTAAGGATAGGATCAATTTTCTTGATGTAGAAGTGTTTATAGAGCACAGTAAACTCGAAAGTCGATTATTCAGAAAAGAAACAGCTGGGAACTCAGTTCTACACGCAACAAGTTCCCACCGCGACACCTGATTAATAGTATCCCCTATGGGGAAATGCTGAGAATTAAAAGAATCTGCAGCAACCGCATAGATTTACAGAGATTGCAGAAAGAAAGTAAAACAAGATTCTTAGCAAGGGGATACAACAGTTCCACTATCAACACAGCTATAAACCAAACTAGGAGCCTAGAAAGGGAGGCACTACTCAAACCTAAGTCTATAGAATCAGACAAAGAAAAGGAACTATTCCACTTGCGATTAATTACAACATATAATAGACAAAACAAAACCATCAAAAACATTGTCCAACGCAATTGGCCGATTGTACTTAATGACCCGATTATAGGCAACACTCTACCAAAGTCCTTCTGCATTACATACAGGAAGGCACCATCCATGAGTGGGAGTTTAGTAAAAAGTAGTCCGGAGGTCATAGTACATTCTAAGAGGCTAACTCAAAGAAAGGGGTTCACAAAATGCTCCACTTGCAAAGCTTGCCAATATGGAGTTAACAAGAAAACATATAAGACACCATTCTATGACCGGGAGCAGGAAATCACCCAAGCCTTGCACTGCAAAACTGATTTTGCCATCTATATCTTGGAGTGCTCATGTAATCTGAGATTTGTAGGGAGCACGAAGCTTCCAGCCAACAAACGGATCCTCCAACACATTACGGCAATATCAAATCAAGACCCCACCTACCCCGTGGCCAGACATTTTAAGGAGGTCCATAACAATGACTTAAAACATCTGTCCTATTACCTCATAGATTCTGTCCCAAGAAATAGACGGGGAAGTGATAGAGAGGGCGCCCTGCGTAGGCTGAAAACAAGATATATCCTTTATCTTGACAGCAAAAATCCGGGAGGTCTCAATACCAGGGAAGATCTCTACACATGCATTTAGAACTGGTGCAAACCCACTTTCAGGTGCATCAGAGAAACACACAAAAAAAAGCCTCACTCACAGTAGCAGAGAGACACACATATGGCGCATTAGGCCAACACGTGATGAGGTTGTACGTAAGAGAAGAAACAGAACATAAAGTTCGAAGAATTACATGATTTGTAATAAATCAGGCTGTCGCATGACCCTAACCATAAGAACGAAGTTTTTTTAAACAGTAGTGATTTGCACATTAGGAATATTTAGGTATCCAACATTTTAGGGTGGCACTTTATAAGTCCATTATGTTATGTTAACAAGGTGGAACGTATCTAGCACTTGCACTTTACACAGTATAGCTATTGATTTTAACTGTTGGGTGAATGACAGGAAAGATTAGCTTTTGTTAATTAGGTGCACAGGAACACCACAAGAAATTGCACAATTAACAAATAACTGTAAATAAGGGGTTGTTTACGCAATTTTAGAACTTCTTTTATATTCCATTTTTTTAACCAAACTGGATTGATCCTAATATTGTCTTTTAACCACGACATATTTATAATAGTAAGATGATGCACTTCTGTTTAACCACAGACCGTATGTGTTTTAACTACTGCAACATGGTTAGTTATTGTGAGCATATTTATATGTGTATTTATTTGTACAGAAATTAGTGTTATTTATCCTATATTATTGTACAGAAATCGCAATTAGGTGTTCCAATATTTATTTATTTTATTTATTTATTTTATCAATTTATAGGGAGCAACAGCTACCCAAAAAGGGTTTCCCGGCGCCTAGACACAGCTAGATTGAGGACAGAGAAGTCGGTGACTGTTAAGTGGTTATTGTTCATACAGCCAGGTCTTTACAAGCTTTCTGAACCTACAGTAGTTTTCTTCCTTCCGGATACCGGGGGGAAGCGTGTTCCACAGGGAGGGTCCCAGATAGGCAAAAGATCTGCCACCTGTTCTTGCACGTTTAAACCTTGGTATGCAGAAACAGGCTGCTGTCTGTGACCGGAGGTTTCTCTTGGGCGTATAGAGGCAGGCAAGAGATTGGAGATATTTTGGTGCTATTCCTGCTTTTATTCTGAACATGTAGTTCAGGGCCTTGAAGCGGATTCTGCTCTCTATCCTGAGCCAATGAAGATTCCGACGATGGTTCGAGACTCCAGAGTTCTTCGGAATATTACAAAGGAGTCTGACCGCAGCGTTTTGCGCTACCTGTAGTCGTCCGATCACAGATTTATTTGCGCCCAGATAGAGGATGTTGCCGTAGTCAAGCCTTGATGTGATAAGGGCATTGACTACGGTCTTTTGCGTTGACACTGGCAACATCCACAGGATCTTCCTCAACCATTTAGCTATGGTGAGACAAAGGCCGGTTACTTTGCTGGCCTGTTTGTCCATGGATAAGGCATTGTCCAATATAAAGCCCAGATTTCGAGCATGGGACACCGGGGTAGGAAAGGTGCCCATCTGGTCCGGCCAATGTGCAGGGTTCCAGAGAACTTGATCCTTACCCAAAATCAGTATTTCCGTCTTGTCGCCGTTCAATTTTAACTGGTTTGTTGTCATCCAGTTCAATATTTTTAATAGTCCTTCCTTGAGTAACGACGGGGAGTGGGGACAAGATTCAGATAGGGAAAAAATGATTTGGGTGTCGTCGGCATAATTCATAAGCGTTAGACCTAACTTTTCAACAAGTTCTGCCAGAGGTTTAAGATAGATATTAAAAAACAGAGGGCTCAGGATGGACCCCTGAGGCACTCCATGTGATGCAGGTAGGGTGTCTGACACGGCTTGTGCAGATGCGATCTGAAAGGTTCTATTTGCCAGGAAGGATTTGATCCAATCCAGAGCCTTTCCTCTTACACCATTTGTATATAGCTCTTTAATATCTAATATTTATGTCATGGTTACTGTTGGTATCAATGTGATAGCATTAGCAAAGCAATGCTCAAACTCCTGAGTATGTCTATGGTGGGGTCACAGGAACATTGCACTAGGCACTAGCATTTTAAAAAGGGAAAATACACCCATGAGCGCTGTCATGTGATCAAGATCCAGGAGGAATCGAAACGCGTCATGGCCGACAGAGAACATGAAAAATAAAATCACCTAGAGCACTGAAATATATATATATATATGTGCGAGAATCAAGATGTGCTCTGTTTGACCCCCAAAACCCGCTCTCTGCAAGGACATAATTGAGACAATAGAAAAAGGAATTATTGATGTCCTAGAGAGGTGGCACTTTTGCAACTAGGCCCCCAATCTAGAAAACAAAAACCTTCTCCTTGACTGCGTGCTGCTGATGAAACACTCATAATGAACTGGAGCCAATCTGGAACCAACTTAACAACAGCTGCAAGAACCTAAATCTGGCTAGTTCCCACTCTATTGAGGATAGAAGCTACATCAAGCAAAGAGTTCTTGTAAAACGCGATTTGTCACCCCATGGGTGGGGGTGGAGTCTCCAGGCGCTAGGTCCAACGTCCTTGGTCGAAAAGCCATGTCTTGAGCTTCTTTCTGAATTTTTCAAGTGAGGGACAGGTGCGTAGGTGAAGGGGGAGGTCGTACCAGGACATGGCGGCAAGGTAAGAGAAGGAACGACATCCGTAACATTTCCGGCGGATGTGGGCGGTGTGGGCCAGGGTTAGTGAAGGGTAGCGTGGTTCCCTGGTGGGTCGATGGAATGTCAGGTGGTGGTTAATGTAGACAGGCCCGGAGTTGTAGAGGGCCTTGTAGGCGTGAGTCAGGAGCTTGAATAGGCATCTCTTCTGTACGAGGAGCCAGTGGAGGGCTCGGAGGTGGAAGGCATTGCTGGTTCTCTAGGTGAGTTGAGGATAAGTCTTGCTGCTGTGTTCTGGATGGTCTGGAGGTGCCTGAATAGTTGTTTGGTGGTTTTGGCGTAGAGTGCTTTGCCGTAGTTGAGGTGGCAGGAGATGAGGTCTTGGGTGACTGTTTTCCTCGTGGAGATAGGGATCCAAAGTAAGATCTTGTAGCGCATGCGGAGGGTGTGGAAGCAGGAGGAGGAGATGGCATTGACTTGCTTCTCCGGGTGAGTTGAGGATAAGTCTTGCTGCGGTGTTCTGGATGGTCTGGAGGTGGCTGAATAGTTGTTTGGTGGTTTTGGCGTAGAGTGCTTTGCCGTAGTTGAGGTGGCAGGAGATGAGGGCTTGGGTGACTGTTTTCCTCGTAGAGATAGGGATCCAAAGTAAGATCTTGCAGTGCATGCGGAGGGTGTGGAAGCAGGAGGAGGAGATGGCATTGACTTGGTTCTCCATGGTTAGTTGCCTGTATAGGATGATTCTGAGATTGCGTGCGTGGTTGGATGGAGCAGGAGTGGGGCCAAGTGCGGTGGGCCACCAGGAGTCATCCCAAGGGGAGGTGTCGTTACTGAAAATGAGCACCTCAGAGTTGAGCTTCAGGCAGTTAGCCTTCATCCAGCTGGTGACGTTGGACATGTGTTCTGGACGTTGGGTCTAACAGTGTCTGTGTTTTCTGTGAGGGAAAGGATGAGCTGCATGTCATTTGCGTAGGAAATGATGTTGAGTCCGTGAGTACGGGCGATGACTGCCAGAGGCGTCATGTTGGTGTTGAAGAGGGTGGGGCAGATGAAGGAGCCCTGGGGGACGCCACAGATCATGTTCTTGGGTTTGGAGGAAAAAGGTGGATCCTCTGTGTTCGGCCGGAGATGAAGGAGGCGATCCAGTTGAGAATGTTGCCTTGGATGCTCAGGTGGTGGAGTCTGGGGATGAGGGTGTGATGGGAGATGGTGTTGAAGGCTGCTGAGAGGTCAAGGAGGAGGAGGGCTGCTGTTTCCCCTTGGTCGGGCAGGCGTCTGATGTCATCTGTAGCTGTGATCAGGGCAGTCTTGGTGCTGTGGTTGACCCGGAAGCCTGATTGGGAGGCATCAAGAAGGTTGTTTTCTTCAAGGGTTTCTGTGAGCTGCCGGTTATTGGGTTTCTCCAAGATATGAACTGGGAAGAGGAGTAGCGAGATAGGTCGAGAATTCTCGAGTACGCTGGGGTCTGCAGAGGGTATTTTAAGGAGAGGCTTGACCTTCGCATGCTTCCAGGCGGCGGGGACGGTGGCTGTCGTGATGGACGTGTTGATTATATTATGGGAGGTGGTTGCAGATTTCCTTTTTTCCTTAGGTTGTAGATGTGGAGTGGGCAGGAGTCCGTGGGTGCAGCAGAGTGGGTTGAGTTCATGATGGTGGTGATGTCTTGGGTCTAGAGCTGGTTCCAGTTGGATAGTTGGTGATGTCGGCTAAAGCGCGGAGGTGTTTGAAGTCGGTGGGTTGGGGCTCGAAGTTGCTGTAGTCGTCTGTGATCTTCTGATGGAAGTAGTCCGCTAGGGTGTTACAGAGGCCTTGGGAGGGGTCAATCGATTTTATGGTGGCAGCTGAGCGGGAGAACTCCGACGATGGTTAATAGCTCCTTGGTGTGGTTGGCGCTACCCTCGATGCGGTTGGTGAGGGCATTCTTCTTGGTCTCCCCGAGATGGTGGTGTTAATTGACGAGGGTGGATCTGAATTAGCGGAGATCGGAGGTTTTCTTGCTGGAGCGCCATCTCTAGTTTTTTGCAGTTGCGTTTGAGAGCCTGTATTTCGGGGATGAACCAGCTAGTGTGCCTGGCTGGTCTGTTGCAGGCAGTGTCTTTCATGGGGGCGATGGTGTCTGCGGCAGCAGATAGATCAATATCATGGGCAAAATTACCCTGCACTATCCAGCACGAAAAAAGCTTTTGGTTGTAAGACATTAATGAGTTGCTGCATATATTTAAAAAAAGCTTCTGAAAATGTTTCTCAATCAAACAACAACACATTCTAAAAGAGCAATTTAAAGACTTGAACTCACAAGTGCTCTTCTTTCAATCTTCTGACAAGAGAAAATTGCTGCCCTTATAGAAACGTGTAGAACATGATGTTTTTGTTAAGATTAGTAAACATTTCATCTGAGCGATATAATTAGCACACCTAGTTTCAACTTTGAAGGTCACATGCAATGTAATGCTTTTGGCATTTAAAAATGACGAGACAGTTTTTGTTCCTCGGTGTATCATATGCAAAGTTTAAGAGTTTCAACGTCCTCATTTTATTGTGGGAGGGCGCATAAAAATTGAGGAACAAACGGTGAAACAGAAGTACCATTTGCAAACTATTTCACAATGGACCTAAACCTTCTCCCAAAAGTCCAAGGGCAACGGGCGGAAAATGTAATCCAGAGATGAAGGATGAACGAGGGGAGGGGTAAGACCAATCAGAAAGGGAATTCCAGTATAATAGAAAAACAAGCATTGGCAAAGCAAACTGGCCTCTGTGGCCAGCCTTTTAGTGGTCATGGGATTTATAAAATTGTATTGTTGGGTAAACTGCCAGCCCTTCGCCAATACGTAATTATACTCATTGACTAGTGGGTGTTTTGAATTGTTGTGCTGGTGCTTTGTTGGAATGTTGTGTTAGTATGTTTTCTGTGGCATGTTAATAGTTGTCTTTTTTTGGGGGAGTTTTATATCGCGTGAACTCGACCCGAAGGTATCAGAGCGCTTTACATGAGCACCAGTTGTGTTACAGACGGACAAGTTAATTTTGTTAGGCACAGGGAGATAAAGTGATTTGCCCAAAATAACAGGATGTGGAGCGTCTCTGCCGAGACGTGAACCCGGTTCCCCAACTTCGAGATCAACCACTCTAGTCTCTAGCCGTTAGCCGTTTCTTGACAGGGTATCTCGCTCTGCCTGGCACCAATATACGTCAAGGTTTGTGGCACCTTAAAAATATGATGCGACAATTTGGTGCTCTGCTGTTGACTTATTGTAGTGTTAACATAAAATCGTGATACGATGTGCTGTTTTGTACACACCTGCAGGCAGTCTGCCTAAATATGCAAAAAGCAATGTTGGTCCACAATACGGCTGTCTCAACCCTTCGTTCATGATATAGTGTTAAAAAGACCACAGAATATGGCCTTTGCTACCATCAAGGAAGGATACTGTTAAGAGAGCACAAGTGGTTAAAGCATTTACCGCAGTTGTGTCTGTGTAATCTGTTTGTCACAGCTTTGTAAGATCCTAAAATAACATAAACGAATAACGGTGCATGTTGCAAAACACTGTGCATAACCTTCAAGCCAAAGGTTCATATCCTGGTAAAAGTTATCATTGGGTAAAACATTGCAGCAGAGATCCCTTTTCAGCAGGCACGTTACAAGTTCCATTTCTAGACATTGGCCCCTGTGTTAAGCACCATAAATATTACACCATACCCTGCAAAGATTAAGTTTGAATCTTGATTGTCCTTCAATTTTTGGGATGTTGAGCTTAATTAACACCAATTATCAAGCGTCAAAACAATTTCATTTGCATTTTGTGCTACGCAATGTAATTAAGCACATTAACTTACATACCTGCACTATTTTGTACATAAATGTGCAAAGACAGCACCACTGTGAGCTTCTAGTGCTGTGAAAGCAAAGACGCTAATGTATTTTGGGCTATTTTTCCCTGCCCGCACTTGAACAAACACTGGCAAACCCAATTGGTTTTGCTGCTTACTCTAAGTAGCTGGTGGCACACAGAACATTCGAAGTACTCTAGAACAAGGCTTGTGATAGCTAAGCTCATAATAAATTTTTTTTAAATCACTCATTGCAATACCTTGAAATTGTGATGCCAGTTGCTGCTATTAGCTTTGCCAATGCCAGATACTTTTAGAACAAGCTGGCACATGCAAACCCACCAGCTGCGACTAGGAATCCTAAAACATTTTTTTTTTTTTTTTTAAACACTTTCTATACTCTCAAGGTATCTGACACTTTGTGTGCCACAATGGGATGATGCAACATGGCAGCTATCTTGCAATTATATAAAACAATGTGTTATATACTGTCAAGATGGCTTCCGAGTTGAACCATCACACAACGCAGTGCACAGTCCTGGCAAGCCAATCACAACAAGGGCAGTTTTGCACCAGGTGATAGAAATCTTATAATGTGTTGATGTTATAAATATGTGGCTATGGTATGTTTTCATGCAGCCCAGTGGGGATACCTGCAACAAAAACGGCAGGTAGCCTAAAACAGCATTTCACTTGCTGTTCCTATCCAAATTTCCAACAAGCACTTCAAATAAGTACTACTGCCTGTGGGCTACCTGAAGCCATCGAAAACACATACATGCATGGTAACTCCATGGTCGGGAGACCCACAGAAACAAAGTTGGGAGCCAAAATTTGGCAGGTCTATGTTGCTGGGCGACGGAGACTGTGGGGAAGGAATTATGTTTTTGATAAAAATGCGAACACTGCTGACAAACATCATTTTTAGCGGTTCTACTAGCCATGAAGTGAGAGAAGGCAAAGGATGCCTTGCACCAATAAATTCCTTACGTTGTATAGAATTAGAAAAATATTTTTACACTTTTCATAGAGTCCTCATCTGAATATCGGTCATCAAACGAACAGTGCATAATAAAAAGTGATTCTGCCACAATTTTGTGATCTGCTTTAATATTACATAATTGTGAAGACGACATTTAGTAGCAAAACACACACAAAATTGCTGGACTCCTGGTGTTTAGGGCAATATTTCCTTGGTTCGCGTTCCAGGATTTATGTTGTCCATTTTGGAAACGCAACAAAATATTGAACAAATCTGTTGAGAAAAAAAACATATCGCCACATTTTGTAATATATCGCCAGGTTGAATTGGTTGAAGCGAGGTTTGCCTCAATACATAGCCATAAATGTGACAGCGGTACCACGTGTGTTCAAACAACCTCCTGCGCATGTGCAGGCATTTCAGCAGCGAAAAGGTTAACACCAACCAATGTTATTCCAAATAAAATGACAGAAGATTTTGAAACGGTTTAAACACTACACAGGCTACTCAACTATCTTCCATTATAAACTACGATTTAGGGTCAAAGGCGTTATGACAAATTCCACGGCTTAATTCGTCAGCAACAACTTCGTATCAAGCATTACTTCCGTCTATCACAACCCAGGTATACCTAGTCTGTTACAATGCATTTCAGCAGTGAGCTGATTATTCAATTGCGAAAATAGTGGCCATTTTACCCATGAAAGAACTAGTGAGATTATCTACACTGCAATTTTTTTATTCAAAACACTAATATTCACTACGAGACACATTCTCTAGCAAGTCATACAAGACGTATCAAAATCCTTTATCAGAAGTCAGCACTGTCTACCAGAAAGTAAATTTGTCAAATTGGTATTCTTGAAGCATTACAGCTATTTTCCTACATGAGACTGTTCAGATTGCATTGCTTTTGAAACCGTGGTATGTACTGTTTTCTTTCATGACATTTTATTCTAATCTCTAAAATCGCTAGCACTCTACATCCAAGCACAGGCCCTTTGTCATTCATGCCCTCAGGTAGCACTCAAATGGACTTCCTTAGTAATATGATCTAGGGTGCAGACTACTGATGAATAAGAAGAGGGAAACATTTTTCACAATACCACATTACTTTGTGGGTAGACAATTTGTGACAAATTTGTAAAAGAGTAACTAGAAATTATCGACTTTGCCAGTGGTTGAAATGGAAAAATAGAAGTGCAGGTACTCTGTAGCACAGTACCGGCTTGTTTCTGAGAAGTGCCGGTACTCTCGAATTAAAAGTATAGCATTTCTCTTGAGAAGTGCCGGTACTCTCCCTCTCAAAATAAAAAAGTGCTGCTACTCCGTACTCCCATTTAAAGCACTGGACTTTGCACAAAGCACAGGCTTTGAAAAACAGTTGTATTTGTACTCCATTTACATGAGATTAAGCCAGACTATCCTCTGCATAAAAATACACTTCAACTAGGAACGCTGATTTATCTTTTTTTAAATTGACTGTCATACTAACTAGTGTGCAATTCATGTAGCCTAATTTAATGGTTTTCATGAAGGCTGGCGTGTAAAAGCTGTCAAAATTAAAAAACACAAAACAAGATTTACTATCTTTATTACATGCAGATGCTCTCACTATTGAGAATTCAGTAGCAAATATTGACTATACTCAAGAAAAGAAAAACGCTACTGTTCTGATCCTGGCCAGGCAAAGTTGTCCTCCAGTCTTTCCTTTCACTGAGAATAAGCTGGAATCCTCAGAGTACAAGCATAATGTCTTGTAGGCAAACATTTGTGTAAAAATGTAATTTACAGTCTTTCAAAACTACTCATGCTCTATAGATTAAGTTGTTAAACACTAACACTTCTCCAGTGTCCCCAATGCCCAGATTCAGTAGCTCTACATTTTCTCTTAGCACCTCTCGCATTATAAACATTCTTACTGGGGCAACAAATGTCTAGTAAATAAATGGCTTCAATACATAACTATCTAAATATGCCATGTGATACAATACATAACTGTTGGTGCCAGGAAGAATATTTCCATACTCAAGATGTGACGCTCTGAGAGATAATCGACCAGAAAGATGTTGTCAGATATACAGTGGATATGTATCCGAAAGCAAGGGTTGCATAAGGAAGTGTTGAATGGTAAAAAAATGTATTCTGTTAAGTTAGCCTCTACTCCTCTTCCATTTTGTCTATTAACTCCCATGTTTGTATTTCTGCGGGGACTTTCATAAAGTCAGAAGTTACGTGTTCACTGAAGGCTGGTTGTACTGATAATGCTCGCGTGTCAGAGTAAGCAGCCCTGCCCTGCCGAAGGGCCTAGGTGCACAGATGTCTAATATGTTTGCCCACCAACGCCTGTAACCTCCCTTGCCTATCTACAAAGATGACGTGGGTAGGGGTTTATCAGGATTCAACAGTTCAGCATGTAAGCATTATACAAAGGGGTTGTGTAAGCATTATGTAACAATGATGAAGTGGTTTCAATGTGTTTCACGAGGCACCGAAAAGTATAAATGCCATGTTTGAACTTGTACTTGTTAGCCCCCTCCCTCCGGCACTTGCAGTGTCCGAGTGATGAGACTCATCTCATAAGAGTAATAAACGTGTGTTTTGTTCCACTCCAGTGTGAATCCTCATTTGTGAACCCGTAGACTAGGGGTGTCCCTGCACCACTGAGACAGATAAGATATCTCACTTCTACAGAAGGTGGTGTGGATGCATGGTAAAATAAAATCATTAAAAATGTATCTTAGTTGTAATCCTAATTCCTCATCACAGGTAAACTCAGTGAAAATATAAACATTAGGAATATCTCTGTGAATTTCGGGATCTAAGAACACAACTTTTTAGATATTTAACCTTTCAAAATTAAAAATAATTTTAGCAAGAAAACATACCTACAGAAAGCAACATTTTGCCTTTTATTTTTTCAAGTATCCAAATAAGCTAAATGAGTCATAATGAAGTACATTTGATTTGAAACGCTACTGCAGCACTAAGATTTAAAAATGAAAAAACAAAGGAAAGGAGAGAAGGGCACGTCTTGTTACGGAATGACCATTAATATTCATACATTTCGAAAGACAGCTTAAGCATATCCTCCTCAACTAGTACAGCAACCGCCCAACGCGATTGGGTGTCTCTACAACAGACATCTTGTCCAGATGTTTAACAATCGCCCAGCGCAAGATGGTTTCTACACCCAGTCAGTTGTGACACTGCTGTTTGCTGAACTAACTGTTGTCGGTTATCGTCATGATAATGTAAAGCGCTCCGGTACCTTCGGGTCTGGCCAGAGAAAACTCTCAAATAAATAAAATATGACATGCTGTAATACCACACAAGGCATTATTGCAAAAGGGGTAATACCAGTTTCAGTATCCCCGAAGCGCCAGAACTCCTCTGAGAATGATACAGATGATGCAAAAATCTAGGCTTCCGTAGCAATCTGTACATGGTAACCCATAATTCCAGGCCTTTTTTCAGAGACAAACTCCTCTAGATCTAATTTTGATGAATTAATCTCAAGACAAAATGTGGTATAATAAAATAACTCAGGACGTGGAATATAGTTTTGAGAGGAAACTCATGCCTACTCCTAAAATGATGATAACATTTTTCCCAGTTATATTGGCTTTAGGATACAGATGAGTGAAAAACTGACCCTACCTTTTACAGAGCTCGGAACTTACCCTATTTGATCATGCACAGCATGGAGTCAGGCAGCAGTTCGTTTTTTCAGGGCTTGTTCAGAAAGAATCTATCAAGGACACCAATCTAAAACTACGGACTTGGAATCTGGACAGGTGGGTGCTACATTTATGGATTCAGAAATAATATCCAGGGAATAGTAGGTCAAATATGTATCTTTACCTTCTTTATCATGGAATTATCTTTGCTATTCATAAATGGCATATTAAAGGAGCAAATATGCCCTGTACATTGGAGGAGCTGGACCTGGTGCATAATGAGAAAAATCATGCAAACTGTTTCAACATGAATGCGTGACTCACGGAGGGGCGTGGCTAGCCGGCCATCATGGCAGACGCGAGCTTGTAAGGCTCCGACCGAAGGCCCCAGTAATCTGTTATAATTCTCCTTGCAGTGCGCCATCTGGGACCGCCACCGAGGGAATCTAACGGCAGAGGTTTGGTGCAACCCAGAGAACCCCTCCTGGTGCTGTTTCGGTAGCGATAGTCACAGCTGCAGTCGGGAAGTAAACGCGGCCTGCGGGAGGCGACGAGGTGAGGCGGTGAGCCCTGCCGAGAGGCACCGATCCACGCTGCTGGGCGGAGTGCAATGGAGTGGTCGGTGCCGAGACAGCGGGAACAGCGACGCACTTGATGAGGTGACCTGCCCGGAGGAGTGAATCTGCCCGTTGTGCCAGTGAACCGGGAAGGAGATGGGGCGCGGCGCAGCGCGTGAGCCGCTGCCCCGGGTGGAAAAAAGGACTGCGGTGCCTATGCCGGTGAGGAGCGCGGGAGACCCCGACGTAGTGCACAGGCCCGCCCGGATGCCAGTGAGCTGCGATAGGCGAAGTGCTTGCTCCCCAGAGGGCTGCGAGATTCACGGGGACGAAGAGCTCTTCGTGAGCCGTGACATTGCAGAGGCTGGGTGAGGAGTTGCCGGCGATATCGGCATTGCGGCCTACGGGAGGCAAAGCCGCGTGATAGAGGCCCCTAGCGGACGAAGGACGATCGTATTGCCGGCCAGCTTGCAGGGCGGGTACCCGGAGCGAACCCGGCGGGAGCAGCTGCGCGCCCCCTGCGGTCTCTGGTACCGGCTTGAATAGTCGGGGAGCCTGGAGGTGTGGGCAAACAAGTGCGGAGCATCTGGCCGGGGGAGACGAGCATCGTGGGAGCGGGGTGCCCGACCTGCTAGACAGCAGCATACCTTACAGGGGCTGGCCTGGATCCGGGAGGGAGCCCGTCGGGGTCTCGGCGCAGCAGAGGCCAAGGCAGCTGGGAGAGATGGTGCTAATGCGATCCCATGAGGCGCCAGGAACTATAACTTGCAGTTGATACGGGCCAGCGCCCACACAGGATTGCTGAGGAAGTCTCGCTTCGCGAACGAGTGGCCCATACAGACATAGGGACTTGGCGAAGGGGCACTCACGACGATCAAGGGCCGCAGTGGATATAGAAGTGGATAGAGAGGTGGGGTTGCGAGAAGCTGGGGGCCCGCATGCTGCACGGACACTACCTATGAACACGGAAGAGGGACGTGTTACAGAACCCCTGGGGGCGACTCATAAGGACAGATAGCGCACGTGGGATGTGCACCGCTAACTGCAGCCAGCATCAGAACTCAGGCATGGGGTGGACAGGGAAAGGTGGCAACTGATGACACTACCTCCAATGCATCTGGACCGTGCGCGCTGCGAGAAACATTGACTGGCCTGTTGTTCGGCAGTGTGGAGGAAAGGAAGTTCACCTTAAGGGAGACGGCAAGGCCTGAGCCGGTTTGTTGTGTGGGTGCCCTCAAAGGGGTCCCACGGAGGTCCTGTGTGTTCGGCCATATCTACGACGGGAGCAGGAACGACCGAGTGGGCCGTCCGCCCCCCACTGCCTGGAACTCACCCAGACCCCGCTGACCAGGGGGCCCCAACCCTAGAGACACGCATCTGACAAGAAGTGCAGAGGTGGAGGGAGCCGGCAAAGTGCCACGGACGGCGACGGGTATCTGGCTCAACGGGGGGAACGCTAGCCACATACGCACTGGTGGAGAGAACAGTGCTGGCCTACGATGCCTCTGAAGCAGATCCCATTAAGTGAATGCTACTATCTGTGACTGACGCCTTCGCGGGGCACCCTGGTGTGGAGCGTGAATCTCGACTACCGCGGCTTGGGCAGGCGGAGAACACAGGGACCGGGAAGCAGAGGCAGCGGAGAGTCCGCAGTCAGTGGCTGCGATAAGTGACACCCACGGGGCGGGTAGCACCGGGAGGTAAACGCGCGCAGAGCGGTTGGTTCCCTTGCTGCACGCCCTGCCGGCAGGCACTCTGTTCACAGCGTATCTTGCCAGGGGGACGCCGCGAATGCCCTCGGCGCAGCAACACGTGATGGGGCACATGAGAGCCAAAATGAAGCAGGGACTGCCGCAAACTGACGCACTGGACTCTCCGAATCTGAGAGAAGATGCCGACATGGAGCCCGCATCTGCTGCGCTGGCAGCCAAGATGGATTCCATCCTTGCAGCTGTGGAGAGAATAGGGACTGCGCTGGAGCACACCAGAACGTCACTGGAAACGCGGATCGACAAGGTCACATCTGACTTTACGCTCCTGCACGCGGATCACCGAAAGCTCACTGACAGGGTTGTTGCTCAAGATCAAGTGCTCCAAGATCTACAACCGGTTACCCGTAGTCACGCAGCCGCATTACAAGATATGATGGAGTGGATACATGCATTAGAAGATAGGGCAGAGGATGCGGAGGGGCGCTCGCGCCGCAATAATATCAGAGTGGTGGGGCTGCCGGAAGGCAAAGAAGGCAAGCGCCCTGAACAGTACATAGAGAACTGTCTGCGGGATTTGCTCCTGAAGGGGACACTGTCTAATCAATTCGTAGTGGAAAGGGCCCACCAAGTGCCAGTCCAGAAGCCTCAGCCAGGAGCCAGACCGCACCCGTTCCTGTTTAAACTCAAGAGACAGGGACGCGGTACTGCACGAGACTCGGAAAATGGAAGAACTATCCGTAGGAGGCAGCCGCATTATGTTATTCCCTGATTACACTGCCCTGGTACAACGTCGCAGAAGCAATTACATGATGGTGAAACGTTAACTCAGAGAGCTGGAGCTCCCCTACTCCCTGCTGTTTCCCGCACGGCTACGAGTGGTAGCAAAGGGTAAAATGCACTTTTTTGACACACCTACAGAGACAGGGGACTGGCTGGAGGAGTCCGGTCTATGGACGGGGAAAAGGCCATCAGAACCGGATAATGGAGAGGCAGCTGGCAGGAGACGCAGATGCCGACCGCGCCACAGGGTGCCCCGCGTAGCGGCCGCAGGAACGGGGGCCCCAAGTCCAGAGAGGATGAGAAAGGAGCGGCAAGAGGTACTGGAAGCGGTCACTACTCTTGGTACCCCGAGCGGGCGGATCTGTCGGGAGCCGTCTGTGCAACACGCAGAGATGTCCAGTGGAGCGTCGACGCCCTCGATCGAACTTTCCGAAGAACTTAGTATGCCGGTTGTTACACCGCAGACGGCGGATGATATCATTGGTTGAGACGCCTGCTAATGCGAACATTGGAGATGTCTGCCTCACGCAAGTATAATACTGAGGACTGGATTGGATTGTGCGGGATGTGGAGGGGGTGGGAAGGGGACTGGCGGGATTTTGTGTGGGTTCCCTGATGGGCTGCGGTTCGGGCTTTGTTCCGCTTAGGTCAAAAGATTGGGGTGTCTTCAGGGGGTGGCCCTTACCCGCATGTTACTGCTTCACATGGGCGTTAGGAGACTGTAGCCTCGGCAGGAGGAGGTGCCGGGTTCCTGAGTGGCGCACTGTATGCCTGGGAAACGAAGGGGTTGGGCATGGCGGATTGCTCACTGCACACACGCCCCACAAGGCCGCACACTGACCTAGTCCCCTACTTTGCCACATGCATGGGCACATAGTTTGGACGGATAGCTTCGAGTTGTCCGCCCTGTACGTTCTGGTTTTTCTAAGTTATTCAGTTGTTCTTGTTACTACAGTCCGGCTTACATTTATCTGGGTACGCCCGGTACTTACGAAGCGGCGCCCCATCCCTGACCTCGCAGCAGTTTACACACTCTAGTGATGACAAGTGTTAATGTAATCACATGGAACATACGCGGTATGCACACACCCACACAGAGGTACTCCATATTTGCTTATCTTCAAAGGCATTCAGTTGGTATAGCCTTATTGCAGGAGACACACTTAACACAGTTGGAGCTAGACTGACTACGCAGGCGTTGGAGGGGCCAGGTGTACGGCACCGCGTACTCTGCACATGCTAGGGGCACACTTGTATGGGTGAGGGCAGGCGTTCCATTCGTCAGCACAGACAAGGTAGTGGATCTGGAAGGTAGATATACACTAGTGCGCGGTGTACTTAACGGACAGCACATATTGTTGGCGTCTGTTTATGTCCCAAATACTGGGCAAGGGGCATTCCTGGAGCAACTGTCGCGAGTGTTGACTCCGTATGCTGGCCTCCCCTGGCTGCTGGGCGGGGACTTCAACTCCATCCTTGACCTTCATTTGGATAGATCCCCCCCCCCCCTCAGGGTCACGTCGGCAAGGTCCAATGCACAGGCACTTGCGGAATGGCTATTGCAATGGGCACTACTAGATATGTGGCGGGCCCTCCACCCAGTGGACCGTGTTTACTCCTACTAGTCCGCTCCGCATGACCTGCACGTCCGACTGGACAGGGTGGTGGGGTCACGGTCTCTCCTGCCGTTGCTTGAAGCCTCGGAATATTTAGGTCGGACGCACTCCGATCATAACCCCTTGCAGATCCGCATCAGCTGGGAAGCTGATAGGCCCCCTGTACCCACATGGCGCCTACAGCCTAACGCGTTGGAAGATCCGGAGTTCCGCTTGTCACTAGGGACGGCAATCCTGACATACTTCGAACTTAACGAAGGTACGGCCAGTGACGTGGTGGTGGAATGGGACGCTCTCAACACAATAATCAGAGGCCATTCCTTGGGTGTCTCCTGGAATGTGCTCTGGCGACTGTCGGCGGCTGTTACTCGAATCGAATCCCAGCTGCTACAATTTGAAAGGGGGGGGGGAGAAGGACAGGCGGGTTACCTGGAGGACCTCCAGACGCAGCTAGCGGAGCTGTTAGATCGGCTGCGCTGCCATAACTATGCAGCACACACAGCCCGCACGCATGCTACAGCAGACAGGGCGGGCCGCTTACTCGCATGGCTGATGAGGCCAGATACTAACCATGCCCCGATTGCGGCGATACGCACACGTCAGGGAGATCTGGTGTATACGCAAAGAGAGATCCACAAGGTAATGGTGGACCACTATGCACAGCTGTACCGGTCCCAGGTCCGCTCTTCAGATCTCGAACTAGGGCGGTTCCTGGAGAGGATTCAGGTACCTGCGGCTTCGGCTGAGCACCAGGAGGCGCTTAATAGCCCCCTCACCTTAGAAGAGACAGGAGAAGCAGTTGCATCCCTGGCATCTGGGAGAACTCCAGGGCCGGATGGCCTACCGACCGAATTCTATAAAACCTATCGGGAGTCCTTGGTGCCGCACTTACAAGCGGTCTATTCAAAGGCACTGGAGGAAGGCACGTTTCCCCCTTCGATGCGTGAGGCGTATCTGGTGTCCCTGCTGAAGCCCGACCGTGATCAGACAGCTTTGGGGTCTTATAGACCACTGGCGCTTTTGAATTCCAATTATAAAATATTCGCCAAAGTCCTGGCGGAGCGTTTGGCACCGGTGGTCTCAGCCCTCATTCACAGCGACCAAAATGGGTTTGTGCCCAAACGGAGTACGTCCCGAACCTGTGGAGATTCTTTAGAGTCGCGGAGGAGAGCGTTAAAGCTTGGCCAAAAGCGGGTTGTCAAATGCTAGACCTCGAAAAAGCCTTCGATTGTCTGGAATGGCGGTACTTATCGTCGCTACTGCGGCGCTATGATCTGGGGGCGGAATTTTTACAAATGATAGGCCTCTTATATAGAAACCCCACGGTACGGGTCAGGCTGGGTCCGTACATATCAGAAGCGGTGCCGGTGTGCACGGGCACCAGACAGGGGTGCCCGCTGTCACCACAACTGTTTGCGTTGGCAATTGAACCTCTGGCGGCGGCACTTCGCACACTGGAGGGGGAGGGTATACCGCTGGGAGACGCAACACATAAGGTGTCCTTATATGCAGATGACCTGCTGGTGTACGTGAGGGATATAGAGAATATCCCGGCCCAGCTGGCCCTTACACTGCGAGACTTTGAAGCGGTCGCGGGACTTCGGGTACATGCTAGTAAATCCGGCCTGTATGCATTTGAAGGGGGAAGGCAAGATCCGGGATACACTCTCAACGGAACACGAGTGGTGTGGAAGGAGGATACCTTCCAATACTTAGGTGTGCAGATATACCGTCAACCGCAGGATATCTTGGACGGGAATGTGGGTAGAGCGGTTACGGCTCTTAAGTTGCAGGTGCACTTCTGGGGTACGTTGCCGCTGACAGTCACGGGCAGGGTGGCATTGGCCAAAATGGTGATTCTTCCCAGGCTACTGTACTACTTTGCCAACCTGCCAATATACATACCAGCGGCCTTTTTTACTGCGTTCTCTAAGTTGCTCCGCGATTTCATCTGGGGGAGCAGCCGTCACAGGCTGTCACTGGCGAAACTATACCTGCCCACAGATCAAGGGGGACTAGCGGACCCCTGCTTCGAGCATTACTACTTGGCAGCGCAGCTGCAATGGATAGCCCGCTGGTTTGCAGACAGAGGTCGGTACGACACAGCGACTGTGCTGCCCCCATACTCTCTGGAGCGGCTTCTCACGCTCTTTCATGCAGCGGTCAAGCACGCAACACCGACACCACTCCTCCTAAAGGTGGCCTACAAATGTTATAGCAGAACTTTATTTATTACTAGAACCCTGATACCATACGCACCTGCGTTACCATTGGAGGACTCCCCCAGCGGGGTACAGACACTTACTCCTTTGGCCTTGGAGTGTTGGAGGGATGCGGACATACAGACTCTAGGAGATCTGTACCGGGAAGGCTCGTTGGCGCCGTATGACTCGTTGGTGGAGGAGGGGGGGCTGCCGCCAGGACAATTCCTTGTGCACCGCTCCTTAGTTGTAACGCTGACGGCTATCTGGGGGGACATGTCCACAGAACCAAAGCAACATCTCACCATACAGTACCTCCACGTTATGGGACGAGGTCGGCACCTGGTACGTTGGTTTGTGGGATCTTTACACACACATGCAGCGTACACATTAGAACCACTCCGACGCAAATGGGAGACTGACCTAGGGAGGCCGTTAGAAGATGAGGAATGCGAAAGGGTATTGAAGGGCCCAGTGCGCATCCCTAGGAATATGAGGCTTCGACAGATCCAGTTGTTCATTATACACAGGGCATACCTTACACTGGAGGCCATCAACAGGTGCTTTCACCGTATAGACGCAGTGTGCCCCAGATGTATGGAACCTGGGGTGGGGCTGATCCACATGCTATGGAGCTGCCAGAGGATATCCACTTATTGGAGCAGGATAAGCGAGCTGCTGCATATAAGTACTGGTCGTAACTTGCCCTTTGAATGGGAGGTATACCTACTACACCAATTTCGTAGAACACCGGCCATGAAGGTGACATCCCGGTTCCTAGACCTGGGAATAGCGGTTGCCAAACGGTTGCTCACCAAAAGGTGGAAAGCGCAGGACCCCACCATGTGCAGGCGTGGAGACACTCGCTCTACGCTTGGGCGAGGGCAGAAGGGACTGCCATTAGATGAGAGGAAACGCTGGGCCTAAGGAAGGAGCCAATAGCCGCTCGATGGGAAGGTCTGCTCCAGGCACTCCAGGGGGTTGAGGAGGAGCATATGAGGGGACAATCTGAGGAGAGGCGTGGGTCCAGGGTAAGCACTGGGGTTTGCAATCGGGTGTGCCTGTGCTGTTTCATGTATTTCGTATTTTACGTTTCAAGTCCCCTGCATGAATTGAATCGCATCAACAGCAATGGGGGGGGGGGGGGGGGGAGATATGTATCGCTATAAGGGGATAATAAGCTGTCTATTATGCTGGACGAGGTTAATGGAGAAGGCAAAATGAGGGGGAAGGGGACGCCACTACTAGCCCCGGGCTGAGTTGGGATCGTTGGGAATGTTGGGGGTTAGCTGTTTTATTTTACTATGTCTATGGCAGTCCATATGGTACCAACGGAAGGACTTCACCACTGGACTTTCGGCACTAAGCAGTTCCCGAATAGGGACATATTCTAGACGCAACCAGAACTGAAAGCTATTTTTATGTTTAATTAGGCGCTGAGGCTGTGTCTAGGACGGGCGCAGGATCCACCATGCATGTGGCGAGAACTTGTGTTTAGTGTATCTAGCTGTCACCATGTATGGAGAGTACACAAGTGATGTCTTTCAAGTATCTGTAACTCTTTGAAAGTTAAATAAAAATAAAAACAGATTTAAAAAATAAAAAAATGAATGCG
Organism: Triturus cristatus; assembly: GCF_964204655.1. Lineage (NCBI taxonomy): Eukaryota > Metazoa > Chordata > Amphibia > Caudata > Salamandridae > Triturus > Triturus cristatus. The sequence goes on from NC_140593.1 coordinate 1,082,289,293, forward strand.
TGACTCACTGGGGTATCTCTTCTGATAGTCAATGTGCATGGACTCTTGCTTAACAATTGTATGGACTTTTCTCCACGAGGAGAACCTATAAATTGTTTATAATTGTCATTATAACAACATTAAGTGTCGGCCTTCACTGTATCAATTCTATGGTTACCTGGTAAAGATCAGTAGGCTCTTTGATAGCATGTGATGCTACAATGCACTACTCATTGCTCAACTAGCTGTCTTAAGGAAGCCTGAACAGTAAAAACAATTGCTTGTCCATCCGTCTGAAGTTGTAGAGAACTTTCTGCCAGAGTAGAAAGTTCTACAAAGAAAGATGGTAACAAGATTGTAAGACAAATGTGAAAGCATGAAATGACTTGTTGAAGGAGAGGAGCATTCCTTGGATATAGTACCACAATCGAACATTGTTCAGTGCAAATAGTCTGATGTCCACAAGTCCCATCTCGAAGGTGACCATCCAAGGCCAGGCAAAGTTGAGTATAGACGGAGTGAAATTGCTGTTTTACCTGATCCTTTTGGCTCAAAAGGAAATTTGTAGGAAGTGGTTAAGCGGTTTCTCACTGACATATGCTGAATGGCTTAGCTCAATCACATATAATTAGAAAATCGATTCTATAGACCTGGCAGTAAGAAGGTATAGGTTTTGGCTGCCACTAGTGAGATGGTTGGAGCGCAGTAGTATGGGTAAATAATATGGAGCTTATGGATAATGGAAAGTAAAGTTTGTCCTATAATGATACCCATTGCTGCTTTTGCACTTCATACCTGGTGGAAGGCCGAGGTACACCGAAGAAAAAGCAATTACCTCCCTGATTTAGCAGTTACTCTAAGATAAGGGTGCAAACAAAATAAGATCTTAGGGGTGCTAGCCTGAGGTGAACGAGGACAACAACAAAAACCATCCAGGACTTCAAATCCATTGAGGGCAAAAAACCAAGACTAGGATACGGCACAAGTTGATTGGCAGAGGCTGACATTAATTCAACTATTCCCTCCATCTTGCAAAAGGGCATTCCCCGTTTCTGGGCTCTGTGAATTTATAGATAGGTGCAAGATGTGGATGTTCCTCAGAAGGAGCCAGTGTCCGAGTGTTATTCATTCTCACTAGAGGACTCTTATTCTCAAGCCCCAATTTGATGAGACATTTCATAGTGGTTGGGTTGTCAGTATGCAAAAGAATCAAATGAGATTGCACGAAGAAAGAATTTAAGAGCCAGATTGACTGCTCTAGTTCCAGGATACAGATGTTGTTCTTCTGTTCTCTGACCAACCATTTCTCAAGTTGCTAGCTGGTCTGTGTGAGTGCTCCAACCGAACAGAGGAGAATGTATTTGCTGCAAAATGTTGACCATTTTGTTAAAAAATCCCCAGGCACTATGGCTTTCCCACATTCCCTTCTGACTGTTCACCAGTCTTAATAGTCTCCTGCAATTCCACAGTCAAGCACACCTCGAGTCTAAACATTATGGCAGCTGAGGTGATATAGTGGTATCAACAGGAGGCATAGCTATTCAGGTGTAAAAAAGGGCCAGAGGAAAAGACTCCCTGTGCCACAAGGATATGGCTCCCACACACACATCTCAAGTGGTCAGGTAGCACGAGAACTCCCTTTGACCAGAGCTCACAAGTGCTAAGTTCCCAACTCAAGATGGTGACCACAATGAAAGAGACTAGCCTCCATGATGGAAATAGGATGACTATCCTTCCAAGATGCCATCCATGCTTAATGACTTCTCCGGACATTCCACACAATATTGAAACCAGCTTGCTGCCATTATTTAGCAATATCAGTATTTTGTTATCAACTGTCAAACAGAGATGCTTAGAAGTGCTTCCTCCCACCCGGGCCACTGAGTGACGAAGATGCAGGACAACTAAGTTTTGAGGAAGGGAGGGGAGAATGGAGAGGATGGTCTTCACTGTGGCAGCTGGTTTCCTCTTCTCCTACTTGTCCTTTGCCACTGGTAAAAAGGCGTCTGTTGCCGGAGGATGTCACTGGAGCCTGTACCCCCTCCTACTAGACTCTCTCACGTCTGTACTCACTGAACCCAGTGTGACGATCGATAATGAGGTATCTCCATCCCGGCCGGGTTCAACATCACACGCAGTAGATCCTTCTGTGGATATTGTGTCTTTGTCATCTTCTGAGTTAGAGCGCAGTCCTGCTAGGCCAACAATTACTACTAAAGGGCAAAAAGCTAAGCCTATGATAGCCCCTACTGTTGAACGCTCTCTTAAAAAAAGGAAGAGCAAGAAATCTCGGAAGCAGAGTAAACCCGGCCTAAGACCAAATGGGAAGACAGCGTAAACCCCTACAAGCTCTAGAGACCTTAACGAGGGACAGCCAAATGGTATCAACTCTAACGAGTTAAACAATCCTGCTGACAGTCTGCAAGATGGGAACTTCTGGGGCAGACTCAAAATTACGATGACAACTCTGTTGGAACTCATCCTCTTAAAAATAACTGCCGTAGAACATAGGATAGCCAAGGTGGAGGAACTTGCTAGACATATACACTCAGCCACTCCATCATATAGTCTTAACCCATGCTCCTGTGCCTTAAATAATAGAGAGGTAGACACGGGGCCGGGCCATACTAGTGGTATCATAGACAAACAACCACAGGGCGGGAACAACATCAAATATAAAGACCCAAGTGTAGTAAATATTTCAGCTCACATTAGGCAGTCTTCCCGTCAAAAAGGAACTTCTGCAGAACATCCCAGAAACTCTTCTGATACAGTGAGTGGAGCACCGACTCTCAAGACGCCTGGTATGCATAAGGATAGAGAGAGAGAGGTATAACTTCTAGTGAGTATCCTGAATCCCCTCAACGCCCTTCATGTAATTTAAATTTGCCTCCAGAAGCTACTCCCTATACAGTGGTTCTGGCAACTGTTCCTCCTTTACGTCACAACACTTTTGAACATTGGGCGGATTTAAGGAATAAGTAACTTTATTTTTTGGGTCTGAGAACTGGTTTAGAGCATTCTCTCTTCTCAGAATTCAAAATGGCCCGAAGAATAGGATGGGTTGGCCCCTCAGGTAAGTCATTTCGAGGTACGCACAACCTTGAGAGGGGTAATAGTGAGCTCTTTAACCCTAGTGATATACACATCCTACCATTAGGTTATTTTTATAAGCCACTGAATCTTCTTAAATCTTGATGCCCTACTCTTATGGGAGGTAATCCTAGGGGTTTTGGGGAGCACAGATTATCGATCCCAGTGTCTAATCGCTTCGACGCATTGCGCTCGTTGGAGGACATAGACTGACTGGACATGGGAACTCGGGCATTCCCAAATTTTCCAGTCGAAGGGTCCAGTGATGGGCAAAATTCCAGCGTTCGTAGAACAGGAATAGACGGCCTCTCTCCCAGCTGCACCAATATATGTGATAGTAAAGTGGTCCAAAGAGCGACAGCGGTGAAGACTACTACATCGGATAAACCCCCAGACTCCCTAAATGTTTCTTTACCATCTAATAACATATTAGATGATCTAACTGGGATAGCTACAGTTAATTATTCTGAGAGTAGTAAATCTGGCAATTGCAACTTTCTCTCTTGGAACGTCGCTGGCATCTCCACCAAGCTAAATAATCACTTGTGGGGAGAACTTATTAGCCAGTTCGAGATCCTGTGCTTTCGGGAAACTTGGTCCAAGGAGGCGGTCCATCTGAATGGATTCAGGACTTATCATACCCCAGCAGATAGTGGTCTGAGAGGTAGGGCTAAGGTTTGTGTTTGTATATATATATTTCGAGCAACATAAATTCCAAAAAGACATCACTTGCACATGACAACTAGTATCAACTAGTTAAACTGGACCTAGACTCCCCGCACTCCATCGCGGTCATTAATTTTTATAATAATATTCCTCCCAACAAAGTAAGAGCTGTGATTCAAAACATGATGAAAACGCTGAAAAATGCTGGTAGAGGTAAAGACTCAATGTTGGTTTTGGCCGGAGATTTTAATTGCACTTTATGTATGAATGCTGGGGATAACTTATGTGAAGCGCTAACTGATGATGGGGCGTGTGAGTCTCATTTTCGACACTCAGTTTTGGGGGAACAATTTAACGAGCTCATCTTTTCCCTCGACCTGGGATTTGCTAATGAAATATGCCCAGACCCTGTTTCCATGCTTTGGACCTTTAATGGCAGGGGTCTTTGCTCCACTATTGATTATGTTTTAGTTTCCAATACCCACGCACAATCCCTCCATTCTTTTTATGTGTCAGATAATTCCCTCAGTGATCACTTCCCTCTATGCCTGGCGTTCTCACTACCGCTTAATATAACTTCAAGATCGAGGAAGAATCACCATCTCTTAGGAAATTAACCATAGAGAGTACCAATGGGTACTCCGTGCGTTGAACTACGGTGGACCAAGTTTCACTACTCAAAACAGTGGTGGGTAAAAGTAAACTAGCATTTGAAACATGCCTGAGTGAAATAGCCACTTCAGAAGATATTTTGGCTTCATTTCAGGTTATTTCTAATGCTGTCAGAGAGTCTCTCACTAAACATAAAAGCACCAAGCATTGGCATAGCCAATAGGTCTCGCCTTTGGGACCTTATAAGTGTTTAGCCATGCAACAGTTGCATAACTAAATACTTATAAAGCCCCAAAAGCGAGGCCTATTGGCTATGCCAAGCGGCCGTGCGGCTGCGAAAGTGGTCGCGATCAAACATCAAAGCGGCCGCGAAAGTAATCGCGGTCAAGCGCGGCGCGCATGCCCGTGCACGTGCACTGTAGCTCTAGGCTGGTCTGGTAGCACTTTTTGGAGCCCTCTCAAAAAGTCTCGCCAGATCAGCACATGCGCTGGGTCAGGCGAGACCTAAAAACAACCTTTGAAATCTGACCCAAAACACATGGCACACTGTGCAAGCCGTAGGCCGCGGGCGGATACATTTCTTGGGAAAGGTGGGACATGCTCCCACCTTTGCCCAATTGCGCAAAGCCCAATAGGAAAAATGCTGGAGAAAAAAACACACGCACGAGTGAAAAATGCTGAGTGATTCCAAGAAGTTGTTTTCCTAGAGCAGCGCATGCGCTCTGCGCTAGGCTCGACCTAAAAAGGTCTGGTTGCACCACCCCCCACCTCTGGATGTCTTCATTGTTAGTGTTATAAAAAGGCCACATAGAACAACAAATAAACACTAAAGAAAAGCAACAGATCATGTTGAGCAAACAAACCATACAGCTCGTTCGTACACTCAGTGCGGAACACTTACAAATTTTAAACTAGAATGAAAATAAGAACATCCCTAAAGATCATGAGATAGCTAGAATGAAAACAGACAAGAACCCACCAGATGCAAAATTAACAGGAACATAAAACTGAACTAGGAAATGTATCCTGGACAGGGCAACTTGGATTTGTGTCACTAGTGCTAAGGGCAAACTGATCCAATGGCCTCTTAGTGATGTGTTAACCTAACCTCTGGATGAAGGTTGCTACAAGTGTCGAAATATTGATCGTATCTGCAGGACACATTCTGTACACATAGTGCCTAACAGTTCTTCTTATCCAAATGAGGAGAACATCTCTTTAGCCATATCAATGATCGTGTGTTATTGGGAATTTTTGTGAGATTTTCTTCCTGTTACTCTACTCACTCTACTCCTCCCTGTAGCCAGAAAATGAGGGTCAATGAATGGATGTTCGGGAACTAAATTAAAATAGCTTGACTCCGAATCTGACAGATAACAATGTGTGGAAACGGTTGGATTATTTGGCCCTCCAAACAGAAATTAGATGAACAATATTCAATAGCTAATATGCAACGAATTCCACCCTTTATGATAGTCATTCGTGGAGTGTCAAATACAACATACCCACCAGAGAATATACTAGGATTAAAAGAAAGTGCAAGAAATGTCAAAATATCTCCTCAATTCAGAAGAGAGAAAGAATAACTAAAAAATCAACCCCAGAGTATCTGAAATGGATAGATCACTGCTGTTTCCTAAGAGTAACAAGACAGATATAAAATGCGCTGGAAAATCCCAAATCACAATGAAGGAATCAGTGACTGTCTGAAGAAAGGAGAGGAATTATAATAAAAAAACACACACACCTTGCAAGAGTTGAGAATCTCAAACTTTATAACATGAACCAAAAGTGCTGTGGCCAGCTTATTTATATTTGTACAAAGTAAAAACCAATAACAAGGGTTTAGCACAGCACTTGTGTTGGAGAAGGAGGGGTAGAGAGCTGTGCAGCTCTTCAATGAGGATAAGTCCACTACCCAACAGCACCCACCCCCATCTCCTGCCTCCATGCTAGTGCTCCTTGCCATGACTGCAGCTTGGCATGCTGTGCAGAGGGGTGGAAGCATAATGCTTACAAACCACCAACCCCAATGAGGGCATCCATACTTCAAGTGGGGTCCCAGTAGGCCCACCATCTATCTTCAAGCATGCTGACTACAAAGTACATTCCTGGCACTGTGACAGGACCATCACTGCCCGGTTCTTGGGGGACAGGTTAAGGAAGGGACTGGCTGATCTACCCGTGATGTTATCTGCCAATGTATATTCTAAACAAGGAACGCCCTGGGCAATTTGTGTGACGTCGAAAAGTATAAACACAGATATCCACTGGTTTTCAGAATTTCTGAAAACACTGGAAATTGCACACTGTAGTTCACCAAAAAACTGAAAACAAAATACCCTATTGATGTGTTTTCATGGCATAGTCCGTAGGTATTAAATCAAATTACATCACAGCACACGCATGTAAAGCAATACTGTGTTTTCTAATGCACAAAACCCAAAATATTGTCTTGAACAAAATCTTGATGTTTTTAACTGTAATAAATTAAAGGAAATGCAAGCTAAAGGAGTGCAGCGGCAAGCAGGCTAGTGTATTTTAACATGAAAGTGGTGACCCTGGGCTGTGGGTCACTGCCACTTAAGCTCCTATGTACCTGAGTGCTTTTGACATGCTGCTTACACCTTAACCAAGAGCCAATCAAGTGTTTACAAAACATACCAAAGTGGGTCCCTCCTTTACCCAGACACCCATGTGCCTCCTGGCTGCAGAGTGTCTGAGGGCAAACAAACGACTACTGACCTGCGACTTGTCCGGACCGGTTAGTGCTTTGACTGCATGGCTATTCTTTCTCTTCAGAAGTGTGGGGGCTTAGGGGGGGGGGGTCCTTTCAATCTTTCCGCGTGGTTTTTCAGATGCTAGAGAAATGCTGGCGCAGTCCCAGTTAAAGCATAGCAGCCCTGCAGAAAAGAGATTGGACTCGCCCATTATAGGTAAAACAGCAATATAGAACCGTGCTGCAACTGTCCCTTTAAACGTGTCAGCGCTATGCCCGGAAGCGCCAGTGCTGTTAAATTAGAAGCACCGGCACGTGGTGAGAAGTGGCATTGCTGTCCAGACCTGCTGAAAGTATTGAGACCCTATTGACCAAGCGCAGGTACCTTATAGAGAAAAATAAAGAGGTACTGTTGGGAACCGTCTGTGCTGCTAGCGATGGCAAATGTATTGACCCCTCCCCCCGTAAGTGCTGGTCTCAAACCATGAAGTATATGTGGATCCTAATGTGAAGTGCGGGCAAAGTATTGGGGGTCTGATCAGATGCGCCACTTTTGGCTCTTAAATAGACAGTGGCCTGAAGAAGGCTACTGGTGCTACAGTGCAGACAACAAGGCGGAAAGTGCAGGTGATGTCCTACTTAAGTTTGGACACTGCTGAGAAGAGCCCTACTACCCTTTTGATTGAACTGCGACCCCGCCTAGAGGTCCCTGCAGTGGCCCATTTATAGCAAGGCAACTTATCAAAGAAGTGGTCGTGTTGTCCAATTAGAAGAAGGGAAGGGCCTCCATGGAAGTCCCACCAAAGACCAAATTACAGTATAGCAACCCTGCAGCAAAGTGCCGGGCCCTCGAACTAAGCGCAACAAGTGTCCGCTGGCAAGTGCCATAAAGGGGCCAAGACGTAACCAGTACTGATCCTGCCCAGTTTGAAGTATCTGGGCTCTACCACGAATTGTCAGTGTTGGTTCATTAAAATGCATGAGACCTGCCGAGAAGTGCCAGTACTGTGATACTGGAGGTATCAAAATTCCAGTACCGACCCATTTAAAGTACTGGAGCTCTGATGAGAACACTGCTGTCATTTTAATAACAATTATAGGAGCCCTGCTGGCAAATGTTCTGCTAAGAGTGCAATGCGCGTACAAATATCAGCCAGCACTTTGACAGTTCAAACACTGGATTTTGCTGACGAGGGCCAAGATGGCCCCAACAGACCTGGAAAAGGTTGCCACCGTGCCCAATAAAGCTACAGTAGTCAAGGTGTATAGTAGAACTGATGGGAAGTGGCACCATCCCATTAAAAAAAAAAAAGAGTCCTCCAAAGAAATGTTAAGCACTGTGCCATTTGAAGCACACTAAGGCGCTAGACAAGTTTTATAGCACTTATTGTCTTGTTAAACGTAAACCAGCCTCACAGAGAAGTGTCACTGAAATCCCATTAAAATTGCACAGTTCTACACACAGGTGTTGTTGCCGCCCAATTAAAAATCAGGGCCCTACAGATAAATGTCTGTATTGATCAATTAACAGTAAAAAAAAAAAGCCCATCAGGGAAGTGCCTGATCTGTCGAATTCAAAAAACAGGAACTCTGTTGTAAAGTGTCGGTTCTGGCCAATTAAAAATAAAGGCACTGAGCCAAAGTGATAAGCGGCTTTTTTACTCCACTAAAACCCACTTTGTCCCTTTCAAAAGCTGGGTTACTGCGTGGTAACCTGTATAGCAGTCCTTCTGAGAAGTGACAGTTACGTTCTCTTAAAGCATGTCAGAGTCCTGCAGGTTAAGTGCCAGTGATGTCGCATTAAATGCACCGGGGCCTGCTGATAGCACTGTCAGAATGCAAGGATGTGCCCCATATTGGGAAGTACCTGAATCGTCCCCTGCTGAGCAGACAGCTCGCTGCTGACAAATGCGGTGATCCATCATGAGGTCGAATCCCAGTCTCCGATGCTTCCGAGGAGGACGGTAACAATGAATCCCACAGACTGGGTGGCAGTCACATGCATTGTGCACAGAAACAGAAGAAGGGCTGTATTTAGCACAATATAAACAAGCAATTACTTTCGTTTTCACGGCCGCAAAAGTAACGGCCGCGCGGCCGTGAAAACGAAAGTAATAGCGATCGCGATCAAAGCTAAAGTGATCGCGATCGCTTGGACGGGAGCGCTGTGTGGCAAGCACGCGAGTGGTGCGCGCGCAGCAGTGATTGGCGGCTGCGCGCGTGCACGCTCGCGTGCACTCAAGCTTTAGGCCACAGGCAGCACTCTAAAAAACCCAACTATAAAATGTCTCTCCGAGCCAGCGCAAGCGCTGGGGCTCAGCGAGACCTAACAAGGGCCCTCATAATGGCTGGTTTGACACCAGGTGCACCCAAGCCTATTCTCACCTAAAAAAGGAGTTAAATAAAACACTGAGAAATAAGACTGATGTAAAGGCGGCTAGAGGTGCCTATAAGCAAGCTATCAGGGACAGGAAAGCCACTATAAAAAAAGGAGGTGTGGGATGCACAACTTTCTGCCTCAGTGCTCAATGATAGCGTGGCTTTTTGGAAAGTCATTAGGGCCCCTTCCTTGTCCAGAGAGGTTGGCCCATCACTTGAAATAGCAATAACGGAGGAGCAATGGATTAAGCATTTCTCCAAAGTTTATCAGGGCGAGAGAAACCCTCCTACGATGGACAGCCCCACCCTGGACGTTTGTAATTTGAATTCCCTCTCCCAAGCTAACGCACTATTGTTTACCTTGGATGAGGTAGAGCGGGCCTGGTCTGTTAGTAAGGGCGGTCAGGCTCCTGGATCAGACAGGGTGCCAGTATACTTGTTTAAGTCAAATACTATTTTGTGGGGACCCCTTTTTACACAGGTTTTAAACGCTAGTTGCAGTGCAGTCTTCCCACCCTCTTGGGTGGAATCAACCATTGTCCCCATTTTTATAAAGGGGGGCAGACAAGACCCAGCATGTTACAGGCCCATCTCATTACTGGATGCCACAACTAAAGTAGTGGGTAGAATAATATTGGAACGCCTTCAGGACTGGGCAGAGGAGAACTCTGTCCTGTCGGACCTCCAATACGGTTTTTGAGCCGGTGTAGGGACTGTTTAGCAGGGTCTGAATCGGTCTCTTTTAGTAGGCAAATATACCACGGCTAAGGTGGGGAACTTATTTTTAGCCTTTGTTGACCTTACAGCCGCATTTGATTGTGTGATTCATAACAAATTTTGGTCAATTTTAGAAGGGATGGGGGTTGATTCACAGATTATTTATTTTCTTAAACGTTTTTATTGCGATGCCAATGCACCAGTCAGGCAAGGCTGCGTCCTGGCTCCATTTCTTTTCAATTTGTATATAAACGGTTTGGGGGAGGCCCTCCTAAAAGATGACCATGACTTCCCCCCACGTGGCGGGGCGACCTATTCCAGCCCTTTTGTATGCAGATGATGCGGTGTTGATGTCCCACACCTAAGTATGACTTCAGAGGGTACTGGATAGTTTTATTAATTTTATGAATGAGCTAGGCCTAAGGGTTAATTCTTCTAAGACCTACATCATGCGCTGCGGTACAGGCATCAAAAAACCTAAAGACATGTTTGTGACAGGACAAAAGATTGGGGTTACTAAAAGATTTTCATATTTGGGCATCCTTTTTGCCCACAATGACTCCTGGTCACAGGCAGTGTCCGTTAAAAAATTAGCATTACTGCGTACTACGTCTGCCCTTAGCGCTTTTGCCAAAAAACTAGGTAAAAGATCACCTCAGGAGCTTATCATGATATATAATGCAAAATGTGTCTCGGCGGTAGTTTATGCGACTGGGGTTTGGGGACCAGTTGACCTGTTACCGATCCAAAGAGTAGAAAACTATTTTTTAAAATACATTTTATCTGTCCCGAATGGCACTTCTGCATGTATCTATCATGCGGAGTTGGGCCTCTCCTTTATTTCAGACTTAATAAAGCTTGAGCCTGTGCTGCTATGGCTCAGACTCTGGACAAAAGAAGAGACAAAATTAAATAGAGACATCATTTTGGATGTTATGAAATTGGATGGGATCCAGAGGATTCCATGGATAAGCTATGTTCGTATATTCTTACAAGATCTTGATTACCTAGAGTACTTTACTAATCCCAGTGTCATCAGGGAAATAACTAGGAAGGATTTAAAAAGCAAAGGGCTTGTCATTGCTAGACACAGCCAGACTATCATCTGAAATTGTAAAACCTTCTGTCCTACACAATCAACTGCTTTTAATTACTTTTAATATTCAACCCTACCTCACCTTTTTCCTGAGTGAATAGGACAGGTTCCTACTAACCCGATTTCGACTGGGGGTTTTCCATAGTTTAGTCACCTTTCCAAAACTGAATGACTCAATCAATCAATCAATTTATATAGTGCGCTGCTCACCCGCAAGGGTCTCAAGGCGCTGGGGGGGTCCGTTACTGCTCGAAAAGCCAGGTCTTGAGTTGCTTCCTGAAGGAGAGATGGTCTTGGGTCAGCCGTAGGTGGATGGGGAGGGAGTTCCATGTCTTGGCTGCCAGGTAGGAGAAGGATCTTCCTCCGGCGGTGGCTCTGCGAATGCGTGGAACGGTGGCGAGGGCGAGGCTGGTCGATCGCAGCTGGCGGGTGGGCGTGTAGAAAGTGAGGCGGTTGTTGAGGTACTTGGGGCCCAGGTTGTGGAGAGCCTTGTGTGCATGGGTGAGGAGTCTGAACGTGATCCTCTTGCTGACGGGGAGCCAGTGCAGGTCTCTCAAGTGGGCGGAGATGTGGTTGTGGCGGGGGATGTCCAGGACGAGTCGTGCGGAGGCGTTCTGTATGCGCTGGAGTCTTTTCTGTAGTTTGGCTGTGGTTCCCGCGTAGAGGGTGTTCCCGTAGTCCAGTCGGCTGGTGACGAGTGCCTGGGTGACCGTTTTCCTGGTTTCGGTGGGGATCCATCGAAGATCTTTCAGAGCATGCGCAGGGTGTTGAAGCAGGATGACGAGACGGCGTTGACTTGTTTGGTCATCGAGAGGGAGGAGTCCAGGATGAAGCCCAGGTTTCGTGCGTGGTCCGTTGGCTTGGGGGTGGTGCCCAGGGCAGGGGGCCACCAGGAGTCGTCCCAGGCGGAGGGTGATGATCCCAGGATGAGGACTTCCGTCTTGTCCGAGTTCAGTTTCAGGCGGCTGTTCTTCATCCACTCGGCGACGTCTTTCATTCCTTCGTGTAGGTTGGCTCTGGCGTTGGCGGGGTCGTTGGTGAGGGAGAGGATCAGCTGGGTGTCGTCAGCGTAGGAAATGATGTTAAGGTTGTGTTGGCGTGCGATGGCCGCGAGGGGGCTCATGTAGACGTTGAAGAGGGTGGGGCTGAGCGAGGATCCTTGGGGTACGCCGCAGGTGACTTCGGTGGCCTCGGAACGGAACGGGGGGAGGCGAACTCTCTGGGTTCTTCCGGGGAGGAACGAGATGATCCACTCCAGTGCCTTCTCTTGGATTCCGGTGTTGCTGAGGCGCTGTATTAGTGTGCGGTGGCAAACTGTGTTGAACGCTGCAGAGAGGTCCAGGAGGATGAGGGCAGCTGTTTCCCCGTTGTCGAGCAGGGATCTGATGTCGTTGGTGGCTGCGATGAGGGCGGTCTCGGTGCTGTAGTTGGCTCGGAAACCGGACTGTGAGGGGGTCGAGGGATCCGTTCGTCTCGAGGAAGGCGGCGAGCTGTTTGTTGACGGTCTTCTCGATGACTTTGGCAGGAGAAGGGAGGAGCGAGATGGGGCGGAAGTTCTTGAGGTCGGTGGGGTCCGCTGTCGCTTTCTTCAGGAGGGCGCTGAGCTCGGTATGCTTCCAGCTCTCCGGGAAGGTGGCGGTGGTGAAGGAGATGTTGATGATGTCCCGGAGTTAGGGTGCGATGATGGAGTCTGCCTTGTTGAAGACTTGGTGGGGGCAGGGGTCGGTAGGGGATCCGGAGTGGATGGTGTTCATCGTGCGGGTGGTGTCTTCGGTGCTGACCGGGGTCCAGTTGCAGAGGGTGGTGGTGGGGGGCGTTGGTTCGGTGCGTGGTCTGTGCACCGAAGCTGTTGTGTATGTCAGCGATCTTGCGGTGGAAGAATGAGGCGAGTGAGTCGCAGAGGTCCTGCGAGGGTGTGATGTCGTTGTTTCCGGCGCTGGGGTTGGAGAGCTCTTTGACGATGCTGAAGAGTTCCTTGCTGTTGTGGGTGTTGTTGTCCAGTCGTTCTTTGAATGTTGTTCTTTTGGTGGTGCGGATCAGCTGGTGGTGTATGCGGGTGGCGTTCTTGAGGGCTGTCATGTTTTCTGTAGTCTGGTCGTGGCGCCAGGTTTTTTTCGAGGGTGCGGCAGTTTTTCTTGGATGTTTTGAGTTCGTTGGTGAACCACGAGGCTTTCTTGCTGCCGGGTCTGCTGGGTGGGTTCTTCAGAGGTGCGAGGTCGTCGGCGCAGTTGGTGAGCCACTGTGTGAAGTTGCGGGCTGCTTCGTTGGGGTCCGTTGCGCTGGCGGGAGGGTTCTGGCTGAGGGAGGTGGTGAGCATGGTCGGCGGTGATCTTGTTCCAGCTCCTGCGGGGAACCTGTTGCGGGTGGTGGTGGGTCGTGGTTCTTCTGAAGTTGAAGCGGACGCAGCTGTGATCAGTCCAATGAAGTCTGGTGGAGTGGCTGAAGGACATGTGCTTGCTGGAGGAGAAGACGGGGTCAAGCGTGTGGCCGGCGTAGTGGGTGGGGGTGTTCACCAGTTGCTTGAGTCCGAGGTTGGCGAGGTTGTCCAGCAGGGTGTTGGTGTTGCCGTCATTGTTGTTTTCCAAGTGGAAGTTGAGGTCTCCTAGGAGGATGTAGTCAGAGGAGGTGAGGGCATGCGGGCTGATGAAGTCTGCGATGGCTTCGCTGAATTGTGTGCGTGGTCCCGGGGGTCTGTAGATGAGAGTGCCTCTGAGGGTGGTCTTGGGGTCGGTGTGTATCTGGAAGTGAAGGTGCTCGGCGGCGGTGAGGGTGTCGTCGGAGTTGGTCGTGATGCGGATGGTGTTCCTGTGGACGATGGCGATGCCTCCTCCGGTCTGGTTGACGCGATCCCTCCGGGTGATCTTGTATCCGTCCGGGATGGCTATGGCGATGTCGGGGGCTGAGGAGGTGTTCATCCAGGTTTCCGTGAGGAAGGCGACGTCTGGTGATGTTGTGTTGAGCAGGTTCCAGAGTTCGACGGTGTGTCTGTGGACGGAGCGGGTGTTGAGCAGGATGCACTTGAGGTGGTTGTTGCTGGTGCCTGGCCTTTTAGGTGCGGTGCAGGTCCGGAGGCAGGTGAAATTGCAGGCTTGGCAGGTGAAGGGTCCATGGGTGTGTTTCGGGGTGGCTTGGTAGCAGGCGGGGTTCCGGCCGGGTTTGAGTGCGTTGAGGGCATCGTAAGTCCGTCGTGTGGGCTGGCATCGCCGGGGGCCAGGGGTCCCCAATGGGGCGGGGCCGCAGGGACGCAGCGGCGGGAAAGGAACGTTGGGGGACACGGAGGCAACGGACAGAAAGGAAAAGGGGTCCAAAAGGAAATAAACGGGCACAGGGGTACAGAAGGCAAAAGGTGGCACAGGCAGCGGGGACAGAAAGAGAAAAAGGGTACAATTAGGAAGTAAACGGGCACAGGGGTACAAAAGGCGGCACAGGCAGAGAAGCAACAATGAGGAAACAGTACTTAGCGGCTGACACGAGCGGCAGAGGCAGCGAGATGCAGGACACACAGGGGGCTGTGTGGCGGTGAGGGGAGCGACCTACCTGGTGGCAGGGTCAAAGGTCTCCAGTTGTGCCCCTGTGATAACATCCCTAAGCAAACAACGATCCACGTCACTTTTTTCTGTAGATATTATTCTTATGCCAGGAGAATGAGTATAGTCCCCGTGTTAAAATGGTTTGGGCTTCGTCAATGTCGACCTGCCCTTTTGGCACTACAACAACTTGACAATGTGCACAGTGTTTTAGGATGGTAATCTTTCTGAAAAAAGTTCTGTGTCAAAGAAAACAAATGATTCTCTGCTGATTGGCTTCTTTTTTAATTCTTGGAAAGCTGACTGAGTTTAATAATGTTTTATCTTCTTACCGAATTCCAATTAATTTCTGTAAATGTATTTTTATATGAACTTATATATATGAAATGTTGTTAATATGCTTTTATGATGGTTTGTCCACAATCGAATAAAGCTTTATTGATTAGATTTGACTTGCATGCTAAAAGAATGCGTCCTAAAGACGGGTTCATTCTATTGCCAGCGCTGTGAAGGCACTGCGAGATTCCGGCTACGTTCTAAAGGATGTTTCCCCTCCATAGAGAGGTGTTGGCAATTATGCATCAATGATACATCAGTGGCGTGCTTATCAGCACTGATCAGCTAATCCAACATAACCATGCCCTGCATAATGATTTCTCTGAAGACTTCTCTTATATCTCTATGGTGATGCTCGAACGACCACTAATTCCTCAACATATGAATGACACCTCCAAGTTTCTGTTCTTAAAAGAACAAAGGTGGATTTTCAAAATGAAAACGGACACACATGGGCTCAATGACATTATTCCTTGGACCTCCATTTGAATTGTATTCTCCTCTGAGATGTGAAGTATATCATTGCATTTCGCCTACAATTTGTTGAATCATGAGAATCTCCATTTGTCGCTGATTCATATGATATCTACTGTACTTGTAGCAATTAGGATCATACAGCGAGAGGACCTAACTGCTTCTTGCTACAGAACCTTTTGAAGTATGGATGATAACATCAGTCCTAGCCTCCACGGGCTAAGCGTTTCAACATTGCATGTGGAGGAGATTTGGATGAGACTCGGGTCAATAGTCCTCGATCTCGCTGTCTGTATATCCACAAACACCACCGCATCTGCCCCACGAGACTCTGGTTTCAGGAATATTGTTCTCATCTGTTATCAGTAACTTTTTTACACGTTTATCCAGGGATGGGAATGGGCCAATGTTTTGATTATATCTTCAGAAGCGTAGCCTGTTCTGAGATCTATCTAACTGACCCCTTCAGGTGGGTACACACATATATATATCTCTTTCTTGGTCTCATATTCATGTTTTCATAAACTTATCAATATAGACGAGCCGCATTGTCATTGGCCTAGATATTGAGAGAAGCATTTGTACATACACTGAGCTATAATATTTTTATTTTAGAGTGGAATAATTAGGACAACAAAGTTGAGAGTCTCTCCCCCCTTTTCCTTACATGCATTTCTAGTAACTTTATTTTCTCACCAGATGGCGAAAAGTGGCAGCCACACACCATTTCATGATGGCTGGTCGGTTTCATGCCAAATATGGGTGTTGATTCCTGGTCCCATACCATCACGCCCTGATTGCCCTCTATATGATATGCTATATGGAGGTCTTGAGAAGAAGGATGTACGTGTGTATGTAAATCTGGCAATCATGATTGATGTGGGGAGCGCAATAATAGATATGGAGATGTAGAGAGAGAGAGTCTCGCTTATCCTCCTGTGTGGTCCTATAAATGATGTAACACGTTTGCTTACATCGAAAGAGGCACTCCCTAACCTTTGGCACATTTTATCCAAGCTTGTCATTAAAAGTACATGCCTAGGGAGAGGAGAAACATAATTGTTCGCAAATATCCTGTACGGCGCATGCGCGTTTTGATCAGTGTTGTGGTTTTCACGCACGCGGCTGTACAAATGCACATCTAGGGCCAGGACCAATAGGTATCCCTGATATTGCAGTGTCCGATTTGAGCAGCTCTTGAAAATTTCGGACTGCGCATGCACACTAAGAATAGCGATTCTGCTCCTGCGCATGCGTTTGCCCAACTACACATCCGGGGCGAGTGCAAATAGTAACACCTGATGCTTCGGCGCCCGATCTGACCAATCAGAGCGGCTATTTAAAGATTCCCTGCCTTGCTGTCGTTACCTCCCAGACTGCTCGGAGTCAAGCTCGAGGTCTCGACGGACAGGTAAACGGAGGGATACTTAACTCTTTTGCTTTGACTGAACATTTTGAAACATATGATCTGACACGATCATTAGATTGACTGTGGGTTAACTAGAGAGTTTTAGACCCCTAGATTTTGCATTGTCTCAGATGGATGATCATGCGGTCTGAATGGAGAGTGTTAATATCATCTAGACATCCCGTTTAGGGAACGAAGAGAGTTATTCCCTATTGATGTGACTGCACGGGGCGGCTTAATCTACAACCTTTGCTCGACCGACCATGTTGCAGGTGGTCTCATAGTAGAGCTGGTTAAGAATTAAACCGTTTGCCTGGTACATTTTATCTGTCACTTATATGGTGCATGTTTGTTAGAGTCAAGGGTTGATTGGTTGTATTTGTTGAATTCTATGTAGGGACCTTTTGAGTACTAGTATACATACACAACTTGTCCTCCCGTGTCCCTATTTTTTAACAGAGCGGTGCCTCCTACACCGAGCAATTTGCCGGGTGAGGTGAGGCTTTTCTCCCACAGAACGTTGGGTGAGTTACAATTTATTTTTCAAAGAGAATTTTACTGAATTATGGACCACAGTTTGGGCATTTTCTAAAGATAATAGTGCACGAAAAGGGCACTATTGAACATTAGTCGCTGATGCTGTTTATGTCTGTGCTAGACCTACGACATTGTTTTGATTTTCACTGTCTTCTCTTTTAGGAAAAAAGTGACAATACCAAAGCAAAGCAAAAATATTGCTAGTCTGGTAGGGTGGCTATGGCCACATACTCATATTGATAATATCATGATTTTGAGATTCACTGTTTGTATACACCATTTTACCAAATTTATCCTGCAGTAGCCTTTAATACCATCATTATTAGGTCCTGAAGAAAGCCGGGTGAGACAACCAGATCGGCTGAAACATGTCGACCTTAAGAGACCAAGTCAGGAATTAGTCACATTTTTTTCAGACTAATTTGGTTTTTAGATATGACACCTGGTCAATTCACAATAAACATATTTTTTGACCACGTAGTTATTTTTAAAGCACTATCACGTTATAGCACTGCAATTTGTTGAATCCTCTGAAATATTATTGCACACTTTGGCAGGAGATTTTTTCTTTAGGGATCATTGGGACGGGTACCCAGTAGAGCCAGGTGGCTCGTGTGTGTGGGCCCTGACTTTGACCCCTTAGGGTCTCATATGACGAAGCTCCGCCAATAAGGGTGGGCTGATGGACTCTTAATCTCCCTACTTAGTGATGTACTAATTCTTTGAAGAGGTGTGCACAGTATATACAGCATCATGCGGCGTTTTGTTTATTTCTGGACTTAAGACCTTCTGTTAGTGTATTTCGGTGTATTCTGGGGATTGAAGGTATTGTAGTCCCTAAACTAGTCCCCCTAGGACCCTTTTGTAGATTGTTTGTGAAGATGCTCAGTATATTGCTGCCGTTGCAAACAAAGTGGGCAGGATCTTGCAACTCTCATTCATTGGAGAGTTTGGGATGGGAGAGGAGAGGGGTTAGGCGAAAGGGTTGTTGCCAAAGATTACCAGCTTTGGCAAAAGCAATCTGGCCCCATCGTAATGACATATATACTTGAATGCGTCACTACGCATATACAGGCATTATGGCACAGCAGCAGCAATTTTTACTTATAATAAATATAACGTTACAAGAAGGCGGGCATCCAAAAATACAGAAAATCACTTTTTAAAGAAATGTGTGGCCCAGTAGCAAAATGCAGTTGCCAAACCCTTTAAAAAATACATTGAAAAAAGAACCCCAAAAAAACGGACTGGGGGAACAACTGGAAGCTGAACAGAGGTAAGCAACGTGCGGTTCATGAGCAATGAAGAATCTGCTGGTTCAAAAAAACAGAAAAAGAGACAAACAGAAAAAAGCCAAGAAGAACAGGGCGGAGCGGAGGAAGATATGGACAAGCTTGGAGTGCATGGAGCAGGGGAGAAAGAAAGAGAGATCAAGGGGTCTGAGATGATGGGGGGTGAGAGCTCTTGGGGAGGGAACAAGAAAATACATGTAATCTCATGGAGTGCTCCGTAGAATATTGTTTTCCCCGAATGCAAGCAGTGGAAGTATACAGAAAACAAGCTACGCTTTAGGTGAGGGACATGCACAAGAGGGAAAGCTATTGAAAATCAAGCCAGCAAACGAGATTGCCAACCAATGATAAGCAGTGGCTGAATCGAAGTCCACTGTAAGTATGTGTAATGTAATTGGTATTTTGACAAAAGACAGCTGAAGTTGTTTCTAAGAGATACCTAAAAAAGACATGTCAATAAAACAAGGTTAGCGTGTCATGAGAAAAAATGACAATGTCCATAAATACAGAAGAGTGTGACAACACGAGATAAGAAAAGGTAAAGTCCGTAAGAAAGAAAGAGAAATAAACCATAAGGAAAGGACAAGATTAAAAATGCAGACAGAACAAAGAATAAATAAACGGAGTGCAAGAGGCAGTTGGAAGCTTTGTAAGATCAAGCACTTGCAAAGCCAAGTGGTCTGGATTTAAAGTGCTGGGATGAAAGGATGTGGCCTAATGGCTAGAGCGGACGAGCTTAAAGCTGGGGAACCAGATTCGAGTCTCAGCAGAGATGCTCAAAATCCTGTGATTCTGGGCAAATCACTTAATCTCACCGTTCCTAACAAAATGAATGTGTCCGTCCGTAATGTTACTGTTGCTCATGTAAAGCGCTCTGATACCTTCGGGGCGAGTTTGCACTATATAAAACTCCCCCAAAAATAAATGAATGTGTGAATGCATTCAATGTTACCAGATCACAGAGAGACATATGAAGCCCACAGAAGGAGGATCATAACTGTACAGTAGTCTCTCATGAGTTCAATGCAAGCAGTCGAGTAAAGAAGGAAGAGTACACTCAAGCAGCCAATAGCATTAGGTGAGCAATGAACTCCACTGGGCTGAGCTAAAAAGACATAACTGACAAACTCCCAAGCCAATAACAGTAAGAGGCTGGTCAACCAAAGCCAATGGCTGAAAGCAACAGACTGAAATAAATTCTACTTATGCTGTAGGAGATAGGTCTAATTGGCAGCTGCACTTTTTAAACCCAGATCTAAAAGCAGGTGATGATGGCAGAGAGATGGAAGAAAAGAAGTGTAAGAAACTGAAGGGAAAGTTCAGGAAAGAGAAACACAGAGAAACTCAGACGGACAAAAAGACAAAATCAGGCAGGCAGTACACGGCATCTAAGTACTCCATAGAGAAAAGGGAGAGAAGCAGACAGGATATCCACGGAGGATCAGAGAACTTAGGCAACTACCAATCCTTTGGCTTCTGAACGTCTTTAGTCATACCCAGCTCATTTAATCAAAGACCTCAGAAGAAAAGACCAACTACCATTTCAATTCAGCAGACCGCTTCGCTTTACATTCATTGATTTGCAAAACACCTAATGAAGAGGTTGAAGGATCAGTCAACAGAAACTAGCAACTGAAATCTCACCCAGAGAATAAAGCAGTGTGCACAAATAAGAGTGAGCAACCCTGCATCAGACAGTTTTACATGGAAGCAAATTAACAAGCGTATTCCCCGGCTGAAAACCAACGCACTGAGTGACCCACCCACCATCAGTACATTGTCGGAAAATTCATCAAGCAACCAGGGAGATCAGTTAGGCAGGTGCACTGCCAAACATGGCAGCATTTAGAATGAGGAAACATCGAGATTTTTAAAAGCAAGTCGGGGAACTTATTATCCCGATTGACTTACACCGAGGTGAGATAATTTTAGGAAAGTGAAAGACAAAATAAAAATGTGATATTGCTCTAAGAATTGTGAGTCTCCCGCCTGAATAGAGGGTGATTGCAAGTAAGCACTGTCATACCATGACCAGTGCTTCGTTATTATATCCTAAAAAAGAGTTCTATCAGTGCCCTTAGAGAACAATCATGGTTTTCAATTACTTGGGCCAAGTCTGCACACACGCAGAACTGTAGGTGGTTATGCCACACTCAACCCCTAAAGGGCCAACAGTAAGTTTCACTTTGATCCTTGGCATCACCGGCCAGTGTTCCCGCTCCCTAACGGTGCTACTAAAATTGCGTTTTATAGCCCGTGGGAAGCAAAGTGCCTGGCCAATAGAACAAGAGATGACCGGGAAAAAAGGTGCATCGATCAGGGAGGGTCCGTGGAGAAGGCTAATAAGTGCAGTCTCATGTGGGAAGAGCTAGAAATGCAGTGTGGTCTAAATACAGATATTTATGGCCGGTGCTCAGACCCGGCCCACTTAAAGCCCTGTTCTTACTGATCTGTGTGCCCTCTAACTTTTCTCTAAAAAGAACTTTATGCATTCATTTGACATAAATGACTAGCACATTTTACTCTGGCCACATCCCTGACTTTAAACATGTCTTCACTTTAAGTGTCCTCCAGATGGTTGGTGGAAGCATGTCGCAGAAAGAAAGCAAACACCAGAAATGGGTATCGATTTCATTTATACCAACCAGCATAACTCCTCAAAATTATTATGTTTCTAATCAAACAGTGAAATCCCCCAGGTTGAAGAAACTGACGAGTACAACATCTGCACGTCTATTACACCGACTGACCTGCCTGTTGAGCAATGCAGAGTGTGAGGCATTTCAGAGGTGTTTTTACGTTTTGAAAGAGAGGGCTGGTAATCACTAAAATATGTTTGGAACTATAATCTCCCACCGTCATGCAGTAACGACCATGGCATGCAAGGGAATTTTTTCTGATCTGATTGGCCACTCTTTCGGCCAATGATATTACAGTAAGTCATGGTAACGACTCCTATATCGAAGCAGTATTCTTGGTTATCCTGCTAAGGAGCTAACCTGACTGCATGCTGTGCCAATTGTATGAATGATGAATCTGTTGTGTTTAGGTGCCTGATCGCAGAGAATTGTTCTTGGAAATCAATGGGCTTTCTTTATATTATTTCCTTGCACCTGCTCTGTTTTTGAAAGTGTTGTCTGCAAAGAGCAAAGTGTGGATTTTGCTTTGCCATTTCGTTCTTCTTTCCCATCTTCAACACTTCAGATTTTCCCTAGAGCTGGCTGTCTGGTGTGTAAAAAAAAAAAGGTAACGTGTTGGCTGGTCACACAAAGGGATAGCATGCTACGCCGTTTTTCTAAAACACGACAATAGTAGTGTTTACAGAAACATAAACCCCTCAGAAATATCAATTAAGGGTGTTAATAAGTGCGATAAAGAATCAAGGGACAGTGAAAGAACCGAAGGGAACAAAACAGGCGTGGAAACATCGAGAAGCAAAGGAAACAAAAAAAATACAAGGGCTAAAAGAGAATCAAAGAACAGAAAAAGACTTGGATAACAACAGATTCTAAGCGGAAAAATAAATGAATAGGAAAAGAATCTAAGGTGACAACGACGGAAGATTAAAATAAGAGAAAAGAAAGAATAGAAAGAACAAACTAAAACTGGAGAGAAAGTCGTTCAATGGTGATAGAAAGAACTGGCCAGAAAATTAATTGAAGAAGAGGAAATAAATCAAAGGAGAAAAGAAAGTAAAATAAAAGAATGAAAAAGGTGAAAAGGAACCCAAACCTTGCTTGGTAAAAGAATGAAAAGAAGGAGAAAAAATGTCTTTTAGTCCAATGGGCATTTCGAGCCTGATCTACAGCGTGCACAAAGGTCCGCGGCCTCAGGATCTAGCCTGGCAATTCCAGCTACAGCAAAATAAGTTTGGTGCAAAGAAAAAAAAAGAAAACGGACTACCTCTGCGAGGCCCGAAAATAAAGCCAGATAGAGACCCGGTTCGAGGCCCCCTGAAAATAACTGCCGGTGCTCGGACCCAGACAGACCCGGCCCACTTGAAGCCCTGGACATAAGCAGTTAATAGTATATACTTTAGGTCAATGACTGGAAATGCGGAGAAAGATAGCAAGCCCTTGTCAAAACCAACGAGTAACTCAACCCCCTTGGAAACACATGCACAATCAAACCGAAAACTAGAAGAAAACAAGCAGAAACAATTAACAGCACAAGGGGAAAGGTTAAAACCTACCCAGGCTCTGCGTCACTCAGTTCAGTGAAGACTTCAGAATATGTTTCAAGGCTGGCAAAAACAGGAGAGCACGCAAGAAAGCATCATTGGTACAACTGCTCATGTGCCATGGACATCGCCAGCAGATCATGGGACTGCCACATGCCTTTGAGGGACAATGACTTCATATGGACGTCGTTTCCTACGGTATGTACAACAAAACACTCTCGTGTAAAGGGCGTGGGTAAAAGCTTTGGTTTTTAATAGAAGGGCCCAGGCTCAATGAGTTATTGTTTATCTGAAACCAAGCTACTTCCACATCATTCCCTGTTCGCTGGCTCTCCACAAAACATTTCCTTCATGGATACGAACAGGCTCCTTGCATCTAAGGAGACAGGCTTTGGAAAACGCGCACAGAATCTATGAACACTTATGTTGCATTAGAAAACGAACGGAGGAAAGGTGCACGAAGCAGGTAGAGGGATGCAAATAAACAACTTCAGTTTAGTGTTTTAGGTTTCGCCGGCAAAGCACTTGCGCTGTGCTTGCAAAATCTCTTGTAGTGAAAAAAAAAAATAAAAAAAAATCTTAAAAGAGGCTCAGGACCCGCCCTTTACTTACCATAGGCTGGCTCCCACATCACTTTACTTACTACTGGCTGGCTCCTCCATCACTCATTTCCTTTCTGGCCAGAGCCCCTCCTCGCCACCGTCGTCATGGCGTGGAGCCTGGACCAAGTACTGCTTCAAGTGGCCTGTGTCCTTCCACTGCAAGCTCTTGCAGGCACTTTTTTTTATTAACCACCAACATGCATTGGTGGCATGCACTATGCACATGTCTGCTCTGTATTACTCAGAGGGCGGCAGATTTCTTGAATGTACTGCAGCACTGCACAGGTGTAGTGGAAGAGGCAACACTTTGATTGGACATTATAATTCACCAGGGGTTCAGTTTGATCATGTAGTAATGTGATTAGCCCGTGCGCGCACCTTCTTTCTCTCGTCAGAGGACATGCGCTAACCAGCTTCGATGTACACAGTGAAAGCCCAGAGTTTGTGCTGGCCGAACCAGAAGAATGGGTATTCTCAGGCAGGAGCGTGTCTAGAAAATCATGCGGTGGCATGTTCTAATCCAATGTCACAATTGCATAAACCTGCGATTGACTACGCTATGATACAATCCGTGGCAGTTTAAAAATGTAGGGGGCTAGGAGCAATATATATGTATACACTGCGCAGGGCAGCAGACAAATTGCAATGCAGAACGTGTAAAACCAATAAAGAAGTAATGTTTTAGGCTGTATGTTACACATCAGGACAGCATGTTCTAGTTCGCGCTGTTCTCTGTTAATTTTTTGAATTCATAAACTCTGATTTATTTTCCTCTTGTAATATAATAACTCATGTACCTGCACGCAATATTTATTGCACAGGTTAGTCTAGCAAATTATGTTACTTCTTCCCATCCCCTGTGTTCTGCGACCCCACCAAGCCTTCGTCGAGCAGTCGGTTTTGTGCGCACAAATAGCGCTGGAACTGGAAACAATCATTGGCAAAGCCAATCGGATTCGCCCATGCAAGGTCTATTGACTTTGTCAATGTTTTTATACAAGTTACACAGCAGTTGAACTTCTGTGCAACACGGCTTAAAGTTTTTTTAAAAACGGTATGATGCAGTAACAATAAAAAGAACTATGTCGTGGCCAGAACTGATCATATACATTTTTTTTTAGCAGCCTTTAAGCCACGGAACAAACATTGACAAAGACAATAGTTGCCAATGCGGTTTCCGGATAATCGGGGGTAGGGTAAAAGGAGGGTGTGTGAGGAAGGATGCCACATGCTGAGAAGGTTATGGGATATCGCATAGCTTTAGTAATGTTTATCATTTATATTTTCTTCTGAATAAACCCAATGTAAAGAAAACAGTCCAATACAAACTAAATTGCATGCCAAGCTGTTGAAAAACAATGGTTACAGAAGAGAGGGTAAGGGATAAGTTAGGAGTTTAAAAGCTTTAATGGAAAAAAGTGTGGGGGGGGGGGGGTTCAGGGCATTCTATACCAGAAAATGTTTAGTATACAATAACAAAACACTAACCTGGACCACTTACATTAGAGAGGGGTGAAAAGACCACACCCTCTCTTCCCAGCGCTTCTTCCTTCATCGAGTTCTCAGAATCCGCTTTTCCACCCATAAAGAGTAGGACATCAACTAAGAGTCAAATGAAGGAGTAATAATCTTTACACAGGCTTTATATTAAAAAAATAAAATTAACACACACACACGCACAACACAGCAGCAACCACAACATTACTAGAAAACACTTAGCCTTCCATTCTACCTCTTCTATTTCTTCACAACGGGACTACCATACTAATTTGAACAACATTGGAAGGGTACATTTGGCATACTTGGATACAAGAAAATGACATCCTCTACTAAAGGTTTCTTGCATTGCTAAATTCTTAACGAAATTACAAAAATCGTGGCTTAAAAGATACTGGGCAGAAATCGAACACTCATCAAATTAACTCACTGAATGAGTTACAAATTTCCAACAAGGATTATGTTGCGTGGGAATGGTAAACAAGGGTGTGCCAACAAACATTACAGGCATGGGTACACTCAATTATGTCAGAATATTTTATAACTCGTAGACACAGATATGTATTTATATACTAAATAAAATCAAAGATAACGGTTAATAAGGAGGATAACTGACTAGCTAATCAATTGAAATATGATAAAAAAGGGTTGAAAATTAAGTTCTTTCTCTATTATTCTCAATATATAGGAATACACATTTTAAACTGAATATCGTAATAGAACCACTATATTCGTGATAGAAACACGAAATATTTGCAAATTAGAACTGTGTCAAGGAGAAAGAAAAACATTTAACAAAGGCCAGTCAACATTGAACCTCTATTTAAATGGAGAGGGGAGCGAAGATCATGGTGACAATGATTCGGGGCGGTAAGGATTAGAAAGAGTGACAGTGCTTTGCAAATAACAAGCTCAGAAAGAATAAAACAGGATTCAATTAGCACGAGTTACATAATATCTGAATGCACATCACATAAAAGTAACACACACAACTGCCACTAATATGATTGATGCTGTGCTATAAGTTTCCACATAACAGTAGATGCACGTGCCACTCATAAAACATGCACATCCAAAAGAATGCAGCTTAATATAAAGTATATACGCAACATAAGACCTAATAATTAGCAATCTGTCTGAGCAGAGGATCCACTCCATGAGATGCTACTATCTTGACGTGATGACATCATATCCATATCACACAAAAAGCACCCTCACGGACCAAGATAAGACTCAATAATGGAGAAAAACTCATCTTTTGAAACATCATCTGAATCTACTGATGGCCAAGAATAAAACTAAAAAGATGGTGTTTTGGCAGAAAGGAGGACTCAAGAGATTACAGTGCACTTTGTCGATTGGCAGATCAATGTCCGTATGAGCGTCAAACAGCTTTTCACGAAAGTGAGCAGCCCTTCGGTGCAACTTCGGCTCTTGAGGTTTACACCGGTTTAGAACCGTAATCAAGATTGGCCCCTGACGAAGGGACTGGGAAGTCCCGGAATGCATTGGGCTTCGTCATTAACAAGCTGTTGACAATTTGAACATTTGTAACCTTTAGTCATTGAATGCCATGACATATTATGTTATATGAATGTAACAATGCACTTGTTTTTGCATAATTTGAGAAACTACAACAACAATGTATTGTCGTTGATTTAAGTTTTCTTTATTGTGAAGTACATTGAAAATTCTAATGTATGTTGCTAAACCCAAAAAGTGTTTAAAATAAATTAAATTAAGGAAGGTTGCCTTCAGTGAATTGTGCGCAGCGTATCCGGGTACTAGTAGTTGGTTTAACACATTGCAAGCTCACACACGTACCGATAGGGTGTGTTTCGCTGCTGCACCATCATTACAAAAGAGGTCATTTGATAAGTTGGCCAATATTGTTTAAACAGGAGTGCACTCCCAAACCCATAAGTTACGAGAATAAAACTACACACAAGGAACATAGCAGCAGAATAAGTATACTAAGAAAGTTTAAAAAAAAACAAATGTTCATGGGATGGATAGGCTCATAGGAGGATCGCAAATACAGCATGGTGGGTTCGATTCTATAAGTCTCCATTGTAGTGTATTCTACAATGGATCACCACCACCTCTTCTCTGCAAACATAATGCCTGTTCCATGGATTGACCGTTTTCCCTCATCACTGATATTTGAAAGTTATACAGGCTTTTATTTAATTTAAAATCTGAAAGAACTGTAATCACTACCACAAGCGAGTGGCAGAAAGCTATATAAAAATCAATCAACGGAGTACCATACTTGCACAAGTGCACAATTGAAATACTTGACACTGACTGTAGTGCTCATATCTTTAGGCTACTGAAGTCAACCACCTAGCCTCAATGTCCTGACAGATACTCCATACGTAGTTAAGCAATAAGTGGGGTGAAAACTGTCCATGGACGTCAATTGGGGGTCACAGTTGTGACCCCTAGCTTGCCCCTTGAAACCCTTGGCACTACCTTTGTGACCCCTGGCCTCAGAGGTGGCAAAATCAGTGCCAAGAACACAAAGGTGTCTAGCATTATCAGAGCCAGGCTCTAATATTGTTATCTGCTCATTTTTATAACATTAATAGTGAATAATAGTTTATTGTTCACTATTAGTGTAATTAAAAGCGGAGCAGCAAGATCTGGACCTTCTCTGGCATAGGAGGTAAGAAAAATAAAAGGCTTTAAATGTATGTTGGGGTGCATGAATGTGGGTGAGATTGAGTTTGTTATGAGAGAGCGTGTATGTGTGAGCATCCCTCTGCTGGATTCAGCCTTACTGGATTCTATCATGGCTAAAGTAACCTCAGGCTCACCCTCCGACCCAGCCCCCCTCAATCTCTTAAATTAGTCGCAAACTCTCTCCGCCCCGCAATACTTGATCACTTAAATTCATCTATTCTCTCCGGCACTGTCCCCCCTGCTTGGAAATGCGCCCTGGTCAAAGCTCTTTTAAAAAACCTAATCTAGACCAGACCAACCTAGCCAACTTCCGCCCCATCTCCCTTCTTCCCTGGATGAGTAAAGTGCTAGAAAAACACAAACTCCTTCCTGGTTGAGTACCTGGAATAGAACGCCCTCCTCCACCACTCCCAAACTGGCTTTCGCCCTCAGTTAGGGACCGAGACGGCCCTTCTCGCGGTAACTGAGCAGGCCAGAAGGATACTAGACCAGGGAGGTACTGCCGCAATCATCCTCCTGGACCTCAGTGCCGCTTTCAACACTGTCAACCACAACACCCTGATCCTCCGTCTTAAGAGCTTAGGAGTATCCGGAACTGCACTAACATGGTTCCAGAACTTCCTCAGTGACCGCTTCTTCCAGGTGTCCGAAGGAGATGTTGTCTCCAACCGGTTGCCGCTCAGTTGTGGGGTACCCCAGGGCTCCTCCTTAAGCCCCACACTGTTTAACATCTACATGAGACCCCTGGCAGAGATTGTCCATCCCTTTGGCATAAAGATCATTACCTATGGAGAGGACACACAACTCGTGGTGGCCCTAAATCACCCCGAGCGGTCATCTAGCACCCTAGGTCCTTCCCTAGAGGAGGTCGCCAGGTGGATGGAACTCTCCTGCCTCAAACTGAACGGAGATAAAACTGAGCTCTTGCTTCTCTGCAACTCTCCCTCCTTCAATCCTGCACTGCTATGGCCTCCCTGTCTCGGTCCGGTACCAGAACCAAAAGATCAGATCAAGAGCCTTGGCATGTGGCTTGACCGCTCCCTTAGCTTTAACCATCATGCCACCAAGCTCTCAGCCTCCTGCTTTGGCCTGTTGAGGATGCTCTGTAAGATCCTCCCTCTTCTCCCATTCCAGGCGAGAAGAATCCTGGTTCAGGCCCTTATCCTCTCTCACCTGGATTATGGAAAAGCCCTTTATCTGGGAGTCCCTCTATCCACCACCTATAAGCTCCAGATTATCCAAAACTGCGCTGCCCGTCTGCTTCTTCAGATCCCCCGCAGACATTCTGCCAAACCAGCATTAAAGAACCTCCATTGGCTCCCCGTCAGGGCAAGGATCCTGTTTAAAGCCATGTGCCTGGCACACAAGGCCTTCTGGAAGTGTGGCCCTGCTATCTCCCGATCCCTAGTCACTACCTATCATCCAACCAGGAATCTCTGCTCAAACTTCACCTTCTCTGCCGTCACTCCTAGAATACGGCGAGCCAGATGGGGCGGGCGCTCCTCCTTCAATGCTGCCAACTCCTGGAATGCTCTCCCTCTGCAGCTGCGGAGAGAGCCCAACCTGCTAGCATTTCGAAAACTCTTGAAAACCCATATTTTCAACATCCCTTTCTAACACCTGCTTCTGGCCTGCTTGACCCGTCCACAGCGCTGGGAGGCCTCAGGGTAGCCATGCGCTATACAAGTTTCATTTCATTCATTCATTCCTGTATGTTTGCATGTGAGATTGTGTGTGTGTGTGTGTGTGTGTGTGTGTGTTTCAAAATGAGTGAGTAAATACAAGTCAATCAGAGAGAGTATGAATGAGTGATTCAGGGTGAGAGTGAGTGCAAGACACTAGGTGAAAAGTAATGAGTGCAACTGAGTGCTAACGAGAGAATGAGTGTAAGTGAACCTGTGTTGTTATGCTTGCAAATCCGCTGTTGGACTCGGCATGCTTCTTGGCGTATAGATGTACCCTAAAGCAAAATGTTGGCACTGGCATTGCGGAGACAATACTTGCATACGGGACACTCTCAGCAAAATGTTAGTGCTGGCACAATGTATGTAAATTATGGCATGGGGCACCCATGAAAAAATCCCAGCGCTGGCCTACTGGAGGAAATCCTTGGCATATGGGAAGACAACTGTTGCAATGTCATGGGACCATCCATGACAAAATGTGGTCCACAACATAATAGACATAGCCATAGTGCAAGAGAAGCAGTACTAGGAACATTCTGGCAAGGGCATATTGTATGTAATGTTTGAGCAAAAGGGTCCACTATAGCAAAATGCTAGTCCTATCAATGGAGGTCATTTTTGATGTAAGCGGGCACCCATAGGACATTAAAAAAAATAATTGGGTGAACTCATGTGGACTGTCAGGGTTCATTAGCTATGCATGCCATGAAAGGACTTGAATATTTACGGCTATTCTCCCCTAGAAGATATAGAATATCAATTGTGCAATTATTATGAACCTTCAGCAATGTTAAATACTGTGATCTCAACAGGATTAGGGCCATGTGACATCACTTCTTGGGACGATTAAGGGTAAAAGGTCAAACAATGTCAGATCCTGTGACATCATTAAGGTCAAATATGTCACTTTCGCTACCTCTGGGATTTTGGAGCACCAACGACCACGAAAACGGTGAAGAAACAAATAACAATGTTGTAACCTATGACAGAGGAGACACGAACAGGACAAAAACCCAAGACTCCCCTGAGCCCCCTCTAATGTTACTACAAAATTCAGGTCACCATCTGGAGTACAAACAAACCATTAGCTGTTAGAATTGCGCTAACATCATTGTTTTGAGTTAATCAAATACAATGTGTACTGCTCTTGAAACATCAATGAATACATTGCAACGTATCTGTCCACAAGCACACCATTTTTGAATCACTCTTGTGGTGATGGTTGTTTGCATGTTAATATACACATATGAATGGTGTTGGAAAAAAGATGTGAAAAATGTCAAAAGAACTTGTGTGATGTTCGTATTGTTTCACTCCCAAAAATCTATATAAAAATGTCTTACTGCCACACTAGGTTGTCAATGGCTATGAAGTCAGATAAGGGTTATCATATGTACTAAGACTGATGCATCACATTAATACAGACTGAAATCACTTTGAAAAGCTTTATTTGATCCACACCCCTAAGGGGTCTCAAACACTACATGAAAGCTCAGCGTAAGTGACAGTGCTTAGGAAACTCGAGATTAGACAACAAAAATAAAAGATCACAATTAGATTAAGACTTAGTTAGTTCTTCAAGTGAACATTAACTACCATAACATCTCATACTTTGCAGTGGTGTCTTCAGTCAGAGGAAACGTTTTACATAGAACACTTCAACTATAAAAGGCTGTCTGCCAGTGTTCAATATTGGGATGCCTCAATTTACCCTGCATGAGTCGTTGCTCAAAACTTTCCATAGGCATTACCATAATTAAACATGTTCAACATGTCAAATAACTTTAACTTTGTGTGCCCTACTCCTGTAAACGGGCTCAAGTAGATGAATGCCAACAGAATCGAACCAGTGAGGTATTGGCGGCAATAAGGAATTATGATGTGGTCAAGGTACATAGAAAGGTAAGCTCACTTGGAAACTGGGCAGTAAGTATGATACCAGTGGTTAGGGAATAGAAGACAATAGTAATCTGAGAAGAACAAACTATTTTTCAGACTTCAGTCAGATGTTACAATTCCAAAAGATGACAAATAGATACTGGATGCAGAGAACTAGAAAGTCATGTTCAACTAAGTCTTAAAATCCATAATTAGACACAGGCTTTCTTTTCTAGGGTACTCACAATTGGTACATCATAGATCCAATCCATCGAGGGGATTGTGAATTTATTTTAATGCCACAGGTCCCTCCTTTCCTGTTTTCCCCAGTGTGGTGGACTCATCCTTTCACACAGACCTATCATCCACCATGTTTTCAAAGTCCTTGTGTCTTTGCATAGTGGGTGATTGGTGATACCGACTCCTGAGGCAAGCTGTGTCAAGTTGTAGAAACGGAAGGTAGCAGGGTAATATTGTTGTGAAGTTCATAATCAGTTCTGTGCGCAAAAGGGACTAGAGGACGGAGGTGGACTGGAACTCCCCGTCCAGAAGATCATGAAGTGCGTCCTATGGATGAGTACGTGATCTAAGGCTCCAATGCAGCTTGCACCAGGATGCCAATAGTAAGCAGTGTGACTCAAAACCGGAAGCAGCTGGTCTCGGTCTTCTCCAATATACAATGTCTCGCAGACTGAGTAGTAATCACTGGCCTAGAGTAGGCACATACATCAACAGACCAGAGTCTTTGCAAACTGGAAAGTCCAGATAAGGACTGCTACTGTGATCCCCAACTCAGACACGAGCACTAGATTTTTTAATCATGCATTATGTAGACAGGCTCCTTGTGGAAGAACACAGCTTATAAGTTAGACTATGTACAATGTTGGTGAGTCTTTCGTCTAGAGATATGTACTCATTCTTTTTGATATGTCGTGGTTGCTCCTTTTCTTCATCAAAGTGGATCACTTGATGAGTCATAACCCTATGTCTTGCAATTACTGAAATGTACCATGCAGCAGTTCATCCTCACCAAAGAACTTTTTACTTAAGGGTGATAAATACATAACTATACACAACAGCTGTAAGTCAAATCTAGCTTGCTAGTTTCACTATTTGCCTCAACACTTAAGGTTCCGATTGGTCGTGGGGGCATGGCCCGGTGCGCAGCGAAGATGGTAGCTCTCCCTTAAGCTCCACAGAGCCTCCTGGGTGCACGTCGGACCAGATGACCACTGAAAATAAAAAGATCTACATGAGGCTGAATATGTGGTGATCAAGGGGGAGTGACTGCAGGCCATCAAACTTCACTAGCTCCTGCTTAATCGGTCCAATATCCCTGTGGTGGGCTGGCTAAGATGGCAGCACTGGTCTGTTTCCTTACAACGGTGACTAATGCATGCCGCAATGGGCGGACTGAAGAATTCCACGGTCTGCCTACTGGACTTTAGGACGTCTAAGGATCTCTGAAGGGCATCAATGGTCAAGTGGCAGTAAGAACGCAGCGCTTACCCATTAAGGCTCTGCTCACCCGATGCAATCTGCATCTCCAAGCAGGCGCACCCATTTTGGCACCAAAACAGTGCCCAGTTCATGCGCATGTATTTGAAGTCTTTCAAAGTTAATCACCATGCCTGGGGTGAGATCCACCAACATAACAATGTTTCCACTGCTTGGCCTCCAATCCTCGAGGATCCTGTGAGAATCCTATCACAGATTATACAAGTGCTCTCACCCTATCACAAAATGGCAGCGACTGTGTGGCCTGAGACCCTGAATTCCTGTGATGCACTTCTTCACCCCGGAGGCTCTGCCTAGGGGCGGATTGGCGTCTTTGGGGCACTTGCTAAGAACATGTTAGATGTCTCTTCTATGCTGTCTCCAACAATGGACCGCTGATCTCCCAAGTTTTAGTGATGGTCCGGTTCAAGCAGTATATGTCCCTAATTTGCCCCCAAAATGGCGGTGACTATTTGGTCCCAGATCCTCTAACCCTAAGCGCTGTCCATATATACCCATTGAGTGTCTGACGAGGGGCAGATTATACTACACCATACTGGACCAACTGTGTGCTCTGTGGATCAACTGTGTGGCTTAGTCGCAGCAGCCATGTAAATATTTTGCTAAATGCCCACATCCCCAGAATCAATTGGGTGCTGGTGTTGTGATCCTACGCCTACTAATGATGTGTGCCAAAACTGCATACCAGCATAGTCTCTCTCCTCTCTACAGGGTGCCAGGCACTTCATACGTGCAGAGGTTGGGGATTGTGTTCGGGACTGTGCCTTAACTCTGTAGGTGCTGCAGTTTAACCAATGGGGGACACTCTGCAGTGTAAGCTCCACGCTGTGTCACCAATTCTAAATCCAAAGTCACAGGAAGAGCACTCATCAGGGACGAGGCCCAGTGAAGAGATCCAAAATATGCGGGCCCTACATCAGCACCCACACATACCAGCAACACCATATTCAGTGATCAAAATCTCCACAGGGAGCATCTTCACCAGTTAATAGTCCCAGGCGTGCATGGGAATATCCAAGTGTCCCTCGCCTAGCTGAGATAAACTTAAAGGTGGAGAGTCCCAGCTAAGGCATCACGTTCTACATCCTGGTGTGGGACACCGGCATGCTTTGAAGGACTGATACAAATATATGGTCTAGTCCACAGTACCACACTTCCGCAAACGGATCAGCAGAATATTGCCACAAAATGTCAGACACCAGAGACAGAAACATGAAGGAAAGAAATACCATTGCGAACCTAACGCGCTCCAAATGGTCAAACCCCATTCTGGAGTCACTGGTGAAGGGTAGTCCTGATTCCTCTTCTACCTTAGAGGCAATACTCCTCAAATTTAATTCCGTACACGTCATATCTCAGAGTACTAAAACAAATAAGGACTTGCTCCAGGTTCAAATGGCTGGGATCCGCAAGGACATAACAATAAGAATTTATAATGCCGATACAAGAATAAGTACGGTGGAAGACTATACTAATGTTCAAAACCAATACAACGAGGGGAACCCCTGTAACGTGAATGCAGGTAGAGATTCAGGGGAAAAGGCAAAATGGATACAAAGAAAGGGTCTCTACCTATGATTTTCCAAACGTACAATGTATCGTTTTAAATAGATCAACACTAGGACTAAGACGAAAGGAAGGAACAAATTATTAAATCAGAACATAATCAGAAAACAAATTTATAAGTGTAATAATTTTTTTCAATTTTTTTAATTAAATCAATTTCAAACAAATGAATTCAGTGCATAGACTGATAAATAATTAATACAAAAGAGTTTTCAGAATAACAATGAAGGTACTAAACAAGGTCCCAGGTGTACTCAAATACTCAACGACTTACACATTCATACCGGGATCAATCCACAACATCAGCACTCAAAACACACATTCACATATAAAAGGAATACTCAATTAATGAACAGGGCTCAATATGTACACAAAATCATATGAACATTCAAAATCGTATTAGGCGACATATGTTCAAATTTGAGGAATTGGAACTTGGGTGGGCCACATGTAGACGCCGACGCGCGTTTCGGTGAAAGCACCGAAATGTTGGTGCCACCTTCCTCAGGGCGGACAGAACCAAGGTCTTAATATAAGTATGTGCTGGGACCTATCAGAAAGTAATAATAATATTATATTAGGTACTTTAATAACATTGCTTATCCGAGTCAAAAACATATGTTAACCAAAGTCATTAGTCGTTGGTGTTGACAGTACAACTGGCGATAACTAGAAATGTTGATCCCTACGCAGAGGGATGATTGATAAATGGTGGGTACACTAGATAAACCACAACACATAATCAAAGGGAAAGAAAGTGTTCTTTTTCTGACGAAAAAAAGGGGGGAGAGAGAGCTAAAAAGAGGGGGGATAAAAGAGAAGGAGGGGAAAGAAAAGGAGAGAGAGAGGGGAGGGGAAAGAAAGAGAGAGGGGCATCAGGGGTCATTTGCGCTCACCTGTAAAATCACATACAAAATAAATGCAGGATAGCTCAGGTAGGAGTCAATCAATGCGTTAGCTGGAATACTTCTGCCAAAGGAAACATACAAAAAAAGAACAAAATCATGAAAGAAAACCACAAAATTGGGCGCACAGGCCTTAGAGAATTCAAACTGTCAGAGCAGGTCATTATGGTGAAGATTCAAAGGGTCTACAGTCTTTAGGTACGGTGCAATAAATAAGTAAATAAACGATGCGATTTAAAATGTCTGAAAAAAAATGCATCTAGGCTTCAGGGAGCGAGGCGCTGGGGGTCGCGTATAAAATAAAAAGAGTAACGAGACCTAAAATGTAAAGACACTGGCAGAATACAAAAAACTGATGGAAGCGCATAAGTAAAGGCGAGAGTGTAAAAGGTTTACCTAATAATCGAATATGCGCTCTCGGAATCAAGTGCAAGATCCTAATTAAAGGAATTCCGGATGCGAGAAAAAGGTCTGCAGATCCTGCAAGAATTAAGTGACGATAAGAATAAAAGAAACGTGGGTGCATTGCAGACGAAAAGTAAAAGAATAAGAACACAAAATAATATAATCAAGCAGTCTCTACCTGAATAAACTGGGCTTAGAGAGCCTTGGAAGGATGGAATAGCGTCTTCTTCGTGGAATCAACGGGAAAGCTCCTCGTAGTGAGATTGGAACAGGGCTATGAGAATATAAGTGAAAGTATAAACAACAGATAAAGAACGGAACATAGCAGGCGTGCTGGTGAAGAGGAAGAAGGATCGCGTCTATTGGGCGTACCTAGTGAAGCGGGAGTGGGGCCGGAGAGTTGTCGATCCAGAGGGCTCCGAGCAGTAGCAAAAGGTTCAGGAGGAAATCATCAGTCCGGAGAGCAATCGCGCAAAGCAGGCGCTGTTTAAATGAGCCAATAGGCTAACGCGTCAAGGGAGGGACGCGTTGTGCGAGATCCAGAGGGCTCCGAGCAAAAACAAAGAGCTCAGGTGGGAATCATCAGTCCGGAGAGCAACCGCGCAAAGTGGGCGCTGTTTAAATAGGCCAATAGGCTATCGCGTCATGAGAGGGACGCGTTAAACGGGATACGCAAGGGGGAGGGGGAAAGCAGAACAAATCTTTCTGGGAGGAGATACGGGACAAAACAATAAACAAAGGCGTAAGCCCGGTGGTGTGTCAAGGAATATAAATTTAAATACTAATCGAAATAAGAAATGGAAATGTGTGGCATAACGAGGAAGAAGTAATGGGATGCTACAGAGACCAACTATAGATGGAGTACATGTATGGAAGTACATATAATTATACAAATAAAAACACAAATATATAAGAATAATAAAGACAACCAGCTAAGAATTTCAATAGGGAGCATAACAGAAAGGTCTGTCAAAAGCTGCCCAAGATCTAATAGGGTAGGCCAAAAAATAGTAATGGTAACAGAGAAGAAGATGGCGAACGCACATATAGTCTGGCGTCTATATGTAATTTCTTATATAACATTCATGAAACAGAAACACAGTCTGGATAAGATTTAACATATGGCATTTTCCCAAGGGATGGATTCGTTCAGGCCCCTATCCTTGGATTTAAGAACAAAAATCCAGAAGACTTCTCGTTTCCTCCGTACATTATTGCTGTCCGTTCCTCTTTGTACACGGATCTTTTCAAGAATTGTCCAGCGAAGGTCGGTTTCAGAGTGATTCTTTTGGGCCCAATGGTCGACTAAGGGGGCTCCATGTTTGGACCTTCTGATATTGGACTTATGCTCACCTATACGTATCCTTACCTCTCTAGCTGTTTCGCCTACATAGGTGAGAGAGCAGGGGCATTGGATGGCATAAATACAATTGGAAGTCCTGCAGTTGGTCATGTCTTTCATATTGACCTTGTAGTCATTTATGCAGATATTATCGCCAACTATGGCGTGGACGCATGCATGGCAGGTGCCACACTTGTGGTTTCCTTTAATGGGAGCCGATCCCTCGATAGACTTTTGCATCCAATTTCTGGCTTCGGACCTTGTTTAGTACCTTCATTGTTATTCTGAAAACTCTTTTGTATTAATTATTTATCAGTCTATGCACTGAATTCATTTGTTTGAAATTGATTTAATTAAAAAAATTAAAAAAAATTATTACACTTACAAATTTGTTTTCTGATTATGTTCTGATTTAATAATTTGTTCCTTCCTTTCGTCTTAGTCCTAGTGTTGATCTATTTAAAACGATACATTGTATGTTTGGAAAATCATAGGTAGAGACCCTTTCTTTGTTTCCATTATACTAATGTTCAAGCCAAGCACCTGGAAAACCTTGAGCACTCCATTTCCTCACTGAAGAGGGAGCTTACGGTACAGGAGGTCCGTAACCGAAGGAGCAACCTTCGCATCTTCGGATTGCCTGAAGGCATTGAAAACTCTGCCACTTTAGTAACCGATTTTCTAATCACTTGGATCCCAGAAGTTTTCCAAATCTCCTTAAACAAAGACTTTGAGAGAGAAAGAGACCACAGGGTTCTAACTTTTAAACCATAAAACATGTCCTCTCCAAGAACTTTGATCTTTAATCCTCTACGAACCAACAGACGGAGCAAATCCTGGGCATATGAGGAAAGTTTGAATGATCTAATGGCAAAATCTCCATCTCTCTAGACTATTCTAGAGAGACTATCATTCATCGGAAAGGATTTCTGACCCTAAGGAAATGACTCAAAGATATACTATTCTCATTCTCTGGCCCCTCGAAATTCTGAATTATATTCAAAGGGCAGAAAAAAACATTTTTTGACCAGTCAGATCTAGCAGCCGTCCTAGATGACAAATCAGAATAACAGATGGACTCGGAATCTCTTCATGGTACCTCAACGAGCCTTCACAGGGCCTGATCTTGCTGAAAATTATTATGTGCCAACGTCGACATTACTGATATATCCTTTTGTTGTCAGTTGGATCTTTCTTGTTTGAAGATGGCTGTTCTAACTCCAGGTCACAGGGTCTCTCTGGTCTTTGTTAACACGTCTTCCAGTTGTTGGTATGCTCATATGTTTCACTTAACATCGTTAAGCTTGTTTCAAGCTCAGATGTCCAATGCTCACATCGGTTTTGAGGGATGATTTCAGTCATACATTTCGTCACCCACTCAGGATAATAGGTCCAGGAATAGGTCAAACGTCAACTTCTTAGTGAGAACTCCGCATTCACATTGTGGCACAAGGGCCTTCCACTCCATGGTGACCCACCGACACTAGCCTATTGGTGCACTTAAGATCTGGTGAAGTTGCCATACTTTCCTAGACGCACTTCATATATAGATAACACATATATGGGTAGCACACTGAATCACACACGTAGATCTCCTGACTGTGCTATTGGTTCTTGCGATGCTTTTCCAGACAGCCCTGACTAATAGCAGGTCACCAACCATGTACTGCGAGTGGATAACGTACTTAAATCCCTTACCTAAACACATGATACACCCTATAGCTTTAGAGGAGCCTGTTAACACAGAATCATGTAACTTTGTTTTATCGCAGGCCTCAACTTATATCAGGTTGCCCTATCAAGATCTGGTTTGTGACATATGTTAGCTTTTTATGCAATTGTTAAGATATTCAAGCTAAGCCTGCCATGCCCAATGACATGTCCCCCTTCATCACATTCACATTTGTCCATCCCCCATGACTCCTTTCCCTGGCCGGCTTGCTACGCCGGGCATAGCCCTACATCTGTGCTCTGCTACGACTTTCCCCACGCACCAAGTCTCTTACAGACATCCCCTGGTGGAAAGGGGCTCTAACCTGGTTCTGGGCTACCCCTGAGCCCGAGCAGGCCCCCAAAGATCCTCCTTCTCTCACCCTAACACCCCCTTAGTCCCCACCGCCTCCGAGTGAGTTATCTGGTCCCATGAAGGGATACCTAATGTCTCCTAAGGCCTCTTTAGGGGGCCCTTAATCGGGACGCTCACCAGCGACTCATGAAAAGGACCAATGTCCTCACTAAACGCGGTCTCCTTAAATACCAAGGGGTTGAACCATCCAGTTAAGAGAACCAAATAGACCATTGTAAGGAGCTCGTGGGCGACATAGTACTCCTCCCAAAAATTAAGATTGGTTTCACAGAGGCCTTGTTAATGAGGAAAGGCTGGATGTCAGAAGGACTTGCTCTGAAGCTTGCGGGGGAAAAAATGTGGTTCTGATCCTACTCTCCCAAAAATCTAGTCTAACAGTAATCGCATCAGAACATGACACAGATGGCTACTTACTAGCCTGAACATCTGGGCACATGATCTTTACGTCATGAAGATATATGCCCCAAAGTAGACAATCCAATATTCTGGCGTACACATAATAAGAAATTAGCAGGCATCCCAGGGGACTGGAAACCGATAGTGGGTGGGGATTTTAACCTCCCAATGGACCCCATTCTAGATCGCCACTCAGCGTTCGAATTCACAGAACCCCCAGGGCACATAAACAGCTGCTCAACCTGTACTCTTCATACCAACTCCTAGATGTTTGAAGACACAACCCAAAAGGTAACAAGTTTACATTTTTCCTCCTCACCACACTAGTTTTTCCGCATGCTAAGATCCACCCCATCCTCATCTCAGATCATGGTGAAATCTCAATTTCCATTCTTAACCATCCAGATAAAGGAGGCAATTGAATTTGGCGCTTAAACATTGAAATACTATCAAATTAACCAGACATTGTGGATCTACAGAACAAAATAGAACACTTCTTTAGGGAAAAAGAACACTCTGTCAAATCCCTGGTAATTCAATGGGATGAAATTAAATGCGCCATAAGAGGGGAAATCATTAAACGAATGTCCAAAAAAACCTGTGAAATTAGGAGAACACTACAATCCTTAAGCACGGTAATCAAAAATAAGGAGGCAGCATTAAAACATTAACAACAAGTCCATACTTAAGGCTATCAAACTAATAACATATACTTATACCTCTATTGTCAGCAAACTGGCATACCTCGATGAACACACACAAAAATCTAAACAACTTCTATTTCGCAACAGAGCAGGCAAAACGCTTGCCACCACTCTTAAATTTAACAACTTCAACAACGAATCAACACACAATATAGCCCAAGATGGTTCTCAGAAATTTAAAACCAAAGAGATACTAGAGTTCTTTAAAGATTTTTACGTAAAACTTTAGACCCCACAAATGTCATGCGACAAATCAAAGTGCCTAGAGTTCCTTAATTCCCTCCCTACTGCTTCAGTCTCCAACACAGATAGAATGTGCATGAATCAGCCAAAAGAAAAACAGAGGAGATTGTTAAAGCAACAACAGCAATTCGTTTTGTGAAGGCACCTGACCCTGCTGACTTCCCCCATCATTTTCTATAAAATATTCACTACCTCTGTCATCAGGCATCTCAAAAATACCCTTGACCACTTTGCTCTCCAAGGCAAAGTCTCTGCTACGGCTTACGAAACCACAATAGTAGTCATTCCCAAAGAGGGCGAGGATCATTCGGACCCAAAGACTTTTTGTCCCATTTCACTTCTAAATATGGAAGCCAAATTGTGTGCTAAAAACTAGCCAGCAGGTTAGAAAATTGCATACCCAAACGTATTCATAACCCTCAAACGGAATACGTCAGAGGCTGTCTTGCCAGAGACAACATTCACACATTCTGCCATATAATAGAAAAGGCCCGCCTATCCTCACTTCCCACAGCAGCGATCGCACTTGATGCCGAAAAGGCCTTTGATAAAGTCTCTCGACCTTTTCTTCACGCAGTTCTTGAGTCTCATAACCTTGGCAACACATTTATTAACATGGTGATAGCTCTTTATGCGAATCCTAAAGCAAATATTAGGACAAACAGTACTGCCTCCAAATACATCGATCTGCACCAAGGTACAAGACAGGGATGCCCTCTTTCCCCCTTATTCTTCTTACTGGCTATTGGCCCCTTACTTAAATTACTCAATGCTGCTCCTGAAATCAAGGCTCTTCAATTCAGCCCTAAACTATATAAAACCGCACCATACACAGATGACATCCTTATTTTCTAAGAGGCCATCGAAAAATGCAATCTGGAGTATCACCAAAATCATCCACAAGTTTTCAGGGGTTCCTGGATACACTTTAAATAAGGACAAACCGAGGTTTTTCCTCTAAATCAATTGTGCTGTCCCTTACACTTAGGCGATTCAGGATTTAAGTGGCAGCCCAAACATCTTAACTATCTGGGGATTTGGTTCTGCAGTGACCTAACGGAAACACTGAAGTACAATGAAACTCAGACAATTTCTAAAGTTAGAGACCTGCTATCTTCCTGGTCGCCCAAATATATATTGTGGTGGTGTAGGCTTCAAACTCTCAAGTTGCTAAGTCCAATAGTGAATTTAGTGGCTGTCCTGCTACCCCTGAAACTTTCATCCTCCTTTTCCAAAGAAATTGATCAAATAACTTCAAAATTCCATTGAAGTGATAAAATAGCGAGGATCTCATCCATGGCCCTTAGGAAAAGCTTCCCTCTGGGAGGCTGTAATCTACCGAATTTAGAACCTCTACCTATCAGCCTTCCTGGCAGCACAGGGCGCTATCTGGCTAATCCCAGAAACACCCAACACCCCTCGATGGCTGGAGATAGAACACAACATATGTACCCCCTTTAGTACTTCCTCCTTCAT
This sequence comes from Triturus cristatus, assembly GCF_964204655.1. NCBI lineage: Eukaryota > Metazoa > Chordata > Amphibia > Caudata > Salamandridae > Triturus > Triturus cristatus. The sequence goes on from NC_140593.1 coordinate 1,082,331,296, forward strand.
TCCAGAGTCGAAATTTATGCCACTGCATTCCCATCACATACTTACAGACACTGCAAACGCACAAAAACTGCTTGATAAAAGTCTTCCGGAATCTATCCGTTAGTCCAGATGGGCATCATTATGGCACAATCCTAAAATCAATGCAGAAGTCAATGCTAATTTTCACACTTGTGGGCCTCCAAAGGCATCAGGCTAATAAGGGACCTATACGATAACAACAATGATTCATTCCTCTTTTCGGTACTGGCCAAAACATACAACCTCTCCAAACTAGACTTTTACAGTTTCCTAAAGATTAAAGTAAAACTATCAGAGCTTAGCTTTACCAACCACCCGTCTCTACGGACCTAATTTGCTATATGGCAATACTCAGGACATATTGCCTCAAAAATGTACAAGTTCTTATCTGACCCACACCCATTACAAAATTTGATACTACACAAAATTGGATAATCATTTCAACAGAGATGTATTTGATCACATCACTGACTATAACTGGCAAAAAAATTGCAAATCTTCTCTACGCAACAAAATTACCCCACTCTCTTATACAATGAATCTCCTGCATTGGACCCCATCCAGACTGCACAAGTTAAATCTGCGAGAAAATGACAAATGCTGGACTGAAACCAAGAGCCGGGCTCACACCAGCACATGTTCTTTGAATGCCAACTTCTGGACTCAAATTGGCTTCCGATTCAGAACCAGCTGTCAGCTATATTATCACATACCCATAACTCTGAGCTACCCCATGATAGCACTTGGTTTCTGGGCCTCAGCGACCGCTTTGAGTCTTAACGCCAATGATATGGCGCTGCTAGACCTATTTCTGACCATTGCAGTGAAAGTCATTCTTTGCAAATGGAAGTCATTTAATCATCTATCTCATCACACATGGTGCGCAGGGATCTCATTTCTTAGAAATGCACATAGTCTCCAATCCAAACTCCAGTCCACCCCCCCCCACAATCTCAAGTGTAGTATGGAGATTCTTAGACAAATGCATAGAACTAAGTACAAACAGGATAACAGCTCAACCTCTGACAGGTTCCTGAATCTGAACATTAATGCACTCCCAGGTCTCAGATGTACCACTCAACCCCCCCCCCCCCCCCCCCCCGTTCTCTCACATTTGTTTCGCTTAACCACCAAGGCGATACATCATTATGGCACACATCTCATTGCACTACATACTCAATAACTACTAAGTATACAATTCTTCTAGACTCGCTATAGGGGTCGATCTTAGGAGTGTACCCAGAGTCACAGTGTCCTCATATTTGTAACTTGTATGTCATTGTTCTCACTTGATTAACTCGCATCCCTAAACCTCATTGGCATTGCAGATATGAGTGTAAGCAGACCCACAACTCTCTTTATGTAATTTGTATAGTATATGCTTTCCATTATTGATTTGGTGGGCAACCTCTACCTGTATCGTAATGATATGTGCTTGTATGTTTTCTATTAAAACTAATAAAATACTTAGAACATAAAAAAGATTTCGATTGGTCATCTATTGTGTTTCTGTCCATATAGTATGATTAATCCAGTATGTCCATCTTGGGGTTCTTCGTATTTTAAAGACTTTTTTCATGCCAATCCATGGTGGTCTTCTATCAGAACTGTGCTTTACCCTCTGAGCATATCTGGGAAACACCACACATTTAAACATTTCAACCGACCTCCATACATGGGTGCTAACATAAGAGCAATGGCTATCCTAGAAGCTTACAAGGCAAGTCTAACACAAAACGGGCCTTGTGAGTTTTCAAGGCCACAAAGAGACAATACCCTTTCTCAAGGTCACTGCATCTATCATCTCAACGATCAAGAATGTTACTGCCTGGTATCTGGAGTTTCAAAATCGACTGCATGTGTTCTATCCTTTGCACACCAACTTGTCATACATACTCAATCCCCCACCACAATGTGCATTATAGCCCTGAACTTCCAGTCCCTATGAGAGACCACAACTTTCTGTCCTAACTTCCCCAAACCAGGCTTCCTCCCAAATGTTCAACTCTTTTCAACCGATCGCTGTAGGAAACTTTGGTTACTGAAACAATTACCAAATGGATACTACAGCAACACACTACCTCATCTTCCTTTCCAGGTGCCAACCAAAACTCAGAACTTGGCCAGCTACATACGATTCATTTTACATGTTTTGTTAGATTTGAAGAGATCCTTTTGAACACTTAATTTATGTGACCATCTATTGATCCAGTTTTCATGCCAAATACAATATCCCAAAGATTAGGAAACCAAGGGGAATTCTAAAATTTAACAATCTATGAGCACTGCTAGCAATTGCATTTGATACACAAAAGCACCTCTCTCAACCGTCAATAATTTCTTCCCCTAGAAGCAAATGAATGTAACACAAGCAGCTGGTGCTCTTAGTATTCTTCCAACTTCAATGCCTGCACCTAAAGTCTACATCATAGGAAGAATCTTGAAACTCCTGAGACCTAACAGATTTAGATCTGCAGTATTCTACACAGGGAATAAGAATAACATTTTTGTTTTAGCAAACTGTAGTGATCTGCTTCTAATGTTGTGCATTTCCCTTGCCCTGGTTCTCTGCCTAGCTATGTGATGTCACGTAGAATGTTGGGAATCTTGGGACTTGAAGGGTGGCAGTTGAAGATGATGGGCTGAGTAGCCAGGAGGCTGCTCCTGGTGGGGCTTACATAAAGACTTACAAAGGAACCTGTATGATACAACTAAGGAATAAACTACAACTTGAAGAGCATGTCTACGAGACTTCTTTTATTCCTACATTGGCGACGAGGATGGGATTATATTTATGTATTTATTTATATTTACAGTATATTTCTTGCTTTATTATGATTGTATTTACTGCATTACATTTTACAGTATTATTATTATTATGACAAAAGAAAGAGTTTTTTCTCAATTCAGTACTGTTGTTATATGGTGTTTATTCTAAGATGTTTATCTTCTTTTCCTACGTTTATAGAATTGTATGCTATTTCATTTTGTTAATATTTAAAGGGGGGAGATATGTAGTGATCTGCTTCTAATGTTGTGCATTTCCCTTGCCCTGGTTCTCTGCCTAGCTATGTGATGTCACGTAGAATGTTGGGACTTGAAGGGTGGCAGTTGAAGATGATGGGCTGAGTAGCCAGGAGGCTGCTCCTGTTGGGGCTTACATAAAGACTTACAAAGGAACCTGTATGATACAACTAAGGAATAAACTACAACTTGAAGAGCATGTCTACAAGACTTCTTTTATTCCTACACAAACCCCACTGCATTCTCAAGAAAAAACAGTTCTTTATCTAGTCACCTCTGCCATTGATTCTCTACCACAGAATAACTGTAATGTTCACACTGACATAAGATCCACCGTCACTGCTAAACAAAGCTACTTTCTTTATATTCGTTCAAGTCCGGGCATCTGCCACAAAATATTAAACTAACATTTACAATTGCAACACAATTAAGCTGCTAATTCTCCTACTGTTTATCCACATATTCCACTGGTCAAACAATAAAACATTTCTTTTAAACTGAAAACACTTCTTGAGCTAACCCTATGTGAAATCCAAACTATAATTCCTGGCATACAAAACGTGTGCTTTGCCACACAATTCCTTGTTTAGAGGGGTCGTATAAATCAATTTGAAACAAGAATACGTAACTAGAGGCTGAAAATAAAAACTGACCACATCATGCAAAATAAACACCTAGTGGTCAAAATCAGCTCATTTCTGGTGAATTGCCATTCTACACATAAACCACTACCTCGTCCTGAACGAAATCCTAGATGACTGACAACTTTTTTTTTTATCTCCACAAGTCAAAGACAATGCCAGGTTTATTATTCAGTGTGCAATTCAGACTGCACAGGTCTCCTCCTCAGTAACTTTCCTGCCTTTGGCATGATGCGTTACACAATCATGTTCTAAACACAGCAAAACTCAATGGTCTATGTTGCCATTTATCTAGTTAACAATCCGTCTTTGTACCCCTACCACTGCAATAAGCAATGTTATGTTATGTTATGTTATGTTATAAAAGCTTGTATAGCGCGCAGCTACCTCCAACGGAAGTGTCCCGGCGCTGTTACCAATCATGTGGACCTGAACAGAAAAAGAAAGGAGCTGTGATCAGTAGGGAGGAGAATCAATGCAAGAGAAAGAGCCAGGTTTTCAAGGCCTTTCGGAACACATTTTCTTTCTCAAGTGCTCTAAGATCCTTTGGCATGGAGTTCCAAATGGTAGGTGCCCGGACAGAAAATGACCGACCACCCATTCTGACCCTTCTAAATTTCGGTACCTTAAGAAGATTCAAATTGTTAGATCTTAGAGATCTGTTTTGTACGTACCTTTGAATTCTAGCTCTGAGATATGGAGGGCCTGTGTTATACAAGGCACGATGGGTTAATACCATTGCCTTAAAAATCACTCTTTTCTTTATGGGTAACCAGTGTAGACTGGCCAGATGAGGGGAAATTCTGTGGCGGACAGGGATATTTCTAATTAACCTGGCTGCTGCATTTTGAATTAGCTGAAGCCTGGCTATCAGATAGTCTGGAAGTCCAATAAATAGACTATTTGCGTAATCCAGACGTGACGTAATGGTGGCATGTACCACCGTTTGACAACAGTCTACAGGCAGAAAATGAAGAAGACGGCGCAACATTCTAAGCTTCCAAAAGCAAACTGCGGAGAGCTGAGCAATGTGATCCTTTCCTGAAAGCTCTGTATCCATCTTAACGCCTAGGTTCCAAGCCATCTTCACTGGGGACGGTGCGGGATTTAAAGTGGTAGGCCACCAACAGTCTGAGGACAGTGGAGAGTGATTATTGAAAAATAGGACCTCCGTCTTTTCTGTGTTCAACTTTAAACAGTTGTCCGACATCCAAGATACTATGTCCAACATACATTTCTTAACACTCAACATCCTTCCCTCATCCTTTTCATGAAACGAGAAAAGGAGCTGAGTGTCATCAGCATAGTTGACAACACGTAGGCCATGTTTCTCAATTATAGGAGCTAAAGGAGCCAAGTAAACATTAAACAATGTTGGGCTCAATGCAGAGCCCTGAGGCACTCCGCATGACAGCATTTTTATTTGTGAAGAGTGCGGACCCAAGACCACCTGTTGCGAGCGTCCCTCCAAAAAAGACTGAAACCACGACAGAACTGCTCCTGATAGACCAATGTTCTTTAGTCTGTGCATTAAGATTTTATGGGACACCGTATCAAATGCCGCAGAAAGATCTAATAACACGAGCATTGCACAGTGTCCTTTGTCCACAGTTTCTCTCAGAATTTCCATAGTCTCCAGGAGCGCGGTCTCAGTGCTAAAAGTGGCTCTGAAACCAGATTGGGAGTCATGCAACAGGTTATTGGAGTCCAAAAATCTTGAGAGTTGCCTCTGTACTTCCTTCTCCAAAACCTTAGCTGGAGCTGCGAGTAAGGATATGGGGCAGTAATTTTTTAATACCAAAGGATCGGCTCCTTCTTTTTTTAAGATGGGCCTAACCAAGGCTTTCTTCCAATCCGCTGGATAGTTTCCAGTTTTCAACGACTGGTTCCAGATAATATTCAGGACCGGATTTAGCCCCTGAGCAAGAGTCTTGTAGAACCTGGCAGGGAGAGGGTCTGCCGGAGAACCTGATTTTACAAGTTCAAGGTCAACCAGAGATTGAATGTCTTCAAAAATGGCAAAATTTGTCCAGGCCAAATTTCCATACCCATTACTCATAATTGACTCCGGTTCTTTGCAAGGAGGAAATGAGGAATATATTTCTGCAATTTTCTCATAAAAAAAAGTTGCCAGATTCTCGCATAAGATTTGAGACACAGGTATAGAACTTAAGGAGGCCCGGGGATTAGTGAAACCTTCTACAATCTTGAAGATTTCTTTATTTGAATTATTTGCCGCTCGAATCTGATCGGCAAAATAATTTCTCATGGCTGACTGCTTAATCCGATGGAAAGTCCTAATGGCGTTTTTATAAATGAGTTTGGCTTCTAAGGAATAATTCCGTCGCCAGACTCTTTCCAGCTTCTTACAAGCACTCTTTCTAGCTTTAAGATCATCGGTAAACCATGGGGCGGAAGGATGATTACGAACAGTATTCCTCAACACCCTTGGAGCATTGTTATCTAGAGTATGGGTTACTTGCTTCTTGAAAACTAGAACATCCTGATTGACGTCCCCCGTCAGGTGGGAAGAAAACATTCCCCAGTTGTGAGTGAAGGTAGTGGGCAACAACTTCCGCCAATCTCTAGTCTCAATCATAGCGTGAGGGCCTGTCTTGAGTTTATAGTTTCTTTTGAAAGAAAAAGGAATAAAATAATGGTCAGACCAGGTAACTTCTTGAGGAAAACTCATTACCAGGGACAGGTCATTTGTAAACACCAGGTCCAACATATGACCTCCTCTGTGAGTCGCACTCTGGACCTTCTGTACAAGATTAAACCCCTGGAACGTACTAATAAGTTTACTGGCGTCCACACTTTCACTATCATCCACATGGAAATTAAAGTCCCCTAAGACCGTGAAAGAGGGGAAATTTAAAATTGAGCTACTAATCCACTCATACAAACCAGTTAAATACCTAACAGGAGATGAGGGTGGTCTATATATAAGTAGGCCAGCCATTATGGGGTAGGAAGGGCAGGAGACATTAAAGGATAAAGCCTCAATGGGACCAAACTCCTCCAACTTCTTGAAGGAGACGTCCCACTTATCCCGTACAATGATCGCTACCCCGCCTCCCACTCGATCCCTAGCTCGATTTGCAGCCACTAGTCTGTATCCAAAAGGAACTGCCAACGCAATATCTGGCTGAGAACTTTCTCTCAGCCAAGTTTCCGTCAGAAAGACTATATCCCAAGCTTCACATTTCATACTTAACCATATATCGTCAGCATGCTTGGGAAGGGACCTACAATTAATATAACCCGCCTTAATACTGTCCCCACCTCTCTGTTCCAGCTGAAGAAAGGGTACAGCTGACTCAGACGGCTTCAACAAAGGTATAAAAGCGAAATTGCAAACCATGCATATCTCTTCCCCCACTTTACCTTTCCTCTTTTTTCTAGTCCCGACAAACAAATTGTGGCGCATAGGGCAGTTGCCCGCCGCGAGGGCTAACAGTTCCTCTCTCGTCCAGGCGATTCCCCCGTTTGGTACAAATTGGACAGCATGGCTAGCGCTAGTCGCGAGCCGGGCGCAGACGGGCTTGCCTCTGGCGCGCCATCGGCGCGCTGCGCACTTGCGTCTCCATCGAAGAAATAGACAGAGGCGCGAAAAGGCTAGAGCGCTAACGTTCAAAAAATGGCGCTGGAAACAGGCAAGTCAGCGCGATCCGATAGCGCGAGAGTAGCCAGGTGAGGATTACAGCACACCCTAAATACTGTTACAACGAACAGCAATACAATTATAAAACATACAATACAATATAAAAAGTTCGATTTTTTTTTAAAAGAGGTGGAAAGGAAAGCCCTTTCGAATGTGCAAAATAAGCAATGTTGCTCTGAAGCAAGGTTCATGTTATATAAATCATACTAGATACATACATAAAGTAAAGTACTGTCATGGACCAAACCACTGCTACTCAAAAACAGAAATCATTCAAAGGCACTCAGACCAAACCATTCTACCGAACATTCCCTTGAACTGAAGAATATAGAGATGATTGGTTGTTAGGTTCAGAATATATGCCCCAAATCCTTGACCTCACGCTCCAGACAGTCCCAAACAGACAGTAAAGACAGTCACCCTGCATACAGAAGTCAGATGCACAGCCATCAGGCAACTGTGCACCTATTCTCTATACTCCCATTTGGCAGTCCAGAGCACCCAACCTTGGAGCTGTCAATCTCCCATAAGCACTGCATTACCCGACCTTTACAGTATGCAGTCTATGTAAAAAAGGCAAGGGGGACATTATCCATACCATCTGTTCTTGCATGGAGATGCTTCAAGAAAGGAGGCAACTGTTAAAAATTCCCTTTAATCAAAGGGGGATTCGGTCAAGGAGGCAGGCAGTATTGGCCTGCTTTGACCCAGCATCACCACAATTGAACATTATATTAGTTAAACTTCTTGAAGTGGCCCGGGCAAAAATGCCAAACTGACACTAAAATCTTTGGGCACCGCAGCCTTAGACCTATTAGTTTTTGCTGGGGGTGATCCAATTAATGTAGGCGTCGGGGACACTTGCACAGGTGGCTACTGTATGTTTAAATTTGTATTTTAACTTGTAAGATAACAGAAGTGTTTTATATTAACAGTATGATGATATTTTATTACGGAGGCCGTATACTTTACATATGGATTTACTTTTGCATGTATTGCATTGGTTTTAAGTAACTTTGCAAATAAACTTCATAAGCACTGCATACCACGGTGTACATCCAAATCAGAAAGCGGGGATAGCAGATTTTAATAACTGAACTGGTGGGTGTTCAAATGTTGCAAATCTCTTCACGGTTCTTATGGCCACCGCTTCAGATGTAGCAGGCAACATTTAGAGCACAAATTTGCCTGTTCAAAACGAATACCCCTCATACAGACAATAGACTCCACAGACGCATATCAATCTACACACTTAGCCAACTCAACTCCATAATAAACATTAGATTGCAGCTATTAAAAAGATTCCAGTTGCGAAAGCCAAGATTTTTTTTGCGAGAATATAGTCACTAGTGTCAGACTTTACTTAAACTGCCTGGGAAGGCAGAAACTGGTGCCAAACTATTTAAAACTGCCTTTCACAGAAGGCAGTTGGATTAGAAGTAATCTGCCAGAATTTGTTGTTTAAAGATTACAAATTTCGTACTGCTCATTTAAGTGACTGGGAGTGCAATGGTTGGAAGTCAAATGACTAGCACTTAAAGATGGTTCCACCTCACTTTGGCTTGTAGAGTGTATTAGTTGGTCTTGCTTGAGAGACTGGGCATTTTATCTAAATATGTAGCTCCAATTCTGTGGCAACATTTGAGCTCTGGCTTCCCTCAAATGAGTGTCACTTCAACTGTGTGACCAAATGCAGCTATGGATTGTACTGCATACTAAAATAATACATGAGATTCTGCAATTCTTACTTAAAAACCTGTCTCTAAATTCTTTATAATCTGCATCTTGTAACGCACCCAGTCGTCAGTTGTCGATTACAAATAAAAGCCGTCAAAACTTCACTGTAACAATGTACCACAGTTGAGTTTCGAAGTCACAATGCCTGCTGCCACGGCCAGCAACCGAGGGGAAAGGCAGGTCCTGTAACAGAACATAAATGAAGCAGCTGTTAGGAGAAAGAAAATGAATGTGGCTTTTCTTATGCCCTACTCTGTTTTTCTAACTGTAGAGTGACAACCAGATAGGAGGTATTTATGACAGTGTGGATTCTTTTTTAACTCCTTCAATAATTATAGAAAAGTTAGAATCTTTATGCATGTTTTTCCCATTCTGAGCTACTGCACTTTTTTTTTATTTAAAAAAGCTTATATTAAACTGCTTCTAATATCTTCATGAAACAAACAGCAAAGCTTAAAGTATTTAATTTTGTGCAAGAGATTATATTTTAAATATTCATGTTTGCAATCATTCTTTCGATTTCATATGAAAGAGCTACATATCAAGGATTTAGGTGGTTTATGGGAAAGGTGTCGACGTGCCATGTATTATAAGGGAAAAAGTACCTCCTGCCGTACATGATAAGGAAATTGCAAGTCATCTTAGAGTTTTAAAACCTTAGAAAGGAACTCTGCATTTGGCCTTGTTCCCCTATTTGGTTCTGGAACTCTCTGGAGACTTGCAATATCCTTATAATGTACAGAAGTGAGTACTTTAGTGGATATATAATGCTAACTACTCCTGATGAGTGCTTTGGGGACAGGTAGTATACTAGTTTGTAGTGTTAATTGTAAGTGTTGCAGTTAGTTATATATTATGCAATACTACTAGAGCTGGTAAACTGATTAGACGCATGCATTTTGTAGGAAAGTTAATAGTCAACTCTTGTTATTGATGCAGGTGCATGTTATTTCACTTCACGTCTCGCATTATACTATCCCAGAGTAGGTTCCATATATGCCAGACATCCACGACCACTAGAATTACACACGCTAGAATTACACAATTTTGTGTCCACGGTGTTTTCCACAAAAATATGGTTTTCCCAGAATACACCATCTGCTACATAATTTGCAGCTTTTACCTAAAAAGTTTTTTTTTTCCTAACTCGGATCAGAATGTATTACAAATGCTACAATGCAACACTGAACACATTACGAAAACTAAGTGCGCAACTTTCAGCGGTCAACTTCATTACTCTGGAAATTAAGTTCTGAATATTCACCTAAATGTTGTTAAAATCCACAATTTAATGACCTGGAGGTCGGGAAAAGAGGTTTGTCTGCAACAGGAAACAGAACCATACATACATATTTACCACTAAAAGAGGGTGGAAAGATTGATTCCAAATTTGTCATGAAATGCAAAATTTATGTTAATTTCATACACAGTTCGCCAAAGAGCAATTAGTTGCGCATACTGACATTTACAAAGTGCTTATCTAGCTGGGCAGCAATGGTGCACTGAGGTGTTGATTCACAATTTTGAATTACACAATTGCATTTCAGATATTTACAATTTTAGACTTGAGGTTAAGGGATATGCCCAGAAGAACACAATTTTCAGTCAGTGGAAAGAGGTTATTCCATAGATTCAACAGTGTGAATGCAGAATAAAAGTGAAACAGATGGTAAGTTTTAAAACGTAACTGGCAACCACAGAAAAGGCACATCTTCTATTACAAAAAGTGTGTACTCACACTTAATTTCTGCTGATGGAAACACCGTATGTGTTTTACACAAACTATTTATTCAGAGAAACCTAGGCCAATGCCAATACATTGGCACTTTTTTGCTTAAGTGGAAAATCAATTTATTAACTGCTGGTGGATATCAATTTGAATAGGGTCTGCTGGCATTGCACATTTGCTTTCAACATAGGACTGGATTCCATTTTGCATTGAAATGTCAAAACAGCTACTGTCAGAGATGTGCCACCTAACTTCTTTACTTGACCATATAACTTAGTCAGCCCTAATGCACAACGTGGCCATCCATTCAAGTATTATTATTCTGCCCTGCATACATCCAATCTCATCTCTTTTTTCAATGTTTATATGTACCTCTTGAGACATACATTAGAGCTAATGACCTGAGTCATCTTAGGTGCGATTGATACTCATCTTTAAGTCAACAGCTCTGAACACAAAGATGCCGGTCACCTAAATTCCATTCACCAATGACCGCTTCAATAACGCAAAACATGAATGCTTATTAGTTGGTCCAGAAAATGTACAGCCTGCAACCTAAAAGACAAGGTTATTTAGTTGCGGCACTACAACTAATCTTTCGAAAGCAGCATATAAGCCAGCTGCTGTCAATTGTTATTTATCCCCTAACTCTCATTGCCTCGCACAGGAAGAAGCGGTAATCTTGTGATATGCCACATTTCGCATACCGAAACGCTTTCAAATGGACACATGAGCCCTAATCCTCCCATACTTGGGAGTATGGCTGCTATCAGTCCCCATAAATTCTAACGTGCATGCTCAGCCACAACCCAACATATAGAGACCAGACAAGTATTTAGCCCTAGGAAATAAAAAACATAAGAACATTACAACCACTGGTTGCCTATTCGGTTACACCACACCGGCCAGAGGCGCAACTAGAGCCAAATTTCGGGGGGAGGGGGGTAAGAAAAAATTCGGGGGGGGGGGCTGAATCTTTAAGCAATAGGCATAGTGGAGCTGCAGGGGCTCTTAGAAGGGGTGAAACAACAGCAAGGCCTCATTAACATGCAAATGGTCTTTTAAAGACCAGTGAAGTGCTCGGGTGCGGCTGTGTGTGTCCCAGGGAAGCTGTTTCGTCCCGGGCTGCCACATACGACGGGGGTGGGGCTGAAGCCCTTTGAGTCCATTGGGTGTTGCGCGCCTGACACCGGCCTACATGGTTAAGCGTGTGGTAGGGCACCGCTCTTATCACAAAAATAAAATCGACAAACTGAATGCCAATTTATTTACACCTTATTCCCCACCTTCACCGAGCCATCCCTAGCGGATTGACGCCCGCGAGATCAGCTTTTAAAATCAGTGGACGCTGTAGGAGTTCGTCACCACAGAGCGTCAGAAATAAACGGCTACGCGTCACAGTACTCTGACACGAAAAGATGCGGTTTACAAGTCCATTACTCGAGGTGCCCAAGTCAGTGTTTTATCTTTGCATTCCAATACTCGTTCTGAAATTATTTGATACAGAGGACTACATAAAGGACCTGTTCACTTAAAATTTAACGAACACCAGAAATGTTCAATTGCGTATATTATTCAGCGCAGTTGGACGGAACACTGCGAGACCTTTACACACACTAAAGTGCCTTTCTGGTCACGATTCCTCATCCATGAGTCAGGCAGTCACATGTATGCTGTACGGTTCCTCCCACCCGTAACAAGATATACGTCCTCTTTCCTCATGACTGGCATATTAGATGTCCCACGGCCCGCCATGCTCTCCACGCCTCTGAAGCAATAAGCTCCTCCCCCTCAGCAAAAAAGGGTCATCGCGTCTGTACACAAACCCACGCAGCTCTCTGGCAGAGACAGGGTTACGTCACGGACGTCGGCCGCCGTAACCTGCCACTGGCTGCTGGAAATATATAGGAAGTGGGTCGCTGAAATGGGAAGAGGGGCTTAAAGTCCACATTGCTCGTTCCACAGAGGAGATACGGCAAGAAACGCAGACGCAGTTCCACGGCGAGAAGCAGAAAGGTAAACTAGCGTCTCAGCGCAGGGGCAGGTCTGCTGCAGTAGACTACCTCGGCGCCCACCTATGAGCAGAGCTGCACTTAAAAGGCAAACCGTCCCTTTACACCCTGTGCACACATGAAAGGCAATTTAGTAATGCACACAATGCAAGGTTTGATTAGCTAAAAAAGACAAGAGAACCACCACAAAGATCTTTATTTACGACGGTGCCAATCCCTACAGCTGTATTACGCCTACTGACTAAAGGTCGCTCAATGGGGAACTTGCCTTGGACCACCGGAAGATCTGTCTGGATGAGCAGTATTGTTTTGTTTTAAGCTAGTTCCCCATAGTTGGGACGTTCGAACGACATTTTCTGTTACTTTGCAGTAATTAAAGTTTTATAAGATTCACGTTCGCTCTTGTACATACTACTTACGAATAAGATCGTTCCAATTCTTTTCTGGGTAGCCGTCCAGAAACCAAAACAGCATTTATAGAGTTGTACGATACTTCAGGCCCTTCACTGAATCATGCAGCCACTCTTGCAAAAGATAAGTTCAGTCGTACATATATTTTTTGCAGCTTGGCAGGTACTGCCCAGAAACTTAATGCAGCTTTCTTGCACTGTAAACCCATGAAGGCTCTGGAGGACATGAGCGTCCCCGGCGCTGTTTGGGGAAACTGCTACCACCTACAACGCTCATTTTGTCATTCTGACAGACCCAACTGTGAGGCATTTCCGCCGTCCAGTTCTAGGACATCAAAGCGGATGCCCAGGTTAATAAGCGGTGTTGTCATCGCGGTTCTCTTGGTTGAGACTGTAAATTTCTGGAAGATCATGGGGCAGACTATCGCTGTCACTTCCACCTTGTTTTTATGTTCATTTCCTTATTTTAGAGATAGTAAACGTTCATTTAATGGTTTTCCTCATACTTCCAATTGATATTTTAAGGACACCTCTTGGTTTTATTCCATCCAGTGTATTCAAATTGTGAGACATTACCAAATAATTAAAACATTTAGAGTTCGAGTAAATACATCCATTTGATTGGAAATTTCAATAGAAAATGGGGGTAGAACTGTTTTATGTCTCCGAAAATCCTTTATCAAGGAACATTTTGGATAAAGACTTCTTTTACTTGCACTATGGGGCATATTATCAAGCCAGGTGATAAAATTATCGCCGCTTTAGCGGCAGAAAACTGCCGCTAAAACGGCGATAATGGGCTTGATAATATGTTCTATGGAATTCCAATTGAAACCCATGTTAGATGTCCTTCCCATGGGATGATAATTTTATCGCCTGGCTTGATAATATGCCCCATTTTAATTCAAATACAGAGTATTGTGCTCAACAAGAGTAAACCACAGGGTTTTCACACACTAAAAAAACAGCCCACTTTTGATGTCCAGGTTACAGCAAACTTCACCGGAGTTAAACAGATATTATTTAAGGTTTTTATTCAGGTATGGGATTTCGCACCCTCAAAAGTCAAGTTTGTTAAAACAAAAATAAATCCAAAGACTCAGTTTCAGTAGGGAATTATTTTCCTCGAGGTTCATCTTAAACAATCAGCGCTCCTCTGCTGTTAAAGCGAAGGCTGATGATCATTTCTTTCAAGTATACCATGTTTACAGTCACTGCGGCTTGAAAGGCAATGCATAGGGTGTTGACGCCTGGAGAGAGTTCATTCCTACTGCAGTGCACGTGCTGTGCAGGCTACTTTATGACAAGGGGCTAAATCCTACGAATGATAAACTTTTAGAATACTTTTTAGGTCGAGTCTGAGTCAGCGCCCATGAGCTGGCTCTGCGAGACTTGTTGTAGTGGGGTATGAAATGGAAACCCTGCCCTCTCTCCGCCCATATTTTTCATTAGCTTTTGTCTGTCCTTGTAAATGCCGGCTTCTGATTCCTTAATGTACTTGTTAGTACCGCCTTGTCTTAATCTGTAACCCCCAATGGCGACCGGCCTCTTTACTTAGGCTGTTATATAGTACGTGTTCTTAAGTCTGTGGGCACAACTTTCTTAAATGAAGTCTGCCACTGGAGTCCGACATGGCAGCGCGGCGCTCTGCCTCCCGCCTGCTGCTGCGCCACAGTGCTCCCTCAAGGTAGTGGGCGCCCTGGGTTGGGAGAGGCTCCCCCAATGCTGTGGAAAGCCGGAGAAACTGCAGGGGGACGAGCCCCTAGGAGAGGAATCACACAGGCTCATCGGACGGATATTCTGCTCTCCTGGAGAGGAGGTGGGGAGCTCAATCCCCACAGGGTCTGTCCCGGAGCATCTTACAGAAGGAACAGTTTGCTTCTTCTGCAGGAGGACAGTGTTGGTGCTGTTGTGTGCAGCTGTGACTATGCATGATTTGCTGTTTGCCCCCACCCCATGCCTGAAGCGCATACTTGTTCGAGTGTCTGCTGTGTGCTCAACGTGACTTAGGCTCTGGTCCTTGTACAAGGAGCTCTCTGCCTGCTGTGATATGTGCTGTCTTGTATACAGTGTGCCAGATCCCCTTCTATCTCCAATTCCGAGTCTAGACCCGCATGAGACTTAACATGCCTACTTTTCTGGCCTCTCATTTTGCCTCCTGTGTCGGGTGCTGATCCTGCCCACTGTGCTTGCTGTCTCACATTCCGTGGTAGGACCTCACTGTGCCTGGTGTGCTCGGTAGCGTCATCTTGTATAGCCCCCCCTCTTCTTGAACCCTTCTGTCTTCCTGTGCTCCTCTGTGTTACGTTCGTCCTCACAGGGCCTTCTCTGGCAACCTCTGCTCTCTCTATCGTACATACTCACCAGTGGCGTAACGTAAAATGACGGAGGTGGGGAGGGGGTGCAGGATGTGAAGAGGGGGCCCGAGTCTCTCGCATACATTAACTGACATACAGCTGAATGGTGGGTACCCCCTTGCACCACAGAGGCTTGACTATGTCCCCGATACTCCCATCAGCGAAGCATCGCTTGGACTCTACTCCATCAGCAGGCTTGCCTCTTCAAAGTACTGAACTTTCCCTCCCCTGGCTCTCGGCCGCCCTCCTTTCATTATCCACTTATTCTCAACGCTAGTCTCTCTGGCTCCCAAATGCCACCCCCCTCCTGGCTTTCATTTACCGCAGTGGTGCATTCTGGGCGTTGTCGTTTTCTTTTAGTTGATTTGAACTATTTGGAAGGTCACTCTGGAAAATAACGATTTGTGAAAAGGAAAGGTCAATATATAATGTGCATGTATTGTGTGTCCGATTAAGGTACATTTAATTGTTAACTGTCCGTGCTGGTTCAAATACCCCTTAGTTCTAATACCATGTACTATAGGTTTTATATAGTAGTACTTGCGTAGGGCAAACCTCTGAGAGCAACAGAACAATGTGATGTGCATTAGAGGCCTCTTTATCTGTACAACACAGCTGCTCTTCCGACTTACTTTATTATTCAGAAAGAGGTTAAATTTCAATTTAGCTTAAGGTACCTGAAGCAGAAATTAGCATGTATACTCTGTGTATAAATGTATAAAAGTTGTAAGGTAGCTCATGTGGTTAATACACTTAGCGCGTACATCTATGTTTAATCTGTTCGCCAAAGGTTTAATTTAAATCCTAATAAAGTAGCTTAAAGGGTTACATCTCTTGCTTCAGTGAACTGTTGTTAACAGGCATATAAATGGATGTGTCCTATCCAGGTTTCTCAGTGGGTTAAGGCATTTGTTGTAGTAATACTTACAGCCTGCCAAGCATACATTTATTTAAGGCACACATTTGCACCGCTGCATTATTTAACTAACTGTGCCATTCTTCCTGGTTAATACCGTTGAGTTTTGTAATAATTTACACCATTCATTAAATGTCAAACAGCAATTTATATGGTATTGTGTACTATGCTAATGGCGATTATTGGTATATTTGCCTACACCAACATACATGGAATATGTGTAAGGACAGGCACGTTAGCGTATTTGTTTCCCCAGATAGGGCTGCCGAGACTGGGGTTGCTGTGTCCGGCAAGAACCCCTTTGGCTGCGACAGTCAGGGAACAGCTATGACAAGAGGATTTAGTGAATGTCTATGCATTTAGAGCAAGGGTGCAGGGGCAAAAACCAGAGCCTGGAATGCCGCCGCCCTTATGCAGGCATCATGTTGGCGCGGCAGGCCCTGAATGTGCATCGGCGCCACTCTTACACCAGCAGTTCTGTTACACTGAGCCTTTAGTTCTCTGAGACCCTAGAGCACCATTGCTTGAATTCAGAGATTTACATATTTGGTTTGTGTTAAAGGAACACGCACTCTGCTAATGCATGCTTTTTCCTACTCAGCCGAAACTCAAACATGGTTCCCCATTTGTAAAGACGACAGCCCTCCCAGTAAAGCCACAACCTTTGCCCGCGCCTTTACCGTCTCGCTGCATTCCTCATCTTGATTAGGGGTGGGTGGAATTCGCGAAGTCGCGCAACGCAAATCTCCGCGAAATGGTTTAAAATCTCCGCGAACACGCAGAAATTCCGCGAACACGCGGAATTGCTTGTTCTCGATGCTTTTTTCCTGTTCACGACTGCTGTTTGCATGCTCGGGGGGAAATATCTCGCGAACACGCAGTTTGAGATCGCGAACAAGCAGAAATTCCGCGAAGCTGCGGAAAGCAGAATTTTGGGCAATTCCGCGGAACGCGAAATTACCTAAATTTTGCAAATTCCGTGAGCGCTTTCATGTAATGTCGGCCACGTTACTTTGTTTACCCGCGGACGCCGTGCTGCCAGGACCCAACTGCAGACTCCTTGAAGGGGGCAACAGCCGTGGCACCGGGGTACGTACATCCAGGGTCAGTCTGGGCCGCTTTCAGAGCAGGACTTCTTGGAGGAGTACGGTTAGATGCATACAGGGTGCCAGCTACTGAGTTGTGGTTCATTTGCCTTTGCCCGTGCACAGTGTAAAGTAAGCACGGCCTATGTTGAGTCCCACCCGGCTAGAGGTGCTCCCTCGGCCTCCTGTGTACTTCATCGCTCGCCCAGAGGAGCTCCTCGGGTGGCCCGCTTGTTGCATTTCATGGTTTTTTAGAACTGTATCTTGCTACAAATTGCTACTAAAGACAAAGTGCTGGCTTCTTTTGCTTCCAATTGTCCCTACGTGTGAAGGCTTCCATGCATGCCGGGGAGGGGTTGCTCATTAGCCACCATAGTCTGCATGGTCTCTCTCCAACCTCCTCATCTTCATTTGTCTTCTGGACAGAGCACCCCCTGCATGGGACAGGGCAGACCAGTTAGCTGATTCAGTGCATTTCAATAAAGTTGTGTTCGCAGCCGGGCGGGTGCGCTCCCTCGCTCATTGTGCCTACTTTCACTGCTAAAACCTTGGGGTGGAGCCCTGGTGAAGCCGTGCACGCTCGGGCGGGCCAGTCCAGCACTGCTTGCATGGTCCCCAGACTGCATTTCCATGACAAGCATTTGTAATGCAATAGGTCTGCATTTATGCGAGTTTAAGCTATTCGCATTGTAAATAAATATGCATTTTATTTATCTTTAGAAAACAAAAGGCATTGTTATTTGCAATGGCAATAGCTCAAACTCGCATAAATGTGAGACGTATTGCATTGCAAATGCTGGTTTGTATTTTGAGTTCCATGCCTTAGATTCATGCGGTGCGGAACAACTACTTTGTGTTTATCGGATATTCTGTACTCGTTCTGCCTAAAGCCGACCCACGCAAATCCCTTTCATCCACAACCCTCTGGAGTGGTCCCACTGCTTTGCTAAATACTTATACGGTCCCAAAGCGAGACCGATTGCATTGCAAATGCTTTTTTCAGTTTTTTAGTTCTGTTTAGTCTGATCCCAGGAGAAGGGGGAGCAGGGTTTGGGGGCACAAGTCAATAGACGCAAAACAGAGAAATCCTTGCAAATCTATGGAAATTGCAGAAACCTACTTTAACACTTCTGCTGAAAACGACCTCCTCCTATGTTGTATCCAGACAACGCTGCTACCTGACCTAGGGACAAATAGGTCTAAGACTGCTGTGGACTGCAAAGGAAACTAACTACACTATTATGTCTAAAGAAGATCCTCTGTCAGGAGTCATTAGCAACCTTCTAGGTCACTTAATTAATTACTGTGTTACTAAGAGGATTTTGGAGACCTGTGCCAGTTATGTGATGCCCTTTTATCTGTTGTGGGACTTGGCTCTAGAAAGGTCATAGGAGCTGAAAACACCAAACAAAAGATGAATCTTAAAGGTCTAGTATGTGAATTTCCAGTTATATTGATGTGCTGAATGGATTTTGTGGACTTGTTTGCAGTTGAAAAACCCGTCATCATTGACCACGAGGACCTTCCACAGAACATTGTGGGGTTACAGACACAACCTCAATCCAGCCGACGGTGGCACAGCCTCATCTGACAACAAGATAACATTAATCCGTCTCGGAGGGTACTATAGTCAGTCATGTGTTCATTGGGGCCTTGAAGTAAGCTCTGTCATTATAAACTCCTGACTTGACCAGATGGTCAAAATATTTCCAAACCTGAATGCACAGTGTGACCCTGCAGAACTATACTTCAGGCTCAACACACATAAATGAGGCTGGCCCATTAACCATGTGAATTAAGGCAACTTAACAATAGAGAGTATATTGGTTCTTTTGGGAAGTACTTTCAAACAAGCATGACGAGAAATGGAATGATCCTGGAGTGGTTTGATATCAAACTGGTATTCAGAAACCGTATAAGTGATACAAAAACAGCAATGTATTTGATTTTGCGTTTATTTAAATAAATCATACATCAAATGTTCAGCTGCAAGGTGCTACAGTGCAAGCGAAGTGAATGGTACAGTGCAAGCAAAGTGAATGGTACAGGGCTTTGTATGGCAATTAGTGTGGATAAACACTTCAACGCTGGTATTAATAATGGCTGTCCATCACCTTGATACGAGTCTTTAGCTTAATGTATTTAAATGCAGGTAAGTAGTGGTCCCATCAGTGGAAAAAGGTCTGTCCGGTTTTTTAAATTGGCATAATTTCGACCCCCATGGCAGACTGGGAATAGGTCATCCTTAGGATGGCATCAGGACACTTAAGTAGCAGTAACCTAAAGGAAAATGCCAAAAGTCCCTAGCAAAAAACACAACAATGTACACTGACTAGGTGTTAGTGACTTCACCAATTCTTCTGTTGTCAAAAGTAGATGCTTGCGCATAAGTAACTTAATTGGCAATTAATAATTGAATGAGTATTAAACCGGTTAGCCTAAGGCTTTCTCGAGTTGAACGCATCACCAGCACGGAACTGACATGTTTGCAGCTCAACAAAATGTACCCTTCTTAATAGTCTGAACATGGATGTTATCAAAAGTTTTTTTTTCTCAACCTACACAGATGTACTTTTCAAACTAGAGTGGGTTGACGTTTGCAGGTGGGGAATGTAGGGAAGCTTGCCCTGACACTGGCAACTCAGTACAACCAAATGACATATGGAGAACTAAGTTCCTACTGCAGTAAAAACTAGCGCCTTTTACAAACATTACACAAACACACACACAGAACAATGAAAAACACGAAGGGGGGAAAAACACACAGAACATTACATTTCCCAATTCATGTTGTTATTACAGTTAATTGGAAATGCACCCACATGACCTCAACTTTGCACAAAGCGAGAAAAGTTTGTGATTAGCATTCGCTACACAAATATATACATTTATCAAAGCACCCTCAATATTAAAAATAACAATGGTATGTAGATAATATACTGTAAAATGGGCATACTGGCACTATGCCTTTTTTGCATCTAGTTAATAAAAAAAAAGTATTAGCCACAGACAACCATTTAAGCAACCTGAACAGAACTTAAAATGTGAGCCTCTCTGGTTGGCACACAGCAAGTTTAGAAGCTATATATGACATCTGAAAGATCCTCAGATCACCATCTTTAATCTATAAATTCTAAGGAATGAGTAACTTTTGGAAATCGCAATTTCCCCTTCCCAGGAATGAGGCTGACCCGAAGAGTCTTGGTATTTTGATACACGTGCCACATAATGTGCCCGACAGGAGTTTCTACCATTTTAGCGAACTTTGAGTAAATACTCTGTGTGGCTATGAGCTATCTATGAACTGGGTTGTAAACTATAGAACATTATATTTTCTTAGTCGACCTCTAGATATATCCCCAATTTGTATCCTTCCAATTAGAGTTTAGTGAAAGTTATTCACCCCAAAGCAACTTTGAAACCCAGAAGTCTCCTTCACTGAAGGCATTCCACGATTGAACATCATTTATTTAGAAATCTGTTTATTGAAGTTTAGATGACATACATCATATCACAGAACAGGATAATGCACAATTATCTTTGACAAACATGAGAATATCCATGTAGGTACAACCCTGACTGTAATAGTGGGGAGCAATGCACATTGCATGTCCATACTGAAAGCCCCGACAGTCTGGTCACAAGCGTGAAATCACTATTTATCTCGATCTTCCCCCGTGCAGGGAACTATCAGGTGGAGGCATTACACCTGCATTCACAGTCTCACAGCTGCTCATCATAAACAGAAGTCTAAGTGTATGTTTCTAACAATAAAACTACGCAGCCGGGAAACTAACACCCCTGCAGAGAAACAATAGTAGAACTCAATAGCAGCGCCCGGTGCTCATCCAGGCATTCCCCCCCGCCACCTCCCTCCGCCCCCAACTTCTTTTCAAGATAGTACGCAACCAGCAGTATTTACGTCCCCCATGGCTCACCATCTCAGCCCGAGGTATGACATCAAGTGTCGCCGCACCCTGGCAGGCGGGGCAACCCCTGGCTAGGTAGCGTGACCTCTCCAATGTGTCCCCCGTTTTCCTCCGCCTCAGTGTCCCCCGATCGCAATATGGACTGTACCAGTAACTCCCACTGTGTATGGGGGTCGCCCTGAGCCCCATTGTTTCCTACCTCTGGAGGGCTACGCCCTCCGCCTTTGCCCAGACCAGGAAGGAGCCGCGCCACGCCCTCTCATGCGGAGGGGCATCTGCCTTCCAGCGTTTAGTGAGGAGTCGCTTCCCCACCACTAACCCCAGATCAAGAAATCTAGAGGTGACCTTAGTAGAAGGCGATCTGTGAAATAGATGTAACAAGTGGGATGACCACTCAAAGTGAATATCGCTCCCTATACATTTGCGGAGCGCATCTCGCACCGCCCGTCAGTAGACTCCCAAGACGGGGCAGCTCCACAACATGTGGATCAAATCCACGTCCAGTTCCGCACAACGGGGGCAACAAGCATCTGTGGTGAAAGTATCTGTTAATGGAGGGGGGCGTAAGATATGCCCGGTGTAAGATGAAAAATTGGATTTGTCGGAACCGCATGTTTCGGGGGACCCGTCGCGGACCCTATCCCACTCCTTATCGGTCAGAGGACGATCCAAATCTGCCTCCCGCTTTCCCCGTAATGATGCCAGGCTCACTGCCGCGTGCGCACGCAACGCCGGAGCAAACCACCTGACCAGGCATCTCCCACGCCCCATCACGTGAAGGTACTGCATCACTAAATGCTGCTCCCGCTTCTCCTTTATTCCACGATTGAACATCATAATGTTGAAAATACTACACACCATTCCTCTTTCAATTGAGCTACCCATTCAGTATTTATAAAGATCATAAGCAAACTACTTTAAACATTAAATAGAAAACTACACCTTATACACAAAGTAGTGAGATAGTACCATTCAAATATAATTGTAAGAAATCCACATTTTCTGTGTGGTTACCCGGGGTTTTTCGCCTTTTGCTGGACCCATTATTTTTTTACTGGCATTAGAACCTATGCACTTCGCCCCTGCTAACCAGCAGTTATGGTTAAGGGCCTGTGGTCCATGGTATACCACAGTCTAATTGGCATACTTTCAATTGGTATATTTACCCTACATACAAGTCCCTACTATTTGGTACAAATGTAGACAGGGCCTGGAAGTTAAATACCTCTAGTGGACTGTAGAACCCATTGTGCCAACCACTACAGTAGCAGTCGGGAAGAATATATATATATATATATAAATCGCTTCAGGCCTACAATTGTAGCCTGACGGTAGAAGTGTAAAAACTACAATTCGACATACCAAAATAAATCCTATTGATAGTTCAATACCTTCCTTTTTAAATATCAATAAGTCACACTTATGTAAGCCTTGGAGCCCACACGACATGGTAGTTAAAAGTAGGCTATGTAGAAATTTAATGTTAACATGTCTTTACAGTGACGAGCATCCAAAAATTATTTTCACTGAATAAAAAAAAAAAAAAAGTAAATGTGGCACATCCAGGAGTCCACTTCAGAATACTGACTGGGAAGAATAGAAGATGCTGTACCTGTTGTCTGTGACCTGAAATGAGCCTTGAAGGACTGGGCCTGCTACGTATTGTACCCAGGACAAAGAAGTAGACTCAAAGGGTCAGATGGTCGACTTCCTGTTCAAGCTACATAAATAAAACAAGCTACAAGAGACCTTTCCGGCAACTGCCGAGTGGCAACTGGATCTGGATTGGACACTGCTGTTGGCCTCTGACTGACATCCTGTGAACCATCAAGTGCCTCCCCTGAGATCCAGGGAGGAACTATAGAAGTGTGTACTCGTTATGAACTGC
The DNA here is from genome assembly GCF_964204655.1 of Triturus cristatus. NCBI lineage: Eukaryota > Metazoa > Chordata > Amphibia > Caudata > Salamandridae > Triturus > Triturus cristatus. The sequence continues at coordinate 1,082,354,706 of NC_140593.1, forward strand.
GACCTAAAGGGCCAAGTCAGAAGGTAGAATCTTTGAACAGTGCGGACCTGGTTGTCATATCCGACCTGTGTTCCATTATAGCCATCTTCAAATTGCGTCTTGGTCTACTGCGACCATTAATAATCATTGGTGCTTTGTGGCACCTTTTCTATCTAAAACTTTGAAAAATACCCTTGTTGGATTTTTGTCATTTTGTTTATTAAATTGTACTCCATTTCACTAATTTTGATTGAGATTTTTTTATTGTTTTGCATTTTGATGTAATTACTGTTTAGTACTGCATAAATAGGCTGTGGCTGAAGAGGGTTCAGTGACTTCAGATAGCCGCTGGACGAGGTCCTGGTTAAGCTGTTGACTTTGGGAGAAATTTGAATTTTATGTCCATGGAAGGTCCCTCGTTGGCCGGATACTTTTGGCACCTTTACCTGATGAAGATTTCTATCTTTGGACTTAGTCACTTTTTTTGGAGATTGGATTTTCCCACTGGGGGCATAGTTGCAGGCAGTAGCTGAAAAGGGTTCCAAGAGGCCAGATACCTTCTCTCCAAGGTCCAGCTCTATCAGATTTGCTGCTGTGGAAAAGTTTAAAGCAGGGGAAACTTGAATATTCAGCCTTGCTGCAACGCACCTTTGTCAAATCAGCTTGGAAAGGTGGTTCCTGTCCTCTAGAGATCTTTGCAGCCAAAACGTTTCTAACTCCCATGTTTCAGGAGATGTTAGTGCATGTTCACACAGTCAGTGTTTCCAGGACCCTGCGGACCGCACTTCGGGGTCAAGACTCACTACAGCAGAACCACAAACAGGGTCCAGGGCAAATCCAATCGGCTGCGCAGTTGCAGAAATTGCTTCTTGTGGCTTGTTGGGTCTCTGTAGCTTGAAGAGTAGGTAAACCTTTTGAATCCATTCCAATTTCCTCGGTACAAGAGGGAGAGTAGGTCCAGTCTTCTAGACTCTTCTCATGTCTCAGACACAAGGTTCAGTCCTCTTCTGATCTTCCATATGTCCAGTAGTGTTCTGAGGAGGATACTGTGGGTGCCACATGTATGCCTGTTAGCTTGATGGGAAGGTGGCCTCTATCCCCTCTCTAACTAATAGGATACAAGTTCCCAGGAGTAACCCCAATCACCTTTGCAGTACTTCCTGTATGCCCTACAGCAAACGGACCCACAGTGCGCATCTTTCCTTAAGTCCAAGATGATAAAACCTTTCTTTCTTTGAGCAGAGCCCCTGGCCAACCCAGCTGGTTTGGCCATGAAATGAGCCACCCCTGCTCTGTGGTCACTCTAAACTAGTTCTGGGGGCAGCTCCTCTCCCACTGGGATTGGTGCCCGTCTGACTGGGGAACAAAGAAGGGTCCTGCCAAGGCGTTAGCTAATATTTGCCTGTGACAGGCTAGACTTCTTTTTAGTTGTCCAAGTTCCTGGACACAGCCCAGATGGTCATCCTGTTAGAGCAGCAGAAACAAATCACCTCACCCAAAGCCTTTGTCCTGCTCTGAAAGCAGTTTTTACACCTCAAGGGGGCTATTAAGCAGGCAGGGGACAGTTGGAGCTCTGCTAATGGGCTTCCAGTGGTTTGTGGTAGGTAAATGGTAACTCTATAAAAGTACCTTAACGTAACGGTTATAAAAAAAAGTATTATACCAAAATCATTTTCTGGATTTTTTTTTTTTTTTTAACAGATTCTTATTTGTCATTTGCACAATATACTCAGGGTTCTGTACCTCAGAGGCCACTGCAGCATCAAGCTACACAATAATAGGACCGCAAAGGACATTTTCGTTTTTTAAGAAAACAAAACAAACCCATTCTTTGAACTTGAGTGTCATCTTGGATATCTACCCCACCCCCAGTTGCACAATTCCCACTGATGACCACTCACCTGCCCACGCTCAAGGACCAATGAGAATAATGAAAAATGATGGCCTACCCGATCTAGTGGAGGACCATCCCACTCTGAGCTCACACACACACACCCCCGGTGGCACCCCCCCCCCCCCCCAGATATCAGACCCAACCACTCTAGCCCTGCCCATATCCCACTAGGAGATCTTCAGTCGCCGTTGGAGGCTCCAGCCACAGGCCCCGATAGTCCATCCACCGCTTCTATATTTTATAATGCTTACGCGGACAGCCCCGGGCCACAAAGATGGGCTGTTCCAGCCCCATACAGAAGTTTAGGCCATTTTTCCAAGTGGCCACTGAGGGAGCCCGCTCATCCTTCCACATCCTGGCAATGTCGCGTTTCGCCGATGTAAGGCCCAGCTGCATAAGGTGCCGTTTATAGATATTGCCCCCGATGCCATCCATGACATGCAGCAGTGCGAGCTGTGGCGTACGCGGGAGCAACCACCCCAGGACCTCAGACAAATGAGAGAAGACCCCCCCCCCCCCCCCTCCAGAAGCGGTCCAGCGACGAAAAATAACAGACTGTATGTAGGAATGTGCCCTCCGCCCCCCCCGCACCTGAGGCATTCCCTCCGCCCCCCCCCCCCCCGCACCTGAGGCATTCCGGGGAGGCAACCAGGCCCGCCCGATACAGTCGCACCCGAGTAGAATATACCCGGTGAAGGTACTTGAACTGGATGAGGCGGAAGCGCCTCGCAATGGCCGCTCCCCGAGGGGCCGCCAGGGCCTCCCTCCAATTCTCCTCCTCCAGCGTGCCCACATCCTTCTCCCACGCCCTCCGTAGCTTGTCCAGAGGAGGCGCACTGTAGGTGATCAGGGACTGATATATCCGCGAGATCTTTTTGGTTGTGAGATCACCCATGAAGACTTTCGCCTCCAGTGGGCTAAACTCGGGAATGTCAGCGAGACCCTCCAGGCTGGGGGGGAGCACATGACTGAGCTGGAGGTACCGGTAGAACTGTGTCCGGGGCATGCCAAATTCTTCCTGCAGATCCCAGAATGATTTAAGGGACCCATTCCTCATCATGTCGCCCAGGGTGGAAATGCCAATGTCATCCCATCTGCTAAACCCCTGCAGCGCCACCAGCTCTGGCAGCCGCCCATTATGCCACAAAGGGGTTTCCCCCGTCAGTGTATTCCACCACCCCATTCTCCTTGGGGACTGCCGCCAAATCTGGAAGACCACCCTGGACACCGGCGGCAGCGCATTCCGCAGCGTCGCTAAGTAGAGGATTGTGTGAAGAGTGTGACGCCCCATTAGGTGCCTCTCCAGCGCATAAGCCGGGTCCCCTCGGTCTCCATACCACCACACGTTGAGGACCAACAGGTGCGATGCCTGATAGTACGAAAGCATATCTGAGGTCGCAAGCCCTCTACAGTAGGTGGAGAGAAAGCACGTGCGCAACGCCACCCGCACTGCCCCCTGCCCCCATAGAAACCGGCCCAGCACCGAATTCACCTGTCGGAAGCAGCGAGGCGCGATCGGGTACTGGTGATTCTGTAGTTGGTAGAGCAAGCGGGGGAGCGCAACCATCTTAAAGATTGCCGATCTACCATATATAGTCAGCGGCATACGGGACCAGGTCGTAACGGACGCGCTCCCACACCGGCGCCAAGTCCCGCTCCCACGATATCTCCGGCACCTCCGACAGGATAACTCCCAGGTATTTAAGTCCTCTGTCGCCTACCTGCAGCGCAGATGCCCACCCCCACCCGAGTACCCGAGACCCACAATGTGGACTTGCGGGGGTTCATATACAGCCCGGACGTTTCCCCGAAAATTTGCATTATCTCCAGTATGCGTGGTCCCGACCTATCCAATGCTGTCAAAAAGAATAGGATATCGTCGGCATATAATGCTATCCTGTCCGATAGGCCAGGGGCCCACTCAAACCCCTTCAACTGTGCATCTATACGCACCCACGCCGCCAACGGCGAATAAATAGGGCGACAGGGGGCACCCCTGTCTAGTACCCCGACGAATGGGGAAGCTGGACGAGACCGCTCCCGCCACGCGGACAGAGGCTGTTAGTTCAGTATACAAGAGCATCACATACGACAGGAACCGAGGGCCAAGATTAATCCGGCGAAGGAGGGCAAACAAATAAACCCAGCTTAGGGAATCAAATGCCCTGTCCATGTCCGCCAGTAAGAGCGCCGCCGGCTCCCCCGTCTTTCGGACTGCCGCCAGTGCTGCATGTGCCCGCCCTATGTTGTCTCGCGTCGCCCTATGAGGGAAGGAATCCGGCCTGGTCCGGGTGGATCAAAGTCGAGAGATAAGGCAGGAGGCGATTAGCTAGGGCCGTGGCCAAAACCTTGGCCTCGACATTTAGGAGAGAAATGGGGCGATATAAAGCATGTTGTTCCGGAGGCCGACCAGGCTTGTGGAACACCACCACCTCGGCATGTCGCCAGTCCTGTGGGAGCCGACTGGCCTCCTCCACCGCCGCCCGATTGTAAGATGCTAGTTGTAAATTGTACCGACGATGAAACTCGCTTGGGAACCCATTGGGTCCCGGTGCCTTCCCCGATTGATCTCCCGTAAGGCCTTACTCCGTTCCTCCTCAGAGAGGGGGAGTTCCAACTATTGGCGTGTCTCGTCAGGCACCGCTCTGGGCGGGAGGTCCTCAATGAACTTGACCACCATTGCCTCCGATAGGCATTCCTTAGGGGCCCTTCCGCCTCCGCCCTAACCAACTCATCTCTCTCGGCGCTTTCTACGGGCCGCCACGCTCCATGCAATGTCCACCCCACGTAGGGTGGGATTCAACGCCTCCCATAGTATTACTGCACTGGGGGCCGACCCAGCGTTGGCGACAAAGTAATCCGCGATCGCCTCCCTCATACACCTCTCGTAGTCAGTGTTTTGCAAGTTCCACACTGCTAGTCGCCAGCGAAATGGTTGCCGCCCCCTACACAACGGCAACACCACTGATACCGGTGAGTGGTCCGACAGCCCCCTAGTAAGGATCTCTGCGGACATTACTCTCGTTGCGATCGCCCGGGGTACGAAAACCTAATCCAACCGCGAGAAGGACTTGTGAACCGCGGAGAGGTATGTATATTCCCTCTGATCTCTATGTACATGTCGCCAGGTGTCGACCCAATCAAGGCTCCTCACCAAGGAGTGCAATTTCGTGGGATGGGTGCCCCCCAGATCTCCCCTGCCCTGTCCCTCCCCATATCCATAACATCATTCCAATCTCCACCCACCACTGCAGCCACATCCGGCATGGCCGCCCACAAAGAGAGCAACCGCTCCACCAGGGACCATTGTAAGGGGGTGGGGGGGGGGCATAGACACAGCCGAGCACAATAGACTCCTCCCCAATCTTACCCCGAAGAAACGGGTACCGCCCCTGTGGGTCAAGCCACTGTTGTGTATGCACGTATGGGACCCTATCATGTATCAATACCGCTACCCCCCTAGAACCCTGTATGAACCCAGCGTGAAAGACCTGCTGGAAGACATAACGCTGCAGGCACAGGGCCTTAGAGCCCATCAGATGAGTTTCCTGTAAGAGGAGAATGTCCGCTCCGACCCTTTTTGCCTGACGCAGGACTGCACCTCGCTTAATTTTGTCCAGAACCCCACGTACATTCCAGCTGACAATGTGGAGGGCGCCCGGGGACCTCCCAGCCTCTACGTTCCCCACAGCCATGGGGCGATCAGCCTAGATGAAACACGGATATGAGGTCCCAACTGCGGGTGTGTACGACCAATGTAAAAGCGCAACTCGTCCCCCCCTTAACCAAACCCCTTCCCCATAACAAACCCCCCTCCCCATACCTCAAAAACACTGAAGTACCTGTCGCGGCTTGGTTGACTCCGGGCCCCCAACAGGGGGGCAGGGACCGCACCCGCCAATGGATCCCCAACTGACAGCCCATATCGCCCAGGCCCCCCCCCCCCCCCCCACAACCCTGAACAGGTGGGGACACAGCTCTCCTAGAAGCTCCCTCAAGACCCATAAAAGCAAACAGTCACATAGTCTAAGGAAGGAAGCGCCCCGGCATCACCCTCCTCGCAGGCATCAAGGATCCACTGGAGTAAAGCTATCCTGGCTGAAGAGGGGTGAAACCCCGAAACTGGTCCTAGGATGCTTGTTTCCAGTCCAGGGAGGACCTGTCCTGGCAGTTCGGGCTGGACTGTTCCCATGGGGCACAGGGTCAAGACTGATTTGCATATGGCTGGATCCAAACTGGAATGGCATGGTGAGCAAAACAAACGATGGATTTAGGCCCAGATCTCTGTACTGGGGTGAATGTATGACATTGTTCTGCATTCTGTCCATCAACTGTTGTTTTTTGCATCAAGGATCCAATGTCAGGGGCTGGGAGGCAGAGTCCTCCCGAGCCGGGGCTCCACGAGAAGCAGAGCCCCTCTGAGAGCGCGATCGTCCATGCCCTCTCCCGCGCCGTCCACGAGCATTCCTGGATGGCCCCTCACTTAAGGATGAGTGAGTGCAGCCCAGGCGGCGTACGCACCCGCACCCAGACAGTTTCGTGGTTCCACTTAAAAAGACCTCTTCCAGTGAGTCAAAGAAGTGGGTGCGGGATTGAAAGATCACTCGCAGGCGAGCAGGGAATAGGAGAGCATACGGGAGATTAAAGTCTCTCAGTCTGGCCTTCGCCGCCATGAACGATTGGCGTTGTTGCTGCACGAGTCGTGTATAATCTGGGAACACCAGGATACGTTGGTTATTATAGAGCAAAGGTTCCTTGGCGGAGGCCTGCTTCAGCACAATGTCTCGGTCCAGATAATTCAATAGTCTCGCAATCACCGGTCTTGGACGAGCCCCCACCGGGGGTTTCTGCAGAAGCGCTCTGTGAGCCCGCTCCACGACAAAGCACCGGGACAGCGCATCAGGCGGATGCCAACTCTCCAACCACTGCGTAAGGAATCGCTTCATGCTACCATTCTCACACCCCTCCGGAAAGCCAACAAAGCGCAGGTTGTTCCTCCGGGTCCGTCCCTCCGCATCCTCGACCCGGAGCGCCAAGCCCTTCTGGATGCTCTCCAAGCCCGCCACTTTCTGCTTGAGGACCCCGACATCATCTTCCACCCCTGATATGCCGGCTTCCGCCTCCGTGATACGAGACACTGCGTTCCTAAGATCTTGGCGCAGTAACATAACATCCGCACCCACTGTGCCAATTTTGGCATTCAGCATATCCCGGGATTGGGTGATCGCCGCCGTCAGGGCTGCATTGTCTGGTACGGCGTCTTGAGAGGCCCCGGCGGCCCCACACGTCGCCCCCGGGCCCGTGAACTTGTCTATCGGACCATGTTTCGTGGATCCGCCACCACCCTGGTCTCTCGTCATGACCGCTTGCAGCGGACTCTCCGCACCTTCAGGTCAAGGTGGACGGGGCACCCGCACCAGTGCCTCCCCTGTGTCGGCACACTGTAGGCAGAATCGTTGCCCGTCCCGCGCCCAAGGAACGGAACGAAGGACGGAAGAGAGGCGGGAAAGCACCCCCGACCCGGGGCCCACAATCCACCGGCGAGAGCCTCAGCCCTCAACCTTCTGGTCTTTCTTACTTACATACTCCCGGGCACACTGTTCCGTCACAGCCAATAGTCTCCGCAGGCCATGGCATTCGCCCCCCCCCCCCGCTCCTCACCGGTGCTCCCTATGTCAGCTTGTGTTGTCCCTGGGGCCGACCTGCCCTTCAAATCACTGCCGCCACCGGGCCGTCTGCTCCGCAATCCGCCACCTCCGGCTCCTTGGGGCCGCCGCGTGACTCGCGTCCGCTCCTGGGTGCACCAAAATCGAGGCCCCGGCTCTGCCTCCGATCTCCAGCCCGTGCCTCGCGCCGGCCTCCGAGTTCCGCCCTGCCGGTCGCCGTCTGCGCTCACCAATCGCCCTCTGCCAGTGACCGGTGCCGCCACGATCACTCCAGGACTCGTCAGGGGTCCGAGGGAGCCAGGATAGTCGTCAGATGAACGTTGGGCTGGACGGAGCTGGCTAGCACACGTCCGATATGTCGGCTCGCTAGGCCACACCCCTTCTGGATTGTTTTTACTGATTCTAAATGACCACAGATATGTTAGTAAGAATACAAAGAACACTCCGTGTGTACAGTCATTTTTAATTACAACCTATTACCTCCCTTAATGGCATGACTCCCTGAACTTTTTGGCGCACAACCTTTCTGTGGGTCCACTGCCAAACTGTTCTGCTCAAACACCCCCAGCCTAAAAATGCAATTATTTGTGCCAGAAGGCAGAGTTAAACACTACTGAAAAAATACCATTATAATGCCACTGTATTGTATCTAAGACAACAAAGTGGTTTACACCAGTAACTTGAGGCTTACACACTTTCCCCAAACATTTTAATCAAATGTAATGTGGACCGGTACCCTGGGAGGGTGTTTTGAGGGGATCAGAAAACTGCTTGTAAGCTTCATGCAGGGTAAAGTAAGTGAGTAGTAGATGATTGGTTTGTATTTGCTTGCAGCCCCAGATTGCACAGGAACTAAATTCCCACTGCTGTAGCAGAGAGGAGAATGGGAGTTTGACCAGTTACTTAGAAACCTAAAATGTTAAAATTAACAGACATCTAACTCTAGGTGTAGGAACATATAAAAACAAAAATACTCCGATTCCTGTGTGCTATCAATACAAGTTACTAAGCTACACCTCACTTCTACGTACCTGCCAACATCACATGTAGTAATAGACATGTTGGGTCCCCATAAGGCACCTGCTCCAACCCTCAATGGAAAATGATCAGGTACCATTGAATTTGAACAAGAATAGGGAAAGAAGGGATGAATGGCAGAACATGCTCTTGAACTAAAGGAGAAGGAGAAAGAAAAAAGTCTTAATGTAGCATAACTACAAAAATGAAGTATTTGTGCAAAAGACTGAAAAACAGTGCCTTTTTAGGTCTCGCCTGACCCAGCGCATGCGCTGGTCTGGCGAGACTTATTGAGAGGGCTCCAAAAAGTGCTACCAGGCCAGCCTAGGGCTACAGTGCATTTGCGCGGGCGCCGCTTTTACCGCGATTACTTTTACTTTCGCGGCCACACGGCCGCTTTGATGCTTGACAGCGATCACTTTCGTGGCCGCTTGGCATAGCCAATAGGTCTCGCTTTTGGGACCTTATAAGCATTTAGTTATGCAACTGTTGCTTGGCTAAACACTTATAAGGTCCCAAAGGCGAGACCTATTGGCTATGCCAATGCTTGTTTTAAGATGGGCTTTAATCGTGGTGCAACCGCCACACGATGAGGTCAGAAATGGTGCAGTATGTTTTATGTATTATTTTATATCTAAATGTAGTGCCATGCACTTTGTACAGACCCCTTCCATTTCGTTGAGACTTTGTACAAAAAAAGTTGTACATTGTGAAACATAAACCACTTTCTTATTTATCAAATGTTCCAGAAATCATAAGATAAGTTAGAAACATAGTGTCTTATTTTACACCCTAAAAAAGTGGTATCAGACAGATACCATTTCAAAGATTCATGCTCCTTTTGTCACTCAGCGCACTTTATTTTTGATACACTGCAATTCTGAGATCTTTGGCAACCCAGTTATTGAGTCATAGAACATTTGTCTCTGGGCCTTCCCCTTTCCTTTTATAGGGAATGAACCATACCCCCTTTCTCACCAAGTTCACAACACTTAATCTCAAACCTATACATAACCTTTTCTTTGATCTACCTGGGAGGTCAACATTCTTGGATCGTGTTTTATTTTCAATACCTAAATATTAAAAAAAATTAGACTACTTCAATTACAAGTATTAGACTAGCACTTGCCAGGTTCTCTGAAGAAAAGTCCTGCAATACTCCACCATCAAATGTATGGACTTGCATCAGCAAAAGTTAAATGAAACATTTGTATTTTGTGCATCCTGTCAAATGGGTGTGCTCAGGAGAGAAAGGTGTTCTCAAACCTTGAGACTATTGTGTGGAAAGCAAATAATTAACTTTACTATTTAGGCGTCTGAAGTGTCATAAAAGTCAACTCATAACCTTGGACTTAAAGTTCAGCAGATAATCTTGGGAACCAGATTGCATGTAGGCAACAAAAAAAAACCAAGCATTGGCAAAGTTAATAGGTCTTCACGTATCATGCTAGCATGTGCATTTTTAGCACATTAGAGTGAGACATTCCAGAGGGAACCTGCAGGAGCATAAAGAGTGGGCTATAGTTATAAAGTAGCCCTCAATCCAGCTCAGTGGAAGTACAACCAACAGCAATAGTCCTTCTATAGGCTGGCCAAGATGTGATAGATGAAGTCTTGAGCCAATGGCTGAAAGAGTCTATTTGAGGAATGACAATTGTTAAAAGGGGCGTACCCAAAGATCGCAACAAGTATATAGTTAGCTATAGGTCAGTTTGAAAAATGCGTTGTCAAAACCCAGACCAAAATATAATTAGCAATAGGTCTGTTACAACAACTGTGCTGTCAAAACCCAGCCCTAAAAACTGACACGACTGGCAAAGCAAATGTTAAGACTGTTCTCTAGTGTAACTGAGCCAATACACAAACTCAACAAAATTACTTCTCTGTATGCTGTTCATGCTGCTCAGGGGCGCAAATAAACCAGAATTTCAGGGGAATGGTGGAATGGATGGGGCTGACACTTCAAACGCTGGAGGCGGAGCCAAAATTGGCCTAAGGCTTAAAATAGTTTGTGGGTGATCCCATTATTTATGTTGCAGTTTTATATAGCACGAACTCGACCTGAAGGTATTGGAGCGCGTTACATGATCACCAGCTACATTACAGAAGGTCACATTCATTTTATTCTTTTAAAGCATTGGATGAATAAAGGCAACCATACATTTACACAACACAGTAAGCCACCTTGCTGCACTGAGTTTCGTGAGAGGGCAGGAAACAGTGTATAGCACATTCCTCTCCTTTAACTACCGCTGGCACACTTTTAGCTTCCTAACGCTAATGCAAGCACCCATGCACCATGGTAAAAGGGTGCCTGCATTGGAGAAAGGATTATTTTTGTGCAGGAAAGGGCACTTTCCTGCGCAAAAACAATCCTCGCAGACAGAATGCAGCACACGTAGAAAGCGGAAAAATAAGCCTATTTCTCCTCGTTACACCTCCCTTGGGGAGGCATATGGTTTTGATGCATTCCCAGATCTACCACTAATGGTAAATCTAGGAATGTGCCAAAATACATGGGTGGATGCGCAAAACACCCATGTCATGCCTCCCTGAGAGAGAGTAACACAAATCAACTATTTACGCTGCCTTGTGTTACCTCACATTTACCAATATAACAAAGCAAGGAGTTACTGTTCCTATCAGGAAAAAAAGGTTAAAATAGGATGGAGAAGAAGGAATACTAGTGATTACTTCTTGGTGCCCTCACACATCCTGGGGCTTAATCATCAGGCATGCTCCTTGTAGGGTCGGTTTTGCAATGCAATATGGGCCCCACGAATGGGTCACTTTAGCGGAGCTCTTTTTATTGGTTAGCCATATAATGAAAGGATTGTATATAAGGGCATCAAGAGTGTGTGAGGTGGGGGGTGTGTGTGTGTAGTATGTGAGGGGGTTAAAACTGGTTAAGAGATTCTTAATATGGTTTAATTTGGTGGCTGTCTTGTCAAAATTTTAAAAACATGATACGCTTAGTGACTGATTCATAGTCTTGGATAGTTAGTTTATTTTTTTTTTTTACTCTCCTTTAACAAGGTATCTTCTAGGGTAATACGTTTGCTCCTTTCCCAATGAGATTCTCACCAAGAAGGGAGGAGGTGTATCAGGCAAGTGTATAGCGTGTTCCCCTGGCCTCTCTCCGCCAAGTCTTCCCTTCTCGTGCTGGTTCTGTCCCTCTAACATCAACTTCTCGTCTCCATCTACCTCTCGCCTCCCAGCAGCTTCTCTTGTTGGGTCTGTCCTTTTTACATCTACCTCTCTTTGTCTTTTCTTGCTTGTTATAAACTCTCCTATATCCACCTCTTCCTTCGATGCTGTACTCTTTAACCGTCACCTCTCCTGAACCTTGCATCTTCTGTCACTGGTTCTGCCCATCATACACTAGAGATTGGCAAATCATGGAAAGCTCAAGCCAAACTCTAACCTAAAGCCCGGCTCTCTCAGCTCGAGGTCCTTCCTGTTGGTACCTCAAGACCATACTGAGCAAAGCTTTTATCTGGCTTCTGCCTCTCTTCCTCTACCCAAGATATGGCGTTACGGTAATCTCAGGTTGGTTCAACATCCTGTGATTCTGGGTAAATCACTTCATCCATACGTGACTACAAATGACATATGTGCCGTTGCGTAATGTAACTGGTGCTTATGTAACGCGCTCCAATATCAGTGGGTCGAGTTTGCTTTTTTTCCCCAAAGTGCGGAAAAACGCACTAAGAGGTAAAAACAAAGCCTAAACATAAGGAAAACCAAATATAAACTCATTCACTGGATAATTTGTACAAAGTGAAACCAGAAATCATTGATAAATATCGACTTCCCCACTTTAATCATGTGATCTTGGGTAAATATTTTATTTCACAAACTCTTTTCTTTATTTTTTGTAAGTTTCAAAGCACTTTAAAAAACATAAGTTCAGACTACCAGTTGCACAAAACTATCACTTGTAAAAAGTACTTCTCAGTGCAGTGCTATAACGTGCCCTCTGTCAAAGCTTCCACATGTTAAAGAAATAGACTTTTTATTTTGAAGAGACACTAGCATATTTTACGTTCTGTTTGTTGTATGATTAACACAGCACATATTTTCAGGGCTTTTCCAGTCCACAGGCTCTAAAATACAAGCCAGACCCATGCCTCAGCTCTGGACCAGCACTCCATGTTAATTATTTGGCTTGCCCACCTCTTTCATACCCTCACCTCTCTCCTCTCTCCTCTTTCCCTCTGTCTATTATGTATCGCCTGTTCTGCTCCTCGTACACCAGTTTCTACCCTTGACGCTTCTCCCGCTCCCCTAGCGTCTTACATTATCTCAATAGTTCTGCCCCACCGACATCCATGTTTCCCTACAATAATGTACTGTTTCATAGAAGTGCCAGCTGGCTAATTTGGAACTAGAATTGATGGCATTTTAAAGAAAAGACTGGTAAAAGAAAATGTAGAACCTCAACAAAGGCAGGTATTTATTCCAGCTTGAAATAAAAGGTTTAAATAGTTAATGCAAGCATATGTACTTTGCGTTAGATTATTTCTAAGCAAAGAACATAATCCCTAAATGATTATTCAAGCTAACTGAGGCAGATTAGGGAAATAAAAAGCATACACACATCCGATTTTTCCGCAAACTGATGGCAACTATCATCTACCTGTTATCATCTCCACTTTATTTTTACCTGCTGCTGCCCGCCCCCCCCCCCCTTTTTAGTTTATGCAAACGAAGCAATGCCCGTTGTGGGTGGAGCTTAGTCCCTTCTTTTTCCTATTGTTCATTCCTGGACGGTGAGTTCTGCCATAACGTCACACCCACTGACTATCTTTGAGCCCACCTCCTCGCCATTGTCGTGCAGAGATCCGGCAATTAAGCCATGAAAGGGCACGACAGGGGAAGCTGCTTAAAGAACAAAACCTAAATACATAGGCTTGTTTTCTGCACAGTGAATACCAGGACTTTAGGACATCCAGTGTAAAATACCCAGGGTTACTGGTCGGCAGCACCTGATGGGGAGGGAGCCAAATCCTACATTCATGCTGTTTATTTTCTTGTTTAAAAATAAACAAAGTATCTATACCACCCTCCCCGTTGGTTGCTTCCCAGTGTCAGACTTGAGGCAAGTATTTATTTAACAAATCTTTCTCGAAAGCAGGATCACACGCCGTAGAGTGGCATTAAAACACTGCCTCAACACAAGGAACATATTGGAACTTTGCCGTTCAGTCCATTTTCTCCACGCCACTTAAAAAAAAAAAATACCAACTTTCTTTATATAACGTTATTTGTTCCAATCTATGTCGAAAATAGGCTAATACATACTACGCTAGGTGTTTACAAAGATTGACGCCACAGACGCTAGCGTAAACTTTTAGTTTAAATGTAAACGTTTACCACCAGACAATTAAAACTAACGTAAATGGATTCACCAGTTCTTATTATTGATGATAAATCTTAAAAAGATGGCTGTTTATACATTTTTATCTTACAAAATGAGTTTATCCTGACCTTTTTGGAATTCTACAATCTTTCTTTTACCGACTTCGTAAGTATTTTAATTAAACATGATGAACCACGTTCAAATTTACTGTTCTCAAACAGACATTAATAAAGACAAACAAATGAACGTCTAATCTGTCGGGAAAGATCACTCGACAATGCACGCTGTTTTGCAACGAGTTGAACGGTTTCAGAGGGCGTCATCACTTGAGCCAGGAAAGGAGCACGTTTATCTGACAGCAAACATGAACTGCAAAAGCTCTTCTACAGCAAGTAGTGGAAAAACCTACATCGATAATGTGACAGCTCAAAGAGAGTAAATCCTTCCTGGTAGAACCAGGATTTACTACTTCGCAGTAATCAATCAAATACATCCTACTGCTTAAGTCTACTCCTGTCTATTCCACAGAACCATAGTTGTGAAAAACAATAATACACTATGGTTTGTATCATACGGATCTGCTCGTGTTTGCTCCTCCTAGCTCTACTATTTCTAGAAGACTTTGGTCTGCTGCGCTGTAAATACAAGAGGGCGGGGTGCGCTGTGAGGCTCCAGTTAGGGGCACGCGTGTCCTGCCAGTGATGACTCAGCGTTTCCAAACAACACGCGCTCGCTAAGGACAACAGATTCGCATGACGTCATGCGCGTCGGGACGGCATTACGTCACGCCGCCGCCACCAACTAGCTCTGTTAAGTGTAGAAACTGCGCCACACGTAAGAACGTATCGAGGAGTCGCACTCCAGGTCCCAGGCAGGTAGAGACCTCTCGCCGCTCACACCCACCCAGACACCATCTCCCAAGCTCGGGTTTTCTCCTCCCACGCTCCTCTTTAGTCAGGTACTCACCTGCGGCCGCAAGCACACGCGCGCTCGGAGAGAACTATAGGTTCACGAGTTGAGCGGTTAGCTCCTTCGCAGCAACTACAACCGCCGCTTGCGAGTTCGCGAGGATTACACATAACCAAACTTCCGGCATCTAGCGTCAGTGGGCGCGTCACAGTGCCACGTCACTTGCCTCGCCCAGCCGTCTCATTGACAGCCGGAGCTGTGCCCGTTGCGTGCAGAGTGGGAGGAACGGAGAGAAGGGCGTTCTTCTCTAACACTCTTGTGGATTCCTTTCCAAACAAGCGAACAATAGCCCCAACTTTTTAAGACCAGCATTGGCATAGCCAATAGGTCTCACCTTTGAGACCTTATAAGTATTTAGTTACGTGGCAGGTTCCAAAGACGAGACCTATTGGCTATGCCAATGCTTGTTTAAAAGAGTACTCTGTTCCTCCTTAGGAGCAGTGATTGACAGCCCTTCTCATCATAGCCTAATTGCACCTTCCACCAGCTGTCTGAAATTACAGACATCAACAAAATATTCACTTGTCTTTGGGTGGCATGATAAACTATTTGGCCAAGCATGCTCACGTCATCGCATCATGAGCAAGAATTACAGTGGATTCAGAGAACGTGGACCTTTCAAAACCCGAGTCATTGGAGAAAACGTTGTCACTGCCCGAACAACAGAGGAGATTCGAGACCAAAGGACCGGCAGAGGAGTATTTCTGAAGAGAGGAGCCTGGTCGAGGAACACAAACCGTGAGACTCAGACCTGGTGCAGACAGCAGTCTATGTCGCAGAGCTGATCGTGAAGGGGGGAGAGAAGATCGGGGAAGAGAGCAACGCTGTGAACTGACCTGCCATGTAGACGCCTTAGGGGCTTCCTGGGTAAAAAAAACTCAGACGACAGAAGTCTGATGGGGCGGGAGGATGGGTGGGGGTTTGGCAGGGGGAACAGGGTTGTACCAGCCATTTCTATTTTGGTAAAAGCCTATTGTTGCAGTGAGTCACTGGTGAAGGTTTTGGTGAGATCAGTTCCTCCCCCCCCCCCCCCCCCCCTCCTTTACCTTAATTAATAATAATAAGAAAAAGCATTGGCATAGAGTGCGCGAGAAAAAAGGAGACTGAGAGGGCGGATCGAGTGAGTGGCCACACTTCATGAAGCGCAGTGCCGTGAAACGGAGAGGTTGTGAGCGAGAGGGGGAGCAGGAGGTGAGCCTGCGAGTGGTGCGCGCGCTAGCTTGGGAGACAAATCTTCACTTTTCAAGCACTGCACTCGTGCTTGTGGCGCGCCGCTGCTCGCTCCTGCAAGGTGGATGCCACCACAAGCACGAGTGCAGTGCTTGAAAAGTGAAGACCGATGGCTAAAGGTCCTCCTAGGGCAGTGCATGCGCGCTGCCAAGGCGCGACCTAAAAAAAAGTACGATGCCCGTCATTCTCAGACTAAAAACATAGGCCACTTTGCTCATGTTGAAAGGGCTACAAACTGCTGCTTGAATTCTCTGATATGATCTGTCATTAATTTTCAATAAGGCTATTCTGCTTCTGTGTCTTTATTATTCCCTTGTTTTGCTGTTTTACATTTCTACAAAAACAAACATACTAGTTTTTGCTGAGTTTCACTTTTTTGCCCAGTTATGCAATAAATATATTGGCCGTGTCTGGAAAATACTTTCCAAGAAAATAGGCTTACACCAATTTCATCTTGGCAATGTTAATACCCACATCTGAATAGTTCATGATTTACTCAACAAGAGCAAACGGCAACCAGCCAACACGTGTTTTTGTCGCTTATGGAAATAATCCTGCAACTTCCTCAGGGATGAATAAGAAGTTTGAAAGTCATGTAATTGCTCTGCCGGTGATAATTCCAACCTGGCTGGGTAAGGCTTCAATGAGTAAAAAGAGCATGAAAATGTATTTACGAACAGTGTAGTCGAATCAGATTGTATCAATAGATGTGGGTAAAATGGTCAAAATGCAATAGGCCACGAGTGTTCAAAACCGAACGAGAGACCTCGTGGTATGAAAACCTCCAGCTGGTGTGCTGTGAAGTCTAGTGGCCCCTTCTGTACCAAACGCTTCTCCGAGTGCGGATTTTTTCCCTTTCCTGTTTTGGCACCGTATTGAAATCATTTTCGAATCAACATTTGATTCCATACAGCTGAGCGCCATACTTCCAGAGTTAGTCAAAACCCTTGAGCCAGTGTGCAATTTCAGCTTGGCACTCGTTATTTTTCTTACATCATACATGACGTTACGTCACCTGCTTGAAATCCTTCCTGCTGCAATACAAGTTAATGGGGAAATTACCACGGGTTTCCCTATAATACCACTGATTTTTCTGGTATTTCTTATTAATAGTTCCCTCGCAGAATGTTAGTTATATTATTAAAAGCTTTTCTAGTGTGAGAACGTTGATTGTCCTTTATGTTGTCGTATCAAGTAATGGAGTAGTTTGACATCCAAGGACTTCACTTCAAGTTTCGAAGACTACCAAAAAGAGGAAAGTGATAACAATTAGTTCTGATGATACAATTTGCGATATCAATGACCACTGCAATTGCTGTTTGACAGTAATAAACACAATTGCCAGAGTTGAGTGTATATTTGGCTTTTGTGGACCTGAGTTCACCATTTGACCATCAGTCGCTTTAAACTTTCGGACATCCTGTCTAATCTAGGGGTTGAGACCAATATTGTTTTTTCCCCTTTGGCACTTGCAAAATGCGGTAATGGCTAGCATCTGTTGGAGCCCTAACAACAAGGCGTCAAAAACCTTCATGTCATCAAGAGGGTTCTATCATCGCTGTGTACTCTCCCTCCCTCCCCTTTTTATTTGCTCTTTACATCAGTGGGCTTGAAACATTTCTAATCCTTGCATTGATGTACCACAAGTCGGCACCCACCCTGTACCAGCTCATTTGTATGCTGACAATGTGGTGCCTTTAGCCAGGGCCCTATTTGTGCTCCAGACCCTCCTGGCCAAATTTCCCTTTTTTATGACAGACCTAAAACTAGTGATCAATCAGTCGAAGTCTCACATTGGCCCCAAAAAACAGAAAACTAGCGCTTGTTTTGTGAATACCAATATCAGTTCAGTTTCCACCTTTCCCTACCTGAGGGTTCTTTTTGTTGATGTGTTCAGGTCGGGCCCCTTGGGACGTACTAGGGCAACAGTTTGTGCTAGGTGTGGGGACAGGGGCACTCGGGACTATAAGGAGATCCAGAGGTAGAGAATGGTTTTCTAAGAAGACTGATGGTTCTGTAGTGGTTTACTTTGTATTCTGTCTGTTGTGGAATGCTCGCCACGTGTGTTCTTTCTCGTGGCATTCCACAACAGAATCTTGAACGTTGTGTTTTTGAATCCGAGCACTGTTGGCTAGTTCATGCTGCGGTTTACCGGCTGCTGCGCAGTCACTGCCACATTAATGCTTACTTTTAGAAATAAACTACGTTTCCGGTGGGCATTTTCTCTACAAAATTCATGGCAACGAGTTGCAGTGACTACAGGACCCAAGTGAAATTACCGGATTGGTGCTTAGTGACAAGGTTGATCTTCTCTTGTTCTTCGAGTTGTCTGTCACAAATGGCTTCCCGTCATTGTCATGAGAGCTGAATTACAAGGTACTCCTCGTTACTTTGACTTTCCGGTAGCAGTTAAGCCGCAAGTAATTTTTTTGTTATCTACGTTTTTTTTTCCCTTCATGACGAACGAGCTGAGCCGTCAGTTTCTGCCTGGTGTTGTCCATGCAACCCACGTCACACGCTATGCATGCAGTGTGGCGGCCATTTTGACTTAGGCCTACTGATAGCCATCTGCCTGGTTTTGTCTTCACGTGGTCCAGGCAATCCACGGCGTACGGAAGCACGGAGCGTAGCAGCCATCTTGAGGTTGGCCGGCTCACAGTCTTCTTCTTCTTCTTCTTCAAATTCTTCTTCTTCAAATTCTTCTTCTTCAAATTGTTTTTCTTCTTCAAGACCACTCGGGGCAAGATGGCGGCCGCTGCTGCGGCTGTGTGAGCTGCGTTCTCTGCTCCGGGCTAACCAGTGATGGAACGATGGCGGATTGACGATGGTCTGATCTGATTCAATACGCTATGCCATGCTAGTTGTTACTTGCCGCTTAGCGCTTCGATATGCTCTGGCTGTCTCTACACTCTCTAACACTGTCCGCAGGCAGGAAGACTCTGTAAGCAGGCTTGGTTCTCTGGATGGCCGTGGCGCTGGCGGTGCAGCGGTGAACCGGCAACACCCTCCAGGATGCTGCAGAAGGCCGGGCGGGGCAGAGCCCGTGGAGCAACAGAGAGCGGGACCGCTGGCGATTCAGCTGTTGTTGGCTCGGCGCTTGGAGGAGGAGGAAACATCAAGGGAAGGGCTGCAACCCCGGCGGAGAGGAAGACTGAAGGGGGTAAGCGTGTTGTTCCATTAGTCCCTACGATCTTCACTAAAAAGGGCAAGAAAAACGCTACCCCTTCACTTCTTAATACGGAAAATAACATATCAGGGCTCAGTATTCCTTCGCAGTGCACTGTTCTAAACTTTGAGAAAATGCCAGAGCACCACGCTGTAGATGACCAACTGACTGACAGCCAATAAATACAGCCATAATTGAAAAATCAACTTCAGGAGCAGCATCTGTTACTGGAAATGGTGCAATTACTGATGTACCGGTTGGGAAAAAAGATAGAAAAGATGGATTATTTGGTGATATAAATAACCCTTTGAACACCCAGGCGCCTGTGGCTAATGTGTGTAATATAGCTTTAAAGCACCCAGCTAAGGCTCTACAGCAGGAGGGTGCTAAGAATCTGGATTCTGGCGCTTTTTTTTTTTTTTTTTTTTTTTTTAAATTTATTTATGTATTTATTTATTTATTTTTCTCCTCTTTCTGGTTCATCTGACGATGAATCTGATGTATCAGACTGCGAGAGTCCAACGGCCAAATCTAAATCTAATGGATGCCAGGCAAGAGAGTACCAAGAGGTTGAAAAGGAAAACTTGGATGCTGAAAATCCTCAAACCGTACGAAAAAAAAATAGCCATAGGAGTCCAACCACATTGGTTACTCCTGAAGAAGAATCAGAGAAACTACAGTGGGACTACTCATTTACTCCACAATTTGAAGAAGTAAGCGGTACTGCTATCAATGCGCCAGACGACCCCGAAAATGTTTCTTTGGCAGATATATTTTAGAGCATTTAAGCACATAGGGAAGAAACCAGAGCCGAAAGTCAAAGGGTTCAGGGGGCCTGTCGCAAACTGCAGAATACTGTGAGGCACATAGAGAAATCCTGTGCTGAGTTTACGTCGCGCCTCACTGAGGCTGAAGCTAGAATCTCCAGCTTAGAAGATGAGCTAGCAGCTCAGAAAAATACTACAGAGACTCTAAGCGCAGCCAAAAATGACATTGCCTGGAAATTAACAGACTTGGAAAACCGTCTGCGTAGGAATAACTTATGTGTCATTGATATTCCGGAGGGAATGGAAGGCTCTGACGCCCGTCGATTTATTATTGATCTTTTTACCGAAGCCTTCCCTACCCTAACCCAATGGGACTGGAATTCAGAGATATTGCGCGCCCATAGATCTCCCTTTACTCAACGAGCTAAATCAAAACAAGCACAGGGTTCTCTTCGTCCTATAGCCATTTTAATCTCTGTTAATAATTTTCTTGCAAGAGAGGCCCTATATGATTTAGCCCGCCCTGATCAAAAAATGCTGGGTAAAGGGGTTGAGTTTTTTGTGCGCCCAGATTATTGCCCAGTTACTGTTGAAACTAGATGGAAGTTGCGTCAGCTTATTACACCTTTTAATAATAAAGGCGCTCAAGCGTATCTTCTAAATCCTGCTAGACTTAAGATAGTGAGTAAGGATCAAACAAAGTTTTTCACCTCTGAAGCTGCAGCTAAGCTATTTCTACAATCTCTACAATCTTCTTGTGTTGTTGTGTATGCTTTGTGCTTTAAGCAAAGATAAAATAATCTCTTTGAAATCTGCTAAATGTTATTCCTAAGTATATATATTCATTCTATCACTGTGGGACGGCCCGGGGCAGCTCAGCTCTTCACATCCTTGGGACTATTTGTCCTAATGCCTCGTTGAAGGGGAGGGGGGTCCAGCGGGGGAATGTGGTCTCGCTTGTGACCACATTGCTGGGTGGGATGGGTGGTGTTGCTGGGGAGTGGGGGAGGGGGAGATCGGGAGGGGTTGGGGGGGTGGGAATAAAAAAAAACCGCTCGTTTTTGAGATAATTGACACAAGTATTTTCAGCTTTGTGCAGCTGGCGACAGATAGTTGTTCAAGAGAATTGATACCAATTGATGGCTAGTTCGGTTATTCGTATAGCCTCTATTAATATTTGCGGACTTAACGATAAAAATAAAAGAAGAAAGCTTCAAGAAGATTTAACATTTTTGAATATAGATTTGCTATGTCTGCAAGAGACGCATATAGCTAGTAGAGATAGCAATTTATTAGATAGCTTGGGGTTTAAAAGACTTGTTCATACTACACAGGACTGCAGGACAAAGGGTGTTGCTGTACTATCTAGAAATAGTAGTATTAGATGCGATAGAAAGGCTGCGGATAGATGGACCTTAATGACCATTAAATGTGGATCAAGCGTGTTTACTCTAGCCTCAATATATTCTCCTATATTAGATGATCCTTCAGTTTTGAGACGTATTGCAATGGAGCTTCCATCATGGCCAGCGCCTTATGTTTTATGCGGGGATTTAAACGTCAATGGCGCCAAAAGATCAGATAGTACTGTGACCGTAGAACGCAAACCACAAATACGTAAGGCATTTAATGACTTAATAACCAATCTGGGGCTTATCGATGCTTGGCCTAAATTAAGAGGTTCAGATCTGGGATTTACTTATTACTCAGCTCCCCATCAGAAATTTGCCAGGCTGGATTATTTCTTAGTTTCCCCCCTTTTATTAAAGGAAGCAAAAATTGAATTATATCCAAGGTTATTATCAGACCCCAATCCCTTGGTTCTCCAAATCCCCTGGGACTGTATGGTTAATACAGTGAAAAAATGGACATTCGAAAGGGCCATCCTCTTAGATAAAGATTACAGAGATTAGATGAAGAATAGAATAGCGGAATTTTTCAGGATTAATAATGGTACTGCATCTCCAGGGATTGTCTGGGACACATTCAAGGCCTGGATACGAGGAGAAACTATTAGTTTCGGTGCACTTAAAAAGAAGAAACATATCCTGCAAGTCAAGAACTATTATCAGAAGCGCTCTCTTCTGGAAACAGAACTAATAACTAAAGTGGGAAATAAGTCTGAACTAACAGGAACCCTGGATTCAATCTCTGTAATTAAATCGGCTTTAAGCGATCTGTATTTAAATAAGCAAGCTGGTATTTATCTAGCTAGAAAGCAGGAATGCTATGAATACAGTGAGACGGTTGGGCGCTTATTGGCAGTTAAAACCAGGCAACAGTTATCCGCTCGACATATACATCAAGTTAGAAATATCAATGGTGATATAATTTCAGACGAGAAAGAAATTAGAGATTCATTTAAAGACTACTACAGAGCCTTATACACAGCAGACACCTCCCTGGATATAGTCTGTGACCCTCTTTTTCTTCCCAAACCAAAATTAACAGAAGAGGAGGCATCTCATCTTGATTTAGAAATTTCGTGTCAGGAATTAAAGAATGCTTGATTTGATTTACCATCCGGCAAAGCTATGGGTATAGATGGTTTACCACTAGAGCTTTATAAAACCTTCTTTAAGAAGATACGAAGGGAACTCTTAGCTCTCTTTAACTCTGTTAAAGCTGGAGCGGTCCCACCGCTGTCTTGGGGGCTTGCAAATATTGTTGTATTTTTAAAGAAGGGGAAGGAACCGTTAAATATGGGTTCCTATAGACCCATCACTCTTTTAAACAGTGATACCAAATTATACTCCAAGATTTTTGCCTCACGTCTTAATAGAGTTATGGTACATCTTGTTTCTCGATGGCAACACGGATTTATCCAGGGAAGGGGGACTGAGGATCACATCAGAAGACTCATTACATTATTGGACGCCTCAGATGTTACAAAGCTTCCCTTAGCGGTCGCTTTTTTAGATGCTGAAAAGGCGTTCGATCGCGTCTCCTGGTGCTATCTCTGGAAATGTTTAGAAGCGAATAATCTAGGAGAAGGCTTTATTAGGGCAATCCAGGCTCTTTACTATAAACCAGTAGCACAGGTTCAGATTATGGGTTGTCTCTCCGAACCCTTTTTTATAGAAAGAGGGACAAGGCAAGGCTGCCCATCTTCCCCTCTGCTATATGCGCTATATATGGATCCCTTTATTAGGGCCTTGGAAGCCTCGGAGAACATATCTCCTTTTATTTTGAATGATTTTTCAACGAAAATCTTGGCATATGCAGACGACGTCGCAATTGTGACTTCGGAACTATCTAACAAGCTCGTTGAAGTTGAAACCTTGGCAGTAAAATTTGGTAGAGTCTCTGGGTACAAGCTTAATAGGGGTAAAACTCAGATTTTATTAAACAAACATTTGGCCTATATGGATGAAAGAATCGTACAGGAGGCAATATATCTTGGGATTAGAATAAAGGCCCAAACGAAGGACATAGTTGATGTCAATCTCACCCCTGTTATTGCTAGAATTAAGAAGGATACGGTCCGATGGGATAATTTGAGATTATCCATAATAGGGAGATGCAATCTGATCAAAATGATTGTCCTTCCAAAGCTTCTATATATTTTTCGCACAATACCTCTAGAAATTCACAATATTTGGTTCTGCCAGATCAACCGCCCGATCGCTAGGTTTATTTGGTCTTTTAAAAAAATACGCCGCGCAAACTGTTTTTTATCTCTCCCAGTGGAAAGAGAAGGACTAGGATTACCCGATATTAGAATGTATTTAGCAGCATCATTTAAATATTATTGGCCTTTATTTCGAGCAGATAAAAACGCTTCCCCGATCTTGAAAGATGTTCCTTCCATATTTGAGATTTTAATGGATCAGGATGCCAGAGGATGTCTCTTAAAAATATATGAGCCTAGTTATTTTAAAAAGACACGATTTAAGATATTGATCTCAGCATATAAAAATTGGACTCATGTTAGAAATAAACTTGGTTTGGGCAGGTTTAGTAGATATACCCCATTTTTGGATAATGCTCAGATCTCTGCAACACTGTCTGATGGATGTTTAGCGAGATGGATTAAGGTGGGGGTCTGCAGAATCTCTCATTTGCTGGTTGGTGATCAACCAGCTACATTTGAAATAATTAAAAATAGATTTAATTTCAGTAATAGAGACTTCTTTAAATTTTTACAACTGAGCGATTTTATAACTAAAAAAAGAGGTGGTGCAAAGGGTTATTCGGTGATACCCCTGCTTGAGGCTATCACCAGTGATTCTCCTCCCTCAATCTCCGTACTCTATAAAACTCTTCTTGAAGGGGTTCCTGATGATATCGAGAAACATTCTCTAAAATGGCAGGAAAGGCTTGATTACAGACCCAGGGTTGGAAAGAGCTGTTGGTCTGGCCAACACTGTATTAACTACAGCAAATCTTAGGGCTCAATGCTATAAGACCTTTTTTGATCTCTATATTACTCCTTCGAAAATTGTTAAATGGGGTGGTACGGAGGGTATCCATTGTTTTAGATGCAATATTCTGGGGGCGGATCTGGTCCATATCTTTTCTACATGTCCGGCTATGGATAATTTAAGGCAGGAGGTTACAATATTTTTACAATATGTTCTGAATAGAAATATTTTGCTAACCCCCCAACTCATGCTTTTGGGTGTATCTACATCAGTGGATAATAGCATGGAGTTTATATTTATTGCTATGTCAATACTTAGATTATGTATTGCCTCCTCATGGCTAGATCCGTTACCACCTACTTTTGGACAATGGAAAATGCGTATGCTTCATATTTTTAATTTGGAGAAGGCCCTCTATATGCGAAAAGGGAAAAAAGGAAGAATCAAGGGACTTTAGATCTGGAGACCACTCAATGACTGGACTAGTGAACTCGATTAACAAAAATTATACTTTTTCTGTTTGTATCCTGTTTTGTTTAAATGCTGCCTGTCTCCAGTTTGTCTGTATGTATCTACGAGCATGAATAAAAAAAAGAATAAAAAAAAAAAATTCTTCTTCAAATTCTTTTTCTTCTTCTTCAAATTCTTCTTCTTCAAATTCTTCTTCTTCAAATACTTCTTCTTCTTCAACTTCTTCTTCTTCTTCTTCTTCTTCAAATTCTTCTTCTTCAAATTCTTCTTCTTATTCTTTTACCTACCTTTGGAGTGTAGAGTGACAAGCACACCGTGTTTCTTCTTTCTGTGGACATTGTTTTTATTGTATCTGTGGCACGCACACCGGGTGTGTCATTTTCTTCATTACCTTCTACAGTGTCTTCGGTGGCACGTACACCTTGTGTGCCAACTGGGTGCTCTTTTGTTTTCACAGTGTCGGTGACACACACACTTTGTGTCATTTTCTGGGGATACCTTCGGTGATACACACACCTCCCTAGTTGTATTCTTTTGTGGTGGTTTGTTTACCTTTTTGTTTTTGACACAGTGATCTGTTGGATCCTTGCACATGTTCTTTTTTTAAATTTTACTTTATTTTTTTTATTTCACCATGCAGTCTGTGTTACCTCCACCTCCGTTTCTTGAAGCACTTGGTAATCCACCTATAACATGGAAACTAGTATGACGCATTTGTAACTTACTTGAGTGCTATTGGCGCTTCTCGTTGTAGGGCAGAAAGGAAAAAATGTCTTCCGCTTCATTCCTTAGGGTTCGAAGGATGTTCAGTTTTCAAACATTTACCCCCTTTGGTGCAAGCTTAAAACGAAGATGACATTGATGAATATGCTGAGGCAGTGAAAAAATGGAATTGCGTTTTGATGTACAACCTAGTCTGGTTGTTATTTGGCACACATTTTTTAAAAGGGAACAGAGGTCTGGAGAAGATGTTGATACATTTATTTCTGCTCTCCGCAAGGTAAGTGCTGACTGTCCGTTTGAAGCGCTTACAGAGCAATTAGTCAGGGACCAGTACGTCTGCAAGTGTTCTGACCATACAGCAAAAGTTGTTGTCTCTGGGTAACCCTTCTCTTGAGGAAACTATTCGTACTATAAAAAGCATCGAGCTTTCTAAAGCATCAGTGAAAGAATTATAAGGCCAATCCAGTGAACTGGTGGGGGCGGTTGGATCCAAGGAGGTCAAGAATAATGTTGGGCAACGTCCTGAGTTTTCATTTTTTCAGGCAAGCCAATATGTGTTTCCGCTGCGGTAATCCTCCTCATTTAAAAACTGGTAGGGGGTGTTGTTAGACTTGGCATCTTTTGGCGTGTTTCCGCTGAGTTTTTGCTTTCTGCCCTCCCGGTTTTGACTCTGTTTTTGCTGGCGTAGTGTTTCTGCGCACTTTTCGCACTGCTGATCAGTGGTTAAGTGCAAGTGCTCCTGTGGTAAATTATGTTATGGATTTGTGTTTCCATGATTGGCTGTTTGGTTTTCTTGTCGTCCCCTAGTAAAGTGCACTGAGTGTGCCAGGGCCTAGGAACCAAATGCTACGCGTGGGCCTACAGCACGGATTGTGCCACCCACGTGAGTAGCCCGGAAAAGGTACCTCAAACCTGCCATTGCAGAGTCTGCGTGCAGTTTGTAACTGTCATTTCGACTTGGCATGTGCACACACTGGCCAGTCCCTAACCTTCCCTTTTCATACATGTCAGGCACCCCTAAGGTAGGCCCAAAGTAACCCTGTGGGCAGGGTGCAGTGTATGTGAAAGGTAGGACTTGCCCTGGTGTGTGTGGCATGTCCTGATTGTGAATTACCGTCCATTTCGTTTTTTACAATTGCAAGGCTACCTGTTATCATAGGCCAGAATGGGCAGTTTGATTATAACCGCTTATAATCCTAAACTGACCCAGGGAACAAGGTAGAAATTTGAGTTTAGTATGCCTGAACTCAGAATGTTAAAATACATCTTTTAGTGAAGGCGATTTTTACATTCTGTGTTTGAAAACGCCACTTTTAGAAAGTAGGTATTTTCTTGCTCAGTCATCCCGTGTACCTCTGCTGGAATGTGGATTGCCTGTCTGGGTTTTGGACGATAGATGGCTCGGAAGCAAGGGTGGCTCCCGATAGTCTAGGTAGGTCAGGAAAGGGCTGAATAGACCCGGGCTGTAATGGAGGAAGGAGGAGATTTCCTTGCACCTCATAGGGCCTGGGCTGCCTCTGACAATGCCGCCTCCACCCCCTGCCGGGAAATCACACCAGAGAAGGCACAACTGGTTCTGGCTGGGCACAGACACCCTCTAGGGCCTAGAGGATCAAAGGATTTTTGGATACAAATACTGGGGCCCAGACCCTTGAACTTTAGAACTCATCTGGATCAAGAAGACTGCCAAGAAGAAGAGCCGGTGAAGCTGTAAAGAGGAACGACCACTTTGCTGAGTGCTTTGCTGGGCTGACCTGCAGTGGCTGCTTCTGTCTTGGGCAGTGAAAGGCCTGGACTAGAGTTTCTGCAACCTAATTTGTGAGTCTCTCCAAGGGCTTGAGGTAGTGCTTGCAGCACTGGGGACTGTGTGTTTTGAGCTGCCACAGAGGAAAAGTAACTTGACGACGTCTACGACGCCGCTGCTGACTCCTTGTACTGATGGCACATGACACTGCCACCGAGCCGCTGCTCGCACCGCACTCTGTACCGTCTTGCTTCACACCGCAGCCTGGGCACTGCAGAGAGCAACGCCACACTGCGACCCTGGTCTCACCGACAACGCCTGCTGATGCCGCCACTGAGCTGTGGCTCGCACCGCGAGCTGTGGGCACCGCACTCCGCACCGCCTGGCTTCGCGATGACACCTTGGCCTCCCCAACGAGGCAGCTCCACGCCGAAATCGACGCCGCTGCTTGCACCGTGGTTCGAGGGCACCGCTCGTAAAGTTACACAATGCACCACCCTCATCCTGCACCGCAGCCTTAGCCATACCGACGCTGACACCATCGACTCCCGTTCGTCAGCCGACGACAGCGCTTCAGCAACGAGGACGCCTCTGCTTGCACAGTGATCTGCCTGCACTGTGACTAGCACCGCCTTCACCTCCCACCGCGACCCTGGTCTCACCGACGACGCCATCTGATGTGGCCACCGAGCCACTGCTCGCACCGGGACCTGGGGGCACCGCACCGCTGCACTTCGCACCGCAGCCCCGACGCCTGCTGACGCCAGTGCTCCTGATCCCAACAGAAAGGAGCTCGACCAGCAACACAAGTGACTTCAAGGGCCTCGGCGCCCTGCATCTTTAACAGGTACTGTTTGCAGATCTTCCCAACAACATAGTTGGTCTGTGACGCCACGACCAGCCTGAACTGTTTGGATTTGTTTGCTCACGACGCCGTGATAGCCCCTGACGGAGCTATCGACATCAAGGAACTGTTTTAATGCGTATTTTCATAACTGTAGATTTCTAAGTACTGTATTGTGGATTGTTACTGTTTTTGGTGTTGTATATAAAAATATTGGATGTTTTTATAAACTGATGTGGGATCCTTTTGTAGTGCTTACACAGTATTACTCTATATTAGGTGCAAATGCTTCACACACTGCCTCTAAGATAAGCCTGATTGCTCGTGCCAAGCTATCGAGGGGGTGAGCAGGGGTTATTTTAGGAGTGTAACTCCCTTATCCTGACTAGGAAGAAGGGTCCCTACTTGGACAAAGGTGCAAGCCCTTGCCAGCTAGAGACCCCCATTTTTAACAGGTGTCCAGATAAAAACGTGATTTGCAGGTTATGTGGCAAACCAGGTTATTTTGCTTAAGTCTGTCAAAGTGACAAATGCACTGTGTTGTCGTCCCAGGTTGTCAAACAGAACCCCCATGCTGGCGCTAATGTGTTGGATGCTGAGTGTTGATTCTGACAACTACTGTTGTATTCAGAATGAACTGAGAGATTTGGTTATGGCTGTTGGTGAGATAGCTGTTGTAGTCGATGACACCTCTTCTTGTGTTGATCCCTATGTTGAGATCGGTATTGGGGACAAGAAGGTGAGTCTTCTGGTGGATTTGGGTGCAATAATTACCATGATCACTCAAAAGCTCTTTAGCGAAGTGTGGAGTTCTCGCTCCTTAGACCCTCCTGACAGGGCACCCGTTTCTTATGAAGGACGCAGGGTAGAGCAAGCAGGGTAGTTTGAGGATGTTCTTGAATTTAAAGGTAGAAAGATTCATAGCAAGGTGTATGTGGCTATCAAGGGATTGTCCATTCTGGGATAGTTCCATCAAGGTCTTTTCCAGATGGTTCTGAGGCTGGGTACTAAGGAACAGGTCTCCATAGACTCATCTAACAATCTTTCTGAGGTTGTTTACCGTCGCTATTCTGCCGTTTTTGGTGGGGCATTGGGTCAGATCAAGGATTTCATGCATTAGATCAAAGTTAAGGATGATGCCATTCCTGTAAAGCACATGCACAGTAGTGTCCCTTTTAGTGTTAGGGATCCGCTTCAACAGGAACTTTATGTGTCAGAAGGGCATTATTGAACCAGTTGAATCCTTTCTTTGGCTTTCTCCTTTGGTTGTGGCCAAGAAGAAAAATGGGGATCTTCATGTTTGTGTTGATGTACGCAGTCTCAACAAAAATATTTGGGTTGATTCCCATCCTCTTACCAACATTTCAGAGATGCTTACTTTGATTAATGGTTCCAAATGGTTAAGCAAATTAGATTTAGCTTCAGTCTACCACCAGGTTGCCGTAGCTCCATCTTCAAGGCACCTTACTGCATTTGTGTCACCTATTGGCTCATTTAAATCTTGTCGCATGCCTTTGGGTCTTGCTTCTGCTGCTGCAGTTTTTCAAAGAATTATGTGCCAGATGCTTAAAGGGGTCAAAGGTGTTGTTGTCTTTCAGGACGATGTTTAGATTTTTGGTGAATCTAAGGAGGACCGCAATGATTTGTTGTATCACGTTTTTGATATCATGCTTAAGAAGGGTGGTGTTCTTAAAAAAGAAAAGTGTATTTTCTCTGTTCAAAGGGTGGAGTACTTGCGTCATATTGTGTCGGAACATGGTGTGGAGCCTAGACCTGGTCTCATCAAGGCTATCGTTGGCAGTCTTGCACCCACTGATAAAGCGGGTCTTAAGTCGTTTAGTGGTCTCTGTGAGTTGTACTCACGTTTTGTTCATGATTATGCTTCTAAGATGCAGCCTCTCACCAACATGATGAAAAAGAGTGTCCAATTTGTCTGGGATGACCTCTGTCAGGAAGTGTTTGAATGGATCAAATGTCAGTTAGTTGGTCCCAATATTCTCAAACCTTTTGATCCTAATCTCATGTGCACCATCACAGTTGATGCTAGTGGAGTGTGTTTAAGTGCTAATCTCACTCAGACTAGCAGTGGCACTGAGAACACTTTGGGTTATGCGTCAAGGGTGTTGCCTGGTTCCGAATTGAATTTCTCTGTCATTGAGAGGGAACTGTTGGCTTGTTGGTGGGCCATCAGGAAGTTTCATTTTTACATCTGGAGTAACCATTTTGTGCTACACACAGATCCTTCACCCCTTGTTTTCTATCTTGTCTGGCGATAAGAACAGGTAACCCACTCCTAGAATTGCCAGATTGACAACCAAGTTGCTTCAGTATGATTTTGATGTTTCTTACCTTCCGGGTAATAAGAACGGCAGGGCGGATTACTTCTCTAGGTTTCCTGACTCTGATGTTGATTCCTGTCAAGATGATGATGGTGATGATTTGGTAGATTGTTTCATTGCCTCTTTGGTCTCGGATGACATTTGTGCTGTTAGTGAGGATGAGTGGAGGAGTGAGTTGTCCAAGGATGTTTTGCTTTGCCAGGTCATTAAGTTTGTCAAGAATGGATGGCCTAAGGAGAAGAATCTTCCTCTATCTTTGCAAACCTTTGTCAAAGTCTCTTCTGAGCTCTCTGTGGAAGATGGCATTTTGATGCGTGGTGTAAGGTTAATTCCTCATGAGAAGCTTAGAAGTAGATTAATTGGTGGCGCACATGAGGGTTATTTGGGGAGGACACTCACCAAGCGTAGGTTACGCAAGTGTTTTAGGTGGCCCATTATGGACAAAGATATTGATGTTTTTGTCGGGGAATGTGTTGTGTGTTTACGTGCCGAAAAAGGTCTTAAAGTGAGGACTCCTCCTCTTCAACCTATTGATCTTCCAGCAAGGCCTTGGGAGAAAATCTGCATTGATTTGGTTGGGCCTTTCAATATCCTTCCTCTGTCGTCTCGCTTTGCTGCTGTTGCCATAGATTATTATTCTAAATGGCCTGAGGTTCGTTTTTTAGGCGAACCCAATTCCAAAAATGTTATTGATTTTCTCAAGGACATTTTCCTGCGGGAGGATTTCTCTTCTACCATTGTATCTGACAATGGGGTACAGTTTGTCAGTCAAGAATTTCAAGATTTTCTAATCCAGGGTGGTATTACTCACTCCAAGAGCTCTATTTATCACCCACAGACTACGGGCTTGTCGAACACATGAACAGGGATCTAAACGATTGTGTTCAATGGGCTGTTGCCAGGAAGTGTGTTGTTCAAAATGCTGTGCGTTCAATGCAGTGGTTCTTCCATACACCCCACTCGTCCAGAAAGGTTTCTCCTTTTGAATTGTTGCGGGGAAGGAAGCCTTCCTCCAAGGTGTGTCCTGGTTGGATGACAAGGTGGATTAAGATGGATGCTTTGGTGGGAGTTGACGATCTTGTGAACAGAAAGAATGTTTCCAAAGCCCAGTTCAGCCAAAAATCTTATTTTGATTCCCTAAAGAAATCGGTTCCACATTCAATTGTTGGTGATTCTGTACGTGTGAAGTTTCCTGTTCACAGAAGGAAAGGTGATCCGAAGTTTTCTGATCCTTTGGTTGTTGACAAGGTCTGTGGTAACGCCATCAGGGCCAACAACAAACACTGGTGGAATGTGTCCAGAGTTGTTAAGTTGTCTGAACATATTCCTAACAGAAGTACTGTCTCCAAACCTCCTGTTCCTTCCAATGATATACACATGAATGCTCCCTCTTTATTTGGGTGTGTGCAGGAGCAGTAGACTTCGTACTGTTCCTTTTTGTTTTTCGCTGATTTGTATTTTTTTCCTTGTCTTTTATGCTGTGCTTTCCCTTGTTTCCTTTACTCTTTTTCCTTCTTTCCTCTTGCTTCTTCTCTCCTTTCACTTCTTTCTCTTCCTTGTTTCAAATATGTTTTTTTTGTTATTTTGTGAGAAGGAGGATAATGTAGTGGTTTACTTTGTATTCGGTCTGTTGTGGAATGCTCACCACACGTGTGTTCCTTTCTCGTGGCATTCCACAGCAGAATCTTGAACTTTTCGTTTTTGAATCAGAGCACCGTTGGCTCGTTCGTGCTGCAGTTCACCAGCTGCTGCACAGTCACTGCCACATTAAAGCTTACTTTTAGAAATAAGCTACGGTTCCAGTGGGCATTTTCTCTACAGGTTCCCCAAAGTACGTCAACTGATTTGTGTCACTTACAGTTGGGATCATTCTATATACCAGGCCATATCATGCTGCGGACTCTTCTACTGTTATCCAGTTGGACCAAAGAGCAAGCTACCTTAAATAGCCTGGTTTTAACATATCGTCTTAGGACTGACTATAAAGATCCCTTGGCTGGCCATTGTTAAGAATCTCAGCGGCAGCATAACTGTCCTGGAATTGTTTTGCAAACCGTAGGTTTTATCTTCTTTTTCTTGTAAAACCACCGTTAGAGAATATATACATATATAATCTTCTGGCGGTCGCCAGTAGATAGTTCTAGTTAGGACCGTGTTTCCATAGGAAATCCGCAACATTCTATTTGGAATAACTTTGGCGCCGATTGACGAATCCTCGTAAAATTCTCAAAATAGGTGAGGCGCTCCGCTCCGCTCCTACCCTGAAAGTCTCGGGGGGATTCGTCAAGCGGGGGCTGAGAAAAAGGGGGGGTCCCAAAACGCATTTTCCCCATGCATTTTTCCATAGGACCTTTAGTCCAAGCTACAGCCCGAATGGCTGAACAGAATTACTTGAAATTTGGCAGAGAGGTAGCCCTCAGGTCAGGGATGTGCCTTTTGAAGGTCTCGTGTAAATCTGTTCAGTATTGCCTGAGAAAATAGCATTTAAATCAATATATATATCTATGGGCGCGCTCCGAGCGCGTACCGTAAGCTTACCGTACGCGCACGCCGCCGTGCACGAGCGCGATTCTCATTGGTTGTTAGATCTCATTAAACATTCGAATCGGTCGAAACCAGGAAGTGTCGGCTGCCATTTTGTCTCTCGCAGTCTGAGGGGGTGAAAAACAAAGGTGGATAACGTGAAAAGGGGGCAGGCTGGACAGTTCCTGACCCCCTAGCCTTTGTCAGGGGTCCCAGAAGGACCCCCAAGGGCAAAAATTTTAATTTTTTTTCAAAAAATCGCCGAATGCGCGTAGCGTACGCGCACGGCGTAAACTGAGAAATTCCGCAAGGAGAAATTCAGCGAACTTCGCGTAACTATTACGCGTACCGCGCGCGCACGGCAAAACATTTTTTTCAAAAAGGAAAGCTTAAAAAAAATACAAAAAATTGTGAGGTAAGGTAGGCTCTTAAAAGAGCCGTTGGGTTAATACAGGGATGGAGGAAAGAAAGAATGGGAATATTATGAGCGTCTACCAACGTGCTGGTCTATCTTATTGTTAATAAGGGAAACACTGGTCTCCCCAAAAACAATAAGACCACAACACGTTGTACACCTCATTGCAACCCTCCCAAATCGAGGGTTAATGTCCAGAGGAGCAGAAGAAGGTGATGCTCCCACCTCAGAGGAAGGGCTCTGCTGAGCTGCCGATGATGTACTCGGCTGAGCTTCTGAGGTTGGGCTCAGGTGACTTACTGAAGAGTTTTCTCCAGTATGTTGAGCAAAGGTCCTGGGATGTCTATCCCTAAGGTGTCTCTTCATAGAGTGATTTCCAAAGGAATACTTCTTCCTTGGATCTCCTCTAGATAAAACACTGTCACAAAGTGTGCAAGTGACCAATGGAGCATTGACCTTTTTCTGCCCCTCTGGAAAAGTAAAATTCTCCCACACAAAAGAATTCTTTTGTTTCCTCCTTCTCTGTCTGATGATGGTGCTGCTAGGCTCACTCTCAGAAGAGGTCTGCTGCTCTGCCATTGTATCTCAATGTCAATTCAGCTCCTTCTCCTAGGGGATCTCAAGCAGTAATGAGGGGAATGGGTGTGGTGTGGGAAGTTTCTGGAACTGAAAGTAGTTTCAACCAATGAAAAGTGTTCTTTGTGGATCACATGACCTACCGTGCGCGCTCCGTAAGCTTACGGTACGCGCTCGTAAACCAGTACGCATGCGCAAACGTGACGCTTACGGAGCGCTTACGGAGCGCGTACGTAAGACGCACTCGCGCATGTGCATTACACGCCCCTGCGTAACCGCGACGTTGCTTCCGCGCAACGCGCATACGTGTACGCGTACGTCACGTACGTATCACATAAGCGCACTGTACTTATGACGTACGGAGCGCGTAGCGTCCGCTTACCGTACGCGCACGGAAAAAAATGCATAAAAAAAAAATTTACCATTCCATAATGCAGGATATAGTACATATAATATTTTATACATAGGTTTACCAAAAATCTCAAAAAAAATTTGCATTTAAAAAACCGTACAAATTCACTGAAAAAACCATAGGTTTCACACACGTTATAGTTAGGAATTAGCATTTAAAAAACCTTGCAAATTCACTGAAAAAACCATAGGTTTCACACATGTTATAGTTAGCTGGACATTTCACTCGTAAAAAACCAATGAAATTCCCCCGTTATAGTTAGTGCAGGCAACTATAACTCACGCGACCGCAATCCTCTGTTGATGCTAATACTGTATCTTTAGCTATACATATATTACAAATATTTATTTTTCATAAAGACACATGTCATCAGTGATGTAATATCTGACATCATCAGCAGAGGATTGCGGTAAGTGATTCGCTGAATAAAATCCAAATTGTTTTAATCCCTGCATGTGTCGGGCTCATTCCAAGGAGTGAATGAGTGTTGGACTTTATGTTTAAACCAGTAAGCAGGCACTGGTAACCGGCACGCCCTTTCGGTCAGGTGTGACACGTAAGCCAGCACCTTTTGGACTTTATATATATATATATATATATATATATATATATATATAATTTTATTTATTTTTTACCATGTGGCATGCATAAAGAGACCAAGCTCAGAAGTCCAGAAGCACTGTGTTTAATCATGCGGAATAAAAAATTAGCTAGCATTCGCGCCAAGAATTTTCAATTCTTTTAAGGACACGGAGGCGGGGATTATGCTTCTCTTTCTATTTATTGCTACTCACAGCAGCCAATGAATTTTTCTTATGCAAAACAAACTACATTTCCCATGATGCATGCATCACATCACTTCCTGCAGAGCCCCATAACAGTAACACCGGAACCAGTCCTCTTTCTTTGCTCCGAACAATAAGTCCAATAATTATAATAAAGTTCAACAACAGCCTTCAACGTGGAAGAAACCAGACCAGCTGGGAAGAACGTCAGCTTCAAACAGGATTAATCCATCTTCTTTTCGGATCCTGAAAAAACAGAGATAAAACAACCCGTAACTTCTGTATAATCAGAGTATATACGCAAACGGGTGGGCAACAATTACAATACTGTAATTTAACCGGGTGGGATAATCCTCGCCTCCGTGTCCTTAATAGAATTGAAAATTCTTGGCGCGAATGCTAGCTAATTTTTTATTCTATTACAGGACCGGAGGCTTCGTATTATGCTAGTTTAACGCTGATTAAAAACAACAGAGGATATATCACCCACCGGTTTATAATAAAACTGTTTAAATGTTGATTCAAACGACCAGTCTGCAGAATGCATGATATCCTGCACAGTAGAACCCAACATGAAAGTCTTACAGGCCATAGCGCCTCGGACAGAATGTGCAACAAAGACCTGAGTATCGACACCAGCTTCTTGCATAACATCTTTGAGCCATCTGGCTATAGCCGCAGTCACAGGTTTGTACGGTTTCTGCAGAGCAATCAACAATTGTACCACACCATCAGGCCTGGTACATTCTTCATAAGCCTTGAGGCATTGGACCACACAAAGTTTAGCATTATCGGGAAAAGCATGATAATCCACACTGCGTGACATGGTTTTAGTCCTAGACGTAATAGAAAACAAAACTCCCTCCGGAGTAAATACTCTACCTGTAATATCAAGAGCTTTCACATCCGAAGAACGTCTACAAGCCGCTAGGCAGAGCAACATGGCCCGTTAGGCCGACAATTGTTTCCTGGACAACCTATTGTTGTCGGGCCACCTATTAAATAGTGACAGAACCAGCGAGACATCCCACAAAGAAGAGTACTTTGGTTTGGGTGGATTAGCTACTCTGATACCCTTTAGTAGTTTACATATTAAAGGATGCATTCCGACAGGTTTGCCCTCGATCTGAGAGTGGCCTGCCGATATGGCGGAACGGAAGTTATTAACAGAGCGATATGCTAGACCTTCCGACTTTTTTTCAGACAGGAAATTTACAATACAGGGTAATCCTGCCCCCACGGGATCCACATGCTGTCCCATGCACCAACGAACCCAGCATCCCCAGGCTGAAGAATATCGCTTCTTGGTAGAGGGGGCCCACGCCTGATTGATAAAGCTTGAAGCTTGTTCCGAAAATCCTGGCATTTGCCAACGCTGCCTGAAAGTCTCCAGGCCATCAGGGACAGATGCCCCGAGTGAACCATCGGGTGTCTCTCCCCCCTGAGGGCCCTGGAGCATCGTCGAGGACCATGGGATCCTTCTGGGAAAGTCGCAACTCGCCTCCAGCAACAACGGGAACCAAGGCTGCGATTTCCACAAGGGAGTCACTAATATCACTTCTGCGTTCTGGCGCATCACTTGAGTGAACACGCGAGAAATGAGAATGAAGGGTGGAAACGCGTAATTCAACTCCTGAGTCCACTCTTGCGCGAAGGCATACGTCGCCAGCGCCAATGGGTCCGGCCTCCAGCTGAAAAACTTCGTCATTTGACGGTTCAGCCTGGAGGCAAACGTGTCGATCTCGCAAACTCCCCAGATCTCCTGCAACCACCGGACCACCCGTGGGAGAAGTTGCCAGTCGCTGTAGTCCCTGAGATGGCTAGAGTTCCAATCCGCCACCACATTGGACTGACCCGGAATGTATTCTGCTATGACTGAAATCTGGTGACCCAGGCAATAGTGCCAAAAGGCCTTCGCTATCTCCACCAACATTGAGGACCTCGTGCACCCCAGTTTGTTGATGTACCTTACCGCCGATATGTTGTCCATCTGAAGAAGGATGCAACATGAGATCTGCCTGGGAGATAACGTCCGGATCGCAAATGATCCTGTGAGGAGCTCTAGACAATTTATGTGAAGATTTAACTCTTCTAGGGACCAACGCCCCCCTGTGGAAATATTTCCGCAGCGCGCTCCCCAACCCCAACGGCTGGCGTCGGATTCTATGACCACCTCCGGTAGAGAGCCGAAAATTGCTCTGCCGTTCCACGCCTCGACGTGGGCCAACCACCATTGCATTTCCTCCCTCACTTCCTGGGAAAGAGGGACTACGTCCGTGTATGAAAGACCCTTCTGTAACTGTTGGATTTTTAGTCGTTGAAGGGCCCTGTAGTGTAGGGGTCCCGGAAATATTGCTTGAATGGACAACCCCCTGGAGTCCCACTATCCGGGCAATCCCCCTGAGCGAAACCATTTGTTTGGTCAGGAATGAGCGAAGCTCCTTCTTGATATCCCGAAGCTTGGAATTTGGGAGGCTGAGCTGGGCTGTGTGAGAGTTTATGACGAACCCCAGAAAATCTATCGTCCGTGTGGGACACCAGACCGATTTTGGTTCGTTGATCACGAACCCCAGGTTCTGCAAAATACGAATGGTCATGCGCAAGTGTTGAACCACCAACGCCTGAGATTGCGCCATGATGAGCATGTCGTCCAGGTAGACAATCATGCAAACCCCTTGTTCCCTGAGGTAGGCTACGACCGGTTTCAGAACCTTGGTGAAACACCACGGTGCTGAGGAAAGTCCGAAAGGAAGGACCAAATATTCGTACCACCGGTTCCGCCACTGAAATTGAAGGAATCTGCGATGGGGACGAAATATGGGAACGGACAGATAGGCGTCCTTCAGGTCCATACGGACCAACCAGTCCCACTGCTTCAATAGGTCTGCCAGCAGATGGATGCCCTCCATCTTGAAGTGCTTGTAAGTCAGAAAGTGGTTGAAATCCTTCAAATTGAGTACCAACCTGTAACCCCGCCTTTCTTCTGCACCAGAAAAATATTGCTGCAGAAACCGCGAGGGCCCTCGTTGCAAGGAGCTATTGCGCGTTTCTGCAGCAATCCTTCTATTTCTGAATCTATGAAATCGCACTCTAGTCGGGAAAAAGAAAGCTGTCTGGGCCGGTGAACCTGACAGGGTGTCTGAAAGAACTCTAGGTGGAACCCCTGAACTGTCTGCAAAACCCAGGCGTCCTGTGATATTTTAACCCAATTGTGATAAAACTGCTGAATACGTCCCCCCAACGGAAGAAGAAATAAATCTGGAGCGCTCACCTGAAGACTCTGTGTTCTGGAATCCTCCCCGATAGGATCCCTTGTTAATGCGCCGCTTGTTGAAGCGCTGCCTGGTGGGGTAGAAGGTGCCACCACGGGTGGAGTTCCACTCTCCTCTGCCGCGTCCGAAATCTCCTCTTTGAGGACCTTGGGAGAATTGACAGCCAAACGAGCGTCCCCGGCCTCGTCCGGCCCTGTTGAAAACCCCTGCCTGGAATACCCGTTTGATTCCTGCCTGAGCTTTGTCCAGAGTCGTGAAGGTGCCCACGTATTTCGCCACATCTTTGACGAATCGGTCGCCGAATAGGTTTCCGTCCGCCAATGGGCCAGGCTCCGCCGCGGCCAACTCCGTAAGGTTCGAGTCCATGCGCATCAGAATGGACTTCCTGCGCTCCGTGGAGATTGCGCAGTTGGCATTACCTAATAGGCAGATAGCCCGCTGGGTCCAGCCCGCCAAAACATGGGAATCCATAGCAGTTACCAATTCCTGCGCCTCTAGAGCCATCTGCAATATCTTGGCTAGGGGGCCGACCACGTCAAGAAGCTTGTCTTGGCACCCTCGCCATGCGCGGTCTATACCCTTCTTGGGGTCCTTGGCAAACTTTTTAAGGAAAGTTAGCAAACTGGGATCAATTTCCGGCGATTCTGCCACCTTATCCGTAAGATCCGGTCGGGGACATTCACACCGCAGTCTGTTGCGCACCTCCTTGTCAAAGCTCTTGCGCAAATTCTCATGTAGATACGTTGCCACCTCCGGGGCAGGCAACCAATCCGAGGATCTGGGGTGAACGATATCCGAAGGGTTGAAGGTGAAAGGCGTAGGGGCCGGCTGAGAAGTCTCCACATTCTTAACTTTCCGAGACTACTTCTTGGGAGGGGAATCATCAGGGGTGTCCGAAGAGGTGGAACCAGGTTCCGAATCAGTATCCTGCACCCTGTCCCTCTCCGTCGCAGGGCGCGGGAGTGACGAATAGGAAGCAGAATGCGGCCAGGACCTAGTCCGTGGCTCCTTTGCCGGCTCCTCAGCTGGGGTAGTGAAGCCATGATGCGTCGCGAACCTCTCCAGTTGCCTAGTAATAGGCATTAATGCAGTCGCCAATGCCTGCTGCACAGTTCCCGGAACTGCCTTCTCCAGGGCCTTGTTGACTGACTCCTGCACGGAAGCGTCCAGGGCCTCAACAATATTATCTTCCATGGCAGGTGTCCCCACCTCCTCCTCGTACAAGGTGTCATCCTCCTCGTAGTGCACCCAATTTTCCATGGTGGAACCAAATTTGTAGACGTACTTGCTCATAGGGCAACAGTAAGGAGGAGTAACAAGGGGGGGAGCCAACCCACAGCACAACAGCACCGGTACCTAGCTACTCAGCAACAGCTGTGTCCCAATTATTACAGCCCACAGGGCGTAGTGGAGTCAAAAGAGCAAGAAAAAGTCCAAGGAGGTGTGCTCCCTCCAGGCCCAGGTCGTTTTTGCAGCCAGCCAGGCGTAAAGCAGTGCTCTCTTATTAAACCACAGCCTGAATGGCAAAAACGAAAGCAAAAACACCTAAAAACGGGCAGTTACGACGTGCGTAGCCCAAATCCTACCAAAATAGCCCAATTGGGCTACGCACGTGGAAACACGAGCAAAAACGAAAGTAATAGGCTCCCAGCGTCACCGGCATATGAGGGAAGCCTTAGCGCCAATATCCTGAGTAATTTTCACCCGCCGAAGGCGGGGCGGTACCGTGTGCTTTAATAATGAATAAGCGCTCACGCGCTGAAAGGGGCACTGACAAGACGGCCGAGCGCCGCGTCTGACTCTCGTCAGGAAATACGAGCTACCGCGCGTCGCACGCTGCTAACTATGCCCCCGACTCATCCCCGCTCTCAGCGGGGGTCTCGTAGCTCCAATGCGCGTCGCCCGGACAGCCCAACTCTGTGGATTTGCATGTAAGCGCGGCGTTAAGCATTAATCTGCCGCTTGTACAATCAAAGCCTTAAGAGTGAAATCCCAATCACAAATCACATCAATCAATAATATTAAAACGGAGCTCTCAACCTAACTGTCTGCGTGAGAAACAAAGAAAGAGGACTGGTTCCAGTGTTACTGGCTCTTATGGGGCTCTGCAGGAAGTGATGTGGTGCATGCATCATGGGAAATGTAGTTTGTTTTGCATAAGAAAAATTTCATTGGCTGCTGTGAGTAGCAATAAATAGAAAGAGAAGCATAATACGAAGCCTCCGGTCCTGTAATAGAATTCAAAGTAACTTCTGATGTGCAGCCCTTCCTTATGTGGGATCAGAATTGTCAACACAGGTACTTTTTGGCAAGGCTGAAGATGAAAACTGTGCATTCATTACCTGGTTGCTTTCCTTGTGACTGGTTCTTTTAATTTGAAGCTATCAGTTTGCCCTTGTTACTCTTGCTCTCCCCAGTCCACGATACTCTTTTGTTCTTTTCTGCATATTCTATGTACTTCCTGGGTGGAGCTTTCTGGGCATAATCTTAAGGGGCCCCCATCTCCGACAATGCAGGCAGGCAATGCTTTTTATTCAGTCTTTGACATCACCCTATGTCTGATGTACAGTGGTGACGTTTTACTCAGGCTGGTATTAGACTAAAATGTTTTATGGATAACTTACTCTTTAAGCTCGGTATTACATCCTTCTGTTTAATTTGATTTGGTATCCTCTGACAGTGTTTATGTGTTAAATTACGGAATAGATTTTGTCAAACTATTCATTTTTTAACAACATTATGGAAAGTTTGTAAATGCTCCCCAATGTGTTAGTAGAGGTTTTTATTTCTGCACTTTAATGGTTTTAATTGAAAATTGAATACACTTTTTGACTGACTGCCTACTCGCTGTTTGGCAGAAATAAGTCTATAGTTGTTCTGCATATTTGACATTAATAAAACTCTAGATTCTTCTTCCACTAACTTTTAGAAAACATCTATTTTGCAGCAGAAGGTAGGTTTTGTAGCAAATGCAGTGATCTCCTATTTATGACGAAAGTGCTAAGGCTCTGTATTCACATAGTTTCAAGGACCTTGTGCATAAGCCATCTGGTTGAGTAAAGAGATGTTGGATGGGTCTGGTTAGGGCTAGTAATGGTTAATGTTGGGTGGTTGTGGCCAACACCAACATTGGGTCAATCCACAGCATTGCCTGAATAGTTTTATTTTATTCTAACACAGAGCAAAAAACTGGAAGGGGAACCATAGTTCTTTTCTTTGATAGCACGTGTTGTGTCGTACTATATATCCGAATTCACAGGGGTAGATTGTCGTTCCGAGTGTGTTGCAGGAAGTGATCAAAGAGAGTGTCCAAGGCCATAGAGATTGGTCTCTTATTAAAGTTTTGGGCCTCTTCGTAGAGTGGGGCCCCAACCTCTCCCTTTACCCTATTTTCACATTGCTCCAATGACAGGAACATTGACGAAATAGTAGAGCAACCTAGGTAAGATTATCATCTTAAACAGGGCTATTTTGCTGTAGCGATTAAGGGCAAATCTTTCTGGAAAAGAACCAGCGGTTTTAAGTCTAAGAGGGTTCTCTTCAGGTTTCCTTCCTATAGATCGTCCGTCGAGTGATAAAGGCGAACTCCTAGGTAAATGGACTGTGTCGCCCTTCTAGTTTAATAGGGTTCCCCCAAGCTGCACCTCAAACGGGGCTAAGTTATAGCTTGGGGGGTGCACGCATAATTTGGCCCAGTTGACCTGGAGAATTGCCACCTGCGCAAATGCTTGGAGTGTTGCGTGTATTGTTGAGAAGTCTGAGAAGATTTCGCAGATATAGATGAGTAGGTCGTCCGCGTATAAAGATGCCACATTTGTTGTACCATCCAATGGAATCCCCAAGCCTTCCCTCTCTGTGGAGTCTAGCGGTAAGGGTTTGATAGCCATTGCGAACATTAAGTGGGACAGGGGACATCCATGTCGAGTGCCTCTACCCACAGATAAGGATGGTGAGATAAGTTTACCTAGTCTGGTCCTGGAGGTAGGGTCTGTGTAGAACAGTTTTGTGTATGCTCTGAGGCGTCTGCCCACCCCCACCCCCTCCCTGATAAGCACTTGGAATAGATAATCCCATGTGAGTGTATCAAAAGCTTTTTCGAGATCCAATATCAAGCAGGACTTGTATGGGAACCGCCTGGGGCCTGGTCCAACACATGGAACAGTTGTCACATGATTCGAGATGTGCTTCGTCCTGGGAAAAAACCGTTTTGGCCAGCATGAATTAGGTCAGGTAACACTTGAGCATACTTGGCAACTAAGATCCTCCCCAAAATCTTATACTCCATACCGAGTATGGCTAGGAAGCCGAGAGGGTCGGTATGGACACCAGGAAGGATTCTCAGAGGGACGGGGGTAATGCCCAAACTAGTACACCTGAGACTATGACCTTAATTTATGTTGGTGGGAGTTTGATTCCCCAGTAGAGAGCATAACATACTGGTCAGCTATTATCTGCTGCTCTAATGCTGATCTTATGTGGGGATTATATTGTTCGTCCTTTTTGATGTTTCATGAGGGAGTTGCAGAAGGAAAGGGAATGTTTGTATGCAAGTGTCTCGCTGTTCATTGCGGGAGGCAGAGCTTACTTATTGAGATTTCCATCTATAAGCCTTCTCTAAAGAGGGGGCTTTCACCACAAAATCTATCTTGAACTTTGTTTATCCTTAATGAGTATACTCCCTTTTACTAGTGTTCTTAACGTGACCAGTCTGTATGTCTTAATGCTTCACATGTGTGTCTATTTTTTTCAGGTTTTGTTTTCATTTCAGGAGAAAATAAAAAATGATTCCCTACGAGAAGCTATCTGGCAGATTAAAGTATAAGAGACCGACTGGTGCAGATGTCCACAGTGGTGGTCAGAAGCAAACATGCCTTCAGAAACTACCCCCATCACCGTGGTGGC
Source organism: Triturus cristatus (assembly GCF_964204655.1). Lineage (NCBI taxonomy): Eukaryota > Metazoa > Chordata > Amphibia > Caudata > Salamandridae > Triturus > Triturus cristatus. The sequence continues at coordinate 1,082,398,126 of NC_140593.1, forward strand.
TGGCATTCATAATGATACTTGTAACTCTCATACTAAGTGGAATTTACCTCTGGATCATGAGTAATTTTTCCTGGAGTTTGGAACATGACCCTCAAAAAGCTGGAAATGCTGACACCCATAATCAGTGCAGTTCCATCACAGAAGCACACCGCTTTGACTGTTACCCCGAGAGAGATGTGGTAGTTACTAAAGAGCTTTGTGAGAATCGAGGGTGCTGCTTCATTAAAGGTCTAGAGCCCCAAAATAGAAGCAACGGTGGGGTCCCCTGGTGCTTCTACCCTCCAGACTTTCCCAGTTACACCCTGGAGAGCTTGAACAAGACTGACCTGGGACTATTAGGAATACTGAGAAGAAAAGTGAAATCATATTATCCAAAAGATATTGAGAAACTACTGCTGGAGGTGATCTTTGAAACTGACACACGATTGCACATAAAGGTGAGTTTCAGACAAATGCTGGGGAGCTGCATTGTTCCTAAGTTTAGATATATTTAATGAAAAATTAGAGATTAACGGCTAGGTTGAACATGGCAGTCCTGTCTGCTGACCCCACTAGCCACACACAAACTATTACATTTGTGTTAAACTTTTGGAGAATGTCAATGGAGCTATAGAAACATTCAGTACCATGAGGCACAAAGCACCAAATGGTGGTTTGTGAAGCTATTTCATGATGTGTGTGACCTTCTTGCATCATGTCCTCCTCCCCTGAACTGGTTAACAAACACTGGAGGAGGTGAGTTGATTAATAAGACAAAAAAACATTAAATGTACCTATTGGCCTGCCGTTCACCCCCACCTCACTTTTGCCCCACCAAAAAACAAATTGTACCTATTCTGCAAAATTTTCATTCCTACATTAGTACTGTCACGCTACCTCCAAATATTCTCTGTTGTGAGTCACCCTATCCTTTGGAAAAAAAATTATTAATAAATATTATATATATATATATATATATATATATATATAATTCTCCTGGACCTGCTACCACCATTCAGGCACTTCCTTCACTTACACCCTCCTCTCATACACATTAAACAAATGGCTGGGCCCTTGATTCCCGCCTTTACATTTTCAAAGTTCTCAGAAGGCCAACCTCTCATGCTGACCAGCTATTCTTAGTACATTGAAGCTATTGCTGAATTCAGTCATATGTTCTGTTGTTCCTCTGGGTGTCTAGATGTCCATGGGCGACTTGGCAAGACCACGTTACACTGCTAGTGTGTCATTCTGGTAGGCTGCAGAATTACGCCACTCTGACATCACAGAAATGTGTAGTGACTTGGGTTGTAGACTATTGTAACTCCAGAACAGTGCACAGCAACAGTTGGTCCTTTTTTTATTCTCTCTTTGAAACTTAGAGTATGCGTAGACCGTATACTCATTTTGGAAATAAATTAATCCGTACAATAGAAATAGTGGCACACTATTACAGACCGTGGTAATGTTATAGTCCTAGATAAAGGATCAGGTGTAAGGGGTCCTACTATCATTTAGAACTTAATAAAAAACAAGTTATTGTGTAAAGTGGAGTGCCAGGCTGTACATGGATACAAAATCAACTCTGTGCCAAGTGTAGGTTGGGAAATGGTCAGATAGCATGGGCTCTGATAAAGCTTTCTGGCATTCAACCTTGTCCTTACTTATTATATTCTAGCAGTTTTTTTGACTATATAATACATACATTGACTTTTTGTGTTGTAAGATCATAGACATCACAAATGTTGACTTCCCCTGAATGTGCACATGAGGATATAACATAACTTCCAAGATTATTAAATGAAATCTTCTCCCATGTATGAATATTTTCATATATATATAATTTTGAGTTGCTGTGTATCTCCATTTCATTTCCAGTTGACTGATGCTAGCAAGCCAAGGTATGAAGTTCCAATAGAGGTTCCACCGGTCACAAAGAAAGCATCAAATCCCATTTACGGTGTGGATTTTTCTGATAATCCTTTCGGTGTGATGGTTTGGCGCAAAGGATCACAGCATGTTCTGTAAGGTTTGCTCTTAAATTGTTTACCATTCAGCAGCCTTTCTGTGGTGGTTGGTTTTTTTCCATTTTTTTCCCCCAAGTGATACTAAAACAAGTTTACTGCATCTAATGTATCAATGTGAAGAATATTTTCCTAACACACTACAAATAAAAAGTCCAATATTTTCCTAAAATGTTACAGTTGTTAACTTTAGTCACTGTGGAAGTCAACTCCTATGTGTGTTTAAGGTGCGTTTTCTAAAAGAAGAAACCATTTTGTATCTCGCTTTTGGGGATAGGTATGGTGAAGATCAGAACTCTTGGGGTCCTTTGAAGTTAGCCGGCGTGACTTTTAAACCTCCATTGTAGCAGAGGCAGCAGTTTGTCTATATGTAATGTAATATAAAGTGCACTTGTATAGCGCAGCTGTCACCCCAAGGATATCCTGGCGTTATACTGTTGGCAACTGGAAACCAGATTTAAGGTTTGATATTTTTTCACCAAAGGAGCTTTTAACTCCTCAGTAGAACCTCTTTCAGGGAGAAAACGTCTCGTGGTCTGCCATGTCAAGGTTTCGATTGCGCAACCTTTGTGAGTTCTGCAAATAGATCCCCAAAATAGGGGTCCATTTACATGGCCGTTATCCCAAATAGTCCTGACACATTAGGAGTTTTCTCTCAGTAAGTGGGGACATTTCAAAAGTATTTCTGAGGTTGACTTTTTCTCACCCTGCTCCCCAAGAATGCCAGCTGAATGGATCAGGGTTTAAGATCTTTCTACTTACTTCACAAGATTGTCAAACAGATTTAAGAGATCCCTGCCCCCGTGATGCATGCTTTGGTTGCTCTCACTGCTTTGTAGTAACTGTGCAGTTTTTCCTTATATGCAATAATTTTTTCCTTGCATTTATTTTTCTTTTAGTAGTGACAAAGAGAGGTTGGAGTAGATATGCCTCTCAGTATAATTTTTCTGATGTTTATTTTAATGATGCGTTAATTTTGATAGAAGTTTAGAGAAACATGGCTTTACCTAGGCATTGTTTTTGGCTTAATTTCTTTCTGTTGAAAAAGTGTTAAGGGATTCCACAATCTAATGTTTATGAATTAAATGAAGATAGCCATGGTGGAGAACTGGTGTTACATGTAAATAACTTAATTCATTTCAATTATATATTCACCAGGTGAAGCTGAAATTGTCTATTTTGATCTTCTGCATTTTTAACACTTTTGCTGGAGAAGGGTCATGTGGCCAACTGGAAATTTGATTGTTAATTTGTTACTTGTTAGTTCTGAGTTACTAGTTTATTACTAATCAATTTGTTTCTGAAGTGGCTCAGACTTCTGGTTTGTAGCTCAATGAAAGTTTGGCATTCCAGGTAAACTTAAATGTGATCAATGAACATTAAGTTGCAGATCAACATCCTCCCCCCCCCCCCCCCCCCCTTTTTTAGTATTTTTTTTCCCCTTCATAAAAAAAAATAAGGTCTAGGAAATCTGAAGAGAGGTTTTCACTCCAGATGAACATATCGAATGTGATGTCTTAACTTGGGTAATTCTCATGTCCTGGCATGCCATTTGGCATATAAAACATTGTCAGTAAAATATTTGTTTCCTACCTTTTTCAATGATCTTTGTGCTGTCAGCATTAATTTGGAACTAATTTGTCAATCATTTACATGCTAAATGCCTATCTTTAGCATATATTTGCTTTATATTATTATCAAGGAGTTTTATAAAGTGCTACATGTCTACTTTTGGCCACTTCTGAACACTTAATGGCGATTGATGAAGTACAACAATATGGCAGCGAGTCTGAGTCCAGATATATTGATTTTCCTAACTGTTTCAATCTTCCTCCCTATTCTGCATTGAGTTCTGTTAAAGGCAAGTCTGATTTGTTGGGTTTCAAAAGTTTCCTGAGCTGCTGCATGTTCATGTTTTGAATCTCTGATTTGTGTTGAGGGTATTGCAGAGTGTAGGACTTTTCACACCCACTGATCTTCTGTAGGCCATCCTCTTGAATGATTGTTAAATGATCTGATTTGCGGAAATTAGTGAGGAGCAGTTTCTTTAGGTTCTCTGAGCTTTTGCCAAAGTATGCTTTATTGATGGTGCACAGGACCCTGAATTTAATTGTGTCATACAACATGCTGCCTGTAGAGTGCTTTAAAGGTGGTTTTAATCTACTTACAAAGATATAGGCAAAATCTTGCTGCCTGGTTCTGATGTCTTTGTAGTCTGGTGGTGAGTTTTTTTCTTCTTTTTTTTTTTTTTGAAAGACCTTTATTTAGAGATACAAGTACACAGCTGTCAGCCTACAACCCTGCGGGCCGGCCGCGGAGGATATATCTGATATGTCGCTAAATCCCACAGCCCTTTGCCGTCAACCCGGGGGTACGGCGGCGTTAATGGATGCAATTGTACCAAGTTTTAAAGGAGGATAGTGCAGGTCTCAATTTCTCTTAAAACAACTATACAGTAAAGGCTTGGTGCCTCAACCGGCATAAAGGTGTGGAACAATCAAACTCCCCCACCCCCCTAACTACCGGTCAACACTGTGCGTACCGTATGCATTCCACGTCCCGGAGCTGCGGCCTCCGCTTCTCTCTCCCAGCATTCAGAGCAACAAGAGCGGTGGGTTTCTACACATCTCCGGGGTCATCCTGCGCGACGGAAGGAGGCTCGCAAATACCCTCCCTAAAGTCATTCCACCTGGACCACACCTCGACCCACTTACGGGGGCACCCTCTCGCCACGTACACAGTCTTTTCCTGCAGCATGCACCAGTCCATATCACTGCTCCATTCTGACAGTTTGGGTGGAGTAGGACTTCCCCAGAGCCTGGCTATATTCCTCTTCGCTACCATCTGCCCGAGTGTCACCCAGAGCCTCCCTTTTGGTAGCAGGTCCGTTGGCTCCCATATATTGAGGAGACACCTCTTAGCCTCTGGGCGAATCTCCACCTCCCACACCTCCTCCATACACCACACCACTCTTCGCCAGTACCTCTGAATCTTCGGACAGCCCCATAACACATGAAAAAAGGTACCCGTGCCCCCACAACCTCTCCTACAGTGTGCTGTGTCCACCCTCCCCATTGCGTGGAGTCTCGTGCAGGAGATATAGACTCTGTGAAGAGTCTTCAGCTGAATAAGCCGCAGTCGGGCTGATATCGCGACCTTCCGCGGGGAAGCCAGGGCGTAAAGCCACTCCTCGTCATCTATCTCTAGCCCTTCGGCAACCCATTTGTCTTTGAGGGGAATGAGCATATCTGGGGGGTTATTGATAAGCTTCTTGTAGGTGAGGGATATGGCGTGTTCCGTGAGGTGTCCGTCCAGCAACCTATCTTCAAGCGGGGAGGCTGGTGGCAGTTTGACCTCCGTAGGGATATTAGCCTGTAGGGAGTGACGTATCTGCAAATATCTAAAATATTCGGTGTCCGCCAGCTCATATGCTTCTTGCATTTGGGCGAATGTGCGGATCCCTGTAGGGCCCCAGATGTCTTTAATTGGAGAGATGCCGATCAAGTCCCAGTTGCGGAACCCCTTGGTGCGTCCCAGATTACCCAATGTTTCAGAGGCCCAAAGTGGCGTGGCCATCGTGAGGGTCCCGGACCAGCCGAGCTTCTTCAGAGCGATGTGCCATATCTGCACCGAGTGGAGTGTGGGTCCGGTGAGTCGGCGCCTACCTCGTCTCGAGTAAAGTGCTATTTCATAGTTCCCCCCGGGAAGCAACCATCTGTCCATACCGTAGGCTGGATCGTTCCCGTCTCCGTACGTCCCTTGGTTAATCGCGGATAGGTGGGCCGCCCAATAATATTTACGGATGTCGGGGAGAGCTATACCGCCATCGTACCTTCCCAGTGTGAGCTTGGCCAGTGATATTCGGGGTGACCCAGCCCAGAGGAGGTCGCGCAATGCGGTTCAATAGCTAGGAAGTAGCTGTTCGGAACCAAGTCCGGGTAGTTTTGTAGCGCGTAGAGAAACCGCGGGAGCGCTAGCATCTTAAATAAGGCTGCCCGGTCCAGCAAGGACAGTGGCAGGTGCTGCCAGGATTTTGCCTCACTCTGGAGCCGGAGCAGCGGCGGCTTGAGGTTGTGCTCGTAGAGAAAGGCTTTATTACAGGTGACGTACACTCCCAGGTACTTGAACCCTTCTTCTGCCACCGTGATAGGACACGTGTCAGGGAGCCGTGGAGGGTCCCCACGCAGGACATACAGATGTGATTTGGCCCAATTGACCCGAAATCCAGAATTGCGCCCAAAACTGGCCAGTTTGTCGAGTGCCACAATTATCGACCCTCGCGGCTTAGAGAGGTAAAGGAGTATGTCATCAGCATAGAGGGATATTCTATCCTCCCACCCCTCCTCCCATGCTATGCCCTTTAAGGCGGCATCCTGCCTTATCCAGGCCGCAAGTGGCTCCAGGGAGAGGGCGAAAAGAAGGGGAGAGAGGGGGCATCCCTGCCGAGTCCCTCTTGCCAGCGTGAAGACTTCAGACAGCTTGTTGTTTACCAGCACCTGCGCCAGGGGTTCAGCATACATCAGACGCACCCAGGCAATGAAATGAGGCCCAAAGCTCAGTTTACGCAGGACTGCGAACATATACGGCCATTCCAGGGTGTCGAATGCCATAGTGGCGTCCAGAGAGACCACCACCGCGTCCTCCTGAAGTCTGTGGCGCTGCCCTAGTACACCATTCAATCTCCTGATGTTGAGGGCCGTGTTACGATGGGGCATGAACCCCGACTGGTCGGGGTGGATCAATGAAGGAAGCACCGACTGAAGCCTATTGGCCAGCGTCTTCGCCAGTATTTTGGGCTCCGCGTTTAGAAGCGAGATTGGTCTGTACGATGCACATGAGTCCTTGGGTTTCCCCTCTTTCGGTATTGCCACTATGGTCGCTATACGCTGATCCCGGGGCAGCAGCCCCACTTCTCTGCTGTGATTGAACATGAGTTTTAGGTGCTTACTAGTGACGTCCGGCTGGAGTTTGTAAATTTCTATGGGAATGCCATTGGGCCCGAGCGCCTTACCCGGGCGGAGGTCCCCTATCGCTCTCTGCAGCTCCGCCTCGGTGATCGGGCAGTCCAGAGCTTCCCGGTCTGCATCCGAGAGGGTGGGCAGGCGTATGTCAGTAAGGAGGTTCATAGAGTCCTCCTCCGGCCGGTCAGACTCCCTCCTGTAGATCTGCTGGTAGTGACTGGCAAATTGTTGGACTATTTCCCGGGGCTCTGTGATCACTCTCCCTGACTCGGTGCGCAACTCCGGCACCACCCTGCCGGCCTGTTGTTTCCTCGGGAGCCAGGCGATAAGTTTCCCAGCTTTGTCGCCCTGGTCGTATATTCTACCAAGCTTGTGCCGAGCCAAAGTCTGCGCTTCTTGGGTCACCAGCGCTTTGTACTCAGCCGCCTTTAATTGCATTTTGTGCCTGGCCTCCCGGTCTCCGCTAGACGGCGCCTCCCTCTCCAGTTCCTCCAACTCTGCCTCCAGTGTAGTGACCTGCTGGCGTCTCTCCCGCCGCCTAGCCGCTATAGCCGAAAGCGCCTCACCCCGTACCACGGGTTTAAATGCCTCCCACAGGGTGACAGGGGAGTTTACCGACCAGTCATTCTCTGCGAAGTAGCGTGAGATTGAGGTGGAGATGGGTTTCCTAGTGACCTCGCGTTTTAGGTGCCAGGCGTTTATTGGTGCTATACAGCCCTCCCGTCTATCCCCAAATGTGATCTGTGTAAGGACCGGTGAGTGGTCGGAAATGCCCCTAGCAAGGAGCTCTGCCTCCCGTACCACCATGTCTGGCCGCAGCAGGGTAAGGATGCAATCCAGTCGTGAAAAGGAGTGATGCACCCCCGAAAAGAAAGTAAATCGGCTATCATTGGGACGAAGCAGGCGCCACACATCCGTGAGCCCGAAGGCCTCCAGGAAGTCCGCCAACCACCTCTGCCCCTGGGGTAGGTCCCTGGGGGGCTGCCTATCTCGGGTTCCCGACGCCACTGCGTTAAAGTCCCCTCCCAGCACTAGCTGACCTTCAGGAAGAGAAAGGAGAAATGTGCCCAGGTCTGCAAAGGCCCGGGCCTGGAGGCCTGGCGGGACATAGATTGAGAGTAGATTAAGCGTCCGGCCCTCCCAACGCCCGGAGACAGCCGTGAAGCGGCCCTGTGGGTCGGTCTTGATGAGGTCTATGTGGAGGGGCAGCGAGCGACGCAGGAGTATCCCCACCCCCCTCGATCCGGAGGTAAAACCAGAGTGTGCTGCTAGAGTGTAGCCATATCTATTCAAGGCCTGACAGACATTCCCCAGCAAGTGTGTTTCTTGCATGAGCACCACATCTGGCTGGTGTTTGAGAAATTGCAGGACTATAGTGCGCTTGAGTCTGTCCCCCAAACCATTGACATTCCAGCTGAGGACCTTCAAACTTTTTTCCCACCTCCTAGCCATATCTGTTCCTTGTTAGGGTGCTTCGTCCCACCACCCCAGCTTCATACGTGCAGACATAGATCGTGTGACCGAACAGGATCCCCAACTCCCACCCCTCCCCGGTTCCCACCCCACAATGGCATAAAGTGCAAAAGACAACAAAGTTGGCCAACCGTTCAAGCCACACCCTCCCCTTCAAGTCTGACCCTAACATCCCTGCCCCTTCCTGCAAAAACAACCCCCCCCCCCTCCCTGCCCCCTGCTCCGTGGGCTCCAAACTACCCACCACCCCAATTAGCAGAGCGCCTGTCGCCCAACCCTGCCCCGGTGGACCCCACCGAGGAACTCTACTTGGGAAGTTCGTGGGCCAGCCCCCTCCTGACCGCCCGTCTGTGGTGCCCCAGTTCGTTCTGCCCCGTAGGCCCATAGTGCCGCATATAAACTGGAGCCAGCCCCAGAGGAGGGCAGGCAATCAAACTGCCTCAAGGGCCAGCAAGTCTCATAGTCAAAAACCCCCCACAGGTGGTATACGTTGCTGTCCGACGTCTTCTCATCACCGCTCTCGTGTTCTCATCTCGCTGCACCGTCCCTGGGTTCGCCAGGACCGCTGACTCAGCTCACCACCTTCCGCTCGGCCTGCCGCTGATCCTGGGGCGGGGATCCCCGCACCCCGCCATCGATCGTCGTCTCTCCGGGAAGCCTCCGACGACTCACCTGCGTCCAGCCACTCCTGCACCGCCGCCGGCGAGGTGAAGAAGAGGGATCTGGCACCAGCTATAACCTTCAGTTTGGCAGGAAAGAACATCATGTATCTGATCCCACGTTCGCGCAACGCCGCCTTGACCCCTTGAAAGGAGCGTCTTTCCTGCTGGACCTGGAGCGTGAAATCGGGAAAGAACCGGACCGTGGCCCCCTCATACTGCAGATCCCCGTGCTGTCTTGCCGCCTGGAGAATAGCATCGCGGTCCCGGTAATTCAGTACTTTCGCTATGATTGTCCGCGGCAGGGCCCCAGGTTTGGGTCGTGGGATCCGAGCCCTATGTGTCCGCTCGATTGTGAAGAGCTTCGAGAGGCGCTTGGGTTTCAGGTGCTTGAGGATCAGGTCCTCTAGAAAGAGCTCCATACATTCCCCTTCAAGTCCTTCCGCCACACCTACAACGCGGATGTTTCTCCTCCGGGCCCTGCCTTCCTGGTCGTCAAGCCGTAGGGCCAGCAGCCGGTGCTGGTGGACAAGCTTATTTACCCTGCCCTCAAGCTGCTTTTATGTCAACTTCATTGGTCTTGGACCGGTCCGTGGTTTTCCCCAGGTCGGCACGGAGCAGGTTCACCTCTATGGTGATCTTGTCCATTTTGGTCTCCAAGGTTCTCTTCCAGGGGATCCTCATCAATAGTCATAAGCACTGAATATTCCCGCCCATGTGCGGGGACCCCGGAAATAATAAAATTATATATGTAAAAAACATACATATATACAGCTCTGTATATGTATAAACATATATCATTTTTTCCAAGCAAATGCAGCTCCCATAAAAGGCTAGGCAATGTAAATATACACATCCAATAACACACATATATATATATATATATATATATATATATATATATATATATATATATAGGTATAATAATACACCTAAATCTCTTTTTTTTTTTTTTTTTTTTTTTTTTTTAATGAGGTAAACACTCATGAGAAAGCAAAAAATAAAGAGAACAAACTGTGGAAAAACAGATGTACAACACATTGCCAGCCTGCAGGCTGCATTGCAATATAATACCATAGAGACTAAAAAGCCCTGTACAGGTAAAAACTGGCACCGTGCCTTTAAGGCAGCCCTGACTTCCATATCCCATCATGCCTCAGGGGTGACAGTTAGGTCAGTTGTTCTTTCCGGCTCCTTCAGTCAGGACCCTGGAATTCAGCTCTCTTCTTTTTTGACTCTTTAGTCAAGAATTATTACAACTTTAAGATTTTTTTGGACTTCTTCTTACAACTGCTGTGAGGAAGTCAGTATCCTGTGTTTTTCTGACTGATTTTTCAGCCGTTTTGTCAGAAAAATGCCTTCTTTATTTGTTCCATGCCCATCTTGTGGAAAAAAGAAGGCTGCGTCAGACACACATGAGGTGTGTATCATCTGTCTGCCGGACTCTCACTCTCCAGCAACATGTCGTCATTGTGAAGACCTTTCCAAAAGGACTTTAAAGGAGAGGGAGAGGATTAGGCTGTATGGCCTAGCAGAAAGGTCGACGTCGAAGCAGTTGGTCCCTGTTTGCTCCCCATCGACGTCGGGCTCGGCGTCGAAGACTCCAGCGGCGGGATCGTCGCGGAGAGGTGAGGAGTCAAGGGGAAGTCATGCTGCAAAGAGAAAATCGTCGTCGACTTTAGATTCAGCGTCGAAGCGGATGCGTTCGACGTCGACGGCGTCTAAAAGCTCGGCGTCGAGGTCTCGGCGCCACAGTTCAACGTCAAAAAAGCATCTGTCGACGTCAAGAGAAGATCGATCGACGTCTGCACAGAGATATCGTTCGTCGTCGAAAGAAAGACATCGTTCGACGTCGAGGTCGGCGAGACATCATTCGACGTCGCGAGAAGTACGTAGGCGATCTCCACAGTCGACGTCGAGACCAAGATCGCCGTCAAGATCAAGATCGCCGTCGAAACATCGTTCGACGGCGAAGAGGCTTTCGACGTCGTCGGAGCCTTCGACGTCGAGACAAAAGTCTCCGTCAGGAGTGACGTCGAGGCAGACGCCTCCGTCAGGGCCGACGTCGAGGCAGAGGCCTCCGTCGGAGTCGACGTCGAGGCAGAGGCCTCCGTCGGAGTCGACGTCGAGGCAGAGGCCTCCGTCGGAGTCGACGTCGAGGCAGAGGCCTCCGTCGGAGTCGACGTCGAGGCAGAGGCCTCCGTCGGAGTCGACGTCGAGGCAGAGGCCTCCGTCGGAGTCGACGTCGAGGCAGAGGCCTCCGTCGGAGTCGACGTCGAGGCAGGTGCCTCCGTCCTCCAAATATATATATATTATACTCTCCGAGATCTGCAAGGCAGCCACTTGGAGATCTGTCCACACTTTTACCAGGCATTATTGTCTGGATTCGGACACCAGAGCAGACACTCAAGTAGGACAAGCCTCCTTGAGGAATCTGTTCCAAACATAATCATTTTCATGGTCTCCAGCTCTGCTTTCATACGGGCCATTTCCTCGTCTGCATGGGACCCAAAAAGAGAACTACCGGAGAAAGGCAGATTTAAAATTCTAAATCCCATCATGCCTCAGGGGTGACAGTTAGGTCAGTTGTTCTTTCCGGCTCCTTCAGTCAGGACCCTGGAATTCAGCTCTCTTCTTTTTTGACTCTTTAGTCAAGAATTATTACAACTTTAAGATTTTTTTTGGACTTCTTCTTACAACTGCTGTGAGGAAGTCAGTATCCTGTGTTTTTCTGACTGATTTTTCAGCCGTTTTGTCAGAAAAATGCCTTCTTTATTTGTTCCATGCCCATCTTGTGGAAAAAAGATGTCTTCTAACACTTCGTCGTTGATTACCCAGTCCTCTGGCTCTTGAAAATGCCGACTGAGCAAGTCTGCTTGCACGTTGAGTTCTCCTGGTAGGTGCACCGCTTTCAATGAGATGTTCCTTGCTAGGATCCAGTGCCACAGGGACTTTTTTTTAATGAGGTAAACCCTCATGAGAACGCAAAAAATAAAGAGAACAAACTGTGGAAAAACACAGATGTACAACACATTGCCAGCCTGCAGGCTGCATTGCAATATAATACCATAGAGATTAAAAAGCCCTGTACAGGTAAAAACTGGCACCGTGCCTTTAAGGCAGCCCTGACTTCCATATCCCATCATGCCTCAGGGGTGACAGTTAGGTCAGTTGTTCTTTGCGGGACCGTAGTCCTAAACACAAAGATATATCCTTTCCATAATGAATAATACACCTCTTCTCATTTGCCTGGGGAGGTGGGTGGGTTGCTTATGACTTTGATGAGGATACCCCTGGAAGAGAACTAGGATTACAGGTAAGTAACTTACCCTTCTCTTCCAGGGGATCCTCATCAATAGTCATAAGCACTGAATAGAGTAGCAAGCTCCCCTTCCACCAGCAGGCAAATGAAACTAAGGTTGTATCACCCATGGAGAAAAAGAATCATGAAAATGATTGTTTGGAACAGATTCCTCAAGGAGGCTTGTCCTACTTGAGTGTCTGCTCTGGTGTCCGAATCCAGACAATAATGCCTGGTAAAAGTGTGGACAGATCTCCAAGTGGCTGCCTTGCAGATCTCGGAGAGTGGGACATTATTGAGAAAAGCCGCGGTAGCCGCTTTTCCTCTTGTCGAATGCGCTTTAGGGCGCGCCCCCAATGGTTTCTGAGCCAGTTGGTAGGCCAAAGTAATACTAGAAACAATCCACCTAGCAATGGAACGTTTGGATGCAGCAAAGCCCATACGGACAATCCCATAGTTCACAAACAATTGGTCAGATTTCCTGATATTCTTAGTCCTATCTAGGTAGAATTTTAGGACCCTTCTGACATCCAGAGAATGCAACGCCCTCTCTGCCGGAGAGGAGGGGTTGGGAAAAAAGGTTGGTAAGGAGATGGCTTGGTTTACATGAAACTCCGATACCACCTTGGGTAGGAACGAAGGGTGAGTTCTCATCACCACCCTATTTAGAAGAAAAACAGTGTAGGGTTCTTTAGAACAGAGGGCCTGTATCTCACTGACCCTCCGTGCTGAAGTGATGGCTATTAAAAATGCTGTCTTCCATGTGAGGTGCTGTAGGGTAGCCTTATGAATAGGCTCAAAAGGCGAACCCATGAGCTTCGACAGAACCAAGTTTAGCTCCCAGGAAGGAGAGGGAGGTCTAACAGGGGGATAGACTTTCTTGAGTCCTTGCAAGAAATCCTTCACTACCTGCACTTTAAAAAATGACTGCTGTGAAGGCGAACGCCTGTATGCTGTTATGGCTGCTAGGTGAACCTTTATGGATGAAAATTTCAACCCTGCCCTTGCTAAATGTAGAAGATAGGGCAAAATTACATCCTCCTGGCATTTAGTGGGATCATAATGATGCTGAGCACACCATATATAAAATCTTTTCCACTTACAGAAGTAGGAGTGTCTTGTCGAAGGCCTCCTGGCTTCCTTCAGTATGGACATACACTCTTGAGGGAGGTTCAGATGGCCATACTGGAGGACTTCAGGAGCCATGCTGTTAAGCTCAGCGAGGGAAGGCTGGGATGGTAAATCTTCCCCTGCATCTTGGATAACAAGTCCGGCCTGCACGGCAGCCGCTTGTGGGGGCGGATCGACATGTGTAGGAGATCCGTGTACCACCACTGCCTCGGCCAGTCCGGTGCTATGAGTATCATCTTGGCAGATGAATTCTGTAGCTTGGTCACCACCTTGGGAATTAGTGGGAGAGGCGGAAAAGCGTACACAAATGTCATTGACCAATTGATCAAAAGGGCATTCCCTAGGGATCCTGGTCGATGGTATCTTGAGGCGAAGCCTCGGCATTTTGTGTTTTGCTCGTCCGCGAAGAGGTCCACTTGCGGGCGCCCCCATTCCCCGAAGATGTCTTCTAACACTTCGTCGTTGATTACCCAGTCCTCTGGCTCTTGAAAATGCCGACTGAGCAAGTCTGCTTGCACGTTGAGTTCTCCTGGTAGGTGCACCGCTTTCAATGAGATGTTCCTTGCTAGGATCCAGTGCCACAGGGACTGAGCTTCCATGTTGATGTGGTACAACTGCTCGCTGCTGGACCACCGTCCTTGAGTTTGCAGAGTCCCAAAATGCGCACCCCATCCCTGAAGGGATGCGTCGGTGATTAAGGTCTGAGTTGGGGGCTCTTGATGGAAGGGGATCCCCACTTGCAGATTCCTTGGCTTCAGCCACCACTTGATTGACTGTTTGGCTGCAGAGGAGAGGCAAACCTTTTCTTCCCACAGGGAGTTCCTTTGATCCCATTTGTCCTCGAGATCTTGCTGGAGAGGACGCATCCTTAGCCTGGCATTGGGCACTAGGAAGATGCAGGATGCCATGGCCCCTAGCAGAGATGAGATTTGCCTTGCCGACGACAGATTGCTGGTCATAATCTGTCTGCCTTTTAGCATAATGGATGCAAGGATTGCGGCCATTATGGATGTCAAGGAGGGCTCCTCCGGACCTGCAGCCTCTTTCGCAGCCCCTTCTGTCTGCCGCGGCGCCTTGGCGATTGTATACTGATCCAGTTTGTTGGTCTGGGTCGCGGTGCCACCTTTAGGCCGCATGGCGTTCCGGGCGCCTCGTGGGCCGAATGCGCCGCCGCAACACCCGAACGCCCGCTGGTCCGCACCAGCTCCGATACTACTCTTATGTCGTGTCCGCGGCTCCCCGGCGCTCTCCAGGGATCAGCTCAGGGAAGGCGGCCCCCGCCGCAAACAAGCAGCCCAGGCCCCGGGTGCGAGCCTCGCCGTCCCACACCTCCGGCTATCAGGCGTCCAGTCTATCTCCAGCCACGAGCGCTGGCCCCCACCCGGCGAGTGATGCAGGGCACACCCACAGCAGCAGCCCCAGCCGCTCCTCCTCGCTTCTGCTACAGCTCATCCCGAAATGGCCGCCTCTCTCCGGCCAGGGAGTTCCCCGGCTTCAGCCCCGGGTGTATTAGCGCTTCAGTCCTCTAGTATCTGCACCACGCCAGCAGGGTATACAGGCGCCCGGGTCCAGCGGCGGCCCGCCACCGCAGGCGAGGCCGCGTCCTCCATCGCCGGCACCCCTCCGACCACGCCGTTGTGTAGGCCGTAAGCCAGGGCCTCGAGTGGCGTTGGGAGCGGCCAGGGAGCTCCAGGGGCGCAGCGCCTGGTTGCCGTCGCCCGTCGCGGCCGCCCTCACGAGCCGTGCGGTGATCGCAGGAGGTCACGGTTTCACAATTGTTGGGCACTGGGCCGGGGGAAGCTGGGGGGATCCCGAGGGCGCTCCCCTCAGCGCGGATCTGTGCCGGATTTCAAGGGACACCGACGGCTCCGGCGGAGCTCCGGGATCAGTCGGCCATTCCTCACGGCGCCTGGCCACGCCCCTCGTGGTGAGTGTTTTTGGGAAGCCAGAGTAGATGATATTACAGTAATGAAGAGCAAAACACACAAGATGATGGATGGAATGTTGCACAATGGCAAAACATTCACCCCCAGTCACAGATCTGGGTTTAATCCATCGTTATTTTGCTCACCACGCCACCCCAGTTCAGACATGGCCATCTGCAAATCAGTCCTGACCCTGTGCCTCATGGGAACAGTCCAGCCCGAACTGCCAAGCCATGTCTTCCCTGGTCGGAATCAAGCATCCTAGGACCGGTTTCTGGCTATTAGCCGTCATCAGCCAGGATAGCTTTACTCCAGTGGCGTAGTGAGCACGGGACCCACGTCTGGGCATACCCAGTAATGAAGGCCTGTCAGGAGGTGGACTCTGGTCAGTGTGGAGACGTTGGAGGATTTTACAAATTACAGAAATCTGCATGTCTTGAAAGTTTGCCACAGCGATGATCTTTGGAGAGAAAGAGAGGTTGACGTCAAAAGGATCTCCTGGTTCTTTTTGTTTGATGAAGTGGAGTACCAGGACCTATGGGAAACCAGTAGTGAACTATCTCCCTTTACTAAAATCTTGGTACTCATGCCATTCACGCAGAGGAAGCTCTTCTTTATCTAGTATAATAGGCAGTCGAGACACAAAGTGATTTTGGTTGGCATTAAGATGGGAAGAGAAAAGACTTTACATTACATCTAAGTAGAGTAAGGACAAACTCGTATCACAAAGCACGGGGCAGGGCATTATCTGCAGCGACTGAGAAAGCTCGGTCACCAAAAAAAACTGTTTTGATTTTAGGAATTTGGAGAAATAATTGGTATCAGACTTCTGGTTGCAAGAGTTTTTGTACCATTCCAATTTGAAGGCAATGAAGTCTTGTAATGTTTGATTAGCAAGGTGAACAATGATCATGGCCTTGAATAAAATAATGTAGTGCACATGCAGCTAATGAAGTCGTGTGATGAAGGAGAAAATGTGGTTGTACCTTGATAGGACGCATATCAAGCAGGCTGCGGCATTGTGGATGATCTGTATCAGAATCCCCATTTGTTTCTGGTGCATCAAGAGGAATAGAATTGCTGCTTGTCCAGTGGTGAAACCTCCTAGGGATCGAGACCCGGTGTAAAGTCAGGATTTTGTGTTATGGGTGTGATCTGGGACGGGAGTGTCGTAAGGCTTCTAGAAACCGCAACCTTGCGTAGCTACTAAAGACCCAGTCAATGTAGCGACTCGGAAGGCTGTAGTGGGCCAGGATTGCCCTAAGATACTGCCAGTGGACCCAGTCGAACGCCTTTTCAGCGTAGACTGAGAGGATCATGCGTTCCGCTAGGAAGCGCTCCGACCTGTCCACTAGATGAAGAAGCCGCTTGGTATTAATGGAGCACTGGCATCCAGGGATGAACCTGGACTGATCTGGATCGACCAGCCCGTGGAGGTGTCCAGAGAGTCTACTCGCCAGGATACCGGTAAAAATCTTCAGATCAACTTTGAGAAGGGATATAGGGCGTAAAGACCTACAGAGGCGCTTATCCTTACCCGGTTTAGGGATCACTGTTATCAGCGCCTCTACCATGGAGGGAGGAAGTCAAGGTTAGACCCGATCGCATTAAAAACCCGTTCTTGAAGTGGAGGCAGCACTGCACAGAACTTTTTATAAAAAACTGAGAAGAACCTGTCCGGGATTGTAGAGATGACCTCCTCCAGTCGGATGGGGGCCGCAAGCTCTTCCACCTGATGCGGTAATAGTTTGGCTGTAGCGAATTCATGGAGGTAGTGAGTTGGCCCATCCTCGGGCGGGGCTTGTGCCGCGTAGAGGGTCTCATAAAATTGTCGGAATGTGTCCACGATCTCGGAATCTGCATCCCAATCTCATCCCTGTTGATCCCGGATCTCAGTGACTCAGGACGCTTGGCACTGCACACAGAGCCGATTAGCTAGGAGACGCCCGCCCCTATCTTCCCCCCACATAAAATGCATGCTTCAGGCAGAGAGCTACATACTCAGCCCGATCAACATCCAAACCCACCAGCTGCACCCTGGCTGCCTTAAGAAGTTTCCAAACCCCAGGCGCCCCTGTCCTCTGGTGAATGCGTTCCAGTTTGGCTACCTCTCCCATTAAGCGCTTTCGTTTTTCCATCCTGTCTTTGTTATAGGCCGCTGCTATGCCCAGAAACTCCCCCCTAACTACCGCTTTCAGTGCTTCCCATAGGGTCGTTGCAGATATGGTAGGGGAGTCGTTAAGCTCGAAGTAATTAGTCCTGCACTTTTGAATTTGCCGTATTACTGAGGGGTGCTGCAACATGGTCTTGCGTAAACGCCAGAACCTGCGAGTAGGTCGTTGAAGATGCAAGGACAGGGATATCCGCACCGCCGAAGGGTCAGATAAGGGGCAGGGAAGAATCTCTACATGCCGTGTCTGTTGCGTCAGGGTATCAGAGGTGAGAACATAGTCAATTTTTGCGTACGTCTTGTGGGGGTGTGAGTAAAACGTATATTCCCTGGATCCTAGATGATGCGATTTCCATATGTCTGAGAGTCCAGCCTCTGCTAGAAGCCGTTTCCCATCCCTCGAAAGGACCCTAGATTGCCCCCAGCGCTGCCGCGACCGGTCCACTGCGTCATTAAAGGCCAAATTAAAGTCACCCCCTAGAAGTAAAGTTTTGTCTGGTAGACTAGTGAGCTTGTGAAAAACGTCCCTGATAAAGCACTCCTGTCTTCTGTTAGGGACATACACTGTAGCGATCGTGAATGCACAGGTGCCAAAGTAAAAGTGTGCCAGGAGCCTACCCCTGATCTCGGCCTGTTTGATACCTATTTGCCCCAGAAATTTATCAGAGACTAGGATCGCCACCCCCGCTGTCTTAGAAGTATTAGAAGAGAACATCTGATGAGGGAAAGCCCTGGACCTCGGTCTGTGTGTATCTGTGGATAGCAGGTGTGTTTCTTGAGGCGGACAGATATGGGCATCCATCTGCTCAAGATAGGACAAGACAGCCCGTCGTTTGGTTCAGTCACTTGAGGCATGAATATTAGCAAGCATGAGGAAAAGTCCCTGAGTGTGCTATAGATAAGCCCCCCAGCCCGTGCAGACGGAAGAAAGTCCTCAGTAAGAAGTAACAACCACCCAGCGGAGTTAGGAGGAAAACCAAAGACCCACAACAAAAAACTAACAACAAAGAACATTTACTTGCAAAAGTCACGGGCAAGCGCCCTGCGGTGAGGCGTGAGATGGATAGCAGGAGCTCCCCGCCGCCCCCACCCCGCACAAGGCCCAATCAGATACCTCAAAATGGACCCCAGAAAGGTTGCACATGACCTCGCCTTAACCAAAATGTTTCAGTCTTCAGATGGGTATTGCGTTCTTTGGCGATGGTCTCTGATTCCGGACGTAGGCCCGACAGAGTTCCTAATTTGCTGCCATTGTGTGGGGTCAGCGCGACGCCCCGCAGAAGCATCCCGCTCCGGCATAGGGCGGTCGTCCCCCGTGAGTCGGAGAAGCGACGTAGCTTCCTAAAGGGAGCGAACCTGGCGAAGCTTGCCCCCCCCCCCCATTTAAAAATGAGTCTGAAGGAATGGCCCCAGGAGTAGGAGAAATCCTTTGAGCGCAGGAACATCATGACTGGACGGAACTCCCGCATTTTCTGCAACGTAGAGGTCGCCAGGTCTTGGAAGAGAGCGGAGTTCAATGGGATGGTTGGTTCGAGCCTCCCGTAAGATACGCTCCTTAAGTTTGAAGTCATGCACGCATGTCCGAATGTCCGGAGGGGGGCAGTCGCTGGTCGCTTAAGTCCCACCCGGTCTGTCGGGTGGAGTTTGAGCTTTAGTTCTGGGGGGGGCCCCCTAAGATGTGGCAGAAAAGATCCATGACAAAAGCCTCGATGTCCTGCGCCTCTGTCCCCTGTGGCACCGCACGAATCCTGATGTTGTTCCGGCGGGAACGGTTCTCAATAAGCTCCGCATGGGCTTGTAGATCTAAGTGTTGGTCTCTAAGGCGTAGGACCTCTTGCTGAAGTTGGGATACTTCGCTGTTTCTGGCTGTCTTCTGGTTGTCCAGCTCGTCGACTCTCTTCCCCCCACTGAGTCCATGTCCCTGGCATCTCTCGGATCTCCGCTATCAAGTCTTTCTTCATGGTGTGGTATTCCCTAGTGAGATTTGCAAAGAGGGATTCCAGGTCACTGCGCGTAACCGGATCCTCCGAGCCTCGTCCTGTCAAAGATTCTTTCTGCGCCGGGGCTGCCTCGGCACCTCCAGAACCGGCCTTGAATAGCAGGTCCCTTGCGAGACTTGTTGGTGGCAGTCTTGAGATAAGTGTCCCCTCTCGCTGTCAGTGAGGTAGCGATTGAGCGTCTAATGGGGCCACACTCCCCAGGTGTCGATGAATCCCCTCCCTCCGGATACCCCTCTTGGTTCTAGCCACAAGGCCCACTCTATCGATCGAAGGACTGGCGTCTCCGTGCCCGAGTAAGCTTGACAGGGCCCCCAGTCAGTTGACGCGGCCAAATGCCGCCGCCGCGCAAAGGCCAACTCCAGCTCCCCCGCGGGGAATCTAAGGGAGGCCTCTGTAGTGTCTCAGTGCTTCAGGCCCCTGCAGCAGTGGCTGCAACGATGAATGCTGTGGCACGCTTGCAAGCGGCCCTCCCAGCCATACTTCCTTCTTCGGGGTGTAGGAGCCTCCGTCAGCACAGCGTGGCAAAGGACAGGACACCCACTGGTGCAGAACACCAGTCAGGAGGACGGGCGTAGGTGCGGATCCTTAGCCGAGTGGCCTCTCTCGGAAGTATCTCAGGCCCAAGCACGGTGCTAGTCACTGCTGTATCACTCTGCGGGGGTCGGAGGGAAGGGGCGCAGTAATCAGGCACGCCCCTTAGCTCGTCGTCACTGCGGGGGGGGGGCTCACCTGCGAAGAACATAGCAGTAGCTCCGCCAGCCACCATGACCGAGCTCCTCCTGTGAGTGGGACGCAGATCTCTGCAATCCCCCCTCACCCTCCGTATCCAACACCAACGGTGGGGGAATGGGGGGCGGGTTTGGGGATTTGGGTGGGGAGGGGAGATGAATCGCCAGTCAGGTCTGTCCCGGAATGCCTCCGCTCACACTCTCCTCGCTGCCCAGCCGCGAGGTAGGCCGCGGGACTCGCCTGGGCGGGCTTGAGACGATCTCCAGAATTAGGTACCCGATTCACGCCGGACTCGGGCCAGCGATGCTTCAGCGGGTCCCGGAACCAAACAAAGTCCAAGGCAGCATCTGGGGATCCGCTGGTTGCAGCTATGCAGGTTGAGCCCAGATCGGCGGTCGGAGCGGCGAGCAGGCACGTCCTACTCGGCCGCCATCTTGACCATACCTCCGTGCCAGATAGTTTTGAGGTAGAAAAAGCATGTGGAAGCCAGTTTGTTGCCATGCTGGTGGAATTTCGGGTTAGAATCCTTAAGAATGCTGAGGTTACGCCCAGTGGTAGTTACTGTAGACCCTCGTAAATCGAAAAGGGCCAAGAAGGATTTTGGGCAATGGCAGCGTCGCTGGGAAATACCAGTAATGAATTTTTTGCCAGATATAATTTCGGGGAATTTATAGACCTTCACCAGCAGACTAGATGTAGAATGTCCTGTATGTGGTGACAAAGCTGTTAAATGTTTAAAACCAAAGTTCAGCTGAGTGTCAACAGTATATACAAATTGGTGCCCATCTGGTACAAGATTTCTGCTAAAGGGCCAATATAGATGTTAAAGAGAAGAGGTGATATAATAGAACCCTGCAGGACACCAAAGCTGAGAGTTTAGAATACAATCAAAAGGGTTTGGCCCATCACCTTCTGTTGGTTACCCAAATAGAAACTCAGCTATTTTTAGTGTAAGGTCCTAGATACCCACCTCGTAAGTCTATTGATGAGGATGGAATGGCCAATGGAATTTAAGGTAGCCGATAAAGCCAGTGGGATCAAGACCACTGGCTGCCTATTTCCACCAAGATACAAACAGCATCCACTACAGAGAGAACAGCCCACTCCATCATTCTACCCAGTTGAAAACTTGTTTGATGTCAGTGGAACTAGTTTGCAGATTAAGCAAAGGTTTGCAGCTGATTAAAGACAAGTGTTAACAAGTTAACAAGTTGGGCCCGTACGGAAGTAGGAAAATGGGGCAATAGCTACTTAGAGCAGTTGGGTTTAGAACCTGTTTAAAAGACGTTTTGCTATTGCAGTTTTTATTTGAGGCAAGACTGTTCCAGAGGTAAGAGAATGACTAAACAGCATAGGAAGGTCTGTAAAAAGTCTGATCTTGGAGCCAGCCTGTTGGACCAATATCTAGGGGGGAGCCGAACAGTCGTCTATGATTACTTCCAAAATCCTGATGTGAGGAGGCACCCCAAAGCGACCCCAGTAATCGCAACATCAGCCCTAAAACCCCCTTATGGGTTCCTTACCTCCAGGGCTCAGACGAAGACCACGGGCGAGGGGAAGAAATCAAAACTCTAAAGACGGACTCTCGTCCCACCACACAGCCCGGAAGAACAACCCAGGAACTACTCTAGTCATGGCGAGGCGGAGCAGAAGTAACATCCTTCCAACCGGATTCGCATGGAGGACCCTGGGACGGAACAAGAGAGCCGGAAGATCGTGTGACTGGGAAGGAAGTGAGTAAACTAGGAACGGAGAGGGCCGAAGAGGAGTGCAGAAACAGCTGAATAAGTCGTGGAGGCGAACAAGGTAGAAGACGACACCGGAGACCTCGAGATCCCCGAGCTGTGGTGTGAGGACTGGTGGATCCCGGAGGACATGCACGAGCTGCCACAACTCAGGAGAGTTACGGCTGAGAGCAGTACGTGACCTGGGCAGAAGGAGGGGAGGTGGGGATCTGCTTGTTAGCCTCCTTGAACCCCCCCCCCCCCGTAACTTCCTGAGACCCAAACCTAGGGGAAAAAAACTGCACCAGCAGTATTTTCTTTTCGTGGGTTGTCTCCCTGCCCATCAATCACCCTGTAGTTGCTTTCCTTTTCTCATTTCGTTTTCTTCCCACACAACCCACTTATCCAAGCCTTTACAAGGTGTGGTGGAAGCTAAGGCTAGCCAATTGCGCATGACCATTGAACGTGCCTTTCTTTTTAATTTTTTTTTTTTTTAGTAAAACTTCGGAGATCCGACCAGACCATAAGAGAAGTGAAGAAAACTCCTCCAGTGGTGGCCCTTTTTGAAGACTTCCAAGAACCGGCCAAGATTGTGCTAGTTTCTTTTTGTACTCCGAGACCTGCCTTTCCCTGACTGCGGTATAACCTACACTAAATAAATCCTATCTCATTATTACACATATACAGCTTCCTCGCTTCTGTTTCCGCCCGTCCCTCCGACACCCATCTTCGGTGATAGTTGTGAAAGTATAGAGCAGGGATCTCCAACCTTTTCTGTAGCAAGAGCTACTTCTCTGATCAGTGAAAATAATCGTGAGCTACTGAAGGCTAAACAACTTGCGCATGGTTACCAGACGCTTCCGTGCCCAGCTTAATTGACTTTAAGCCTAATGTCCATAGAGCCAGATACTATGGTTTGAACAAACTACTTTGACTAGGGGCACTATGCCAAGGCTGTCATGTGGGTCAGTGAGAGCATGGTCTTTGGGGATGTATGTACATATGTGCATATGAATGGGATATATGTGCATAGGGGACTGAGCACCTGTGTCATATGTATTTGCGGCACTGGACATACCTTTTACCATATGTGGCACCGTTACATGTATCTATAACACAAAACAACCCGGGTCTGGTGCTGAGTCAACGGGGATAAGCAAAAAGCATATCTACTAGTTTCGACATCTCTAGTTAGATAAGAACCCTTCTGGGAACAGAACCCATCAATCACCGAGGAGTCAGTGTGTTGTCATCATCTGGGTCTGTCTCTCTTGATACACCGCAACAAGTCTGGGTGGAACGACCTGTTTGCGAGTAAAGAGACATGGCATACGAGGGTTGCAGTCAGATCTCCACTAGAGATGACAAAGACCAAAAATTGAACTCTCGTTCAGGTGAAAGGGGTTCTAAAAGTGCAGCATTAAATCAAAAAATGTGAATAAAACTGGCTAGGGGAACTCAAAAGTGCTTTAATTAGTAGAGTGCCTCTGCCAGAATTAAAAAGCAAAATGGCAACCTGGCATAAATACGTTGTCATTATGCGCGTTGTCCATAGTATATGGTCGACATGTTTCTGCCCGCTGCGATCTAAATAGTATCAAGGGCATTCATCAGGACCTAATTTGCTGCTACTATGTAAAAAGTGTGAAAATTATAAAAATATAACAGACATTCCTACCACCGGTTGAACTCTACGGATGTCAAAACCGGATGCCTAGGAAAGTAAAGAGACAAGAAATAAGAAAATGCGAGGAGTTATCAATGTTGACTAGCAAACAACAGTATATGTATACCGTCTTAGATAGCACAAATAATGTGTCATATACATCCACTTATTTATTAGAATGTACTTACCCCAGAATTCTGGGTAATACCCTCACCTCAACCTGGTTTCTACTCAGGGAAGGGGGCCCCGCTCTAATAGGGAGGAGGAGAAAAAAGAAAGAAGGCTGTAAAACATGCCCAAATCTTTATATTCCCCATCTAAATGGCTAAAAAAAGTATAGAATTTGCCCATGTATAGGTTTAAAAATAGGTTTAAAAATAGGTGGAGGCAGAAGTAAATGGCAGTGAAGTCTTAAAGCTCTAGCCAATTGTTTGAGATCAAAGAAAACTAACACTACAGCGTGAGAAGTAGTTGGGAAAACAATATGAACTAAAGACCCAGGGTGTTCTTCTATAAAGCGCCAGTGTTAGAGGCTACGATGTTTAACTAAAATAGATTCTGACTATAAAAGGCAAATTAGCGATGTGAGTCATGCTTACCTCTCCGTCGGTACCCCGGGGCGGTCTATGAGTAAAGACCGGAGGTGCCGACGTGAGCGAGAGGAAGATGTTTTTATAGCACGCTGGAACACGAAACAGGTGGGTCTGTTGCCTAGGTGACTCCGACACTGCCTGTTGTATTCAGAACGGCGTGAGGACCCAGCTCACGTCGTATAGTAATGCGCATGTGTGGTAAGTGCAATGTTACTCTGGCTGAGCATGCGCATATATTGTATTGAAGACACTACTCTAGAACAGCTCCCAGGCTGAATGGTGTTTACAGTTTGTCTTTCACATTTGCACGGAATTAATTATCGAACAAAGGAAAGGTTCTCATATATATTTACTATAGTGAGCAACCCGATGTAATCATTTTGGAAATTTTTACGTGTGGAAATAACGCGAAAGCATTATAGGGACATCATACGAGTAAAGCCTACTTTGCATGGAAAAAATGTATGTTGTTTGTGCCCCTCGCCTGTGCGCACAATAGGTCTATGTGTATACCATCTCACCCAGCTCGGCTGAAACAGGAAATGTAGGGCCTGGCTAGAACGAACAGAAACCCTAGGGGTTAGTGACGAGACCCAATACTACTAAGAAATAGCGTGTGGGCAGAGGTACAAAGGTTCTCGGATAAATTCAAATATATATGTGTTAACTCGTTGGAGAGATCCTTAAATAAACATATCAAACGTTATGTACAAATCTCACAAGTGGAGAAGAGGGACTGGACCCATCAAAACAGGATGAGATCCACAGAACAAAGTGTTGACTAAGGTGAAATAAATTAAGGACACACTACTGACTACCCACATAACTCATAGCAAAAGCCAGGGAATATCGTCATTAAGTCCTGTCACATCTGAATGTAGACGATAAACCCATTTCTGTTCTCTACAAAGGAGAAAACGTTGGATGTCCATAATGTGTTGGGGAATATAAGGTTGTTCGAGTATCACCCAACGTAGATCTGTTTCTCTATGGCCTGCCGAAATAAAGTGGTTGGTGAGTTTGGTGGCACTCTTCTTGCACCGAATAGTGCTCTTATGCTCTGCAATCCTTAGTTTAATTTTTCGTGATGTCATCCCCACATAATTCATTTCACAGGGGCACTTTATGAGATAAATAACTCTCTCACTATTGCAGTTGGTGTGTTTATCAAGCCGCCAGGGTCTGTTTGTCCCAATGTTGACCTCTATGGTGTGTGATGTCTGGGGGCACACCGAACAGTTCCCACAGGGAAAATGGCCTTTCACTGGAGGTAAGCCCCACAAGGGCACCACCTCAGATCTCTGGGGTGCTCGGGGCGTGTATGTATCAATTGATCCTTGATGTTCTGACTCCTTTTGTAGGCAAATAGAGGAGGAGGCAAAGTCTGCCCTTCAATCTTGATTACTCTCCAATTCTTGAGGATGCTCTTCTTCAGAGCATTGGAGTAGCTGGAAAAAGTGTTAACACAAGTAATCCTATTTTCCTCAGTGTTAGGATTACAAATTCGTGTCTCCAGGAGAGCCTCCCTGTGATTGTTGAAGGCTCTCTTCATAGATGTTCTTACGGCTCTCTTGGGATATTGTCTATCCAGTAGTTGAGAAGATAGTCGGTTGGCATGCTCAAAGTATTTTGAAGTAGTAGAACAGTTGCGCCGAACACGGAGAAATTGCCCAAAGGGCAAGTTCTCTCGTAGAGATCTCGGATGAAAACTCTGAAAGTGTAACAGCGAGTTCCGAGCCATAGGTTTCCTATATAGTTCTGTGATCAGGATGCCATCCTGAGAACTGATCGAAAGATCTAAGAATGGAAGATTCTCTTTCGACGCCACACAGGTAAATTTCAGAAAATTGTTTGTTGTTTAACCATGAGTGGAAGTTCTCGATTGTTTCCATAGGGCCTCTCCATATGACTAAAATATCGTCTATGTACCGTTTCCAGGACAGGATATGACCTAGAAACGGATTGGTGGTAGACAATACCTCAGCCTGTTCAAATTGATGAACATAAAGATTGGCTAGGGAAGGGGCAAAAATACTCCCCATAGATGTTCCGGAGATCTGTAGGAATAACTGATCCTCAAACTGAAAGAAATTCTCCTTCATCGCCAGAGTCGCACAGAACATGATGAATTCAACTGGCGTGGGACTCTGCAGATCTGTAGTTTCCAGAAGTGTTCGTATAACAGCTAGAGTCTCATCCTGTGGGATGCAGGTGTATAGTGACTCCACATCAAAGCTCACGAGGAAGTCTTGTGTGGAGTCAAATGGCATTCCCTCCAGGATGCGCAAAAGGTCCTTCGTGTCCTCAACATATGTGGGCATTGTTTTCACTAACGGTTTCAGAAAAAAGTCCACAAAGGTGGACAGGGGTTCAAGGAGTGACCCTATCCCCGAGATTATCGGTCTACCTGGGGGGGGTAACACTCCTTTATGTATTTTCGGTAATACATAAAAGTAGGGAACCACTGGAAAAGTGGTTTTCAAAAAAAGTGCCTCATGGTTCGTAATCCAGCCTTGTTCCTTGTTGAGGTGAGGGTATTATCCAGAATTCTGGGGTAAGTACATTCTAATAAATAAGTGGATGTATATGACACATTATTTGTGCTATCTAAGACGGTATACATATACTGTTGTTTGCTAGTCAACATTGATAACTCCTCGCATTTTCTTATTTCTTGTCTCTTTACTTTCCTAGGTATCCGGTTTTGACATCCGTAGAGTTCAACCGGTGGTAGGAATGTCTGTTATATTTTTATAATTTTCACACTTTTTACATAGTAGCAGCAAATTAGGTCCTGATGAATGCCCTTGATACTATTTAGATCGCAGCGGGCAGAAACATGTCGACCATATACTATGGACAATGCGCATAATGACAACGTATTTATGCCAGGTTGCCATTTTGCTTTTTAATTCTGGCAGAGGCACTCTACTAATTAAAGCACTTTTGAGTTCCCCTAGCCAGTTTTATTCACATTTTTTGATTTAATGCTGCACTTTTAGAACCCCTTTCACCTGAACGAGAGTTCAATTTTTGGTCTTTGTCATCTCTAGTGGAGATCTGACTGCAACCCTCGTATGCCATGTCTCTTTACTCGCAAACAGGTCGTTCCACCCAGACTTGTTGCGGTGTATCAAGAGAGACAGACCCAGATGATGACAACACACTGACTCCTCGGTGATTGATGGGTTCTGTTCCCAGAAGGGTTCTTATCTAACTAGAGATGTCGAAACTAGTAGATATGCTTTTTGCTTATCCCTGTTGACTCAGCACCAGACCCGGGTTGTTTTGTGTTATAGTGATTTGGTTAAGGGGATTTACAACCTGCTGGTCTTTAAAAACTTTTCCCTTGGGCCTTCTCCCACTTTGTTCTGTTGTTATTACCGTTACATGTATAACACAAAACATACAACCATTTTTTAAATGGATCTTTGAAAGTAAATTGTGACCATGTGCTTATTTTCAAAATGACCTCAATGCATTGAGCTACTCTGAAGGTGTCTAGGAGCTACTGGTAGCCCTTAATTGACTGGTTGCAGACACCAGTTATAGAGAGTAGCCTTGACCAGACTAGACTGGGAATAGATGGTTTCATTTGAGATGGCAGCCTGAAGAGTAGAGATCTTACTATGGAAGAAGTTGGCTACATTTTCACAGAATTTGGGGTAGGAAACTACATTCTGGACAAGCGCCTGAGGATCCTGTAAATCATTGATTATGTGGAAGAACGTGTTTGCAAGATTGGGTGCTTGGGATATTTAGAAGCTGTAATAAGTCCTTTGTCCTTTGTAATTGTTTCTTTGTATAGTTTAGCTGTCAGCTTGCCTAATCTCCGAGCTGGTGCTAAGTCTCCATTTCCCATCAGCCTTTTGCATAACTAGCTTCAGTCTGGGTAACCCAGGGATTATTTCTGTTATGCTTAAGAAAAGTCTTACTACTTTGTAGTGGGCAAAAGCATCCAGGCAGCTAGTTAGAACATCAGTAAAATAAGACGGACAAGAAGGAATACTGTCCTTATCAGAAGTTTGGCCACGATTCCTGAATACATTATGAATAATTTCTGGGAGGGCAGGCTGCCTACCAGTATTTGCCAGTAGTAGGTGGCCGGGGTAAGGTAGAGGCCAGTGGAACTGAAATATGGAAACAAGAAGTGAATAAACTGGTTGGAACAGCCTACCGGAATGCAGGGGCCGCATGTTAGATTTGTGAGGTCAGTAAATATGGGATCCAGAATGTGGCCTTGTTCATGAGTTTTTTGGGAGGATGCCAGAGTGAGATTACAAATATCCATTTGATTTTTGATTTTGGCAGATGCTCACCCTGGCTCTAGTTCTGCTGTCCTGGAGACTTGATGGTACCTTTGGAACTGCAGGCCGCGTAGTTCCACATCCCCGTCCTACAGACAATACCTACAGTTTAAATTAGGCCAAGAGCACTCTCCTTTGGCCATACCAGTGCACTTCAGGTGATAATGGTGGTGGGCAGAGCCTGTTAGACCTGCCATTCTTGGCGTGGTTGTCCCCATAACATTTGGTCATCGCCCCTCTTGTTTTGCTGACTTCCATTTTGCTGGCCTTAGAACTCTGCATACTTTACCAGTGCTAAAGTGCTTGTGTTCTCTCCTTAATACATTGTAGAATTGACTTACAGCCAGTTGGCTTATTTAATTTACTTGTAAATCCCTAGTATAGTGGCACTACCTGTGCACATGGTTTGTAAATTAAATGCTAGTACGGAGCTGTAGCACTGATTGTGCCACCCAATTAAGTAGCACTTTAAACATGTCAGTTCTGCCAGTGCAGCCTGTGTGTACAGTTTTTAACTGTCATTTTGACCTGGCAAAATGAACCCTTTGCTAGGCCAACTTTTTATTTTTTATTTTATTTTTTTAATACATGTACATTACCCCAGGGTAGGCCCTGGACAGCTCAAGGCGTTGTGTAATTGAAAAGTAGAATGAATGATGGGAT
This sequence comes from Triturus cristatus, assembly GCF_964204655.1. NCBI lineage: Eukaryota > Metazoa > Chordata > Amphibia > Caudata > Salamandridae > Triturus > Triturus cristatus. The sequence continues at coordinate 1,082,427,431 of NC_140593.1, forward strand.
TTGTAAAGCGCACGGCTACTGCTAGATTGACTAGGACTAAGGTAGAAGGGAGGGAGAAACCAGTTTAATCTCTGAACTAGTGGGTTTTCAGTTTTTTGTAGAAGATCTTTGTCAGGAATGCGCCTAAGGGCCAAGGAGAGTTCATTCCAGTATTTGGCTGCCAGTACTGAGCAGGTCGAGCTGCCCCATTTCTTTCGCCTAGTAAATGGAATAAATAGCAGATGTGCTGACTGTGACCTCAAGGGTCTTTTAGGACAGTAGGTGATCAGTTTGTCCCGTAAGTATTTAGGGCCAGTCCTGTAAAAGGCTGCATGCACCCCTATCAATCTTTTGAAAATGTTTCTCTTCTTCACTGGAAGCCAATGCTGCTGGCTTCAATATTGGGATATCGAGGTGTGTTTATTAAGGTTAAACAAGGAACGGATGGCCAAGTTTTGTACCTTTTTTGTAGTTTCTGAATGAGGTAGTCTGGTATTCCTAAATAAGAGGTTAGCATAGTCGAATCTAAATAAGATCAGAGCCTGCACCACAGTTTTCTGTGCTTTCCGACGCAGGAATGTTGGGAATTTTTTAAGCATCCAGAGAATCCAGCACAAGATTTTAATCATAGCTGAGATCTGGGTCTTGAGAGATAGGTTTATGTTAATAAAAACTCCTAAGTTTCTTGCCACTTCACCAGGGAAGGAGGTGCAGTGCAGTTAGCAGGCCAAGCCCCAGACCAGCAGTGCAGGGGGTTGTTGCCAAACAGCAGGACCTCCGTTTTTATCAGGGTTGCATTGCAGGGAATTAGCCTTCAGCCATCCCATCACTGCTGTCACACAGGCAACAAAGTTTTTTTTTCTTTTCTTGAGCTCTTTGTAAGTCAGCAGCAGTTGCGTATCGTCTGCATACGAGACAAAAGAAATGCCGACGGTGTCATTGAGTATGCCAATGGCTTCATATATACTAAGGCACGCCATACTTGAGTTTTTTGGCATCCAAGTAGTGTGGTTTAAGCCAGACTGCCTGCTCCCTGTCCTCTAGAAGGGACCTAAGCCAGGCCCAGGCCTTCCGTTCCACCTTCATATGGGTGAGAGAGTGGAGCAAGATCTCATGTGAGATAGGGCCAAATGCTGTTGAGAGGTCTAATAAAATCATTGTAGCATTTTGACCAGCATCAGAGTTAATTTGATTGAGTCTGTGATTTCCATCAGAGCGGAGTCTGTGCTGTGGAGGGCCCTAAAACCTGATTGTGAGGGGTGAAAGAGATTGTTAATGTCCAGGAATTGCGTTAATTGAGTATTTCAAACTTTTGCAATGATCTTAGAGGCCCTGGGGAGATAGGTCTAAAATTCGTTGGGATCGGCATTTGTTTTTTTAGCTGGGGGATGACATTTGCCTTTTTCCATACTGTGGGCACTATCCCTGATTTTAAAGAAGTAGTAAAAGTCTCATGAAGAATGTGTCCTAGACATCCCTTATGAGGCTCAAGACATGAGCGGGAAAAGGGTCCAGGGGCGAACCTCATTTATTTTTGACGATTAAGCATTTCACATCTTCAACTGTTGGGGTGGGGGGTGGGGGGTTGGGCAGACTGAGTAAATTTACCCTGGGCCTGGGTATAGAGAGCCATACAATATTTGCTTGCTCGTTGGCTTGTGCTCCCGCTAGCTTGTCCTAAATTTTCGAAGAAGGTACTTGGGGGCATAGAGTAGTGCTCGATTTTAATAGGGGGTGCGGTGCATTTGGAGTCTGTAAAGTCGATTAGAATTTAAAAAAATAATTTTGCATGGTTATTGGCTTAATTAGAGTAAACGTGCGGTGCTTCAACTTCAGGTTTGTGTGGTAGATACTAAGAGCTAGTTTGTAGTGGCTTTTTTCCGGAAACGTTGTAATGTTTCAGTCATGTGCGTTCTAGTGATTTTACAGTGTTTCCTATTATCCATTAGCTCCCTATTGAACCATGGGGCCGATGGTATGGCTCTAGGGGTCCCATTAGTTGCTATAGGGGCAACTATGTAGGCGGCTTATACAAGCAAGTTGTTGACTTTGATGTTGTGAGACACAACATCTATTAGCGTTGATTTAGTGGCTATAAGAGTCTCTTTCAGTAGGGGAAGATCAACTGTATTCCATGCGCGATCACTGACGGTGGGTCTCATTTTACCAGAAAATTTGGAGGGGTACCAACACCAGGAAAAGGATAAGATGAACTCATCAACACTCATCAACACTCAGACCATGGGACTTCTTTTGGACCTATCCAGGTCTAGTGAGATGTTTAGTAAAAGTATCATCAATAGTATGGTATGCTTTGTGGGTAGGCCCTTTAGGAGTTGTAGAGAGATCTGCCTCTGTCAATTTCACTACAGTATTATCCATATGGTTGTCTAGTTGGATATCAAAGTAACCCAAGATTGTAAAATTGGCATAGTGAATGAGTTTGTGGACCACCGCTTTGGAGATTGAGTTGATAAAATCTCCAGCATAGCCCAGGGGACCATATAAAAGGACTCCTGCAGAAGAGCATTAGGTGGAAGTCGAGATGATGAAGCCTAGGGCTTCGGTGCTGCCCAGGTCCTCCACCTAGAAAGTGGTGCATAATTGTGTTTTTTTTTTTTTTGTTTTTTTTTTGTTCTTGTTTTTTTTTTTTTTTACATTTGCCTCTCCATCCTCTCTTGGCAACTAGCTTTGTGTATGCAGGATAAGTCTGGGGGAGCACCAGTTATGGGTCAGGGCAGGAGTCCTCATCTAGCCAGGTTTCCGTCATGAGGAGGACATCTACCTGCTCTTTCTCAATCGGGTTATAAAAGTCTAATGCATGCATAGGTATAGAGCAGACATTAATGAGTGCAGCTTTTAATTTCCTCTTGGTGATTGATTTCTCCCTTTTTATCACGGACTTGAAGGTTTAGAGGATGGAGCAGCGTTTTGCAGAAGCAGCAGCAGACATGGCCTTTAACCTCTAGTAGCCCAGGGGTGTTAGTCCGCTTAATTAGAGGTCGTAGCTTGAGTAAGTCAATAGAAGTGTAAGTAATGGGGGAGCTAACCTTTTTTTGCTACCAGCATAGTGGCTGGCGCTGCCCACTGTCAGGATGCGGACAGACGCAGACGGGCTTGCCTTAGGTGTGTCTTCGGTGCATCACCGTTGCGTCCGCGCTGCGGCCATCCTTATTTAGTGGTGTCTTGGGTGCCTGAGCCACTAGAGCCCTGCAGTCTAAGACGACGCCTCTGTGCACAGTGCCCCGCCTCTAACTCTGGCCTCACTGCCCCGCAGAGCGCATGTTTTGGTGGAGGTCGAGGTCCTGGAGTGCATATGTAGGGCCCACAGTGAAATTTCAAAGTGGTGAGTGCAGTTATTTAAGTGATTTTCAGGCAATTTGCATAAAAACTCTTTAGATTCTGTGATTTTAAGGAACCGAGCAATGCATTGATTTCACAACCAAATTCAATCTAGTTTCAAATTCACTTTCCACAGTTTAAAAAGCCACTAATATTTCCAGTTTTTAAAACGATAGAACCAGCGAGTTAAAACATAACCCCCCCCCCCCCGCCCCGCCCCCCCATTTTACCCAGATGCAGGCTGTAGTCTCCTTGCTGGCTGAATACCTAGCGCGCCCGTGCTGTGGACATCCTTATGTAGTGGTGTCTTGGGTGCCTAAACCACTAGAGCGCTGCTGTCTAAGATGACTCCTCTGTGCACAGTGCCCTGCCTCGAACTGTGGCCTCACTGTGCCGCAAATCGCATGTTTCAGTGCAGGTCGGGGTGCTAGAGTGCGTATGTAGGACTCACAATGAAATTTCAAAGTGTTCAGTGCAGTTATTTAAGTGATATTTAGGCAATCTGTATAAAATTGATTCTGTGACAGTATGACGTGTACTTTACATTTTATATGTCCTGGTAGTAAAAAACTGTTAAATTAGTTTCTTTACTACTACAAGGCCTACCTCTCCCATTGGATATCATTCGAGTTGACCTTACTACATTTAAAAAGTGTTCATTTCCAAATGGGAGCAGATAACCAGTCCATGTTTGGTTAGGGTGTCTAGGCATCCTGGATTTCACTGTTTTCACCAGCTGTCCTGGCAGATGTCAGCGAATTTGGCTAATGTCCCAGTTGTCCAAGACGATGACTGAAAACAGTTGAGGCATGCTTTTATGTGTTCTAAAGCAGGACAAGTTAGTAGCTGTTATCAGAAACCAATTTAATTAACAGCCAAGATGCAGGGCTTAACAATTGCATTTTACTTTCTTAGGACCTCATTCTCTATGTTTCTGTGTTAATGAGCCCTGACATTATGTGGCCCTAGGATGCTGTAAAACTGCACTCCTATTTTTGTGAAATGTCCGTTTTTTATTTTCAAAATGTGATCACCCTATGTTTGGTGTCTTCTGTCATGGTGCAGTCACATTTTAGATTACAATTTTGAAAATGCCACTTAAAAGGTGGCATTTTAGTGCCTGCAGCCTGTCTCTGGCTCTCATGACTGGGTGTAGCTGACAGTTGGGCTTTGTGTATTTCTCCTAGACCACACATTCAATAGAGATCTCAGGTGTGCCTGGATGGGCCATCACTGGTAGGGTGGCGGGTGGATCTGGGCACAGCCCGATTTACCCTTAAATAGGTTGTGTCTTGCCTCCATACAAAGTGCTGCATACCCCCTGTAGTTTATCTGGAGCCAGCACAGGGAAGGCAGGATGCTCGTGGACTTCATAGAGAAACCTCTAGAAGGTTCTCTCACTTCAAAGAAAGGCCCAGGTATAAATAATGGACCCCAGACACCAAGTCTTCAGTACACTTCTGGATACTCTGCCAGGAACTGAACTGTTGCACTGAAGGACTGCTGACCTGCTGCCCTCTTGCCTCTGTGAAAAGGACTGCATCTGTTGAACTCAGGACCCCAAAGTCACTCCAAGGGCTAGTTGGCTAGCCTCTAGACTAGAGCCGCGGGTACAGTAGGCTCCAACAACCCTGAACCTAGCACTTGGACTCTGCCAACTGCGAGCCTTACCCTACCAAGTGGTGCCACCCCAGCCCTGGACCCTTGGAAGTGGGCCTGAAGGTGCTCTGCCAACACATCTGTGATACCAGCACAACCGATGATCTCTGCTGCACAGCACAATCCCGACTAGAACTGATGCATCCCCTCTGCTTGCAAGGGATCTCCCAGAGCAAGGAGTCCGCATCAACCTCGCAGTTCGCATAGGAACTGTTGCTGTGTAAAGCTTTACCTATATAGGCCCTCGCATCGCAAATCTATTGTTGACCACAGCCTCAGTGACGGTCTTTCTACTGAACCTGACGCTACTTTGGCTCTTAACCGGAGCAATTTTACTCCAAAACCTCTAAAAACCTCATCTTTTCTCACTAATTCACAACTGCAGATAATGCGCAGTGTCCAATCCTTTGCGTGTATGTATATATATATATATATATATATATATATATATATATATATATATCCTGCCCAGAATTTGAAAAAGATCAAGAGACCCAGCCCAAGTCATCTGAGTGTCTCAGGTCTGGGTGAGGAGAGTGTGGTTTCTGGAACTTCTGCCCATAATCATATGTCCTCTGGTCTGGCTGCCTCTTGAAGAGGAACTCCTGGTTCAACAGCAGGGCTCGGTCTGGCATCCAAACCTGCACAACCTACACCTCCATGTGTGAAGATTGAACAGCCATAGCTGACAGCCTTCGATCTGCCTGCAAAAGTAGTTTGTGTCATCCTTAGCCAGGTGATCCTCCACAAAAACTGTTGACGTCCTTCCATAACATTCGGCCATTACAGGCAGTTGTCTGACGTTCTAGTGTGGTGGTTTTCTTTTTTTTTTTTTTAGATCTCCTCTCTCTCTTCTCTCTTTCTCTCTTTTCTCTTTCTCTTCACTCTCTTTCTCTCTTTCTCTTCACTCTTTTCACTCTTTTCACTCTTTTCACTCTTTTCACTCTTTTCACTCTTTTCACTCTTTTCACTCTTTTCACTCTTTTCACTCTCCTTCTCTCTCCTTCTCTCTCCTTCTCTCTTAATATCTCCTATGGGGCTAGAAAAGAAACAGCCCCCAGAAGGCTGGCAGGCTCATTCCACTATAGCAAAACCTGTTACCACTACACTAGCACGTTGTATACCGGTCTTGGATATCTGCCAGGCTGCTATTTGGGCACCCCTACACACATTCACAAAGTACTATTGCCTGGACAGCCAGATCCGGCGGGACAGGCACTTTGCTCGATCTGTCCCTTAGGATTGATTCCCCAGACTCCCCAACTGTAGGTACTGCTTTGATATCTATTCACAAGGTGAGGAATCTGTGGTCAGAAGCCTCTATCAGAAGAACAAGTTACTTACCTTTGTTAATGTCTTCTCTGGTAGTGACTCTGTCTAACCACAGATTCCTCACTGACACACCTGTTGCATAAGTTACGACTTTGACGTAACTCTACAAGGTGTGCTTTTTCACCGTGTGTGACACGGTGGTTCAATACACCATTGATGGATATGAAAGACAGATTATTGTAGCCCCGCAAAACACTATTCAGTGTGTAATTAACACAGAAGCATTGCTTTTGGGTTATTACCAATCCCAAAAAGGGTTCAGAGGCACCGTGGAACCTTATTTCGGTACTCACCGTATCACACACTGTACTAAGAAGAATGAAAACTTTTCATCCAAAGGTATTTATTACAACAGGAACAATCTGTTTCTCAGTACATCTAAAACAACTACACAGAATAGTATAAAAACAGCATGAAGTCCCTTTTTAAATAACGAGAATAAAATAAAAATTTCTAGTATTTTTAAAATATCCTTTAAAATGTTGTCTAGAACGGCAGCAAAGGTCGTGTTCCAGGTCTGGAGGCAAGCGTTTTGTAGAATGGGGTTGTGGAACTAGCTGACACAGGAGACTCCCCTTTGGGATAATGGGCGCTTGCCGCAACTAGCTGCTTTGCAGGGATTCAGAGGGTGGGATCATATAGGGATATCGGTCTTGGGGGATTTCATGAGGGGTCCAGTGTTGAAATCATTCCAGGACCTTCAGACGGAATTCTATATGCCAAAGTCCCAATTATTCAAGTATCTCCAAAACCGGCACGCCCTGATATCCAGTCTGGTGGGATTGGAGTCTGTAGTTGAGTTCAGCCCCCTGGAGGCAAACGTTTTTATGGGAGAACTTCAGGACCGTAAGATATCCAGGATATATCAAACCCTAGCTATCCACTGCTCCTCCACGCTACGGAAACTCTGGGAGGGGGATTTGGGACCCTTGGAGGAGGAGGGCTGGGTAGTGGCCCTAGCTGCTCCGAGTGGTGCGACCACAGCGGTGCGTCTGCGCCTGGTCCAGTTTAACTACCTGCATAGGGTCTATTATACATGAATGCAGCTGTGGAGAGCGGGTTTGATTGCCTCCCCTGTGTGCCTCAGATGTAACAGGGAGGATGGTACGTTGATGCAGACAGTCTGGCAGTCTCTCTCCCTGGATCGATTTTGGAGGGGGGTCTACACTTGTTTATCCGTAGTTTTGGGCTGGGACCTTCCCCGCTCGCTGAAACTAGCTCTATTGCAGGTCTTAGAGGGGATAGGCGGCAACGTTTATAAACCCCACTTATTATTGTTAGGTCTCACATAAGCAAAAAGGGACATAGCAAGGGCGTGGAAGGCTCCAAGGCCCCCTGCAGTGGCTGCATGGAAGAATGGCATGGACTTTTGTATGGGCCTTGAGAAAGCTATCTTCATTGCCAGGGGGTGCCCTCTAAAACATTTCAAAATATGGAAAAGGTGGGCAGACTTCCGGGGATTGCTTCTAGACCCGGTTCCTGTAGATCGGGACCCGCGATTATAAACTTTGGGCTTGTTGGGGGGGATCCCAGGAGTGGGGTGGGTGGTGGAATCCTGGTTGGTAGTTCAACTGTAAATATTCGAATGGATCTGTCTAGAGTGGATGTGCAGTGCAATCGAGGGGGTGGGGGGGGAGTTAGGTTTTATCGTATTACCTTTCATGATTCTTGGGTATCAATATGAAAAATGTCAAAGTCAATATTACATGCTTTGATTGTGCAGACAGGGCCCTGCTGTTCATGTGCCGCTTGACAAATAAAAAGTTTTTCCCCCAAAAAATGTTGTCTAGAACCTAACACACTAATGTCTATTTCTACGCGCTATAGTAAGAGAACATGGAGGGCAGAGCAACTTTCAGTTTAGAGTCTCTTAGGGAGGAGAGACACTCAGCATACTTTGTTGACAGCAAAGGCTGTCGTAACAGTGGAGATGCAAAGACATTGTTCCCCGTGAAGGGCAAACAAACTCTGCTGTAGCAATCAGTCGGTCTTCATCTGGTACTCGGTGTTATCAGCTTCAGACGTGTTGTAGCAATTGCGAAGTATGTCACAGTAGGTGCGACTGTCCCCGGCAGAATCTCGGGCAATAATCTGGGTGAGGGCCCTCTCCTGACAAATGGTGAAGTGTCAGTCCCTATGTACTAAATCTTTTCAGAAATTGGAATTTCTGGCATAAGTTCATAAATATCTGACATAGATTATGTGTATTGAGGTATACGTCCCAGAAGTTTCCTCATATAAGGTAAAAGGACTTAAATTCAGACTACACTGTTTTGGTTATAAGTCTGTATCTATTTTTAATTAACCTTGACTTGGTGGAAAGTAGACATTTGACCCAGACAAATCTCACATTGATTTATTGTATCTGTGTCACTAATTGACTGGATTGACCCTTTCACAGTTCTTGGTAGGATAAGGTCAGGCGACATCAGTATCTAATGGCAGACATGACCATGATTCTGCATAAATTGGGAAAATGGCTCTTCCATTGTTTGAGAGGGAAGATGTAGTCAAGGCCTATATAGGATGGAGTCGGACCTTAGGGACTTTATTTCATGCCCGGCTTGTATGTCTGAATGATGCCATAGGGGCGTATCTAACCAATAGGGATTTATATAACTTGGTGGAAAATACATGCTCTCAAATTACTAAGGTCTAAAATACCGAACCTAAAATATACACTTAACTATGTGTGTAAAATGAAAAGCAGTAAATATCAAACATGTAAATGAAACGTAAAACAAAAGCAATCGATTAATACTGATATATGTAAAATGACAGAATTGATGCATATAATAACTATAACAGCAAAGCATGAATACTTTCAAGCCTTGTGTGGTTTACATTTTATATGTATATATTCATGCTTTGACAAAGACTGTTTGTTTGAAACGCGTCTGCATAAATAAATAATTTTGGATGTACCTGGAGTGCGGGCAATCTCTGCAGCGCGCCGACGTGAAATCCACCACTGAACTCATGAAGTTTTATTTCTTTTATTATGCGGAATAACCCAACGCGTTTCGGGGTGGAACACTCCTTGATTACGGGTGGAGAAGATTTGTTCCTGGCATATAGTTAAAATGCACTGTGATGCAACGACATAGAAAACAGACATCACACGTCGTGGTGTGTGGAGCTGAGAAATAGTTCAGCTATCTTAAAGCATGTATAAACAAACAAAATTGCAAAGTAATCCGCATAAACACATACATAGCATTCACTAGGAGGTTTGAGATGCAGGTAACATACGTCTTTTTACAATGAACAGTGATTGATACCTACCCTCTAATGCTTTAGGGCTGACTACAGCCATATCGTACTGCATAATTTTGTAGCACAGAGAAATAGCTTCAGATACCACATTGCTCCCCACACCACGCGAATAACTCAAATGCAATAAAGACATAAAATTGTGGTCATATACTCAATATACATGCATTATGGGGTCCCTTGGTTGCCGCTGCTGACGAGGTCTTCCTTTTGCTGCACCTCCCTTCACAACTTCTGCTGGCCATAACACCCTGATGGGACAAGGTCCCAGGGCTATAATCCCCGCATTGCTGCTGCTAGCACTCGGGAGGAGGACTTCAACTCCAGTGCCATCCTTCAGCTCCAGCTGCCGCGAGGGAGGGGGGAGGCGTGTCAACGCGCATATAGCGCTGCCTCTCCACCTGCGGCGCGGGACGAAGCCCGGACCAAGGGCAGGCCCGTCTGTGCCCGTCTGTGCCCGTCTGTGCCCGTCAGGGACTGGACTGGGCCACCCCTCTAGATCAGACTTTTAATAATTTATGTGGTAAGCCTATTTGCTAGCATTAAAGCAAGTATCCAATCGTAGTAGGACATACGAACCATTGTGTAGAACTGTTGTAATATTCGTAAAGCTTGTATTGTCCTAGGCGCTGCAAAATCATGAGTAAGTGTAAGGCAGCTTCCGCCACTTTGGATGCTTTTATCATTAGAGCAGAATCCCTACTAACTCATGAGATACAAATAGCAGCAAGGTGCTTATCCCTTGATCCTGCTACCATCTCCACACATAGACATCTATGTTCACCCAAATCAATTGCTACCTTGAAAACAACTCCGTTAAGACCCGCATTAACGGACTTAAATGAGTCACTGGCACTCAACATTTTAACTACTTCTTTATCCATGGAGCCAGATGACTTAAATAGTAAAACCAGTCCAGGTATGGCATCTAGGCAACGAACATTAAGATCGACAGTGGGATGCAAGGAGGAAGAAACACAGGTAAAAAAGAGAGCTAACCCTGGTACTAGGAAATCAAAAGCAAAGAAAGTTGGGGGGGGGGGGGGGGGCTTGTCATACGATAAAACAAAATCAACACCTAGGCGCCCAAATGGTGATTAAGAAATCGGTCAGTACACAGACTGAGGTAGATCACACTCTGCACTTCCCACAAATGGAAGCAATTGTTGGCAAATTAGAGCGAACTATCAAAATGTCCATAGAGTCGGCACATGGGGGTTATGCAAACTCAGATCGTTGAACTTATGAACGAGAAACTAAGTTCATTGGACAAGAAGATTGAGCAGTTGAACACCACCATAGGCCATTTGGAGAACATCAGTGGTACGGTCTGTTCTAGCGTTCATGAAGGAGGGCACCAAACTGCACGACAACAACTACCAACACAATTACCTTCACAAGCGGAGGGCCCGGTTTTACTTTGCAAAGGCAAAATAAGCACCATGAGTAATGTGGGCAGGGACACGCCTAGGGCAAATTTCCACACTATAGCTAACAGGGTGGGCAGTACACAGGGTGGGCCGTAGGACATAATTGAAAACCAAGGAAGCTTGATTCATAGTCATTCTGCGCAAACCGCTCAAGATGGACTGAGAATCCACTCTGGTTGGGCAGTAACATACAGTCCTAAATGCACAGACCTAATTCCAAACACGGATGTCATAAGATTGCCCCCGCTTCTTGCCCATATGTGCTGATTTTAGCCGGGGTGCCCGTTTTAAAAAGAGAACAAAACAGTCGACTGGTTAACGAGATTTAAAAATTTCAACCCACTAAACATTGATGACATTCACATGGTTCGCAGGGTAGGGTGGGTTGGCGAATCCCCAAAGAACATAAAGGGCGACTGTGTGGTGATTAATTTTAGATGCCCCCAGATGGTTCGGAATCTGTTAAATACACGCGAAGAGACATCCCTCCGAAATACTAGTGTCTGCGCTCTTCCCCTTGGATACTTTTACAGACCACCCCTTGGAAATAGTGTCAATGATACAGACCCTCTAGTTTCACTGTCAAATAGATTCCAGGGATTCTCTTCATTACATTCTTTAGATTGACAACAAAAATCTTTACTTTGCAAAGTGAATAATGGTCTTGTCAAGGCCCAGTTAAATAACTATACGGCCCAGTCACACTCTTTGCATGTACAAAATGTAGAAGTTCCACAGCGTGTTATAAAGGTTGGTGGGATTCATGAACCACCTAAGCAGGTGGGAGCAGGGTCTCCACCTAGCTTCCAAATCTCTCCTTTAGAGTTGCCCTTAAATCAGTCAATGGAAAGCAACATGTTAACTTCGTCGTAAGGTAATATGGTAACCGGGATGCTATTGTCCACAGAACCAAGTAAGCAGATGGGAGTACGTCTTACCTCATGGAATATTGCAGGGCTAAATAGGAACCTAACAGACTTGGAATGGAACGAATACATAGAACAGAGTGATATCTGCCTCTTGCAGGAGACTTGGTCATTGGAAACCGCCCATAGAGAGGGATTCAAGACATTTAGTGTGAATGCCAGCCCACCTACAAAAGGCATCAGGGGGCCTTGTAATATGGATGAAGATTACCCTTGAAATCAATATTGTTCCACTGTATATACCGTGTCAGGACTTGGTTGGTATAAAATGGTTACACAGGATGGCAAAGATTTATACCTAATTAAAATCTACAATAAACCAAGCCCTGCCTCCAAAGAATCATTAACGATAGAACAGCTTGATTATTTTTAAGTACATTGGGACCAAAGATGAGGGTAATTGTTGGTGGAGACTTCAACTGTAGTTATGAACCGGTGGTGGGTTTCGATAAGCTTTTTGAGAGTGAAGACATGGCAAATAATATTCCTGCCATAGAAAGCAACAGGGAAGTGCGGTGCACCGTAGTAGCCGCGCAAATTTTAAAGCTAACAACGGGTCATGAACTAAGAGCATGTAAAGGTCGCCTGCCCTCGGTCAGCCAGTCTATGACAAGTATTTATAATATTTTTGCAGATACTATTGCATCTTTTATGCACTTACCAGTAGATAAAATTCCAACGTTAGACCTACATAATACCTACATAAAACCCTTGTAGATGCTCTAACTCGGATTGTTAGCAATATACCCAAGGAGTATAATGCAGGAATTAAAAACTAACGAAACTAGGCAGTAAACCCCTCGGTTTAACAAAGTCTGCCTGGTAGCAAAAGTAGAACTCATCCAGGCAATTAAAAACAACAACGCAATTGCAATAAGGGAAAAGAGGCTCAAACACAAGAGAGCCCTTGCAAATGCTAAAAAAACATGGGATGATGAATCCTGACAGACCTAATTAATGCAGCCAAGTTTAAGGATCAGTCCGGTTTTTGGAGACTGATAGTGAAAGGGAACAAGGCAGGAAGGGTCACTAAGGACCTTCTTTTGGAAGCGAACACCTGGTTCGATAATTTTTCCCTCCTTTATTCTGATAGTGAATGCAAGCAACTTACAATAACTGAAGATTTGGCGATCACCTCTAAGGTTGCCAACTTACATTTTAGCTTGAAGGAAACAACATTGGCAATTGAGGCAGTTAAATCGGGAAAAGCTCCTGGACCTGATAAAATCCCAGGAGACCTACTGAAACATGATATCAGTGTTTGGGGACCATATATACATTTTTTGTGCAACGCAATAGTTTTAGGTACACCAATACCCGAAACATGGAAAGGGGCATAAATCATTGCGATTTTTAAGAAGGGCAACCGATATGACCCAGCAAATTATTGCCCCATTAGCTTAATAGATATTTTTTACAAAAAAATTTCGCTAGGCATATTTTAAATAGACTAAGTGAGTGGATTGAGGAGAATAAGGTATTTTCAAAATTTCAGGCAGGATTCAGAATCAAAACCAGCACGATTGACCAGGTTTTTAGATTTACATGTCTGTGCTGGAAATACATAAACCTAAGGAAGGGCCATTTGTACATTGCCTTTGTAGATTTAAAGGCAGCATTTGACCTCGTACCCCGAAACTTACTGTGGGATTCGTTGAGACGTCAAGGGGTGCCAGGCGAGTTACTTGTACAAATAATTAGGCTCCATGACAATCATTTTGCTAAAGTAAGATGGGGCCCAAGGGGTGAACTTACTAAAGCAATACCGGTGAGAAGGGGTGTGCGCCAGGGGTGCGTACTGGCGCCCACCCTGTTCTCACTGTATGTAAATTACATCCCTGACTATTTGAATGGTTGCCTAAATGACACTCCTAAGTTGGGGGGGTGATAGGGTACCAGCACTCTTATTTGCTGACGATGCCATTTTAATCTCACAAACCCCAAAAGGATTGCAACGTCAAATGGATTCCTTTTATACATATTGTACCATGAAAGGGCTTGAAATTAATTCAGGTAAAAACAAATACATGTCCATAAACCCACATAGATCATTCAAAAAGAATTTAGAGCTCAATAATCAGAAATTAGAGTATATGCAAAGTTTTAACTATTTAGGCATCACACTAGACACTAAACTAGCCTGGAAACCACAACTGGAAAAAAATAAGATAATTTTGCTTCAAAATTCAGTCCATATTTTAAAGAAACATGGGGACAGTATTTCGAAAGCAGTGTCCCCTGCCCTTGAGGTATTTAAACACAAAGCTCAATCAGCTTCTCTTTATGGTGCTGAAATATGGGGGCCTTACTGCAAAAAGGATTTTGAACTAGGAGAAAATAAAATTTTCAGAAAATTACTAAATCTCCAGATTAGAACACCCCTAATCCCGATTGTCATGGACCTAAACATCAAACGCACCGACCATCACGCTCTATTAAGACCTCTCCTATTCTGGGTGAGGTTATGGACAACCCCAGAGCTATTACATTATAAGGAAGGCTTATCGGAGATCATGAAAATTGATCAGAGCAGGGACATTCCATGGCTCAAACACGTTGCATCATGGATGAAGAAGTTGGGTTTATCTAATTTCTGGGATAAACCATCCCAATTGCTACCGTCTTGCAAGAAATAGCTAAAGTCTACCTTCTGGGATCACATTAACAATAGCGTGCTACATAGTTCTTCCATTGGGTCACTAACATCAAGATTCCTTCTCTTTAAAGATGTATCACAGTTTGAACCCTTGTTGGATGAGGTACGTCCCCAATTAGCGAAATCCCTGTTTATGAAATTTAGATATGGGGTGCTTCAAACAAATGCAAATAAATCCAGATGGGCTAACAATCATGATGGTAAAAGTAGCGAACTGTGTACACTATGTCCAATTGAGATTAAGGAAAACGATCTACATATACTATTCTTCTGTCCCGCATACGACATACCAAGGAAAAAATGCATTAAACCAGTTTGTATAAACTTGTTTACTAGATGTTGTAGCGAGGCGGAACGTATATTGAAAACAGATACCTCACAGTGGATTGTTTTTAGTGTTAGTAGATACTTATTCAATGTGAGCCTTATTAGAGCAAAGGTTGGACTGAAACTATAACAGTCAAGGAATATGTAAAATTCAGTAAATGCTGTTAGAGAGCTTTGCACTTGCACTTTATGATCTATGGTTGTTTATTAGGGAATTTGATTCTGAAATGATTTATTGCATGTAATTGCACAACCGGAACCGACATGCAAACCGTATTGGACACATTTATGGTTAAAAATGCTATGTTCTAAGACAATGTCGCCTCATTTTGATTGCCTATCTTTTATTGTATTTATTGAATTTATGTAGTAAATAAGTTTTAATGGCGTAGCTGGAATAGATTATATAATTGCCATTATATTAAAACGTCCCTATTGTATTGTATTGTACCAAAAGATCTATATTAATTTTATTCTAAAATGAAATGTGTTTTTAATATGTATCTTTTATGGTTGAAATTGACTGAAATAAAGATATTTGAATTGAATTTGAGAAACTGCACACCTTGCCAACTCAAGGAAGCACAATATAGTCTTGAATATACCTGAAAAATTATCCAGGAAAGTATCTGTAATACATAATGTAATACAATCTAGCCCCAGTGGGCACAGCTCCTATACCTATTGTGCCAACTAGAAATATAAATTGTATCTCGTCTTCCAGTAATTATTAACCCATAGTGTGGATCGATTATTTTCAACATACGCATACAATTTAGCCCCAGTGGGCAATATATAAAGTAAAACCTGTAGTTACTCTCTTACTATAACTCCAATATACCGCAATATGGAAGAGGGATAGTAATAGACGAAGTATAATAGAATAAATAAAGGAAAGTTTGATATAAACCGTGCTATGCGGGAGAAGAAAAATGAAAAGTAACACACTGAAGAATTATCTACAGACAGTATAAGAATCCCCGAAAGTAGGGAAAAGAAGTGTCCAGACCCAAGTAGTACCTGCTGTGCTCTCTATTTGTACAGCTCACTGTTTACCACATGACTGCAGGTTCTATGTGAATATAAAAACACAAACAAATTGAACAAACCTATGAAAAGTATTGTTCATTATGGGGGGGCGCTAGGTGGCGCACTAGCGGAATGGCGGACACTGCGTGAAGCTCCCGCAGTTCGGCCGATTTCTCCGTAAATTATCCTGCCTAATTGAGCTCTCCCTGCATACAAACGAGAGTGTCTGCCTACGGAGCCGCTGAGGCACACAGGGACCAGCCTGCAGTGAGATTCGACGATCGGTTGTCCTCCTTTGGCGTGCCTGCTGCAGAGACCTCGAGGAGCCCAGGCCGCGGCGGCGAGATACGGGCCTGGCGCCTGTCGGGGCTCCGTACGAAGAGGCGTTTCTCCCCCGCATCAGAGGTAAAGCTAGCGGCGCTGAGTGCCTGCGGTGTGCTGGTGACAAGGGGCGCGGCGCACGTTTGGCGGGCCGGACATAGGCGGCGGCGCCATAGAAGCAGACTCCTGGTGGCTGAGCGGTGATAGACGGCCACTCTCACCGCTGGACTGCTGCTCCTCCTTTTGAGTGAAGACGAGAGTGCACTGGCATCTGCTGTGGGGTACTGCGTGGAGCCCTGGGGCGTGGGTCCCCCCTCAAGCACTGCAGGGAGCTGGCGGTGGCTGAGCCTACGTGGGTGAGGCCTGATCATTGCAGCTGTTGATCCTGGGCTGATCGCCCACGCGCGATCTGTGTGGCACTGACTGCGATTGATGAACCCGGTTTCCCCCACACTTCCAGTGCAGGAGGCGGTTCTGAGGCCGCGTTATTGCCGGCGCCCGCGAGGATACTTCTGTACGCCGATCTGCTAATGTGTGAGGACCTATAGGTCTGTACCCGGATAAAGACACATTTGGCCGCCAGCTATCACTGTGGTTCCTGGACTTATGGGCTAAGATCGATTGCGCTAATAACAGCACTGCTCCTATGTGTTGCCCAGCCCTCACAGCCTTCGCTTGGTTTTATCTGCCGAAAGGAAGACGAGTGGGGTGCAATCGTCCTAGAGTCTGACGATCGTATCCTAGTGATATTTCTACCTTCTGGCTGTCTGTTGGGAGGATTTGGTCCTTTATACAACTGTCTCTCTGTGGGACGACGTGGCTGCAGGGCGCATATGTTTGAGAGTGGTTCATGGACCTTGGCCCCCTACTGCTTAAAGCTGTGGCACTGATCTCAGCGGAGGAGAGGGATAACGCACGCGGGGCCCGTAGATTTGAAACAATAGCAGGGCAGCTGATCTGCTACGGTGAACGTCCCGGCTCGCTCTTTTTCCGGACCCTGCGCCTTGGTTACCGCTGTGGCATTGGGGCACGCTCATAATGGGGAAACCGGACGCGAAACAACCGCGTATCAACTTTGAATCCAAAAAAACTATGCGGTCCCAGACATTGGAGACGGATACGGGGACCTCGGGGGGGGGTGACGCGGGCCCTAACAGCGAAATGAAGGTGCTTATGCTGGAGGTCCGCCAGGGGCTATCTTCGCTGGCAGACAAAATGGATTCCATGACGTCCCGTATAGACAGTATTGTGCACAAGATGGATCAACATGGAGAGCGCATTATGGAAACGGAGCGCAGGATCTCCGACAACGAGGATGTAATGACTCAGCTTCAAAGCAGTGTTACCCAAATGGACAAATTGCTTAAAATCATAGCAGCGAAAAATGAAGAGTTGGAAGCGAGGTTGTCGGAATAACATACGCGTGCTTGGAATTCCTGAGTCTGCCAACACAGGAAAGATGGAATCCTACATTGAGAAGTTATTGCTAGACACCATAGGGTCTGAGGTGCTTTCCCCGCACTTTATTGTGGAGCGCGCGCACAGGGCGCTTGGTCCTCGTCCGCCCCCAGGGGCTGCTGCCCGTCCTATTATTGCTCGTATTCTGAATTACCGAGATCGAGACGCTGTTCTTCGCGTGGCCCGCGAGAAGAAAACATTGCATTTTGAAGGCACGCCATTTACCATCTACCCAGATTTCACTGCGATGGTACAAGAAGAGCGGAGGCGGTTTATTCCGGTGAAGCAAAAACTACGTCAGGCCAACATAGACTACGCGCAACTATATCCTGCAAGGTTGCGCGTTACCCACCAGGGTCAACAGAAGTTTTTTACCAAGCCTCAGCAAGTAGAAGACATTTTGAAGCGCCTTCGGAGGCCTAAGGAGGCGGCAACGAGCTCTGAAAGCCTAGATGCAGTAGACTAGCTGTAGGCCAGATGGCTGTTCCTCATGCTTGCTGTTTTTGGTGCAACGTGACTGCTGCATGGGAGGGAATGGGTGACCTGAAAGCGAAGCTGGGCTTACTACGCGGTGAGAACGTGGCGACGCACTCTTGGTCTGTTCTTCGTTGTTACTAGCTCAAAGGTTCCTAAGGGCCGAACACCTCACTAGCTTTGTTGGAGGAGGGTGCCGCCAAATTCCTGCCTCGGTCGGTGAGGGCAGGGTGTGTCACCTAGATAAGCCCCCCCATCAGGGAAAACCCCTGGCAGAAGCATACACTATGTGCGGGTTGGTTATAAGGGGACAGGGGGGGAGGGGGCTATTCATTGGCATGATTGGGTTGTCAGTGTGGGAGTGGAGAGGGGAAGTTGATTGGTTTTGTTTCTATGTAATGTATACATTAACACAGGTTGCTGTTTTAGTGGTGCACGGCCATAGCTCATTTACTGATTCTTTACTGAAAATGAAATGTCACAGCATAATGTGCAGGTAGGGCATGGAAGTTCCCCTGATCCCTGTCTAAGATTCATTTCCTGGAATGTTCGGGGGTTGGGTGACCCGCGTAAACGTAGACAAATTCTCTCCTACCTTGATCGCCATAGTATTCAAGTGGCCATGTTGCAAGAAACCCACATAGACCCCCCGGAAGTCTCCTGGGTTTGCCAGTAGATGGGCTGCCCACAGAATCTTTGCTTCTTACTCCTCATATGCGAGGGGGACTGCCATTCTAATAAAAAAGCATACACCTTTCACGCTGCTCGGCTCCACCGCAGACCCTCAGGGCCGCTATGTGTTGGCATGGGGCAAACTGAGTTTGGCACCAGTTATATTGGTCTGCTGCTATGGTCCTAACGTAGATGCTCCTGAATTTTTTTCAATACTGTGGGGTAAGATCATGGAGTTAGGGGTCGCACAGGTGATATGGGGCGGAGATTTTAATGTGGCCTTTCAACCCGCCCTGGACAGGTCAAATCCAGCCCCGCATCATTACACCAAGGCACAAGCAGTTCTGTCGGAGATACTACTGGAAGGTGGGCTGGTAGATGTGTGGCGCATTCGCCATATGCTGGTTAAGGAGGGCACGCATACTAACACGCACGCCGGCTCTTGGGCGCGATTAGATTATTTCTTACTCTCACGGGATCTAGTACCCTCCATAAATGCAATCACGCATTTGGCTAAAACATTCTCCAACCATTCTCCTGTCAAGTTGGAAGTTCATGTACCCGGCTACAATGCGCCCAGAAGGCACTGGCGATTACAACCTACGGCCCTCCTGGACCCCATTTTTCTTAGGGAACTGGGAGAAGAGAAGTGATTTTTTAACTAGAAATAGACACTCGGTCGACTCCATAGAAATATTATGGGAGGCCTTTAAGGTCACCATTCGGGGATTCTGTCTCTCAAAGAGTTTTGGGGTCCTGAGGGACCTGCGGGGCACACTGCAGAAGTTGGAGCTTGAGCTTAAAACGTTGGAGCGTCAGATGGCAGGGGGTGATGACAGGCACATACAGTTGAAGTTTAAAGAAAAGCTTGCTGATGATGTTGCCACTGCGGATCGTGAAGCCAATTTTAGGGGCAAATATTGGAAGGCAAGGAGGTATGGAGAGGGGGAACGTCCTGGCAGAATGTTAGCAGATATGATTAGGAGGCTGAGGGGCACGCAGAGTGTACTGGAGATTCAAGGCCAAGAAGGGGTTGCTCTCGTCGACACTACGGAAATTTTAGCCTGTTTTACAGCGCACTACTCTGCGCTATACACTTCGCAGCGACGCGGCCACATGGAACAAGATAATTTCCTGGATGATGTAGCGCTGGGATGGCTGGAGAACCATCATAGGGATTTCCTTAGTGCCCCTTTCGAGCTTGACGAAATTAGAAAGGCAATTATGCAGCAACAATCTGGTAAGGCCCCAGGGCTTGATGGGCTACCGGCCGAATTTTATAAGACCTACATTGATATTATGGCCCCAGTATTGAAGGATGTATACATGGAATCCATGGAGGGTGGTAAACTCCCCCCATCTATGCGAGTGGCACTGATATCGTCACTGCTTAAACCGGGTAAAAACCCTACCTCCTGTGACTCCTACAGGCCTTTATCGTTATTGAACTGTGACACTAAAATCCTGGCTAAGGTTTTGGCCAATAGATTGCTGCTTCTAATAGATAAATTGGTGCTGCCCGACCAATCTGGTTTTGTGCCTGGACGGGCCACATCGCATAACCTCCGTACGCTATTTTCCACCCTTCAAAACATTGCCCAGAGCTGCCCATGGCTGCACTCTTTCTTGATGCCACGAAGGCATTTGATTCCGTAGAATGGGATTAACTAAATGCAATACTTGGCAGAATGGGCTTTCCATTACCCTTCATCGCATGGATACGCCTGCTATACACTGACCCCACCGCCCGAGTTCTCATAAATGGACAGATCTCCTCTGACATTCACATATCCCGAGGCACAAGACAGGGGTGCCCACTGTCTCCCCTGCTCTTTGCCCTTGCAGTAGAGCCCATTGCCTGTAAATTACGGCAGCAGCATCGAGAGCGTGCTCTGCGATGCAACCTGAGGCATATTCTCATATCACTATATGCTGACGACATGACGTTATACATCAGGGAGCCACAAAATAATTTGAATCCAGTCCTACGGGAATTTATAGTGTTCGGTCGTTTGTCTGGCATTCATATTAATTGGGAGAAGTCCCTGATTTTTCCTCTCACGCCAGCGGTGCCCAAATTTACGCCTGATTTCCCCTTGGTTTGGTGTGACTCAGATTTCCGCTATCTAGGGATTCAAATTGGGACTACCCATGATGAGATACTGCGTCTTAACTATGGCACAGCGATTGAACGCCTGGCTTGCAATGTTACCAGATGGATAGCGTTGCCTCTGTCCATGGCCGGCCGTGCCTCATTGATAAAAATGGTGGTGCTTCCACAGTTCTTGTACCTTTTCTTGAACATTCCCTATCCCCCAGGACGTAATTTTTTCTCCTCACTTAGAGCAGAATTGCTGCGGCTGTTCTGGGGCGGTAAACAGCCCCGTTTGAAGTGGACTGTGCTCACGCGTCCATATGCGCAAGGTGGGTTTGATCTCCCAGACTTTGAATTGTACTATGCATGCGCGCAGGCACAACATGCTTATTATTGGATGCGCCCCTCATGCTTTATGCCGCAGGTGGCTGCGGAGGAATGGCTGGCGGATCCAATCCCACTAGATGGGGCGGTACAAGCGCCTCCACCGGTCAGAAACACGCCCCCTACCACTGTCACGGGCACGATAACTGCCTGGCTCAACATTGGGAAGCGTTTGAATGCTGCAATGATATATTCCTCGCTGATGCCACTTTCCTACCATCCACGTATGCCTTTGTTGCAGGAGCGGGGATTTTGTCAGATGTGCGAACGTCTGCAGATTGGCACTTGTGGGAATCTTTTTATACAGGGTAGATTTCGAACGCGAGAACAGTTTTTCCGACAGATACACCCCACTCCGTTAGAAACCTTCTTATTTCTGCGGCTCCAACAAGGGTTGCGGACTATTCTCCTGGATTTTCCCAAGGAACCGGACTCATTGGTACCACTGCATCGCATGTTATCCGCTGATAGTCTGAGGCACATGGTCTCTATATTGTATCACATGGTTCGTACCCTTCAGCCAGATCCTGAGCTCGCTGCAGTGCGCCAGTGGTCCATTGATCTGGGATTTGACCTGTCTCTGGAGCAATGGGGCTTTTGTTGCAGGCAGATTGCGCACATTTCAGCCTGCTGTCGATTGCGGATCATCCATTTTCGATACATTCATCGTATCTATTGTTCACCTGTAAAATTATATCGACTTAAACTGCGTGACAACGACCGCTGTGAGCGTTGTGGTAGCCCGGGGGCTGGGTTTATGCATCTGGCGTGGGACTGTCCCAAGGTCTTGGAATATTGGCAGAAAGTTTTGGAAGCACTCACACAGATGACATCCGCGGTCGTGGAGTGTAGTCCACTTGTAGCCCTGTTGGGATATACTGCGCAGCTCCCGCAGGCGATTCGCCGTTATGTTACATTTGCGCTCTTATTGGCGAAGCGGAGAGTGGCATGCCGGTGGGGTAGGGGTCGAACCCCCAAATTTAAGGAATGGCTCGAAGATATGATATACAGCCAGGATCAGAGCTCCATTTATGCAGAAACGCTGCCTCGCAGCTCAAGGCCCAGGGACATATGAGGACCACTCCAACAATAGCTCCTGCTACCCACCCCAGAGACCTCCACGTAGAGTGCACTGTTGCACGTGGCACGAAACTGGCTAGGTGCCAGCATCAGAACCCATTACTTTTCTCCATATTCTGGGTATGGGAGAGGGGGATGTGGCTTCGGTTCTCCTGGGCTCAGGTGGCTAAATGTGTTCTGTGTGGGTCGACATGAGAGATGCTGGGGATGGGGATAGCCGGATGTAACCTCCCTCCTGAATTCAATTACTGTCTGAGATTTTGTACGTCGTTGTATGGCTCATGACGGCGGCCTGGACTGCGGGCCCCTGGCCTGGGATATGGACTGTGGGATAAGAGGGCGAGTAAGAACTACATGTACTTCGCTGTGTGCTTCGTTAGTAGGTATTGACATGTTGTGTATCACTTACAGATGTGCTGTTCTGACTTCATGCAATTATGTATTGTGTACTCTGACTGTTTATAAGCAAAACGTAATAAAGTTTAAAAAAAAAAAAAAAGTATTGTTCATTATGCATACAGTGCTAAACATAATGGGAGACCATGCTATTACATCAACTGTTATTTAAAGGGGGGTAGAGGGATGGAGGTAGGGAGGGATGGGAAAGAGATGTAAACGTGTAAAAAATGGGAAGTGAGGGAAAGGGAGAAAAAAAAAGAAGAAATGAGAAAAGCCAAAAAGGAGGGAATTGACTGACAAGTGGGCACTACATTAATTGCTACAACAAACATTTTAGTAACTTTTATGCAGTACTTGAGGACAAGTACCCAACATGCCACATGGATAGATAGGGGGTGCCACTAGAGTATCTGGTCTTTGCATATATATGGTAATCTAGCTAGAGGGTTTGATGTGTGTTGGTGATTAAACATACCAGTGATGATATGAAATTGGCCATATTAAAAATATGCATTGTAAAATAAAAGACAAAAACTTAGAGTCTTATAAAAATAATATAGTTCATTCAGACCTTTTTGGTATATTTGCTGAATTATCGTTGGTCGACTTACTTGTTGAGTCCATTCCTCATCAGAGGGCATGTCAGCATCTTTGAGTGCACACGCAGCATCCATGGGATCTTTACGGAAACCATACAGAGTATGTTCATAGTCAATGGTCGGTGTATTTGAAGGACCAGCAATTAGTTGCTCATCTTGGGTATTCAATGGTAGTTGCTGCTCTTCTCCAAGGGGCTCGAAAGATAACAGCAAGTAAAGCCACTTATCAAGAGCTGCGTTAAAGTGCTGTAGGTGATATTGCTCTGTCGTAGGTAGCATCCTGCAGAAAGGACAGATGCATTGTTTCTTTTGCTCATGCAGAGGTTGAATAGCTTCTTCCATATTGAGACAAGTGATTGGGGGTTGTTCCAGATGTAAGTCCAAGATGACTTCAGTTGGGCAGTTTATTCATCAGAACACAGGCTTTACTTGTGTAGCATCCATTTAGCAAAGTTGAGCATTCGGTGCTCGCTGAGTTCAGATAGCCAAACATGTCCTATGTAGCGTGCTGGAGTCTTTCTGTATGCTTTGTTGAGATGAAGATGTGCACTTCATGTTGTTGATTCCTTGTCAGAACAGGAAAAAGATGATGATTACCACAGCCAATTAGCAGTATGATGATTGGAAATCCTCCAAAAAGGCTAGATAATCAATAGAGAATAGAAAAATGACTGAATCAGTCCAAATATTGCTTTAAATCCAGTCACTAGACCAGATCCAATGTTCTTAAAAAGATGCCCAACATCAGTTATCGTTTGTACGATATCTGCATAATGCGTTGGGTATTGCTTGTGTAATAGCCTTTGAAATTCTGAAGCGGTTGCAGCTGTCTGCACATTATAAACTTCAACCGCTGGAGTCAAAGTGACTTCTTTTTGTAACAGAACAGACAATAGTTTGTTCAGATTGCCAAAATGCATAGATTTCATGTTTGATACAAGTTCTTTCCACAACACTGTATTTTTTCTGAAACCGTTCTCTGGTGCGGCTGGTCGTGTTTTAATACACAGCAAGTAGCATTTGTTAAAAATAAATGAGAGCCTTGATTCAGAAGTTCATGATGTGTGGGAATGAATCTTATGGTAAAAACAGATAAACAGCTTAACCCTGGCATCAAACTGTTACGCATTCAGTGCAATGATGGTGTCACACAGAAGGAAGTGTCCAAGGGGACTTCTACAATTTGCGGTACACAGGGCCATCTTCATTTTCATTTAAACAGATTTTGGAGAAGGGAAACTCCCATGAATGAAACCATTGTGTATAGTTGCATACCAGCCAATAATACATGTATGAGCCAGTTTATAGGTGAAGTGTCACAAAGCGTAAATGCAGCACCGTCAACTTGTTCTTTACTTAATAAGTTGTATGTAGAATCATTTTTTAATCCACTTTTTTTGCGTGAGCATCAAATTATATGGTTCAAACAGGGCTGTTTCATTGAGAAGTTGCCAAGGTACGAAACTTGATCCAAGTGTTTGTAGTTGTAGGAAGGTATAGTGTATCCCCAAAGGCATACAGATGTAAAAGTTGATAATAGGTTACTCAATACTTGTGGTAGTGTGGGCGAGCAGTAAGGCTTCATCAGAGGGTAGTGTTAATTATTTATTGTACACACTAAAGCAAGAAATGTCACACACTCAAAGACTGAACTCAGACCAATCGTTTCTATCAAAAATATTTCTTTGTTGTATTTTTATTTATAGAACCAAGCAGGACTTGGTACAAGTAAATATGATTGTACTTTTTCAAGACCAATTGTTAAAAAGCAAGCTGGATGAAGAATGAGCTTTCTTACATGTTTGTAAATGTGCAAATACAGTTGTAATTACTTTTGGAATACTTTTGATTACTTTTCAGGATTACTTTTTCTACTCAGTGTGATATGCCTAGGTATCACACTGGAACATTTCCTGGAAGAAGGTAAGTAAGTCAGTTTTTGTTCAAAGACAGTTTCTTAGGTTCTCATACAATTTTCAACTCCACACTTAGAACTTTGTCCAGAGAAAAACAGTCAATGCAGTCCTATGGGAGAAAATCAGGTTATCGGTTTAAAGGTGAGTAATCGGTCTTGGGAGTTGTGATTCTGGGGTAGCCAATGGGCTACTGAACTTAGTGGGCACAATCCCTAAAACTGATTATAGAGTGCCTGCCATCTGCAATATGGCGGGCACTGAAGAGTTGGCTTCACCTCGCCTCCCCCAATGTGGGGTGGGGTTGTCAGAGGTGGGCACACTTTCTGGGCTGTTCTAGTTTTTTCCACCTCTCTTCCCACCAAAAAGAGTGCGAGACAGGGAGGGTGCCTGCTCCTGATAGCAGGAGAGGCTGGGGGTCATGTTACAAAGGCGGCGAGGCCTTTGAAGCCCCCCCCTGCCACAGATGGCTCTTCCTGATCTGGGGGAGGTGTGACCACCTTCGCCCAGGAAAGGCTTTGTTTCTAGGCCAAGGGATTGGAGGCTCCCACCTCAGGGGTCCAGAAACATGTCTTGTGTTGGCAGGTATTAACGCGTCGGGGAACCCACCAGAGGCTTGTCGTTTTTGAGGGGGCATCTCTAAGATGCCCTCTGAGTGCATTGCATGATAAATCCCACACTGGCATCAGTGCGGGGTTAGTATGCTGAGACGTTTGCTACCAAACTTTCCAGAATTCAGCAAAGCCATTATGGTGCTGTGGAGTTCGTAATGAGAAACCCCCAGACCATATACGCTTTTATGGCTTTACTGCACTGACAATGTCTAAGAATGGACTTAGACAGTGTAGGGGTACAGTGCTCATGCAACTGTACCCTCACCAGTGTCTTACGTACACCACAGGTAGTGGGTTGCAGGCATGGCACACAGGGATGTGTGCCATGTCGACTCTTCACTTTTCTCTGCACCAAAACAAACAGCCTGCAATTGCAATGTGTGTATGTGTTATGGTACAGGACCCCTAAGGGTGCTACAATATGTGCTGCAGCCCTTAGAGGCCTTCCTTGGTCACAGTGCCCTTGGTACCCATGGTACCTTTTTCAAGGGAATAACAGGTGGGCAGAGAGGTGCCAATTGAGGTTACAAAGGTACAGTTTTGGGAAAGAATACAGGCACTGGGATTCTGATTGTCAGGGACTCGGGGCACATCAAGTCAAAGTGCATCAGAAATCTGGCAAAAAGTGGGGGGTTACTGAAACAGAAACCCACTTTCCTACAGTAGTGCCCAATTTAATGTTATCATTGCTCTTAACTGAGCCTGTCCATGTTGTAACAAATTTAGATCTCCTTTCAGGAGGTCTAGGGCTGAGACAAAATGTGATTTAATGAGTATGTTCCTTTAGAAAGCAAGTGCATTCCATTGACGATAACTTTAAAAACTGTTTGCACGATTTCTTGGTCTTTTTGCCATATTCGTTCTGCAGCTTCTGACTCTGAATATTTATTTAATTCATTATTAAGTGGTGTATATTCCTGTTGCAAGGACGCTTTTACTTCTTTTAGGATGTGGTCCCAGAAGAAAATCAGATACATTCATATTTTCTTTAGTAGGGGGTAAATGTTCTTTCACTGCTGAAAGACTAGAGTTCTCTAGCCATTATTGGTATAGCTTACCCACACTTTATTTTGTAACTACTACAAGTGTTTGTGTATTTATATCTTTGATCAAGACTATTAATTTAAGGTCCAGGAATATTGGGAAGGAAACGTTTCATGTAGGTACCAGAATCCTAAGGCCGATCTTTTACATGGAAATTGTGTCGAACTCTAGGTGCCATTTTGTATCATAACTTTTATCTCTGATATAGACCTATTCATTTGAAATTGCCAATTACTGAACATAGATTGGCTTTTAGAATAGAAGGTTTCTTTAAGTCCCTCATTGTTCTGAATCCCAAACAAGTAGTCTGTTGGATTGTTTTGTTTAGAAAGATCATTTATTTCGGTATTATACATTCTCAAAATAAGGTTTCCTTGCCAGGGATCTGCCAAAATTAGGTTCCCCCAAAAACGTTTAGCTCACTTTTATGCAGGGCTAACACACTATTAGGAGATTCCACAGTGGAGGGCCACAGAACTTCTTTAAGGTGCATTAATATGGGAAAGCCAAGGAATATTAACAGCAGGATTGAGTGTAAGACAATCCATGATGATAGGTCTTGTAAAAGTTGTTTTGGGCTTAGCCCTAATTGACCGCCAAAGCAGGATTGGTTTGAGTAAGTGTAAAACCTCTAGATAGTTAAGCCTCTTTATGAGTAATGTATGTTGAGACAGAGGTAGAAATGCTCATCAATGGCTTGAGAAAAGCATTTTCCTCTACCTGTAAAGGGTCACTCACCGCATATCCCCCAAATGCCTCCTCCATACATGGCAGCAGACAGAGCTTTGGCTTTGTATATATTGATAATTTTCTAATAGGGTTGCTGCGGAGCTTACATGAAAACCTAAAACACTCTCACAACCCTACTTATTTTTTGTCTGGCACTTTGTACATGATTGACCCATGAACCATTACTGGCAAACAATATACCTAAATAATAAAATTTATTAACTCTCGAAATCGGGGAACCTGTGATAAAAAAGCTTCTGCTCCTCTGGGACTTTGTACCACATATCAGCGTATAGGTCTTAGTAATGTTTATCTTCAGTTTCCTTCCCTCATTGAACTCCACAAAGGTGTCCATCAGTCTCTGCAGGCCAACAGCTGTTCTTGACCTCAAAACCATGTCATCGGCGTAAAGTAATACGGGGACCGACCGGCCGGCGACACTAGGCACACCAGCCTGCAAACCTCAAATTTAGCTGCAAAAAATTGCATTTTTTTCACGTTTCCGCACTCTCTCTTCTGTGCTCTCTATCTAATTCAAACATTGTCAGATTCAGATCTTGCCACTGAATGACCAAACTGTCTAGATTCTTTACCAGTCGAGACACTACATTTTTCGATGACCATTTATTAAAATCTGGGTGGGAGGTATGTGGATATCGATTATTATTATTTCTCCTTTGCAAGAGCCAGTTCCTGCCATGTAACAACCCTGTTGTTCGACCCAGATCTGCTCAATTACTACTGGGATCAAGTTAGTCAGGAGAATGGTTGTTCCTCTAGGAGTTTGAGGTGATATCACGCTATGAAAATATATGGCCCTCTACCTAACACTCAGTAGTTTGCGCCCTTTTGAATACGTGATGGACTGTACATTTTTTGGTCTTACTTGTAACCCCATTCTTGTTCTTTTACATTTTTATTTTCAGTCCGCTACATGGGCTATGGATCTCCTCCGTTTGGATGTGTTTCTAATAATACTCTGCTTATTGTGAGCATGTTCCATTGTGAGTATATGTGAGAGTAAGAGATTGAAAGAGTTCCTGTATGAATAAGTATGTGTTTCTATAAGTGATTGTTTAAAAGACTAAGTATGTGTAAGTTTCTGTAGAAGTAAGTGTGGTGGTGTGTGTGACTGTATGTGCAAGTAAATGGAGGTTTGATTCTTTATTAGCATGAGTGACTATGTGTGTGAGTAACTCTATGGATGAGTGGTGTTGTGTAACAGGATGTATAGGTGTGTGAGTACATATGATGAGTGAGTACATGTATGAGTGACTGTATAGGACTGTTGGTGAATGAGTGGATGTGTATGTGGATCTTAGAATTACTGAATAGGTTGTTGTAACTGGTATTGGTATGTCCATTGTTTTGAACATTGTAGTTTCTATTTTTGAATGTGTGTATCAAAGGTTATATTAGGGGAAGAGGAGGTCTGCCACTCTATCACAAGGATGATGTCATCAGTGATGTCACTGACCATGTCATGAGTGATGTAATATGTGACGTCATCAGCAGTGCATTGCGGGCGCGCGAGTTATAGTTCGCTGAACTAACTATATAGGGGGAATTTCAATGGTTTTGTACGAGTGACAAGTCCAGCTAACTATAACGCCCCTGAAACTTATGGTTTTTTCAGTGAATTTCATAGGTTTTTAAATGCTAATTTCTAACTATGCCTACAGAGATAGGACATGTGAAGAAAGAAGAAAAAATGCACAGAAAGAAAAAAAGAGAAATGTAGAAAGAAGCAACAGAAGTCCTCAAAGACGAAGAAAAGTGCAGGAAGAAGGATAGCGTGCAGAAAGAACAAACCGAAGAGCAGAAAGAAGCCTTGTTGCAAAATCATCCTGTACCCTCAACTTTTTCAGACGGATCCTGGTGGTAACTGAGTCTGACTAACCAGTCCTAGAGCCAGTGCTATGTTAAAAGACACTCAGAATACAGTGAAAACACCTACATACACTAGGGAACACTATGCGTTGGGGTCCCCCTGTGATCAGCATGACCTCCTCTGTAAGCCCCTAGTATATAATAGGGCAGGGGATTAAAACTACCTCTTAAAACCCGCCACAGGGCGTGTTTACACACGTCGCCTCAGGCCCCGTCACCTCACTTCCCTACTGTGTAAACACACCCTGTGGCCGTTTTAAGTTGGGAGATTAAGTCCCCTTGAATCCTGAGGGTCCCTAGGGTCCAACTAGCCCACTAGGTACCTCCAGTATGCGCCACAGAGCTGCGTTGCAGAGAGGTGTAAAAAGTGGCACGGCCTGGACCACCTCTCTGCAACGCAGCTCAGTGGCGCTTACTGGAAGCACCTGGTGGGCTAGTTAGCCCCCAGGGGCCCTCAGGATTGAAGGGAAATTATTTCCCCAACTTAAAACGCGCCATAGGGCGTGTTTGCACACGTCGCCTCAGGCCCAGTCCCCTTCCTTCCCCACTGTGTTAACATGCCCTGTGGCCGTTTTTTAAGTTGGGAGATTAAGTCCCCTTGAATCCTGAGGATCCCTAGGGGCAAAATAGCCCACTAGGTACGTCCAGTAAGCGCCATTGCAGAGAGGTGTAAAAAGGGGCACGGCCTGCACCACCTCTCTGCAACGCAGAGCAGTGGCACTTGCTGGAAGCACCTGGTGGGCTAGTTGGCCCCCAGGGTCCCTCAAGATTGAAAGGGAATTATTTCCCCAACTTAAAACGCGCCACAGGGCGTGTTTGCACACGTCACCTCAGGCCCCGTCCCCTCCCTTCACCACTGTGTAAACGCACCCTGTGGCCGTTCTAAGTTGAGAGATTAAGTCCCCTTGAATCCTAAGGGTCCCTAGGGTCAAACTAGCCCACTAGGTACCTCCAGTAAGCGCCACAGAGCTGCATTGCATAGAGGTGTAAAAAGGGGCGTGGCCTCAGAACACCTGTCTGCGACGCAGCTCCCTGGCGCACACTGGAGATACCTGTTGGGCTAGTTGGCGCTCAGGTGTGGTACTTTGAAATTTGGGACTGCGTGGGAGGCAGGGCCCTACCCCTGTCTATCCCGGTATTAGCGAACCGCGAATGGTCAATGCGGTATGTACAAGTGCTTTATAGAACGTTTCATTGATAAATGCACTATGTATACATTATTATACATTGACTTCGTGGGTTCCATCTTAGAGCGGTGGCCATCTTATGGTTGCCCTCACATAGGCTACCTATTACGAGCAAATACGGGCCTTTAGAACACATGTGCCTTCCTTTGACTTCTCTGTGACCTGGGCAGCTTGGCTCCGCTGCCCCAGGTCAGCCGGTCTCACGAGCTCCCCGTCCTACGGCCACCTGTGATTAGCATCAGGGTTTGACACACCATAAAGCCTTTTCATCCCACACAAGCCTCCAGCTAATCTCTTTCACACCTGACTCTTCCTGCTTTATGGCTTGTTTCCCAAACAGGAGATGTTCGTGTTTATTGGGGCTTGTTGATATCTGATGTGGGATCTGAGCCTTGCTGGTTAAATAATTGTGGGCTGGCTTAACTGGAATGTGGGATGGTCATCATGACTGCCTTTTTGTTTGTAATGTATACATGTGAATGACCATGCCATAAAACAAGGAATGTGTGCCTGAAGCATGATATTTTGTATTTAAGGAGAAGCCCGTTTCTGTAACTTTAAGCAGTCTCCTGAGAACATACATGCTGTTGTACTTCTCGGATACCTGTAATTGGTCTGCAGCCAATAAACTGATCTTTGACTTCACCCAGAAGACTCTGTGTTTCTGTAGGTCTGAAACAGGAAGAACCCGAAGTCTTAGGGTGTGTTCCCCTGCACCGCTGGGCTTAAAATTCCCAGTACTTCACAGGAACCCTCAGTATTGAAGGGGAATTAATTCCCCAACTTACAACTGGCCAGGGGGCGCGTTTGCAGAGTGCTGCAAGGAGGGGGCGTGGCCTCCGGCGCGATGCCGGTCTTTTATTTATTTAATTTTTTTAAGAAGGAGGGCTGTGTGGCCCCCCTTCTTTTTCTAATTTACTGGCCCTGGGGACCCCATCCCCAGGGCCTGCACCCTAATTGTTTTGTTGAAAAAAATAAATTTGGCCCTCCCAAGGCCTTAATCGGCCCCGGGGACCCCAACCCCCAGGTCATGGCCTTTTTTTTTTTTAATTTAAATTCTTTAGGAGGAGGCTACTCAGGCCACTTATGGCTCCGGGGACCCCATCCCCCGGGGCCGGCCTTTGTTTTTTATTATTTTAAAAATATATATATTTATAGAAACACCTAGGACATGCTGAACAAACCGTATGTACCCATCACCATGACGATTTGCGTGATATTCATTAAAAGGCGACTATGCAAAGAATGAATCCACATGGAATGTATTTACACCGCTAGTGAAGCTCTGACGTGTCCGACGCCCTACCGTGCCTAATCCCGGCGCCCCCGCCGGTGGGTACTCTCCAAGTAGACACCCTTGTCGTTTATTTATACAAACATGGGTAGCTTTTGACGGGCACATTTAATATACACGCACACCAAGCCATTCAAAGGGGATTCGACAAAAATTCGACCAAACTATGCACGAAACCCCCCTCACGGTTAATAAAAAACACATCCACCGCCGGATGTGTAATACTTTTTATTTTACTCTCTGGAAAGGAGACCAACCTCACTTGAGAGTCACAGCGTACTCCTGGCTGAGCCCAATGCTGTGTTACACCCACCAGTGCCCGCCGATTGCCTCACACCTCTGTGTTGTATTCCACCAGCTAGTGCGTATGCTATGACACTCTCTAGCCCATGTGCACTGTAACACCACCCTGTGAATATGTCATGCCACACTTGCCTTCGCACGGGTTATATTACCCCATCTAACGTGCCTTCCTCGATGTGTATGTTATAACGCACAGCGCTATGCCATACAAATTACAATCTGGGATCCATATCTTTGTCACAGTGCATATGCAACGTTACACTCCCCAGCACATATTTTATATTGCAACTTTAGAGACTAGTTATGTTACACAACACTGCCCTGTGCATATTACACTCCAAGGCGCATATCGCATAGCACGCGCTAGTGCCTGTGCTATCTCGCGCTCTCCAATGAATCTGTCATTGCGCACAATGTATTGCATATTCTATTTCACGCCCCGGTTCATCTTATATCACACTTTTTGGTGCACAGTTTATACCATATACTACATCTAGTTTTCATTTTCAATCGTGCTCTCAGGACTATGTTCTATATAACACTGCGTCCACCTACCTTTTTCACGGGCATTACATTTTGCGATGGGGTGGAGGGTCAGGGGTGTTTCTGCCAAGTGAGCCCGGAGTCACAGTCACAAACGTCCTCTTCTTCCTGAATAAAAGTGAGATTATGCTGCATACTTGTTCATATTTTAAGTAGTTCGCACAGACCCACATTTTAAAAACAAAGTTCCTAATACCCACCTTCTCTGAACAGTTAGCTTGCTGCCCCATCCACCTCCTCCCTATCCTCTGTTGTCTGAATCCATGGACTAGCCTCCTCCCACCTGTCATGCATGGTCTGATGTGCTGCCACTGCCCTCCATTTAGCATGATGTACCAGTCCACTCATCTTGCCCTCCATTGCCCAATTCTATGGCCCATCATTGACCTCCTGCTTAGCCTCTGTGCTTAGCTTGCTGCCCCTATTCTCCTTCCCCCTGCCCTCCGATGTCTTTGTGCATGCTCCTGCTCCATCCTTTTTGCCCACTATGTTCCATGGACCTGCCACTCCTATCTACTCTGAGTGTTCTGTTGAGCTGCCACTCCCCTCCCACCTGCCTAGCATTGTCAGATGACTGTAACCTGTCCCTGCCACCTCCACCCTTCCTGTCCACATGCCATGCCCCTATCCCCTTCCTCCTGTCCTCCATGGTCCATTTTACTGCCACACCCTTCTGCCCTCCCTGATCTGTTGTGCTGCAACTGCTCCTCCTACCTGCCCCGCGCAGTCTGTTGTGAGGCCCCTTCCCCTGAACTCTCTTGTCTGCGCCCAGGTCCTGACTCTCCCTTCTATTCTCCATGGTCCTTTGTGCATGCCCCTGCACCCTCCTTCTTGCCCATCATAACCATTGTGCTGCCATGGCCCCTCCCACCTTCCCTGTGTGGTCAGCTAGCTGCCCCTGACCCCCTCCCACCTTCCCTCCATGGTCTGTGTGTATGCCACCATAGTCTCATTGTTGCTCTCCATGGTGTGTCTTGCTTATAGTGCCCATCCTGCCTGATCTCCATGGCTATCTTGCTGCTCCTGCCCTGCCTACTTGCCCCCAGCCCTCTGATTCCATGTGCAGACCCCCTATTCCCTCCCTCCTGGCTTGTCTGTTCCATTGTAATGCCCTTTATGGTCCGTTATGCTGCAGCTTTCTCTCCTGTCTGTCCATCATGGTCAGCTAGCTACCATTGCCTCTTTTCCATCTGTTCTCTGTTGTCCATGTGCATGGTCCTGTCCCCTCCCTATTGCTTGCTATGGATTGTTGTGCTGCACTCCCGTCCCGCATGCGCTGTGTGGTGTATTGTGCTGCTGCAAACCCTGATGCCTGCCCTGTAGGGTCAGTTTGGTGCACCTCTCCATGTCCCGCCTGTCCTCTGTTATCCGAGTCCATGTCCCTACCCCAATTCCTCCTGCCTACCATGATTCAATGTACCATACTTGCGAACATTTTGAACTTGGTAAGAGGGAGATTTTGAAAAAAAAACTGGGGTTTTGATTTTCCCCTTTGAGTTACATTGAAAAAGAGGAGATTGTAGACAGGAGACAGATCAAATAAAGCCCATTTGAGCTTAAAAACATTGGACGTTTCCTGGCTGAAACGGGTCAGTTGGCATGTATGGTTGTACTACCACTGCCTCTTCCTTCTGCCCACAATGGTCTATTATATTGCCACAGCCTCTCTTGCCAGTCCTGTATTGTTGGTTTGTTGCCCCTGCCCCCCTTTCCACTGCCCTCCATAGTCTGTTGTGCTGCCACTGCCCTTCCTGCCTGCCCAGTGTGGTCAAACTGTTGCCTCTGCACTCTCCTACCTGCCTTCAATTTTCAGAGTCCGTGCCCCTGGCCTCTGCCTCTCAACAGTATCCCAATGAACAACTAGATTGCTAACATTCTATATTTATTACAAAAGTGTGGAACGCCTGACGTCATCTTGATGTAATCAAAACTGTAATACCTAGAGTATTTCCTTTAGAAATTACATATATGAGAGGGTCTTATTTGCATCAAAATTATGGTTAGTGCTCTAAAAAACTAAAATGAGGACATATTTTCTGAGTTTTCAAATAGCGACAAAGAACTTTTAAATTATTTGTAATCTTTGTTTTTTTTACCCAGTTGACCACTTGATTAAATGTTGCACCTTAGCGAGAGGATGTGGTGTTACTTCCAGAGCTGCAGACTTCGCAACTGGGGAACCAGGTTGGAGTTTCTGCTTCAGCTCAACATTCTGTGATTGTGGTCAAATCACTTAATCTCCCCATGTCTACAACCAAAATGAATTTGATCTTGTGTGATGTAACCAATGCTCATGTAAAGGACTCCAATACCTGACAAGTCTGCACTATATAAAACTGCAAATACACAAAAATAAGTGTTTTGCACACTTCTGTCATTAGGCTACATGTGGGCTACATCTGGGTGATATTTGTGCTGCATTTAGGCTCTTTTGTGTCTGGTGGCCATCTTGGGAGAATTATTTGTTATGAAGTTTCCTAATTTCCTCATTTAATGCAGTCTCCTCAGTAGGAAGTGCTTTCAGTTTTTTACTTTGATTCCATCAAGAAGGTATTCAGATATGTCACACATTTGCCATAAATTCTGAATGTTAGCACTCTAGTTGCTCATTAGATCACTGTAGTAAAGCTACTGCTCACCACGGAAGTCTGCTGCTGGTATTAAAAGTGCATGTTTCAGTCTGCATATCAGAATTTTTTAATGAAATAGAAGAGGATTTGAGAAGTCACTCCAAATGTGCCCTAATTTTTCTTTTTTCAGCACTAATCATAATTTCTATGACAAAATGAACCCCCTCATTGTGTTCCTTTTTTAAATTAAATGTTTTAAGTGTTACCAGTTTATTCCAATCAAGATGGCTTCAGGTGTGCCATACTTTTGTCATAAGTAAGACAGTAAGCGCTCTAGTTGTTCTTAAGAACACTCTGGGACATTCAGTCATTAGGCTATACTTGGGCTACATCTGGGTTATATTTGGGCTACATTTGGGCTCTTTTGTCTCTGGTGGCCATCTTGGGAGATCAATTTGTTATGAAGTTTCCTAATTTACTCATTTACTGCAGTCTCCTCAGTGGGAATACTTTTAGTTTTTTATTTTGGTTCCATCAAGAAGGCATTCAGATGTGTCACACATTTGCCATAAATTCTGAATGTTAGCACTCTAGTTGCTCATTAGTTCACTGTAGTAAAACTACTGCTCACCAGGGAAGTCTGCTGCTTGTATTCAAAGTGCATGTTTCAGTCTGCATGTCAGAATTTGTTTATGAAATAGAAGAGGATTTGAGAAGTCAAAATGTGCCCTAATTTTTCTTTCTGCAGAACTAATCATAATTTCTATGGCAAAATGAACCCCCCTCATTTTGTTCCTTTGTAAATTAAATGTTTTAAGAATTACCACTTTATTCCAACCAAGATGGCTTCAGGTGTGCCATACGTTTGTCATAAGTAGGACTGTTAGCGCTCTAGTTGTTCTTTAGAACACTCTGGGAAGCTGCAGTAGAACACAAAGGAATCAACTGACAGTCTCTGCCCTTGTTGGATGTACATGTTTTACTGAGAATGTCAGACTTCATTCTCACATGACTGAGAAAGATAATGTGAATTTACAGAAAATATGCTCTCAGTTAGCTTATAGATCACCTTCCAAACCTCTGTGGGAAAAGCATGAGAAAATAGTTTTCTCTCAAACATGATTCATGATATCACCTTAGAACACACCACAATTCCTAAAATGAGTATGGTACAATCAACAAATGATTTATAATGTAACTAAAGTCTTAAAACCTTCTATTAACTGCAATGCTTTTTAATGAGGTGCTATCATGTATATTGGTCCCAAGATGGGTGCCAACACTTCTTGGATGAAGTGCTGACAGCCAATCAGATCTCATGATGAGATGTGTGGTTAGGCTCCGCCCAGATATATGTGATTTTACTTTAGATTTTCTCAGGAACTACTGAACGGATTTACACCATTTAAGCAAAAGGCACATGCCTGACCTGAGGACTACCTCTTTGCTAAATTTCAAGCAATTCTGTTCAGCCGTTCGGGCTGTACTTTCGACTAAAGGTCCTACGGGAAAATGCATGGGGAAAACATGTTTTGGGACCCCCCTTTTTTCTCAGCCCCCGCTAGACGAATCACCCCGAGACTTTCAGGGTAGGAGCTGAGCGGAGCGCCCCATTAGTTTTGAAAATTTCACGAAGATAAGTCAACCGGCGCCAAAGTTATTCAAAATAGAATTTTCAGATTTCCTATGGGAACTCGGTCCTAACTATAACTATCTACTGGCGACCGCCAGTAGATAATATATCTGTGTATATATATATATGTTTTTCATATATAATTTTTATTATTTCCGGGGTCCCCGCACGTGGGCATGAGTATTCAGTGCTTATGACTTTGATGAGGATACCCCTGGAAGAGAACTAGGATTACAGGTAAGTAAGTTATCCTTCTTCATCATAAATGTTCATGAAAGAGGAAAGGAATAAATTGTCACCAGCCTATCGCACCTAAATGTTGCTGTTCTTGCTCTGAATGCAACCTTCTAGTACTGTTCCTGCCTATCCATTGCTGAGTGGTATTGGCACCAAGTAGGCAATGGATCCTACTATCCTACGAATACATCATATAGGTGCTTTAATTAAGAAATGTCAGACAATTAACCCACAGCTTTATTACAGGGTTGTCTGCATTACATGAATTATGATCCTCTTTGAATTGTTATATTAACAATGTCACCATGTTTGCAATTTGTTTTACTGATTCATTAGGATGGTATTTATTTGGTTGCCCATTGAGAAGTTAGTGAAAATACTCACACCAAAGTAACTACAAGTTAAATAGAAAAGCTCATGTTGTGTCCTCTGTGTGCTATCCCACATCACCTCAGTTGACTTCCTCGTGTATGGGCTCCAATTAATAAAGCCTTTTTGGCTGAACCCCCAAAGCCTGGGCATTGGTATAGCCCTGGACTGCATGCAATGCCACAGCCCCTTCTCTCCCACCCAGCGCACCTCAGGAGGGAGCAGTTTATTGACATACCTTAAGAAAAGCATTAACGCTTTCTCTAAATATTACCATATAATGTATTGATTGGAACTGTGTAGTTAATCTTAATGCATTCTGCGCTAAAGCATGTCATGTTTACTTTTTAGTTAGATTCTGATTTATTTTTTTATTTTTTATATTGTGCTCTGTCATCTGTATTTTGTATTAACATTCAATTTTTCCTGCCCAGGCTTAATACAACGGTTGCTCCTCTGATGTTTGCTGATCAGTTTCTGCAGATCTCCACTTCCCTTCCTTCATTGTTCCTCTATGGTGTGGGAGAGCATCGTGCCAGCTTTCTTCACAGCTTCAACTGGAACACCTTGACTCTGTGGGCACGAGATTTGGCACCAACGGTAGCTATTTCAAACTTACTATGGAAAAACAATGATGATCTGCCATAATTTGAGTCATATTTTGAAACTATATATGTTAAATATGCTCCAATTAGTGACGTCTTCATTACTGTTCATTAGCACTGAACATCCCACGTGCAGGATCCCTGAACAACTTTCGAACTGAGCGACAAAAAGCTCCCACAATACAGCAGAACACTCCCATGCCTATGATGGATGACATTTACTTTACATTTTGTAATCCAAATGTTGCTGATATGCAGGAAAAATGTTTATAGCATGTGTGGCTGTAGATACACATTCTCTCCATACTCCTGCCATCTAGTTTAGAGCCCGGACATTTACAACTTGTTCTTATTCAAGACATTTCTTGTCACAAGACATGCTGCAACTCCTCCCTTGGCAGTTCGGGCTGGACTGTTCCCACAAGGAACAGGGTCAAGACTGATTTGCATATGGCTGTGTCCAAACTGGGGTGTTGTGGTGAGCAAAAGAATGATGGATTTAACCCAGATCTTTGTGACTGGGGGTCAATGTTTTCATTGTTCAGCATTCCATCCATCAATTGTTTCTTTTGCATATGCCACCCTAGTGGGAAGGGTATGCCCAGACGTGGGTCCCGTGCTCCCTACACCACTGGTTTCAAGCTAGCCTGGCTGATGAAGGGTGATGCCCTGAAACCGGTCCCAGGATGCCTGTTTCCGGTCCAGGGAGGACCTAGCTTGGCAGTTCGGACTGGACTGTTCCCACAAGGAACAGGGTCAAGACTGATTTGCATATGGCTGGGTCCAAACTGGGGTGGTATGGTGAGCAAAAGAATGATGGATTTAACCCAGATCCTTGTGACTGGGGGTGAATGTTTGCATTGTCAGCATTCCGTCCATCAATTGTTAGTTTTGCAACTCCTCCCTTTGTCAGCAGTGCACCAGGACAACAACTCCACCTCAGATAATTTTCTTCCGCTATCTGGTTTGGACGGTTGAGTGCCAGCTGTGGCACTAACTTACTTTTTGATGGATTTTTGGGTTCAGACTTTAAGTTTTCCATCCCAGCAACTTTGACAACAGTTGTTGCTTGTACTGCGCCCGGTCAGAAATTCTTCAGTGATGCCCAAGCGCCTTCTTTTGAGACATTACATCAATGATTTCTTAACCCTCTGAAATTGCCCACCCACCAACTGACATCGACGCTTTCAGGTCACATTCCAGAGAATGCACAGGTATTCTGGAACAAGCGCCTTGGCAATTGTGCCATAAGTGCAATGTCAGGTACTCACAAAAGAGTGCAACATCAGTCTCTTGCTGGAACACAACAAGGACATCTGTGATGACTGTTGAGACATTTGTTGCAAGAAAACCCTCCAGCACTGACAAGAAGGGAGTTTGGTGCATCACAGGATGCAGCGACAAGCCTTTTTATTTTTTTTTTATTTTTTTTTTTTAAATTTTATTTTGATAGTTTTAAGACAAAAGTAAACATACAGCTGTGTTAAAAGGAGCGCCAATGTGCGCATATCACAATAGGGGCGGTACAGAGAAGGCAGGACAAATGTAGCGGAGACGGATTCTGTGCGGGGGGTGACGTGAACAGCAATACAGACCTCACTGTAAAACATTAGCTAAAGTGCTGAACCCAAGAGATCATTGCAAGGAGTATATACCCCTCTGGGGGAGGGGAGGGGGGGGGGGGGAAGGGGGGGCAGCACCCACAGCACGCCTTCCACAGCGACACATTCTCCCATAGAACAGAGAGAAGACCCACGCCACAAGCGCGACCAATGCCAACACATCCCAGACCAAATCTCGAGCAAGCATCCTCAGTCGCCGCACCAGTCGGCACACGCTCATTCAGCATCCTGGCTGCTATCCGAGGCCGTCGCCCCAGCAAGGAGATAACACTGTAATGGGGCCCATATATCAGCGGGCCGCGACCCGGGCGGCATGAGCTCAGAGTACGTGCGGATCTGATCCTGACAGTAAACTAGATCTCTCATCCACTCCTTAAATTTGGGGGCCCTGCCCCTGCCCCAGCGACACGCCACTCTCCTTTTAGCAAGCAGAAAGGCCAGCGCGATGAATTTACGGTGCGCCGCCTGTATAGGCTCTACATAACCCAGCAGGGCCAGGAGAGGGGAGGGCTGTAATACTGTATCGACCATCTTGGAGAGCGCCTCAAACACCTGGCACCAATAGCGGTGAACTGCATCACACGTCCAGGCCAGGTGAAGAAAGTCTGCACCCGGAGCCCGGCATCTGTCGCAATTATCATTGTCGCGTAGCCGATATCTGTGAAGTCTGGCGGGCGTGAAGTAGAGCCTATGAAGGTATTTATAATGGATAATCCTTAGGCGGCTACTGGAGGATACGCGGTCCGTCTGCATCAGGCAGAACTGCCACTGTTTGTCCGTCAACGGGACACTTAGTTCCAGGTCCCATCTCTCCCTGGCTGCTAACCGTGGCGCCTGCAAGGAGGTGTGGACCGAGCGGTAGATTTTGGAGACAAGCTTAGCTGGAGTGTCGTCGCTTAGTATACGATGCAGCGGAGCCAGATGTGGGGGCTCCTGGGGGAAGCAGGGCATGAGGGCCCTCAGCCCCTGCCGCAGGCGCAGGTAGAAGAAGACATCGAGGGGAGTAGGTTGAATGGTGGCATACATGTGCTCCATGGACCGGAACGTGCCGTCGTGGTACAGGTCGCCCCACGTAGTCACGTGAATAGATTGAAGCAGTTTTCGGAAGCCCGCCTCCTGCAGCAGGGGCATGTTGGGGTGATAAACAAGAGGCAGGAGCGGCGTGTACACCATGTCGAGCTCTAGGGCGGTAGCCAGCTTGGTCCACGCAGTCACCGTACTGATCAATGTCGTGGGCGTCCTATCTCTGCCTGTCACCGGAATGTACAGCGCGCCCTCTATGGGAACGGGATGGGCCAACCAATGTTCAGCCGCTAGTTGGGGCATATATCGGGGCTGCCGCATCCAGTAGTAAGCGTAGTGCGCCTGGGCTGCCTGATAGTAGAGCTCGAAGTTAGGAATGCCGAAGCCACCCTGCTCATAGGGCCTGATTAGGACGTCCCACTGGAGCCGGGGGGACTTCCCGCCCCACACTAGTCTGGTAAGCTCCGAGCGGAGTTGTCGAAAGAAAAAAGCACCAGGATAGAAGGGAATATTCAAGAAAAGGTACAGTAGCTGCGGCAAGATCACCATCTTAATCAGTGAGGACCTGCCAGCCATGGAAAGGGGCAGGGTGATCCATCGAGTGATGGAATCTGTAATGCGGGACATGGCCGTCCCATAGTTAGCCCTCATAAGTTCCTCTCTGTCTTTTTCAATGCGGACGCCCAGGTACTTAAAGTCCCCGTCACACCAAGCAAGGGGGAAGTCGGGCACAAATCTGCTCGTGGAGGCAGTCAGGGGAAATATACAAGATTTGCTCCAGTTGATCTGAATGCCGGAGATCACGCCAAACCGAATGAATTCGCGGAGGATCGGGTTGAGATTTTCCTCCGGCTCCCGTACGTAGAGGGTGATGTCGTCGGCATACATGGATACGAGTATCTGCCTCTGGAAGCACCGCAGTGCTTTGTCCCTATGGTGTTGCCGCAGTTTGGCCGCTAGAGGCTCCATGGCCAGAGCAAATAATAGCGGCGAAAGGGGACAGCCCTGCCTGGTGCCCCTGGTAATGGGGAAGTCAGAGGATAGCCTCCCATTCACTAAGACTTTGGCCCTAGGGGCAGTATACAATAATTTAATCCATGAGATGAATATAGCCGGGAAGCCCATGCGCCCCAGAACTTGGAACAGGTAGTCCCATTCGAGGGAGTCGAAGGCTTTCGTGGCGTCTAGGAACACGGCGGCCATGGGCAGATCGTCATGCACAGAATTAAGGATCGAAAAGAATGTGCGCAGGTTATGCGTCGTGGCCCTACCTGGCACAAAACCGGCCTGGTCAGGCAGTATCAGATTGGGGAGCAATAGATTGATTCGATTGGCGATGAGTTTGGCTAGAATTTTCACATCACAGTTGAGGAGGGAGAGAGGCCTATAGGAGTCAGTCGCTAGCCTCCTTCCCCGGTTTAAGGAGCGATGTAATGAGGGCCATGCGCATCGATGGGGGGAGATGCCCCACTTCCAATGCATCCTCGTAGACTTCTCTCAGCACCGGGGCCATAAAGTCGATATAGGTTTTGTAGAATTCAATGGGTATCCCGTCGAGTCCGGCGGTTTTACCTGACCTCATCTGCATAATGGCCTCCCTCACCTCATCTAGCTCAAAAGGGGAGCTCAGAAATTCCCGTTGCGCATCGCTTAGCCACCCCAGGGACACGTCTTCGAGGTAATCATGCAGCTGGAGTTCTCCAACTCTAGTGGACGCATAGAGCATGCTATAGTGAGCTACAAATGCATTGAGGATATGCGCGGTCTCACTGTACCTTGCGCCATCCACACCTCTAATCTCCATGATCGTATTAGGCGGTCGTGCTAGCCTCATCGTTGCAGCCAGGGCTTTCCCCGGCCTCTCTCCCTCCCCATAACTCCGGGCAACCCAGTATTTGCCTCGAAAATTAGCTTCCCGGGTGGCCTCCGCGGTATATTCAGAAATTTTGTCCCGAATGCTTGCCAGCCCGGCGTCGTCAGGGTTGGTCGCAAGCGACGTCTCCAGCGCCCGAAGGTCATCTTCCAAGGTACGCAGGCGCGCCATAATGCTCTTCAGCACCCCTGATCCTTTGGCAATGCACAGGCCCCGGAGGGTCACCTTGAAAGCATCCCATATAGTCTCAACGTCTTGCACAGAGTCCTTGTTGCGCTCAAAGAAAGCCAAGCACTCCTCCCGCAGCTCCTCCTGAAAAAGGGCATCGAGAAGGATCGTGGGCTGCAGACGCCAGGCCGCCAGAGGGGGGCCGAGTTCCGCCGCCCGCAGTGTGACTCGCACTGGCGCATGGTCAGAGAATGTACGCGGAAGATGTTGCGCTCCGGTCAGCGCCGCATGAAACTGTGGGGTTAGGAAGACGTAATCGAGCCTGGCCCAGGAGCGCGCCTGCGCCGTGAAGTGAGTACCCTCGCGGGCGTCCACATGGAGGTGTCTCCACGTGTCAATCAGCCTATGTTCCGCTATGATGTCCAAAAGCATCTCACGAGACCGTGTGTAATGATGCGGGGCCGGGTGGGACCTGTCAAGCGCCGGGGCAAGCGTGACGTTAAAATCCCCCCCCCAGTATGAGGTGCTGCGTACCCACACCTATTAGATCCGCACCGAGGTCCGCGAAGGAGGCAGGGTCGTCTACATTGGGACCATAGCAGCAGGCCAGAGTAACCATTTTATGGCCCAGTCTCCCTCACATCAGGCAGTATCGGCCTTGGGCATCACTTTTCATACCCGCCAGCACGAAGGGGGTAGTCCGTTTAACTAATATAGCAACCCCACGGGAATATGAGGAATAGGACGAAAAGGCAGAGCACTTCGCCCACCTGCTAGCAAAGGTAGGGGCAGCACGCGCACGGAAATGGGTCTCTTGAAGGAACGCTATGTGTATAGCGTGGCGATCTAGGTAGGAGAGGACGTTCCTTCGTTTTCTAGGGTCCCCCAGGCCTCTAACATTCCATGTGAGTATATTCAAATCAGTGTCCTCCATGGCTAGGTCGACCAGGACGAGTAGGAAGAGCAGCGGCCGAGGGGCCCAATCCAGTCACCCCCCACCCGCTGCATGCGCGAATTGCACCACGCACCACACACCAAGCCTCAAGCGCTCCACCGTCCACATCACCAGTCAAG
Source organism: Triturus cristatus (assembly GCF_964204655.1). Lineage (NCBI taxonomy): Eukaryota > Metazoa > Chordata > Amphibia > Caudata > Salamandridae > Triturus > Triturus cristatus. The sequence goes on from NC_140593.1 coordinate 1,082,471,557, forward strand.
CCGAGGTCGAATGTATCATTAGTAAACGGGTAAACACCACGCCCCCATAGGGGTCCACGCCGCGAAGAGGCAGCAAAAGCTTGGAATTGCTCCCTGAGCGGCAGCGTCTTGAACACAGCTGTATCAAACATAACAACAACATGAAGAACCATCTCGGGTCTCGAACCTAACCCAGCTGCCTGTCCTAGCAGATCACCAGTATCAGGCTCCAGTGCTGGGCAACAGAGGGAAGTGAGGTGCTTAGTCCTCCAGCGCCTTGACCTTAGGGCCCACCCAGCCGCCCCTAAAACAAACCCACATCCCAACTTGGGCAAGACTACCCACAAAAACCCGCGTCCCACCACCCCGCCCCCCACCCACTGAAGCAACCCCAACTCGCCAGAAATGTCTACCCTCCCCCCACCCAGTAGAACCCTCAGTAAGCTCAACAGGAGCAACTCAGTCAATAGAGTCCAGGGGGTACACCCTACAGGGGACATCCAGAGGGCACACAGATCCACCCTTGCCTGCCCGTAACCCACCATAGTCATAGAGGGAGGGAGAAGGGTGGTGCCTGGCATACATTACCGATCTCCGTCCAGCACGCAACCGGGCCTCCGTCACTCAGTCAGTACATAGCCCATCAAGTGGTTCACAGGGGAGGGCAAACAGGAAAGGCACAGAAGTGGCACAGTAATGCAGAGAAGGAATCACGGTAACTCCCAGGTTGGCAGTCAATGTTCGTTCTCCGGGGCCGCATCTTGTTCATCAAGTCGGTCACGATGCGCTTTCCGTAGGGATTTCAAAAAGTCCTCCACCTGCTGCGGATTCGTGAAGAAGTGTTGCTTCGCTTGATGGGTGACACGTAGCTTCGCCGGGTAAAGTGGTGCATAGTCGATGTGGAGGGCTCTCAGCTTTTTCTTAACATCAACAAATTTGCGACGCTGGTCCTGCACAACAGGAGTGAAATCAGGGAAGACGGTGAAGTTGATACCCTCAAAGGACAAATTCTGGTTCGCCCGCGCAGCCCGCAGCGCAGCATCTCGGTCGCGGTAGTTCAGGAGCCGCGCGATGATGGGCCGGGGTGGGGTGCCGGGACGCGGTCGCGGGTCAAGTGACCGGTGAGCCCTCTCCACGATGAACTGCTTGGAGAAGGCGTCTGCGCCAATAGAGGCAATGAGGATCTTCTCTACATATTCCTCCATGCGCCCCGTGTTGGTGGACTCCGGCACACCCACCACGCGGATGTTATTGCGCCGGCTGCGGGCTTCCAACTCCTCATTTTTAGCAGCTATGATGCGCAGGACATTGTCCATTTTATTGAGCTGAGTAGAGTGGGATGCGGTCGCATCTTCAGTCTCCGAGATCCGCCGTTCGGCCTCAGTAAGGCGCTCCTCATGGGCATCGATCTTCTGCGCGTACGCATCCATTCGGGATGTAAGGCGGTCCACCTTATTCACCACCGTGGCGAAGCCCTGTCTCATTTCCCGCATCATTTGCTGCATATCTATCGTCGGCGGGGCCGTGTCCACGTCCAGCCCCGGGGGGGCCTGCGCGCCTCCATCATCCGGCGCACTCCGCAGCCCCGGCTTCGCAGCTGGGGCAGTAAACGACAGCTTCGCCTGCTTAGCGTCGTGCTTGCCCATCGCGGGCTCATTGTGGGGGACCAGTCCACACCACAGAGCCGTCTGCAGGACGGAAACAGGGGGCCAGCAAAGGGCGGCGCAGCCCCGGAAGGCGCCGGTGTGGACGCCGCACCAGCCCAGCACCCCGGAGCAGCAATGGAGGCAAGCGCTCCGACAAGTCACACCGCCACAAGAGCGAGCTCAGCCAGCACTCCGATGGCCCAGCGCACGGGAAGGCCGCAAGCCCACGCAGAGAAGCCTTCTCACCTGGGACCCCAGAGTAGTACCAGCAGGGGGGGGCCTCCAGGCAGCGACAAGCCTTCCCTGGAACGCCCATTTCTGGTCCAAAAAACCTGTTTAGCACTGAGGTCGATGAAGCAGGCCTGTGCAACCTTCTGTTCATTGAACGAAGGAGAGAGCCCTCTGAAGACTCTGACATGGAGCAGGCAGTGCTCCCAGCCATGAAGTACTCTGTGTGAAAGCTTAAGGCCTCCAGTCCCGCTGCATATACAGCAATATCAGCCAACTCACCTTCCAAAGCACCCCCCAGGCCTATACAGAGCACCGCTTCAGAGGGAATAAAGCATGCTGCCTAATTCCTGCCCGAAAAGGAACCAACCTTTGGGTCTGGCTCTGGCAGTGAAGACTCCTTAATCCCAAAAGCCTCCCTCGACACTGAGCAATCCTCTCTGAGGTGCCGACACACACCTTCAGAGCTGTAATAGACTCCCAAAGGTCCAACTAGACCTGCCTTGAGACTGGCATTGATGCAACTCTCAGCATGGAGATCTTACACCACCGAGGGATTCTGTGCAGCTTCAGCAACCGGAAGTCCCTGACAGTAGGCGGAAGATTTTCATCTACCTCTCTACTGGGAAGATTCTTGCTAAGCCTTCTAAGCCCACATATTCGTGCTTCTGCATCCCCAAGAAACAGAAGTTCGCCTTTGAGGAGGAACCTCCTACTTCTCAAGAATTTAATCTTTCATAGATTCACATGCTTGAAGCTTCGACGTCCTCGTAGTGGGAGCCCCACGGTAACTGTAATTATTAGCAAATTCCATTGCCTTAATTGTAAATTACATGTTCCATAGGATTGTATAACATTCCACATCGTTTTGAGTAGAACCAAAGTTCAGCCATTCAGATATAAGCTTCTTCATCATTCCTCCTCTCCGGTGACACCACATTTGAGATTTCTCACCGCACATCGTTTGAGAGGAAGTCTCCCTGAGCTCCGCTCAGCTATCTTCTCAGAACTTGATACTATCATCTGTGTGACCTCCAGGTGAACTTAGCTTTCCTCTCTGATGAATATTTTACTGCTGGTAGCTTAACCCAGACAGATTTTCAATATGTCAAAGGGTTCAAAGAAAGGTTTATTCCAATAATATAAAACCAGTGGGAAAATGTGACTTTGTGTCCGAAGATCCTCATAAGGAGTGTCTGTATTGTCTATCTGTGCCCACATCACAAACCCAAGGACTGCAAATACTGCAGGACATTTTCAGCAAAAAACTCTGAAAGACCAAGGCAAAACCCTTTGTATGGCTCCAGAAAAAGAAAAACGTCAAACTCCAGTCTCTGGAGATGATGGGTCTTTGACTACTGTGAAGAACATGCTAAAGAGGGAAAGGTCTAGTAAGGATCTCACTGAACCGCCTAAGAAAATCTATAAGGTGTCAGACAAAAAGAGCCAAGAACAGGAAGAATTGAGTCCTTCAGCGACTCAAAGCTCCACAAAACAGAAAACATCAGTTTCAGAACCATCAACACCTTTTAAAAGAGCATTAGCCTCTGCAGACACAAAGAAGCCTTCTTCTGAGTCTTCTAAAAAAACAAAACAGGCAAGTTGTTGGTAAAATCCTCAAAGACGGTCCAAGGCACCGCTCACGGCTAAGATGTCTACTCCGATGTCACCGACGAATTCGGTGTCTGCGGCGTCGTGGACAGTAAGGCTGACATAGACTGTCTTTGTAGATGGCATCTGTTTCATCTTCAACATTGATGACGGCTGCTCCCTCATAGACCCAGTCGATTGACATGCCTTCTGCACCACTGTGGGCAACCGCTCTGACGACCACATTGCAGTTTTCACCACTGATGATTAAGACATTATCCTTGAAGGCCCTGTCTATGGGCCTGTCAACAGTTATTTTTGAATCATGTTTGTGCTCAGATCAGACCTCACCATTCAAATTGTCACCTTTGCCAGCAGTGCACCTTTTAGAGATGAGAGATCTGGAAGAAGAGGATGATGGGTGACCATTTGGGGATGCAACCAGTCTAACACAACTGCAAGTTAAATGCCAAGAATCTGATGAAGAATTTGAACAGGACGTATCGGTATATTTACGAGGCAATTTTTGATTTAAAGATAGACAACAAGGTACGGAGAAAGCTTCTGAGAACTTCCTTGAGTTAGACCCTTATGAAGAAATTATTGATGAACAACATGCACAAGAATCAATGATGCAGGTTCCTATAGCCTTGGTGACAGATCTTCGTTTAATGTTAAAGGACTATTACAAAAGACTTCTGAAAAGGGAACTACACCTATAAAACAAGTCCAAACTGGCGTATCACAAGTGGAAATTTTGTGACATCAGAGAAGCTAAGTTGTAAAGCATAAGGACACGTCACAACCAATGCAGTTGTAGACAATTACTGTACATGATGATTATTTGATCATGGTGATGATGAGGAAGGACCTGAAGAGGGTGAAATACCCCAGGATCAAGAAATGAATACAAAGCGAAGAAGAAAGTGATGTCACACCTATATCTGCCCCCCCCACCCACCCCATCACCTCTTGTGGCTAGCTAGCCGTCCGATGATCTAGGGGGATTCCATGCTGTATTAGGAAAAGCTGCTAAGAGGTTTGGTTTATCAGTCTTGGTTCAGCAAACCGACTGTTTCCTGTATGACTTTAAGGAGTCCACCAGAAAATCAGTGAGATCCATACCAATTGTCAATTATATTTGGACTGAGGGCCTTAAGATCATAAAGAATCCTGCTACAGTGGCAGGAGTAATACCCCGACTTGATAAGAAATACAAGTCACCAGACAGTCAGCCTGTTTGATTGGTCACCTGAAATCAGACTCCAGTTACGCAAGCAGCACAAGGAAGATCTAAAAACCTGACAACACCTTGTTCAGCTCCTCCTGACTAGGAAGGCAGGAGAATAGATAACATAGGAAAGCGCTTCTCTGTTATTGCGGTTAGTACCATAAGGGTGTCTAATGCTTTGGCTATACTGGGCAGGTATTACTGTCAGATGTGGTCAGACTTAACACAACTCAGCTTCTCTGCCAGAGGCAAAGAAACAAGGTTAGAGCTATCCTTGAGGAAGGAGAAAGAATGTCCTAAAAAATGATAGCTACTGTAGTGGATGTAGCTTTGACTGGTTTTAGACAAATGCATGGAGCAGCAGTATTAAGAAAGCAACTGCTTTCAGACCTGAAGTGCAATCAGAGAATACATGCCTTACAATGGAGAGGATCTTTTTTGGGAAACACATTGATGACGCATTACAATCAATAAAGTGTGACACGGTAACAGCAAGTTTGCTTGGAGTGCTTCAACAGAAAAGATTTCAATCATTTCATGGTGGTAGAGGCAGAGGACAATATACCTGTAAGGAGTATATCAGCCTTATAGATATGAGCCATATCACCACCAGCAACGGGGATACCGTCAGCAGTTCTCTCAGAAATTTCGACCTTCGCTGGCAACAAGTTTCTCCATGTATCCAGACAGAAGAGTGGCTGCGGCAGGGAAAGGACAGGAGCCCTCTAGGAGACAGTGGCAATTCAATGACACCAGTCGCCTCTCTTGATCTAGCTCCCTTGAAACTAAGACCCACTCACCAATTATTGCAACAATTGGAAGTCCATCTCTTCCGACAGATGGGTTTTTAACATCATTTTGTACGGACACACTCAAGAATTTATACAGAAACCCCTTGCATTCCACCCTGCAAGAGGCTGTATCAACATCTTCATCTGTTAAGGGAGGAAATACAATCTCTAATGCTAAAGGCAGCAATAGAAGAGGTCCCACAAAACTGCAAAAACACAGGTTTTCTGCTAAAGAAGAATGGAAAATTGAGAAATGTGTTGGATCTGAGACAGCTCAACAAGTACCTCAAAAAAACAATCATTCTGAATGATTACGCTTCTAGATATCACTCAGTTGATAAACCATGGAGATCACATGACGTCATTGGATCTTGTGAATGCCTATTTCCACTTCCCGATACGTGTAATACACAAGCAGTATCTCCGGTTTGAGGTGTCTGGATGTCTCTGCCAATTCAAAGTCCTTCCGTTTGGATCAAACTCTGGCCCAAGAATATTCACCAAGTGCATGGCACCAGATTACCCTAGACAAAATGGCCATCCGGTATTTCCTTACTTAGACGATTGGTTAATAAAAATAAATTCGCACCAGGCTGAGGTGAGTTCTACAGAGGCATGCCTTCAGCTTTACAAAACCTGGGTCTCAAAATAAACAATGAGAAATAGGCATATCCTACAAAAGAAATAGCATTAGCGTCTACCCTATCAAGAAAAAAGTCTGCATCAGTTAGGCAATACAAATTATTTCTAGGACTAGTATCTTCATGCATTCCTATGATCCCAAACTGTCGCTTGTACTTTGAAGCCGCTGCAAGAACAGGTGGACAAACAGTGGACACAAGACAAGGGTTAATTTGACTGTGTTATCCGTATAACAGAGGAAATGGTACAGGCAATGAAATGGTAAGCGATGGAGGACAACGTTTCAGTGGGGTCAACTTTTCTCACCAAATTATGTCATGACAACAGATGCTTCCATGGTAGGTTGAGGAGCACATCTCCAAGACTTTGAAATGAGCGGCAAGTGGCTGGACTATGAAAAGAGAAAAAACATACATTTCCTAGAACAACTGAAAGCGGTGGCCTTGGGGCTTCAGGCTTTCTTGCCAAGACTAAAAAAGTTGTAGATCTTGTTTGGAATGGACAACACAACCGCAGTGTTTTACCTAACCAAGCAAGCTTGAACACGATTACACCTACTGTCCAGGCACATGGCATATGGAGCTGGTATCTCCAACACAAGGTCTCCATGAGAGCTCCGCATGTACAAGCCAAGGAAAACCAGTGTGCAGATGACTTAAGCAGGTCTCTGAAAGATTCTCCTGAATGGGAACTGTCAGAATATCAGATCAACAGAATGTTCAAGAAATGGGGAACACAGTCTCTAGACCGGTTTGCTACCCTGATGAACAGTAAATACCAATATTATGCAAGCAGATTCCCGCACAAGGGATTATGGGGTAATGCACTCCAAATATTATGGAGAGATATGTTTGTGTACGCCTTTTCTCCCATACCCCTAATTCCAAAAACTTTGAACAAGATGAAAAGAGAGCTGTGCCAGATTATGCTGATAGGTCCGGTGTGGCCAAGGCAATTTTGGTACATGTAGCTTATACTAATGTCTGAACAGTGTCACATTCCATTCAAACAAGTCCCAGAGTGCTCTCCAGAAACAATGGGCAAGTGATGCACCTCACCCAAAATCACTCTATTTAGCAGCTGGGATCCTGAATACAAGGAGTTTTACCAGCTGAACATTCCTCAACAATGCACTGACATACTGGCACAAGCCAAAGCAGTGTCTACAAATAAATCATACAAACCAAAAAGGGTAAGACTTTGTAATTGGTGTTCCTCTAACGAGAGTCGCTCTTTCTGTTCGACACCTGCTATGCTTAGCTCAATCTGGATTGTCTCATAGCTCACAGTCCACCTGGCATCAATTTCAAGATTCATGCAATGCAGAACCCAAAAGGTATCTATGGTCAGACAGACTGATAAAGGAATTTTTAAAGGACTGTCATTATTTCTAAACCCCTCAAATGAAGCATAATGGGCGCTTCATACTTTAGATGTTAAGAGGTGTTTCAAATTTTATATAGAAAGAACAAAAACTTTCAGAAGATCCGATCAGCTCCTGGTCACCCTTGCACCTCCAAGAAAGAGTCAGGCAATTTAAAGAGGTGGTATAGAGGGATGTACAAGCCAAGGAAAACCAGTGGGCAGATGACTTAAGCAGGTCTCTGAAAGATTCTCACGAATGGGAACTGTCAGAATATCAGATCAACAGAATGTTCAAGAAATGGGGAACACGGTCTCTAGACCTGTTTGCTACCCTGATGAAAAGTAAATACCAATATTATGCAAGCAGATTCCCGCACAAGGGATTATGGGGGAATGCACTCCAAATATTATAGACAGATATGTTTGTGTATGCCTTTTCTCACAACAATTTTCAAGGCATATCCTACAAAAGAAATAGCATTAGTGTCTGCAGCCATAGCTTTCTGTTGCGAAAAATGCAAGACCTAATTAAACGCCTCTTAGAGGCACACCGGAAGAAAGGAGATGAACTAGTGGTGAAGCGCAAGATCATATCTAATGCAAACATTACATGTGCCCAGATTACTGCAGACACTGACTCCAGAGGAATTAACAGAAGCATCCTCCTATTCCACCATGCCTGACTCCTGATTTCAGGTTTCCGGCATAGGTGCAGGTGCACCTACGTAACATGCTCTTAGATGGGTAGCATCTCTTTAGCCCTCAGGTTGATGACCTGCTAGAGAAAATATAAAATTACACAAATATTGCCAAATCCATGGTTGCCTTCCACTCCTCCACACAAAGGCCCACCTTTCACAAACACCATCCCGAGGTAGATCCAAGGCACCAGCATCCACTCAAAGGCAGGGCTACCAGCAGCATTGCTTTTCGGGGCATGCATCCTTTCAGAAGCATTCTCATGGAGTGGCTGTAGAGTTAATGGCAGAGGCAAGGGCTGAGGTTGCTCCAGCTGAGACACTACAGCCTCAAACAAGTTACTCCCCTTTCCACTCCCCCGACCACAAAACACCTGTCGAGGAATGACTGAGGTTTCTTGTCATATGTCCAGTGAAAGACCATTACCTCAGACAGATCGGTGCTCTCAGTAATATGGTAGGAGTCATGCCTAGAGTTTCACACATAACCACACCTCCAAACAGTTCCCCCTCAACACCATGTCCTCAGATCAGATCATCAGCTGCTCAAGAGGGAGGTGCAGGCACTCCTGAGGCACTCCTAAGCAAAGGAGTTATTTAGCTGGTGCTCGCACGCCAGTGTAGCAAAGGAGTGTACCCCCTCTGATTCTTACTACTCAAGAAGGACAGCTCAAACAGTGGTGTCTTTACTCCACAAGTAAGGATTTCCTGTCCACGCCAGAAAGTCCCATCTCCATCCCCAACAGATCTAACCCTTCCTTGGGCCCACACTATCTACTGGAAAGCATACCTCAACCAAGAGAGGGCAGCCAAAAAGCTGCTGCCTCTTTTTCAAGTAAGATGGTGTGTACTATAAAAAAAGGGTTTTGGAGATTAAGGCTCCTTACGTTGTCATAGTGCTACATGCCAGGCTGCACATGTCCCCACATCTAGAGTGGTTCGGGAGGCAATGGTCTCAAGTGTAGGGTCAATGGAAGGATCTAGTGTTGGTAAAGGCCAAGTTTCCATGCACTCTGATATGGTGGAACAGTTTGTTGCTCAACTTGCCATTCCTCAACCCTCTTCTGCAAGTAACGTGCACTTCAGCAGGTGGACATTAACAGCACCTCACTCACAGGGGCATCTACCTCACCCTAATCTCTTTACTTGCACTCTTCTGCGGCAAAACAGTCCTAATAAAGATAGACCGCATGTTATGCATGGAGGCTGGACTGAAAAATGAGAGTACATTTGTTGTGTCCATCACATTGTGTACAAATCCTGTTTATGAACTGGGACTTGCGGACTTTGAAAATTGCAGTCAAACGCTTGTAAGGTGTAAATGCCTACGCAAATGTGCGCCCACAGCCACATATTTGCCCTGTCACTGCTTCTAACAGTCTCCCAATCTGGAGCTCCAAGAATGGATTCTACTTTTAAATCATGTTAGCATTTGGGTGTATGCTTCATTCACCCATGCTGGGCAGCATACACTGTTAATGACTACACAGTATTTTGTGTGTTCTCTCTAGATACGCAAGTCCAGGTTTACCTCACCTTCTTTCTCTTTACGAGGATCCTCCTCCTTTCATGTTTGGCAATTGGTTTATCATAAAGATTGCTATTCTTCCCTTTCATAATTAAAACCTGGCTTTTTCTACTAATGTGATTTTGGAATTTAACATTACCAGTGTTTATTATCTTTTCAAATCTAAATCGTCTCAATTCAGTTACACTTTTGTATAGGGATTGGTAGAAAAATACCCACTTATGTTATGACTTTTTGATTTCTCCTAATAAGAGACACAAAACATTAGTTATAATACAGTATGGTATCTGAGCTATAACAATATTCAGTTTGATTAAGAGTTCATGTTTTAAGTTGTATACCTTTGTATATCCTGAATTCCCCAAATGCTACTTGACTCATTTGGCGAGGATCCTAACTTCAACTAGTGAGGAAGCAGCTGTTGTCCAACAACATTGTACATATGTCACTGCTTTAGCACGGAATATGCTTAACAGCATGCAAGCATTAAGCACTCTTTAATTATTCCTGAAGCCAGATAAGCTTTAATTGCAATATGTTAGGCAATGCACGTAAGTTGTCCCCATTTACAAAATTCTGCTTTCTGCTTTCAGGAGTTCTACAACCTATATGGAGCACATCCATTTTATCTGTCCCTGGAAGAAGGGGGAACAGCCCATGGTGTTTTCCTTTTGAACAGCAATGCAATGGGTGAGTGCCTTTTTTCAGCACTGGGTCCACAAAGTATAGCCCTCGTAAATATTAGTAAAATCCCCAAGCATTTCCAAATTCTATTATCCATGAGGGTAACACAGTAGTGCTAGCATGAGGATTGCTAAGTTACAGGAAAAACAATATTTAAATCCTATTTGTTTATCCTGAACATTTTAATTGCAGGGAACGGAGTTACACATATTAATTCTACTGTGAATTTTGTTTACACAGTGCACAACAAGGCAAATCTTTTTTTATATTCTTGAAAGCTATTAATATTGATGATCAAGAAAAATGAAGTCGAAGTAATCGTAAATGTCAATAATGATACCAGCTGATTGGACATGCATATTTCATGATACTGCGGTCAAATACCAATATGTAACAACTGTAATAATAAATGCCAATAAAAAGTTTAAAAAAAAAAAAAAAAATATTGGTGATCAAGAAACAAATTAAAATATCATTGTGTCATTCTGATCTGGAATACATAGTTATTAAGGGCATCATTACGATGCTGGTGGGACCGCTACCGACGTGCCGTCATGGAGGTCTCACCCACAGACAGCCCTTCGGGCCGACCGCTGCATTGCAATGCAGGCGGTCGGAACCTCGACTCTCTGGGGTGCACAGCCGCTTCTGACAGGATCTACTGATCGTGATGGGGCGGTGGTAAGAATCTTGATCCTGAATGGAGGCTGTGCCTGCACAGGCACCACCGTCAGGATTGTGATGTCCATTTCTGACTGCCTGTTCATGGCGATCCCACCGCCATGAAAAGATAGCCGGAACGTGACTTGGGGGGGGCCCATGTAGTGGCCCCATGCACCATCAGGCACCGTGTGCCAGGCACCACATGCTGTTCTCAATAATACTGCAGCTTGTGCTGTGGCCTGTGCTGCAGCCCTTTCCAGGGCCTCGGCACAAGCCGCAGTGTTATTGAGCACTTTTCCGCCCACCTGCCCGGATGGCACATTGTAATTGGGTGGTGGGACCGCATACGTCTTGTCGGGCGGTCCCTTGCATCAGACCGCCATCTTAATGAGCCCCTAAGATCTCATACAAGAGGTGCTGTATGTTGTTGAGTAACACACATTTTGTTTACCTCTTACAATCAAGTTAAATATGCAGTAAAGAGAAGATGTTGAAGCAAATCGGATTTAACCTCTTCCCAGCGCTAGAAATAAGGGCAGATGGTATTGTAAACAACTAGATGAGTCTGTGCTATTTTTGTGTTTCTAATGTTGAAACACTCCCACATATTCTGTTTTTCTGAAAAATATGGAGGCTTTGCAAATTAAACATCTGAAACTGTCTCTTGGCCTTGGCCAACTACAGTACGGAAGCTCCGAACGATAAAAATTAAATGCATACGCTATTGGTTATTGCATTTCTTAACAATTTTTTAATACTGTCTGTTAAATTCTCGTCTTCGTTCTCCTTTTCTCTTTTTTCATCCTCCTTTTTGGTTTTTTTCTTGTTTGAAGTTTATATGGTTTGTTTTACACCTCAATAAACCTATTATTAAACGGAAAAAAAATAAAGTATATAGCACACTTAAAGTATTTACAAACTAATCATTCAACAAAGAATGTATTAAAGCTCAAAATAGTTACAATTTTGTTACTTGTTCTATATGATATCCTAGTTTTGCTCACATTAAATAGGAATACAATATTTCTGTTCATGGTACAAAAAACAATTCATGTTTCTGATATAGAAAATACATTACTTAAGTTACAGCATAGTCGTTTTATACCTCTTCACAGAGGTCTTGAGTCACTGGTAAAAAGTGTTGCATGTTTTAACTGCTCACATTGAATTTTCTGGCAGTTTCTTTGAACTTCATCTTCATACTACCTGCTACAGGAGCAGTTTTATGTCCCCACGCCAGCACAATTAATATATATCCTTCACTACCTGCAGATTTATTTTTGGCTAAAAATTGTTGAAATGTCCACTTTCCTACCTGTGTCTCTCCAGCACTAGTCACCATATATAATATTAGAGTGCAATAAAATAATTATTGTGAAACGCTACGTGTTACCTTTAGGCTACTTAAGGCATAACCATGTAATATTAGTGTTTGCTGATATCATATGGTTCTATATGGCAGGCAGTATCCTACCATATACAGTAACCATCTTAGTTTTTAAATTTGTTAATGTTTCAGATTTCATTGTTTGAGATAATCGTCTCTGTTACCAGCATGTCTTCAAGTATTTAGTGTGATTGTTCCAACACCAAGACCTTGATATACAGAACCTTATTTGGTTTCAGAAGAAAGGAGGCATATATGAATTTTTGCCAACCACCCTCTTCTTCACTTTCTCTGTATTGTCTAATGCAGTAAATATACCTCCTGTCTCATTCGGCTTTTCCCTTTTTTATTGGTGTATCTTCCACAGTAACAATCTTCAATCAATAATATCTTTATTCGATCTATTTGAATACAGATCATATAAGCACAATTTCATCAAATGACCCATAATCAATACAGGTAATGTTATAAACCCATATTAAAACTTTTAAGAGCTTTGTGAGATTTAGGTGTCTCTTAAGCCAAGGTCGCTTGGTATGTATACATTTAAATCATGATTACAGTGATTTAAAACAGCAAACCCCACACCTTTCTCTTTCTCAAACAAGCCCACAGAAAAGTTGCTGCAGAGAAGCAAATAAAGGGGTCGGAGAGAGCCTTTTAAAAAGTACATTGCCAACCTACATTGAATAAAATTATGGCACCTTAAAATTAGGAGGATAAAAGCTTCTCTTTCAGTTTGATAGAACTTTGAGAACAATACTAGGTGAAGATCCGACTGGGGCAAATGTTTATCACACGGACATGGAGCCAGGTCTGATTGTTCAAATTTCCACTCTCGAAACCCTAACATCAAAGGAATAAGGTTCAGACGGAAATGTAATAGAATAAATCTATGCTGTGCAATAGCGGTACAGGAGAGATACGAGTATCCTTCCCCTAGTCTTGACGGAATAAGATTGCATGCAAGGGACGCTTTTTGGCGCTGATACTTTTCCCTGCGTACAAATTTAGCTCTCTGCATATATAACTCGGTTATTTCCTGTTTAGAGACCCTCCTACAAGAGGCAGGATCCCTAAATAAGTCTCCTTGCACAATTGCACTCAGTTCTGCCTCTACGTATCTGAGCCAACCAATCTTGTTGAGTGTTCCAGCTTCAAACAGTCACCAATTATGCGTTGTGTTAAATTGACAGTGGCCCTGTGCCAAATTAAGAGCCATAATAAGATTGGAGCCAATCTAATGAATCAATCCAGGTTTATGTATTGAAACTAAATCACTAGGATATCTGCTAGTTAAAGAAAAAATCTATAAAAAGTATTTCAAATGTGACAGATAATCCTATTGTCTATTTGTCTCTCCCGTTTTTTATGCATCTACGTTGTGAAATTGTATAAATGTTTGACTTATGTTTTTCTGTTACGTATGTATACAACTGAGTACTTACAAGATATGCAAAATGTTTTAAACTTAATTATGTTTTAATTCGACTTTAAAAAAAAATATTATTATATGAAATAAATATCCGCTATATGCGCTTTGAGATTTGGTACATTTATGCTCTGATGATGTGGTATGAACAAATTATATGGTTGTAATTGTGTGGTTCTGATTAGGCCAAAGAGGACATTTGTTTTATGACTTAAGCCAATCGAATGAAGTCTAGCAGATAAGGTAGCCCTAGTTCGAGATGTAAAATGTAGTTGGAGAATGAATGTGGTAGCGATACCTGTGTTTTAAAGAAGCTGTCTTCCATTCTCTAGAGTTGGTCAATGTGAGCCATCCCCCAGACTCCTGCCCCATAAATTGCCGCAGCCTTTGTTTTTGCATGATATGTTTTTAATTGGGTCGGGGGCGCTGGCTCCTAGCTTCTTAACAAAACCCTTAAAAGCTTTGAGACTTCTTTCCATGAATAGGACTTTTGCCGCCACCAGGTTTGTCCTAGAGTGGTTTTTATCAAATAGTACTCCCAGGTATGAAAAGGACTCTACCACTTAGATTTTCTTTGAAGCCAGATGGAAGTAAGGGGATTTCGCTCGTCTGCCGGCTCCTGCTATGATGATGAAAGATTTTGATTCTGTCACTCTGAGGTCTAATGAAGCCATGAATGAAGCATAAGATGTTATCAGACTTTGGAGAGCTACCCCTGTACTATCAATTAAGACTGCATCGTCCGCATACGCCAGTATTGGGAGGGGGGGTGTTATCAAATATGGGCACGTCCAGAGGTGAGCCAGTCAGGGCCGCCTCCACCCCCTTTGTATAGATGGAAAAAATAAACGGGGCGAGGACGCATCCTTGCCTGACTCCTTTCTCGATCTTAAATGAACGTGTGCATTCCCCATTTATGCCATAGCAGACGCACGCAGTGGCATTAGCATATAACTGGAGAATGAAGCAAATTATCAGGGGGTCAATCCCCATCCCTTCCATCAGGGGCCACAATTTCTGATGGGACACACAATCGAAGGCCACTGACAGGTCCATAAATGCCATATATATCTTCCAGACTTTCGCTTTGGTGTATTTGTCTATACAGAGTGAGAGATTGAGGCATTGATCTACTGTCCCCTTCCCCCTCTGAAAGCCATATTGTGCCTGCATCAGAATGTTGTGTTCTTGGGCCCATTCCTCCAATCTAGCTAGTAAGAGCCGACCCATTCCCTTGGCAGTGGTGTCAAGAAGGTAGATGGGTCTGTAGTTTTTTGGACTGCCCCTATCTCCTTTCTTATACATTGGGACTATTACACTGTGATTACAGGATGGTGGAGGACCTTCTACCGCTATGCTATTGAAGACAGTAGGGGTACTCATATCATCTTTCCCAGGGAGGGGCCTATGATTTCCTAATCCTGCACTCTCGGCTGGCTTTTTTCTCCTTTCTCCTCTATCTCGTTTCTGTGAGCTGTGGACACCTGATTGGCTAAAAGTCTCTTTCTTTCTTCCATCTCAGTCCTAGCGCCAGGATACCAGTAGGGTGACAGTTGCGCTTTATAAGAACGAAATACAAATAATTATCCTGGAAGAGATCGATTGGCAACCCATCGGGACCCTGGGCCTTCCCTGGGACGCAAGCCACCAGCCCTCTTCTAACTTCGCATAGTGAGAATGTTAAACTACCTAGAAGTGAGGGGCCTAGCTCGGTAGGCGGGGGCTACATGTGAATCCAAGGACGGATCCTCGGAGTCTTTGAAGTAAGGGGCATTTATAACTTTCCAAAACTCCCTGCTGTTATCTGAGCTAACAGCTTGCTCAAGGTTGTCCCAAGCCTTTTCCCTAATGTCCTTCTCTCTTTTTCTTCTAGCATGCTTATAGTCGCTGTGTAGCGATCTTATCAATGCGGGGGCTCTAGGGTGGGTTTTTAAAGCATGGACAAGTGCTCTTCTAGCTATGGAGCATGGGGGATCAAAACATACACTGGTTGATGTGCAATTTGTCTGCTCAGTGCGGGTAAGTGCCATTTTTTATTTTGTTATAAGTGCTCTAAACTGGGTGACTATTAGTGAGGGGGAGGTCGCCTCGGCCAGATAATGTAAAAATGTCATCCCTTAGTTGTGCTATTATTGTAGGTGCCAGATTCTGCCGCGGGCCGGCGGCACCTTTTTGTGTGCGTTCGCACGCAGTGGAGATCAGGAAATGAAATCCCAACAGCATGTGTGGCGTGTGTCCAGAGTCCAGGAAGGCGGCTACGAAGGGCCGCGGGCCGGTGTCACCTTTTTGTGCGCGTTCGCGCGCAGTGCAGACTGGGAAATGAAGTCCCAACAGCGTGTGTGGCATGTGCCCAGAGTCCAGCAAGCAAGCAGGATAACCATCTTAATAAACTCTCTGTATGGCTTGTCATCATTGGGGTGTTTTTCTTTAGCAAATATCTGTCCCTTACATAGATGTAACGCCAAATTAAAACGTATACTTCCAATTTTATACTTATTTTTATTAAGGTCGACCTCAGTTAGCTTATTTTGGGGTTGTACATTCCAGTGTATTCCATAATCTATCTAGTTAACGCTTGTCTAACATCTTGTAATTTCAAACATAACCATATAATGTATGTAGAGTCAGACTCGACCCCACAACAATGTCAGTTTAGAGATATAATCTGGGTATAAGCATGTGTTCTTAGTGGCGAGGGACCTTCTGTAAAGAATTTAGTTTTACAAGTGCTTTGGTCGCAACTTTTATTTTAACATGTTCACAAGCTCTCATGCACTCCATGTCTAGCAGATGAGATCGCCTTGTTTCTTTAGTTCCTTACAGCAAACTTGTTTTGAGAATCTAGTGGGAAAAACCATAAGATGATTATCTTTCCAGCAGCAGTTTCACGTGACTATTGAATTATTACCGAGGTCTGCAGATCCATGGGTGTTTAGGGTCATTGCTATTTGGATATGGCTCATAATTCTATGTAAGTTAAGCGGATCAACTCTTATACTAGCTGAACTTGCTTACAGTAACCCTGAGATTTGGACCCCAGAACCTTTACAATGTTTTTGTCTCCATTGTTACTACCCAGACTCCACCAGAATCCTGAAGAAAGGATGACATTATGCCTCTATTGAAGAAAGGAAATATGGCCAATCCATCTTGCAAGCTAATTTAACTTTTTTATTCACAGGCAGAATTATGTAGTAGACAGTTGAATAAAATGCTAATAGACTAAGTGGAAATAAAATCTAAGCATAACATCAGTGTGGTTTCCAGGGTCCAAGAAATACACCTGTCCAAATCATAAATCGTCTGACGTCAAGTACTTGCTGATGGACCGGCAGTTTATTGGTATTTCAGTGATATACATGCTGCATTTGATGCTGTAAATGGATGTTTATAGCCCACTTTATAGGAAATGAGAATGCCTGTTGAACTATGTATTGATGCTATATTATAATAAAGGAGAGAGAGAGAGAGAGAGAACGAAGAGCTTCATTATAGGCAGAGAGTATGCCAACAATGTGTCCTGCTTGACTGCTATTTATCTTGTTTATCACATATAACTCCCAGATACTTTGACAGATGTGTCAAAGTGGGAGAGACTCATGCCCCAATTTGAATCTTTTATTTTGATGCTATGCCAATAACCAATTAGAAAATGGTCTCTAGAGGTCCTTGATCTCTTTTTCTAACACAAGGGCCTCTAAGTTAGTGTTGGAAAAACTATAGTTAGGAAGCAGGTGTAAGAAAACCAACTTTAATGATATGCAACCTAAGTTAAACCCGGTTCAAAAATTGAAATATTATAAGAACCTAGGAGATAGCTTTTCTGAAAAGCTATTTCGGAGTAATCTGAAATGGGTTCTGTCTTGTGTTAATGTACATTTTAAATTTCTCTCAGTGGAAAGGGAGCTGCTCCTCTTAAATGTTATAATAATTGGTAAAACCAACCTATGTAGTCATAAATTTGGTATATAATAACAGAAAATGCGTTTGCAAAACGAATTGTGTGACTATCCCTAGAGGCTGGCAGTGTTTTAACTCAGTGGGAATGAGTGCTCAGTTTTTAAGGCTGTTCTTAGAGTTTAAGCTATTCTGTAGTAAGTGATCAAATCTAGGCCTGGATAATTGCCATAAAAGTCAGTGGCCCATGCTTCCCAGTAGCACTAACAGCAGACTTTGGTCACAGCTTCCTGACATTTGTTTCTCTTTAAATCTCCCCTCACCTTTAGACAAGGCCATGGGGAGCAAATAGCTCATGCCGTTGGGCAGTGGTGGTGAGGAGCAAGTAAGCTCTGCTGCCTTTAGCATGTCTGGTGATTATTTAGGAAACCCCTCTGCACTTGGTGAGCCCAGCACGTTTTTTGTGTGTCCAAGATAAATGTGCTGGATGGGTTAAGAAGCAACCACCATCCTTTGGCTGTTCCTTTCTAAATGGCTACTGCAACCCAACAGACCCTACTCACCTGGACCCCACTCGCGACAGAAGACACCTTAAAGACCATGAAGCGCATCCACGCTGGAGCACCCTCAGACCCATGTCTGCCCAACATCTTCCACAGGGCCGCCACAGCCATCCCACCTGAGCTACGATGAACGATCAACTACTCTCTCGAGTCCGCCACATTCCCTGATGACTGGAAGCACGCTGATGTCAACCCCCTCAAAAAACCCTACGCAGACCCAACGGACCTCAAGCATTTCAGGCCCATCTCACGGCTTCCTTTCGCAGCCAAGGTCATCGAAAAGGACGTCAACACCCAGCTAGCAGACCTCATCACAGCCAACAACGTCCTAGACATCTCCCAAACCGGATTCCGCAGCAACCACAGCACCGAGACCGCCCTCCTCGCTGCCACTGATGACATCCGTGCCCTCCTCGACCAGGGCCAAAAGCAGCTCTCTTCCTCCTGGACCAATCAGCAGCCTTCAACACCGTCTCCCACCACACACTACCCACCAGACTCCACCGCGCCAACATCCAAGGAAAGGCCCTAGACTGATCTGCTCATTCCTTACAGACAGAACACAGAGAGTCAGACTCCCACCATGCCTCTCATAACCGAGAGAAACCAGATGCAGAGTACCCCAAGGATCCTCCCTCAGCCCCACCCTCTTCAACATCTACATGGCCCCCCTCGCAACCATCTTCAGAAACCACGGGCTCAACATAGTCTCCTATGCCGATGACACCCAGCTCATCCTCTTCCTCGCCAAGGAACCCAACTTCACCAAGCTCAGCTTCCAAAAAGGGATGAAAGCAGTTGCAACCTGTATGAAGAACAGCTCTCTGAAACTCAACTCAGAGAAAACAGAAGTTCTCATCCTCGGCTCCACCCACTCAGCTTGGGACGACAGCTGGTGGCCCCCCGCCCTTGGGAACCCACCAACCCTGACAGACCATGCTCCTAACCTCAGCATCATACGGGACTCATCGCTCACTAGGAACTGCCAGATCAACAGTCTTCTCAGCCTGCTTCAAAACCCTCTGCATATTCCATAAAACATTCAAATGGATCCCCCCCACGAATCCAGAAAAACAGTCACACATGCCCTCATCACCAGCAGACTAGACTACGGCAATATCCTCTACACCTGAATCAACAAAAAACTCCTCCTCAAACTCCAGACCGTCCAGAACGCCGCAGCCAAACTAATTCTCAACATCTCCAGGCACAACCACATCACCCAACACCTCCACCATCTGCACTGGCTGCTTACGCTCGCGTACAAGCCCTCCACAACATCGGACCACAATACCTCAACAACCGTCTCTTCTTCCACGCCCCCAAGAGAAACCTCCGTTCAGCCAACCTCTCCCTGGCTTCTACAGGAACAGAGCGGGTGGAAAGTCCTTCTCCTATCTTGCAGCCAAGACCTGGAACAACCTCCTCCTCTTGCGAATCCCTGCGCTGCTCCAGTTCAGGAGGGACCACAAGACCTGGCTCTTCAGCTGACACATAACAGAACTGCACCCCGAGCACCTTGAGTAGTGCGCCTTACAAACCCTTGATTGAAACCTCTGATTGATATATATAGTGTGTGTGTGTGTATGTGTGTGTGTGTGTGTGTGTGTGTGTGTGTGTGTGTATGTATATATATATATATATATATATATATATATATATTTGTATGTGGCATTGGCGGTTTATCCATGAGGGCGTCGGGGATCTGCCGCCTTTACTTTCACCCCCTGGGCCGACTACTACAAAGGTAAAACCAAATTAATTTCATAATCAGTAAAAAAAAAAAAAAAAAAATACACACACCTCTTCTTGCTTGGGGCCAGTCCGGGGCGGCTTGCTATGACTAGAAGTGATCATGAGTGTCATGTCACGTGACCCTGGCAGCCAAGCCTATGCATTTCGTTTTGGCCCGGAGTTAAAAAAAATTCTAGCTAACCCGTCAAGAATTTTCAATTCTATTAAGGACACAGAGGCGAGGATTATGCTTCTCTTATCTTTACTGACAAAAACAGCAGCCAATAAACTTTAAAATAGCATAACCCTGGAAGGACAACCCCCTCCAATATGCACCAATCCCAGTGTTTGGGAATTGTAGATACTCCACAGACAGAGAATGCTTTAATGTAGTTTTTTTTTAAACTCTGCTGTTGCGCAGTCATCTGACCGTTTTGGCTTGACCTCTTCTTTTTCCCGGTTTCATTTCTGTGAACTTAATGGCAAAAAAAAAATGGCAGGTTGCATATTCACAGGCCCAGTTCAGCAAGAGAAGCAAAGCAATGCTTTTTTAAAATGTAATTGCATTTATATAGCTTTTAATACCCCTATCTGAAAGAAACACTTCTGATGGATACATGTGCCAGTTGATTCCTCATCTGTGAATATCCCCTGCGCCAGCATTCCACTGAACTTTTTTCCCCAGCTCTCTACGCCGACGTGGACGACGTCATAATGCATCGGCTCCGCTCGCGGCTCCGTATGACGTCACCGGAGCCATAAGAGAGCCACGTCAGCGTGATGACGTCAGTTCCCTTTTTTCCGCGCCGTCGACGCACAACGGTTTTTCCAGCACTCTTCTGCTACTTTGTGGTGTTACTGTTGGAAAAAATTTGTCATGTTTTCGACAAGGAAGTCGGGTTTTAAACCCTGTAGGGAATGTGGGGGCCACATGTCTATGACAGATCCCCATGATGATTGTTTGTGGTGCCTTTCATCCGACCACGACGTGGAAGATTGTTCCAGCTGCAGGAGGATGAATCCCAAGGCGTTGAAAGAAAGGGAGGCGAATGTCTTCATGGCCAAGGCCAAAAAGGAGAAGAGAGGTAGGAAGAAGGAGAGATCGAGGCCGGAGTCGTCGACTTCGCATTCTTCGAAGTCGAAGAAACACCATAAGAAAAGGAAGCATTCCTCTCGGCGCCGGTCTTCAAAGAGCAAGGTGTCAAGATCGACTTCGCCTCGACGCCGAAGTAAGGATATATCTCCTTCTCCTAAGTCTCCTGGGGGATCTCCTTCTCCGAAGCGGGCTCCAGCGTAGTCCCCGGCGCAGTCACTGGCGCCGTCACCGGTTCCAGTGGAGTCTTTAGCTTCTGAGGCTGAGCAAGAGTAAGGAGAAGAGCCTTCTCTAGAGCCTGATGAGCCTGCGGCGCCTGTGGAGGACACTGCGGCGCCGGTACCAGGTACTCCGCAGACGGATCCGGGCCCAGGCCATTATCCACAGTTCCCGGCTCCGGGTATGGATTCGTCTCATTTTTTGAATACGATGTATGGAATCTTCCAACGGGCTGCCTTCCCATCCGGTGCACCTACTGGTCCCGTGGGTCCTATGGCTTATACTCTGGGAGTGCCGCAGCATTACGCTCAGGCCCCGTTTATGCCCTTCCTGCCGATGACGCCTTCATGGCAGTTTCCGGTGCCGTCTGGGGATCCATCTCGGCTTCGAATGGATCGACCTTCTTCGGAGCCTTCCTCGTTGCCGTCTACCTCGGCGCCGCGTCCGGCGCCGCCGACCCAGACTCCGGCGCCGCCAGCCTCGACACCTCTGGCTCCACCGACTCCGTGTACGGCGCCGGCGCCGCCGGTTCCACGGATCCGCTCAAGAAGAGAGGCCCAAAGGGTCTTGGATGGAGAACGATATAGAGTGGAGGTGGAGGAAGGTGAGGTTGACACGTCCTCTGATGAGTTTGAAGGGGATTCAGGAGGCTAGTGGCCTGGACACGACTCCGGAGTGGGAGCATTCTTCTACTAGGTCCTCTCCGCCGCAGGAACTGGCTCCCTATCATATGGTGATAAAAAAGGCCGCAGAGCTGTTGGATTTGCAGTTGCCCTCTGCGGAGTATAAGCCTAACCTTTTGACGGAGGTGTTACACTCGCCTACCTCGACAAGTGAGCCTTTGCTGCCTTTCAATGAGTCTATTTTGGAGCCAATTGTGGAAGTCTGGCGTAAGCCGCTATTATCACCAGCGGTCTCCAGGCAGGTGGCGAGAAGATATAGGGTGGCTCCTGGGGATCCAGATTTTCTATCTTCGCACCCTTCGCCAGAAAGTCTAGTGGTGCAGGCGTCATGCTCGAAGCATGCTTCAGGGGCATTCCCTCAGACTCCTGCGGACAGGGAGTCCAAAAAGGTTGATCAAGCCGCTAAGAAAACCTTTTCATCTGGGAGCATGGCGCTTAAGTCCACCAATGCCACGTGCTTGCTAGGGCGCTATGTTCATGCTTTGATGGACTCAATGAAATCTTTAGCCCCTAAGCTGCCAGACGGTGATAAGGCGTCCTTTATGGAGGTGGTCGCAGATACTCAGGCCGCTGCGAGACAGGTGATTCAGTCGGGCCTTGATACGGCTGATTCGGTGGCGAGAATAATGGGGTCGTCTATAGCCACTAGGAGGCAGGCGTGGCTTTGTTCGTCTGGCTTCTCTACGGACGTTCAGGCCACCTTGGTGGATTTGCCCTTTGACGGCCAAAAACTTTTTGGTGAGAAGGCTAACTCTGCCCTACAGAGATTTAAGGAGAGTAGGGTAACAGCTAAATCTTTAGGTCTGCAGGCTCCTGCTAAAGGATTTGGACTTAAGAAGTTCAGGGGTTTCGGGAGGTCTTCGTTTCGCTGCTACCGGCAGCCTTAGCAGCAGCAGCAGCAGCAACCACAGAATCCCCTCTATAGGTCCTATAGAGGGAGACAAAGAGGTCGGAGAGGTTCTGGCCGCAACCAGTCTTCATCTTCTGCCTCCTCTGCTCCCAATGAAGCTTCAGGGAAGCAGTCCTAGATCCCCCATCCTGGAACATGTAAGACCTGTGGGGGGTCGGGTGTCCCACTTTCTGCGGGGTTGGAAATCTGTTACAACAGACCTTTGGGTTTTAAACCTCGTGGAGACTGGGTACGCCCTTCCCTTTCGGGAGTTTCCTCCCTCTTACCCTCCTTGCCAAGGTTACTGCTGGGAAGACCATCTGCTTCTTCTGCAGAAGGAGGTACTAGCTTTGCTTCAAAAAGGTGCGATAGAGGTGGTTCCAGAGCAGGAAAGGGGTCAGGGATGCTACTCCCGGTATTTTCTGATTCCCAAGAAGGACGGCAGATTGTGTCCGATACTGGACCTCAGAGTCTTGAACTTTTACCTGAAACGGGAGAAGTTCAAGATGCTGACCCTTGCACAGGTTCTTCATGCGTTGCAGCAAGGAGACTGGATGGTGTCGCTCGACTTGCAGGACGTGTACTGCAATGTCCCAATCCTGAAGTCGCACAGGAAGTATCTCCGTTTTACGGTTGGGTCGCAACATTACCAGTTTGTGGTCCTCCCGTTTGGTCTTACTACCGCACCTCGAGTCTTCACGAAGCGGCCCATCTCAAGAGGTCGGGGATTCTGGTTTTCCCCTACCTGGACGACTGGCTTCTGAAGGCAGAGTCTCCAGAGATGGTGCAGCATCATCTGCAGGTAACATCTCAGCTGTTGTTCGAATTGGGTTTTTCGATAAACGTGCCCAAATCTCACCTGGTGCCCTCTCAACGCAACCTGTTCATAGTGGCGGTACTGGACACTCCTGTGTGTCGAGCATTTCCTCCACCTCAAAGAATTCTCCACATTCAGGAGATGGTCCCTTTATTCCACTATGGAGCGGTTGTTCCACTTCTGAAGGTCCTTCGCCTGCTCGGTCTGTTCGCCTCCTGCATTCTGTTGGTCAACCATGCACACTGGCACATGAGGGCGCTCCAGTGGTGCCTCCGCAGGCAGTGGTATCAGCACAACGGAGACCTCAGGGAGTCTGTGAGGATCTCCAGAGAAGCTGCAGCGGATCTGTCTTGGTGGAGCGTGGAGGGCAATCTGTCTCAAGGAAAGCCCTTCCATCTACCTCCATCGGTGGCCACAGTGATAACGGATGCCTCCACCTTAGGGAGGGGTGCTCATCTGGGGGATCTGGAGATCAAGGGTCTTTGGTCTCCAGAGGAGAGGTTGCTTCACATCAACCTTTTGGAATTGCGGGCGATTCGTTTGGCACTCAAGGCCTTCCTCCCTTCCCTTCGTGGTCAGTCTGTTCAAGTCCTGACGGACAACACTACCGCGATGTGGTATGTCAACAAGCCGGGAGGAGTGGGGTTGCATTGTCTCTGCAGAGAGGCTCTGCGTCTTTGGTCCTGGACTCAGGACCATCGGATTTGTCTGATGGCAAATCATCTGGCCGGGGTGCTGAACGTGCGTGCGGACAGTCTGTCGGCAGTTCTCCGCCGACCACGAGTGGAGGCTCCATCCGGAGGGGGTTCGTTACGTCTTTTGGATGTGGGGAACCCCTCGGGTGGACCTGTTCGCCACCCGCGAGAACACGCACTGCCCGTCATTCTGCAGTCTCCAGTTTCCGATGCAGGGAGCGTTGGGGGGACGCCTTTCAGTTGAGTTGGGGCTCACAACTCCTTTACGCGTTTCCTCCCATACCCTTGATTCCTCGGGTTCTGAGGAAGATTCGCCAAGACCGGGCCCAAGTTTTATTGATCGTCCCGGATTGGCCAAGAAGGGTGTGGTACACAGATCTTCTCCACCTCTCCTCGTGCCCTCCGCTCCGTCTCCCTCTGAGGGCAGACCTCCTCTCGCAGTCGGAGGGGCAGGTCCTACACCCCCACCTCCAGAGCTTACACCTTCATGCCTGGAGATTGAACGGGGCAACCTGAGTTCTTTCTCTCTCCCACCTGATGTGGTGGATGTTATTTTATCGGCCAGGCGACACTCCACCAAGTCCATTTACTCCTACAGGTGGTCCACGTTTGTAAAATGGTGTGGAGAGAGAGAGAGGGGTGTTCCTGTGGCAGATATTTGTAAAGCCGCGACTTGGGCCTCCGTCCATACTTTCGCAAAGCATTATTGCTTGGACTCTGAGATGAGGAGGGAGGGCCACTTTGCGCGCTCTCTCTTGCAAGACTTACTGGTATAGGAAGGTGGACACCCTCCTCCGGGAGTGGGGACTGCTGTGGGAATCTATTCACAAGGTGAGGAATCCACTGGCAGATGTATCCATCAGAAGAACAAGTTACTCTCAAGCAAGACATCTTTTAAGGTATACAAAGGTGGACAACGGGGAGGCGGGTGGGCCAGTGAGGAATCCACAGGCAGATACTGTATCCACCAGAAAAAGCGCTACCGAAGGTAAGTAACTTGTTCGTTAGTCCTAGATTCCTTACCTTATAATTACCCCCAGGTGTCAGACTGGATCCGGAAAGTTTTCGTCAGCAGTACCCCTGCTCGTCGGTAGGCGTCGTCGTGCGATGTACGAGGAGCTACACGACGACGCATACGGACGCGCAGTTATCACTAACGAATGTTTCTTACAGATATATCGTTAACACTCTTTTGGTTACAGAGTACTATGTTACTCAGTAGTTGCTGGTTATGGGATTACTCTTGTGCTCTGAGGAGTCTGAAGCATTTTCTCTTGTTTCTAGTGGTAGATTGAGTTATTAGGCTTGCTGCTCCTTTATGAAAAAAGTTAACTACTACATGTAGGTTTCCTTTTTGGGTTGCCCACTGCCCTAATGCTAACAGGGTAAACAAGCCCACATGCCCCTTATTAAAGTAAAACATTCATCATTTGTTGGAAAATGCATAATTTTAGCCAATTGTTTTTTTTTTTGTTTTTTTTTTTAAAGATTTGCACTGGGATATGGAGACCGGCCTCCCGAAAAGTGCTGCGTCGCTTTAAAGACACCGCCACCCCGCTGTGTGCAGCCCAGCCTCACCACTCTCAAACTTCTCCAGCTGCCACTTGGGGGGGGAAAGGAGGTGTGTGTGTGTGTGTGTATATATATATATGTGTGTATGTATGTATATTTATGTATATGTGCAGCTCCTCCGCCTCAGCAAAGGCGAGTGCTTCAAATGCGGCGGTGCCTTCGCAATATAAACTCTCGCTCCCAAATTCCTCTTAATTACTTACAAGGAATCCACAGCACTCATGGGGTTAGTATTAGCAGTCTGATTTATTTCGGTAGGTACAACAGACTCGTTTCGGAGCTAGTCCTTACTCTGTGTTGTTTACGCAATGGATTGCGAAGCGTCATTTTTTATACACATGATTACTTCGAAACAATAGAAACAGAGGAGGGATGACAGCCAGCATATTGCGAGCGCTATCTTTAAATGGTAAAATCACTACATTTCATCAATATTATACAATATATAGCACCATGGGTTTCGAAAACGAAAAATTGCAATCAATTCTTTCCCTCACATTAAATGCAGTGACCCATTTTGCTTAAATAAAATCTCACCGTGGATCGGCATTTGGCAACCTCTATGTAGAGGTTGCTAGCCTCTCCTCATATGTTCCAACATGTTCCAACATAGTTTGTGGCCGTGTATCGGCTCTCTTACTTAGAAGCAGGTCATGTCTAAAAAAGAGATGTACATCACATAGTCATTTCCCTAGGCAAGCAGAATTTGCATTACATTTACGAAAATATCAATTTCATTTCCATGCAGAAATAGTTACTGGAATACATACTTCTAGATCCCTAGATGTACTGTTAATTCTTCCCCTGAGTTTAACCCGTTTGAGGTTTTGTCTGGAGGTCGATTATGTATCTCGATTCCAGTCATCTAAGTCTTGACACTCTGTCCCCCCTCTCTGACATGTACTGGAACACAATCCATAACAAAAAACTGTAAAAGATCTGTCACTTTTGTGCTTAATAGCGAAATGCCATGCAACTGGATAATTAAAATCTTTTTTCGCTATAGCACGCATGTGTTCTAAGATTCTAATCTTGACATTATGAATCGTGCTGCCCACATACATGAGTCCACATGGGCATTTCAAACAGTAGACAACATGTGAAGTGTGGCAGGTCAAGAATTTATTAATGATCGTCCCTCTTTTTAAACCTTTCACATTTTAGGTTAATACCCTTTTGCTGAAAGCACAAGCCTTGCATTTACCACAAGGATAAAATCCTTTCATCTCTTTCAAGGTGCCCTTCTTGGATGAAATTGGGTCTAGGTGACTATGGATCAGGCTGTCCTTGAGCGAACGTGCTTTCCTAAATGTGATCATGGGGACCAATGGAATATCAGATCCAATAACTGGGTCTGTTTTCAACACATGCTAGTTTTTTTCATTATTGTTCTTAAACTAGGGGCATCTTCGGAGAAGGTAGTTATCATCCAGAATTGGCCCTCAGTTGACTTATTCACCTGTTTTTGTTTCAAAATCTCCTTTCTAGGCAGCTGTTCTACCCTTCTCAGAGTATTCTCT
The DNA here is from genome assembly GCF_964204655.1 of Triturus cristatus. NCBI lineage: Eukaryota > Metazoa > Chordata > Amphibia > Caudata > Salamandridae > Triturus > Triturus cristatus. The sequence goes on from NC_140593.1 coordinate 1,082,499,103, forward strand.
AAAAGATCATTGTCATAGCCTCTCGCTAAAAACCGACTCAAACTATCCTTTGCTGCCTGATCAAAATCGCATTGTCTTGAGCAGTTTCGTTTTAGTCTGAGGTATACTATTTTTTAACCTCCCCGGGTGGCTACTGGAGGCGTGCAGTGTGCTGTTGCCTGCCGTCTGCTTCCTATAAAGAGCTTTAGTTAATTCGCCTTTCTTAACTTCCACTCTGAGGTCAAGATAGTTTACTGCCACTAAACTGATCTCTCCTGAGAAGTGCAAGTTAGCCTTGTTCCGGTTTAGATGTTTGATGTATTCTTCAGCTTTGTATATGTGTGTATGTGTATATATATATATGTATGTGTATGTATATGTATGTATATATATATATATATATATATATGTGTGTGTGTGTGTGTGTGTGTGTGTGTGTATATATATATATATATATATATATATATATATATATATATATATATATATATATATATATATATATATATATATATATATATATATATATATATATATATTTACATCCTGACAGTCTTTCAACAAACAGGCACCAACTCCGTGAATAATTCTGGCACAGAAGGCGATTTATTCAAACAAGGTCAGACGCGTTTCGGCAGCAGGACCGCCTTGTTCACTGCATAAAAAGTTCTGTGAGTGAAAAACTTAAATACACAACCACCATTATCCCTTGGTTACCACGGCAACCAGAACATTTCATAGACATAGAAGCTTCTCAGCGACTATGGAACATGACAGTGCATAAATTGAAACACAGTGAGAAAAAAATATATATACAAACAGCAAAATAATACATAAGACATTTGTGTTCCCCTAATAATACAGTACGAGTTGAAATAATCACTCGTGTAATTTAAAAGAGATATATCTATTTTACCTACGTCCTTACATCTCAAGTAGACGTAACATTGTGTGTGATGTAGAGAAAATACCGGTCATGGACATAGAAGTGACACAGGTAGTTCATGTGTAGCCTCCCTTCTCTATTTATATAAATATTATATTATCCATCATTTAAGCTACGCACATACTCGGGAAACTGTAAATAACAATTGCTACATCAGGGATTTACAAAAGGGTCTGCTACTGTAATAACGCGCAAATGTCGTTCCTGATGCAGGTGTGGCAAAACTCCCCCTTTACCCCGGGATGTAACTCTTAATTAATATCTTAAGGTTCCACCTGTCTGCTCCTAGAATGGGAGTGAGAGGCCATAGGGGGAAGGCGGGTTCTACCCTGAGATGTGCGGATACTGGATGAGAAGGTGAAATAGAGGGGGAAGGCACTCTCATACCGCAGGGACTGACCTGTTTTTGTTTCAAAATCTCCTTTCTAGGCAGCTGTTCTACCCTTCTCCGAGTATTCTCTAAAAGATCATTGTCATAGCCTCTCGCTAAAAACAGACTCCAACTATCCTTTGCTGCCTGATCAAAATCACATTGTCTTGAGCAGTTTCGTTTTAGTCTGAGGTATACTATTTTTTAACCTCCCCGGGTGGCTACTGGTAGCGTGCAGCGTGCTGTTACCCGCCGTCAGCTTCCTATAAAGAGCTGTAGTTATTTCGCCTTTCTTAACTTCCTCTCTGAGGTCAAGATAGTTCACTGCCACTAAACTGATCTCTCCCGAGAAGTGTAAGTTAGCCTCGTTCCTGTTTAGATGTTTGATGTATACTTCAGCTTTGTATATGTGTGTGTGTGTGTGTGTGTGTATGTGTGTATGTGTGTATGTGTATATGTATATGTATATATATATATATTTTACCTACTGGCGGTCGCCAGTAGGTAGTTATAGTTAGGACCACGTTTCCATAGGAAATCCGCAACATTCTATTTTGAATAACTTTGGCGCCGGTCGACGAATCCTCGCGAATTTTTCAAAATAGGTGGGGCGCTACGCTCCGCTCCTACCCTGAAAGTCTCGGGGGGGATTCGTCAAGCGGGGGCTGAGATAAAAGGGGGGGGTCCCTGTTGGAAAACCACTCCCACACTAGAAGGGGTGGTGGTGGTCTTCCGGACACACTGTGGTAGCTTGGCTCGAGTGGTCAGGAATCAGGCTCCGTGCTAAGCATACAACATACCCAAACAATAACCATGCGTGCATCCGTTCCAAAAACGACTCTACACCGTAAAAATTATGAAAATAACTTTCTTTATCTGCTTTTTCTCTTAGTTGCTGATTGGAGAAAATAAATAAGTCAATCACAATATACAAATTTTAAATAGTGCAGATCAAATAAATACTGTCTGGAGATTCAATAAATAGGGGTGATCATAAATATAAAGGACATAAATAACAGTGCAGGTAATACAGGCAATTAAATATTCTGAGGCAATAAATACTGTCACCAATAAATATTGTACACCAACAAGTCCTGTGGACCAATAAATATAGTGAAGCAATAAATAGGTTAACCACAATAAATACAGGGCCCCCCAATAAATAATTAAGAGTATACAGCAACACTCATGTAATCAGATCACTTTTCAATTCCTAAGGGCTGATTTGGCCCAGGCACAGCTTGTAGGGTTGTGGAAGGCTTGAGGGGTTCTACTCCCTGGCTGGGACAAGGCTGAGGCCTAAACTGAGGTAGATCAAAGGGGGGAATACCAGTGCCCTGGCTTTCTCTCTCCACACAACCTCTCTAGGTTAGTCCCAATTCACCCCTGGCACAGTCAGGTTGGTTCCAGCACCTCCCTAGCCCCTTAGAGCAGTCTCTCAGGTCTCCACAGGGCCTTAGGCGCCCTCTACTCCACTTACTGCCCTTTTTCTGATGCTCCGACGCCGCTGGTGTCGTGTCGATGCCGTGAGGCGGTTCCGGTTCGGTCTCGGCGGCCTCGGCACAATGTCAGTTCTAGACGACGCCGGTAGGCGGGTCCGGTCCGATGTCGGCGGCCTCGGTTCGATCTCGACCTCCGATTCGACGGCGTCGGGCAGTCTCTACTCGACGTCGACTTCGGGCGGCTCCGGTCCGATGGCGCTCTCGGCTTCGATGACGTCGGCCGGCCTGGCCTCGATGTCGACTTCCGGCGACTCCGGGGTGCGATCCTCACTCCCGACCTCCGGTACACTTCACCTCGGTCTCCGACGACTCCGGAGGGTGGACTTCACTCCTCCGATGACGCCGCTCACTCGACCTCGGTTAACTTCCTCCTCGACCTTTGGTATTCCTCACGACCTCCGTCGGCGCCCTCTCACGACCTCAGGCGGCTCCGGGTACGACGTCTGCTTCTTCAGTCAGCGCCGCTTCTCCACCTCGGGCTCCAGGTCTTAGGCTACTCGACGCCGGACTCCAGGGAAACCAGTTTCCAGGTCAGGATCTTGCTGCTTTCTGCTTCTAAGGCCTGTTCCTGCTGTCCAGGTCCTTAGGATGAGTTTTTCTGGCTTCTTCCCACACAGGGCTACAGGCTGGGATCCATCAGTAGGGACTAGTATCAAGGGTGGGTTTATGGACCCCACTCCAGGCACAAGTTTCCACCCCTGCTGCTTCACTCCTTCCTCCTTCACTGTTGTGCTGCTCTCTCTTCACCAGTCAGGTGCCAACTGCCAGCTCCAACTGCCAACTCTCTCTCTTAACTCCCCAACATTCTAAACCGCCTCCAACGGTCACAGGGTTCTGGAATGTTCTGGAATGTTCTGGAAGGTGCTAGTAGGTTCCAGTGGATGCTGGTGATGTCACAGGTGGCCACCATTTTGTGCTTCAGGCCCTCAGACAGAAGTTTCAGGGGTAGGTAAAATGGCTCCCTGAATCTGCAGCAACACGAAAAAGTCTGGTGGTTCCCAAAAAGGAAAAATTCAAACAGGGTTTGAGGCAAAAGTGGGACAAAATAAATAATGATGAGGAGGGACCACCCAAAGGGCTGACAGGTCTAACAGTCCCAAAACGCGTTTTTCCCATGCATTTTTCCATAGGACCTTTAGACAGGGCTACAGCCCGAACGGCTGAACAGAATTACTAGAAATTTGGCAGAGAGGTAGTGCTCAGGTCAAGGAAGTGCCTTTTGTGTAAATCTGTTCAGTAGATTCTGAGAAAATAGCCTTTAAATCAATATATATATCTGAGCCAGCTTACGGTACGCTTACCGTACGCGTACGGTGGCGTGCGCGAGCGCGATTCTGATTGGCTCTTAGATCTTAGTAAACATTCGAATCGGCCGAAACCAGGAAGCGGCGGCCGCCATTTTCTCTCTCGCACTGAGAGTCATGTTTAAAATATAAAGCACAAAAACATGTAAAGGGGCTGTTTAGACAGCTCCCACACACATAGCCATGTTGAGGGAGTCCCCAAAGGTCCCCCAAGGCCAAAAAAGGAATTTTTATTTTTTCGCTAATTTAGCCGATTACGCTTACCGTACGCGTACGTTAAAAAAATTATAAAAAAAAAAAAAATTATCCACACTCTCTCCAACCCGTGTGGAAATGGTGCCCGAAGGGCACCATTTGTGCATGGCTTATAACCTTTACGAAAAATTAAAATATTACCTTTCGAAACGAAGTGCATCATATGTCCTCCATGTGCGCACGGTGCGCAAAGCGCATCGTGCATACATGGCCCATCTAGCGTAACGTGGGCACGCGGTGCGCATAGCGCACCGCGTGCCCACCGTGCGTGCTCGGCACTAACTGCGTAAAGTGGGCGCGCACGGAACGAACTGCGTTAAGTGGGCGCGCACACCACGAATGGCGTAAAGTAACTTAGCATTTAAAAAACCTTGCAAATTCACTGAAAAAACCATAGGTTTCACACATGTTATAGTTAGCGGAAATTTTACTGATAAAAAAAACAATGAAATTCCCCCGTTATAGTTAGTGCAGGCAACTATAACTCACGCGACCGCAATCTTCTGCTGATGACATATGTGTCTTTATGAAAAAAAATATTTGTAATATATGTATAGCTAAAAATGTATGGAAGAAGACATGGGCAAATAAGTGTCTAAATACAGTATTAGCATCAGCAGAGGATTGCGGTCGCGTGAGTTATAGTTGCCTGCACTAACTATAACGGGGGAATTTCATTGGTTTTTTATCAGTAAATTTCCGCTAACTATAACCTGTGTGAAACCTATGGTTTTTTCAGTGAATATATATATATATATAGGTGTGTGTGTGTGTGTGTCTCTTCCACGACTTGATTTACCTCACGCTGGGCACTGCAGATGGCATTGGCCCAACGGTGGGGTCATGGGAATCCAATATACTGACTATCGGACTGGGCCACACAAGACACTGGACTTGTAGTTTATAGAATTTTGCCAGTTCCCTATGTGAGTAAAATACAAACTTTGAAAGCAGAATTTTCATTTATAAGGCGAGGGCTGTTGTCCCTCAAGGAGAAATGTTTGATTTATGACAGCAGTTCTTAATTTAACTTTAAAGGTGGCATAACTGAGCCTTGCCTACGTTCGCCGCATGGGTTCGAGACGTTACATATGGTCAGACACAGCTCACGAACTACTGGGAGACGATGCCCACCGCATCTAGGCCCAACGACATCTGGGAACCCTTCCTGCAGTGGACTAGAGAGCGGGCGGGTTCGGATGCCGGGGTGGACTCCCCTGGGACGGGTGTTTCGGATGACATGGGGTGAACCTTTGAGCCCTGTGTGCATTTTGTTGGGATAGATGGATACATGCTTGGTGGATGCGCCTGAGGGCTGTGGAATGTGTTGCTCTTGTCGGATCCCGTGCCTGCTGCATGCCTGTCGGGTTTGACGTGTTGCCCCCCTTCCCGTCCAAGCGCCCCGCTGTTCTGTCCGGCCGCGTCCCTTCCCCCCCCTCCCCCGCCCCCGCCCCATGGCTGCTGCCTTGCGTTCCTCCTGCAGCCACCAATGCTGTTTGTAGTCGTCCCTCTATGACGGACGGGCCCTTGTACGCGAGCCCCTGCGTATGCGAGATGTGAGGTCTGTTGGTTTTTTGAAATAGCTCTGCACCGAAGTTTGTTGTTTCCCTCCGATTGTTGCGGGGGGGTTGGGAGAAAAGGTGGTAGTGGACGATTTGCCTATGCATTACCTTTTCCATGAGCTGCGGTCCTAGTACTCGCTGGAGTGACTGGACGAGACCGCGAGCCTAGGATTCGCTTCCAGTTCACGGCACCCAAAAATGCAAGACCATCCACTCTGCACTGGTTATACCTTTGTACTCCTCACCAGGGCTGAGGGTGTGTATCTCCCTGAATGGTAGGATACTGACACTGTTTACGACTCCTAATATGGTACACCTTCATTGAAACCATTTGTTGATATCTCGGCCTGCCTCCGGGTTGTTGGCGTGACGCAGTGTAACCATTCCTTTGCACAATAAAGGTCTTAAAAAAAAAAAAAAAAAAGTGGCATAACTGTGAGCAATATTGTTTTAAAGAAGTGTTGGCAGCCATCTTGTGACTCTGTATAAACCGAGTCACAAGAAAAGAGAATTAAGCATGAAAAACAAAGAAAAGGGGGCAGGGTAAAAACACACTATCCCCCTAGGCCTGCTCAGGGGGTCCCACAAGGACCCCAGGCCCAAAAAAAGCATATATATATTTTTTTTTTAAATCGTCCGAATTCGCGCTGGATGCGCGAATCCGGACAAAATATAAAATAAAAACGAAGCGTGGGCTCCCGCGCTTTATTTTTAAGCCCCCCGGTTGGGCCAGGTTCCGGGGGCATGCCCTGTGGGCCGTTTTAAGTTGGGGGGGGATTAAGTCCCATTGAATCCTGAGTGTCCTCGAGAGCCAACTAGCCCACCAGGTACCTCCAGTAAGCGCCACAGGGCAGCTTTGCAGAGAGGTGGTCCGAGGCCATGCCCCTTTTTACACCTCTCTGCAATGCAGCTCTGTGGCGCTTATTGGAGATACCTGGTGGGCTAGTTGGACCCTCCGGATTTAAAGGGACTTAATCCCCCAACTTAAAATGAGTCACGGGGTGCCTTTGCACTGTGGTGAAGGGAAGGGGCGGGGCCTGATGTGACATGTGTGCAAACATGCCCTGTGGCGCGTTTTAAGTTGGAGAATTCATTCCCCTTCAATCCTGAGGTTCCCTGGGGGCCAACTAGCCCACCAGGTACCTCCAGTAAGCACCACAGGGCTGCGTTGCAGAGAGGTGGTCCGAGACCACGCCCCTTTTTACACCTCTCTGCAACGCAGCTCTGTGGCGCTTACTGGAGGTACCTGGTATGCTAGTTGGACCCCTCAGGATTAAAGGGGACTTAATCCCCCAACTTACAAAAGCACCACGGGTGCGTTTGCACAGTGGTGAAGGGAGGGGGCGGGGGCTGATGTGACAAGTGTGCAAATGCGCCCTGTGGCGTGTTTTAAGTTGGGCTATTAAGTCTCCTTGAATCCGGAGGGTCCCTGGGGGCCAACTAGCCCACCAGGTACCTCCAGTAAGCGCCACAGAGCTGCGTTGCAGACAGGTGTTCAAAGGGGCGTGGCCTCGGACCACCTCTCTGCAACGCAGCTCTGTGGCGCTTACTGGAGGTACCTGGTGGGCTAGTTGGCCCCCAGGGACCCTCAGGATTCAAGGGGAATTAATCCCCCAACCTAAAACCTGTCAGGGGGCGCGTTTGCACAGTGGTGAAGGGAGGGAGCGAGACTGATGTCACTTGTGTACTTATCCAATCACTCCGCCAAAACCCAAGCACTTATAAATTCACCATGCACTCTCCTTGCAGTATTCTAATCTTCCAGTCAGTACCCATGTACTCATGGAATGGCCCAGGCACTAACACATGCACTGCTACAATCCCCTAAGCACTTCCCATGCAGACATCTAACCCCCTACACACTACTGTGTCACTCTTCCAATCACCCAGGTAGTACCCATGCCCTCCAGAAATCCCTCTGTCACTACCCATGCACTCCTCCAATCACCCAGCCAGCACTATGTACGTATCCAATCACTGTGCCAAAACTCAACCACTTATAAATTCACCACGCACTCTCCTCGCAGTACTCTAATCATCCAGTCACTTTCCATGTAGTCATGCAATGATCCAGGCACTAACACATGCCCTCCTACAATCCCTGTGTACTACCCATGCAGTCCTCTAACCACCTACACACTTCTCACTCGCTCCTTCTATTCCCCAGGTAGTACCCATGCAGTCCCGGAATCACACTTTCACTCCTTGTGCACTCCTCCAGCCACTACCATGTACTAATCCAAATACTCCTCCAATACCCAAGTACTTATAAATTCGCCACGCACTCTCCTTGCAGTACTCTAATTATCCACTCAGTACCCATGTACTCATGCCATAACCCAGTCACTAACACATGCACTGCTGCAATACCTTGACGACTATCTATGCAGTCCTCCAATCACCCAGCCAATCCTATGTGCTTATCCAATCACTGCGCCAAAACTCAAGCACTTATAAAATCACCATGCACTCTCCTTGCAGCACTCTAATCATCCAGTCACTACTCATGTACTCATGCAATGACCCAGGCATTAACTCGTGGCAAATACAGAGGAGGTCATGCTAATCACAGGGGTACCCCAACGCATAGTGTTCCCTAGTGTATGTAGGTGTTTTCACTGTATTCTAAGTGTCTTTTAGCATAGAACTGGCTCTAGGCCTGGTTAGTCAGAGTCTGTTACCACCAGTACCCATCAGCAAAAAGTTGGGGGCCAAGGAGGACTTTCTGCTCCTCTGTTGGTTCTTTCTGCATTTGTCTTGCTCCTTTCTGTGCTTTTCTTCCTCTTTCTTCACATGTCCTACCTTTGTAGGCATAGTTAGAAATTAGTTTTTAAAAAACCTTAGAAATTCACTGAAAAAAACCATAGGTTTTAGGGACGTTGTAGTTAGTTGGAGAATTCACTCGTACAAAACTTAGAAATTCGGCCGTTATAGTAAGTAGACAGAACTATAACTCACACCCCCGCAATGCACTGCTGATGACGTCACAGATTACATCACTCATGACTTGCTCAGAGACATCACTGATGACATCATCCACGTGATCATCTGATGCACCTCCTCGTACCCTAATGAAACATTTCATACACCCACTCTAAAATACAGACCACCAATATTGAAACCATAGACAGACCAATAGCAGTTAGTACATACCTGCTCAGTGATTCATACGTCTACACACACATCCACCCACTAACCCATACACAGTCATTCATCTATACAGCCACTGATCTATCCACTCATATACCCATATAGACACTCACACACTGCCACTCACCCAAAGAGTTACTCATACACCTGGTCAGTCATGCAAAGAAACTATCACACATCCATTTCCTTGCTTCTATAGTCATACACACACCACCACACTTATTTATACAGATACTTACATTTACTTACTGTCTTAAACAATCACTCATAGAAACACACATTCATCCATACAGATATTCTTGCAATCACTCACTTTCACATAGTCATTTATATAGTCTAACACGCACATATACTGCTTTAAAACATATGTAGTTACTCACACATGCACCACTGAGACATCCATTCACTCACCCACACCCATACACACACTCACCCACCCATACAGCTGTTTCCATATGTACTCTTGAACCCATACAGCCAGTGGAATAACCACTCACATATCTATGCACTGTCACACCCCCCATCCACAAAGACACTGAGGCACCCATACAGATACTCGCACAACCAATAAATAACCCATATAGACACTTCTATAGCTACTCACCAAGCCATGCAGCTGCTTACACCACAACTGACCGACTAATAAAAACATTCACACAGTTTAGTCACTAACCCATGCATTCAGTAAGACACATTTAATAACTTATACAGTCAGTCACACACCTACTAAATCATCCATTCAGACACTCAAACACCCACTCATACTTCAATACACCTTGGCATATATATATATATATATATATATATATATATATATATATATATAATATATATATATATAAACATATTTTTATACTTTACAGGAACACTCATTCACTGGATTATATCATCAGTGATGTCACTGTGCATGTCATGAGTGATGTAATATGTGACGTCATCAGCAGTGCATTGCGGGGGCGCGAGTTATAGTTAGGTCTACTAACTATAACGGCTGAATTTCTATGGTTTTGTACGACTGAAATCTCCAACTCTAACGTCCCTGAAACCTATTTTTTTCAGTAAAAATATATATATATATATATATATGTGTGTGTGTGTGTGTGTGTATATATCCTGCCTTTGCACACACTCCGTGTTGCATTCTGGGAATTGCAGTCTCCCTTTAGACTGCATTGGACTCAGCGCAGCAGGTGTAGCTGATCTCCCCCGTCATTGGGAGCGCCAAAGAACATTAAGAGGAGGGGGAAGTTGGTCACGAGGTATCAGCAGCACTGAAGAAGGCAATCATGCCGAAATGCATTTGCACGCTGTACCGGTGAATAAAGAGGTTCCCTAAGGAAATCCCCGCTGTGTCCTTGAGCTTTTTCTTCCTGGAGGGGCTTCTTGGTGATAATTTTCGTGGCTGCCAACGACGCGATACAAGGACCCGCCCTTTCAAGTGTCCTGGGCCTGTTGGCATTTGACTGTGTGACAATCAAGGCGATTGATTTACCCAGGGCCGCCACGACAACGAACCACGTCCGTGGCTGCTGTTTCGGCAGTCCGTGATTACACGGGGAGGCAAGTGTGATTTCTACATGCTTCACGGCCCGGCTGATTCCACGTTGCGGTTGGGGCGCTGGGGACCGGAGGGAACTTTCAACACTACAATTGCTTGACCATCAGCTGCTACACGCCCCCCCCAATTTTACCTGGCACACAACAGCGTTCACTGGAACAACATTGAATCCTGCCTTTGCACACACTCCGTGTTGCATTCTGGGAATTGCAGTCTCCCATTAGACTGCATTGGACTCAGCGCAGCAGGTGTAGCTGATCTCCCCCGTCATTGGGAGCGCCAAAGAACATTAAGAGGAGGGGGAAGTTGGTCACGAGGTATCAGCAGCACTGAAGAAGGCAATCATGCCGAAATGCATTTGCACGCTGTACCGGTGAATAAAGAGGTTCCCTAAGGAAATCCCCGCTGTGTCCTTGAGCTTTTTCTTCCTGGAGGGGCTTCTTGGTGATATATATATATATATATAGATATATATATATATATATATATATATATATATGTGTGTTCGAGGCATGTGTGCTGTAGATACACATGCTTTCATACTCCTGCCATCTAGTGTTGGGTCCAGATGTTTGCAAGTTGTTTTTCTTCGAAGAAGTCTTTCCCAGTCACGAGGTAAGGTGACTCCTCCTTCAGCTAAAGATGCGCATGGGCATCGACTCCATTGTTAGATTGTTTTCTTTCCTCCATCGAGTTCGGATGTGGTTTGCGGCGTTCCGGTTTGAAACCGTCCTCCTATATCCCCTCTGTGTGCAACCCACTGTACTCTCGTCTGTATTGTTCTCGTACGCTTTTCACTATTCTCCGCATGTCGGATTAAATATATATTTTTGTATAAAGTATTTTTGATATGAATATACCTCTACCTGAATTTCAGAAGTATTTATTATATAGTAATTGATTTATATTGTATGGGTTTCATAATCAATTTAGTTATTTATATCCTCTCATATATAGTTTTTAGAACATATGATGTATGAAATGTATCTATGATGGTCTGAATGCTCTGGGCTGGCCATGACTACTCTAAAGAAACCGTTAGCATGATTCCCTCCATGTCAGATGATGCTTGTGTTAACAAGGGCACTGGCCCAAGAGTTTTACTCCTAGAGCTTTCCTTAGGTCCAAGAAGGAGATACAGGAGGAATTGAAATGTGAAGTTGGCTTTCTTTTTATATAAAATAATATATATTTTTTTTAAATAAATGAAAAAGGGTATAAAGATATATATGTGTATATATATATATATATATATAGCGTGCTGTGTGGGTGCTGATTGTCATTAAAACCTGTCAAGCACGAGTCTGTGTCCGTGTGCTTCTTCCTCGCCGTGTGGAGGTGCGAGATAGCCTGTTGGAATTTATATATATATATATATATATATATATATATATATATATATATATATATTAAAAAAAAAAGTGGAGAGTAAAATGAATATGTATTAGCCAGTCTAAAACACAGTATTAATAAGGATTAGGGCATGGAAAGTAACATAGGTTTTCTTTTGTATGTCTATGATTGACTATAAGATTGATTCCAAACGTAATGTGACTTTGACAAAGGCTGGGATCAGCCAAAAAGCGTCAGGACGGACACCGTGATGTGAGGAAATAAAGAAATTGCTTGACTTGCCTGGAGTGTCCACCTTTGCTCTTTTGTGTGAGAGATTCCTATATATATATATATATATATATATATATATATATATATATATATATATATATATATATATTCACTTAAAAAACCATAGGTTTCACACATGTTCTAGTTAGCTGGACATTTCACTCGTAAAAAACCAATGAAATTCCCCCGTTATAGTTAGTGCAGGCAACTATAACTAACGCGACCACAATCCTCTGCTGATGACGTCAGATATTACATCACTGTATTTAGACACTTATTTACCCATGTCTTCTTCCATTAATCTTCAGCTATACATATATTACAAATATTTATTTTTCATAAAGACACATATGTCATCACGGTTCGCCGTGCGTGCACCTCTCAATTTAAAAAAAAAAAATTATTGTTTTTTTTGCCCTTGGGGGTCCTTCTGTGACCCCCTGACCAAGGCTAGGGGGTCAGGAACTGTCCATTCTGCCCCCTTTTCACGTTCTCCACCTTTCTTTTTTCACCCCCTCAGACTGCGAGAGACAAAATGGCGGCCGACACTTCCTGGTTTCGACCGATTCGAATGTTTACCGACATCTATCAACCAATCAGAATTGCGCTCGCGCACGGCAGGGTGCGCGCACGGTGCGCGCGTATAGATATTGATATGCTTTTAAATGCTATTTTCTCAGGAAATACTGAACAGATTTACACCAGACCTGCAAAAGGCACTTCCTTGACCTTATGGATACCTCTCTGCCAAATTTCACGTAATTCGGTTCAGCCGTTCGGGCTGTAGCTGCGACTAAAGGTCCTATGGAAAAATGCATGGGGAAAACGCGTTTTGGGACCCCCCCTTTTTCTCGGCCCCCGCTTGACGAATCACCCCGAGACTTTCAGGGTAGGAGCTGAACGGAGCGCCCAATTAGTTTTGAAAATTTCGCTAGGATTCGTCAACCGGCGCCAAAGTTATTCAAAATAGAATTTTGAGATTTCCTATGGAAACTAGGTTGTAACTATAACTATCTACTGGCGACCGCCAGTAGATAAGATATATATATATATTCTGCAGGTATAAAATTAAATGAATTGAACTCCTCATAATGGCAAATGCAAACCATTGCTCTAGCAAAGCATGACGCATTTTGGCAACCAAGCCTTTATCAAATGCTTTTAGTGAAGGTATATGATTGTAGATGGTTAAGTAGTCCATTTAACTTCTCCTGCATAGTGGCAATCAAAAGGGGACTAGAATTTCACTGCAGTCCTTTTCAGATTTTTTTAACCGCCAATATTCAGTATCTTGTAATCAATGTTAGAGACTAAGTGTCATTTAATCTGGTGATGATTACGTAATAATAACCCTTCATATCATTATGGGTCCATTGCACTGTTAACAGCGCTGCCACATGACGTTGCTATTTGTAATAATCTCCCGCACGTCAGCCGCTTACTGCCACGTACAGCTCGTGTGCATTTAAGGTGCCGGTCTTTGTGACTGCCGCCTTTGGCATGTTGTCATGCCCCGACCTTGTGTCAGTAGGCACAATCCTTTCGTTGGCCGTGGCAGTTCTGGCAGGTTTTTTAAACACGGTCCATCAAATGCCACTGACTGCCGAACTACTCTTCTTCTTGAATACCTTTTGGTCTCTATTGACAATTGCTTGTATATGTTGTAATATTCGCAGATGCACTTTCAGAATTGTACTGCCATTGTACATTTTTTGACAGATACATCTCAATACGTATACCACAAATTCACTTTTGCAGTTTAATGCCTGCTTGATTTTCCAAACTTCATCTGCAAATGGTATAGCCAATTGTGTGACGTTCACCCCATATTTACAGGCTTTGCATCTGTGCCATTTCTTGAAACCATCTCTACCCATAAGCCAAGTTCCTCCCTGCTGCATTTCCGGGCTGCTTACTACAAGATCGTCCCTCATTGATTTTGCCCTATGGAAAGCTATCAGGGGTTTTCTGTGAATCTTTGAACCTATAATCGGATCACTACATAATAGGGGCCAATGCTTTTGAAAGATTAGTCCCACTTTTATATGCTGGATGCTATAGCCTCTAATAAGATGTATTTCTTGTTGACTATGTTCTTTCGAACCGTCTGAATATAACTTGTCACTTGTTCTCAAATTTGCTTTAGACTTTGCAACTTGCAGGACTTTCTCACTATGTCCATGTGCAGAAAATCTATCTTTCAGATCCTGCTGGGCATGTTCTAATTGTATTGCCCCACTGCAGTTTCTCCGCATACAAAGATTTTCAGCATATGGGATGCTGTATTTTAGTTTATTTGGATGAAAACTCTGGGCATTCAGAATTGTGTTTTCAGCAGTACTCTTCCTACAAGTTATTGCATTTAATTTGTGTTAGTCAATATATACAGTTCGGTCTAAAAATTCCAGTGATTCTGCACTAATGTGGGAAATAAAATGTAGATTCAGTTGATTGTTATTAATTCTCTCCACAAATCTCTCAGCTGAATCTGATGAACCTCGCCATATAATTATATATATATATATATATATATATATATATATATATATATATATATGTGTGTGTGTGTGTGTGTGTGTGTGTGTGTGTATATATGTATATTAATTACACAGTGGTGGTTGCAACTGTGTAGTTTTGTTTTGTTTTTTTTATAATCTTTTTATTAGATTATGGTACAACATACCTCACTGCCATCCCTGACAGCCGCAACTGTGTAGTTATAGTTAGTTCAGCGTTTCCATAGGTAGAGCATTTTTTATTTCGCTAAAAACTTTGTGCCGTTTGACTTATCTTCAACAAACATTCTTAAAAAAAAAAAAAAAGTTTACCTAGTTCCTGGAAATGTTTGGGCTGATCCGTCAAGTGGAACAAAGAAAGAGGGTTCTCAAAACGTTGATTTCCTATATTAATTCCAGTTAGTAACTTTGCTGACTGATACAGAATAATCATCTGAACAGAAATGCACTAAATTTGGTAAAACGTTCTAACTTTACCCAGAAAGTGTGCTTAAATCAAATCTGTTGTTTTCAAATGGTTATGGTGGTCCTCAAGGGGTTAAAATGTTAAGTATATGTGCATGGTTGGTCTTGCGGTACGGAAAATTATAATAGAACCCTCTGATTGGCCGATTGGGCTTTTTTTCCGAAAGCGATCTGATGGCTGGCTGTAACTCGGAAGAAGATGCTGTCACCATAGCAGGAAGGCCATTAAATGTTTGCTCAACTAGAACAATACTTCTAACACATTAAGGACCAACAATTGGGATGCCATCAAAAACATTCTGCATGCAGCTGCTATTTGCTTGATGGCCCAACAATCAAGTGATCAAACTAAACTACCTCACATGGTATAGAACATACAAAGGTTAGAATGTCTGATATTTACTTCTCTAATGCCTGCTACCTCAGTGCGTTGTGGTAGGTTCTGCGCAGAAATAGTGTCTTAAGCAATATAGCTGTCTTTCTCTTACGAAATGGGAAATCCCACAAATGTGTTAAGTGTGCATAATGGCAACATCTGAAAATAAAGCAAAATGGATTCAAAATTGCTGCCATACCAAATGAAGTACGATAACTGATAGCAATGACACTAGCTAATTACCAAAGAATTTCTGGAGTTTGAAGCAAGTTGGCGTACCCAGTTTACGGCTTCACTTCGAAGGCATTTGCCACATCTTTGAAAGGTTGCAAAATTTGAGCCATCTTTTCTGGTAACAAAATAAATGTTGATTTACTCACAGGGGAGGGAGGGAGCACACTGCCTCTCATCCCAGCTCAGTTCACCCCATTGCATCCTGGTAAATGCAGTATGCTTACTTTCAAAGTTACTGTCGTCTTTCACTAAAGTTGGATGCAGGTAGTGCTGTTATCTTTAGACACGTTTGTCTGGGTTTAGCCCATCATCAGTAGAGAGCAAAAGTTAATACGAAGCAGAGAAAAAACATCAGGGGTTGCTGAAATGGTGCCCAAGTCTTCACAGGTAACAGTACCTGTCCACAGACACACAGGTGCATCCCAGAAGAGCTCGTCCGCTTGTTGGCTCAAGGGAGCCTTTTAAACACGGGGGAGGGAGCACACTGCCTCTCATCCCAGCACAAATGTTGATTAACTCATCCAACCTTAAGAAATTAGAAAAAGTTAAATCTATAAACCTCAGTTTTAGACCATCCCTGTATTCATACCTATTGATATCTTTACATTTTGTTTGGTAAAGTTATATAGACTCACTTATGTGAGTTATTCCGTCAGTTCTCCAATAAAAGGCTTTTCATAGGTTCCTTCAGAAAGGCAGTTATGATGGTCTCCTGACGAGCAAAAGATCTTTCTTAACCAGTGAATTGTAGACCTATTTAAATAATAAAACAGTAATGTTAAGTTGTGTTTGAATATTGAATAATAGACTGGTTGCAGTCCTCCACCCTGAATACATGTTTGATATGCAGTACTCTTTTTCTCCTTTTCAGAGCTAGATGAAGCTTTGGCTACCTAGATAATGAGTAGGCATTTTGTGTTTTCTTGTTGGTCTTTTTTTCTCTCTTTCTAAGACTGTGACTGAGATGACATTTGAAAGTGGCTTTGTCCTTTTGATCTATGCCCTTTACAGTGATCCCCCTGGTTTCAATATATTAATTAATGGCCAGGCTTTCATTTCAAACTCAAGACACAGGTTGTGCTGCCTCTTTTTCCTTTAACTTTTCTTCCAGCACTTTAAACTTTTATTATTGCTGCAAGATCACATATCAAATTTTGGAGTCTTCAGACTGAGGCCCATTAGTTAAAATGTATGCTTACGTAAATACAATGTTACTCTGGCTTAGAAACCCATAGTACTCCATGCCACCCATTCTTAATGCTATCCAGAAATATGCCTCCACTTTCAGCTACCTCAGATACCCCCTTCAGCAAGGGTAGATCTGAATTCTTTTGCTCCCCCCCCAAGCTTAGTGAAACACAGGTATTATCTGGGTTGTTGTGTCACTCAACTATCCGTAGCTATCTGATACATACTTCTAGCCACAAATTCCTTACCTTAGAATATTCCCCAGGTGTCAGACTGGATCTGGAAAATATGGAGCAGTACCATACGCACCTGTAGGTGGCACGAACAAGGCATAGTCTGCGCTGGAAGTGAAGTGCGCAGTGCCTATATAGGTGTCACCTCAGCGCACTGACTTCTGTGACAACAGAATGGATCCGGAAGAGATACCCCGGTCATTTTATTTTACAGTTTTGTTTCCGAAATTGTGTCTACTTTATGCGAGCATTCTGCTCCTAGTGTGTGTAGGGATGTCCCCTAAAAAAACACCTGTGGGTTTTAACCGCTGTGGTGCCCGCCATAGACAAATGCCTGACAGACCCCCACCTAGTTTGCTTGTGGGGAATCTAAAAGCGATTTGGGAGTGAGTGATGAATCTCCTGGCTTCTGGACAGTGGGTGACTCTGCACCGTTACAGGTCCCAGCCACGTAGAAAGTCCTGGACTTGCTATCTGAGTCATTCTCGTCAGTTGTAATCACGGTTGAAGTTGTTATCGAGTAAGTCCCAGAAACACAAGATGGCCAAGAAGTCAAATTGTTCTTTGATTTCACCACGCGGGTCTAAGGCAATGGACGAGGTGCAGGAACAATGCCACAGGTGTAGGCCCTGGTCCCGCACTTCACCTACGGAGTGTGTGTCTGGATCTGCTCCATGCCTCACTGAATTTTCCTGGGCGACCCCTGCCCAACTCCAAAGTTTTGATGCCATGCACCTAATATTAGTACGACTGGGCCCCTCTGGAGTGCCTTCAAGCCTCACAGGTTCGGGATGTGCCCAGAACGATTTGCATGTCACCACTGTCTCACTGCTTGTGACCCAGGTTTCCTCACCCAGCATCCCTCTCCGGAGAGCCTGACGGAGCAGGCCTGAACCTCGGAGGTAAATCCAGGTGATTTCCCTTTCACTCCACTGGATAGAGAATCCAAGAGGGTGGATACTTGCGGGAAGAGGATTCTTTCTTCCACCAGCCTTGCACAGCAGTCAGTGAACACCTTGTGCCTTTTAGGTTGCGGTTTGGGATTCGGTTACACAAGTGCTGCCCTTGGGCTCCGAGGAAAACCCGAGCCATCCTCACCCAGACTGTTGCCGATGATGGGGACGCAGCACAGTCCACAATACGATGCAGACTGAACATGACAGACACAGACACACTGTGCAGGGCCATTGCTTCGTTGATGGCACTCCGTTGCAACTCCTAGCTGAGATCAACTGGCTTATCGGGGATGTCCAGGCATCCCTTATGACATGCCCTTAGATGGCAGTCGCCTGTTCGGCTACAAGGCCAATTCTGCGCTTGAGCACTTTATGGAGAGTAGAGTCACTGCCCAGTCGTTGAGTCTCACCATGGCCCCACGCCAGCCATACTCTTTCTTTCGCTCCTTCTGTGGCTACAGTAGGTGTTACCAGTCTCATCCTTTCCAGTCACCACAGCCTACAGGCTTCCCAACCTTTTTGTGGCAGGGGATGCGGCTCCCATAAATCCCAAGTCAACCAAGGCCTGAGATCTGCCCATTCAGCCACCCCCCAGGAATTGATTTAATTTCCCCTATTTCATTTATTACCCGGTTGCTCTTCACCCTGTCCTGATGAAGACCCACTATTAAGGGGTTAATTGGCCTACCTTCCGCTTGGGGTCGAAAGGTCAACACATACGTATTACCTACACCGGAAACCTGATTCTCGTCTTCTCTGTTCCAAGACATAGGTTGCTAAGGAAGACTGTGAAAATCAGTATTACAAGGAAATTCCGGATAGGCCTCCTCTATATGAATTTGTATATATTGATTTTATGTATATTCTTTGTCTTTTACTTGATCTTTATCACAAGCACTCCCATCAATCAACTTTATCATAATGTGTGTAAAAGTAAAAAAAAGAAATATATGTGTATAAATATATTTATGATCAAATCCAATGGTTTCGCACTTTCTGAGTGTCTGTTTTCTATATTTTGGGACTATCTATGTTAAAATAATGTAAATGTATGTGTCTTGTAAAGCGCACTGCTGCCCTGAGGCGTCGTGGCGCTGTAGACCGCTGGGGAACCCGTCCTGGCTATCCCTGTGAGATGGTCCCTCCTGGGTATCTCCAAGGTGAAACCAGGCATCCCCGGCGAATGTGGGGGGCCGTTGTGGAGATGAGGCAAGCTAATGCCCAGAGTTGCCGAGTGTGTTCCTGGTTAGAGTAGGTACCGAGGCGAGAATTATCGAGTCCGTTTTGACCCTGGTCCACGACCCTGCCGCGTCGGGAATTGAACCCTGGTCCCTGGCCGATTCTCTGCTTGCGGATCTGCCGCCTCTAACCAGTGAGCCACACCTCTCCATAATCCTCTTGGGACCAATTGTTTTTGTACCATTTTGCCACCCCCAGCAGCTGTAGCCTCAAAATCCGTTTAGAATACCCTTGCAACAGCACAGGCACCCTGTTGGAGTCTGGATCGGGCACCACCATCCCCATTGGCAAGCCATTACTTCGGACAAGGGGGTGCACCTGATTGTCTAGTTGTTTTACGCTCTTCCACTCTTCGAGACCATCTCTCATTTTGCGCCTGGAAGTGCAGTCTCTTTTGGCCAAAAGAGTCATCAACAGAGTGCTGGCATTAGAAGTAGGCCGTGGTTGCTAGTGCTGTTGCTTTCTGGTGTGCAAGGATGGAGGCCTCTGCCCAATCTTGGACCAGGGCCCTCTCAATGCCTTCCTGAGGAAGGAGAAATTCAAGATGTTAACACTTGCCTGGTTTTGTCTGCGTTAGACCCTAATGATTGGATGGCAGCACTAGACCTGCAGGATGCCTATTTTCACATCCCTGTCCTGCAGGCCTAACGGCGTTACCTGCGGTACATAGTGGGCCAGGAGCATTTCAAGTTTGCTGTGCTCCTTTTTGGTTTCACCAGTGCCCCTCGTTTGTTCCCAAAGGTGATTGTCGTGGTTGCAGCACACCTGCAGAGGTCATTGGTCCCAGTCTTTCCCTACCTATACGATTGGCTGCTGAAGGCGGGCTCGCCCAAGGCAGTCGTCACCCACCTCCAGACTACTGTGGACCTCCAGCATTCGCTTTTACTATCAGCATGCTGAAATCATACCAGACTCCTCCTCAGATGCTCCCTTTCATCGGAGGCATTCTGGATACGGTGCAATTCTGCACCAACCATCTGAAGCGAAGAGTCCAGGACATTCAGGCTATGATCCTGATGTTTCAACCTCAGTCCTAATGGTCTCCTTCATCCTGCTAGTGAAGTGGGCTCAATGGCATATTTGGGCTTTTCACTGGAATCTGAAGTCTCAGTGGTTGCAGCATCTAAAAACATGTCCGACGTTGGCCAGGTTTCGAGGGAGACTACAAAATATCTGCAGTGGGGCGGCTGTGGGGGGGGGGGGGGGGTACAAGCCCCCGACTGAATCAGTGGCAGACCCCTCTCCATGCCTAAACCAGGGCTGACAGTGGTTACTGGTGCATCGCTTTTGAGCTGGGGCTGTTGTCTGGGAGAAGTGGACATCAGAGGCCTCTGGTCTCTGTCAGAGCCTGGGCTCCACAAGGTCTTCTGGAGCTGAAGGCAGTTCACTTGGCATTGAAAGTTTTCCTGTCCTCCATCAAAGGTAAGCTGGTCCAGGTGTTTGTGGACAACACAACTGCTGTGTGGTACTGCAACAAGCTGGGCGGAGTGGGGTCATGGAGCCTGTGCAGACCGAGTTGGAACATCCGGGCATTTTCCTGGTCATACAGCACCTGGTGGGCTCTCTAAACGGCAGGGTGGACAAACTCTGGTGGCTATGCCTTGCCGACCACAAATGCATCTGGAGGTGGCTCAAGGTCTCTGTTAGGACTGTGGAAATCATTGGCTAGACATGTTTGCAAAAGCAGAGAACTTGCAATATCCGCACTTCTGTGCATTGGAGTTTCCAAAGTGGCTCTCGCTCAGAGATGCATTCTGACTAGACTGGAATACGGTGCTCCTATTTGCCTTTCCACTGATACCTGTTCTCCATCGAGTTCTCGAAGATCAGAACTGATCAGGACCAAGTCATTATGGTGGCTCCGGAATGGGCGATGGGAGTATGTTAAAAGAACTCCTGAGGACATACACCTGTCCTGTTACCAGGCTGTCCTTTCGTGAGGATCTCCTGTCACAGCAGCAGGTCAGGGTCCTGTAACCCAAACTTGCTCACTCTTCACATACATGCGTGGAGATTAAGTGTCATCAGTTGAGGGTCTTCGATCTTCATCCCAAAGTCTGACGTCATCTTGGAAGCCAGGCGTTTATCATCAAAAATTGTATACTTCTGCTGTTGGGGCAAGTTTGTGGCTTTGTGCACTAAGAAAAACATTGACCCACTTTCTACGCCCCTATCTGAAGTGTTGTTTGTTTTGTCTTTAGCCCAGCAAGACCATGCTCTGGACACAGTTAAGGGGTATCTTTCAGCAATCTCAGTTTTTTTGTGGTTGCCTGGATCAACCCTCCCCGTTTAAGTCACCCGTCGTGAAACGTTTTCTGAAAGGTCATCATCATATGTTTTTTTCCCCACACCTTCCTGTATGCCACAATGGGACCTTGATTCAGTACTGACATTTTTGATGTGTTCTCCTTTTAAACCCATGTTTACCTGTCTTCTTAAATTTTGACTGGCTTATTGGTGGCCATCACATCGGCCAGGAGAGTCGGCGATCTGTGGGCTCTTTCTGTCCAACCTCCCTATACCAGCTTATTCCCAGTCAAACTGATTCTCCGAACACATGTCTACTTTTTGCTGAAGGTTGTGACACCCTTTCATGTCAGCCAAACCATCACGCTGACGATTTTGTTTGCTCCACCACATCTGTCCAAGGAGGAAGAATTATTCCACCACCTGGTAGACACACAGGAGATCAGCCAGCTGACCATTGCTGCCCATAAGAGGGCAGTGTCAGTCTATATAGACCATACCAAGCTACAATGGGTGAATGATCATCTCTATATAGGGTTCACTGGATCAAAAAAGGTAAAAGCAGTGCAGACTATCTCCAGACGCATAGTACTTTATATTAAAATCTGCTACGCATTGGCCAGGAAGCAACCCCTGGAGGGCTTGCGGGGTCACTCCACCCGAGCCAAGGCTGCATCTTCTGCATTAACTCGCAGAGTTTGTGTCCTGGATATCGGTCAGGCTGCTACGTGGTTATCTTTGCACATGTTTGCAAAACACTACTGCCTCATCAGTTAGGTCTGTAGTGACACATATTTTGCCTGTTCAGTCCTTTAGGACTCTTTGGTCTGAACCAGTTCATAGATTCTCAACTGGGGAGGTATTGTTTTGGTATCTGCAGCTAGAGGTCTCTATCAGATGAACAAGTTGCTTGCCTTTCATTAACACCTTATCTGGTAAGTGCTCTATATAGCCGCAGTTCATTACAGACTCTCACATCTCCTGTTCTGCAACCTGGCCTTTTCCACCTAAAAAGGTTCTTGAAGGTCCTTAGAATATGCAAACTGCTCATTGGTCTTCTGTCATGGCTCTGTGCTTCTGGTGTGGAAACAGTCACGGACAAAAGTCAGTGCGCTGGGATGGCACCTATATAGGCACTGCTCATGTCACATTCAGCGCAGCCTACACAAAGCTGTTCGACATCTACCAACTTCCGGGGTACTGCTCAAGATTTTATGGATCCAATCAGACGCCTGGAGACTATTTTAAGGTAAGGAATCAGTGCCTAGGGAGTCTCCACCACATAAGGCGTTACCGAAGATAAGAAACTTGTTCTTTATGTGTAAAAATACATGCAGAAGACAGTTACATTAAACCATAAACACTCCAGATTCTCTGTCAATACCCTGACAACCACTCTTCCTTTCTTGTAGAAACAATTAAAATGACTTTTTTCCCCATTGGGATGTTTTACGTTAGCCTCTATACCTCTGTGTTTGTTCCATCGTACTATGCCAAACTAGGCACTCTCGTTTCTAAATTCTCTATTTCAATAAACCAGCTTAAAGACTTAAAGGAAAGGGATAGCATCAATCTGCCAGACTTTAAATAGGACCATTATGCTTTCTTAATTTCACAAAGTTTTAAGTGGTTTGGTGAAGATAAAGCAAATATTCCCTTACACACCCCTTTTGATTAGCTATTGAGACTTTCATGGTCCACCCTTTATTTATAATTTCATCTCTAAACACAATTTTCATACACAACACTCCACACAGATGATATCATTTGTGATACAGCCCCTGTGGATCTGACCCCATTATGTAATGGTTCAGTTGACCAATACCAAATTGGAACATTAAGGTTCAACTCCGAGTTCAAGCCAGCTGCTTGTCTAGCCCGGGCTTTGAGTTGCACAGACCTGCAAGGGTTCACGCGCCATGAAGATATTTTGAAAACCATTCTTATCCATAAGTAGAATACGTTTCTCTCCAATTTAAATTACCCGCTGAGGAGTTCTCAGACTCCTCCAGCTCATGTTGGCTGGCATGGAGGTTTTTTGGAGCCTGGAAATCAAATACTCAAAACCACTCTCACTGGGTAAAAATAAATCTGCTCCTCTCTCGTGGATATATAGTCTTTAAAGATTATAATATCTTAAAAGACCAAGAAATTACTTGTGGGTGGTTACCATTATACAAATGCCCAGTGTTAGTGGAAGAAGACATTTGATACAAGCTCTGGTTTCTACTATCCAGTGTTGACTCCTGCCTCAGTGGTACAATTACATTTCTTTAGCCTACATACGGTCTTACGGCTGCTTAAGAAACATTTTGCTGCCACATTGAGAGTCCCCAATTTTCTGACTTACTTTTCAGATGTTGGTTCTCCCTTCCAGACAAATCTAAATGTTCCAAGACACAACCTTCTATCTAATCATTTGGACACAGTCTAAATTTTAACATTCACCCCCCAATCCCCCTCCCCCACTGGCCTTCACGTTATTGAAGTCTCCCGATTATGAGTGTAATTGCAGTTGTACTAAAATTCATACTCTTGGAGAGGTGCCTGGTGCATTATTAAATGGTGAGCACACTATACAATGTGAGGTGTTTTCTTGGGATTGTGGTGTTTTTGAAGTCTGGTTTATGTGGGAAGCATTTTGAAGTTGTATGCGAGTGACCAAAATGGTGTCCTTATTCTATCTTGTGTCACAGCATCTAATAATGTGATGATGGGAATAAAAGTGAGAGATGGAACGCACATAGTTTATATTAATTGGTTGCGGTGAGGTGCTTTGCAGGTCTTGTATGAAATTCTTGCGAGAACCACATAGTCATAATACAGCAGTTGTTCAGATTCTCTGTATATTCAGGGCAGGATTATGAGGTTGCAGAGAGAGTCCCAGTGATGGTACTTCAACAAGAAAGTTTAGAATACTTAAACGTGTCCAATAGAGCAGCTGGAAAAGAATAAGAATTAGATCTATAGGGATGGCCTATATTGTCATTCAAGATACAGATGTTTTACTGGAACAACAGGGAGAAGAAGTAGCAACCAAGAGAATGGCAATTGCTGTCCATGGCGATCTACCATCGTAGCACAGCGTTTTATTGACTTTCTTTGAAATAAACCTCCGCTATGGAGCAGTCCTGGAGTGCCATGTTCTATTCTGCACTTGTATGTTAAGAATTGTGTTCCCAGTTTGGCTCAGCAAATTTCTTTGTAATGCAGCCCATTTTCCTTAAAGGAAAACTGGATGCATTTAAAAAAAAAAAAAAAAAGCTGCCTGCTCTTAAAAAATGTTGGCACCCACATTAAACAAAAACCAAAGGAAATGATGGACGAAGTGTCGAACATTGTAAGCACTCACCCCCAGTCAACTGATCTGGGTTTAATCCATCACCGTTCTTTAGCCCACTCTGCCACCCCAGTTCAGACATGGCCATATGCAAATCAGTCTGACCCTGTGCCTCATGGGAACAGTCCAGCCCGAACTGCCAAGCCATGTCTTCCCTGGACCGGAAACAAGCTTCCTAGGACCGGTTTCTGGCATTTCAGCCATCTTCAGCCAGGCTTGCTTGAATCCAGTGGCAAAGTGAGCAAGGGACTCACGCCTGAGCATACCCTGCCAACTTATGGCGAACAAAGCAAAAACCAACGGAAATGATGGACAGAGTGTTGAACATTACAAGCACTCACCCACATTAAACAAGCATTGAAAATGCAATAGGTCTCGCCTTTGATTAAGTTAAAGCCATTTGCTTTGCTAATGGTATTGTATCGCAAAGCAAATGCCTTTAACTTAATTAAAGGCGAGACCTATTGCATTTCTAATGCTTGTTATTATTTTCAAACGTTTAACGAATCATTCCTTTATTTGTAAACAATAAAAACATAGCAGGCTTTTGCCAGGCCTATTGGCTTTGTTGTTGTATGCCAAGTAAGTTTCAGTTCCTGAAGTGGCTCATGTGCAGTGATTCATAAAATATCAAGATGACTTGAAGGCGTTGTTGATTTTTGTGACTTCAGCTTGTGGTATGAGATGTAGACGTGTGGCGGAAGCAGTACTACACTCTGGGCAGGGGGATGCGCACGCGCTGTCTGAAATGTCATTTCTTTACTTAGATTAGGAAAGGTTGGTTCGAGGCATGTGGGCTGCTGAATTCATATCTGTGCATAGATCGCCGCCTAGTGTTGGGTCCGGATGATTGCATATTTTTGTCCTGGAAGAGTCTTTGAAGTATCACAAGATAGGTGGCTCCTCCCCTGGGCATCCTCTCCATCCTCAGATTGTTTTTTTCCGCCATTGGGTTCGGATGTGCTTATCTTAGCTCAAGTTA
The DNA here is from genome assembly GCF_964204655.1 of Triturus cristatus. Classification (NCBI taxonomy): domain Eukaryota; kingdom Metazoa; phylum Chordata; class Amphibia; order Caudata; family Salamandridae; genus Triturus; species Triturus cristatus. Next base: position 1,082,525,131 of record NC_140593.1, read on the forward strand.
GGAAAACTTTATTTAAGGCCAAAAGCCTTTAGATATCGTCGGTATTGTTTGCGTTCGGTATCGATAAATTATTATACTTGTTCTCGAACTTATTCACCCTTCTCGGACCGAGTTTCGGTCCGAACATCGATCGACGTTCGAAGATGGAATCGAGGACTCCCTTCAAGAGATGTCCTCTATGTCACGCAAAATATCCACACGTTGATGTCCATCTGGTGTGTAACAAATGTTTATCACCGGCTCATGATGAGACCAGGTGTATGGCCTGCGCCCGGTTCCGGTGAAAAAAGACCCTTCGGAATAGACGAGCGGCTAGATTGGAGGTCAAAAAATAGGCGCCTAACCCAGTTAACATATTCAGCACCGAGGATGAAGAAGTCGAGAGCGTAGAAGAGTTACAATCGGGCCCTGCTTCGGAGCATGAATCCCAATATGACGACGATGATGAGATCTTCGAGGACGAAGACTTCGCCGACGAGGTAGGAGACGACGATGAGGCCCTTGGGGCCGAGGAAGATAGCTCAGGCGCGGAGCTATGCCAATCCGTCGATGCGGAGGCCGAGGGAGATAGTCTTGATAAGGCTCAGGTCGAGGGATCGCCTGCGGGCCTTACCCAAGATCAGTCGGATCGTTCTACAGCCCCGCCTGAAGGCCCGGCTTCGAACATTTCAAAAGAGCCCGAATTATCGAAAAAGACTGGAGTCGATTCCGTGAAATCGAAACCAAAACCTGCACCGGTCAAATCGAAACCGAAAGTGCAACTGGTTCAGGTTGGATCGAAGGCATCGAAACCTTCCAATCCGTCGACACAAAAGAAGGACATCGGAGCCGAACAAACAAAGAAGAACTTCGGTACCGAGAAACCAAAAAAGGACTTCGGCACCGAGAAACAGAAGAAGGCCCTCGGTCCCGAGAAGACGCAGAGGCCTATAGCACCGAAGGTTGGGGCACCAACTACCAAGGTCAAGGTGGTCGATCCGACTACATCAACACCGAGGAGTGCTGAGACTGCCAAAATACCGGATCAACAAGGCGTCGATCCCAAACTTCGGTTTGAAGCCCCGAAGACTGGAAAGAAACCGGGGACCGCGTCGAGGCCTGTCTCCAAAGAGCCTGTCGGATCAAAAGCACCGTCGGCATTCACGTTGCAACAGGTGTCGGAGTCCCTAAAGCGCATCAGGGAACGGGACACTCTCAAACCGAAAACGGGTCCCGAACCGAACAAGGCCGCCAAGGCTCACTCGGCGCCAGCACCGATCAAGTTTGGATTGCCACCACCGGGGGCACCTAAGATGTTCGAACTTAGGAAGAGTATCGAACATCCAAGAACAGTGTCCACAGAAAGAACTGATGTTGAAGACTCACAGGACCAGTTTATCGACGTCGACACTGGTAGACTGTTGTTCCGCAAGCGGAGAATTGTTCCAGAAAAGGCTTTGGACTCATACAAAATTCCACTAAAAAGGAAAACGGCGTCAGGTTCGACGCCAGTGCTTGTAGAACCTTACCACACATATGATCAGGAACCACCATCCTTTTTTCCCGCACACTCGGAGGCGGATACAGGAGAGGGCTATACTGAGGATACCACTTATCCTGTGGATAATGACCCTGATGAAGCATGGGGAGACCCTAATGACCCAGGAGACCCACAAAATGCTCCTGACACTCCTCTTTATAATATAAAACCATCTCCCACTGAAGATACTGCTGCTTTTAACGCCCTCATTGAAAGAGCGGCTGCCAATCACGGAGTGGAACTTCATTCTGACTCTGTGGAGGAGGATTTCTTGGTGGACACTTTCTCCACATCAGAAAGAACGGTCAAGACTCAACCAATGTAAAAAGGGGTTATTAAACATGCTAAGGACATCTTTAAGGAGACAACCAGAGCACGGGTATTGAACCCGAGAATAGAGAAAAAATACAAACCAGCCCCAGGAGACCCAATGTACATTAAGGGTCAATTGCCGTTGGACTCCATGGTAGTTTCTAATGCTCGCAAGAGAGCTAACTCGCAAACTACCGGTGATGCTCCTCCTCCGGACAAGGAGTCCAAAGTGCTAGAAACATCAGGAAAAAGGATAGCAGCACAAGCAGCAAACATCTGGCGCATTGCCAACACTCAGGCACTCCTGGCCAGATACGACAGGTCACACTACGATACCCTAGAAACACTGCTAGAACACCTACCAGATGAATACAAAGATGGAGCGGAGCTCCTCATCAGAGAGGGACAACTCATTACAAGTGCGTCCATCAAATGCGCACTAGATGCAGCTGACACTGCAGCAAGGGCAATCAACACTAGTGTGATGTTGAGGAGGCACGCATGGCTGAGAATATCAGGTTTCAAACCTGAAATTCAAAATAATATCTTGAATAAACCAGTCAACCCAGACTTTTTATTTGGCCCCGAGGTTGATACTACACTAGAAAAGATTAAAAAGGACACAAACTGCAAAATCTATGGGGGCTCTACAGTCGCAGCAGTTTCGGAGTGGCTCCTTTCGTCGCCCCGGGAATAGAGGAGCAGCTAGAGGTCAGGGGTCCCAGCAGCAGTACAATAAAGGAGGTACCCAGAGTACCTATAATGAGAACAATAGGGGTGGATATCGTGGATCCAGCACACAAGGCAGAGGACGAGGACACAACAACACCAGGTCCTCCGCCAATAACAAACAGTGACGTCTTGTCACTGCCCCCCGACCACATAACACCGGTCGGGGGGAGACTCCAACAGTTCCTGCCAGTCTGGAGATCCATCACCACAGACAGGTGGGTCAGAGAAATTGTCCAGTACGGTTATTGTCTGGAATTAACATCCAATCCACCCAACATACCACCAAGACACCGTCCTATGTCCGCAGAGCACTTGGCATTATTGCAGCAGGAAGTACTAAGTATGCTGCAGAAAAGAGCCATAGAGCTCGTGCCCGTAGAACAACGAGGGTCAGGGGTGTACTCTCTGTACTTCTTGATCCCAAAAAAGGACGGGTCTCTCAGACCTATACTGGACCTGAGACCTCTCAACCAATACATTCTGTCAGAGCATTTTCATATGCTCACCCTCCAGCAGGTTCTACCGTTACTCAGTCAGGGAGACTTCCTAGCAACACTGGATTTGAAGGATGCGTATTTCCACATACCCATACACCCATCACACAGAAAATATCTCAGGTTCACTCTTCAGGATCAGCATTATCAGTTCAAAGTACTCCCTTTCGGAGTAACAACGGCGCCCAGAGTCTTTACCAAGTGCCTAGCGACAGTGGCTGCACACTTAAGGAGACAGCACATTCACGTCTTCCCTTACCTAGACGACTGGCTCGTTCAGGCAAAGTCAGCCCAGCAGTGTGCCAGCCACATATCCCACACCATTCACCCTCTTCACAGTCTGGGATTCTCACTAAATTATCCAAAGTCACATCTTCAACCCGCCCACGTACGGCAGTACCTGGGCGCGACCATAGACACTCTGGCAGCCAAAGCTCAGCCAAATTTAGTGAGGATCAACAGCATGCAACTGCTGATAAAAAAAAAAGTTCAGACCTCAACACTCCCTTCCAGTTCGAGTGTTCATGCAGTTGATAGGCATGATGGCCTCCTGCATCTTCATAGTCCCGCACGCGAGACTACATATGCGCCCGCTTCAGGAGTGCTTGGCACGTCAATGGAATCAGACTCAAGGACAGTTGAAAGACCTAGTGTTGGTGAGCGGTCGGGCATACAACTCTCTGCATTGGTGGAATCCACAAAACCTTTGCAAGGGCCGACCGTTCCAAGAGCCTGTTCCACAAATAATACTGACGGCGGACGCGTCTCTCCAGGGATGGGGAGCTCATGTACTCAATTACACAGTGCAGGGACTATGGACGACACAGCAACAGAAGATGCACATCAACCTTCTGGAACTGATGGCAATCTTCCTGGCAATGAAGGCATTCAAAGTACACTTGTGCAACAAAGTCGTGTTGATCCGGACGGACAACATGACTGCCATGTACTACATACAGAAGCAGGGAGGAACACACTCTCCACAGTTGTCTCATCTGGCTCAGAGCATGTGGAGGTGGGCCATTCAGAGGAACATGTTCCTCATGGCAGAACACCTCCCGGGCAAGGACAACCAAATGGCGGATCTGCTCAGCAGACACAGCCACCAAATGCACGAGTGGGAGCTACATCCATCATTACTCCAACCATACTTCCAGCAGTGGGGTCATCCAGAGATGGACCCATTCGCCACAAGGGAAAACGCAAAATGCCACAGCTTTGCCGCCAGGTTCCCGCACCCACAGTCGCAGGGCAATGCGATATGGATGAACTGGTCAGGCAGATTTGCGTACGCTTTTCCCCCAGCGCCATTAATACCGCTAGTGGCACGCAAACTAAGGCAACACTCAATGACACTCATCCTGGTTGCTCCAATGTGGGCACGCCAGCCATGGTACACCACGTTACTAGAACTTTCCGTGGTGCCGCCTCAAAGACTGCGGCTAACACCCAAACTTTTAACACAGAACCATGGCGAAATTCAGCACCCAGATCCGCAACAGCTGAACCTGGCGATCTGGCTCCTGAAGTCTTGGAGTTTGGCTACCTGAACCTGCCTCCAGAATGTATGAATATCATCAAGGAGGCCAGGAGACCCACGACCAGAGCTTGCTATGCGGCTAAATAGAAAAGATTTGTCATTTACTGTAAAAACAATGACATTAATCCGCTGGATGCATCCATTCAGAACATCATCTGTTACCTGTTACACTTATACCAATGCAATCTGGCATACAGCTCCATCCGTATACATCTAACCGCAATAGCAGCCTATCTTCAGAACAGGCAGCACCTCTCTTTATTCAGAGTGCCTGCCATCAAAGCCTTCTTAGAGGGACTCAAAAGAGTGATTCCTCCATGTAAGCGGGTCGCACAGAGGACACGAACACGGGAGGATGGGGTGAGGCGTTTTATTGAAGGTTCACAATAAAGTTCGCGATGGGTTCTCCCTCGGTGGTAGGATGTCAGGGTCGGGCGCTGTTCTTGGTCCTCGTGGGCTAGCGTCCCTCTTCTCTCTTCTCCCGGTTTCCCGTAAGGAGGGCTCTCGCCGTGCCAATGGAAAGAAAGAAGGAGAGGTTGCTGTTAGGAACGAGTGTTCTGTTTATCACGCTGTATAAGGGAGGGGAGTGAGGGTAATAGACTCGTGATAAGGTGCTCTCCAACGAACGGTCGTGAAGGGGGTGAGTGAAAGGGAGGACGTGCCGTACTAGGTACGGCGGTAAGCGGCGGCGTTCAGTGGCGCTCTCTCCTCTCCCGCCTCCCGACCCAACCCGTGAAGCGATCCCGTACCTGGGATAGCCACGCACCTCCTCCTGGGGCGTAGCTCGGCGGAGCGTGAATGCCGCGGTCTCCTGCCTCCGGCCTCGGTTCCTCCTCGCGTCCTCTGCTCCTCTTCGGTCCTTCGCTTCGCTCTGTCCCGTCTTCTTCCTCCGGTTCACCGTCGTGCTCTGTCTCCTTCCGTCCTCCGGTGTCGTCACACGCCACTGTCTTCTTCTCGCGGGTTCTTATTGGCGACTGGCCGTCTACGGTGGAGTAGAGGGCGGGGCTATCCTGGAAGACGTCCCAATTAAAGGCACAGTGTTCCGTGCTAGTGCCGTCTGACGTCTCTGCTGGCGACGGGTCGTCCTGAGGGACACAAAACAAGTCACTGGTCAGTTCAGGAGGGGACCACCATTCTCCTCCTTCCAGTACGGAGTCCGGGTGGTCCCCGTGACACTCCTCCACCCCTGGATTCTCCCGCTCGGGGAGAGGGGAAGTCAGAGAGAGATAGTCAGCGCTAGCGTTTTCAGCCCCCTTCCTATGTTTTAAGGTGAAAGAAAAGGGCTGGAGGGTGAGAAACCAGCGAAGCACCCTGGGGTTGTTCGAGATGTTCTGGCTCATCCATTGCAGAGGGGCGTGATCAGTATATAAGGTGAAGTGCCCCCCCTCCAGGTAATATCTGAGCTTGTCTACGGCCCATCTAATAGCGAGGCATTCCCGCTCAATCGTGGGGTATCTCATCTCCCTGGGGAACAGCTTGCGACTGATGTAAAGCAGGGGGTGCTCAATACCATCGGCCGCTACCTGGGATAGGACCGCCCCCAGGCCGTGATTAGAGGCGTCCGTATGTAGGATGAATGGCCTGGTAAAATCAGGAGAGGACAACACAGGGCTGGAGGTGATTATGTCTTTCAAGGTCCGAAAGGCTTCTCTCATTTCGGGGGAGGGGGTTTGGAAGACATGGGGTTTTACGTTCTTCAGAAGGGTATCAGTTAAGGGGGCAGCCTGCTCTGAAAAGTTAGGGATGAAACGCCTGTAGTAGCCGATCAGGCCTAAGAACGCCCTCATTTCCTTTTTCGTAGAGGGGAAAGGGGTGTTGTGAATCGCCTTTACCTTCTCGGTCTGGGGGGCTATGAGACCATGACCCAGTACATATCCCAGATAGTTCACTTTCTGGAAGGCGATCCTGGATTTCTTGGCGTTGACGTGTAACCCAGCCTCCTGCAAGGCGGTAAAGATAGTTCGCAGATGTTGCAGGTGCGTTTTCCAATCAGGGCTAAAGACCACGATATCATCTAGATAGGCTGATGAATAGGGCTGATGTTCCCGTAAGACGTGATTCATTAGGCGCTGAAAGGTGGCCGGGGCGCCATGGAGGCCAAAGGGAAGGACCGTAAATTCGTAGAGGCCGTCTGGGGTGGAAAATGCGGTCTTCTTGCGGTCTTCTTCCCTTAAGGGCACCTGCCAGTACCCCTTGGTTAGGTCTAGCGTGGTGATGTACACGGCTTCTCCCAACTTCTCAATTAACTCGTCAATTCGAGGCATGGGGTAGGCGTCGAAGGTTGAGATGGTGTTGAGAGCCCGGAAATCCATACAGAAGCGGACGCTTCCGTCCGGTTTTGGCACCATAACTATTGGCGACGACCACTCACTGCGGGAGGGACGTATCACCCCCAGTTGCAACATATCCTGGACCTCTTGTCGTATCGCTTCTCTACGAGCGGCGGGGATTCGATATGGCCTTTGTTTGATGATCGCCCCGGGCTTGGTTTCGATTCGGTGTTCTGTTAGGTGAGTTCTTCCAGGAATATTGGAAAAGAGCGAGGCGTGGAGCTGTAAGACTTCCCTCAAGTCCTGGGCCTTGTCTGTGCCTATCTCGTTGTTGATGTCCAGCTGGTGAAGAGTCTCCGACTCTTTCTGTTGCGTGGGTACCGTTAGGTTGGTGGATCGGGGGGGTGGCCCTATCCACTTCTTTAGCATGTTGATATGACACACTTGGGTCCTCCGGGGGGTGATCTGCAATTTGTAGGTGGTTTTCCCTATGGTCTCGATAACTTTATATGGACCCTTCCACTCTTTCTGGAATTTCTGGGAAGCGATCGGTAGCATCACTAACGCCCAGTCATTGACAGCTAAAGTCCTCCATTTCTTCCCTCTATTGTAGAAAGACGCCTGTTTTCCTTGCTGTTTCGCCAGGTTGGAATAGGCCAAATCACGGAGCTTCCCTAGTTTGGATTGTAGGCCCTGGGTGTACTCCAGCATCTCTCGGGTCTCCACCTTCGCTTCATTTTCCCAGGCTTCTTTCGTCATGTCCATTAGACTTCTCGGCTGACGACCATAAAGCATCTCGAAAGACGAGCAACCGAGGCTGCTTTGTACCTGGCTTCTGATGACGTACAAAGCCAGTGGCAGTAGCTGGTCCCACTCTCTTCCTTCTACGCTGAGCATCTTCTTGAGAGTGGTCTTGAGGGTTCCGTTATAGCGTTCCACCAACCCGTCCGTTTGCGGGTGATAGACTGATGTTTTTATCTGACGGACGTCGAGCAGTCGACACACCTCCTTCATTAGGCGAGACACAAACGGGGTACCCTGGTCCGTGAGAATTTCTTTCGGAAAACCGACTCTTGAAAACAGCTCTAGAAAGCGGTCGGCGATGTTACGGGTTGTGGGTGACCCTAAGGGGAAAGCCTCTGGGAACCTAGTGGCGTAGTCAACCACCACTAGGACAAACGTGTGACCCCTTTTTGTTCGAGGCAAGGGCCCTATGAGGTCCATCCCAACTCTTTCATACGGGGTTCCAATCGCCGGTAGAGGCTGAAGGGGAACGGCTGGTAGTATTCGTGTGTTCCTCCGTTGACAGACCGAACAGGTCTGACAGTGGTCTTTGGTATCCTTATAGATGCCAGGCCAGTAGAAGTGTCGGAGAATGTTTTTCGTGGTTTTTTCCGAGCCTGTATGTCCTGCCGTGAGGTGGGTATGGGCAAAAAACAGAATCTGCTCCCTGAAGGATAGGGGTACCAATAGCTGATGGGGCTCAGAGGGACCTCCCTGGCGATATAGCAAATCGTTTGTTATCAGGAAGCGGGGATAGGTATAGGGACCTCGTTCGGGTGCACTGTGAGCTTGTTCCCAGGCATTAAAGAGTGTAGTGTCGTTGGCTTGGGCGAACCGAAAGCTGCGGTCCAACACCCAGGGTGTGGGGGTTATCAGGGCAGGCGCTGTGGGGACCCTCTTGCCTTGGTGCGTCCTCCCCCCCTGGTCCTCGCTTAAGGCTAGGCGAAACATATCTTGGAACGCTGGGTTATCGGTTCCAATGATGAGGTCCTCCGGGAGGTTATCAAGGACCCCAACTCGTACCGGGCGATGGACCCCCGAGGGATGAATTACTGGAATGTCGGCCACGGGGTAAGGTTTGACATCCCCATGGACGCAGCGAATGTGGACCGAGGAGTCCGGTACTATCTGCTCCGGGGACACCCGCATACTTTGGATAACCGATTGCCTACACCCTGAATCTAGGAGGGCCTGGAGGGGGGTCCCGTTTACCTGTACCTGGACGTGATATGCGGACCCCATTTCAGCGGTGTAGAGGATCGATTTGGGCACATATCCCACTTCCATGGGCTCTTCTGTGTGTCGTTTCTTGGGGCAGGCTCGGGCGATATGTCCCCACTCTCCGCAGTCGAAACACTGTGGGCCCTTCAGGACGGGGACTTCATACCGCTGGGGCCTGACCTTTGGTTGCTCCAGGATTCTGGGTTTCTTATCCGAGCGTAGGGCCGGGGGTCGCTGTCTCTCTGGTTCCCCTACATACCCCTTCGGTTGGGCCCTGGAGAACGTCGTGGCCATCTCTACCGCTTGTTCAGCGGTAAGATGCGTGTGCTGCCGCAGCCACCTTTGGGTGTGATAGGGTAAAGCGTCCAGGTACTGTTCTAGGTAGATCTTCTCCATGATCTCCTCCTTTGTGCTAGTACCCGGGCTCAGCCACTTGTCGGCCGCCATCTTCAGCCGGAAATACAAGGTCTTTGGGTTTTCCCCGGGCGCCCCCTTCTCCCTTCTGAATCGTACCCGGTAGGCCTCTGCATCAAGGCCCAGATGGTCCAATATGAGGGTCTTGATGGAACCATAGGGAGCGTCTCCGGTAGCGTTTGCCACCTGATAGGCTGCTTGGGCCTCTCCGGTCAAGAGAGGGGCCAGAAAGAAGGGCCATTTCTCCAGCCGCCAGCTGCATGCCCTGGCGACCCTCTCGAAGTTCGTAAGAAAAGCGTCCGGGTCGTCCCCAGACACGTATTTCTGCAAGGATATCCCGGCTGGGGTGGGGTGACTGGACCTTGTCGCGAGTCCGGAGCCGGTGAGGGGATCGGTTACCGCCTTATGTAGCCCCTCCAACTGTGCTGCAATGGTATCCTTAAAGACCTCCCGATCCGCGCTGGCGGAGGTCATCTGTCGTTCGACGGCCCATTCCAGCTTCTCCTGCCCCTTGATCATGTGTTGAATCAACGCATCCATCTTCTGTGTACAGATGGGTCCTCTATGCCCGCATTCTCCACCACTGTAAGCGGGTCGCACAGAGGACACGAACACGGGAGGATGGGGTGAGGCGTTTTATTGAAGGTTCACAATAAAGTTCGCGATGGGTTCTCCCTCGGTGGTAGGATGTCAGGGTCGGGCGCTGTTCTTGGTCCTCGTGGGCTAGCGTCCCTCTTCTCTCTTCTCCCGGTTTCCCGTAAGGAGGGCTCTCGCCGTGCCAATGGAAAGAAAGAAGGAGAGCTGGCTGTTAGGAACGAGTGTTCCGTTTATCACGCTGTATAAGGGAGGGGAGTGAGGGTAATAGACTCGTGATAAGGTGCTCTCCAACGAACGGTCGTGAAGGGGGTGAGTGAAAGGGAGGACGTGCCGTACTAGGTACGGCGGTAAGCGGCGGCGTTCAGTGGCGCTCTCTCCTCTCCCGCCTCCCGACCCAACCCGTAAAGCGATCCCGTACCTGGGATAGCCACGCACCTCCTCCTGGGGCGTGGCTCGGCGGAGCGTGAATGCCGCGGTCTCCTGCCTCCGGCCTCGGTTCCTCCTCGCGTCCTCTGCTCCTCTTCGGTCCTTCGCTTCGCTCTGTCCCGTCTTCTTCCTCCGGTTCACCGTCGTGCTCTGTCTCCTTCCGTCCTCCGGTGTCGTCACACGCCACTGTCTTCTTCTCGCGGGTTCTTATTGGCGACTGGCCGTCTACGGTGGAGTAGAGGGCGGGGCTATCCTGGAAGACGTCCCAATTAAAGGCACAGTGTTCCGTGCTAGTGCCGTCTGACGTCTCTGCTGGCCACGGGTCGTCCTGAGGGACACAAAACAAGTCACTGGTCAGTTCAGGAGGGGACCACCATTCTCCTCCTTCCAGTACGGAGTCCGGGTGGTCCCCGTGACACTCCACCAACCGGCACCGGTGTGGAACCTGAATGTGGTCCTCACCAGATTGATTGGTCCACCTTTTGAACCTCTACGTTCATGTGAGATTCAATTCCTCACCTGGAAAGTAGCTTTCTTAGTGGCAATCACTTTGTTAAGAAGAGTTAGTGAACTCCAGGCACTAACCATTCAAGAGCCATTCATACAGGTTCACGCGAACAGGGTGGTACTACGTACCAACCCCACATTCATGCCTAAAGTGATATCGCAGTTCCACATGAATCAGACTATTGAACTGCCTGTTTTCTTTCCAAATCCAGAAAATGTCGCAGAGAGAATGCTCCATACACTAGATGTAAAGAGGGCCCTCATGTACTATATAGACAGAACAGGAAAACAAAACAACTGTTCGTTGCCTTTTCTCCACAACACAAGGGCAACGCCATTTCCAAAGCAGGGATAGCCAGATGGACCGTTAAATGTATTCAAATTTGCTATGAAAAAGCTAAACGCACGATTCCCCCAAGAGCCCACTCAACACGAAAGTTAGGGGCGTCCATGGCTTTCCTAGGGAACCTTCCTTTAGAGGAAATATGTAGAACAGCCACATGGTCCACTATACATCCATTTACTAAACACTACTGTGTAGATGTACATTCAAAACAGCAGGCAGCTGTAGGACCGGCTGTTCTCAAGACCCTTTTTCAGACTGCTGCAGCTGACACGGGCAGCCGCCGCTAATGGAGGGACTGCTATATAATCTATGCACAGATATGAATTCAGCAGCCCACATGCCTCGAACCGAATATGCTACTTACCAGTATGCATCTGTTCTTGGCATGTAGGGCTGCTGACATTCATATCGCCCACCCTCCTCCCCGGCGCCTGTAGCGGCTGCAGCACTCAGAATTACTGTATAGCATGGTCATCACTTACTGTATCTACTCCATCACTGCCACAATGGCGAAAAACAATCTGAGGATGGAGAGGATGCCCATGCGCACTGTAGTCCAGGGGAGGAGCCACCTATCTCGTGATACTTCGAAGACTCTTCCAGGACTCTTCCAGGACAACAATATGCAATCATCCAGACCCAACACTAGGCGGCGATCTATGCACAGATATGAATGTCAGCAGCCCTACATGCCAAGAACAGATGCATACTGGTAAGTAGCATATTCGATACTGCAGACTTAAGTTTCTTTTCAAACCCGGGGCTCAGAGAGAGAGCTGTTCCACGCCGGGAGAATGTCATCGATTTTTATATGGAAATCTTACATTATTTTCTGCAGGATTCATGTATGTGAGCAAAAATACAAATTTCCAGTGGAAAGCCTTCCAAAAGTGCTGACCGGAGACATTACCGTTTTTTGGGGTAATTCCTCAGTAAGGGGGAGGGAGGGGGGGGGCACCTAGCGCCTGGCCAGAGATCCACCGATTCAGGCCAAGTGTGTTCCGGACGTTGCCTGCGATGCTCTGTATTCAATTTTTTGCAAATTATATATAAATATGGGAAAATGTCACGAAATTATACTTTGGTAGGAAAATATGGTGTGCTGGGGGACACCCTTGGCACGCTCCTTCCTTATTTTGCGAGTCAGTAATAGGTTACAAACTAGGGTTTATACAAAGAAAACAGCTTGTTGTGGCGTTAGCGAGCTCAAAAAAGCTAATTACATCTGGCCTCTAGGAATCAAAACTTTTTTTTTATCATCAAAGCAATGGTTGCATGATGAATCTGAATATGAATAGGTCGGATTCATCTTGTTGAGGAACCCGGTATAATCAACTTATAGATTGATATTTTAATGATTGCAAGATGCTTATTAGATTGTGGAGTGAAACACATTGAAAAATTTGGGGATTTAAGTGGGAATTTTTTAGCTGGCAGATGAATGATTGATCTTCCTGATTTAGATTGTTTTGTTATGTTTATCCTCTTTCGATCCTTTGCTGTAATGATTAAAAGTCATTGTCCACACTTATTTTTGTAAGCAACATTTGAATTCTGAAATGCAAACCAAGGTTTTCTGTCTGAATTGCAATAATGTGTCAATTTATCCAAGCTGTTGCATTATGTTTGTTTCATTTACGTGCACTCATCTATTTAATGACAATTTAGGGAAGCCAAGAGTTCTAGCTGCTTGTCCTCTGTGGTTCCTTTCAGCCTCTGGACTGATGTACAACTCCTATGATTTGGAAAGTTTGATTGATATTGTAAGATTAAATAGGCATTTGTCCTGACAAGTTATGTTAGATACTTATCAGTTACTTTTAACTTTGATGACTGATGTTGCTAACAAAGAGAGATTTAAAAACACATGCTCATTTGTCATTACAGATAAAAGATGTTTATTGTCACTTTCTATGATATTGGGTTGAGGTGGCCCATAGAGAGGGGCCATGTGAAGTAACATCCACTGCCACTAAATAGCACTCACTGCACCCATTTATTGTGTTTGCTTTCTTATCTATTTTAATGAACAGAGGTCGTACTGCAGCCAGCTCCAGCCCTGACATGGAGAACTATTGGAGGGATTTTGGATTTTTACATTTTCTTGGGTCCGGATCCAAACTCTGTAATCCAGCAGTACCAGGAGGTGATAGGTAAATATAATTAAAACTAAAAATTTTCCCCCTGTTATTGTACATACATGCAATGGTGGAACCGAGGTGTAATGCTGTCAAGGACTATCTAAACAAATAGTGGGTACAATTGTGAAGTCACTGTGAAGCAAATTTTACTTCAAACAATTATAAGTTTCCAACCACCTACGTGTATTGTAAGTGTTAGGGAGCTTAACATACCTGGGAAAACTTTGTTTTACTGGCGGTACCTGGATCAATAAAGTAGCACATGCGAAATGATATGTTCCGGGCATGTGTGCTGTAGATACTGCATACTCCTGCCATCTAGTTTTGGGTCCAGATGTTTGCAAGGTGTTTTTCTTCGAAAAAGTATTTCCTAGTCACGAGGTAAGGTGACTCCTCTTAGTGATCGTGCGCATGGGCATCAACTCCATTGTTAAATAGTTTTTTCCCACCATCGGGTTCGGATGTGAATTGCTGCGCTCTGGTTCAAAACTGTTCTTTGGGTTCCCCACGGTGCGCAATCCACTCTACCCTCGACGGTATTGTTATTGAACGCGTTTCCCTCTCTCCGCGTATCCATTCGATCGGAAAGTCTCATCTTCAATCGACAACATTATGGACGGCCTTAGGGCCTAGCTGCGTCGGTCCATTCTTCTGCTGATGGAACAGACCCCGTTTCAATTCTGTCCTCGGTGCCACGCCAAATACCCTCGCACCGATCTACACCAAGTCTGCAACATGTACCTCTCACCGGAGCACAAAGAAGATTGCGAGGCCTGTCGATCGTTCCGATTGAAAAGACTCTTCGGGATCGTCGGGCTCGACAACGAGAAAACCGCGCCAAAGCACTCAACATTATCCGGATATCTTCGGGGAAGAATCCGAACATGATGCCAAAGCTGCGGAAGAAGAAGAGGCCTTCTCTGCCGCAGAATCTGATTCCAACCTAGAGATCGATTTAGAGTCCGAAGACATTGCAGCAGGACAGGTGGTTGTGAGTAGTTTCAAGTTTCAAAACTTTATTCGGATTAATAATAATCCATAAAGGGGGAGGAGCCAAGATGGCGAACGGAGCAGACGCTTGAGCGCCCGGCTCCGCCGGCCCTTGGCCTCGGACTATCATCCTGATTCCTATCCTCGCCGATTTTCGAGGTGCAACGTGCGCGACGACGCGCTGACCGCGCCGCCGCTTTCCCGGAGTCTGAGCCCGCCCGGATGCCGGAGCTCTTGGTGCCTTTGTTCTCCGCGCTGGACCCCTGCTCCATTGTGGCCTTGGCCGGCCCCCTGGAAGCTCCGCAGTCACTGGACCCCCGGCGCAAATCTGAGCCCCGCGGCCCCGATCCCGCCTCACACCACGGACTGTCGCCAGACGAGCCGGGGGAGAGACGCCCGGACACCTCCTTCACCTTTCACCTGACGGGCTGGAGCTATAGGGTAAGCCCCGGTGTGGCGGGTCTCCTGCCCCGCTCTGTGGCCCGCGCTGTGGAAGGCTGCAGACCCCCTTCTTCTATTGCCTAGTCGGCTGCAAAGAGAGTCCGAGGGAGGGGAAGCGACTGTTGGCTTTCACCTGTTGCGGCGCAGACCTGCGGGGAATTGCCTCCTTGTTACGACCCCCCCCCTGGCCACTGTACCGTTCAGCGGTAAAACATGGCGTTGATTGCCTGCTCGCTGCTGGGGGGTGATGCTCCGGTCTCGCCCGCTGCCCGCTTCGCCCTCCCTCTACCAGACTCCAGCTCCACAGTGCCGTCCCGGATTGCTGCCGATGTGGGGGCGCAGCTTCCGCTGACATGCGGCTCCGTTCTGGCTGCCCTGCGGGACTTTCGTCTGCAATTGTGTGTTGGCTTGCAAACGCTGAGTGAGCGGTTCGACTCCATACTGTCGGCTGCGGGTCGTGAGCGCCCCGTTTGTTCTCAACAAGACGTGGGTCTGCCAGTGCTTCTGTCCTCTTGCGGGGACGCAACGACTGGGTATAACCGTGCTGCATTGGTGTCTGCATCTGGCTTTCCCGGCACCCAGGATCAATCGATCTCCTGCTCAATTGTGGACACTTTGTTTCCCCGTTCATTGCTGCCTGCTTTGTTGTTGCCTGCCTCACCGCGCCCGCAAGAGTATCCAGCTGAGCGACACCTGACGTCCTCGAGGAACCGTTCACGGTGGCCTACGGCTTCTTTTATGTGGAACTCCTGTACTTTACAGGCCAGGTCTGGATTTTATATGGTGCACAAGGGGACCTCAATAGATGATCGGCGGCCATTTTGTGACTCTACTTCTCCATCTTCTCCCAAGCGGCCATATTGTCTTTGTCTGCACGGGCTGCGGGGCCTTCATGTGGGGGCTAGTCTAATCTTACGCCCGCGATCGGGCCAGGGCTAGATTGATTTCTATCACTATGGTTTCACGGATGGGCTGGACTGGGACTGGAACTGTCTGCATATGTTGTGCGCACTCGTCGCGATTTGTCTGCCTTCCTTATATTGTTGTGACACGTTATCTTCACACGACCGCCTTTGGGTGTAGTGGGTTCTCAGTGTGTGGAGACGTAGTTGGCCGGTGGTTTCGGGCGCTCCGAGGTTACGTGGGCTCCTCCCCGCTTTCTTCTTTGTTTTCTTATTTTCTTTCCTTTATTCCTACTTTCTCTCTTGTCTATATTTCGGGTTCATTGGGCGACAGGCACTATGCTGGGGGGGGGGGGCAGGCCGTAGCCTCCGCATTGGTGTAGGGTGGGGGGTAATTAACTGTTTCTTTTTAGTTCTATGGGCCTTTTTCTTCTATGTCTCTGCGCTATCCTTGTTTCCGATTCGGGGTCCGGGTGTGGGGTGGATTGAGTGGGGGCGGCTTTGGAGGGGTGCGTATTTACTCATGTGACTATCCTGTTATATAACTGCATCGCCTAACTGTCTGAGATTTTCTATGGCCGTTTTTAATGATGCTGCTGCTCTCCCGTGTGATGAAGCCATCTTGCGGACTCGAATCTCCTTGGTTCTATCCTCTACTGACTTTTTCCTCGATAAAATTATTTTGAAAACCTTAAAATTAACCTTCACTTCTCCTTCCCCTGGTGTCAAGGATCTCTCCAGTGTATAACTCCTGAATCGTTGCTAATCTTGACCATTGATGCACAGGGGATGTAATGTTTGTCTCAGTGCTTAATCGTTTTGTGGCCGGCCTGATGGTTGTAGGCCCGTATTTGTTCTTTTAATATGCACAAATAAAGGTTTTTAAAAAAAAAAAAAAAAAAAAAAAATAATCCATAAAAGCACAAAATACAATAAGCATTACAAAATACACAATATGATGGTGTTTACAAGATAAAAACAACAATCCATACAAACTTTAAGACATAGTTAATCGGGCACGAACCACAGTTTTTAAGAAGGAGCTCATGCGAAAAACAAGTTCATGGTCATCCGGGGTCAGTAACATCGAAAATGCAAGGTCCAGGCTGATTGGTTTCAGTTTTTTAAAATATGGCGTTAAAAACCATGTAATATATTTAATATAAAATTTGCAGAAGAATAAAAAATTTAAAATTGTTTGGTCACTCCGACAATCACAAAGGCATGGCTCGGTAAATTGATCGTTCTAATTCCATAGCGGAAAACTGAGAGCATATTTGATAGTACCTGCCCTAAGACAAAATATGAGGCCTCGCTCCCAATGACTCATTGGGAGAGTTAAATTACTAGGTGTGGGATAAGTTAAAAGATTGCGAGCTAGATATCTAGAGACACTAGGTTTCATAGACTCTCTCGCGACCCTTTCATCACTGAACAACGTATAAAGTGCTTGTTTGAGTTCAGACTTGGATGGTAGCTTAGTACTGGTAGGCTTTAAGAAAACATTTTGAAAATTCACACTACGGAGGGCACACAGCACCCCTGAAAGCCAAGGAATGGCCATGCCTTTATCACAACGTAAACAATCCTCGATGATGTCTCTAGTCAATTTGGCGGCAGGGTTTTTCCAGATCGCCAGCTAAAAAAGAACAGGGCAGGCGCGAATAAAGTCCCCTATAAAATGCAACCCCAATTCCTTATGGCATATGTAGTGTGGGGAGGATATGGGGGCACAGAGGAATTTCCTGCAAAATCTGTTTTCCTCAGCAAGTAAGTGTGAACATCTAGCAGTTCCCCAGACCTCAGCTCCGTATGTGGCAACCGGGACGCATTGGGCTTTATATATTTTTAAGGTAGCGGCCAGCGCACCGGTCTTTTTAGGCCGGGGGAGGCTCAAGATTGAGTTAATGGCCTTTGAGAACCTACCCCTGGAGTGGGCAATATGCCCACTCCAGGAGGAGTTCGCAGCAAAGACCAATCCCAAATACGGGAAACTACTAGTTGACCCCAGTCTCTCTGACCCCACTACAATGCTACCAATATGTCGTTTCTTCAGGCCACAAGACCTAACAAAAGATTTTTTTTAATTGGTCTTCAAGTCTAGAGAGTCCATGTGGTCGACGAAACCATTCACTAAAATACGTAATGCATTAGGAGTGCGGCCCATAAGGACCGCATCATCTGCATATAGCAAGGCGGGAAGGTAATTGCCGTTTATTTTAGGGACATCACCAGTTAGGGAAACCAGATACTTATGCAGGCCACTAATATCAATAATAAATAAATGAGGGGCTAGGACGCAGCCCTGTCTAACCCCTCTGTGGACTCTTACCGTCTCAGTCACCTCACCCCCTTGGCCAATCCTAATACAGGCCTTCAAATCTCTGTGCAAATAGGCCAGGAAATGAACCATAGATTCATCCAGGCCATATTTCAATAAGACCCTCCAAAGCAACGACCTGTTAACAAGGTCGAAGGCGGTAGATAAATCCATAAAAGCAAGGTAAATTGGGGATTTACGTGCTACAGTATATTTGCGCAAAATAAGGTTGAGGTTAAGGCACTGCTCTGCCGTGCCAACCTTATTGCGAAATCCCAACTGGCAACTCTCCAAAATATGGTTATCCTCAGCCCAGGTCAAAATTTTGTTATACAGCACTCTGCCTAAAATTTTTAGGGTGTTGTCGATGAGGGAGATAGGCCTATAACATGATGGTTGGGACCGATCGCCCTTTTTAAAAATAGGCACTATTATGCTCGATGACCAAGTTGGTGGTGGAGAGGTAAGAGTTACATTTTTAAAAACATTCAACAAAAGAGGGCCCCACAAATCAGGGTAAGCTTTAATTATGTCAATAGGAAGGCCATCCGAGCCTGGGGCCTTATTCCCCGCGCTCTGAGCGATAGCCTCTTCCACCTCCGATAGTGATATTTCTACCCACGGAGGGTGGTTAAATATTGAAGTAGCTATCGCTGAGAGTGGGGCGGCATAAATCATAGAGAAATGGTCCACCCAGGCAGCTCCGGAAATGGTGCAGTCCATTGAAGTCATGAGCTGACCTGAACAGCGCAGATCTTTAACCGCGGCCCAGAAGATGTCCCCCCTTCCGCGATCAGCGGTTTGCGCTAGCACCTCCCAACGCTCTTCAAGGATCTCCTCCTTCCTTCTACTAATGGCCAATTTATATCGAATCCTAGCATTTTTCACGTCGGTCAAGATCCTCGGGCAGGAAGATAGAACACGCCGCAAGTCACGGTTGGCCAGAGAACACTCATGATCAAACCATCTCTTGTCCACCGTGACTATACGCGGCGGGATCATGAGCTGGGCTCGAAGAGCTGAGCAAATCTTTACAAAATCCTCAACTGCCTCAGGATTCGGATTTAAATCAGACAGACATGAAAGAAAAGGGGTAAGTTATCACTAACCAAAGTCTGAAAACTCCCCGTAACATTGATGCCCCTCCATTTTAGTCGAAGATTGTTTGAGCAAATGGAGAGGTTCCTAGCGCCACATTCCTTGTTATATACTGGGTGGTGGATTGCTTTTAGGCAGACCTTAATAGGGTTGTGATCCCCTTGAGGCATAGGAATTACTATAGCCTTGCTGATGCGATCGGCCAACCCAGGAGAAATAAAAATGTAGGCAATTATTGATGAGCAATCTCTCCCTCTAAATGTGGGCACTAGGGGGGGCTGTTGGGAGACAGTTAGCCATTATGTCCATGGCATTCTCCAAATTGTGTGAGTTCAAAAAGGAAGTTAATTCCAAGCCCCTTTGGCACCCAGGGACCAGGTACATTCCCCTATAGGTGGACAATCTGTATTAAGTCTCGCATTAAAATCACCTCCCAACACAAGGCCGTTAGTATCATCAAAGTCATGCCTAGATTCCAGAGTGGTGATGAAATTAAAAAGATTTATAAAATTTATATTTGGTGATGAACTAAAATCATTATTATAAAAATTGACCAGAAAGAGACTTATTTTCTGATTGAATATTACAGCCTGGAAATTCTGGTTGTTCGTTGGTATAACCCTGGTGGTACCTCCGACAGAAATATTAACCCAGATAGATAAGCCTCCCGAGGGACGGCCCATTCTGGATTTGTTTGCGAAAATGTTATGACACAGGAACCCGTTGACATATAGATCTGTAGTGGCCCACGTCTCCTGTAACATAATTATATCGTGACTCTGAATAAAACTAACCCACCCAGGGTCGCGAAGCCTCTGTTGGAGGCCTGCTACATTCCAACTTAAAACATTTAGAGTACCTACTTTTGACACTACACTCCCTAGGTGGTTATCTAAGCTATTTTGAGTAACGGGTGCTAATACTAGGGGAAGAGCGGGAGTGGCCTCATTCTGTAACAGGACTGGAGGTTCAGCACTCATTCTTGGTTGTCAGTCAGGAACGTCTAGATCAGACAGAGCTAAGAAGCGATTGACCAAAGGGAGAGCCGTGGGCGTGGGCGCACAAGCGTTAGTAATGGGTTCATCAAAATAACCAAGTGTAAACATACATATATTCGTCTTAAGGCCCGGCAATAACTCACAGGTACGCATTAGAGACTGAACAGTGTGTGGTATACAAAAATTGATAACAATACAATCGCCTGTGATGTTTTAGACAGATTCACCCACCCATCCCACTCTCCGCACCATTAAAATTTCGTGTAATCTGGCCGGATCAAACCCTTTGTGTTTCCTCAGCCAATCCACACATTTGTTACGAAGATCCACCCATGACTCCTTCTTCGCACCTGACAAGCAAGGAACTCCAGCCAAAACTATCACATAAGGATAGGAGGCAGGGGGGAGATTCAAAGTATCGGTTTTAGGAAAAGTCTTTGGTAGCGTTGGGGCTGTGGGGAATTGTCTTACTTCGTGGTCCGATATTTGGGGGGGAACAATTGCAGAAGAATGTTGCGATAGACTACTAGATGGACAGTGGGTCCTATTATTAACATCAGCCGTCCCAAGACCTAAATTAACGGAAACCCCCGGCATGCAAGTGGTTGTGATAAGAGGATCACAATTATCAACCGGTGGGTCAGAAACTGACACCCGAGTTAACAATTGCTCCATACGTGTGAGTCTTTCCTGTAGAGAGGCAAAGTTTTTATCGAATAAGGCCTTCGAGTGGCTAACTATTGCTCTCAAGCCCGACTCCAAAGCTATCATAATGTCATCCTTACTTTGGGAGCTAATAATATCATCAGTTTGAGTGCCAACAGACACAGTATTAGGAGCAACTAGTATTTTTAGGGGAGCAGTACTAAGGCCTTCAGAACAGTAGTGAGAATTAGATTTATTGTTGGGGCCCCTTTTGCGTTTGGCCGGCGGACCGCTAGATTTAGATTCTGTATTTATTTTAGAAGTGCGTGATCTAGTACGAGCTTTCTGGCCACTTGGAATAGTAACGGCGGGTAAATCCGAAATTACTAGGGGGGAAGGTTGGGGAGAAGATGCCACAGACATAGGAGGTAGGGTAGGTGACACAGAGAGGCGATGATGTAAGATGTCTCCCTGTGTAAAGGCTTCCAAAGAAGAGCGCCGCTGAGCCGTTATTTAGTCTAGAGATAACCGCTGCTCAGTTAGCTCTATCTCGTGAGTAAGTAGGCTCTCCACCCTGATCATGAATGCATCAAGTGTCCCCACCGCGCCCTTACGTCTATTCATGTTTGCACAATTCAAAACACCCCCAGAGGCAAAAGTACAAAACAAGTCAATGTAACAAACACCCGGATGGGTGACAATCACCTGGGACAATAGGTTGTCGAAAACAGCAAAACCAAGGGGGGTGTCCCGGCCCGGCCTCCTCTGGCCCCGGACGGCCACAGACGGCCCGGGCTTAGCCCGGCGCACGCCCGCGCGCCTCGAGGAGCTGATATCCGTGTCCCGGTGTCAAGGGGCGTGTCCTCTAGTGACAACAAGGCTCGTGGGCTCCTGGGACAGGTAGTGTGATCCGAGTACCTGTATGCTCACCCCCACTGCAAACGAAGCGTCTCCCGCGTAGCGGGAGGCGCGAGGAGCTGATATCCGTGCCCCGGTGTCAAGGGGCGTGTCCTCTAGTGGCAACAAGGCTCGTGGGCTCCTGGGACAGGTAGTGTGATCCGACTACCTCTACGCTCACCCCCACTGCAAACGAAGCGTCTCCCGCGAAGCTGAAGGCGCGAGGAGCTGATATCCGTGCCCCGGTGTCAAGGGGCGTGTCCTTCAGTGGCAACAAGGCTCGTGGGCTCCTGGGACAGGTAGTGTGATCCGACTACCTGTACGCTCACCCACACTGCAAACGAAGCATCTCCCGCGAAGCGGGAGGCGCGAGGAGCTGATATCCGTGCCCCGGTGTCAAGGGGCGTGTCCTCTAGTGGCAACAAGGCTCGTGGGCTCCGGGGACAGGTAGTGTGATCAGAGTACCTGTACGCTCACCCCCACAGCAAACTAAGCGTCTCCCGCGAAGCGCGAGGAGCTGATAACCGTGCCCCGGTGTCAAGGGGCGTGTCCTCTAGTGGCAACAAGGCTCCTGGGCTCCTGGGACAGGTAGTGTGATCCGAGTACCTGTACGCTCACCCACACTGCAAACGAAGCGTCTCCCACGAAGCGGGAGGCGCGAGGAGCTGATATCCGTGCCCCGGTGTCAAGGGACGTGTCCTCTAGTGGCAACAAGGCTCGTGGGCTCCTGGGACAGGTAGTGTGATCCGAGTACCTGTACGCTCACCCCCACTGCAAACGAAGCGTCTCCCGCGAAGCGGGAGACGCGAGGAGCTGATATCCGTGCCCCGGTGTCAAGGGGCGTGTCCTCTAGTGGCAACAAGGCTCGTGGGCTCCTGGGACAGGTAGTGTGATCCGTCAACCTGTACGCTCACCCCCACTGCAAACGAAGCGTCTCCCGCGAAGCGGGAGGCGCGAGGAGCTGATATCCGTGCCCCGGTGTCAAGAGGCGTGTCCTCTAGTGGCAACAAGGCTCGTGGTCTCCTGGGACAGGTAGTGTGATCCGACTACCTGTACGCTCACCCCCACTGCAAACGAAGCGTCTCCCACGAAGCGGGAGGCGGGAGGCGCGAGGAGCTGATATCCGTGCCCCGGTGTCAAGGGGCGTGTCCTTCAGTGGCAACAAGGCTCGTGGGCTCCTGGGACAGGTAGTGTGATCCGACTACCTGTACGCTCACCCCCACAGCAAACTAAGCGTCTCCCGCGAAGCGGGAAGCGCGAGGAGCTGATATCCGTGCCCCGGTGTCAAGGGGCGTGTCCTCTAGTGGCAACAAGGCTCCTGGGCTCCTGGGACAGGTAGTGTGATCCGAGTACCTGTACGCTCACCCCCACTGCAAACGAAGCGTCTCCCACGAAGCGGGAGGCGCGAGGAGCTGATATCCGTGCCCCGGTGTCAAGGGACGTGTCCTCTAGTGGCAACAAGGCTCGTGGGCTCCTGGGACAGGTAGTGTGATCCGAGTACCTGTACGCTCACCCCCACTGCAAACGAAGCGTCTCCCGCGAAGCGGGAGACGCGAGGAGCTGATGTCCGTGCCCCGGTGTCAAGGGGCGTGTCCTCAAGTGGCAACAAGGCTCGTGGGCTCCTGGGACAGGTAGTGTGATCCGTCAACCTGTACGCTCACCCCCACTGCAAACGAAGCGTCTCCCGCGAAGCGGGAGGCGCGAGGAGCTGATATCCGTGCCCCGGTGTCAAGAGGCGTGTCCTCTAGTGGCAACAAGGCTCGTGGGCTCCGGGGACAGGTAGTGTGATCCGAGTACCTGTACGCTCACCCCCACTGCAAACGAAGCGCCTCCCGCGAAGCGGGAAGCGCGAGGAGCTGATATCCGTGCCCCGGTGTCAAGGGGCGTGTCCTCTAGTGGCAACAAGGCTCGTGGGCTCCTGGGACAGGTAGTGTGATCCGACTACCTGTACACTCACCACCACTGCAACCGAAGCGTCTCCCACGAAGCGGGAGGCGCGAGGAGCTGATATCCGTGCCCCGGTGTCAAGGGGCGTGTCCTTCAGTGGCAACAAGGCTCGTGGGCTCCTGGGACAGGTAGTGTGATCCGACTACCTGTACGCTCACCCCCACTGCAAACGAAGCATCTCCCGCGAAGCGGGAGGCGCGAGGAGCTGATATCCGTGCCCCGGTGTCAAGGGGCGTGTCCTCTAGTGGCAACAAGGCTCTGGGTCTCCTGGGACAGGTAGTGTGATCTGACTACCTGTACGCTCACCCCCACTGCAAACGAAGCGTCTCCCGCGAAGCAAGAGGTGCAAGGAGCTGATATCCGTGCCCCGGTGTCAAGGGGCGTGTCCTCTAGTGGCAACAAGGCTCGTGGGCTCCGGGGACAGGTAGTGTGATCAGAGTACCTGTACGCTCACCCCCACAGCAAACTAAGCGTCTCCCGCGAAGCGCGAGGAGCTGATATCCGTGCCCTGGTGTCAAGGGGCGTGTCCTCTAGTGGCAACAAGGCTCCTGGGCTCCTGGGCCAGTTAGTGTGATCCGAGTACCTGTACGCTCACCCCCACTGCAAACGAAGCGTCTCCCACGAAGCGGGAGGCGCGAGGAGCTGATATCCGTGCCCCGGTGTCAAGGGACGTGTCCTCTAGTGGCAACAAGGCTCGTGGGCTCCTGGGACAGGTAGTGTGATCCGAGTACCTGTACGCTCACCCCCACTGCAAACGAAGCGTCTCCCGCGAAGCGGGAGGCGCGAGGAGCTGATATCCGTGCCCCGGTGTCAAGAGGCGTGTCCTCTAGTGGCAACAAGGCTCGTGGGCTCCGGGGACAGGTAGTGTGATCCGAGTACCTGTACGCTCACCCCCACTGCAAACGAAGCGCCTCCCGCGAAGCGGGAAGCGCGAGGAGCTGATATCCGTGCCCCGGTGTCAAGGGGCGTGTCCTCTAGTGGCAACAAGGCTCGTGGGCTCCTGGGACAGGTAGTGTGATCCGAGTACCTGTACGCTCACCTCCACTGCAAACGAAGCGTCTCCCGCGAAGCGGGAGGCGCGAGGAGCTGATATCTGTGCCCCGGTGTCAAGGGGTGTGTCCTCTAGTGGCAACAAGGCTCGTGGGCTCCTGGGACAGGTAGTGTGATCCAAGTACCTGTACTCTCATCCCCACTGCAAACAAAGCGTCTCCCGCGAAGCGGGAGACGCGAAGAGCTGATATCCGTGCCCCGGTATCAAGGGGCGTGTCCTCTAGTGGCAACAAGGCTCGTGGGCTCCTGGGACAGGTAGTGTGATCCGAGTACCTGTACGCTCACCCCCACTGCAAACGAAGCGGTTGTGAGTACTAAAACCCCTGTACCCTATAAGCTAACTTCCACTAAACATAAGGCACCACCTCTGCCTTCGGGCCTTGGTTGGCACCGACACAACGTTTCTGACGCCCCGCTCTCTGGCTCGGCACCGAAACAAGTATCAAACCTTCCGGATCGGACCTGAAACATTCCGCACCGAAAGACAAATCTAGTTCAGAGCCGAAATCCTCCATTTCCAAACAAAAGTCTGCTTTCGAACCGAAACCTTCCATTTCCAAAGACCAGAAGTAGAAGTCTGGTTCGACGCCGAAACTTCGGTGCCGAAATTGAAAGAAGACTTTTCAAATCCCCCGGAACCAATTTTAGACATTATAAAAGACCAATTGGATCCAAAGCAGAAAAAAGCTTTACATCAATCCAGACACTGAACATATATTAGGCAAAACTCCTTCCAAAAGGAAAGTGAGTTCAAAAGACACTGGGTACAAGATCCCCCTTAAGAAGAAGAAAGATATTGCTACAAGCCCTATCCATCCTACTTTTCCATCTCCTCCCCACTTCCACCATCTTCACCTTTGCCAATAGTGCCAGGCTCGGATCCACTACACATAACACCACCAGGATCTCCTCACACACAGCCTGATTTAGGAGATGGGTATGATAATGATGGCGATGACAATATTCTTTTACCTACAGATCCGTAGGATGATTATAATATTGACCCACCTATAGATAATGATCCAGACCTATACCCTGCAAAACCTTCACCTCCAGATGATAATGTTCCCTATCTAGAGTTAATTTCCAGGACAGCAGCATATCATGGGGTTACACTGCACAAAGAGACCTTGGATGGGGATTCTTTATTTGAGACACTAGGGTCTTCACGCAGAGTTAGCCAGAGTGTCCTGTGTTAAAAGGCATGCTGAGACATGCAGATGACATTTTTAACGACCCTGTTCGAGCACAGTTTAACACCAAGGGTTGATAAAGAAAAATATAAACCATCAACCTCAGATCCGGTTTTCATTAAAGGACAGCTCCATCTAGATTCACTGGTAGTTTCCAATGCTCGTAAAAGAGCGAACTCGCAGACATATGGAGATTCTCCTCCCCAGATAAAGAATCAAAGCTTATTGACTCATCTGGTAAAAGGGTTGCTGCGGAAGGTCGGAATACCAAACTAAATAGGCCCCCGACACCTCCAACACCAAATTATTGCTATATGAGGACCAAAAAAACAAAAAAAGAATTTTTAAAAAAAGGGTTGCTGCTCAAACTGCTAATCACTGGCGCATTGCCAACACGCAGGACCTGCTAGCTGGGTATGACAGGGCACACTGGGATGAGATGGAATGCCTACTTCAATACCTCCCAGAAGAGCACAAGAAAAAGGCACAAGAGCTAGTTTAAGAAGGAAAATGTATCTTATATTTCTATTAGATGTGCGCTAGATGCTCCTGACACTTCAGCAAGAGAAGTTAACACCAGCATTCTCTTATGTCGGCATGCCTGGCTTAGAATTTCAGGTTTTAAACCAGAAGTACAACAGTCTATTTTAAACACTTCTTTTAACACAGAACATCTTTTCAGACCTCAGGATGATGAGGCTTTATAAAAAATGAAGAAAGACTCAGACATGGTGAAATCCATGGGAGCACTGTAATCTCCTTCAAGCAGAGGCTCTCTTCATCACTTATTCTATAGAGCAGGGTCTAAAACTACATCCTCAGACCCTAATACTTCCTCGTACAAGTCCAACACACAACCCTCTTCAGGTAGAGGTTTCTTTAGAGGAGGGTACAGAAGAAACAATTTTATGGTTTAGATTTCTTTATTAAGGTTTAATATCAGACAGAGGAAAAGGCATATTCGAGGATGCATAATGGGACCCAATTACACGGGGGGGTCCCTACGCAGGAAGAATAACATGCCTCCGTAAAAGACAAAAAACCTCCCCTACCCCCAACCCCCTCCGTCCCTCAGACCTGGTGACTAGTGAAGAAGGAGAAAGGCTACCAATGTACAGAGCATCTGCCACAGTGTATTGCTATTGTTGTAAAGTGTCATGGGATTTTGCAGCCTCTGATAGGCATAATAAGCGTAGTTATTTGGGGCAAGTAAGCTCCCGGAATTCTGCCGTTAACAACGACAAGAGTGGCACCCATAATGTGGAGAACGCCAGACCCTAATTAGCTATAGACAAACTGATGAGTTCCATCCCCACTATCTACCACAGCCGGAGCAACCATCCCACGTGTGTCGGTAGATGTGAAAGGACATTTTGTAGAGCCACACATAGTGCCACACCAATTTGTTTACCATGGCGAGACCTAAGGAGAAAGGTGAGGGGATTCGTCAAGTCTAAGATTACATAGGCTGGGAATCTGGGGAGGTATTTGTCTAAGTGCTTATCTATATCCATGAGCACCTGTTGCTAATTTTCAGACAATCCCATACTATGTGTAGTAAAGTACCTGGAGAGCCACACTGTCGCCAGCAATCCGGAGACCTGGACTGGTTATATTTGTGTATCCAGCAGGGTGTGTAGTACCAATATGTTGCTCTCTCAATGCAGGCCATTTTATACGCAGTATGCCTTGCCCTGTAATAAATGTCTTCCCATTATTTAGTTGTGAGTTCCCTGCCGATTTCTGCCTCCCAGCGGAGGTGGCTCCGGGGCTTGGGCATCTCCACTGGGTTAATTATCAGATGGTAAAGGTCCGAAACCAGTAGTTTGTCAGTTGTTCTCGACAGGAGCCATCGTTCGAAGGGGGTGAGTCGTTGCTCTGCCCTGGACGAATAGAAGGTTGCATCACCCAATGGCTTACCTGGGTATAGTGCCAGCGCTCCGTTTCAGGGAGCGCAAAGTCTTTGCGGAGTGCTTCGAAAGGGAGTGGGCCCTCCAGATCAAATAAGTGTCCGACTGATCTGCAACCCTTCTATTCCCAAACCTGAAACTAGGGCTCCTGAAAGCCTGGCTGAAACTCTTGAGTTGTTGGCTATAGGAGTGAGTGGCGAGGGAAAAGTGGTGAGATTCCTATGTGTCGCTAGACTATCCCACACTGTCAAGGAAGCCTTAGTGATGGGTAAAATTTAGAGCGATTTAGGTCATGTGTGCTTAGGGAGAAATGGGATGCCCCATAGTGCCTGACCCGCCAGTGTCCGGTCCATAAATGGCCAATTCTTCTCGGATTCAGCCCTCGACCATTCCACAAAGACCCTCAGTTGAGTTGCCTGGTAGTACCGGAGGAGAACTGGAATCCCATGGCTGAGATGCATCCAAGCCAATATAAGGGGTGAGATCGCCATTTCTACGAGTCGGTTTTGATGGTTGAGTTAGCACTTGGTAATTTTGCGTGACTGTGTCAGCAATGGTAGGTGATAACTGGCCTAGGTACGGAATACATGTCTCAGCCCATTGTAGCGGCAAGGTACGTCGTAAAACGTCCAACGTCTGTGTATTAAGAGTAAGATTGAGAGCTTGTGATTTTTGTATGTTTACTTTGAAGCCTGATGCTAAGCCAAAGGCCTCCAGTTCAGTGAGATGGATGGTTCATCTAGAAAGGCATACTATATAGCCCTATAGTATGTGGCTCTCCGCCAAATTGGACTCCCTTGATAGGCGGATTGGTGCGCACTCTCTCGGCCATTGGTTCCATGAAGATGGCGAACAGCAGGGGCGACAAATGGCATGCCTGTCTGGTCCCCCTGGAGACAGGAAAGGAAGCGGAAGATCGCCCGTCGACCCGAATGGTAGCTGTTGGGTGAGAGTAATTGCTAAGGATCCATCTCTGAAAGCGATCCCAGATACCGAAGTGGGTCAGGGTGGGTGCCAAGAAGGGCCAGTGAACCCTATTGAATTCTTTCTCGGCGTCTTATTGCCAAGAGCATTTGTTCAACGGGGTATCGCTGAGCTTTATCGATTATAGGTAAGATCCTTCGCGTGTTGTCGCTACACTGCCGTTGAGGTATAAATCCTGCTTGGTCAGGATTAATGAGGCCAGGAAGGAGGGGGCAGAGTCGGGCGGCCAGTATACCGGTGACATTTTTAGATCTGTGTTCAACAAAGAGATAGGATGATAAGAGACACAATGGGCCTTGTCCTTTTCGGGTTTGGGGATTACTACTATGTCTGCCCGAAGCATCGACTGGGGAAGTGACGATGTATCCCCTATTGCATTAAAGAGGCTCGTGAGTATCGGGGCCAAGCTTTGGCAGAAAGCTTTATAGAAAGAGGCTGGGAAACTATCGGGCCCGGGGATTTGGACAGCTTCAAGCGGGAAATACTAAAGATAACCTCCTCAATCTTAATTGGTTGGTCCAGATCTGCTGTCTATGTGGGAGTTACAGATGTGGTAGTGGCCCCCTCAAGCTAGGCCGAGACCACGTCTGATGGGAGATTTTGTGCAGAATAAAGGGTCTGATAGTATTCTCGAAAGGAATCCGCAATGTGTGCATCCTCCGTCTGTTTTTTTTCTCCCTTATCCAAGATTAGAAGGGATCCTTGACTCCTGGCGTTGGCCCCGTAGTCGACTCGCCAGAAGGCGGCCAGAGCAGTCGCCGCCTGCGTAAAATCTGTGCCTGAGCCTAAGTGCATTGTATTCAGCCCTGTCAATATCTAGTCCTGCCTGGGCCGCTTCGAGCTGCCTCCACACCCTGGGGGGCCCTGTCCTTTTGTGGATGTCCTCTAATTCTGTAACCTGGTGAGACGGACTCTCTCTTTTGTCCCGCCGGGACCTGTTGTCCACGGAGGCTATGGCTATAAACTCCCCTCTAACAACTTCCTTCAGGGCATCCCAAACCATGGAATTCGGGGACTCGGGATATCATTAGTCATCAAGTAATCCTGTATCATCTTGTTTATCTGGGCCATGACCTCTGGGCAGTGGAGCAGGGAGTCTCTAAGTCTCCACTTCCCAGGAGAAAATCTAGAGCATGGTATTGTAAGTGTCACTGTCACTGCAGCATGGTCGGAAAGCGAATGTGGCTAAATCTTGGTTTCCTGGACTGTTGCAAGTATCTCCAGGGAACCAATTAGATAATCAAGTCTGGCGTATGTTTTATGGGCGTGTGAGTAAAACGTGTAATCACGGGTGCCAGGGTGTTATGTTCTCCATATTTCTGCTAGGCCCATGTCCCTCAGCCAATTCAACCCTCTTTAGTGAGAGTCCCTGCCTCCCCATGGTGCTGCGCTGACATGTCTGTTTCAGAGTTAAATACCAAGTTAAGGTTGCCACACAAGTACCAGCCTGTCCTGCATACCCATAATCTCCGTCACCGCTCTGCGGAGGAAAGGTTCCTGACCTTCATTAGGGGAATAGAAGGTGCATACTGTTATACTGCCCGTCCCAACGTGTAAAGAGTAAGCCAAGAGTCTGCCCTTGATCTCTGCCTGTTTAGTTCCCACCCTCCCGGGGAAGGTCCTAGAAACCAAGATTGCGAGTCCAGCTGTCCTGGACGAGAGTGATGAGAAGAACTGATGTGGAAACGCTTTAGAGCGCAGCCTATGCTGGTCTTTGGAGAGTAGGTGTGTTTCTTTTGGCAAACAAATATGGACCCCGGAATTTTCTAAATATGAGAGGATAGAGGCTCACATCAATGCATGGTTAAGCCCTTTGACGTTGAGTGTGAGTACTACTAAGTGATTAGACATTGGGGTGAAGTGTAAGTGTCTGCTGCGTCAGGAGCCTAATATATAACCAAACAACCACGACCGATCCCAAACTAGAGGTCCATAAGGCGAGATGGTGATGAATAGCATGTGTGTGTCGTGTCACCAGGTCCGGTAAACCTCCGTAACAAAAGGCCCGAGTGGCCAACCATAACACAAACCAAATATTAACGAGATGAAGAATATTGTCCATGATGGGTGTTCCATGAAGTGACATACAAGGGGGAATTATACATGGCCTCCCTCCAAGCTCCCCGCCGGGCCCAATCGAAAGGGAAGGGAAAAATTGCCCTGTGCAGTTAACATGGGTGAATGCTTTAGGAAGTCGTCAGCCCGCCGTGTCCTCTGCGACAGTAACCAATACAGCCTGACTATGGTATCTGGCTCCGGTCGGGGCCAGGCGAGTGGGATCGGGGTGCCCCAGGTCTCACCTCTCCCTCCTTCTGCGGCCCGTCCCCCTAGGCTAGAGGATTCTGGGGGACAAGTCCTTGATGTTGAACAGTTTGCACACCTCCTCCACCGAACAAAGCTGGTGGAGCTTCCCTGCTAGTCGAAAAACAAGTCTGAAGGGTGACCCCAAGAGTAGGACACCCTGAGTTCACACAAGTGGGAGGTCACCAGCCGGAATGCCTTGACACAGGCGAGGATATCCGGGGGAGGACCGGGCGCAGCCCTCCGGGTATCCACCCTGTACACGCGGTACATTCTGATCATCACCTTGGGGGCCGCCCCCAGTATCCCCCGAAACAACTCCTCCACAAAGGTCGCAATGTCAGATCCATCCGCCCCAGATGCAATGCTCCTGATACGAATGTTACGTCAGGACCTGTTCTCAAGATCTTCTGAGTGCGCTTGCAGATCCAGGTGTTGGTCCCGAAGTCACATAATCTCTGGCTAAAGTTGTTCGATGACTTGCCCTGTTCATGATTCTCCAGGCTGGAAACCCTGTTGCCCAGGTCATCCACATCTTTACGGACCTCTCTGAGCTCCCCTGCTAGTTCCTTTTTAAAGGATTGAAGATCCTCCCTCAAGGAGGCGAAGAGTGATTCCAGGTAGGTACGAGTGACCAGTGCCTCAGTTTGAGCAGAGCCAGACTGATCATCTTGGTTAGTAGGTAGGCTCGGGTCTCTAGTGGCAGAACCCGAGGGGCGGAGGCGCATATCCTTCACTGTCCTGTCCCTCTTAGTCTTCTCTGAGGCCATTTTAATAGACCAGTCGCCCTCAAACCCAGCGCAGGGGCACAAACCAAAGCCAATCCGTCGCCAGGGCCCAGCGGCAATACAGTTACTACCAGGTTTCAAGTCCGAGAGATACCACAGGTGTCAGCCGGTGCTAGACCCCCTCCACCATGCCACTTGGGGGGAAATCCGCCATGGAATCTCAGGTAATGTTGGGATGAGCAGGGCCTCCCTTCGCCCTAGGGGAATCAACAAGAAGGTGGACCCGCTGCCTTCCACAGGGGTTCAAGATCAGCGTGGTCTCTGTTGGGTGTGGCGGGATCCCTAGGCGCCCCCTCGAGTCCGGTCAAAGGACTGTCTCTCCTGATGATGGTGGAGCTAGGTGGGGGAGTCACCACCAATTCCCACAACCTGCACCAGAGTGAGAAGGGGGGGCCCGAGTGCTGCTGGTGTCACCTGCTACTCACCTCCAGTCAGTGTCTGGCGTGCCTCTGCCTCGTGGTGCCGCGTCACTCCAGGCTTGATCCCACAGGTGCTGACAAGCTTCACTGTAGGCCGAGGCCAGGCTATCCTCCGGACATCCCACGGGGGACCCCAGTTAAAGCGGGTCCGCAAGGGGCTTCAGCCGCACCTGTTTTATATGCTCTGTCCTTGGGGGAGGACTGTTCCACGCCCAGCAAGGCCGCCACCGGCCGCTCCAGCTCTCCTCCTCTGTGTGTCACCAGCCGTTCCCGCCACTAGGCCTGGGGCATCCAGCGTGGCGTAGGCCTGGCGGGCAGGAATCCAGAGGGCTGGGCCAACCCCCTCCATTGTAGCAATCTCCGGAGCCCCCGGCAGTCGGGACTCCCGCAACGCTGCGATCCCACAGGTGCGGACCAGCTCCGCCTGTAGGCCGAGGCCAGGGTATACTCCGGGCCTCGCACGGGGAACCCCAGTCACAGCAGGTCCGTAGATGCCTTCAGCCGCCCGCTGCGTATGCTCGGTCCTTTGGGGAAGGCCGCTCTATGCCCAGAAAGGCCACTCCTGGCCGCTCCGACTCTCTGCCTTTGTGTGTCGGCGGCTGCGACCCGCCACTAGGCCCGGGGCACCCAGTGCAGCATAGGTCGGGCGGGCAGGAACCCAGAGGGCCCGGCCAACCCCCTCCACTGTAGCAATCTCCAGTGCCCCCGGAGTCCAGGCCCCCGCAATGCTGGCCCGGTCGGACGGCTAGCCTCCTCTCCTTCACCGGGTCCAATCAGCCTGTGCCCTGTCATCGGACAAGTTTCATCAAATCTGGGGCCCGGGTCCGCGACCAGCTCCTGTATGGAACCCCCACCTTCGGCTCGTCACTGCAGGCACTCGCGTGGTCCACCGGCTTGCCAGTGGACCGTGCAGGATGGCAACTCTGCCTCCAGTGGGTCTCAGGCCTCCAGATCCACCACGCCCAGGAGACGATTTGCGTCCCAGCCCACAGGTGTGAGGCCGCACCCGGCCTCGGGCCCCAGAGCGGTCCCAAAAGAGCAGAGCAGCCTCCAAGGATCGCCTTCGAGACGCTGCAGATGTTACAGCTTGGCAGGTGTGCTTTAGGTCACCTCTCAGGGTGGCTTACCAGCAAGGCCCTCGGCGGGGCGCGGAGAAAGACGAAAATGCGCCTCACCCGTCCGCCATTTTGGCCACGCCCCCAGAGGAAACCATTTTAAGGGTAGAGGTAAGGGCACATCAACATGTAGCTCCCCTTCTCCCAATAGGCAGTGACTTGCCTACACTTCCCCCCCCGATCATCTAACACCTGTTGGGGGAAGACTTCAACAATTTCTCCCCATTTGTCAATCCATAACATCAGACAAATGGGTGCTAGACATTATCTGACATGGTTATGACCTGGAGCTCACCAGCAATCCTCCCAACATTCCACCTCGCACTCACAAACTCTCGTCAGAACACCTGCTTCTCCCTCTTCTCCAGGTGTATCAGGAACTATATTTATTACTGTCCCTAAGGTAGGTAAAAACTTTATTATTGATTAAACACATTTCTATAAAACAATGAACACACATTCTTGATAAAATCCCCATACCCTACCTCAGTCCCACCCACCAAGTCCTATACACAAGCATTAAAACCACCGACTCATTTCCCTTGCACCTAACCACAAAATAAACCATACAGCATAATATCACGTTATCAAATTTTCTGCTTCAACACTCCTGTAGAATCAACATGGAGTTCTGCCAGCTTTACTCCGTATCAATCTCTTACAATAATTCTAGCCCAAGCTAGTTTTTAAGAATTTTGCTAACAAACAAGCCACATTTAAAAACTCCATGTTCATGAGAACTGCTAGGGCTTCATTGCAACAACATATATTATATTTTTAAACGGTCGTGAACTAGAACTATACAAACAATCTAACAAGAGGTAAACATTAAAAATTGGTACCCGTAATCCACAGGTGCAGTTATTATCAGGATCAGAAAGTGTGTCAAACTCCTCCAGTTTTAAAAAGCAAAAATTCAGCGTCACCTGACATGTTTATAGCAGCATAGGCAACGGGGGGGCTTGGCAGTGTGGATATATAAGAATACATCCTTCGATTATCCCAGGACTCCAACATGTAACTCGCTGATGGTTTTCTTAAAACGTAATAAAACTCTGCTTCAAAATCTCTTTAAGGCCTTTCTCAACTTCCCCTTCGATAGGTGGGATGCCTCCATTGCTCAAAATGTTCCCACCTTCAGTCATGCCACGATTTTCCCTAATCTATTTCTAACTTGTGCAGCCCACTTTAGATATTTCCATAGCACAGAGGCTTGAGACCTTCGGAACCTCCGAGGTCCACAGCTTATACCAAAAGCGTATGGTAGCTTTATAGGCTAAAAAGTTCCACGCCTGCAGGTTCCCTTCCAGTCGTGTTGCCGGGCACATTATGCTTTTGGGTAGGCTTAACCGTTTTTTCAGGCATTTACCCTCAAGCTTCTCTCAGCTTGCCTTTGGGTCAACAATACTGCCCATTTAAACATTGAGTTGAAACAATAGAATAATAAGCAGAAAATACTGAGAACGAGATGGTCCTCCGAATGTGTTTTTAAAGTTTACTAGACCACCTATAGTGGAGAGTTCCCGACCCTCCATTGTTTCTTTATGCATGGCCCAATTTGGTTTATTATTAAACATCATACCCAAGTATATGTGGCTACCACCTCCACCGTATCGTTGCCTAGCAACTACTTATGTTTTTTCCCCCAAATTTATTATTTTTGTTTTCTCCATATTAACCTTTAATTTATTAGCCACACAGTACAAATTAAACCTTTTCAGCTTCCTCTGAAGGCCCACTTATGTCAGATCTAAAATAGCCAAGACATCTGCATAGAGGAGACACGAGATATGGCTGGCTCCCATTTTCGGCGAAAAAGATTTAGTATGATCAACAGCACAAGGCATCTGCTAGGAATAATGAAAAACGCGTGGGAGCCAGGAAACAGCCCTGCCTTAGCTCATTACCCAGCAGGATTCTTGAAGAAAGGGTCCCATATGCATCTAGTTCTACCTGAGCCCAATTCTGGTGGGGCAGTTCCCGGAGGATTGCAGGTAAGCTACTGGGAATGACCAGATGTCAGAGCACATCCTTTAGAATAGTGCAATACTAAAATCAACAAAAAAGATTCCCTTTCATTCCCATTACCATCTGCCCAAGAAGCAAAAAACTAAAGTAATGGTCTACCATTCAGTGAGGGACGAGGTTCTTGGTCTCAATCTAATTTTCAGGACTGTAAGATCACATTGGCATACAATTTAGCTCCAACATTGAGCAAACTTTTCAAACGATAATTTCTTAGGTCATCCAACTCCTTTTTTGTGAATAGGCTAATTATTGCAGCCTTCCTACTAGGTGGAAAATTACCCATCCTTGTTACAAAACAAGACTTTAGAGGAAGCCCACCACTTAGGGTTAGATGTTAAAACAATGGCGGTAAGTTATCCAGACCTGATGCCTTAGTTTTAAGGAGGTTGTCAGTTTCACTAAGGAAAGTTGTGAGAAGAACCCCAATAAATCCTCCCTGGGAATAGGCCACCTTCCTCTGTCCGATACCCCTCTGGCTATATAGACATGACTTAGGAACGCCACCTAAGCATTCTGTGGCACCACACACCTTAGAGGTTCCTTTGACTCACTGCATCCACTATGGACTAACTTCCAAAATGTATGCACATCTTTGGCCTGGAGGATTCAGGTCATCAAGTCCCAATTTGCCTGGTCTTTGCCTGGTAGTAAACGTGTTTGTTTCTACTGATCAGCGCTGCATTTTCCTTTTTTTTTATGTCATCCAGGGCCAGATATACAACCGTTTTTTGCTGTCGTAAACGTGCAATCAGCCCGTTTGCAACGGTAAAATACCCATGTACAAACCTTATTACTGACATGCAAAATAGGGTTTGTGGCTCGCTATTAGTAAGGGGGGTGCCAAGGGCTTCCCTTCCTAATTTTGATTCGCACTTCAATGTACAATAGTTTTGCGACCCCAATTGTGGTCTCAAAACACTTGCAGTTTACCACCTACTTCAAGTAGATGGTAAGCCACTCTCAAACGGGAAGGGGTCCCCAGGGGACCTCTTCCCCTTTGTGAATGGATGCAAAATTATTTTTTAAGAGCAGGCAGTGGTCCCACGGACCACTGCCTACTCTTAAAATAGTAAACGAAAACATTAAATTTTTCTTTTTTAAATGCAGGGCTGCATTTAAAAAAGAAAAACCTGATTTATTTAAAAAGCAGTCAGACATGGTGGTCTGCTGACCCCAGCAAGCCACCATCCCTGGGAGTGTTATCCATTCCCAATGGGGTCGCAATTTGGACCTTCCTCATGAATATTAATGAGGCCCTCTGTCACACGGTCATAAATTAAATACAATTTCAACCGAAGACGAGAGGCAATACAATCTTAACGGGACGTTTCAATGTTCAATAATGATCCATTCACTGTATTTTCGTGTAAGTAGAAAAGTTCTTTATATCATTATCTTCAATAACAAGTAGGCACAGCTAACGCGTTTCGCCCTACAAGGGCTTTTTCAGGGCTGTAAGCATATACAAAAATGTTAGCAAAATAAGTACATCTTTCACCATAGACACGTAACACATGTATACACCTTACACCACTGTAAAGAACAAGTTAAGCAGAAAGCCAACAGTGAAAATATGTAAAGAGAACCGGGAAGTGCCAAAGATATGTGACATTAAAAGAATATACTCTACATTTGGAAGCAAAAAGTACTTCTTAAAAATGTATATTCATTGGTGTTAGGTCACATGCGTTTGTGTACAGGACAAAGATTTAGTCTAGTGTGAAACAAAGTGGTATAGTGTGCAGAGTTTATGGGCTAAATGAAGTTATGTCTAAAAAGTGTCAAAACAGTCACCTATCCATTCAGTGACCAAACCAGAGATGTGGTCGAAGAGCTAGACCACATAATCCCTGAATAGTGAGGGAATCCAAAACATCAAGGGCTTACCAACGTAATGTATTAACACTATCTTAAAATCCTAAACGGGAACGTCGCAATTCTACTGCTTCTTCGTCCTTCATGGAATAGCAATTCATCAAGTATTCATAGAAGTACCTTAAACATGGAATACTCTTGAGTGAGCGTGGTTTATCATTACTTTAAACAGAAATACATAGGTGTGTAAAGAAACCCAACACCACATATCCACTTGAATATGAAATCATATTGAGTCATCGCTGTATGTCAAAATCTGACATAGAAAATGCTTCTGGTATTTGAAGAGTTCCAACACCACATATTCAGGTGTGGAGCCTTCCAAGTAAGAAACCACCCTAAGCAATTGTCCTATCCGATAATAGTGAAAACCTCCACACGCACGACTTCTGACAAGCAAACTAGCTACCACACAGTAGCGGTGGTTATTCGCATTGTGAATCAAAGAGACCGTTGGCGTTGATCATAAATAAAATTAATTTAATAATATGTCCCTTAGCGTGCGTCTATATCACAAGTTGACTACATGTAATCCCAACTAGCACGTACACCATGATACATATAGCCGCATACCTTTAACTGTTGGGTTCAAATTAAATGTCACTATCCATACAGATCCCAACGTTTCAAATTCTTGTGTTGGTTACTGAAAAGTAGGGAAGTAAAATGAGGTGCACCTGCTGCGATTACCTAAATGAGTTTCAAACTTCCCTTGATGTTTTCCAGAGCGTTGACTGAGTATAATCAACCCTCGTCTAAATCGTGCTTGTCAGGTAACAAACTTAAAGTCAAATGGCAGCCCTTTTAGAAAAGAAGTAAAATTGAGGTGCGCGTGCTGCGATTACCCAAGTGAGTTTCAAAGTACCTTAATATGTTCCAGAGTGTTGAATAGATATAATCAACCCTCACCCAAATCGCGCGTGTCAGGGAACAAACTTAAAGTCAAAGGGCAACAGTTTTTTTTTTTTTTTAAAAACCCTCCCCCCGATTACGGCAGCCAAGAAATTAACATTACTATCTTGCCTTTCTTCCTACCCCTTAACATTTCTGCATTTACATGATAAGTTAGGACAAAGCAATATTCTGAAAACGTACTTACAAGTATTCATATCGGGTTAGTCCCATGTCCACAAAAAGTCATCCAACTCTTCCTACCTTACTTAAAGCGTTCAGAGCTACCGGAAGTTGCTATGTGCCTGTAAGCGAATTCCCTGCAACACTAGACCGCCAGACAAAACTACTACCATGACGTACTCAATCTCTCTTCCGTTTCACGTCCTGACTCTTTATTGTTCACAGACTCAACCTGACAGCCGAACAAAAACCTACCTTATCCTCATAGTAGCCATGGCCAGTACGTTCCAAGGCCAAAAGGAGGCTAAGTCCTAGTCCCACACAAAATTACATTCCTCCATACCCGTGTGGTATGTAATAGAAACAGAGTGCAAGGGATAGAAAAAGGAAACGCTATTCACAAAAAAATATTATTAAAGACTTCTGCGTATGACGTTATAGCGAAATTTGAACAAACCTAGTCCATTCGTGGCAACAAACATCGGGCTATTACATGTTAAGCCCCAAAAATTGCACATAATAACAGTCAGCTTCAAACAGAGAGAAGGGTAGTAACCAAGCCGATAAGTTCTTATTCACTGAGAAAAATTGAACACAACTCAAAACACGACGCCGTATTTCTAGTGAAGGTTTAGCCCTATGGCGGGGGAAAAGATTCAAATGTCGTAACATAGTTTAAATATAGACCGCATAATGCACAGAAGAGCATAAAGAATATTCACATATAATGTATAAAGAGCTTCGGGCTATTACATTTTGAGCCCTTAATTCACACATGATGACACATTTAAACAAAGAAATTAGTAATATCCAGGACTAATTAGTTCCGGTTTGGCGATTAAAATTCACCGCAGATTCGATACGAAGCTCGGTGTTCATAGTTAGAGCTTAACTCTATAGCAATGGGACCCGGCTCA
Source organism: Triturus cristatus (assembly GCF_964204655.1). Taxonomy (NCBI): domain Eukaryota; kingdom Metazoa; phylum Chordata; class Amphibia; order Caudata; family Salamandridae; genus Triturus; species Triturus cristatus. The sequence continues at coordinate 1,082,564,325 of NC_140593.1, forward strand.
AATAACATGGCATAGTTCAATCCCTGACGGTATAATGAATGCAAAAAAAATCAACAGTTGTAAATATACCAGCCACAAACATTTCTAATTATGTTGACACTGCTCAGTTATATTAACTATTGAGCCCTTGGGTCACACATGACTCGTTTAAACAAATAAATTAGTAATATCTAGGACTACTCAGTTCCCGTTAAACATTTCTTATTATGTTGACACTGCTCAGTTATAGGCCTTGACTCATATGTTATAAAACAAGGGAGTTTGGTATTACCACCACCGTAGTGTATCAGAACCCACAGGTCGTAATGAATGAAATTAAGGTAGCTCCAACATGGGTATTCTAACAGGGGCTACTGCTAGTCTGGTCTGTTGCACTAAGTTTCTACATCAGTAATACATATCCCCTACAGGAAGTAGTGCATTTCATTGCCCATATTCAACCCGTGTTTCACAGATCGTAGATTGCAAATCCACCTTGCCTACTAGTTGTCTCAGGGATTGCTCCCTGTCACCCCCTCTTTTGTTTGGCAATGCTGTGTCAATACCACAAAACCGAAAATTGGACCTGTCAGTATGCCCTTCACAATCATGGGACACTAGGGCATATGCAGTGTCCCCATTCAGACACGCTCTGCGATGCTCCTGGATTCGCGTCTTAAGTTGACACATCGTGCTGCCAACATTGATCTTGTTACATACACAAATCAATACATCTACCACATGCCTGGTCAGGCTTTTAATAAAGTGTTGAATGTTGAAACACAGACTTTTATACCTGTGGGGATTTTAACATTTGTCGTCTAGGGTGTAACAAGACAAACAGTTTCTCAAGCCTATTCGGGGTTTTCAAAAGTGTGTAGCTGGGGCATAGGGTATCGTGATGGTTTTACTCCTCCTATAGGTAATAGAAGGTTTTGCAGAGATCAAATTACCAACTTTAAGAGTCCAATGTTTATTCAGAACCTTGAAAACATCATGGTTTAGTGCAGAGTGCGTAGTGATAAAGGACAGACGTTGGTTCCCCCCCTCCTTTTTTTTTTTTTTTTTTTTAGGTCGAGCCTGTAACAGCGCTTGCGCTGTTCTGGCGAAGTCTTTATGTAAGGGCTTTTGAAATCTCACCTCATGCTCGCACACACTCTTGCTTTTTGTTTTGTCCGATGCTATTGGCCTTTGCGTGCGTCTTTTTAACAAAGACCGCACGCAATTGGGCAAAGGCGGGCGCATTGCTCTGCCCATAGCCTGTTTGTTGTGGTTACCCGCACGGGCGCCATGTGTTTTGAATTATCGTGCACTGTTGCGTGTGCGATAATTCAAAACACATGTCTCGGTGTGGCGACCGCACGCGCACACCAGCAGCTCCCGCATCTCGTTTCGTCCCCGTGTCTACCACTCCTCCCCTTTCTAGTCATTCCTTGTTAAATTCCTTTTAGCGCGTGCACACGCACCACTCCCGGGCTTGTTCTCTCTTTCCTTGGACTCTGTTCTTCTCTGCCCCGCATTCCTCTCTCGCCAGTTGTCTGTGTTGTTCCTCCATCCCTCTAAAGCTGTCTTTGTTTTTCTTCGTCTCCCTGAAGCTGTCACCATGCGCATGAAACCTCAAACAATGACCCAGTACAATACAATACCCTCCCCGTGGTCCACCGTGTTTGCGTTTTATGTCTTCTCTCTGTCCCTCTCTCTTCAGCCCTGCAGTTGCTTTTAGAATTCCGCAGCTCCGGACGTTTCGGCGTGTACCCCAGTTGCGTTATCACGGACATAACATCAGAGAGGGTGCGTGAGTGCGCGAGCGTGCAAGCGTAGCATGTACTCGTCACTTCAAGGCACTTCCTCAGTTGGCTCGAATGTGCTATTGATTGATGAGCCCAGGCCCTCTGTTTACAGACGCACTTGCAGTGGATGCTTTGTTTTCCTGTGAGGTGAGATGAAGCAGACAGTCCGTCTGATCCTCGACAGGTACACTGCGCTGCAGGCACGTTGTAGGGTGAGATGCAGGAAGGGGTGTCGGTGCTTTGGTTAGGAGATCCCAGGAGGCTTCGTTAAGCAAACCCCGCTGATGCCTGCCCTCCTTCGCCTCTCCTTTCTGCAGAGACCGGAGAGGCTACTGACTGGTCGTATACTGGTGATTGTGCTTCACAGTTCACGTGTGCCCCGATCAAGCCCCTGCACAAGTTGCCTAATGGTTATAAAACGTGGACATGCGCTTTAAAGAGGTGAAAGAATGAAGCAAAGTGAATATAACCTGCTTGGTGTGTGAATATAATATTGCTACCCTCTCTAGGATACGGAGAAGTGGATTGGTTTGTGACATACCAAAACGCGTACTTGGGTGTCTAAATCAGTATTACGATTTTTGACACTAAACACACTGGACTTCATGAGTTTTTCTTTTGTTGTAACTTTTCTTAAATTATCCTTTTATTTGGGACACTAATACTGACACCAGTTTGTTCGTTGTATTATAAGGATTCTGCGATCCCTGGCAAAATAATGTGCATCGGAATATGTGAACAGGGGAATTGTGAGCAGCGGGATGAGGGAGGGAGTGAGTGAGACATTTAGGTAGTCTGACAGGAATGTTAGTGAATTAGTCATAGTGACCACACCGTCATCCGCTTCAGTCAACACGCATACACAGACATCACCCAAAGATTACACTGACACTTTATTTGTGGGTGAAGAACTGCTGCAGGTTTATTTCATACAACACAGTATGATAATAAAATTGGGTTATCTTACGGGCGATCCAGGGCAGGCAGCCCCTTGCTGCCCGCCCGCCTGGTGAGCCAGCACACACGGTGGGTCGATGCCCGGCAGTGTGGCACATAAATATCTGCAGATCATCCACTGGGTCACGTGATCTGCCTCCTACTCCCGCCCCTTCCGACAGGGGCGGAGCGTGTTGTGGCCACCCCCGGTTGGTCAGGCCCCCCAACCGCCCGAAGGACTAACGGGGCGCCGTCGCGGTCTTCCCAGAACCCCCTTCGGCTCCTGGACCTTGGCTCGGGCACCCTTACTGTGCCGGACAGGGGTACCCTTACTGTACCGCCTGTCGCAGAGGTACCCTTACTGTACCAGTCTGCATCCAGATCGCCCTGTAACTCCGCCTGCAACGCAAAAAAGAAAAATTAAACATTCCAATAACGCGCTGAGCCTGACACGCGGGGTAAGAGGAAAGGGTGGGATAACGCGTGTCCAGGCTGGGTGCGGCGCGCAGGAGACAGAGGAGGAACTGGGCGAGAGGGCCCACTAAGTAGGGAGTAAGCCGCCCCCCCAGCCCGCCCCCCGCCCCCAGCTCCACGCGATAGGGGTTTTTCCCAAGTGGGCGTAGGCCTCGCGCGCGAGGCAGCAAGGGGGGGGGAAGGCTCCGACGGGCGGCCACTAGAATGCTGCCCTGCTGATGTCCCACTGCGTGGGACGCGGGCAGCGGCATAGTGACCACACCGTCATCCGCTTCAGTCAACACGCATACACAGACATCACCCAAAGATTACACTGACACTTTATTTGTGGGTGAAGAACTGCTGCAGGTTTATTTCATACAACACAGTATGATAATAAAATTGGGTTATCTTACGGGCGATCCAGGGCAGGCAGCCCCTTGCTGCCCGCCCGCCTGGTGAGCCAGCACACACGGTGGGTCGATGCCCGGCAGTGTGGCACATAAATATCTGCAGATCATCCACTGGGTCACGTGATCTGCCTCCTACTCCCGCCCCTTCCGACAGGGGCGGAGCGTGTTGTGGCCACCCCCGGTTGGTCAGGCCCCCCAACCGCCCGAAGGACTAACGGGGCGCCGTCGCGGTCTTCCCAGAACCCCCTTCGGCTCCTGGACCTTGGCTCGGGCACCCTTACTGTGCCGGACAGGGGTACCCTTACTGTACCGCCTGTCGCAGAGGTACCCTTACTGTACCAGTCTGCATCCAGATCGCCCTGTAACTCCGCCACAGCTCTGGGGAGGCTACCGTCGCTGCCAGAGCCCCCCTTCCTCCCTTCGCTGTTATAGGTGCCCTGCCCCTGCGAGCCAGCTTTAGTATGCTAAACTATGGGTCCTGTTCTACAACCCGTAAATGACAGCATTAATTCGCAACATTACCCAGGAGACTACCAAGGATGTCTTGTTGCCCCACTGCCGTTCAGTTTAGACGTTACTGGTGTTCCTAACTTCCTTTGCGATGCCCCTGCAGATCTTCTTAACATAATATGGGAAGATCTAGCACCTACATATGGCGCCAGAACTGAATCATAGCTGAATACGCCCCCATCGAGTCTACCAAGGTGAAGTATAGATAGCGTCAAGGTTCCTGACTTGCTGCCGCTACTGCGAGGGGTGCATGATTTCTCGGCAGGACAAAACATTAAACGTGACTGCCAGATGGCGGCTTTCCTCATGGCTCCGGATAGCCAATCTGACTGACTGAGCTGCCGACGAATACATCTCTCAGCTCGAGGACCAAACCCACCTCCCTGGCTCCAAGGAGAGGATGAGCGAGAAGAGCAACACCTAACTGTGTCTCAGGCTGGAGAATATGGCATGGGAAACAAGGCATTGGTGAAATAGGCGCTTATGGACCTGCAATCCTATTCAGATTTTCCACTTGGCCAAATTAGGTGCCTTCCTGGCTTGGAATTTTGTTCCCCCCGGCTACAGCACAAAAGCAGGGTGAAGGTAACGTGTGAATCAACCACTTTACCTACGTATATAACACAAGCTGACATCACGGGTATCTCAATTTTCTTCCTTTCACATCTATTATCCTGTCGTTTACTGCAACTGACCCCTATCTTAGCAACATCTCCTCGTTTTGGGCTTTCTACTTGCAAATAAAGTTACATTAAATTTGACGCTCGTCTTATACTAGTCCCGCTGGTAGTCCCAATCTATCCGTACTCTCTACTGGGACAGCGTAACCAATACCAAATTCCGTGCTTGTTGAATAGAAGCTAGCTATTGGACTTTATTGCTGCAGGAGGAGTTCATAGGTTCGCCTACAGTCCTTGTTATACCGGTGTTGCTGGGCTATAGGTAATTCGTTGCACCGACATCGTGGCTTGCAAATGAAAACTTCTTATCTTATCAAATAATATGTTGGGAGCCCCAGTGATGATTTCGTTGACACCTTCATAGCTGGCAGTGTCCCTATCTTGCCAATACCTGGGTCACGTCCGCTTTAAATGACGACATTACATCTTGCTTTTCCGCTAGCCTTGCCCGTTAACATGTCAACTGTCTGTGGAGGTGTTAAGCCCTTTCCCTTACTAGAAAGTTTAAAAGCAACTTCAAGAGGTATGGTCGCTCTCTCAATTATTACCATGTAGCTGAGGGCATGCCAGTCATGGGTGTCAGGTTAAAGTATGCACAGGTCATTGACACTCTCCCACGTGCAGTGCTGTGAACCGTTCGAAGTAGTTCATCGGATTCCGCCTGCCACCCCCTAGGTGGAGGTTTGCACTCCCAAACTTCTGCTCGTGTAAAACCCGGCCACACCTCTAGTTCAGTGAATTGTAGAAATTCACGACACTGACAACCCCAGGGGCCAAATACTGGGCTGTGTAACTGCGGCCCAATACCACCAGGAACAATTAGCTTGGAGTGGATGGGTGTTAACCTAGGCTGGCTGAAGGCAAAACCTTTGACAATCACTCCCGGCAAGATGTGCCAACGCAGGATGAATAGAGTGTTATCCAGCCCTCCTTACTTCCTTTCCCAGTTCGACACCGGTCGAAGAAGAATGCCCCTTCCAGAAGGTCATGGCCTTATCCCTGAAGCCTATCCGACAGCATTCTACCGGAAATCAACAGCATTGTAACGCTTTTTCTGGTTCCACGATTATTTGTGGTCGATATGCTCCCTCAGTTCGAACAAAAAAAACTTAGCTAAACGTACGCCTGCCTAATTCCCAGGGCTGTCCGGCTTAATGCTTTACGCCTGCAATTGCCCCACCAAACGTGGCCTTGCACTAAAAGTTAAACCTGGTTGTCTCAACTTTCCTTTTAGAGCTAGGAACGCCCCCCGAGCTCCTTGCGCTTACTAAATTGACCTGCTTCTTAGTTTCCAGCACACAATGCACTTAAATGTCAGCAAGCCCTGGCGCCTATCCAACAGTGACTGCCTCTGTCACCTTCATACAATACATAAACAAACCTCACAAGGTCGCAGAAGCGGCAAGCCCGGCTAAGTTTCGGTAGACCATGTCACTCTGTGCTTTCCCTGGCCTTCTGTGGAACAGGGAGAATAACCTTAAAATGTTATGTATGACACCCAAACCAGGCAATCCACTTGTCTCCAAACAGCTCAGGCTGATGACTTCCTGTATAAACTAGCTGCCACTATGACTGAGTTGCAGAAAACATTACAGCAGCTCTTTCAAAATCGCAAGGCTAGATGAAAGGCGGCAGCATCTCCTGACTTAAGCGTGGAACTCACAGTAATAAATACCTGCACGATGTTCTGTATGCCCTACAAACCCCAGGCCTTTAGCTTGTCTCAAAACAGCGCAGGCTGCTGACTTGCTGTATAGACTGAGCTGCCACTATGACTGATTTGAAAGAAACCTTACACCAGCTGTTTTCATACTGCCAGGCAAAGGAACGACTTACACAAGAGGCTGGTAAAGCAGTGGATACTGCTAGATGTTGTACTTAGCCACACACGAACTCACACACTAGGTCTGCCTGCCTGTCCCACTCTGGCAATAACCGAGAAATCACACCTCCTTCCTGGCCAAGAGCCATAGACGGATCTCTAATAGTGAGGGAGAGCCGAAGATTGTCCTTGGATAAGGGTGAAACCCATCAAATTTAACAATGTATATGTAGACTCTATGAGTCACACACTGCACAAAAGGTTAACAAATTGTGACACCTAGCAAACTTCACCGCACTTTAACACTAAGTAAACCATGGCCACCGGAAGCGGCTTCCGTGAGAAGGCCTTCTCAGTAGAGGGCGTGAAGCAAGCACCTCCACAGCAAAGTGCACCACCCTTTGCGCAAAAACAGGCCCGAGAATCTCGCAGGGCATATTCCAGATAGGCCAATCACGCAGGTTTCTGCAGCATATTCATCTGCTCCTGAGGTTGCCTGACTGCAGCCTACTCACAAACCTCAGCAAGTGCCAGTGGCTCAACGAGCAACACTACCAAGCCTCGCAGATTTTCCCTGAGCCAACGCGCAACATCGCCCCCCCCCCCCCCCAATGGTCGATGAGGGGTAGTTACATTCGACATTGAAGGCGGGAACTCAATAGAAGCCTGAGTCATATGAGGAGTTATAAGCGGGCCCCCGCTGACACTTTCCAGCAGTCTGTTTAGTCTGAGACTACAACCCGACACTGCCTCAGATATGCTGCACAGAGGATGCAAATACAAGGGGTTTCATGTCACAGGCTCATAAATAGCGCAAGCGCTTTACAAGGGCACTAATAACATTGCACAGAATATATTCCTTTGAATAAACGAACATCGGGCGCAAAACAGGTCATCTCAGATTGAAAGGTCGACTGCCCTAGCCTTACGCCGCCCACTAACAAGCTACTGTTTCAGTTGCCCGCTGCAACGGACGTGTCCCCAACAGATTACAGGGTGCGCCTGATGTAAATAGGTCAGTAGGTCACTGTTCCCTACAAGTGGCATCCCTTGCCCATGCCAGATTTCATGAGGCACAGATGGTCGTTACAGCGGGCCCATGACAACTATTCATAACGCCTCAAATCAGGGCGTGCCCTCAACACTCGCTGTTGGGAGAATGAACCCACTTCCGCCCAAGATAACATTGCATGCATGCACACATCCCATTATTGAATCGCAGACCACTGTCGCCACAGCGATGGTGCCATTCCCTGCGCCATAGGCGTACACAACAACCTGCTATTAAATCTTTGTTAGCATCATTGTGGCAGAATGTCCCCGCTCAAGTCAGTGTGTGCACCCAACAATTCGCTGTTGTACTCTGTGCCCCCCTTAATGCCCAAATCGCAAAAAATTGACTGCTGGCCACCCCCGCGTATACCTCCAAACAACCAAGGCAAACGTAGACCTGCTTAGATAGAGGAAGACAGAACTATCCTCGCTGAGTAGCCATAGTAGGGCCTATGCTGGCCAACTCAGGCCAGCAACTCCTCGCCACCCAATCTGGTACCAACCTGCGCCGGTTCCCGCACCGGTTTCCCAATGCGGTCCCCCCCACGCTTATCATGCTACCCCTGACCATGCTGGCGAACCACTCACCGATCAACCTTGACAAGGGGGGGCACCCTGCCCCCGCATGGAACCGCCGCCGGGCACTTCACTAATCACTCGAGCTGGGCGAGTAGCACTCCAGCCCCAAGCGGCCCTCAGGTGTGGCAGCGCCCCCCCACGGGTTCCCGCCGCATTAAACGACGGCGGTGCAGATGACCGGCCGGAAATCTCACGCGGCCAGCGTACAGTAACCCCCGGCAAACTCCAGCGCTCCCTCCCCACAAGCGTACAAGGGGTGAAAGGTGCCAGCGAACACTCCTTTCCCGCGCGTTACCTAAATCAATCGTGCGCTGGGCAGTTACAGGGACCATCGGCGTGAAGGGGCCCCTTATCCAGTCCTCCCTACCCCGCCTACCACAAAACAATCCAAGGCTTACCCCGCGACTGCCCTGCGCCCGACCGAAAACGACCCTGGCTGTTTACCTCCAACGGGAGGGAAGCGACGCTGTACCAATAACACGCTAAACCATTCGCGTGGCCAGGAGGAGCGGCGCAGGATGTAGAGGAAGAACTGAATTTTCAGGCACGGGAAAGTACGTGTGCAGGCATTTTTGCTGACGCAACAGTGTGGAGGCTAGAACGCGCACTGCTGTGACTAGGGAAGCAGTGTGCCACGCGTGTAGGGAGCATGAGCGGTTTTCAACGGTGGGTCAACACATTGGGAGGTACAAACTGGAGCAGAGAAGAGAAGAAAAGGTAACAATGACCGAGCTGGCCCGCAGGGCAGTGCGAGGCTGGCCGCGGCCTCTTGCCACCCCCTTTGCCCCTCAGCGGCCAGAAAAAAACCATCCAGTGCTCCGGCGCCACAGCCTTCAACATCCGCACACACAGACCCAATGCGCGATGTGGACAACGTGTCCCGCGGAACAAAGGAGACCGCAACAACGCCGACGGGGCCGGCCACCAATTACAGGGACCTCCTCCAGAAGTGCCGTGCAGTGCATTACATTATATATTCAGGCGCGGGAAGAGAAGGGATCCGAAAGCGGCCAATCGCTGGTAAGCGGGGACCCACCAGGACACGTCGATAGAAAAGAATCACTCGAGGAGACGGTTTGGTGTGTACTGTGCACTTTAGCAAGTACTTCAGTGATCTCTATACCAGGCCCTCAGGACCATTACCCCAAACGCAGGAGGCATCATGGGAGATAAATTGGAAGACACAAAGAACTCATAAGCACAACTCGCGACCTGCAAAGTAAACCATTACCACCAGCTAACTACAATTACACCTTTGCGCGCCTGACTCTAGCACTTCTTTCCTCCGTCACACAGGTAGGCGCTACACACCAAGATCACAGCACCTCACTCGTCACTAGCAGGCTACTTCAAAGCACGCCCACAAAGGTTCATAACAAAGGATTCAGCAAACACCCTTCCAGCTATGCAAACCCTGTCTGTGTGTTGTACTACTTGTGTGCTCATGCGCTACGACGCCTCGCAATGGAACATGAAGCGCTACATAAATGCTACAATACAGCAACAGAGAGGCGTGAAGCCGGTTGTTTGCGGTCCCGAACAGGGAAAGGAGTGGAAACGCGGCCAGGAGAGGAAGGGACAGCCTGCTGTGCGCGGCGGGACCATGGCAGGCAGTGGCGAGAGAGGCCGGGTGAGTCCTCCTGCTGCTAAGCTCCGCGATAACAAATCGGAGTAAGAGATCGACCTCCGGGGGTCAGAGCGCAGCGAATCAGAGCTCTGGTGATCAGGACTTTGGGAATCCGAGCTCCCGGGGATACGAACACTAAGAATGTGGTAAATCTGCCGCCGGCCCCGCGGACGAACGTTCTCGCGTGCCAGTCACTTCTATAAACGAAAGTGTGGCGTTCAAGCCAATTAGTGGACTGAAAACACCCCTTCTTCCAGCACAGGGACACTTCCTGAACCGAGGCAAGCATACAGACGCTTTCAGAACGCGGCGCGAATGCTGGCTGCAAGTAGCGAGCCTGATCCCCCGCCAGTCTTACGACCTGCGCCTCTTTGTCCCCCGCCCCGCCGGACGTGCACTCAAACCGCCTGAAAGGTTCACGGACACACCATAACCTCGGGGGTCACCACCGGGGACTCTCACACCAAGCCACCAATGGCTAATACCCGGTAGAGCCTGAAACCACAACCGCCGGAGGTACTCCGGGCAAGAGACAGGGACGACACACTAACACCCTGGCTCACCTTAATAACCACGACGGACAAAGACAGCGTGGCGACGACCCCCGGCATGACTGGACATCGTGTCCCGATCGCGATGCGGCGCATGAATAACGCGTGTCCAGGCTGGGTGCGGCGCGCAGGAGACAGAGGAGGAACTGGGCGAGAGGGCCCACTAAGTAGGGAGTAAGCCGCCCCCCCCAGCTCCACGCGATAGGGGTTTTTCCCAAGTGGGCGTAGGCCTCGCGCGCGAGGCAGCAAGGGGGGGGGAAGGCTCCGACGGGCGGCCACTAGAATGCTGCCCTGCTGATGTCCCACTGCGTGGGACGCGGGCAGCGGCAATCAGTTCTTCCGAGTGCAGTTAGTGATCTTTTTCTTCATTTCATTTTTTATATTGCCCAAATTGAGCACTTTCAGTTTATACAGTTCCCAAATTGAGCCAATCCCTACTCTTAGTGCAAATGAACGACTAAATGATGCGTGCTGTATGTTATGATACTATTCACAGGCTGGATAAAAAGGGCTGCAGTTTCCTCCTTCTTTAATCACATACACTCTCCTTATATTTCGCCAGAGTTTCCCTGGCGATTGCCTACTCTTCACGCATATTCTAGGTTTCCTTTGCACACGCGGTCCCGTGGCTATGCACGGGTGACTATTTCTACACGTCTCAACGGAAGCAGAGAAGGTACTAAAAAAACATGGGCAGCACTGAAGGTATTGATCCTATTTTTAGTTCATTTTTGTTTTATATTGAGCGAACTGGTCTTGGGGGTATTGGAGCGTGAGCACCAGATACATTAAACAAGGGTTTTAGGCACGTGATTTGCCCAGAATCACAAGATGTTTAGCTGACACCAAGAATCGAACGGGTGGTTCCCGAGTTCCCAAACTCCACATCACATACCCCGCCTTACTACTCCAGATGAGCATGTTCCAGTGTTTACCGGAAAAGCTTTGCCTTCTGAAGCAGCTAAAAGAGTGTGTGGCGCACCCCTGTGATTGTCTCTGTGGAGCCTTCGAGCCTGAACGTTCTCCACGACTCCATCCGCAGTTCTCTGTGGGTAAAAAATAATAGGTGCCAATAAATTAAATGTTACCAAAGCATCAAAGGCGGGTATAAAAAAAGAGTGCACAGTGCTCGCGCAAACCCTCGAACCCAGAGAAGTACCCAGAGCGAACGTCCTTGCATCTCGTGAACACACGCCCATGAAGGACACACTGCCGCAAACTAAGAGATATATTGTTCAAATACTGCCGAGGCCCCTCTTGCTGAAGATGGGCGCTTTTGGTCCACAGTTTATTAAGGACCTGAGGACAGGAAAATTAAACAGTTTGCTGATTTGAAGATGTTTCCTTACATGGCTTCAATTAATGTGGTACAAAACATTTACTTGGACATCCGTGTTTTCCCGATCATGCTTATTGTTCGATTAGACGCTTCTGCGCATGTTAATAAGCCCCTGTAAATAACGTTTAAATGTGATGCTTCGTTTTTGCACATTCATTTATAGCTTAGCATCTGTCAGTATATGGCGCTCCTCAAACTGTGTATGTGTGCGTTTACATGGCTACACGTAATGTACTAAAATAGAATGCAAACACACGTCTTTTATGCACAGTGTTAGTGCACCGTACATATTTTAGAAACATACATGTGACATAAATACATATGGGTATATGTACACAAACACACATAAACATTCATGTCCATATGTTTGTGAATATGTATGTGTGCATATATATATATATATATATATATATATATATATATATATATTCACTGAAAAAACCATAGGTTTCACACATGTTATAGTTAGCTGGACATTTTACTGATAAAAAACCAATGAAATTCCCCCGTTATAGTTACTGCAGGCAACTATAACTCACGCGACCGCAATCCTCTGCTGATGCTAATACTGTATTTAGACACTTATTTGCCCATGTCTTCTTCCATTAAATTTTAGCTTTACATATATTACAAATATTTTTTTTTCATAAAGACACATATGTCATCAGCAGAAGATTGCGGTCGCGTGAGTTATAGTTGCCTGCAGTAACTATAACGGGGGAATTTCATTGGTTTTTTATCAGTAAAATGTCCAGCTAACTATAACATGTGTGAAACCTATGGTTTTTTCAGTGAATTTGCAAGGTTTTTTAAATGCTAAGTTACTTTACGCCATTCGTGGCGTGCGCGGCCAGTTAACGCAGTTCGTTCCGTGCGCGCACGGTGCGCTTCGCGCACCGCGCGCTCACTTTACGCAGTTAGTGCCGTGCACGCACAGTGGTCACGCGGTGCCCACGTTAAGCGGGATGGGCCATGTACGCACGATGCGCTTCGCGCACCGTGCGCACATGGGGGACATATTTTGCGCATCTTTGTGAAATGTATTCTTTGTTAACTTCTTAGATGTTATATGCCATGCACAAATGGTGCCCTTCAGGCACCATTTGCACACGGGGTGGGGAGAATGTGGATAATTTTGGGTTTTTTTTACAATTTTTTACCGTACGCGTACGCTAAGCGTAATCGGCGATTTTCCGAAAAAAAAATTATTATTTTTTTGGGCTTGGGGGTGGTTTGGGGACCCCTGTATCAATGCTGGGTGGTTAGGATCTCATGAAACTGCCTCGTTACACATTTTTGGGGTTCGTTTTTGCTGCCCAACTCAGGAAGCGAGAGAGAAAATGGCGGCCGCCGCTTCCTGGTTTCGACCGATTCGAATGTTTACTAAGATCCAATCAGAATCGCGCACGCCACCGTACGCGTACGGTAAGCTTACGGTAAGCGCACGGTAAGCGCACCGTAAGCTGCCACAGATATATATATATATATTGATTTAAAGGCTATTTTCTCAGAATCTACTGAACAGATTTACACCAAACCTACAAAAGGCACTTCCTTGACCTGGGGACTACCTCTCTGCCAAATTTCATTAAATTCTGTTCAGCCGTTCGGGCTGTAGCCCTGTCTAAAGGTCCTATGAAAAAATGCATGGGAAAAACGCGTTTTTGGACCCCCATTTTATCTCAGCCCCCGCTTGACGAAACCCCCCGAGACTTTCAGGGTAGGAGCGGAGCGTAGCGCCCCACCTATTTTGAAAAATTAGCGAGGATTCGTCGACCGGCGCCAAAGTTATTCAAAATAGAATGTTGCGGATTTCCTATGGAAACGTGGTCCTAACTATAACTACCTACTGGCGACCACCAGTAGGTAATATATATATATAAATACACATATTCGTATACATCTCTCTATCACATACCAACATATATGAGCACGCACCTATTATGTGTATGTACATAAACATGAAAATACTCACACACATATACATCTGAAAGCAACACGTTAGTTAGATTCCTCACCTTAGAATATCCCCAGGCGTCAGACTGGATCCGGAAGATTTTTCATCAGCAATACTCCTTGCGTGTCGCTAGGCGTCGTCTGTGGCTCCACGTCCGTCGTCGGCATCGTGCGCCGGAATGACTTTGTCGGAGTACTTGGACGCCGCCCTCGCGCGCTGACGTCAGTTCTTCTTTTTTCCGCGCCAGTAAGCGCAGATCCGGGAGAGCAACCCCTTTAGTCAATTTTTGACTAACTTTTTTGACTCTTTTTGGTAAATTCTCAACTCTGGTGCCGGTAGAATGCCTGGTTTCAAGGCCTGCGACGACAGTCACCGACTGATGTCGCTGACCGATCATCATCACCGCCGGTGCCTGTACTGCTTGGGCCTCGACCACGACGCGGCGTCGTGCTCCGACTGTATGGCCCTGACCTCGAAAGCTAGGCGGGAGCGGTCCCGCAAGCTTCTCGAGCTTCGCCACTCGGCTCCGCGTCGCTCTCGATCCCGGTCCAGGAGGAGGTCCAAGGATCGGTCGAGGAGCCGCACTCGACATAGTCACTCGTCTGGCTCGAAGTCTTCGGGTAAGTCGAGGCACTCCAAGAAGTCCAAGAAGCGACACCGCTCTTCAGACTCCCCTCGCCGGTCGCGCGACTCGGCCGAGGGTCCGGGTGGTTCCACCCCCGCGGCTCCGCAGGAGCCGCGCAAGTCCCCATACCCGACGGTCCCTGGGACTGACGCGACGCCGGCGGAGGTCAGTGCCTTCCTCTCGGCCATGAGGAACCTGGCCCCGCCGTCGACGCCCGCTGGCGCGCCTTCGGGCCCCGCGGACTCGACTGGGCGACCTCGCATGCCGGCGGCTCCAGCCCCGGCGCCGTTGGAGCCTCCGGCCCCGACGCCGCAGGTCCCCGAGGGGCCCGAGCCTGGGCCCCCGTCGACGCCGGTCGACCTCATTACGCCTCCTCCGCCAGCGCCGACACCGATACCACCCCCGACGCCGGCTCTGGTCGGCGTCGATCCCCGGTTCAGCCCCTGTCCGGTCCCGACGCCGATGCGGCGCCGCCCGACGCCGCATCCGACGCCGCTAGAGACACATATTGTCTATCGACCGGCTCCGATCATTCCTCCTGTTTACCAGGAATCGGATGACGGGGGCGACTGGGAGGGGTCTGATGACCCTATGGCCCTTCAGAGCCAACTTGCACAGGACTGGGCAGATGAACTGGGGGAGGCCAGTGGGTTGGATACCTCACCAGACACTGGATTCATCTCTCCTCCGACTGTGGCTTCGGAGGAGGGTGCAGCCTTTTCTGTGGTGCTGCGCAAGGCGGCTGAAGCCCTTGGGCTCGAGCTGCCTGCCGTGGCTGTGAGGACTAACATCCTCACTGAGGTGCTTCAGTCTGCCGCATGCTCCACTGAGCCTCTGCCATTCAATGAGGCCCTCACTGACGTTCTGCAGGGCACCTGGTCCAAGCCCTCCACAGTCCCTACTGTGGATAGGAACGTTGCCAGGCGCCACCGCCCTGCTCCGGGCGACCCCCAGTTTTCTGTCCCAACACCCCACCCCCGAGAGTCTGGTTATTCAGGCCTCTACCTCCCGATCCTCCTTCCCGTCCGCTCCTCCGGACCGGGATTCCAAGAGACTGGAACAGTTTGGTAAGAAGCTGTTCTCTTCGCTCAGTTTGGGCCTGCGGTCTTTGAACACCGCCTGTCTCTTGGACCGTTATTCCCACTCTCTGTGGGATGCGGTGGAGGACGTGCTGCCACTGTGCCCGGAGGAGGCCTGGGCGCGGCTTTCCTCGGCCCTGGCCGATGGGAGAGATGCAGCGCGCCATTCAATCCGATGTGGGCTTGACACTACGGACTCGCTGGGTAGGGCGATTTCTACCACGGTGGCGCTTCGACGTCACGCCTGGCTGCGGTCCACGTCCTTTTCAGGGGATGTCCAGAGCACTCTCATGGACACGCCTTTTGATGGCGCTCGCCTTTTTGGTGAGAAAGCGGACAGTGCGCTGGCTCGCTTCAAGGACTCCCGGGCTATGGCCACGTCCTTGGGCCTCTCGGCCCCGCGGCCACAAACTTCCGCTTTTCGTTCCTTTCGTGGCCAAGGAAGGGGCACCTCCTCACGTCCGCCTAGCCACCGGCCGCAGAACCAACCTGCACGCGGTCGCGGACGTGGTTTCCGCCGAGGCGGTACTGGAGGACGACGCGGTCAGTCCACATCCACCCCGGCAGCATCCGCCTCAAAGCCTTCCTAGTCCGAGCTTTCAGGCCCATTCCACGCCAGTGGGCGGCAGAGTTCGCCATCACCTGCTCCACTGGCGGTCCATCACATCGGACAGGTGGGTGCTGCAAATCGTCCGAAGGGGCTACTCCCTCCCCTTCGAGACGACCACTCCAGCCATGCCACCGCAGCACCACCGTATCTCAGGGGATCATTTGAATCTGCTCCACGAGGAAGTTTCGGCCCTCTTTGGCCAAGGGGGCCGTCGAGCGCGTTCCGAGCCCAGAAGTAGGTCGTGGTTGTTATTCCCACTACTTTCTGGTTCCCAAGAAGGGCAAAGGGGGCCTACACCCTATCTTGGACCTCCGGAACGTCAATGCCTTCCTCCGGAAGGAACGGTTCAAAATGTTAACTTTGGCTCAGGTTTTAGCTGCCCTCGACCCTGGAGACTGGATGGTAGCGTTGGACTTGCAGGACGCATATTTCCACATCCCCGTCCTGCCGGACCACCGGCGTTACCTGCGGTTCACAGTGGGTCAGGAGCACTTTCAGTTCACCGTGCTCCCCTTCGGCCTTACCAGTGCCCCTCGGGTGTTCACGAAAGTGATGGCGGTGGTCGCAGCTCATCTGCGCAGATCAGGGGTTCCAGTCTTCCCCTATCTCGACGACTGGTTGTTGAAGGCGGGCTCGCCCCAGACAGTCGTCTCCCACCTCCAGACTACGGCGGATCTCCTGCATTTGCTGGGATTTTCCATCAACGTGCCGAAGTCCCACCTGAGCCCCTCTCAGAAGCTCCTTTTCATCGGAGCGGTTCTCGATTCGGCGCAGTTCCGGGTTCATCCACCGGAACAGCAGGTCCGGGATATACAGGCCCTGATTCCCATCTTTCGGCCTCTATCCTGGGTTTCGGTCAGGCTAGTGTTGCGGCTTCTGGGGCTGATGGCCTCCTGCATCCTACTAGTGCATCACGCCAGGCGGCGCATGCGGGCTCTGCAGTGGGACCTGAAGTTTCAGTGGGCCCAGCATCACGGCAACCTGTCCGACCATGTCTTGATCTCGGAGGGCACTGCACAGCAGTTGCAGTGGTGGCTCACGGACCGCGATTGGGTCACGGGCAAGAGCCTCTCCCTGCCCCTACCGGAGCATATTCATAGTGACGGATGCGTCCCTCCTGGGATGGGGTGGCCGTATGGGAGAGGCGGAGATCAGAGGCCTCTGGTCTCCGGCGGAGTCTCGCCTCCACATCAACTTGAGCTGAGAGCGATCTGACTTGCACTGAAAGCCTTCCTTCCCTCTGTCCGGGGAAGTGTCGTGCAGGTGTTCACGGACAACACCACCGCCATGTGGTATTGCAACAAACAGGGCGGGGTGGGGTCGTGGACCCTTTGTCAGGAGGCTCTGCGCCTCTGGACATGGCTGGAACACCAGGGCATCACCCTGGTGGTTCAACATCTGGCGGGCTCTCTGAACGCCAGAGCAGACGAACTCAGCCGCCGGTGCATGATGGATCACGAATGGCGTCTGAACTCCGAGGTGGCGCAAGGTCTCTTTCAGCAGTGGGGAGAGCCTTGGTTAGATCTATTCGCCACCAAAGAGAACGCGCAATGTCAGCGGTTCTGCGCGTTGGAATTTCCAAGGCGGCACTCGCTCGGCGACGCTTTTCGTCACGAGTGGAGTTGCGGTCTGTTGTATGCCTTTCCGCCTATACCACTTCTGCCCAGAGTGCTGAAGAAGATCAAGCGCGACCGGGCTCAAGTCTTCTTGGTGGCTCCAGATTGGGCACGAAGATACTGGTATCCCGAGCTACTCCGTATGTTGACCGATCCTCCGATACGTCTGCCCCTTCGGGAGGATCTTCTGTCGCAGCAGCAGGGGACGGTCCTCCACCCGAACCTGTCCAGCCTCCACCTCCATGTGTGGAGATTGAGCGGCGGCAGTTGATGCCATTTGACTTGCCTCCTGAAGTCTGTGATATCATTCTGGCAGCCAGGCGTCCCTCCACAAAGACGGTATACGCCTGCCGGTGGAACAGATTTGTGGCACGGTGCACAGCAAAGGCTGTGGATCCCCTTTCCGCCCCTCTTTCTGAGGTTCTCCTCTTTCTTCTTTCTTTGGCCCGGCAGAGCTCTGCCCTGGGCACCTTGAAAGGTTATCTTGCTGCTCTCTCTGCCTTCTTACAGCTTCCAGATCAGCCCTCTCTTTTCAAGTCCCCTGTAGTGTCACGCTTTCTTAAAGGCATTACTCACACGTTCCCTCCTGTCCCTTTCGTAATGCCTCCGTGGGACTTGAATCTTGTCATGACATTCCTGATGTGCGCTCCCTTTGAGCCTCTTCACAATTGTCCTCTTCGTCTTCTAACTCTTAAGACTGCTTTCCTGGTAGCCATCACCTCGGCTAGACGAGTGAGTGAGCTCCAGGCTTTATCATCCAAACCTCTTTTTCTATCTGTTCATCCGGACAAGGTTGTCCTCCGGCCTCGTCCCTCCTTTCTTCCGAAGGTGGTGACCCCCTTTCATCTTGGGCAATCTGTCACCTTGCCCACCTTCTTTCCGCCTCCGCATCCTTCCAGAGAGGAAGAGCGGCTCCACCGTCTGGACCCAAAACGTGCGCTCTCCTTTTATTTGGACCGCACTAAACAGTTCCGGGTGGACGACCAGCTTTTCGTTGGCTACGTGGGTGCAAAGAAGGGAAAAGCTGTACACAAACGGACCATCTCCCGGTGGGTCGTTTTGTGTATAAAAATCTGTTATTCCTTGGCAAAAAAGGAACCGCCTGTTGGGCTGCGCGCCCATTCTACTCGGGCCACAGCGGCTACTACTGCTTTGGGACGGGGGGTCCCTTTGCAGGACATCTGTCAGGCGGCAACGTGGGATTCGCTGCACACGTTTGCCAGGCATTATTGCCTGGACAGCCAAGTCCGGAGGGATGGCTTCTTTGGCCGTTCTGTCCTCCAGGACTTTCTGGTGTGATCTTGGTTCGCAGACCCACCACCGGGGTTGGTATTGCTTGGGTATCTATCCTAAGGTGAGGAATCTAACTAACGTGTTTCTTTCAGATGAACAAGTTACTTACCTTCGGTAACGATGTATCTGTAAGAAACATTATTTAGTTAGATTCCTCACCGACCTACCCATCCTACCTGTTCTGCGAACTGACATCTAGGGTTAAGGCTATCCTTTTCAGGGCCCTAGAATTTTTTGGCACCAGTGTCTGTATCTTGCATGGCTCTGCGTTCCTGGCGCGGAAGGCTATGTACAAGAACTGACGTCAGCGCGCGAGGGCGGCGTCTAAGTACTCAGACGACGTCATTCCGGCGCACGACGCCGACGATGGACACGGAGCCGCAGACGACGCCTAGCGACGCGCAAGGGGTATTGCTGACGAAAAATCTTCCGGATCCAGTCTGACGCCTGGGGATATTCTAAGGTGAGGAATCTAACTAACTAATGTTTCTTACAGATACATCGTTACCGAAGGTAAGTAACTTGTTCAACAAGCAGACACGCACATACACTATAATTGGCAAGTGATGTACACTAAGTCAGCGGTGGTTGTATTTATAAAACTGACGTAACGTGTGCACTCCTTATATTGAAGGGCGTCACTTGGTGTTTACCTTTCACTTGCAACAGATCTGCAGATTCCACTCTGAAGCCTTCAGCCAACGGTGTCTGCATACAGGGGGTCTCTATAAATTGGTATTGACATGGAACAAGGGCTCGCCTTTGTGACCTTATAAGTGTTTAGCCATGCAACACTTGATGTTGTTGCTCTAAGGATATTGTGCTGGATAACTAAACACTTATAAAGTCCCAAAGGCGAGACCTATTGGCTATGCCAATGCTTGTCTTTTTTTGTTAACCAATGTGTCCTTTTGAGTCACATCTCTAGCTCGTTGTTCAGCTTGTCGGAGAACCTATCGGTCATACCCCCTTCTTGCTAGTCTGTTAGTTGCCAATTTAGCTTGAAACTTCGAAGTTAGCCTCATCACTGCAGTTCCTACAAATACGTAGTAGCTCACCAAATGGGATAGTTTTTTTGTGGAAGGGGGATGCGCACTCTCATAGTGCAATATACTGTTGACTGCAGTCTCTTTTCCGTACAGTGTGCTCTGGACCCTGTGGTTGGTGATATAGAATTCTAAATCAAGGAATTGTATTCTTGTTTGGGACATGTTTAGTGTGAAGGAGACATTCCCTCAACTCTGGAACAAGTTACCCGCAAGTCTTCGTAAAGAACCCGTCCTCCTCCCATTCAGGAAGAAACTAAAAACACTCCTTTTTGTTGAAGCCTGGGGCACTGCCTAAGCCAAGATTTCGAGGCACACTCCTGCAGATGTGCCGAGGTTGGGCTCTCTCTCGCAGACCTGTCAGTAATAATGCGCTTTAGAAATCCCAATTTACAATAACATTTAGGACATTACTGTTGAGGAAACCAAAGTATTCCTTCAATTGGACATCCGTACCAGTCCAGATGAGGATGTATCAGCCCCAGAATTGTATATACTTCGTCCATTCAGCAGCCGCCATTGACCATGCATATGAATGCTCCACCGATCCCTTGAAGAGGGTGGCGTATGATGCTGCGAATTTAGAACCCATCACGGTCCCTTGTTGTTTGCACCAGGTTTTGTCATAAAGAAAAAAGTTATCTAGAATCAGATCAACTATGTCCAGTAACATCTCATTGTGGTCTAGAAAATTGGCCTTTCTAGTAGATAAAAATAATTTCACTGCCATCCTCCCTAAGTTCCTTTTAATACACATGTAAAGTGATTTGACATCAAGTGTGACAAACCACATTGAATCCTCCCTCCCATGCTAATAGCCTCAGAGTACCAGTTCAACACGTTGATACCCAGCTGCACCCCACCTAAGATCTTTAATCTTTTGAAAATGCTTTAACTGCGCAATATATCTATCTTATCCATCTTGGTAGCTAAGCGTTTTGATAAGGATAGCGCAACAGGGATCACCTTAGCTCTAATGCTCCAGGACAGAAAAGAGAGACACTTGTAAGCCCCAGTGGTCACTGCCAATAAACCTTACGACCTCAAAGCCTTTGCAGGCCTCAAATTACCATGCCTGTATAAACATATATTCAATTGGGCAGCTCTGGTTACCATAAGCAAATGTTTGGAATGCCAGCTTATCCTCCCCAAAGTGTCCATTTAAGCACCTAACATAGAGAGGGACCATTTAAGCACCTAACTTACAGAGGGACCTAATTATTTTAAGATTGTATTTTGATTAGGTACACTTTGGGAATGTGGCATAAGGTATTCCGTAAGTTTCCAACATGTCCCTAGAACAGTCCTCTTCCTGGACAGGCAAAAAGCGCAGATTGAAGTTGCCCATTAAAAGAATGGGTGGAGCCCCCGGGATCTCCAACAGGGATGCCAAATCACTAAATAAAAACTAGTTCCAGATTTATCTCCTGGCCTCACCTTGATTTACATAAACATTTACAATTATCAGGCTGTTGGTTCAGTGGCACACATCCTTCAGTTGAAGGTGGCAAGCCAGGAGCCAGTCACATCTAGGCTGGATGATACTTGCCCCTTTTGATATATTTAGTCGAAACAAGTGTGCGCAATCCTCCTGTTAGACGCCCTGACACCACTTTTGTTGTCTGATTTACAAACTGCCTGAATCCGCTTAAGTATGTTAGCTGTCCCACCAGCCAGGTCTCCTGAAAGCAAATCATATTCTTCTCCTAGATTTGTGAAAGATCTGTTGGTCTGCTTAAATACTTCAAGGCATGAACGTACCATGAGAAAACACACAGGCTGGCGGGAGAGCCATCTACCTAGTTCACATGTCCCACGCCCACCCCCACCTCCCCAGGAGCAGACACTCCCGATTGACACTGAGTCACACAATTCTGTTGTGGAGCGGCATAGAGTCCACGCCACTTACCTCCTGCTGGACGCTGATGCAGCTCTGACATACCGCTGCCACCACCAGCTTAACTGCACCTGCTTGATCCACAAAAGCGCTACCCAGGGGCCAAACATAAGAGTCTGCAACTACTCCCTCAGTTTGACGCCCGGCTGCTTTTGAAAACGGTATCCTCAACCCGCCGGTCACCATTAAGGGATGTGGCTCAATCCTCCCTAGTCTCCACAACAATTTATTATTCTCATTTGCCATCTCAGGGCCCTGCTCTAACAGCTCATCAAGAACCCTTGTTAATTCACTGTGAACATTCACCAAAAAAATCCAGTATCCTTGGCATTCTCAGATTCTGTGGAGAAATGATGCTGGCTCTGTGTGATCTTATACTGACACATTATCTTTGGTCACAATTTCTTCATATGTATCTTTTGTAAAATCTTGAACTGAATCAGTGTTAAGGTAGATATGATATCCACTTCCTGTAGTGTAGTTACTATTTCCCTAATAGGCTCTGTGCATTGGAATAATATACCCTATAGATTTGGCATAGGACTGAGGTCAGTATGCCCCTATCGAGTATATTAAACTTAATTAATTTGTGCCAGCTAACTCGGAGGCCACTAGAAACTCCTTGTAAACAAGAAGTAAGTAGTTTCTGGCAAACGCATAAACATGACAACTTTGTTTCCCTTTAGAATCGGAACTTTCTCAGAATCGTGGAAACAATAGATAAGTTTCACTCCGTAATCGTGCATGCTTAGTTTCTTCAGAGTTAGAGAAAGAATAGACGGGCGTTTCAATAAAAGAATTTATTGAACAGTCTTGTTTCTCGTGTAAGAGATATGAGCTGTTACAATCACAAGACAGTATGCGAGATATATTATGTACAGCGTAAGCAGTAGAAAGAAATAATACTGCGCTGGCATTATCTTTTAGCTATGACACATATATTCATATACATAAATAACATAAGCTAAAAATGCGAGTACTCATGAGATGTTTCTCTAACTAGTTCTACCCCAGTGTACCGAACCCAAGTGTAGTACACTGTAAGAAGTAGGTGCTGTATTCTATAGTCTGATATGCTATAGTCTAGTATGCCAAGAGTCCCTCTAGGTTTTATTCGGCTCCATACCTTGAGAATGAGAGAGGTGGGAATCTCTTTCCGGGTCTCGAACTCTAACACCCCGCGAGGGGAGTCAGAACATTGGAAACTGAATTCTCTGCGAGAAGGGATGACAGCGTCTCTTCTCAGTGCGTCAGGCCGGGATACGGGCTCCTCTAAAGTCGAGGTCTCCTCCCACTTGTTTGGGCATGGGAAGGTATATTTATACCTGGTAGGTGCCTTGGAATGTTAGTATTGATGTAAAGTCGTGCAGAGGAAGACGTCAGGAATGAACCCTTAAGGAATAGCAGTTCATGCATAATAAATGAGTTCTTGGAGCAATCAATAATCCTGTGCTAGGGGAAACTCCCAAGAGCTTAAGAGTCTGGTTTCTAAGAACTCGTTATGACGTTGGGGTGGACGGATGTAGGTGACCATGCCTGTATTTGGATAGCATGGCTAATGCCTAAATAAGGACTGGGACCTTATGCCTATATAAGGGCAATGCGAATTGTGCCTATATAAGGACATGTTTCAGGGAAACCTATACACGTACACCTGAAGCTGAATACAACACCCACTCCACTTTCGAATGAACGATAATACTAAATGCTAAACATAAACTGCTAAACATTAAACTGAGTACCACATGTTGCTAAAAACATTTGTAAAAGCATACTAAAAGAAGTTTAAAAAAACTGTTGCTAAAACATGTATTGCAAAGGTACTGTACAGTTTAAAGCAATTTTTCATTCTAAGCATATATCGGAAATAAATGCAATAGGAATGAAAAGAAATACATACATATGATGAAATGATCGACAAGTATTCAAAAACTCAAAGCCATTTCATAACATGGTACTAAATGAAATAGTGGCAAATAAGGTGACAATGTGTCCCTGGAAGTATTCAAAGAAGTCCATTATGAATAGTTCTACTGTAAGCAGATTGAATTGCCATGTATTTTCAAATTTAGAAAAAAGTAAATTTTAGGAACAGTTCCAAGTTCTGTTATGAAAATATGGAGGCCAAATTCATTGCTTTCCTGGTACACTGTGAGCCGAATCAAAGTCAGTGTATGGGTCTGGTGAAAACATGAAATAATCTACGCTAGTATACAAAATGTCGGTGATAGTTGGAACACATAGAAGGTTAACTGCACAGAGATGTGAAGGATCGCCTTCAGCATGGGATGCCGCAGAAATGTTCTCGTCCGTTACCAGTATGCCTGTTGATCCATCTCGTACCTCAGCAGCAGCAGGAAGCGTCTGTGAGATCTCAACGAATGCAGTCATCGGGATTGGTAGCCTCTGGGGACAACACCGAGCATGGCCCTTATTGGGTTCAGCAGAGTATCGATATCCGTTGGCATGACTGATGGGAGTGTTAGACAGATGTCTAGCACGCATTCTTCACCGCAAAGCAGGCAGCGTAGAACAGGTAAGATGCAATCTTGCCAGATTGGTCTAAATGACAGAAACCTTGTTGTATTAAGTTCCCGTAGACGAGGTATGCCCTAAAGTTGCACTACACGCTCACGGCACTTCTGTTCTAGGAGAGCTTTCTCCAAGTTGCTTGGAGTGACGCCGGTGGATAGGTTTGCCATAGCGTAGCAGTAGGAATTAAAACAGGATTCCTGCAAAGAGTGCTAGAACTAATAGCAAATCACCAAACACCGAATGCACGAAGTTTAGAATGATTCAGAGGACTGCCTGAAAAGGTGTAATAGTCATGTTTAAGATGCGTCCCATCATTTCTACGAAATGTATAGGGCAGTTTGTACGAATTAGAGCCTGTATCTTAGCTGAAGTCCTTGCAATTTGTAGATCATAGGTTTCTTTGGCCGAGGTCAAAGGCACGGTCTGTTGCTAAAGCATGGCTTTATATCAAGACGTATAAAAGAAACATTCAATGAAGGCCATAGCGGCGACTCCCTGACTGTGTCTATTTGGGGGAACAATACTTGCATACAAAAAGTAACCCTGGAACTAACCGTTACCAGATATGGGATTCCTGGCAACATGCCACAGCAACCTTGATCATTCAACATGAGGTAACTCCCGTTAGAAAGTTGGCCAAACGTTGGATTAATCAAAACAGCTGGTGCACCCTGTAGGTGGCAGGACAAGTTTGCCACAGAACCATTACAAGCCCCGTGTAAAGAAATGTCCTGACATGAGTGAACCGCTCGGTGCATTTTCACAGTGTGTACCGCTTAGAAACACTTCACGACCCCCACTCCAACATCTGTATTCGTAAGGTAAAACCCAGGATGTCTTAATGTATTCTTTACCCAACCTTTCATATTTGCCTGCTTGCATTTGTTTGAGGCAATACTGAAAATGAAAAGTAGGGACAGGCCGAGTTATTTTGCCATGGATAAGCCATTCTGTAGCTGGTTTTTCTGCTACCGTAAATGGTAATTTTTGTATTCAGAAAACAGAGTCGACGTGTTGATAAAACGCCAAGGCACATAGCCTGCACGCAACTATTGCAGCGTCCAGCCTAATAACATAATAGAACGTAACTGAGATTGGCCTTGTTGTAACATTGCTAAATCTTGTTCCAGTATGTCAATAGCAGAGGATATAATGTTGTCCAGTGAATATATTCTGGATGACAAAGTTGTTAACCCATTGTCGACCACAGTGAGAGATTTCTCTAAGTTAATACGATCAAGCTGACGTATTCTTTCGGCGGCCTCTGCCTGTGAAACCTTCCATATTTCATTATAAGCAGCATAAATGCCTGCATATATGAAACGTTTTTGACGTGGTTTTCTCGGTCCTAGCAAGAAATCCCTAAGGTCTGCGTCTTCTTTAAGTAAAGATAAGTGTTGTTTCACATCCTCGAGTGTAGATTTTTATAGATATTCGAGGTACAATTTTCCTACACTGTATGTTGTTACTACCCCCGGATGCTGTCGTTGAACATAACGTGGGTCTGGCCTATGGATAGTAAAGCCCTGTATTCTATTCAGGAATCTTTCTTGACAGATGTTTGTGTCTGTGGGCCAGAGCAACCATTTTTCCCAATCAGGATCTGATCTGTTGTTTTGTAGTATTGTGTCTACTGTGACCGCTCCCTGTGTAGTGTCATAACTTGCAGGTGTTGGCACAGAAGGTGTGTTCATGTCTTTGATCTTGGCTAATCCAATGCAAGACGTTTGTTGCACAGTGTCATTCAAAAACATTATGTTCGAGGCATATGAGCTGCAGATCACACACCTTGGGATAAGATCGCCATCTGGTGTTGGGCTCGGATGATTGCAGGTTGTTGTTGTCTTCGGAAGAATCCTTTTGGTCACGAGATAGGTGACTCCTCCTCTGGACAACAGTGCGCATGGGCATCCACTCCATCCTCAGATTGTTTTTTTCCACCATTGGGTTCGGATGAACTTTTCCACTCCGGCTGAAAACTTCTGAAAATCCAGCTTTCGAAACCAAAAACCTTTACAACTCGACATCGAAATCCAATCGGACCGGTTCCGGATACAGCTCATGGAAAGGACACCTTTTAAAAAATGCCCCCAATGTGGAGCAAAGTTCCCCCACAGTGACCACCACGAGG
This sequence comes from Triturus cristatus, assembly GCF_964204655.1. Lineage (NCBI taxonomy): Eukaryota > Metazoa > Chordata > Amphibia > Caudata > Salamandridae > Triturus > Triturus cristatus. The sequence goes on from NC_140593.1 coordinate 1,082,590,846, forward strand.
TCTGCAACCTGTGCCTCTCGCCGGAACATAACGAATCCAGCTGTCCAGCCTGCGCAGCATTCCGTTCCAAGAAAACCATCCGGGACCGAAGAGCTCGACGCCATATCATGGCCAGACCAGCTCCAGAACCAGAGGACATCTTTGCCCAGGATGTCCCGGAAGACGATTCCGAAGACCTCCAAATCGTATCCGAAGCGGACGATTCTGATGACCTCATCACTCCGGGGCAACGAGTGAGTACTACCCCAACCCCCCCAAAAAAGACATTGGTCAAGACTCCGCCAGCTGGCCCCAGTCGCGACCGAAAATCGTCTTCAGAAGCCCCGCCCTCGGGCCCGGCTCTGAAGAAATATAAGCCTACAGGTGGCTCGGGCTCGAGCAAACCACATGTTATGGTGCCCACAACACCTCTCGGCACCGAAGCAGTCTCCGAAACCATCGAGGCCGAAATCTCCACCGGCACCCAAAAGTTCTTCGGCACCGAAATCATCATCGGCACCGAAACCACCATCGGTACCGAAAAAAGTCCAAAAAGACTCTACCGATCATCCAAAACATAGATCGGAACCGAGAAAGTCGGCACCAAAGCCACTTTCGGACAATGAAGAACTTTTTCGCCCTGATCCCACGCAAAAAAGGATTTATATCAATCCAAAAACCGGACATGTCACCGCTGTGCCATACAAGAAAAGGAAGCTGGACACCACACCTCCTCCAGCTCCCATAAAGAAGAGGACTTCGCCACCTCACCCATTCGTCCTTCCTCTCCTATATTACCTCTCATCCCACCCCCCCTGCCCCCATCTCCTTCTCCTCTACCATCTCCTTCACATACACCACCTCCACAGGTTGATGATGATGACTTAGGGGGAGGGGGTGATCCGGATGACCTTAATGATCCTAATGATCCTTTCACACTCCCGGATACGGCACCCTTAGATGACTGGGCTTACCCTTTACCTGATATTCCTGATCCCACTACATACCCCTCCAAACCCTCCCCTCCTGATGACCACCTAGGGTTTGGGCAGCTGATAAACAGGGCGGCGCTTTTCCATGGCGTCACCATGCACTCAGATACACCTGAAGAGGACTTTCTTCTAGACGCATTCGAACAGTCGCAAAAATCAGTTCAGATCTTGCCCATGATTAAGGGAGTCATAAAACACGTCAGAGGTTTTTAAAGACCCTGTTAGAGCTAGGGTTCTTAACCCCCGCATTGAAAAAAAATATAGACCTGCCCCACAGGATCCCGCGTACATTAAAGCACAGCTCCCTCTAGACTCTTTAGTAGTTTCAAACGCAAGAAACCGGGCTAACTCCCAAACAACAGGAGACACACCGCCCCCAGACAAAGAGTCCAAGCTATTAGAGGCCTCGGGTAAAAGAGTTGCAGCACAAGCTGCTAACCATTGGCGTATTGCCAACACACAAGCCCTATTAGCCCGATATGATAGGGCTCATTATGATCAGTTAGAAGATCTTTTACAACACCTGCCAGATCAGTACAAATCCCAGGCCAATGACCTCATCCAAGAGGGAAAACTCATATCTAACGCATCAATCAAATGTGCACTAGACGCCGCGGACACTGCTTCTAGGGCGGTCAACACAAGCATACTACTTAGACACTATGCATGGCTACGTATTTCAGGCTTTAAGCCGGAAGTACAAACAACAATACTTAGTCAACCATTCAACCAGGAGCAACCATTTGGACCCGCAGTAGATACTGCACTAGAGAAGATGAAAAAAGATAACAAGACTGCTAAATCAGTGGGAGCATTACAGTCTCCACAACCGCGAGTCTCCTTTCGACGCTCCTTCTATAGGGGAGCCTCCAAAAATGTTGGAACAGACACCTCTTCCACCTTCAAAACCTCTGCACAAACATCCCCTAACAGAGGATATTTTAGAGGAGGATATAGGGGAAACCACACCAATGGCCGAGGTCGGGGCAATACCAACACCCGCACCTCTCCAGCCACTAAACAGTGACTTGCCCCCACTCCCCCCAGACCATTCCACTCCGGTCGGGGAAAGACTCCAACAGTTCCTACCTGTCTGGAATTTCATTACAACAGACAAGTGGGTAAGACAAATTATCCAGTTTGGTTACTGCCTCGAACTCACAAACACCCCCCCACACATGCCACCCAAACACCGTCCAATGTCACCACACCATCTTATACTCACCACACCATCTTATACTCCTCAAACAGGAAATTCGGTCCTTGCTTCAAAAACACGCAATAGAACCAGTTCCACTCCAACATCAGGGTACAGGAGTATATTCTCTATACTTCCTAATTCCCAAAAAGTACGAGACCTTAAGACCCATACTCGACCTCATACTACTAAATCAGTACATACACTCAGATCATTTCCATATGATCACTCTCCAAAAAGTCCTCCCACTACTTCAACAAGACGACTTCCTTGCCACATTGGATCTCAAGGACGCATACTTTCACATCCCCATGCATCCTGCTCACAGGAAGTACCTAAGATTTGTGGTAGACGGATAGCACTATCAGTTTACAGTTCTCCCATTCGGAGTAACAACTGCACCCAGGGTATTCACCAAATGCTTAGCAGTAGTGGCAGCGCACCTCAGGAGACAACAAATCCATGTCTTCCCGTATCTCGACGATTGGCTCATAAAACCAATACTTTCGACAAGTGCGTTCTCCACACTCACCACACTATTCAAACCCTACACGACTTGGGATTTACCATCAACTATCCCAAATCTCAACTGCAACCCTCCCACATACATCAATATCTGGGAGCCACCATAAATACTTTCAAGGCCATAGCTTATCCCAGCACAGCCAGGATAGCCAACATACAAAACCTCATCTTAAAATTTCAAACTCAACACTCTTCCAGCAAGAGTGTATATGCAACTGTTAGGCATGATGGCGTCATGCATCTCCATTGTGCCTCACGCACGACTTCAAATGCGTCCCTTGCAAGAATGTCTAGCACAACAGTGGAACCAGGCTCACGGACAACTTACCGATCTGATGTTGGTGGACAGTCGCTCACTTCGCTCACTGAAATGGTGGAACACCATCAACCTGTCCAAAGGGCGACCGTTCTTAGAGCCTCTTCCACAAGTAGTGCTGACGACCGACGCATCTCTCACAGGGTGGGGAGCCCATCTCCTTCAACACACCACTCAGGGCAGATGGACCACTCAACAAAAACTGCTCCATATCAATCACCTAGAAATTCTAGCGGTGTTCCTAGCACTGAAATCCTTTCAAGTACATCTAAGGAACAAAACTGTCCTCATCCGCACAGACAACATGACAACCATGTATTACATACAAAAACAGGGGGGGGACACATTCTCTCCAACTGTCCCAACTCGCACAGAACATCTGGAGATGGGCATTTCCTAATTCCCCAAAACATCTACCTGCTAGCGGAACACCTTCCAGGGGTTCACAACCAGGTTGCCGATCTCCTAAGTCGACAGACACAACAAATCCACGAATGGGAATTACACCCCAAAGTCCTATTCCCATTCTTTCAAAAATGGGGCCAACCAGACATAGACCTGTTCGCCACACATGAAAACGCAAAATGCCCAACCTTCGCCGCCAGGTTTCCACACCCACAGTCGAAGGGCAATGCAATATGGATGAACTGGTCAGGCAGATTTGCGTACGCTTTTCCACCTCTCCCACTCATTCCATTTGTGGTACGCAAGCTCAAACAACAGTCTCTAAAACGAATTCTAGTAGCTCCCACTTGGGCACGTCAACCCTGGTTCACGACACTTCTGGAACTATCACTAGTTCCACATCAAAAACTGCGCCTTTCCCCGGCCTTATTAACCCAGAACCATGGAGAAATCAGACACCCAGATCCACAGCAACTGAACTTGGCGATCTGGCTCCTGAAGTCTTAGAGTTCGGATACCTCAACCTCCCACCAGACTGTATGAATATCATAAAAGAAGCTAGAAGACCTACTACTAGGGCATGTTATACTGCAAAATGGAAAAGATTTGACATTTACTGCACTAACAATAATATACGTCCACTGGATGCTTCCATCCAAAACATTATTTGCTATTTACTACACTTGCAAAGATGCAACTTAGCGTATTCCTCCATACGTCTTCACCTAGCAGCATTAGCAGCCTACTTACAAAATAGACAAAACTTGTCACTATTTAAGGTACCAGCCATCAAAGCCTTCATGGAAGGTCTCAAAAGAATTATTCCTCCAAGATTACCACCTTCCCCAGTGTGGAATCTAAATATTGTTCTAACAAGGCTCATGGGCCCTCCATTTGAACCTATGCATAAATGCGAACTGCAATTCTTTACATGGAAAGTGGCTTTCCTTATCGCAATCACATCCCTGCGAAGGGTAAGTGAGATACAGGCCTTAACTATTGAAGAACCATTCCTACAACTACATCGTAACAAAGTGGTTCTTAGGACAAACCCAGAATTCCTACCAAAAGTCATTTCCCCTTTCCATCTTAACCAATCAGTCGAGCTGCCAGTCTTCTTCCCTAATCCAGACTCAGTAGCTGAGAGAGCCCTTCATACCTTAAATGTTAAAAGAGCCTTGCTTTATTACATCGACAGAACCAAACCTTTTTGCAAAACCAAACAACTGTTTGTTGCTTTCTCTCCACCACATAAAGGCAACCCCATTTCAAAATCAGGTATAGCCAGATGGATAGTTAAATGTATCCAAATATGTTACCAGAAAGCTAAACGCACTCTTACAGTTCCCCCTAGAGCGCACTCCACGCGTAAAATAGGGACTTCCATGGCATTCTTAGGGAACATTCCCTTAGAAGATATTTGCAAAGCAGCCACATGGTCTACCACACACACCTTCACTAAACATTACTGTGTTGATGTGCGATCCAAACAACAAGCTTCCGTAGGCCAAGCTGTCCTAAAAACTCTATTCCAAACTGCTGCAACAGATACAGGTGACCACCGCTAGGGGAGACACTGCTATATAGTCTATCCTAAGTGTGTGATCTGCAGCTCATATGCCTCAAACGGAATATGCTACTTACCAGTATGCATCTGTTCTTGGCATGTAGAGCTGCAGAGCCACACACGCCCACCCGCCTCCCTGGGACCTGTATCTGTTCCAGCATTGTCTTAATTAGACATTACACATGGACACCCTTTCTCTTTATTCTTATACACCCCATCATTTCCCATCATGGCGAAAAACAATCTGAGGATGAAGTGGATGCCCATGCGCACTGTTGTCCAGAGGAGGAGTCACCTATCTCGTGACCAAAAGGCTTCTTCCGAAGACAACAACCTGCAATCATCCGAGCCCAACACCAGATGGCGATCTTATCCTAAGTGTGTGGCTCTGCAGCTTTACATGCCAAGAACAGATGCATACTGGTAAGTAGCATATTCCTTGCTATGGGATGATACAGGCTCTAAACAAAGCTTCTATCCCCTGCACTTGGCAATCTTTAGAACCCCAGAGAGACATTGTGTCTTTCCAAAAGTCAAATCCTTGTTTAGACAGTTGGGCAATAAAGGCTGCAGAATAAATCTGTTTTGTATTAGTTAACATACTTTTCTTTCCTGTTGCGTTCACATTCTTTTTTTTATTAAACATTTTATTAAGGTTAACAATGATTCACAGTCCGATACAATTAATTAGGCCATATTAGAGTCAGTACAATAGTTTACCAATTCTTGTGTTCACCGCTTATACAATTAGACTTGCCATTTGACCCAGTCCCCTAAACTGTAAATGCGTTGTGTGATGACCACCTATGTTCTTCCTACGCTTTTTAATCACTCAGGTTCTGGATCTGAGTCCTCTAGTGGGGGGGTACACAAATTCCCACGAAATTCGTTCCATCTGCCCCATACCCTCTTCCATTTTTGAGGACCGCCTCTATTAATAAAGACTGCTTTTTCTGCCACCATGGCCCCGTCTACGTCAGCAGACCATTGTTTATGAGAGGGGGCCACCGGAGCCCCCCACTGCCGAGCAATATTCCGTTCAGCATATGCCATACCCATGGTCGCCCAATTTTGCTCTGTGGTTCAAGTCTGTTGGATCCCACACATTAAGTAGGCACTTCCTCGGTTCAAGGGAGATCACATGACCACTAACCCTGGTGAGTGTGTCGAGTATGGCCTTCCAATACGTAGCGATGCGGGGACAGTCCCATAGTGTGTGGTAAAAGGTACCATCAGCCCCACAGCCTCTAAGGCAAAGCGGGGACTCCGCCCTTCCTATCTTATGGAGTGTGGTCCTGGTGTAGTAAGTTCTATGCAGTATTTTAAGTTGCACCAATTTTAGCCGCGAAGGGATTGCCACCTCTCGTGGGGAAGCGAGGGCTTCCTGCCAGTCTTGTTCGTCCAGTTTGCCCATCTCAGTTTGCCATTTTTCCCTAAGGGTCTGGTTAGGGTCTGTTTGGTTATTAATCAATTTACGATATGTCATGGAGGTTGCTTTTTTGGTGAGGTGGTCTGTCAGCAGTCGGTCCTCCAGCGGCGAGGCGTCGGGGAGGTCCGTTTCCGGGGGTACAGTTTTTGTGAGAGCGTGCTTTATTTGTATGTATCTAAAGTACTCAGTCCCGGCCATTTGATATGTTGTTTGTAGCTGGGCAAACGTCACCACCTCCCCTTTTTTCCATAGGTCCCCGACCACGGAAATGCCTATTTGGTCCCACCGGGAAAAACCTTTACTGGTGCGTCGCCTACCCAGCTTGGGAGAATCCCAGAGTGGTGTATGTTTTGTCATCACTCCCTCCCAGCCTAACGCCCTCTGTGCCACTATCCAGACATGTACTGTGTGTGCTGTAGGGCCCTACAGTCCTTTCCTCCGTTTGCTGTCATACAGGGCTCCCATAATCCCATCTGTACCCAAAGCATGCCTATCCATACATAATGCAGGTTTGTCTTGTGGGGCATGGAGCCATTGATTAATTACAATGAGTTGGGATGCCCAATAGTAGGACTTGATATTAGGGAGGGCTATTCCTCCGTCATACCAACTCCTCATAAGCTTACGCTGCACTATCAGAGGGGGCCCTCCCTCCCATAGGAGGTATCCCACCTCCGCTTTGATCGCTTTGAAGTAGGAGTCTGGAACAGGTGACGGGGTCGCGTTCACATTCTTATAGAAAAATGTTTCTGGATCAGATATATTTTACTCTGAAAAATATGGAAACTTATTTGCAAACATTTTTGAACTACCCTTTGGTGGTGTGGGACAATGTTCCCATTGGTTAAACATAAATACATTTCTAGGTGTTGCAGATCTTTGCAAGAAATGATGACCATAGTGGTTGTAACAAAGCTGTTCGTAGTCTGACGAACCCTCTAAGTTTTCATTGTTCGAGAACGCAGCATACCTTTCTAGATCAGACATCATGTTATTAACCGTATCGAAGAACCAATCATCAGAATAGGTACTGGAGGTAATAAAGTAACTTAACGAAAAAATGTGGAATCTTCAAAAGTTCTGTCTGGCCGAATATGTCAATCGGTTTTGTCCCAAACTATACCATCCTGTATAGGAACAGCTGTGATGTTCACTGCTGACAAGTCTCTTGCTTCACGATGAGAAGACTTGTGTGGCTTTAAAAGTAAGTTCACATTTTTACTTTCAGTGTCCATACGAATGTATCGGCCATTCAGAAACACGCTAAGAGTCATTATCAAAGCTAGCCAAAGCAGAAAGAAAAATATTTCAGAAATAACCCATAGTTAAATCTATGGTGAAACCAGATGAGTGTCTTTCAGAAAACGAAAACATTTTTGTACTTGAACATTTTTAGGGCTGGCGTCGTTTCAGGCTCCCTTGAATCCTCAGTAAACGTATCAAAGTTAATGAAGTAGCCAAAAGCAGTTCAGTCAATTGTTGGAATTGCATCAGGATTCGTCAAAATCGCTGTAACCAGTTGATCACGTGTTACGTTGGTGTAGACAGGTGTATCTGGACGAACTGTTACTTGAGTTCCAAGAGGGATGAGTTCCATAGCATTGTTGCTTAGTCCTTCATCTCTTACTGCTGAATTCTCGATGGTTATGAGTCTTTCAGTCTGAACCTCTTGGCTAGTAGCGAGAGGAGTGCGTCTGCAACTAGGTTGGAGTCCACAAGGCCTACTATTTAGTTTCGGCCACATAGTGTGGTTTGATGAGGTCGATTGACACAAATCTTTTCTCCTTTTTTCCAGCAAGGGGCAGCAGAAGTACTGTTCTTGTTCTGTGGACGGCTAGGACAAGGTACTGGTTTTCTGTAAGAAGGTCTAAATTCCTTCTTGTCCGCAATCTTCTCTCTAAATAGATCCCCAACTTTTGGGATCCAGACAGGCCTAGCTTGGACTGCCGGTTTTCCCCCAGTGGTGGCTGGCTTCAGAGCTTTGTTTCGATCTTAGTTCATTTAGATCCTGTAAAACAGCCAAACGATCTTTGATATCAAAGGGTTTATTTTCCACCACTGTGCCTTTACATTCGAGATCAGGAACCCACATTCTTGTCCCAAATGAGACCTCATATGGAGTGACCCCCCCTAGAGATCTTCTTGGCAAATTGTTTAATGAGCTTTGGACCCCATAAAGATGTTTGACCCACCCATCACCCGAACCTAGTACTCTAGCTGTTATAGACTGCTTTATGTCCCGGTTTTTCCTTTCCACAACAGAGTTTCCCTCAGGATGAAACGGAGAGGAGTACCGCAATGCTAAGCCCAAACTGGCCATGGCTTCTTTGTAAGCCCGAGAGCTAAACGCAGGGCCCTGGTCAGAATGTAGTGTGCCAACTGCGTAGGTGCAGATAAGACTCGCAAATCTTTTATAACAGTTAGATCGTCAGCCGAGCGCTGAGACCACATCCATAGGAACCTTGAGCACAAATCTACTGCGACCATTATATATTTATAGTTACCGTCCCTTTGCAAGGGACGGCAGTGATCCAGGTAAACACAAGCTAATGGTTTGTCTGAAATCAACAGGGGTGTCTGTGCAGGACGTTTCACTGTGGAGACATTCATTTGTTGGCATATTTCACATTCCAAAACATAGTTTTTGGTCTGTTTTCTAATGCCAGGCCACCAATATCTTTGCTTTAGTGAAGATACTGTTGTAGAAACACCTGCATGGGCAGAGGCTATCCCTTCATGTGCTGCTAGGATCAGTCCTAATCTATGTTCCATGTTTGGAATCGCCCTATCCCCCACTCCAGGGATTCGAGCAAAAGGAACGTTGTTCACATCAATTACATAAGAGTACTTGAGAGGAAATTTCTTTGGTAACGCTGCAACACTGCCTTTGCTTGAAGCATTGACAGCCAACAATATCTCACTGTCTATGCTCATTTTTGAACGAGTGATCGCAGCTACGGAAGCCGTCTGAACAGCCCCCTTTGCGACTTTCCCTGTAACGTGAACGCCATCACGTTGATGACCCATCGTGTGTATCACGAGAGCTTTTGGTAGTTCGTTTCTCAACTGAACTACTTGCTCCCAAAGCGTTTTATGCTTTATTGTGCCACTTTTTGCATCTTTGAATCAGTTTTGAAGCCAATTCTGTAAATATTCATTGTATGACTGGACACAGTAAAAGTAATCGCACACTATAAGTGTGGGGAATTTGCGATCTGTATTCTCAAGTGCCAGTTTGAATGCTTGTAGTTCAGCTCGCTGAGCTGTACAATCTCCTAGAGATTGAGTTTTAGTGATCATTGGTCGGAAGTTACCATCGCGCATGCAACCTTTAACGATTGCGCACGCTGCACTGTAAGCTTGCTTACTCCCTGTAGCGGGTTGTGCTGATCCGTCAGTATAAATTATAAATTCGTACTGATCGAGAGGCAGAATTTCAGTGGGCAGACGACATTCATGTTCATATTGCAGGAACGCTTGTGTTTTTAAATCAGGATCAAAAACATATTCAACATCTGTTTCAGCAAGAGAATTAACCCATTGTATCCATCTAGGATGTAAAGCTTTTGCATTTGGAATGCTCACTTTTGTAGCCGCCTCTAAGGCTGGTACTGGAGTCACGACAATAATGCGTTTCCACCGAGCTAGAGCTCTTTCTTTTGCTACAGTGGTTTGAACTGCTGTCGGTATCTTTTCTGTTGACGTGAAGCGCATTTCTGTTTGTGCATACAAATGTGATTTGTATCCTATTGGTACTTTTTGACCCTCATTAAATGTTAAATAGGTGAATCCGCATTGACCCGAAATTATTCGGATCACTAAATTGCATTTATTTACGCGTGTTTGTAAATGATTTGATGCTATTGAGCATTGAGATGGGCAATTCTTTATTTTTTTAAATTGAATTTGTAGCCCTCAGAGACGAAGCCCAGTATAATGGTATTCACCCTGTTCAAGTGCCTATCCAGGTCATCGTCTGTCGGATAGATGTAATCGACAGATGAAAATGCCTCGTCATCATAAATTTGTAGTAACTCTGTTACTCTTGCTGAGAATAAACCCGGGCTGATATTGAACCCTTGAGGGAGTCGACAAAAGTGATGCTGGGTCCCCATTATTGAGAAAGCTGTCAAGTACCTACTTTCAGTTGCTATGTTTTGACAAAAGAAACCATTTGAAATGTCCAATGTGGTTTTAGATTTTTTATGCACAGTGTTATTCATTAATGCTGTACTATGTGCATTTTGCACTGCAAATGTTTTGGAACAAGTGTTCAGACGATATGTATTGTCTGGTTTGGAAACAGGAAACAAAGGATTTTTCATTGATGAGGTGCATGTTTCAATCACCCCTTGGTATTCAAGTTGATCTAAGATCTCCCTGACCTGTTTTTTTAGCTTCTTGCTTAATTGGGTACTGCCTTTGTGCATTAGGTTGATTTTTTTTTTTTTAACTGTATCTTGTGGTGAGGTGAGTCCTCATCCCATCCTACATGATTTTTCTATAATGCTGGGCCTGGGCTACTGCCCATTTCCTGGCATAAGTATATTTTAGGTGAATTGGAATATGGTTGGAGAGGGCTGGCATAATGATGTCCTCGCCTTGTGGGTACTCCCTAACAAATTTTGGTGGCCAGTCCTGTTCTGCTAGAAGTATATCATAACCCCTTGAAAGTTTCTCCCAAAAGAGTGCTTCACATTTCTTGGTATGTCTCCCTCCATTTGGAGTGTTATTTCATATAACTTTTGTGGAGTACTAACCCTGGTGTCTACAGTCTCTACTGTGATGTACTCATTCAGGTCCACTATCTCCAGAAGTTCCTTCAGGTTCTGGCGAGCTATTGTTACTTCTGCTGCACTGTCCATCATTGTCTGAGCCCATTCTCCATTCTTGAGCTGTGTTCTCAGTATTCTCGGTATGTCTGATCTTCAGACCTGCTACCTTCTTTCTTGTGAATTAAAGTTTTTATTTATTTTTCTGAACGTGTTGATCGTCTTTGGACTTCACACGTTCTTCTTTGTGATCTGACCGTCCTCTTCTTTCTGATGTCTGTGACGATATCTGAAAGGTACGAGAGGAACGTGTATCAGTATCCTGATACCTGTCAGGCTTTCTTCAATTATCCCTATTCCTGAGGTTATACCTCCTTTCAGAGGGCTCCTTTTGAGGAGACCTACCTCGGGATTGAGAACGTGTCTCTTTTGGATTTTGTTTATTAGTTTCCCACTTCTTTTTTGAAGATATAGGGTTTCGAATATTACAGTCCTTCTCAGGCCCTTCAGACAGTTGTGGCTTCAAAGGATTCCCACCCAAACTGTATCTTCCTAATTCTGCATAAGATTTTTCTATTATTTAGGAAGTTCATGTTCTGTTACATCAAATTCCCTTAAGCATTGGCGGATCGCCACTGATGCTGCCTCCCCTTTAATATTAGATAATATTATTGTTGAGACCTGGTCGAAGTCTTTCAGTAATTTCATACCTAAATTCAGAGCAGGCTCTGCCCCGTATTCGTTTTGAATTTGTTTCAGGACATCTGGTATTATTGCAATTGATGGAACACCATGTGTTTTAGTATAGATGGCCCAAGTGGTGCAGTCTTCCAGTTGTGGTGTGATTCCCATTGGTAAACAGATCGTTAGGGTTCTGTGGTTCTCATAAGGGCTAGTATTTGGAAATACTGCTTCGATTTGAGTAATTTTTTGAGCTATCCAGAATGGGATTTGTTAACGTTTTGTGGGCATTTTACCAATGACTGCGTGTAAAGTCTGTGGAATAATTTTTGGTGTATACCCTTGTTGAGTGGTTTGATTTGGAATGGTTATTGGTGGTTGGACTGTGAAAGTCCACATGACATATTGGACTAATTGTCTGTAAATTTTTATTAACTCTTGTAGTTGAGTAAGTAATTCCTTGTCTGACATCACTTCGATGTCAGGATGAGGTGTGTATCCGGCTAAAATCGGCCATGCTGCTCCTGGTCTACCTAGTGGACCAAGCCGGGTAATGTTTTTGTGATTTTTTTTTTTTAGGGTGCCTTTAAACCAGAGATTATGCTCCTGGTATGTGAGTGGAATTTCAATATCCTCGAAAGGAATATATTCCTCAGGTGGTTCATCTTCTTTAAAGAATTGAAATACTTTTGTTACTGGATTTGATTCTGTGAATACAATCCATGAATAGAATACCTCTGTCTGAAAAGATTTGTGTGCCTCTATCACGAAAACTGCTCTACCACCTTTTGGTGTTAGGCCGTGTTTTATAAGTTTTAGAGTGATGGCTCTCCTTAAGTTTGGAGGGATGTTTATAACACCCTCATCGGTTTCATTTAGACCTGTAAAATTAAAAGCTGTTTCGACTGGATCAGTCTTAGCATTATCCCCGTTCTGGGACATTGTTTTTGAAAGAATGTAGAACAAGTTTCAAGGAAACAAAGATAATGTGCACGATATTTTGGAACACTGTATCCTTCAACGTTGAACAAACCAAATAGCTAATATATAGGATGTTTGTCCTATTCAGCTTTGGCGGATACTTAACCCTACCCACTCCAGACGTCTTATGGAGTATGTGAGTAGGGGTCGCTGAGAAAAGCACGACTGAGTTACTCAGTATCTAGCATTAAATTAGTGCCTTACCAAACGTTTGGGCGCCATGTAGTGTAGTTCCTATTTCCCTAATGGGCTCTGCGCATTGGAATAATATACGTTATAGATTTGTCATAGGACTGAGGTCAGTATGCCCCTATTGAGTATACTAAACTTAATTTGTCAGAGGCCACTAGAAAATCCTTGTAAACAAGAAGGGAGAAGTTTCCGGCAACCGCATAAACATGGCAACTTTGTTTCCCTTTAGAATCGGAACACTCTCAGAATCGTGGAAACAATAGATAATGGTTTCACTCAGTAATCATGCATGCTTAGTTTATTCAGAGTTACACAGATAGAATAGACAGGTGTTTCAATAAAGGATTTATTGAACAGTCTTGTTTCTCGCATAGGAGATATGAGCTGTTACAATCACAAGACAGTATGCGAGATATATTATGTACAGCATAAGCAGTAGAAAGAAATAATACTGCGCTAGCATTATCTTTTAGCTATGACACATAATTTCATATACATAAATAACATAAGCTAAAAATGCGAGTACTCATTAGATGCTTCTCTAACTAGTTTTACCCCAGTGTACCTAGCCTAAGTGTAGTACAATGTAAGAAGTAGGTGTTGTATTCTATAGTATGATATGCTATAGTCTAGTAAGCCAAGAGTCCTTCTGGGTTCTAGTCGGCTACAAACCTTGAGAATGAGAGAGGTGGGAATCTTTTTCCGGGTATCGAACTCCCCGCGAAGGGAGTCAGAACACTGGAAGCTGGATTCTCTGTGAGCAGGGATGACAGAGTCTCTTGTCAGTGCGTCAGGCCGGGACACGAGCTCCTCTAAAGTTGAGGTCTCCTCCCACTTGCTTGGGCACGGGAAGGTATATTTATACCTGGTAGGTGCCTTGGAATGTTAGCATTGACGTGAAGTCGGGCAGAGAAAGACGTCAGGAATGAACCCTTAAGGAATAGCGGTTCATGCATAATAAAGCAGTTCTTGGAGAAATCAATAATCCTGTGCTAGGGGAAACTCCCAAGAGCCTAAGGGTCTAGTTTCTTAGAACTCGTTGTGACGTTGGGGTGGACGGATGTAGGTGACCATGCCTGTATTTGGATAGCATGGCTAATGCCTAAATAAGGACTGGGATCTTATGCCTATATAAGGGCAATGCGAATTGTGCCTATATAAGGACATGTTTCAAGGAAACCTATATACGGACACCTAAAGCGGAATACAACATTCCTTGTGATATGCCAACGTCTTGTCTCAGTGGGTAACCTCCAAGTTAACTAGGTCAGTCTTCCATATTTCTCCTTGAAGTTAGAAGTTTGTTGAGAAGGTATTTGATAATTGCCTTGTAGAGTTTTTGAAAAGACACTCCTCTCCAGCATTTCTATTAAACTCTGGCCTGCAGAGGATAATTATCCTGCAAGTTATCTCAAGCAATATTTTGTCTGAGTGCATGTTTCAGCTGCAATGGCTGATAATATTCTGTTAGAGTGGGATGAAAGTTTTGTACATTATCTAAGGTTTTTATCCTTGAGTAACTACCCATTTCTTCCACCATAGACATGCCTATAACGTCCTAAGAGCTAAGGCCTCCCTTAGTTATCACTGAACCCACTGTCCTACTATGTACCACAAATCTATTTCTATTATAACTTTCCTTGCCATCCAGTTGCTTTGAGATCCATCTGCCATGATTTAATCAACACAGTACCTGCTCTAGTTAGTCTCGGTCGATATTCCGTGGTCAGACCACGGAAACACTCCGTCGCTTGGATTTACCCTGGGACTTAACTTTGGGATCTTGAATTATGAGTAATGCCACATACCATTATGAGGAAATCTGGAATGATTAGACTGTATGACTTCTGAACATTACAACTAGCCTTGAGAAAACCCTGGCTCAATCTGCCATATAGGGCGAAACATGTGTCGGCTTTCCTCTTTTGCCTAACAAATTGTCATAACAACATGATGAAAAGAGTAGAATGGTTTTTTAAAAAAAGTGACAAATGAAAATAATATACCTACCTTCACTCTACTCCACCTGGACTGCTGTGTTGTAATTACAAAAAAGGAATTAACCTAATGAATTAATAGACCGACTGAAGGGAGGAACACATGTTTACACCCTCACTTCTACTTGTCAATATGAGGCTGGAAGGTCCAGAGCCTTGAGCCAGGTTCCTCCTAAGATTCGCAGGAATTGATATCTGTAACACCAGGATCTCTGGACCATTTTTTTTCCCCCTGAACACTTGTCTCTTTTGGTGCTATACAAGGAGGTGACAAATGATGGCAACATTCTTATTATAAGGAACGTATGAAATTTGTGACATATGAAGTCAATGTACCATCATTGTGATCTTCGCATGTTCCATTGGTTTGATCGTTGTTGTCCCAGGTAATGGGCTCAGCCATACAAATTGGAGTACTTTTTTTTCCTCAGGAGTGTGGGACCTCTGGGGATGGGAATTTTGGGGATCCCTGCTGATTCTAGAACATTACTTCACAGAAATGTGAGACAAATGTGTGATTTTAGCTAAAGTTGGATGTTTGCAGGGCATTCTGGGAAGAAAATGTAGAGTTGCCCTAGCAGGCCACACCACCCTTAATTTACCTGATGTTTCAGAAATGTTCTAGGTGCCTGGTTACTGGCTAATCCAGAGCCTGAAAGTGGTATTAACACCCTCTCTTCTGGTCCAAAACCACTACTCAAAAAAATCCACATTTCCGCTCACTTGCCATGGGGAGGGGTATGCTGTAGTCATCAGAAGTGAAGACCTGGGACTTTAGAGTGGCTCTGTTACCTTGTCTCAGACAACCTCACCCCATATTTTTTTTATCTAAAAGCCAAATAATCCCTGGTGATCTTTCTGTTATCCCCGGTAGGCAGATTCTGGATAAATCTCCCAATCTGCTGTCCCAGAGGAGTGGTGTACTGAAAGTGGTGGTGCCAATATGGAGTGTGGGCACGGCTTAATGCAAGGGTGGGCACTTGTCCATTGCTAGGGTGAGGGGTGGAGGCTTTCCCTCCTCTAGACTCTAGGGATTGCTTTTTATTGTGGGGCACTGGTTAAATCCCTGCTTGTGGGAGGTCACCCTCCTTCGGGGTTCCCCAAGCAAGAAGTTGCAGTACGGAGCAGCACCACTGGAAATGGGACATTGTGCCCTTTCCATCAGTAGATCTCCCGCACTAATCGTGGTTTGGGGAGCGGACTTATGCTTCTTGAGCAGTGATCTCACTGAAAGCTGTTGCACCTAAAGGCGCCAATTGCCCTCAGTTTCACAATGTGACGTTAGCGTTCTGTGTGCATGGATTGCTACAGTGCGTTTTTAAAATGTCAGGCTCTGCAGGAAGTTATTCCACCGAAAGGATTTTCTCCTTCTCGGTAGTGGATGAACCATTCACGTCCACTATGCTGGTGTGGTGGATGTGAACGGTATGAGTAGCACACTTAAATGGATAAATAATACATTACAGAAACTCTGTTTAATTTTGTCCTTAAAAATGGCTTAGTAGTTTTATAACACTGACTGTAACCTTCACTTTCTATTTTCATATTATAAATCTCTTTTGGGTACTTTGTATTTTGAAAACAAATCAATGGCTTGATAGTTTAGAAAAAATGCCTACAAACAACTGTATTTTTTATACATACCAAATATTAGTTTGGATAAACTGTTTCTTTTTAAAGATAAATTGGCAGTTTTGTATCCATTTTTCTGCTAGTATTTGCATATAATAAAGAGCATTTTGGGACCATTATAAATTGCCACAAAAGTGTTACATTTTGCATACATGTACATGTTTGTGAGTTCTTATGTTGTGGTGTTTAATATGCCTCTTTGTTTCACATCCTTTCCTTACTGTTTTTAGAAAAGGGTTTTCCTTCTAATTTTTCATTGTGGGGAACTAATCACTTCACCTTATCACAAACCTTTGTCTCAGCAAATGTTCCAGTTATGTCTTAAATGTGTGTTATACTTCCTATACTGTGTTGTAGTCACTCTTTTCGAGTGTATGAAGAAGGGTCTGCTGTCCTATTATTGTAATGGCAGAAGCCCAACTCAGTTTGTTTTCATTCAGTGGGACTCTGCTTAGATCCTACTCTCCAAGCCACACTGGCTGCAGTCTCAAAGGCCTCCCACCCTCCGTCAGCTTGTACATTTCAGATGGGCAAGGTGCCAATCACCATGATTGGGGCAGCATGCCTTCGCTATTCCTGGAGCAGTTTCCCAGCTGTGGTGGGATTCGCCAAGCCTTTCTCTCCCGGTCGGTGAGTTTAGCCTCAGTCACCTCCATACCACCTCAGTACAGAGGGAGAAAGGTGTGTGCTTCAACTCCGGACAATGCTATATCTTCTAAATTCTCAAAGTGCTCATTTTCTAGTACAACTTTACTTTTTTGTATAGTTTGATCCACATCCAGGCACCTCTTAACTCTGGGATACATGATGTTGCAGAATTCCTCTACCGGGTGGGTTGAAGCACAGGTTCAAGAGATTATTTTAGCACGCGCTTGGCAATAAACCTTGAATCATTGGTCAGGGTAGGGCTGAGTTGACTCTGCTCTGCCTTAAAAAAGAAACTGAGGAAAATGTCTCACTCTTGTGTTTCCAATTTTGGACATGGCATTGGGGACTCTACTCAGTACTACTGGAAGAAGAGGTACTACCCAAAGAAAATAGATTGTGCCCACAGCATGCACATCCATCTCTCCTGGTGTTGTCCTTCTGGGATTATGAATGAAATGTGGACTAGGACACTTGTGAAAGCTACTCCACAGAAGAAAGAAGGTAAGGTGTGCACTGCTAGGATTAATTATAACAGCAAGGTTGAAGTTTGTCTTGTGTGTGGTTGGAGTGGTGTTTTTACAAGTCGAAATAATTTTCGGACTCTAAAAAGTGATTTTGTAAATTACAAAAAACCCTTCTGGGGTTCCAGCCCCTCTGATTTTGTGACTTGCCAGGTTTGTGATTGCGAAAGGACTTCGTACTAATAGCCTCTAATTGTTTTATGAAGATAAACCAGAAATCTGAAAAAGTAGTAGCAATCTTTTCAGTTCACCTGTAGTTCCAAGGACCTCATCTCCAACATTATCAAACTTCTTGTTGTCTTTGGATTCTAAACTGATACTCTGCCCTGGAGGGTGAAAGCCCAAAATGTTTGCCGATCTGGTGGTGCTTTGGTGTTGGAGAATTAGTTTTCTTGGTAATGTTTTCTGAACTTCAGGGCAACGCCAGCTTCTGTGCACTCATTGGTGCTTCTGCCTTTGACCTCAAACGAAGAGCTGTATGCTTGATACTGACCCCTATGTCAGAGATCCCCATATGACGTATACAATGGAACAAGGCTGAATCTTGGGCCCGAATTACCTCAACCGGGTGTAAGCCAGACTAGAGATGGATAGTTTGGGACTGTTTAGTTTTTACTTGCCTTTGATTGTCAATTTACTAGTGGAAAAGCTGTGGTAATTGGTTCATACTAAAATGTAAATATCCCAAATGGGCTATTATCTGTATCCTGAATGTAAAATGTAGATAGAACTAAATTCAAGCTCATTGGATCTTCGTCAAAAAGTCTATGTACCAGTTGCAGCAGCGCTCACGCAGGGCGCGACCGTACATAAAATCAATAACGTTTAAAAAAAAAAAAACATTAAGAGCTGTATGAGAGTGCAGGATAGTGGCTTATGCTGAGTTTATATCCTGTACTTATATCCTGTACTTGGAATGCTTCCTCTACAAGGACGTACTACTGTTAACTGAAAAACCTCAAACACCGCTCAAAAAACGAAGAGTTGTGTGACAAAAAAGAAAAAGTGAGGTGGTAGCTTGGGTAGGCTGGTCAGTTATGAGCTATCGGGTTGTGAAGTCATTGTTTACTATATGGAGGACAAACAAGGAGAGGACATACCAAGGGGTACTCAGGACATCTGGATAGCAGAAGTATGAGACCCTTGACAAAGCCCACAACAAAGTTCCTTCCTTGGGTGATGTTGTCACTAATTAAGGTTTTTAGTGGTCCTCACCAAGTCGATAAAGACATGAGGCATACTTAAGCACTGGACCTAAATTCCAGGCTCCATTCGTGGAGGCATCCTTAAAAATTCTTAACCCAACATTTTCAAAAGTAATTGTGGCAAATATAAAATCAGTGGGGAAAGCCAGCACTCCTCCTCAGGCACAGCTTTGCTAACACTTGGTGTACAGCAGTCTGAAGGCAAATCATTTATTCTTCAACCTTAAGATTAATATACTCGAGTGTCTTCCGTATGATTATTTCTGCCGTCAACGCGAGCAGTCTGAATCACCATGGTCTAGATCAAACTAAGTGCACTTTTGGTTAAGGAAGTCAGAGGGTGAAGGAGGGTTAACTGGGAAAATGTCATCTTAGTAAACAGATATGCCTCAGTGGGGGCTTGCCCAAAGATCTTTGAGTGATTGAAAATAAGGACCTGTCCTAGTGCCCCACTCATCTGGACTAGTCTAGCAGTCCACAGCTCAGAGGTGGAATTCTTTTGAGCATGAGCTTCTATTTTCCCTCTCAATTCAATTGCCTTACTTTTATAAATGTGTTCCATGTTACCGGAATAGCGGTTAGATGGGAACATGTCATCTCTGCTCTATCAAGGCTTCGTGAACTAACTATCTTGTTCTTTGTAGGAGACAGAAGAACCTGAGGGGCAAGCAAGAAATTAAATGACATGCACGTCTGGTTGAAACACATCAAGAATTGCCATGCCCATGGGGCAAGTGTGTTGACTCCACAATATGAGGAATGTGGACAGATGAAGTGATTTGCAGTCGAATTGTTCATGATAATTGTGTGGTTCAGCCCTGCACTTGGATTCACTGGAGAAAAGCAAAATTCCATAATGCAAATGTGGATTCTTCATGGGCATGGTTGAATCTGTTAGATTACTTTTGAGCATCTTTAGGTAAAGCCTGGGTGCTTGACCAGTCTCTCTTGGAACAGGAACCCCAGAATACCTGAGAGCAGAAGTTACCTACAAATGTAAGAACCACCTCTGAAGCTGCGAAGGAACATTTTCTAGAATCAGGTGATATTTCTAGCAACTGGTTTAGTAGAGTGGATTCATGTGTAAGTGCTTGTTTTGCAGTATTTCAGCAAGTCGGACAAGTAGCCTCATAGGTTCAGCAAATTTAATTGGGCTTTACATACTTTCCCATACTATATACACAGGAAATCCTGTACACATAATGAACCAAGGCTTCCGTGCAAATATAGTTCTTTGTAGTTCGAAATCCTTTGGGAAGCACCTCTGTAGCGTAGAGATTTTTGGGAGCAGAACACTTTGTCCTTCTGCTAGTAAAAGAATGGACTTAACAATAGTAAAATGATTCAGTTGAGAGGGCATGCTTCATGGAACTTTGCATACAACTAGAAAGTTTTCTTCAGCTTAATACTGGTGGTCTACTGGATGAGTCACTACAAGCCAACGCAACAGACTTTCGCTCCTGACAAATCCTCATCCTTTATGCAAATAGATCTCCTCTTTACTGGAATCAGTGGCTTGCTGCATTTTTATTATTTCCTATGTATGGCTGCACATGAGGCCTCTGTAGGAATGCATTGAATACCAGTGGTGCCTGAAGTCCAGTAACTGCGAAAACAAACTGAAAGTAATATTTTCTGGTTTCCGTTCTCTTGAAGGATGGGACATGAAGAAAAACATACTTAAATGAATACTTCATCAGAAATAACTTCCCATCCAGACAATTGGAAAAGGCTCTTATTGTTGGCAAGAGGAGCTTGCATAAGCTATCTTAACTACTTAAGGAACTCTTTCACAGAAAAAGATGTGATTCCCTCATCGTAGTTCCAGAAATGAGATAGATCCATCTTGTCCTTAAGTTATTTATCTCACTGGGGTAAGTGACAGTGCCAACAGGCAAAAAATAACTATGTGCCACCTCAACAAAGAGTGAATAAGGAAGTTTGGAACCTTTATTCTGGGAAGGTCAAGCTATGTGAAGGTAGATCTCTATTGGAGAACACTTTGAAGAGCATGATTGGTCATTAACAATTTAAATTTGTCTTGCTAATTGTTTAATATCATTGTATTAGTAATGGACAGTTGAAATAAAAGAATTACTGTATGCAATGATTAAAAATGATAGTAAACATTGTTCATTATGGTTACACAATTTAGAGTTGTTCCTTTGTCTTTTAAAAAGATGTCTGAAAGCCTGTATGGAATCATTAGCCAGGTATGGTCCCTTCCTGTGCTTTTTTGCTGAATGCTATAGGAGAGCCAAGAGGCCCATTGTGGACAGGCCATAGCCTAATCCACTCATAGCCTAATCCACTGTAACAAAAGCATATATTACTCCTTTCTTGAGAAACAACCTGCTGATACAATTTGCTGGGTGGGCAAATGGAAATCAGGCTCTGCGTTTTTAATTTCAAGGGACGTTTTGTTGGGGACTCAGCTCTATGGCTTCAGTTCCCTCTTTGATCTCTGGAGCTACACAGCCTTGCCATGGTAAGTAAGTAATGTGTGAGGCCACATGATGATTAATAGGAATTAATATAAATGGATATGCAGAGGCGGGTTAATTAAAAGTTGGATGGCTCTTTGTTCAAAGTTTTCCTTTTAGGCACGGTTCTGAGGAGCTGGAGCCAGGGTCCACTGAGCCCCTCCCCTGCCCCCCTTTCCGGGAGATAGAGCGACCCCTGCTGAAATTAAAGAGTTTTACGAGGCCATGCGCTACGTATTTGATCTGGCCGACCTCTCTGGCGAGCCTTTGGGCCCCACAGGGTCGGGACGGGCCCATTGTATTCACCATCATCGGCTCCGGCCATGGCACCAGTTGGGCCTCGGGGTTTTGATTCCAGATCCGGGATGGCGATGGTCATGCCAATGCAACCTTTCCTGAAGTATGACCCCAAGTCGGTGCCTACGGAGCTACCGGTGCCCACCAGCGGCTCCATCTCCATCCTTATCCCGTTGACACGGAGTCGGATTGGCATCACTCGACGCTGATTCCGCCACCAGCAGAACCCAAGGGTTCTATGTTATCGCCTGAGCATTTTCATGATGTTTCAGGCTGGGGAGAGGACTGAAAGGGGTCTATGGACCCTTTAGAACACCGGGATAAGTCTGCAGAGCAGATGGACTGGTATGAGTAACTTGGGGGAAGCCAGTGGTCTAGAAACATCCCCAGACGTTGACATACTTTCTCCGCCAACTGTGGGTACGAGGAGTGGGCTTGTTTTGCCATGGTTGAAAAGGAGGGCAGCTGAGGTCCTTGGTCTGGAGTAGTCGTATGTGCAGATCAGAACTAATCTCCTGACCGAAGTGCTTCAGCCTGGGACTTCCACCTCTGAACCCCTATTGCCTTTCAATGAGGCCCTACTAGGCACGTGGTCCAAGCCTAGCACAGGGGCTCCTGTGAATAGGAAAATTGCACGCCGCCATCGCCTGGCCTTGGGTGACCCAAAATATCTCATCCAACACCCCACCCCTGAAAGCTTGGTGGTGCAGGTTTCTACCTCCCAGGCGCGTTTCTTTTTGCACATCCGGACAGGGTATCCAAGAGGTTAGAATCACTTGGGAAGATGTTTTCTTCCTCCAGCCTGGCATTGCGGTCTGTGAATACGGCATGCTTATTGGGCTGTTTCTCCCATTCCCTTTGGGAGACGGTTCCTCAAGTGCTGCCACAAGTCCCGGGCTGTGCTCTCCCAGGTAGTTAAGGACGGGAGAGATGCAGCATAATTCACTATCAGGTGTGGACTGCACACAACTGATTCGCTAGGCAGAGCGATTTCATTGACGGTGGCCGTGCGGCGCCATGCCTGGTTTAAAACGTCTGGCTTCTTGAGCAAAATCCAGGCTCATTTGATGGTCCTGCCCTTTGATGGTTCCGGTCTGTCTCTTTGGTGAGAAGGCAGACTCTGCCCTGGAATAGTTCAAGGATTCTCATGTTATGGCCAGATCCTTGGGCCTTTCTACAACACCTTGTGGTTATTCTAGCTTTCGCCCCTTTCATGGCTATGGAAGAGGGTTCCAGCCACGCCAGCCCTATCACCGCCACCATCCTATGCAGACTTCCCAAGTTGTGCAGGGACGTGGACGCGTCTGATTTCGTCCTAGGAATGGAAGCCAGAAGTTGTCAGCCACTCTCCCCTCGGCAGCCTCAGCCTCCAAGCACTCCTAGTTTGACTCTGCAAGACTACGTCTCTCCAGTGGGAGGGAGAATCCATTATCTCCCCCACTGGAGGTCCATAACATCGGACAAGTGGGTCTTGCAGATCATTCAGGAGGGCTATTCTCTGCCTTTCCTTTCTTTTATTCCACCAATTCAAGTTAGACTGGGAGAGGATCATTTAAAATTGCTCCAAGAGAAAGTTACAGCTCTCCTGGCCAAGGGGGCTATAGGGAGGGACCCAGTTTCAGAAGTAGGCATTGGCTGTTATTCCAGCTACTTTCCGATTCTGAAGTACGAAGGGTTCAGATCTCAGAGGGAACTTCAAGAGTTCTGCAGTGGTGGTTGACGAACCGTGATTAGGTTGAAGGCCGACCCTTCTCCTTTCCCTAACCAGATCACACAGCGGTGACGGATGCATCACTTTTAGGATGGGAAGACCATCTAGGAGAGGTGGAGATCAGGGGACACTGGTCTCCAGCGGAGTCGGGGCTCCACATCAACTTGTTGGAGCTTCGAGCGATTCGGTTGGCATTGAAAGAATTTCTTCCCTCTGTCAAGGGTAAGTTAGTGCAGGTGTTCACGGACAACAACACAGCCATGTGGTACTGCAACAAACAGGGCGGGGTGGGGTCTTGGACCCTTTGTCAAGAGGCCCTGCGGCTCTGGACATTGCTGAACAGCAGGGCATAAACCCTGATGTTTCAACACCTGGCAGGTTCTCTGAACGCCAGGGCAAACAAACTCAACCATCGATGCCTAGCGGATCACAAATGGTGTCTCCAGTCGAAGCGGCACAAGGTCTCTTTCAGCAGTGGGGAGAGCCTTGGTTGGATCTGTTGGCCTCCGAAGAGAACAGGCATTGTAAGCAGTTTTGCCGCAGCTGTTTTGCGTGCTGGAGTTCCCAAGATGGCTATCGCTTGGCGACGCTTTTTGTCGCGAGTGGAACTCAGGCTTGTTGTATGCCTTTCCGCCCATTCCACTTCTGCCCAGAGTTCTGAAGAAGTTCAAGAGCAACAGGGCCAAAGTCATTCTTGTGGCTCTGGACTGGGGAAGTAGAGTCTGGTATTCAGCGCTTCTGAAGATGACAATCGATCCTCCGATCAGGCTGCCACTTGTGGAGGATCTTCTTTTGCAGCACCAGGGGAGGATTCTCCACCCGAACCTGTCAACTCTCCACCTCCATGCGTGTAGATTGAGCAGTGGCAGTTGATGGCTTTTGACCTTCCTTCCGAAGTATGCAACGTTATTTCGGCAGCCAGACGGCCCTCCACTAAGACTTCATACGCCTGTCCTTTTTATCATATTGTACAGAAAGGTCTATTAACCCTCTTTCTGCTTCTCTTTCTACTGTTCTTCTTTTTATTCTTACCCTTGCCCAGCTGGGCTCTGCTTTGGGCAATCTATCACGCTGCCCACCTTTTTTGCTCCTCCTAAAGAAGAATATCATCTCGACCCAGAAAGAGCGTTGTTTTTCTAACTGGACTGCACAAAAGAGGTCCGGGTGGACAACCAACTCTTTGTGGGGTACGTGGGAGCTAAGAAAAGTTGGGCAGTGCAGAAAAGGACCATTTCTCGCTGGGTCATTCTCTGCATATGGATTTGCTATGCTTTGGCTAAGAAGCAGCCCCTTGAGGGATTCCACCAGGGGAAAGGCTGCGACTATGGCCTTGGCTCTGGGTGTCCCAGTCCTGGACATCAGTCGGGCAGCAACGTGGGCATCTTTGCAAACGTTTGCTAAGCACTACTGACTGTACAGTCAGGTCTGCAGGGACGGGTATTTTGCCTGTTCGGTCCTTCAGGGCTTTCTCGTGTGAGGAATTTGTCTGCAGTCCCTTCCAGGAGGGTATGGCTTGGGTATCTATTATAAGGTAAGGAATCTGCAGCTAGAAGTCTCTATCAGATGAACTAGTTACTTACCTTCGGTAAAGCATTACCTGGTAGAGACTATCTAGCTGCATATTCCTTACTGACCCACCCATCCTCGCTGCTCTGCAAATGGATTTCTGGGGACAGGGTTGTTTCCCTTTCAGAACCCCCTGCCTTACACACCAGTGGTCAGTGTTCTTCATTGGGTCCACACTCCTGCCGTAGAAAGTCGCAAAAAGAAACTGATTTCAGCGCGCTGCGATGGCATTTATATAGGCCGGAGCACATCACCTCTGTTGCTGACAACACCACACGGAGCTGAATTACTTAACCTACCAGCGTGCATTGTTATTGCTCACAACAAACGTCCGGATCTAGTCTGACACCTGGGGATAATTCTAAAGTAAGGAATCTGCGGCTGGATATTGTCTCTATCAGATAACGCGTTATCAAAGGTAAGTTACTTGTTATTTAATGACACTGCAGTGTGTGTCTGTGCATACATATTTTTGACGTGTAATGCTTTTCCCTGTATATGATTATATTTCTGCTTTTCAGAGAGAAGTTGAATAAATTCTGATCCATGCTACTTCACAATCCACTGTTTTCCACTTTGATAATTCCATGCACTATTTAATGTTTTGATATAATGCATACTTGGGCTGTATCACTTTATATATTTCTACTTTTTATTAGTTTTATGACAACATCACATTAACAAATCAAACTTAACCGAGACTAAAAGGGCTGGTCAGACAAATTGAGCTTTCCATTTCCTGTGATGACATGCTTAATGTGTTTAGTAGGTTGCATGTACTACAGTTAACATACATCTAAACATGACCAGAAGTCCACGGATCCCAGATATTCTTATACCTTTCTTTCTTTCACATCACCATCTCTTACAAACTACCTGCTCACCATTCGCACAGTAGTCAATTCCTCTCTTACTTTCACTCATTTAGAAAGGTTCTGCTCTGTACCAATGGTGCACAGTATCACCCTTAGCAATCAAAAAGCTCAGTCCCGTAAGTATTATCTGTGCTCTAGAGGAGGACCAAGAATGAGAATCTAGCGTATATAAAATTCTGCCTGTTATATCGTAAACGGGTCGCCAATATAATTTAATCTGTGGGCACAAATCGCATGATAAAATGTAATTAATGGAAGTTCACATCTAGTTGATGCAAGCTGGACTGCTGGCTCTTCCCATCTTCCGCACTCATTGGGAACATAATTCCTAAGCAGGTAGTTGAACTGTATTGGTCTAAGATTAGAGGGCATGGCCAAAGTACGTGCTGCCATCCGTGCCTCCTGCCATTCCTCATCTCAATCGTCCAGATCTCGCTCCCAGCCTACCTTAATCTTGTCCATTGGGGGGTTGAGGAACAAGGACCTATACGGTGGGGATATTCCCTTGTGCCCAAGGAGTGGTATCTCTGGATAATCCTTCAAAATGTCACTTATATGTAGTGAATGCATGACTAAGTTGAATGTACCTAAAATAAAATTGTGATCTGTGCGAGTCAAAGGTCAGTGCGAGTTGGTTAAACCATTTAAGGTGGCCATCTTCCCACACTTCTGCCCAGTGAGACATTTTAATGCGATCCGAGAATTTAAAACCGGCCAGTCTTGCGACCTGAGGCATCTGAGTCCCGTGCCATTGGGGAGTTAGGCTGGACGGCATACCAACTATTTAATATGGCTCAATTTCGCACTCCAGCGCAGCAAGTGGAGCTAAGTTATTTGAAGAAGGGAGTGAGGGGGTGACCTCTCTATGTAAATGTAACATAGCATAGTGTTCCAAGGTGTCAAGTTCAAGATGTAACGCTGGGTCACGCCTATTCCCAAGCAACCAATCTGTTCAGTCCTGTAATGGAAGCATAAACCAGGAACACCTAGCTCCCCATCAAATGTAGCCATTGTGCATTTATAATATGTCCCCCTGGGAGTTTATCATTACAAATGTGTTTAGTGGTCATGACCTGTACTTTGGGGAAAAGGTTGACGGGAGGATAAAGGGATACTTTTGTAGCATAAGAAGTGTGGTAGTGCTATCATTTTATATGAAACGGCCTGCCCCATAATAAAGATTGGTAGGGTGGGCCATGGTTCCTTATCCCTGCGACACCATTGTAGCACTGTGGCAATATTAAGGACCCAGGCCAAACTTTGGCCTAAAATTGCTACCATGCCCAAGTATTGAAAATGGTTCCCAGCTAAATGCAGATAATTCCAAGTGATTGCCATGGGGTCTCACCTTGCACCTGTATGTAGGTGCATTTATTCCAGTTCACTGTCTGACCTGAGGCATCCCAATAGACCTGCAGCATCTGCTGCAGACTCAACAGTCAGTCCTCCTGGTCTTCCAAAAAGAGCATGACATCATCGGCATATAATGACAGACTGTCCTCCGATCCATCAGGCAAACTATACCTCACATAGGTTTGCCAGCCCAGACCGAGGAGGGGGCCCTAGTGGCGGTTAAACCTGGCTTGATCTTTACACTGGCGAGATAACTAAGAGCATAAAAGGCCGTAGCTGACAAAAAGCCCCTGGACCAGATGGTATCCCGCCTGACCTATATGCCACTTATCCAGATTATTGGGCCCACTGTTGACATTTGTCCTGAATGCTGCAGTACGGGGTGGTCCACTCCCCTCATTGTCATTATCTGTCATAGTCCTAATATTAAAAAAGGGAACAAAAATAAGCCACAGTGTTATAGACACATATCTCGATCTCTTAGATTCAGTTGTTAAAGTAGCGGGGCGGGCGCTTTTAGATAAATTGAGAAGTTGGGCTAAAGATAATATAATTTCTGACTCAATATGGTTTTCAGTCAGGCAAATCCACCATAGACCAGTGTATTAATCTTTACATGGTGATAAGCAAAAATACAGTTGCACATTCAGCAACAATCCACCTGGCCATTATGTATTTTACGGTGGCGTTTGATCGAAATAAGCTCTGGAAGATCCTTTTAGGTCTGGGTTTGGACCCCAATGTAGTATACTTTCTCTGTGAGCTTCATGCTGAGACATCTGCTAGAGTTAGGTACTCTAAAGATTTTTTATGTACAGATAGTTTCAAAACGGGTCGTGGAGTTTGTCAACGATGCATCCTTGCCCCTTTTTTAATCTCCTTGTACGTTAATGGACTGGAACAGGCCCTAACTGCTGCAAATGCAGACTGTCCATTGATTGGCTCATGTTCCCTTCCAGTACTATGATATGCGGATAACGCAGTGTTGATAGCAAGAATGGACTTTGGTCTACAAACCCTCTTGAATACTTTTGATTCTTTTATGAGGGATTTAGTCAACCTTCCTAAATTCCACGTAATGGTGTTGAGGCCCGAGAAACCTAGAACAAAGACTTTTATCGTGAATAGGCATTTTTTTGGTTCGTAAAACCATTTGTTGACATGCACAGTACAAAATAACATAGTTGATTGCCTTCATTGGTTGTTTATTTTTCTTTCAGGTCTAGTATAATTCCACTGTGAAGTCAGTCTTTTCATTTGTGATGGATTCTTTGAGAAACTCACTAAAAAAAGTGAAACAATTCTTTCAGTCCAGCTTATCTGATTTGTACACTTATCTGGTTTGTACAGTTGAGAGCCAATGCACAATAAAGTGACTGTAATGAATTAATTAGGGTAGCTCTTCTTGATATATCCATTATTTTTATAGAATCTCTTTTTCTTAGGTTTTCCTGCAATGCCCCCTTTATGGGGTCTGGGTTTCCATCTCTGCCGCTGGGGTTATAGAACAAGTAACAACACTTGGCAGATTGTGAGAGCAATGAGGGAGAATCAAATTCCACAGGTAAAAATGTTACATACATGATAAAAGAAATTAACACATACGGACAATG
The DNA here is from genome assembly GCF_964204655.1 of Triturus cristatus. Lineage (NCBI taxonomy): Eukaryota > Metazoa > Chordata > Amphibia > Caudata > Salamandridae > Triturus > Triturus cristatus. The sequence goes on from NC_140593.1 coordinate 1,082,619,784, forward strand.
TGAATAACCTAATGTTTATACTGTGTTATGATTCCTCTAGGATGCTCAGTGGAACGATATTGATTATATGAAAGCTGCACAAGACTTCACAATTGACACTAACACATTTGGGACTCTCCCTCAGCTGGTGGAAGACCTTCACAACCACAGTCAACACTATGTTGTGATTCTGGTAAGGATTGCTTTGTGCCTTTTTTTTTTATAGGTTTTAGCGTTTATTTTAATTTTATCTATTTCGTTTTTATGTAGTATTTACCAGACTAATAGGGGTAACAAAGAGCTCTGCTTTCTTTATAAGATTGCATATATTATTTTATGAGTTGTTGCTCAAATACGAATTTTACCTTGGAAAAAAAAAAAAGACGAGGCGTTTGGCAAAACAGGAACAGTTGGTTTAGTTAAACACTTTGACCGGGAGCACAGATACAGATGCGGGTCTGAGGACTGTAACATAGGGGGGATTGACCTTAGTTTCCGGTTTGCACGTTTGTCTACCAGCTACGTGCCACCCCACCTGTGACCTGTCAATCAGTAACCTTGGCCCTAGGACCCAGAGCCTGCTCGACCACGTATTTCTGATTCTCGGTTGATGGAGAGTTCATGACGGGCGAATTTGATAATAGTGATGTGATTTCGCTTGTATATGTGAGTATATCATTCTAAGCATTGGCATTGTTTTAAAAAAATATATATTTTTATCAATATCGACATTCCTCTCTCTAGTTGATTTTTCAACTACATGAGTCACATTCTTTGGAACATAGTTTTAACTATTACTGTTTTCCTAGTTACTTGCATTCTACCCAATTTGACGACTATGTATTTACAGAAGGAAACCACACAAGAACAGTAAAAATATAAAAACGGGCAACAATGATGTGCACAGTTCGGTCAGCCACTGGGGGAGCCAGGAAAACCAGTTCATGTACTATTCTTGTCAGGGTCGAAACGTTGAAATTTTTTTTGTCCATCCATGCTCCAACAGGCCCACTAGCGCACAAATCTATACAATTCAATTATCAAGCTAGTGCCATGGTTTTCTGAATTTGAAATCGGAGCTTGTTTTCCAAAATCTCTCATTGTAAATATATGTACAGTATTGTGTCACCTTTGTGTTCAATACACAAATTTCGTCACTTTGTCACCACTCTCACTATGTCACTTTAATCACATTCACATGCGCCGTTTTACTAATTGAATTATCGGACAGCCTTCCTTGGTTTGTCGTGGTAATTCTTGACCTTGTCAAAATATAAAGTAAAATATACTTTTCTTTGTGAACAACATACATTATTTGTTCTTCTCTGTGTGTTCAATTGTTATTTGTACTTTAAAAATTTTTAATACTGCAAAGAAATTTCTTGGCCCGACAAAAAACAATTGTTGTTTATAATGTATGTGCCCAGGTTCTGAGGGATACTGGGTTACTCCATTGCTTTACAGACATCCTAAATACTCAGCTTTTTTTTTTTTTCTTGAGCCTGGTGCAACAGAGTCGCTGTCTTCTTTAGCAGATGTTGGTGCAACTCTAACAGATCTTCTCTGGGAATGACCAGGGTCGGGTGTGTATAGTGACGGGGAGCAGAGGCCACGCCATCTGGTGGCCAGCTGAAAGGAGGCAAACTTGCCCCCTTGCCAGTAGGTATCCATCAGCGTGCAGGTGCCCCATTGCATGTCAGGAATTTGCCCTATTCTGCCACAGGTTTGATTAGTTCCCAGTGGAATGGTTCCTTTACATCTGAAACACAAGGAATACAGTGTACGTTTCCGTACAATTACGGGTTGCCCCTTCCCTTCTAATCACATATATCTATTCACCTCAGTATCCCAGATTTCCTGACATGGGTTATCTATGCTGTGGTTAAACCCATCCTTATGAGACTCATTTCCCTTTGTATCATCGAGGTGTCTTGCCCTACACTGGAACACAATGTCTGGGGTCCATTTCTTACTAAAGAAGATAGCCCCAGGTATGCTAAGGGCCGCCCTGGGACCACAGATGGGAGCAGACGTGTTTGTACATTGGTGTGGTGGTTTTGCTAATTCAAGAATCTCTTCTCTGGGAAGTCTGTGGGCCAAACAGTATCCTCCCCGTTGGTGGCCCTCCTGCGCATACTATACTCAGTTGAATGTTTCTAGGCTCTGTTGAAAAGGTACAATGCTGTGGGATTGGTCTAGTATCGGTTCAGATTCACTACTACTCTATGGGGTTCTTGTCTGTTGGGTTGTGTCTTGGCCATAATCCTACATAGGCATAAGTGTAGAAGGAATTTAGCTTTTTCGGGGCCTACCTCTTGGGACAAGTAAAGCCTGTCTTCACCTACTGCATGCAGTATCAGCAGATAGATGTAACATGGCATGACTGTTGTCTTGAGCCCACGGCTGTCCTATGCTAATCAACAATTGGTGTTTGTCTTGCACTCTGTGTTTCCCTTTGATAATTATGTTTAAAACAAATGCATGCCTCTCTAGGTGTGTATGTTGTCTATCATACACAAAATAATCTTTCAGTACTGCCAAGGGCACAGTTTCCTTGGACCCCGAGAACACTGCTAAAAGAATATATCAAAATAATACTCACATTTATTCGTACATTTTTCTTGTGTATCGATTTCTTATATTGAAATTTGATTCTTCAATCATTTGTTGTGTATTCCTCTCTAATATACAGACCACTCATATAGTCTACAACAATCCTGTTATTGCCATACAATTGATTCAAAAATGCATCTTCATCATGACAATAAAGCATCAATTTTATCTCATTATGATCATCACAGAACAAACTGCCGATGCATTTTGGGATGCACTCCCTTCTTTAGGGGCTGTTTATGAACTAGAAATTAAAAAAATCAAACATAAAAAACAAGTCTGTCCATTATCTACGCAACTAGCATTTTAGATGCAGTTCACAATGGAATGTCCTAGTTTTATCTGACATAAAATATACATGTGCTCTTGTGCAGAAAAGAATAAAAAGTGAAAAATTAAAACCAGGGTTCCATGCGAAGAAAAAACGTATATACAACAATAACCCTGTCTTTGTGGAAGCGATGAAGGTTTACTCAGGCCACTTCCCTCAATTGTTCGGTAAAACAAATAAAAACGTTGCTGAAAAACGGTGAACTGTCGGTAAAGCATGTCTCATGCAGCACCGACACCCAAGTGTCTGTGATTAAAAACATGAATAATGGATCTTACTTACTGGCGCCTGACTCCATACTGTCTAACTGTCAACACACAATAAACACAACGCACCGCCGTTAAACAATGTTACCATACTCCCACCTCAGTGTTTCTAGGGAAAAACACCATACTCATAAAGCCTACCTGTTAAATTGCACACTTGCTTCTGCTAAGTTTTGCAGTTTTTTTAAAGTCTCCAATCTAATCTAGCGTCAGCACGCAGGGTGCCAGCTGTCTCAATTATAGTCTGCTTATGTTTGTAGACAAACAAAGAAAGAACAACGTAAGTAAACTTAGCCCATCTGTAAACATGATATTCTACCTCTATCTTAACAAATGATCGAAGCATGCTGTTTGAATACCTGATTCACCGTCTTTCCAATGTGTGCTCTCAGCATCCCTGTCAGCTCCGTTTTGTGGAATTCAAACGCGAAGACAACTTCCTCCGTTTTTACCGCGTTGTCATGAAGGTAGAAATGAGACTAGTCCGGCCTTCTTCGTAAAGAAGAAGTGTTTGTGTGGTTCGGCCATATTGATGTGGAGAATACTGTGCCTTTATGTTTATGCTTAAAAAAGGGGAACTGAATATGTGTAGTGTTACAGAAGCATCCTCCATAAATCGAATGATAATCATCCTCGCTCCTATCCTAAACCCTTTTCAACACTGTTCATGGTGCGGTTATGGGCGAGTGTTACTCCAGAGAAATCCTTGTCAACTCATTGTCAATAAAGTTAAATCTCGAGGATGCTAAGCTAACCCTCTATTAATGCTAGGTGCCACAAACATTTTAAATGAATGGTGACAAGCTATATATCAACCTACCACCTTAATAACTTGTTCTTTTAACACAAGAAAAAAACTGTGATAAAAATAGAGAATTGAAACATGAAAAAAACTTATTAGAAAATAAGAAATGTAAAATGGTGAGTTAGTTTGTCATCACAAACTGCGCAAATAATAACATAGTTTGTGTGAAAAAATAATTTAGCTTGGAAATAATGAATGCTTCTGTATGAATTTATGTCGCTGCCATTAACTGGATCTTATTCCATTATAAAAAACAGCTCATAACAATCTTGTCATTCAAACCTTTTTGAACCATTGTATCTAAACATTTTATCCAATAAATCTTTGTGACAATATCTGGGAATTGTTAGGTCCAGTGTAAATGTCCACAGATTCTATAATTTGAAACCTCAATTGGGAAATCGTATGTCTAAGTTCCATCCAATGTAAAGCTAAGTTAGGATTGACATTCTGAGTTCGTATAATGCTCTTATGTTCTGGTATACAAATGTTTACCTTTTCCAATGTATAATGTCCCACAAGGGCATGTTATACTATATATTACATTCTGTGAATTCGAAGTGGTGGAATGTCATAATTTGATAGATTCTCATGATCTAGGGTGTGTAACCGTGTCTCCAATGATCACAATATTGCAATGTATGCAATTGTGACATTGTCTCTTGGCTGTCATATTAGATTTTGGTGTAACTTCAACAAATGTCAGTTTCTCATTCAAATTTTTCATTCTGGTGTAAGCGAATATAGGTTTCTGTTCAAAAAGTCCCTTAAAAATCTGGTTCCTGTTGTAATAATTCCCATCGTTTGTATATGATTTTTTTGATGTTTGACTGGCTTGAGTACTTAGAGACAAATACCATTCTCTTTGATTCCTTTTTGGGATATTTTCTCAGTAAGGTTTGCTATCCAATGCCATTACTTTTTCTTCAGTGTCATTCAGTAATTTAGATGGATATTTTCTTTGTAGATACTTTTCTTTGTGCTATTTTATGGTCGCTATAATGTTTCCGAATCGGAGGAGATCCTTCTTATTTTCAAAAACTGGGAGAACAGTAAATTCTTCAGCAGATTTCCCGGGTGAAAGTAGTGTGTTGTTCCTATCCGTGAGGTTCTTGTGCCCACTTGTGCTTAATCCCGTCTCATTTTTCTGGATGCTTACATCCAAGAATGATGTTTCTGTCTGACTAATGTTGCTGGTAAATTGCACTCTGCAAACAATTTGATTTAATTCAGTAATGTGGAGAGACAGTGTCTCCAGCGTCCCTTTCCAAATTAGAAATCGGTTGTCAATAAAACGACAATACATGATCAAATTATCTTGCCAAGTTGAATTGTCTAGTATGTTCTCTGCCTCAAATTTTGCCATGAATATATTGGCTTAAGCCAGAGCCCCGGCAAATCCCATCAAAGTTCCTCTGAGTTGTAAATAGAATTCCTTATTCCACTCAAAATAGCTGTGGTAAAGGCAAAAATGTAATAGTTCTAATACAAAAACTTTGAGCCTTAATGTCAGGTTGCTAGAGTAGTGCCCATTCCACCGCCTCTATACCTTCCTGATGTGGACTTGAGGTATATAATGATGTCACGTCAACAGTGCATAGTATCCAATCTTGCAAGTCTTCTGCCTTTTGTAATATGATTGCCAGAATTTGTGATACTTCTAACGTGGGATCTTTCTCCAATTTCATGTATGTTGATGTGTCGTTCACATGTTCTTCTTTCGATGTATAGAATGATTTATCCATAAGTACTAGTCCTCCACCTTTATCTGCCGATTGGAACACCAGATTAGTATTAGATGCCAATGACCTTAGTATGTTTTTTTCTTTATTAGTTCAGGTTTGTTTACTCTTGGATCTGTATTCTAACTTGTTCACCAATAGTACAAAAGTATCCAACAATTTGTGAGAAGTGCGCGCTTGGTACGTACTTCTGGGTTTGAATTCCATGAACTCACTCTGATTTAATGTGCCTTGAGGAGTTAATATGTTGGTAAAAAAGTGCTTTAACCCAGTGTTCTTCTAAACCGAAAGAGTGATACCTCACTTTCCAAAACATTGGTATTGTATGTGTTCACAAATGATGTTCCCCTTTCCAATACTTTTAGTTGTTCTTTTGTTAATACTGCTGATGAATTGTTAATAACTAAACTTTTTCTTGACTCCGTAAATTCTTTATTTGTTTTTCGTTTTCCTCTACGTGTTTTCGTTTTGTAGGTCCTTTTTAATGGTCTTTTGAGTGCCTCCCCTAGATCTCAGGTGATTTGCTATCTCATTTTAGCAGGAAAAAAGGCAGGTGGTCAGAAAGCTGTCCCTCAGCATCAGTGTCCTTCTGATATAGTGGTATCTGAGATTTGGCTTATTGTTACCTTCAGATGTTGTGTGTGTAAGGACTGATTGCTAGGCCTGATATGAGGATGAGCACAGTCTTGTGTTCCAATTTCACAAATAGCTGTGATGGACTTGTGGACTCCCTTTTCCCCGGCACACCCCCCTCTCCCTTGGACAATGTCTTTTTCTGGGTATTTGGACCTGTGGTTCCTAGCTGTGACTATTTATTTTATACAATTTGTAAAGCGCGCAAATACCCGTGGGCGTCTTGGCTTTGGACAACGAGCAAGAATCAGAGACTATAGACTATTGGCTGAATAGCCATGGTTTTGTCGTTTTCTTGAAGGCAAGTAGGGTCGGGCTAGATTTGATGTGGATTGGAAGGGAATTCCATAGTTTGGCCGTGGCGACAGTAAATCGTCTTGGTGCATGGGAACCTCAGCAAGTTTGCTGTAGACGACCGTAGAGCCCTGTTCGGGATGTAAGCACCCAGGGCATCCTTCAGGAACAGAGGTCCAGAATTGCGTGATGCTTTATAAGCAATGCAGAGGGCCTTGAATTTAATGCATTTTTTTTATTGGAAGCCAGTGATACTGTAGGAGCACTTTTGAGATGGATTTGTGCTTGGGGGTGCCTGATGAGATTCTGGCTGCTGAGTTCTGGACCAGCTGTAGTTTATTAAGGATTTTGCTCTGTGCATTTATGAAGAGACCATTACAGTAGTCAGTAGTTGACATGACTAAGGTTCTCACTAGGGTCTTTCCAGCACTGAGTAGGAGGAATGGTAGAAGCTTTTTTATCATTCTCAGTTTGTGGAATGATGAAGAGACCACAGAGTTAACATGAGGTGCGAAGGACAACTTGTCGTCAAATATGACGCCCAGGTTTCTGACCATAGATACCAGGAGTGGAGGGGGTCCCAATTTGGATGGCCACCAGGAAGGGGACCAGCCTGGGAATAATTTCCCAAAAATCATTACCTCTGTTTTTCAGAGTTAAGTTTTAGGCAATTATTAGACATCCATGTGCTGATGGCCAGCATTCCTTCCTGGAAATTGGCTGCTACTGCCCCTCCATCGTTGTGCACTGCAAGCACCAATTGTGTGTCATCAGCGTAGGATGGGAGACCCATCCTGTGCGCTTTGATGATTCTGGCCAGGTCCGACACATAAATATTAAATAGTGTCGGACTCCATGATGATCCTTGTGGCACGCCGCACGGGATTGCGAGTTGTGGGGAGTTAAAGGTGCCAAGACTCACTGATTGGGTGCTGTTGGTGAGAAAGGAGGTCAAGAGGGCTCTGGCTGTGTTTCTGATACCTATGTTTGTGACATGGTCGATCAGGGTGTCATGGTCGACCGTGTCAAATGACTAGGGGCTTCTAACCATTTGCATGTTTCTGTTGTTGTTCTGGAGGCGCACGACCCGGTGAATAGGCTTTGGACACTGGGTAAATTTTGAGGGAGAAAAAACATTGTTATATGGAGAATCCAGAGTTGAAGGTCGAGAACTCGTTGAAATTTGTCTAATGAATGTGATGGACTGGGACAGTTGGTTATTTGGGTGGACCTCCTCTCCTAACTGCCGTTCGTCGCCTTGCAACCTGTCTGATCTTGTGCAGTGGAGGTTATGGCGTCTTCACTACTCCAAGTGTATGGGAACCCCGTGCTCCAGACACTGGAGGACAGCCTTTTTTTGGAACCTTAAAAGGGCCCTCCATTGGCTGAAGGCTGCTAGCTTTTTCAGGGCGCTGTTGGAACCTCACTTCATTAAGGAATTTTGGTCCCAGGCTGGGGGCCCGAGAATGGGGTCCTTTCGATTTGGTAATTGTGACCCGTCCCAATTGACTTGTGGGTGCGGGGGCCTGCTTTAAAGGACTGGACAGGAAGCCACTTTGCCTCCTCGTCAGACTTCTCCCCCTGAAGTGTGGTCTGCCAGCGGCGCTCTGGAGGATCAGCAGCAGATTGGGGGCCTAGGCTCCTGCAGGCACCCTGAATGGCAGACTAGTGAGGATACCCGATCAACAAAATACGTCCAGCAGCCCTGAACTCCCGAACGCTAGTAAAGGCTTGAATTCCTAATGTCTCATTCAGTCCTTCTTTTGAGTTTTCTCATGGTGAACTGTGTAGTAATCAAGTCCACACTGGTAGGTATGATTCAAGATGATTTATTCAGGTTAGTTACAGGATCAGGTATACAGCCAGTGTAGAGCCAGAGTTAACCAGTAAAGAGCAGGTAAAGAGCCCCACCAGGAGCAGCCAGCCAGGCGCTCAGCCCATCTCCAACTGTGTGTTTCACAGATCAACATTCCACATGACATCACCCAGTGTTCCACTGGTGGAGAAGTAAATAGGAAGAAACACACTGTACCAAGATATAACATATCCTCCTTCCTTCCAAACAAATAACCAAACAAATAAAGAAACGGATAAAGAGCTCAGAAGAACCAAACTAAATAAAAAGGTACAAGGGCGAACAGAGTGAAGGTAGAAAAAGAGAAAATAAGCAAAGTTCTTAAGGAAACAGAAAACAAGCAAAGGTCTTAAAGAAACAAATAACCTAACTTGTTTCCCATCATCCTTTCTACAAATGAAAAAAAAAAACATCAATGAGTACTCCCTCTGCACTCGAACTGGCCAGGTAAGTGTGCGAGAGAGCAATCCCATCAGTGAGAACAAAATGACAGAGAAGACGAAAAATGCATAAGATTAAACATGCTTCCCTGTGATAGAATTAAAGATAACAAAAGATTTTATAACAGCACTGGGTAAAACAACAGAGAAAGATCTTAGCACCCAGTGAACATGAAGTTAAAGCGCAAGGCGACTTACATTAACAGTAACGTGATGCGCAGGGCGGCTTACACACAAAAGAGAAAAAAAAACATGAAGCGCAGGGCGACTTACACATACATAACATGAAGCGCAGGGCGGCTTAAACCAACATGAAGCGCAGGGCGACTTATACACAACTATAACGTGAGGCGCAGGGCGACTTAAACACATAAGAACAAATGCAGCGCAGGGCGACTTATACATAATAAAAGACATGAGACGCTGGGCGAATTACACATAGTCCATACATGAGACGCAGGGCGATTTACACACAGGACAAAAATGACATGCACAGGATAGTGGAGAAAAAAAAAAAACCCCAACACACCTCCGGAGAGGTCAAGCAAATTGTGCATAGAAAACACGGGACACGCGTCCACGAGACACCTCTACTAGAGGTCAACTAATGTGCACACAAAAGTGGGACAGACCCCAAAACACACCTCATGGAGAGGTACATAGATTGTGCACGATTGCGCACTGTGTGGTAATTTAATACCCTACTGACACACCAAATGTGCACTGTGTGACCGCTGCTCACATGTAACGCAAAAGCAACCTAACTGGTTCTGAAAATTGACTTTGTATGAAATGGAGCCTCAAACTCATAATGTGACAAAATGTCACTAGATGGCAGCGTAACACAGAACTGTGAAAAACAAATGTAATAATACATGATTTCACCATGTTAAACATTACAACGCTGCACTCGAGTAAAGAAATGCTACCACCACAAGAAACAAGTCACTGTTAATAATTAAATGTCACAAGGTTCCGATAAACCTTCAAAACCAGTTTTGCCCATTACCTTCATGTTGAAGTATCTTAAAAACGTTGAAAGGACATAAAGACTCTGTGAGCTGATAGAACTCAAACCTCCATCCTCACGGACATAATGATGAACAGAGCATGTAAAAGTTACTCTCACGATCGCCCTGCTGACATAATAAAGCTTGAATTAACTTTATTAACACAGTAGAAAAAAAAAAACGTGGTTGGCAGATGACATGTAGTTGTAATCTCCAATGATGCACACCAGTGGTTGGACAATCCTAAAATGGCGGCACGTAGGGTGGCGCGAAGCCGGGTGGCTCACAGCGCGTGCGTGCATGCAGGGACCCTAAAACAGCCTCCGGCAGGGAGAACGAAGGACGTCACAGGAACCATGGAGAATGTAGAGGTAAGCGCACGCTCTTCTCCTTGCGCTCGAGACACATTTTGAAAAACACAGCAGTTGATGAAACCAGGATTCTATATGTCTCAGAGGGCCCCAAAAATAAATGACGAAATAAGGCTCACTTTGCCACATGTGAATTACACTGCCAGACATAGCCAGTAAAAAGCACATGAACCCAGTAGCTTCTCACAAAAGCCAAGACCAAGATTGTCTCGTATTACACTAAATTTCCGCTAATGTTGTAAAGAAAAGGTGCTGCTGATCATAAACGTGCTGCCGGTCATAACTCTACACACAAGTTAGAAAGGACGCTCCGTGAATCTTCACGAGCAATGAATCGACCTCCTACCCGGCTGTAATGTACAAAACCCACAATCCCAGAGTGGGAAGGCAGCAGCAAAGGGAAGCTTGCACTCACGATCTCAGTGTGGGAAGGCAGCAGCGAGGGGAAACCTGTAAAAACGATGACCGGTTCTTCTTTTCTTTTTTTTAAATGTTGAAAACTGAAGATAATCTTTTAAAAGACCTGGCACACTAAATCCTTGTAAATTGAGACGCTGCAAAGAATGCAGGAACAGTTCTTGAGATTTTCAAAAATGCCATCGATTGTTGCCAAACCACAAAACATGACGCTGGGTCATATAAAAATAACGCAGATACAGTGCCATATTCATTTTGCGCAAAAACCGTTTTTGTGGTCTCTTGAAGAGACTGGTGATGGTCAGGCTTACCCTCTCCTGAGGGCACAGCAGAAAGCAGAGGCTTACCCTCCTTGAGGGCACAGCAGAACGTCAGACTTGAGCAACAACCGACCAGATGCTGTAGGGACAGCAAACAGAGACTTGAGCTGCAGTTGAGACTTGAACTGGCACTGTAGAGTTGAGGGCGACCGTTGTAGAGGTCACTGGTGGGGCTATGATGTGCCAGGTATTTGAATAAACGCAGCTGTAGTTACTTGAGTTGCATTAGCTTGATAGGGGATACTCCAAACTTGTAGACTTGAATTTGAAGGTTACAGAGGTAGCAGAAGCAGGTTCTTAGTTTAAATTCGTCGCCAAAAATATGTAGTAATCAAGTCCACACTGGTAGGTATGATTCAAGATGATTTATTCAGGTTAGTTACAGGATCAGGTATACAGCCAGTGTAGAGCCAGAGTTAACCAGTAAAGAGCAGGTAAAGAGCCCCACCAGGAGCAGCCAGCCAGGCGCTCAGCCCATCTCCAACTGTGTGTTTCACAGATCAACATTCCACATGACATCATCACCCAGTGTTCCACTGGTGAAGTAAATAGGAAGAAACACACTGTACCAAGATATAACAAATTGTACGGTGAATTGTTTTGATTTACTGCACATTTGGGTTCTGTGTTTGTGTGAAGTCATTGCCTCCCCAGACAGTTACCCCTCCCTGCCGCGGTTCTGGCCCTGGTCCCTGTTGGGCTGGGCTGTCTGTCTGTTGCCAACTACCTGAGCCCTGTTGTGGTGGTGAGGTAGCTGACTGACTTCCAAGAGTCTGTGCATGGGGTGCATTCAGGTTCCCTTGGGCTTGGTTTTGTGGATGGAGGTTTTGCAGGGACTGGCCCAGCTTTATCGACCTCAGTTCATGATTTGCCTTTAGCCAGCATTGGTCGGCCATTTGGCCTATTCTGTGGCAATAGTAACATTCACTAAGGTCTGGCTGCTGCCAACCTCCCTGACTTCTGCTGTTATAGCTAGGTTGAAACCCTCTGGAGTATTTTGGTGGATCCCCCTTCAACACGAGTGCCATTTAAACTCTTGTGGCCAACGCTGCCCCCTTGAGGACGGTCTTTTTCAACTTGTGTTGGGCCACCTTAGCGGCGTCTCTCTGGGTTTGCTTCTGTTTCTCCCTGTCCTTTTGTTATTTCTTATTGTAGTTCAATATGTGGGCCTGTATCTCCCACCAGGGTTTGATGTCTAACCCCACTACGCTGTCCAAACCGCTCTGTATCTTGGTGAGCATCGCCTTTTTGTGGATATTTTAAAATATTTGTGATTTGCAGGCCTGTATCAGTCCATGGCTGTTCTGTCTCTAGTCCCCATTGTTCCCTCATTCTATCCAGAAACTCAGTTATGATCTGCCCAGGTTTCACAGTTTCTGCTATTAACCCTCCTACATATGGGCAGTCAGAGAACATTTCCCTCAAGGCCGTCCATATTTGGTGCCTGTACAAATTGAATGCGTCTACATCATGCTCGGTGTTTGTCTGCGTGACTGCTTGCAATGCAAGCTCGGGCGTACACTGTTTGTCTGTTCTCCAATGAGGCTACTTAGCGGACTTTCAAGATCGCCTATCGCTAGATTTACTCCAGCGGTGTTCTTCTTAAAACATGAGATCCATTTTCCTGCTCCATCCATGAAGGGCGGCAATTTAGTCCTTAACCATCCGTCTGAGCCTAGGGCACATATATGGTCCTTGACATGCTCTTCTGTAGTAGTGGGTATGTTTTGGCTGCGAGAAGCTCCACTGGTCTTTCCCTAACATAGCGTTCCCATCTTCTTAGACCATCGTGCATGTAGAGGAAGTTCCACTTAGGATCTACCCCTACGTGCAAGATGCAGTCTTCCGCAACGGCCATGTCCTCTTGTTCGAAGGATCCCACCTCTGGTCAGGGTCTATCGTATTGGTCCTTTCCCTCTGTTCAGTGTATTAGCAGGTGGCAAAATGGCTGTGTGAAGATCTCTTCTTTCTCTCGGGTCACTATCTCTATTGAGGTCCTGCGCATTCAGGAGGAGCAGTGGACGTCTTTGTTGCTGCTCCCCTTGTGCGCACGCAAAGGTGCCATCTTACTTCTCCTATGTCTTAGTTCAGTCCGCCCCAGGCTACCTTGGTCTTTTATTTCCTGGTCAGCCCCTCTCCTGCATTAATGATCTGGGGAGGCTCGGATCCTCTAGTTCTGCTTCGCACTCTTCCTCGAAAGGTGCTCCGTACCTACCCCCACTCTCCTCAGGTGGCGGGCGCGCTGTTCTGCGTTCTTGCTGTGCTTCCAGGGTGTGAGCTCTTTCTCTTCCTCATTAGTTTGAGCCTTCCCTCTAAAACCCACCTAGATTGCCTCCTTCACTCTGAGCCATGTGTTCCATTTGGTCGGAACTTGCCTTCAAACTTGCTCCCAGTTGTTTCTTCGGCTACCTGAGCAAACCCTGCGGCTTCCACCTCGTTATCGGTTCCCGGAGGACTGTGATCCCTTCCCTCACCCCCGCTAGTTGAATCATTGTCCAGAACCGCCATGAATCTTCCTGTCACTCAGGTGTATTCACCTGACCCGGTGGGAGTGCGTGTTCTTCGCCCCACTGGAGTTCGTTGGGCTGAATGCATCAAACAGGGGGTCAAACTTCGGGGAGCTCTAGCACTGCACTGCAGTGGTGCTGGGATTTCCCGGGCCTGCTGACCTGTTAGTTTCTCATTCCTGAACCTAAGTTTGTTGTTCATTCGGGGACTCTCCAGCTCCCTCAATTGGCGGGTTTGTGTATCCTAATGCAGTGATAGCTGGCATCAGGGATAGCAGCCTTGCTTATTGTCTGTGGGATAGGATTCAGTCTGGGCCTCCTCGAAAATGGCTCACAGCTCTAATAGTGCCTCTCTCCTGTTAAATTGTATTATGTATTTGGTCCATATGTGTGTCCACATGGGTTTGATTATGTTAGTGTCAAAGGTTCTCTCCTTTGGCCATGGAAACGTGTGTACCTTAGTGTGTGCATGCCATTCGTGACAAGTGTTTTAGCCTGTGTAGGGAACCTGGTTTGCATGTGTTTTAGTTGTGACTCCGTGATCAGTTGGGTACTTTATAAGAGAGCTGCACCCTAGTTTTTCTGGTTTTATATAATCTTTAAGTTTGACTCTGATTGTGGGGAAATATTATGTTCGAGGCATATGACCTGCAGATCACACACTGTACATAGATCGCCATCTGGTGTTGGGATTGAATGTTTGCACTTTGTTGTTGTATTGGAAGAAGTCTTTGGAAGTCACGAGATAGGTGACTCCTCCTTTGGACAATAGTGCGCATGGGCATCGACTCCATCTTCAGATTGTTCTTTTCCGCCATCGGGCTCGGATGTGTTTGTCGCGCTCCAGTGCGGTGTTGTTACCGTTCTACCTTGTGACGCGCAATCCTCCACCCATTCTTCTGTATTGTTTCGATCGCGTTTCCCATTCGGCGCACATTCTCCAAACTTGAATTCTTCGATTCCGATCCTCGACGCAGGCCTTCGGGCCTAGCTGCGTCATTAGGCCTTTGGCTCATTGAAAGGACTCCCTTTTTTTTTCAAAAAGTATCCTCAATGTTGATCCAAGTTTCCACAAGCCTATCTTCAAGAGGTGTGTAATCTCAGCCTTTCGCCTGAGCACGATGCCAAAGACTGTCCAGCTTGTGCCTCTTTCCGCTCCAAGAAAACAATTCGGAATCGTCGAGCTCAAAGAAGCATGGCTCTATCTTCAACATCGATAAAGGACGATACCTTCCAAGAAGGCATCAATGTACCGGAGCAGGAGCAGATCGAAGAGGGCAACATTAGCGCCTCCGACGCCTACGACGTCGAAGACATCACTCCAGGGCAGCGGGTCATAAGTACTGACGTCGACCCCTTTCCCCACACCCATTCACAAGAAGGCTTCGGTCACACCTTCACCTTCGGGCCTAGGTGCATACCAGGACAAAACTTTCCACGCCCCTCCTTCGGGCTCGGCAAAGGAGTCGATACATAAGCATTCAGGCCACTCTGGATCGAGTCAGCCTACCGCCGGTACCGAAAACCCATCCCCCGGCACCAAAGAAGAAACCACTGTCTTCATCCGCACCGACACCTGGTTCCACATCGGCGCCTTCGGCACCGAAATCTGCTGGTACGGACGTCTCGGCTCTGAAAAAATCTTCGGAACCAGCCAAACAACTGGTTCCAAAGACTGACGCTCAATCTTCCAAAAAAACATCGGAACCAAACCAGCAACGACCAAAGACCACTGGAGCTCAACCTTCGGATCCGAAAACATCAACGGAACCAAAGAAACAGTTGGTTCCGAAGACCCCAACAGAACCCAGGAACACTCCTGATTCCAAGCCTAAGGAGCAGAAAACCACTCCAAAACTTGTGCCACACAAACAATCTGACCCGAAAAAATAGGCACCGAAACAACACACTCCTGAGGTGGAGCTTTTTCGGCCTGATCCAACCCCAAAAACTCTTCAAATAGACCTAAACACAGGTCAACTTATACTTAGTCCTTCCAGAAAAAGGAAAATGGGCAAACCTGTACCAGCTCCACACCCAAAGAAGAGAGACATTGCCACTCTCTTTTGAGAATTCCTTCTCCACCTCCTTCTCCACACCACATCCCTAATATCCCATCTCCAGTGCCCTCACAATCTCCTCCCCCACAGGATGATGAGTACACCTCTGGGGAGGAAGGGGATAATGACCCTTTAGGGGAACCTAGTCACCCTAACACCCAATGCCCCTAATGAACCACAAGGTTATATCTACCCATCTAGACCATCCTCTCCAGAAGACACTATAGGGTTTACTTAGCTCATACACAGAGCTGCAGAATACCACGGTGTGAATTTGCACACAGACCCTGTAGAAGAGGATTTCCTCAGGGACACTTTTGCACCATCTCAAAGGTCCACGTCCATTCTCCCAATGCCAAAAGGGGTAATCAAACACGCTCTTGAAGTGTTTAAAAGATCCTGTAAGGGCCAGAGCCATTAACCCCAAGGTGGAAAAGAAGTACAAATCTGCACCGACTGACCCTGTTTACATTAAAGGGCAACTACCATAGGATTCCTTAGTAGTCTCCAACGCCAGGAAAAGGGCTAACTCCCAAACCACAGGCGATGCTCCACCTCCTGAGAAGGAGTCAAAATTGTTGGACGCATCTGGTAAAAACAGCGTCCCAAGCAGCCAACATATGGAGAATTGCCAACACACAGACTTTGCTGGCTAGGTACGATAGGGCACACTATAACGAGCTAGAGACCCTACTACAACACATTCCAGAGCAATATAAAACAAGAGCCAATGATCTCATCCAGGAAGGCAAACTCATAACTAATACCTCCATTCATTGCACTCTGGATGCTGCAGACACAGCATCCCGAGCTATTAATAACAGTGTCCTTTTACGCAGACATGCGTGGCTACGCATTTTGGGCTTCAAACCCAAAGTCCAAACCTCAATATTAAACCAATCGTTTGACCAGAAACACTTATTTGGGCCTAGTGTAGATTCATCTTTGGAAAAGATGAAAAAGATACCGACACTGCCAAATCAATGGGAGCTTTGCAATCGCAAGCTCCTCGAAGTTCCTTTTGTCACTGCTCTTATAGGGGCACCACTAGAGGCTTAAACCCCTTCGCTGCTTCTGTCGGCCAAAGGCCGTCGCGAGCACTACCTCCGTAGTGCTGCGCAAGTCCGTTGGTCGACGCAGCCCCGCCCACTTGATCAAAGCGCCGCATCGCGGCGTAATTTTCGCCCCGGTAATGCTAACACTAACAACCCCTCCACTTCCTACAAGAGACCACCCAGACCTCATCTACCAGAGGCTATTACAGAGGAGGCTACAGGGGCAATAACCAGGATAGAGGCAAAACTACCAATACTCGCACTGCCTCCACTACCTACTCCGGTCGGGGGAAGATTGCTACAGTTTCTACCTGTCTGGAACACCATTACCACAGACAGGTGGGTGAGACAAATCATCCAATCCGGGTATTGACTAGAACTCACCTTAACTCCCCCAAACATACCACCCAGATAACGCCCAATGTCAACAGAGCACTTAACGCTCTTACAACAGGAGGTGCTTTCCCTCCTACAAAAACATGCAATAGAACCAGTTCCCCTGCGTCACCGAAACACAGGGGTTTACTCCCTGTACTTTTTAATTTCAAAGAAGGACGGAACTTTGAGACCCATCTTGGACCTCAGACTGTTAAACCTCTACATACAATCAGACCACTTTCATATGATTACTCTTCAACAGGTCCTTCCTCTACTCAAACAAGGCGACTTCCTTCTTAGATCTCAAGGACGCCTACTTCCTCATTCCCATTCTCCCTGCTCACAGGAAATATCTCCGGTTTGTAGTAGACGGTCAGCATTACCAGTTCAAGGTTCTCCCATTCGGAGTCACCACAGCACCCAGAGTATTCACAAAATGTCTGGCAGTGGTAGCAGCCCACTTAAGAAGACAACAAATCCATGTCTTCCCATATTTAGACGACTGGCTCATAAAAGCCAAGTCTCATACCCAGTGTGTAAATCACACACACACCACAATCCTACTTCACGACTTAGGGTTTACCATAAAACTCACAAAGTCTCACCTCCAACAATATCTAGGTGCCACAATAGACACCTCAAAAGGCCTTGCATATCCCAGTCCAGCCAGGATAGCAAGCATGCAAACCCTTATAACAAAATTCCAGCTGCAACACTCACTTCCAGCTGGAGTGTTCATGCAACTAATAGGGATGATGGCCTCTTGCATATTCATAGTACCTCATGCAAGACTCCAGATGCGCCCCTTACAGGAATGCTTGGCACATCAGTGGAACCAAGCTCAAGGTCAGCTAACAGATCTGGTGTTGGTGGACGGCCGCACACACATCGCTCTCTGCAGTGGTGGAACACCCAAAACCTTTCCAAAGGGCGACCGTTCCTAGAGCCGGTTCCACAGATTGTGCTAACAGCAGATGCATCGCTCACCGGCTGGGGAGCTCATCTTCTTCACACCATACAGGGCACATGGACACCTCAGCAAAAACTACTCCACATCAACCATTTGGAGTTACTAGCAATCTTTCTGGCATTAAAATCATTCCAGAAACAGATATCGGGCAAAGCTGCTTTAGTCTGCACCGACAGTATGACAGCAATGTACTATTTACAAAAACAGGGGGGGGACGCACTCTCTACAGCTCTCTCAACTAGCACAGAGCATATGGAGGTGGGCTATTCCTCAAAACATATTCCTTTTAGCCCAACATCTTCCAGGAATTCAAAATCACATGGCAGATCTGTTAAGTCGTCTGACACGACAAATTCACGAGTGGGAACTTCATCCACAAGTTCTTCAACCGTTTTTCCAAATGTGGGGGCAGCCAGAGATAGATCTCTTCGCCACACATAACACAAAATGCCCAAGCTTCGCCGCCAAATATCCACACCCATTGTCCAAAGGCAATGCGATATGGTTGAATTGGTCAGGCAGATTTGCGTATGCTTTTCTGCCTCTCCCACTCATTCCATTAGTGGTGTGCAAGCTGCAACAACAGTCACTAACACTCATCCTAGTTGCTCCAACATGGGCCAGACAACCATGGTACACAACATTGCTGGAACTATCAGTAGTCCCACACCAAAAACTACACCTCTACCCATAGCTCTTAACACAGAACCATGGAGAGTTCAGACATCCAGATACAGCACAGCTCAACCTGGCGATCTGGCTCCTGAAGTCCTAGAATTTGGTTACCTCGATCTTCCACCCGATTGTATGAATGTTATCAAAGAGGCTAGGTGCCCCACCACTAGAGCCTGCTATGCAGCCAAGTGAAACAGATTTGTTATATACTGTAACAACACCATCAATCCTTTAGATGCCTCCACTTAACACATCATATGTTACCTGCTGCATCTTCAAATATGTAATCTAGCATACACATCGATTAGATTACATCTCGCTGCCATAGCAGCTTACCTACAAAACAGACATCTGTCATTGTTCAGGGAACCTGCTATTAAAGCATTTATGGAAGGCCTTAAAAGAATAATTTCTCCCAGGGTACCACCCTTGCCAGTGTGGAATCTAAACATCGTCCTCACAAGACTAATGGGTCCTCCATTTGAACCTCTGCATAAATGTGAGCTACAACTTCTTACATGGAAAGTCGCTTTCCTTGTGGCCATTACACCTCTTAGAAGAGTCAGTGAGCTTCAGGCACTAACTATTCAAGAACCATTTTTACAACTCCATTATAACAAAGTGGTTCTCAGGACAAATCCCAAATTCCTTCCGAAAGTTATCTCTCCCTTCCATCTCAATCAAGCTGTTGAGTTGCCAGTTTTCTTCTCGCAACCACAACCAGTAGCAGAAAGAGCTCTTCATACAGTAGACGTAAAAAAGAGCACTCCTTTACTATTTGACTGAACAAAACCTTTTCACAAAACAAAACAACTTTTTGTATCCTTCTCACAACCACATAAAGGCCATCCCATATCAAAGTCTGGGATTGCAAGGTGGATTGTCAAATGTATACAAATTTGCTATCACAAAGCAAAACGTACACGATCTCTCCCCCCCCCCCCCCCCAAAGCCCATACCTGCAAAATAGGGGCTTCAATGGCATTTTTAGGGAACCTTAGATGATATCTGCAAAGCAGCTACATGGTCTACACCGCACATATTCACAAAACACTATTGTGTAGATGTGCAGGCAAAACAACAAGCTAGTGTGGGCCAGGCTGTACTCTAAACACTATTTCAAACTACTGCAACAGATACTGGTGGTCGCAGCTGAGGAGGAGTACTGCTATGCAATCTATGCACAGTGTGTGATCTGCAGCTCGTATGCCTCGAACGGAAAAGGCTACTTACCAGTATGCATCTGTTTTTGGCATGTAGAGCTGCAGATTCACACACGCTTCCCCGGCTACCTTTATCTGTTCCAGTATTATCTTAATTAGATACAACATACATGGGCATCTATTTCTGTTTCTTACTCAACTCCATCATTTCCCTTCTTGGCGAAAAAACAATCTTAAGATGGAGTCGATGCCCATGCGCACAACTGTCCAAAGGAGGAGTCACTTATCTCATGACTTCCAAAGACTTCTTCCAATACAACAACAAAGTGCAAACATCCGGGCCCAACACCAGATGGCGATCTATGCACAGTGTGTGAATCTGCAACTCTAGATGCCAAGAACAGATGCATACTGGTAAGTAGCATTTTCCATACGGGGATTGCTGGTTCTAGCTACTATTTATGGATGCATCAAAACGAACATTTCACCACCGCAAATAGCAATGCATATGAAGGGTCACAAACGAGAAGAAAGTGCAATTGTTAAAACGTCATGAAATTTGGCAGCAAATAGCCAACTTCAATTTTTCAATGAAATAATGATTGTGAGAAATAGCAACGCCGCCTTATAGCACATTCGAACATCGACGAAACACAATACTCAAGACAAAATACAGTTGCATTAATTTACCAGCACCACAGTCTCAAATCACCACAACATAAAATATACCTTGCATCAGTTTCAATACTGCAAAAAGAAAATACTGACTGAGAGAAAAGGATGACTTTGTCAGAAATTACCTTAGCCTGCTCGTCGTGCATGCTATCCTGTGACCACGGGAAGCCCTGCTGTTATGAGCCCCAAAGTACCACAGAATAGGCCTAGGTAGTTGCATGACCTTTTACCTACATTTGTCCTGCTTTGCTCTACATAACAGCTCTGGTGCTGATCTTTTACCTAGCTAGGTGCCGAATAAATGTTGTGTGGTTTTCTTCAAAAACTAGCCTAATTTATTATGCATGAGGATTCTTAGTATCACAGCAGGATTACCATCTTCTGCATAATAACTCTGTACAAATGTCACCACTATCGTCCTCCTTGGCTGACAAGCCCTTAGTACCATGACCCATCTAGGTAGAACCCCTGAGGGTAACTTTCGGGTATAAAAGTTCCACATCTTCGCTGGGCAAACCACAAGCTCCATGCCGACACGTGAATGTGAGACGCTGAAGTCCCTGCCCGCAGACACTCCAGCACGCAGTGGTCTGACATCCCTCGTGGGGTGTCCATTTTGAGAACAAGACTGGGTCCTTCATTCTCTCCCATCAGGTAATGGGGTTGGCTCTTTCCTAAGGGGATTCTTGGCTATACACCTTCACACATGATAGGTACATTTAGGTACATCTAGTTAGGTTTGCATTTTAGGAGTCCTCATGATTATTGCCATGTATCTATATGTCTGCATATATTAATTGTTTTAGCACCATAGGAGAATTCTACCTTTTCTTTGCTCTGTTGGTGCTCATAACCGTATACATCTGTTCTGTCTAATGGTTGTTGCAGCACACGTATTTTATACTAGAATGTAGCTGGTTCACTAAATATTTATTGAAAACATCCTCACCGTTTATTCTGTATATCTCTCTGAGACAGAGTGAGCACGAGTGACTGAGCGAAAAGTACTGTATCGTTTCCACGATCCCTGAAGGGTCAGGGTCATCATGTTCGATAGTTGCCAGAAAGTATTCGCTCCTTGGTAAGGTTGTGGGGTTTATAGTGGCACTGTGAGCTAGCTGGTCTACAGACTAACATATCCTTTGGGGGACACCAATCTCTTAGTTTATGTTGTCTAAAAGCGCAGATCCTATATAGATTTGTAGGAAGTACACGACATGGCGCCGCCAACCTTGGTTTGATTCTTATTTAACGATCAAATCTGAGTAGTTCAGTCATGCTTTCTCAGAGACCCCTACTCACATTTACCCAGAGATGTCTGAAGTGGGGCGGGAACATCTGCCGCAGCTGAGTAGGTATACTCTATATATTGGCTGTAGGTTTATTCAAGCTGAATGAATTATAATTTCCTACATTGTGCATAAAACCTTGTCTCTTTCCCAACTAAAAGTCCTTGAAAAATGTCGGTGCAAAATCAGGCTGCAGCCGTATTAAATGCAAACGCAGCAGAGGAAGGAGAGCAGGAAGGTGCTATAAACATTTCAGAAAATATCAGAAATGCACTTACTTTAAAATTAGAAGATTTTGGAGTCCCAGCATTAGGTGGGACTGTTACCTTCGTGATTGAGGCACACAAGGCATACAGGACAGAGTTGTTCTATTCTTGGGTCAAGTTACCACCTGCAGATGCACGTACACATACATTTCATTTTTATATTGTGGATGAAATACCAGATGAATACAATCCATACGAGGACATAGAAGTCCCGTTAACATACCAGGAACATATAAACTGGTTTAAAGGCGCCCTCCCACACACCACAGAAAAAGTGAGACTCTGTCCACTCAGCAGAGACGTAGCGAGTTGGCCGGTCCTAGCGGCTTTACACACCGCATCCAGAAATTGACACAATGCCAGTTGCAGTTTTATGTCCACTTCACAAAGAAATAATAAAACATTACAGAAATCTTACACAGTTCGTTATGAGAACACTTACACTTCAACCCACAATGGTAACTCAAATCAATCAATCAGACATTTGTAAAGCGCGCTATTCACCTGTGAGGGACTCAAGGCGCTAGGGGGGGGGCAGCTTCTGGTTGAACAGCCAGGTCTTGAGGAGTCTCCTGAAGGACAGCAGGTCCTGGGTCTGTCGTAGGTGAATGGGGAGGGTGTTCCATGTCTTGGCGGCGAGGTGGGAGAAGGATCTGCCGCCGGTGGTTGTTCAGCAGATGTGCGGGACGGTGGCGGGGGCGAGGTCAGCGGAGCAGAGTTGGTGGGTGGGGGATGTAGAAGGTGAGTCGCTTGTTAAGGGATGCTGGTCCAGCATCGTGGAGTGCTTTGTGAGCGTGGGTAAGAAGTTTGAAGGTGATCCTTTTGTTGACGGGGAGACAGTGCAGGTCCCTCAGGTGGGCGGTGATGTGGCTGTGGCGAGGGATGTCGAGGATGAGGCATGGGGAGGCGTTCTGCATGTGTTGGAGTCTCTTCTGGAGTTTGGCCGTGGTTCCCGCATAGAGGGCGTTGCCGTAGTCCAGCCTGCTGGTGACGAAGGCCTGGGTGACCATTCTTCTGGTTCCGGTGGGGATCAATCTGTAGATCTTGCGGAGCATACGGAGGGTGTTAAAGCAGGAAGAAGAGACGGCGTTGACTTGTTGGGTCATTGACAGAGAAGAGTCCAGGACGAACACCAGGTTGCGTGAGTGGTCGGTGGGTGTCGGCGCAGTACCCAGCGAGGCCGGCCAACAGGAGTCGTCCCAGGCGCAGGGGGTGGAGCAGAGGATGAGGACCTCCGTCTTGTCCGAGTTCAGTTTCAGGCGATTGCTCTTCATCCACTCAGCGACGGCCTTTATCCCTCCGTGGAAGTTGATTTTGGCAGTGGCGGGGTCTTTGGTGAGGGAGAGGATCAGCTGGGTGTCGTCAGCGTATGGGACTATGTTGAGGTCGTGCGATTGAACGATGTTGGCGAGCGGTGTCATGTAGACGTTGAAGAGAGTCGGACTGAGGGATGGTCCCTGGGGTACGCCGCAGGTGATCTTGGTGGCTTTGGATCGGAATGGAGGGAGGCGGACTCTCTCGTTCTGTTGGTGAGGAAGGAGGTGATACAATCCAGGGCTTTGTCACGGATCCCTGCGTTGTAGAGGCGTGTGCGAAGGGTGTGGTGGCAGACGGTGTCGAAGGCGGCTGAGAGGTCCAGGAGGATGAGGGCTGCGGTTTCGCCGTTGTCCAGCAGGGCTCTGATGTCGTCAGTGGCGGGGATGAAGGCAGTTTCGGTTCTGTGGTTGCTGCGGAATCCGGATTGGGACGAGTGATAGGTGTTGTTTTTTTTCGAGGAATTGGGTCAGTTGTCTGTTGAAGATCTTCTTGATGACTTTCACCGGGTCAGCTACAACTACAAGGGACTGCAACAAAAATCACCCTGCAAACGCTAAACGCAATTATGGGAAGAATGCCTACTAAACGTGAGCAAATGCCATTCTGGATAGTACAGAAAATAGCACAGCTTGAGGCAGTGTATCTACACACAGGTCTGCAAGAAAAACACAGAATATTGACGATCTGCTTACCAATTGACATAGCTCCCCAGATAAAGGATTGTACCACTTGGGGTACAGTCTTCGCTGCCATCTATACCAGACTCATGGTACCCCATCAATAGCAGTTATACCAGAAGTATTAAGACAAAAACAGAATGAGTACGGGGCAGAACCTGCTCTGGACTTGGGGATGAAATTGATAGGCAATTTTGCCCAGATATCTACAATTATGTTAGCTAACATAAAAGAGGAGGCAGCAGCGGTGGCTATAAGCCAATGCCTGAGGGAATGGACTCCTGCACAACAGGAGCAGGGATTACCTCAAATTATTGAAGAGACCTATGCTTTGCTGGGTAGGGATAATTTGGGAGCTAGACCTGTGAAACCACAATTGATGGGTAATCCTTAAAAAAGGATAACTCCAAGCAAACACCCGATTCTTCTATAAACAAATGGGATAAAAAACAACCAAAAAATGAGCAGACTCAACAAGAGCCCTCTGCCAGGAAATATAACCTTAGAAATTGTGACAATATTAAAAAGCCTGACAGGTAAGGATACTGATGCACGTTCCTCTCGTTCCTTTCAGGGTTCATCAAAACAATCCGAGAGGGAAGGACGGTCAGAACACAGATTGGAAGAGCGAGCAAAGTCACGAGATACACATCGGACTTAAGACTATAATATCAAAAAAGAATATTAACCAAAATCCAAACAAAATAAATGCCCAGGCTACTGAGGATTCAACTTCTGAACGGGGAATGGGCTCTGACGATGCTAGAGAGTGAAGCAGAAGTAACAATAGCTCAATTTCTGGTGACAGCTGCGTTGAATGAGCATATCACGGTGGAAACACTTGATACGAGGGTAAGTGTCCCGCATCAGTTATATGATATAAAGCTCCAAATGGAGGGGGGCATATCCAGGAAAGTGAAAGGTCTTTTTTGGAAAAACCTGACTTTTGGATACAATATCCTTTTGGCTGAAAAAGATTGGCCGCCTGAGTTCGTTATGGACTGCCCAAAATTTTACCAGCTGTCTCTGACCTCCCTCCAGAATCACTAAAACATTAATACGTGCAGGAGTGGGCAGTAGCACTAGCTCCTGCATTATAACGCAACCATGTAGGGTAGGATATTGAGTCACCTCACCATGAAATCCCAGTTAAAAACTCCTCCAACTCCACAGAGTAAGTACCAAATAAAACATGACGCAAAGAAAGAAGTCAGGGAGATTTTAGATCAACTTGAATATCAGGGTGTGATTGAGGATTGCACCTCT
Organism: Triturus cristatus; assembly: GCF_964204655.1. Lineage (NCBI taxonomy): Eukaryota > Metazoa > Chordata > Amphibia > Caudata > Salamandridae > Triturus > Triturus cristatus. The sequence goes on from NC_140593.1 coordinate 1,082,645,158, forward strand.
TCCATGAATAATCCTTTGTTTCCGGTAATGAGACCTGACCATTCATACTTTCTAGTTTTAGACTACAGGCATTTGAATCCTTGCATGAAAACATTTCCAGTACAGAATGCACACAGTACCGCACTAATGAATAACATTGTGCGGAAAAAATACAAAACAACACTAGATATCTCAAATGGATTCCTCTGCCAAAATATAGCGTCTGAAAGCAGATATTTGTCAGCATTTTTGGCCCTAGGCTCCTAACGCAAATTCTGTAGATTGCCCCAAGGGTATAAGGATAGCCCTGAGTTATTCTTGGCAAAAGAATCTGAGTTACTTCAATATTTTGATGAGGAGGTATTGTCCTATGTAGATGATATTTTTCTGATAGACGATGAATTATTGGATCATTTGAACAGGGAGAACAAGATAATTTTGGGATTTGCCTCAGAGGGCTACAAATTCACTTTAAAGATTGCCCACCTCATTGTCCTATTTTTGGGATATGAGCTCTCAAGTGAAGGGAAAATCCTAGCAGATATTTTTTTTCGAAAAATGTGCGCTGCTCCAACCTCTGAAGGCTCTGAAAAACATACAATCCATTTTAGGATTCCTATATTTTGGCAAAACATACATTTTGGATTACGCAGAAAAAGTAAAACCTTTCTACGACTTAAAAAACCTGATTTCTCACTTCAGCATTGGACATAGGAACACACAGAAAACCTACGTTCCCTACTGGCTGACATGATTGCTTCTAAACACTTACACACAAGTATAAACACCATGAACTTGGTGATCCGTGTAATCGTGGGTCAATCAGGATACACGTACCTAACCTTCAATGAAGGCAAAATGGTACCAATTGCATACAAATCACATTTGTACACAAACGCTGAAATGCGTTTTGCATCCACAGAAAAAATACTGACAGCAGTACAGACTGCTTTAGTACGAGAATGAGCACTAACTCGGGGGGAATGGAAAATTGTTGAGACTCAAGTACCAACTTTAGAGGCTGTTAAAAAAGCAAGCGTTCCAAATGTAAAAGCACTGCATCCAAGATGGAAAGAGTAGGCTAATTCTCTCACTGCAAAAGATGTAGACTACAAGTTTGACTCTACATTGAAAACACAAGCATTCCTGCAGTATGAACAAGAATATCCTCTTCCTTATGAAATAATGCCTCTAGATCAGTATGAATACATAATTTACACTGACTGATCTGCTCAGCCTGCCGTAGGAAGTAAACAGCAATACAGCGCCACATGTGCGATTGTAAAAGGACTTATGCAGGACGGCAAGCTCCATTCTAGCAATACACAGACACAGTCTTTAGGAGATTGCGCGGCACAGCTGGCAGAACTTTAAGCTCTAGTAATGGCACTAAAAAACATGGATCGAGAATTCCCCACACTCATTGTGTGCAATTCATTTATGAATACCTTCACTATTGGGTCCAAAATGGGTTTATAGATTCAAAAGGATGTACAATATAGCACACGTTGCCTTGGGAACAAGTGGCAGATTTGAAAAAAGGCTTGTCATGGGCTCACGTGATTCATACACTGAGTCCTCAACGTGTTGGCATGCACGTTGAAGGGAATTCATTGGCTGATGAAGCCGCCAAGGTGACATTGCGAACTGCTGCCGTTGCTGTAATCACTCGTTCTAGCAAGAAAATAGATGGACAGATAATGGTAGCTGTCAACGCGACCCGTAATAACCGCTCAGCCTTGCCAAAGGGTTTTCCACTCGAGTACTCCTACAAGTTAGATGCACAAAATATTCTGTGTGCTCAAATTCCAGGAGCGAGGGATAGAGCAATACCAAACATGGATCGCAGATTAGGTTTAATACTAGCTGCAAACAAGGGTTTGGATTCAACACAAGCAGGTATTACTGCAACAGTTTCATTATTGAAACAACGTTATTGGTGGCCGGGTCTTGCCAATCAGACCAAAGGCTTTGTCCTTAAGTGCGACATCTGTCAGCAGATGAAGGGTTCCAACGTCGAACGTCCACCACAGACACCGATGCCGATATCAGACAGACCTCTCGCATGTGTCTATTTGGACCACTGCGGCCCCTTACAATCTGACGGGGCTTACAAGTACATCTTGGTGGCAGTCGATTCATGCTCTAGATTCCTGTAGGTTTGGCCCCAGCGCTTGGCTTCTGTTGGAAATGTTATAAAGGATTTGCAACTCTTCAGAGGGACATATGCAATTGGCACATTACATTCTGACCGTGGCCCTGCATTTATCTCTCTGGCTTACAAAGAAGCTATGGGAAGTTTGGGTGTGGTCTTGTGGTACTCCTCTCCGTATTATCCCGAGGGAAGTTCGATTGTGGAGAGGAAAAACCTAGACTTAAAGCAATCCTTAACAGCTAGGGTATTAGGTTTGGGTGGCAGTTGGGTCAATCACCTATATTGGGTCCAGAGGGCACTTAATAACATGCCAGGAAGTTCCCTAGGAGGCCGTACTCCATATGAAGTCCTGTTTGGGACTAGAATGTGGGTACCCGACCTAGATTGTGGCAGCACATTGGCAGATGAAAAAGCATTTCACATCAATGATCGTTTGACTGTTTTACAGGAACTCAGTGACTTCCAGGCATTACAAAGCAACGTCTAAGTAAAACGCACCACCACTGGGGAAGTGAAAGCTGTTCCAGCAAGACCTGCCTGGGTCCCAAAGATCGGGAACCTAGTCCGAGAAAAGATTGTGGACAAAATAGAATTTTGGCTATCTTACAGAACACCTGTACCTGTCCTGGCTGTCAAAGGAACAAGAACAGTGCTTCTTCCACCTCTTGCCGGCAAGAAAGAAAAGCGAGCTGTCGCCATTATTCTGATTACTATGTGGCTAATACTGAATAGTGTGGGCTCCTGGGTAGCCATCAATCTCCTCTCACTACCAGCCAGAAAGACTAATAACGTTTGAAGAGTCTACTGTATGAAGTAATGGAATTACCAACAATGGAATGGAACTTGTGCCTCTTTGAACAGCAACAAAACAAAAATGAAATGCAAATCTCAATTCGTCCTCATACCGACATCTATATGAATGTCTCGAAACGTGTCATCTGCCATTTCAACGAAACCTGCTGAGCTACCAAAGATATATTGAACTGCGAGTGGCTACTTCATCGATTTTGATTCCTTTTCTCTGAATCCAAGTGAACCAGACTCACCGACGGCTTCTGCTTCCCACAAAGAAAAAATATATAATCTCTTCCTTTCGCTGAAAAAGACTTACTTTGTTTCTCCCTGGCTACAGCTCTGGATTGCAATTGGTCTACTATTTCTAATCCTTTGGATAGGTGTAGTGACTGTCTTTTTCCTGCTCCTAAATGGACAGTATCTCCCTTAATGCTCCGCAGTGTCATGTGTGAACTTGGTCTTGAAACGATATACATCATCTCCTCTTCAACAAAGAGACCTGTCCTTTGTGAACATTACAGCAGTTTCTGTTCCTGAAGGAATAGTGTGGGATAGGGTTTCATATGACGTATTTGGTCCCACTAAACATTTAAAAAATACCATATTTGTTTAACATTTCTTTGAATGATATCACCTCCAGTACTTTCTCTGTTGATTGGGATTTTGAAACTATAAATGTTATGCTGTCTGATTTAGAACAATCTGCTGCATTTTCCAGTAACAAATTGTATGATGATGCATCTGATTTTGACACCATGTATTGTTAGCAACACTATGGTAATAATTTTTTACACAAAGCAAGTATCCCACGTAAGGTTTTTACTTATTATCAATGGGACCAATGCCCAACACCACCGAAAGGTAGTTCACAAACGTTTGCACTCACGTTTGCTTATTTTTCAGGGTTTAACATCTCAGACCAGACCTCTTATTATTATAAGGTTGCAGATATATTCTGCTTCCTTTATTTGCAAGCTGTCTTTACAGGGTTTTGACTTTTGGAGGGACACCATAGGCACAAAATCTGTCTGGGGGAGTAAAGATTGGCAAGTTCAGAGAACCGAGGCCTTATTTAGGGCATGCCTCAGACCACAGCAAATTATTTTCCTGAACGACACAGTGCAACTGACTTCTTGTCTTGGACTAGCCAAGATTAAGGACTTGCACACACCTTGGATTACACACTTTGAGGGGTGGCACAACTATACACAACATAGTGAGAATACACTTTATGACATTATACAAATTCATAAATTCATCAGACCCCAATTGGAAGGGATGGTTGGTTTAGCCTTTCGACACAAATAGGTGTCAGTCAAGATTCAAGGGTACCACCGAAGGGTTTAGTATCCATAGGCGTGGCCTGCGTTACGTATAACAAGAGCACACAGGGGTGGTGACATCTTAGTGTTGGGAAGTTATGCCTAGAGTGGCTAAAAACCTCAACACTGTCCCAGGTGAAACACCATTTGTCCTTACTATCAGACGACTTGGATCTTAGGGATTTTTTGTTAGTTCCCCAGAAACCACGTCAAACGCTTAGTATACGCTATTTATAATATAGTATGGAAAATCTCTCAACAGGAAGCTGCAGAGAGATTGCGTGAGATTGACAGGATTAATCTAGAAAAGGCTTTGGCAGTGGTCAACAATGGTTTGACCTCACTGACATCCGGGATTTATTCACTGGGCAACATTGTGTCTTCTGCAATAGATATAATAGAACAGGATTTGTCTATTCTTCAGCATGGGCAATCACATTTGCGGTCCATTCTATTATTAAAGCTGGACGCTCCACATTGCGCTCTGGTCATGTGCCTTGGGAGTATATCAACAGTACATCTCTGTTTTCTGCATTTAATCTAACAGAAAGACAGACAAAAATGGCACGGAGAGATGCAAAATATGCAATGGTAAACTTTGAAAAAGTGGACCAATTACCTTTCAATATGGCTGAGTCACCTGTCACAGAATGGTTAATCCATGGCCATATCACACTGCTAGTCACGACATTTCAGTTTCAGTATTGTCTGCAATACCACCAAGTAGGCAGGTATGAAACGTTGGGTAAGGAATACATTCATGAATCTTGGAAATTACCGTACAGGTTTAGATGCAGGAATAGGGACTCTGAAGTCTTTCTCTGTGGTTTAGACTGTAAGAATTTGTTAAGTGGGTCTCTAATTTGTCAGGATATTATGCTTCATGGAGCTTGTAATGCTTCGGTTGCAAACTTATCATGTCACTTGAAAGGATCACCAGCTGCCGTGATTCATCCAGTGTTCAAACTGCTCTTGAATGAGAGTTATGTGATGCTGAATGTTCAAGGTTGATGTGGGATGCTTGCAGGCATTGCATATCTTGTCACAGTTAGTTCCAGGGTTACTTTTTTTATGCAAGTATTGTTTCCGCCGACCCACGCAGTCAGGGAGGCGCCGCTGTGGCCTTAATTTAATGTTTCCTTTCTACGGTTTGATTCTATGAGCAGACTGAAAGCTTATACTTTTACAGAAGGATGTGGCCTTAACCTCAGCCCCAGAGACTTTTTATCTCCAGGTTGCAGTGTCTTCAGCTGAGATACAGGCATTAGTCCGTACGAACTTCCCGCTCCATTTTGGAGAAATGGTACATTGTATCTTTAACATGTCTGTTACGAGTGGGATAGTACACCTATTTCAGAGCATAGGTTCTGGACTATTAAGTACCTTTCAGACGATCTTCGGAGTTATTCCAGCATTTATACACTCCGTATTAGGAAGCTTTTTTTGAGGGCTTCCCCATGTCCTACTACTTGTAGTGGGTATCCTGGTTTTAATGTTTCTGCTACACAATGGACGTCCCTGTTTCCAAAGAGATGGAAAAAGCACCCCTTGTGTGACAATGCCGTGAACGCATGGTACTCCATCTGGGTATAGCTCTGCTATGGGAGCTAAGCGAGCATTGGTTCCTATAGTTCAGATCAGTCTGGGTTGACTGTGTCCAGCCTGTGCTCCACTGCATATTCTGCGGATACGAATACGTGTTGGACATATGTCTAACACTTCCATCGGTTGCGTCACCAGACGTGGATGTATTACTACACCCATTCAAGGCCCACGTATTGCAGTGTCCTCCGTCTAGTCCAATATTGAAGACGGCATTCTTAGAGCCCCCATGGAATGCTTCAGCTCCTGTTGGAATGGACACCAGCTCTATCACAGGCTCACAGGTTTCAATTACTTCCTCAGCAACGGCTGTGGGAACTGGAGAAGATCACCTTTGCTGTATTGACCTGATCCAAGAGGTGTTACCAGGGACCTTCATCTGCGAAAGCTAGCAGCAGTGATGTTGCGTCTCCCACACAAGACACATAAACATTTACCTCTCTGAGTGATGGCAACAATTTGGCCTTTTTCCTAAACAACCCAAATTGGAATTTAACAACATCTGTTTGTTTTTATATTTTTCACTCTCACTGAACACTGACTTTCGGCATGCTCAGTTGGTCTAACAGTATATTGACTATTTAGAGGACTTCCAGTGCTTTTTTAACTTTTACATCGTTTTTAACACATACCATGTTTTTAGATGTTTTTATACTCCTATTTTAGCAAGGTCTTTTTATGAATTTAAACAGGCATATTTTAGCACTTGTTAATTTTGTCGTCCAGTCAGATGAGGAGTGGGTGTTATGAGCCCCAATGTACCCCAAAATAGTCTTGGGTAGTTGCACGACCTTTTACCTACATTTCTCCTGCCTTGCTCTACATAACTGCTCTGGTGCTGACCTTTTACCTCGTTAGGTGCCGAATAAATGTCGTGTGGTTTTCTTCTAAATCTAGTCTCATATGTTATGCATGAGGATTCTTAGTATCCCAGCAGGATTACCATCTTCTGCATAATAACTCTGTACAAAAGTCACCACTATCGTCATCTTGGCCAACAAGCCCACAGTACCATGACACATCTAGGTAGAACCCCTAAGGGTACCTTTCGGGTATATAAGTCCCACATCTTCGCTGGGCAAACCAGAGGAGAACAAGCTCCATGCTGACACGCTGACGTGAGACGCTGAAGTCCCTGCTTGCAGAAATTCTAGCACACAGTGGTTTGACATCCCTCGCGGGGTGTCCATTTTAAGACCAAGATAGGGTCCTTTGTTCTCTCCCATCAGGGAATGGGGATAACTCTTTCCTAGGGGGATTCTTGGATATATTCCTTCACACATGCTAGGTACATCTAGTTAGGGTTTGCATTTTAGGAGTTCTCCTGATTATTGCCATGTATCTATATACCTGCATATGTTAATTGTTTTAGTACAATGGTAGAATTCTACCTTTTCTTTACTCTTTTGGTGCTTATAACCATATACATCTGTTTCTGTCTAATGGTTGTTGCAGCACACGTATTTTATAATAGAATGTTGCTGGTTCAATAAATGTTTATTGAAAATATCCCCCCGTGTATTCCGTATATCTCTCTGAGACAGAGTGAGCACGAGTGACTGAGCGAAAAGTACTGTACTGTTTCCATGATCCCTGAAGGGTCAGGGTCGTCATGTTCGATAGTTGCCAGAAACTATTCGCTCCTTGGTAAGGTTGTGGGGCTTATATGGCACTGTGAGCTAGCTGGTCTACAGACTAACGTATCCTTTGGGGGTTTCTGGAATTGGTCTGAACATCAGTTCCTTAGTTTATTTGTCTAAATGCACAGATCTATATAGATTTGTAGGAACTACTCGACACTGCATGGTACATGGGACTAAGTGAGTCTGGTAGTCTCCGGGACAAAGACAGCAAACTTTTTTTTCGCAGACAAAAGGAATAACTTGAAGAACCACAGGCCCTTCTTTGCCAAACACAAGCTACACCTGATCTTCCAGATCCAAATCTTTTTCCCTAATGTCAGAATTGCACCCTGTTTCACAACCATGGGCTTAGCTTACCATCTGTATCACGCCCAGCGGTCCAAGCGAACAAAACCTCTCACTTCTTTCAGATACCACAGTGTTAAGAAACCGGTAGCACTGAGACAATTTTTTAGTCTAAAAAAATAAGATTGACATGCTAGCCCTAATCACACCCTGGGCTGATGCGTACCATCTGTGTTACGCCCAGCGGTCAAAGCGGTGAGGCCTCAACCCTGTATCACACCCAGGGGGACAAGTGTACCATCTGTGTCACGCCCAGCAGTCCAAGCGACAGCCAATTTCACATTTCATAGCGTGCTGTCTATCGGAAAAAGGTGACCTCCGCGCGACCACCTTGCGACTACTCCATTCGGACACATTAAATAGGTAAAATACCAGAACTCTGTCAATGGCAGTGTGCTCAGGTTAGATTTTTGCGATTCTTCCTAATTTGCCATACGCCAAATGCTGGGGACTAAGGACCAGACATGGTCTCTTACCCTCCGACAGCGGCTTCAGGACAGACCTCCGCCCGACGGTTTCAGCAGAATTTCCAATCAATTGCGACGTTTGATCACCTTCCTTGCTGCGCAGGTGTGAATCCATCCAGGCGGGGTCCCTTTCCTTCGGCTTCATTCGGGTCCGAGGTACCAATCTCTCCTGGCTGACTCTCCAAAATGTAGCTCGCATATGAATTTACCTTGAAAAAACAAAAGACTAGAGGCGTTTGGAAAAACAGGAACAGTTAGTTTAATTAAACACTTCGGCCGGGATCACAGTTACAGAAGGGGGACTGAGGTGTCTCAAAGTACAGTTAATCTGAACGAGTCGTTTTACAGTTTTTGGGTGTCATAAAGTACTTCCAACGATCCTTTTGTCCTCATACGCCATTAGATATTTCCAGAGCCAATTAGCTTTCTCTGCGGCCCCCCAGTTGATTGGCACCAGCAAGAGAGTTCTGATCTAAATGGATGCATTTTACACAAAACCTCTCGTATTCAGTCTGTTCTGTTCCTTTATCTGGTTAGCCCCCAGAACTGACCCGAGTGGTGAAGTATCTCTCTATGTAAAGGCATAATCATTGGACTGTTGTACCCCTGATATTAAAAATTGTCGAGCCAGTCCACACAGGGCAACAAATTATTTTCTTCTCTTGCTATTCTTTTTCCATATGGCCCGTCTAACTTCATTGTATACTTGATAGAATTTACCCAGTCTAAAAATGTTGGAGGAATGTTCTTAATCCAACATTTACAAATTTCTCTCCCAGCAAGTAGGATAAGGTAAAAGCATAACTTATTCTTATCTAACGATAACAACTCATAATTTGGGAAAATCCCGAAAAATACTAAAGTTATGCTCACCTGGATGTCAAAACTAAACATGGCTTCCATCCCTCTAGTAACAAAACCCCAAAACTGATGTAGCATTGGGCAGCTTAAAAACATATGGTCATCATCTGCTTTTTCCTGCTGGCATTTCGGACAGCACGGAATAGGTCCCTTCGCAAACTTGGAGAGTTTTAAAGGAGACCAGTATACCCTGTGAAGAGAAAAGAGAATGGTTTCTCCTTAAATTGGCAGCTTGAACTGTAGAATATAAAAGATCATAAGATACTTGCCATATTTCTTCCGTACTGGATCCAGGCAGGCACTCGCCCCGCAACTGCGATGGAAGGATGACATCACTGTCTGTCAGGAGCCAGTATAAATTTGCCACCTCTTTCTTGTTCCGCTTTCTCTTCCTCGGAGCCATCTCCAGTTCATTTGAAAATCCAACCGTTGTGTCCACCGCCTGAGTCCACCTTTTTATTTGTAGATATTTGAATTTAGATTCTTGTACCTTTTTGGAGGCCTATATAAAGGTATTGATTTTTGCCCAACGTTTTTTAAACCCTCCTCTTTAAATGCTACGGGGATATTTTGATATAAAAAAATATGAGTTTTGGTAAGATCCTTTTTTGATAAAAGAATGTGGGCCTTGTCTGTGGAGTCATAAATAAGGCCCCTGATAACACAGGTAGGCTTTGACCTTGTGTAGACACAGTGGGGGCCAGTGGTTAACGTGTCCAGATGTCGGGCCTGAGGGTCGCATGAGTCTGTGTGTAGGGTGTGTGCTGTGTCCTGATTGGCTATGTGTTCCTAACTTCATGTGGCATCTGACTTTATGATGTTTTGGTAATACGCACACCCCTCTGGCTATGTGTGCTTTATTGGGGCCAATCTCCCTGGACCATTGTGGTGTCACTGTGCTTATCTGGGGTATTGACCTGAGTTTCCTGTTAACATGTTTGTCTGCTGACTAGGTGTCACACCACTTGTTGCCTGTCAATCAGTAACCTCAGGCCTAGGTCGCAGAGCCTGCCTGCCCGACCACGTATTTCTGAGTCTGGGTTGATGAAGAGTTCATGGCTGGTCGAATTTGATAATAGTGATGCGATTTCGCTTGTATATGCGAGTGTTTCATTATAAGCATTGGTATACATTTTTATCAATATCAACAGAGTATAGGAGGAAGATGAATTATGTATATAAACTGTGGAAAAAAATAAACTATATATATGGACGATAAGAGTAAAGCAGAGGAATATTGATACAAAGAGAGCTAACAGACACCACTATTTCCAAAATGTGACATTTGTTTCTTGATATGTAACAGTACTCTCCAACGTGTACTGTTTTAATTCTGCCACTGGTGTGTGTTTTCGCTACTGTTAAATGTCAGAATTATTTCAACACCCACATTTTATAGTCCTCATGATGTGGTACATTCTACAGCCTTCATTTTTACGACACCTATTATAAGCAAATGCAAACAATCAGCAAATTGATTGTAGGAAATATAATCATTTAGCACTAGTAGGGAAAGCTGTAACATGTCTTTTAAAATTCAGGATCACAAGTGTCTACCGTCCTCCGCATGATGTTAACAAGCAGGGCATAATATAATTCTATCCTAATATGATTGTGTGTTTCAAGGGACTTTGAGGGCTGTGCCATAATAAGTGGGCTGCAGTCATGTCAGAGGTTGTTTGTGAACACTCCGTGTTAGATGCAATTCTGTCAAAGACAGGATGCCAGTTTTAACAACGTATTGAGTAACTTAGGTTAATAGTATGAGTAGTTTATTGATAATAAATCTAAATGAGGTTGTTTAGATTCCTTCTCTCCCCTGACACACTGCATTCAAAAGCAGTGGCGGCTGGTGACATTTGAACGTGGTGAGGCGTAAAACAATTGTTGTACTTCACTGCGGCGAGCGAGCGTAGCGTGCGAGCCTGAACCACCTACGGGGAGTTTGGGGGGTTCAAACCTCGAGAAATTTAGTTTTACAACCCCACACCCCAATGAAGGAGCCGCCACAGGGAGAGGATGTGGTTTATGTCCAGAGCTGCCAACTTTGGATCCAGGGAACCAGGCTAAAGTCTCGGTGTCAGTTCAACATCCTGTGAGTCTGGGCAAATCACTTAATCTCCACATGCCATGGTATAAAGCAACATGAACGTGCTTGTGCAATTCAACTGTTGCTCATGTAAATTGCTCCAATACCTTTGTGTCGAGATTGGGCTATAGAAACTGCAACAACAAAAATATCTCTGCCCTGGACGGTCACTATGTAGGCACTAAAAGTCACTGTGGCGGAACTATATACCCACAAGATGCTTTTTCAACTCACCAAACCTCTGAAATGTTAAATAATTAGCCCTGATGCATAGTTATCTACTTTGCAGTTTCAAGCAGTCCACGCAAGGCCTGTCAGTGTGTCAACAATTTTGAGAGAATAATGACAGTGAGCAGAACACAGTTAGGCAGGACAGGGTTATATAGGCTTACATGCGTTTATATTGAATGCAAAGATTTGTGGTTCTCAAAAATATAAAAACATGTAGAAACCGCAACATCTCATCGAACGGGGAGGATGCAAAAGATTAACACGCCATGCGGCACATTTATTGGACAATAAAATAATTGGCACGCCTCTAAACAATAATGAAAATATAATCATTTCGATTCATCAGCGGGAAGTACATCGCTATAATTGATTTGCATGGTATACTGCGATGTAAAGCAAATGTAAAGAGATGTGGTCGCAGAGAGGAAAGTACTCTATTTGAGTAAAATGTAGGTTAGAGCAAATTACGCAAGGTTAGTCTGAAAGCCCTTAATCGAGCACCATAGATTGAATGGACAGTAAATCAGGATGGAGAGAGGCAACCACTAGGTCTCCCCTTCCTCCAAGTAAACTAATCACTATTTATAAAACCAAAAGGCAGAATCACTAAAAACACAGCTGTGTGTCAAACAATAGAACACAGAGTGCAAAATCATCGTGTACCAGCATGAAAACCGGGGTAGTGGAATGACTACCAAACCATCCAACAACCGGGGTAGTGGAAAGACTACCAAAGCATCCAACAGCACGTTAAATGTAATTTGAAGGTGAATGAAATTCCTAATAAATGTAGTAACATGCTGGCTCTTTTTGAGACTTAATTTCCGATAATATTTACAAAAATGATAGTTTATTTGCAGTCCCTAGATGGGAGTCAATGAATGTTTACACACAGGTTTGCTAGGTCACCTGCTATCCGCCTGTTGGTGTGTCCTGTTGTCACTTCACACCCCTGCCAAGTGCCCTCCGGTGCCACTGCTCCTGCTTTACTATAAATAACTACATCATTGACTCTTGCAGTTTGCTCAGCCAGCGGTATGGGATGAAGCAGAAACACAGAAGGAATACATAGAGATGGGAAAGTTGCAGCGGCGGCCGGCATGCTTGAGGGAAGGTGGGGGGGGAGAATAAACGAACAATTAAAATAATCAAACATTAAACCTACCTACCTGAGTGAGTGCCAGGGTACCGCACCGCCTCCGCTCCAGGCCGGTCACTGGTGAGTCCTCGTGTTCCTGCTGCAGGAAGCAGGCAGCTTCCTGCTTCCCTCCCCTACGCAGCGCACTACGCACACCAATCTAAACGCTGGTAGGCGCAGCAGGCGAGCGCCCCGGCCGGGACATTTTCTCTGCATAGAGAAAAAGGGAGAGTGGGCGGTCCTGCTCGAGGGCAGGGGGGGGAGTGGCTTACCCACTATTGTGGGTATTGACTGTTTGGTCGGCTCAGGGCCGACGGCTAAACAGTCAGTACCCACAACAGTGGGTAAGCCACTCCCCCCCCCCCCCCTGCCCTCGAGCAGGACCGCCCACCCTCCCGCCCCAACCAAGCACAGAGGCACTTCTGCTTTCTCGCAATGCGAGAAGGCAGAAACATGAATGATCGTTTTTACCGTTTATGTTTCTGCCTTCTCGCACAGCGAGAAAGCAGTGAGGCGACACCCCCACGCCCTAATGGGGGAGCCGCCACTGTTCCATAGCTATTGCTTGACATGGTAAACTCCATGTATAAATGAAGGGGCATCTTGATATCCGTAAGGAAATCTAGCTAATTGCTGAAGTACAACAATTGATTGCCAATTGTTATCTTTTGTAAGTTATCTTATTTACTAAAAGATTTCAGTCTATGGAGTCCACATATATCAAACATGCTTTGTGAATATACAGTGATATGCAACACAGAATCCTTAAGTAGTGAAACAAACATCTATATGTATTTAAACATCACTTTTGAAGAAGTTCAGAAAGCAGCAGTGTCCTTCTCCAGGTGCAGTTTGAAAATTTGAGAACGGCACACAAGGTCAGAGAAATGGCTATTTGTACACATAACCATAAAAGAAATTTACAAGCTTATTTAATAAATTTTGAAGGAAAAACTGTTTTTTATTTTCTTCAGCCCTTGGGGTAAACTGGGTTTTTGTTCATGCTACAACTTATCAGCATTACCATCATCAGGACTCAAGTTAAGCCAATTAGGACTCCATGTTCCTTGATACAGTAATAACATACTTACGTCTATGCTTCAGCGGCAGTCTATCAAGCAGCATTGTATTTCCGTACGTATACGTATATCTGATGCATGCTCTTTTGTGCCTTTGCTGTAAAAAAAGTCATGTTTGTGTGGCAGTCTAGTCTCTTGTTAGTATAAGATTTGTCTATGGTAATTTGATTGACATTCATCTGCCTATTCTTCCTCCACTAAAAGTGATTGTTTTCTGCTCCCTGTTTGTTGGATCAGTAAAATAGAATTGCACCATCCCAATTTGTTTAAATCGCATTGGTTGCTGCGACAGTGCGGAATTCTGTTTAAGGTATAATATATCATCTTCTCAAGCCTCTTTTTAAATCCTGTTCCAGTTTCAGTGGACTTAAGGTACTAGTATTGCTTACTGTTGGACCTGACCCTGCTTGCAGGGTCATCCAGAACTTTTTCTCCTTCCCCTAGCCTCTTTGCTGTTGTGGAATGAGTGGTTGTAGGACGTTGGACACTTTAGCCCTGGTTAGCAGTGCCAAGTGTGTGTGCTTTCTGCCTTACATCGGCTTATATTAGGACCCCCCACCCCCTTTAGGGGACATCTCCCCCATGGTAGGAAATGTATATTCCATGTGTGGTGGGAGAGGACAATAAGCAATGGTGTGCGCACCTTTATTTTCAAAAACAACAGTTGATGGACAGAATGCAGAACAATGTCATACATTCACCCCAGTACAGAGATCTGGGCCTAAATCCATCAATTTCTTTGCTCACCATGCCATTCCAGTTTGAACCCAGCCATATGCAAATCAGTCTTGACCCTGTGCCTCATGGGAACAGTCCAGCCCGAACTGCAAGGTCCATTTCTTTTCGCCCTAAGTGGGATGGGTATGCCCAGACGTGGGTCCCTTGCTCACTGCTCCACTGGATTCAAGCTAGCCTGGCTGAAGAAGGGTGACATACCCTGAAACCGGTCCCAGGATGCTTGTTTCCGGTCCATGGAGGATCTGGCCTAGCAGTTCGGTCTGTACTGTTCCCATGGGGCACAGGACAAGACTGATTTGCATATGGCTGGGTCCAAACTGGGGTGGCGTAGTGGGCGAAAGAACGATGGATTTAACCCAGATCGTTTGATTGGGGGAGAATGTTTGCATTGTCAGCATTCCGTCCATCATTTGTTTGCTGTAACACATGTCTATGGCTTTGGCACACGTCACTGCTTGTTTTTATCGTAGGCACAGGGTGAGCAGAGACTCTAACCCGGTTCCCCAGTTCCCAAGTCTGCAGCTCTAATGCCACATCCTCTTGCCAAAACAGTTAGTGTTGTTTGGGGTTTCACCATTATTTTTTTTTCCTTCCTGCTTGACGGGCTGGGTCATAGACCAAAATGCACCTTTGTTGCCACACAAAAGGGCTGCAGCTCGATCACAAGCTGACTGATAGACGCCGACGCACAAGATGCTTTCCGTGGTCTTCGAGTACTGAAGCTGGCTGCTATGTGTATAACCAGAGCACAGTAGGTAGGTTAGTGGGTTGAGCCCCTGCTGCAGCGAAGTGTGTGTAACCTGCAGGAGCGAATGTTTGTGTTGAGGTTGTGCCCACGCAGCCTTTCCCATCTAAGATGAGTGCCGCGGATTTGTGTAATGTCTGTGATTTAGATGCCAATGTGCCATCCCGGTGCGGTGTGGTGAGCGTCCTACTTAACTCAGTCAGTACTGCAACAATACATGAAATGTGCTTTGCCTGGCTAAATCTTGCATGATGTATTCGGTCTTTGTCTTCCTGTCTTGGACTTATCATGTTTGTTACTCAGGCTGCTCTCCCCCTCAGCCACATCTACATTTCTTAAATCAGCTACAGGTGCAGGAGAGGGTGCTTTTTAAAGTGCCTTTCGAGCTGCTTTAAGGCGTGGCATCGTAAGGGCCCTGCCTTTTTAGATGAATGCTCTTCTGCTGCCCTTCTGTACTCCATTTAGGATGGCATCATAGTTGCGTCTCATAAATAAATTAATACATAAAATTACTGGTGTGGTGCAGTGGTGCCAACCACAGTAGTCTGTTTTATATATGATCTGACATCTCATAGATCCTTAGAACTCTAAAGCATGTAGTAAGGGTGCCAGGGGCCCTACTACAGGCAAGGAAAACAGGGCTCATTCACACTGGTTAGCTAGTAAAAGACTTAATCAGGGTGCAGTGGGCCTTCCACTTGCTGGGGTGCGCGGGCCACCGTTTGGAGTAAATCAGCACCCATTTTCCAATGTGTTCCCTCCGTTCCACTGGAAAGTGTGCACAGAGCCAAGACTTGGCATAGAACTGCATGCAGAGCAAAGCACTACCTGAATGGTGAACTGCAGCCAGTGCCGTGCAGTGCAGTGCAGTACAAGGCAGTGGCCTGTGCACTTCAGTAGGTAACTCTTCCAGTCAATGTATGTGCAGTAAATATCTCCCATACGCCAGGTGGGTAACGTGTATGCAGTCAATAGCACCCCGAGGCCATTCTGATATTGAATGTGCAGTCAATATTTCCTTGATGGCAACTTAATCACATACGTGCAGTCAGTTATACCCTGATGCCATCCTGACATTATATATGTGCAGTCAATATCTCCCAGATGACATAATGTATATTTAGTCAATATTACTGTGGTGCCGTCCTGGCAGTACACATGCAGCCAGCTGTACCTAGCTCACCGCTCCTGACAATATTTGTGCTGTCACATTCACCTTGATACCGTCTTGGGAATATATGTGCAGTCCATTGCACCTGCTGCCCTCATGTCAATACAGTTAGTCAGTTGCACCCTGTTGCCATTCTGTCTATATATTTTCAGAGGAGGGTACCATGCAGCTGTCATGACAATATATGTGCAAGCAATTGTAACAGGCTGCTATCCTGACAATATAAGTCCAGGCAATTGCACCCTGGTGCCATCCTGACGATGCATGTGCAGTCAATTCCATCCTAGTGCTACAACATGTGTTTTGGGAAGCTGAATGAATGTGTCACCTTGTTGTGCTTTCACTGTAATAAGTTGTACTATGTTTCTTACAGAGTAGAATTACATTTCTCGAGTGCAGGCTCAGTTTGTAGTTTGTCAATGGTGGCTCTAACCGCTAAATTGGGATGCATGTGGGTCACATCCTAGACACACTGCACCGAGGTTTAACATTAATACGATAGGCAGATTTGCTGGTCACGTTTGGTGCTAGTCATTTTAAAAGCTCTGACCCTGATCGTTTGTTAATATAGTCAATTCCATCCTAGTGCTAGCCTGACAATGCACGTGCAGTCAGTTGCACCTTGATGCCATCCAGACAATGCACGTGCAGTCAGTTGCACCATGGTCAAGTCCAACCAATATGTGTGTAGTCACTTGCCCGTCATCATTGATCTTTAGCCTCTGGTTTCGTACCCAGGTGGGTCTGGTGAACTGCCCGAAGTGGGGAACATCTGCCTCTGAATTGTACACTGATCTCACTGCACACATGTCTCCAATACTGCCTGCTTCCTGGGTAGGTTCCCCGCATATTCTGAGTTTGTCGGAAATGTTGTATCAGTCTTGCAGTGCAGGTGCGAGGTTATCACTCAGTAGGTTCGTGCCGAGATCCCCAGAGCACATGTTGGACAAGTTAAGTATCCGTGACAAGGGTAATAAAAACACCTGGAATGCAATGCAGTACTCTAAGTCGTGTGAGGCTGTACTCCATGAAGCCGCAAGACTGGCAGCAAGCGCAACAAAAAAAATGTCCTTGGTGATTTCTTAGGCACATGCTCCACGATGGCTGGTCTTGAGTTCTGATGGATACATCTGCCAGTGGATTCCTCACCAGCAACAATCTGAAACTTTTGTAGCACTCCACGCCGATGAGGTCGAAGACGACATCACAGAGACACTGCTCCGCACGCGGCTCCGCTGACGTCACCGGATCCATAAGAAGACCTCGTCGGCGTGATGATGTCAGTTCCCTTTTTTCGCGCTGTCGACGCTAACGGTTTTCGGGACTCTCTCTGTAGCTTTAGCTGGATACTTTGTTTTTCTGCTGGTATCTCTCTCTTTCTTCTTGTCTACAGCTGAAGATGTCGACTAAGAAGTCCGGGTTTAAGCCTTGCAGGGAGTGCGGTAAGCACATGTCGATTACGGATCCGCATGAGGACTGTTTGGTGCCTTTCATCGGATCACGATGTCGAAGGATGTTCTTGCTGCCGCAAGATGAGCACAAAGGCTCTGAAGGAAAGGGAGGCCAAGTTATTCATCGCCAGGATGAAAAAGGAGAAAAGAGGTCGGAGAAGATCAAGGTCGGAGTCGAAGTCGACGTCGGTGCATGCTTCCAAGTCCAAGAAACGTAAGAAAAAGAAGAGGCACGGATCTCGACATCGCTCGGACAGGGATGCGGCTCCGAGATCGACGTCACCTTCTCAACGTCGTAAGGACTTTGTATCTCCTTCTCCTGTCTCTGTTCCTGATTCTCCTGTTGGCCTGACAACGCCTGCTGCTTCACCGGAGCATTCTCCGGCTCCATCTCTGACACCGGTTCCAGTTGAAGATCTTCCAGCTCTGGACGAGTCATCGACTCCGCTGGTTCCACTGTCTGCGCTGATCGGCCCGAGTCCGGTGATGCCTCAGCCCGAGCCATATCCTTTGTTTCCAGGCCCAGGTCAAGATCTGATGCATTATTTGAATGTGATGTATGGGGTCTTTTCCAGAGCCTAGTACCCCTCTGGTGCGCCTTCGGGTCCCATGGGTCCAATGGCTTTCAGCTTGGGAGTTCCTCAAGCTTACCCTCAAGCTCCCTTCATGCCATTTTTCCCGACGACGCCGTCTTGGCATTTACCGGCGCCGAGGACATCGACACGGCTTCAATCTTCACCGGTGCCAGCTCGGCCTCGTTCTACGCCGGCTGCTCCTTTGGATCTGGGTTTGACGCCGGCTACGGCGCCGTCGGATTCGGTTACGGTGCCGCCGACTTCTGCTGTGAGAATCGGATCCAGGAGGGAGGCTCAAAGGGTACTGGAGGGACAGAGGTACCAGATAGAAGAAGTGGAAGAAGGTGAGCTCATGGAATCAGACAAGCTCTTTGAGGAGTTGAAAGAGGCTAGTGGCCTGGACTTGTCACCTGAATGGGAGATTACTACTCCTGCTGATGCTCCTTCAAAAGATGTGGCTCCCTACCACTCAGTTATTAAAAAGGCGGCTGAGCTTCTGGATCTGCATTTACCATCTGCACAGTTTAAACCGAACATCCTCATAGAGGTTTTACATTCTCCTTCCTCTGTATCGGAGCCCTTGCTTCCATTTAATGACACCATTATTGAACCGGTCATGGAAGTATGGCGTAAGCCCTTCTCTGCTCCTGCGGTCTCTAAGGTTGTTGCAAGGAGATATAGGGTGGCTCCAGGGGACCCAGACTTTCTGACCTCCCATCCTTCTCCGGAGAGTCTGGTCGTTCAGGCTGTCCGTTCCAAAAGATCTTCAGGTGCTTTTCCCCAAGTCCCTAGTGACAGGGATGCAAAGAAATTAGACCAGTCAGCCAAGAAGGTCTTCTCTTCTGCCAGTATGGCTTTCAAATCGACAAATGCCACCTGTCTTTTGGGCCAATATATCCATGCTCTTATGGATTCAGCGAAACAACTGGCCCCAAAACTGTCAGAGGAAGATAGACTGAACTTTAATAAGGTACTAATAAACTAATACTTTTGGCCATGGTGACGTCTCGCTTGGACTATGGCAGTGCCCTTTATCATGGCATGCCTGCGTACCTCGTGAGGCGCCTACAACTAGTTCAAAACCAGTCGGCATGACTGGTTTTTAACTCACCCAGGTCACAACATGTTACTCCCCTTCGTAGATCCCTCCACTGGCTCCCTGTTCGGCAACGCGCTCTTTTCAAACTTGGCTGTACCATCTTTAAAGCCCGGTCTGGCATTGCCCCGGCTTTTATCAACACAGCCATTCAAGACTATATCCCTCCTAGAGAACTGCGCTCTACAACCCAGCAACTGCTGGTGGTTCCTCGCTTCAAACGGAAAAAGTGGGGAGGTTCCAAATTCTCTACCACGGCCCCCGCCTTTTGGAACTCTCTCCCACTCCAATTGAGGTCTTGCTCCCAATATCCCTTATTCCGTAAAGGCCTCAAAACATTCCTCTTTACTGAAGCCTTCCAATCTTAACCACCCTGATCCCTTAGCTCTCATGCCCCTAGAGCAGCAGTAATTGCATAGCGCCAAGAAACCGCCTGGTGTACGAGCGCTCTACAAATTCTTTAAAACTCAAACTCAAACTACTATCGGACACCCAGGCGGCTGCACGTCAAGTAATCCAGAGCGGCCTGGATACCGCTGAGTCTGTCGCTAGGATTATGGGCTCTTCTGTTGCCACAAGGAGGAGTGCGTGGCTCAAGTCATCCGAGTTCTCCCCTGATGTGCAGGCAACGCTTCTGGACTTGCCTTTTGACGGCTCTGGTCTTTTTGGTAAGAAAGCTGATGCTGCACTGGAAAGATTTAAAGAGAGGAAAGCCACGGCCAAATCTCTGGGTCTGGAAACTCAGCCTAGGGGTTCGTTCAGGAGGTACATGGGCTTTGGAAGATCATCCTTTCATACTTACAGGCAGCCCCAACAGCAACAGAACACTCTGTTACAGCTACAGGGGCAGAATCATAGGTCGTGCTCGAGGTCGGCAGCTCTCCTCCTCCTCCTCTTCCTCAGTCCCTCCCACCACCGCAAAGCAGCCCTAGATCCACCATTCTGGATCATGCTGGTCCTGTGGGGGGCCAGCTTACCCATTTTCTACAAGATTGGGAATCTGTTACTACAGACCTTTGGGTTCTAGATCTTGTAGAAAATGGGTACGCCCTTCCCTTTCGGGAATTTCCTCCAAATGACCCTCCTTGGGTCCTAACGTTGCTAAAAAAAGATGCGATGGAGGTGGTTCCGGAGCAGGAAAGGGGTCAGGGATGCTACTCCCGGTATTTCCTGATTCCAAAGAAGGATGGCAGGCTGCGTCCAATCCTGGACCTCAGGATCTTTAATCTTTTTCTAAAGCAAGAGAAGTTCAAGATGCTCACTTTTGCGCAGGTTCTTCAAGCGCTGCAACAGGAGGACTTGATGGTGTCGATCGACTTGCAGGATGCGTATTTCCACAACCCCATCCTAAAGTTGCACAAGAAGTATCGGTTTACGGTAGGGTCGCAACATTATCAGTTTGCGGTCCTTCCGTTTGGTTTTACTACTGCACCTCGAGTCTTCACAAAGGTGATGGCAGTGGTGGCAGCTCATCTCAGAAGGATGGGGATTCCGGTTTTCCCCTCTCTGGATGACTGGTTGATAAAAGGACAGTCTCCAGAGAATGTGCTTCATCATCTGCAGGACACAACCCGGCTGTTGTACAAATTGGGTTTCTTGATAAACGTTCCCCAATCTCACCTGGTGCACTCTCGGCGCAACCTGTTCATAGGGGCGGTACTGGACACTACTGTGTGTCGAGCATTCCCACCTCCGCAAAGGATTCCCGACATACAGGAAATGATTCCCTTGTTTTACAATAGAGCGGTCGTTCCAGTCCTGAAGGTCCTTCGTCTGCTCGGTCTGTTTGCTTCCTGCATTCTGTTGGTCAACCATGCACGCTGGCACATGAGGGGGCGCTCCAGTGGTGCCTCCAAGACAGTGGTATCAGCACAAGGGAGATCTGCGGCGGATCTGTCTTGGTGGAACGTGGAGGGCAATCTGTCTCAAGGAAAGCCCTTTCATCTACCTCCATCGGTGGCCACAGTGATAACGGATGCATCCACTTTAGGGTGGGGTGCGCATCTGGGGGATCTGGAGATCAAGGGTCTTTGGTCTCCGGAGGAGAGGTTGCTTCACAACAACCTTCTGGAATCGCGGGCGATAAGTTTGGCGCTCAAGGCCTTCCTCCCTTCCCTTCGCAGTCAGTCGGTTCAAGTCCTGACGGACAACACTACCACGATATGGTATGTCAACAAGCAGGGAGGAGTGGGGTCGCATTGTCTCTGCAGAGAGGCTCTGCGTTTCTGGTCCTGGGTTCAGGATCATCAGATTTGTCTGATGGCAAATCATCTGGCCGGAGTTCTGAACGTGCGTGCGGCAGTCTCAGTCGGCAGTTCTCCGCCGACCACGAGTGGAGGCTTCATCCGGAGGTGGTTTGACATGTCTTTCGGACGTTAGGAACTCTTCGGGTGGACCGGTTTGCCACTCACGAGAACGCTCACTGCCCGTCATTCTGCAGTCTCCAGTATCCGATGCAGGGAGCTTTGGGGGACGTGTTTCTGTTGAGTTGGGGCTCACAACTCCTTTACGCGTTTCCTCCCATGCCCTTGATTCCTCAGGTTCTGAGGAAGATTCTCCAAGACCGGCCCCAAGTCATATTGATTACCACACCCTTTTTGGCCAATCCGGGGCATACAGATCTTCTCCACCTCTCCTTGTGTCCTCCACTCCGTCTGCCTCTCAGGGCAGACCTCCTCTCGCATTCGGAGGGGCAGGTTCTACACTCCCACCTCCAGAGCTTACACCTTCATGCCTGGAGATTAAACGGGGCAACCTGAATTCTTTTTCTCTCCCGGTAGATGTAATTTTGTCTGCCAGACGTCATTCCACCAAATCTATCTATTCCTATAGGTGGTCTAAATTTGTTCTTTGGTGCGGAGAGAAATCTATTGACCCTTTGAGGGCTCGTTTATCTAACATTCTTCAGTTTGCTCTTTCTCTTGCTCAGCAAGGTTTTGCTGTAGCCACTGTGAAGGGATATCTTTGGGCCTTGTCGGCTTTCCTTTGCTTGCTGGATCAGCCGTCATTGTTCAAATCACCTATTGTTTTACGATTTCTTAAGGGCCTTACAAACAAGTTTCCGCCTACTCCTTTTATTGTACCTCAATGGGACTTAAATCTTGTCTTAACTTACTTGATGGGTTCTCCCTTCGATCCTTTACACAAGTGTCCCTTGAGACTGTTGTCTTTCAAAATGGTTTTTCTCATTGCGATCACCTCAGCAAGGAGAGTAAGTGAGCTTCAAGCTTTAAGTTCAAAACCCCCGTTCTTGACCATTCATGCTGAATGGTACTCAGGACCAGGGCTGCCTTTCTGCCTAAGGTGGTAACTCCTTTCCATCTGGGGCAGTCCTTTACCCTTCCTACCTTCTATCCTCCCCCTCACCCTTCCAAAGAGGAGGAGCGGCTTCACCGCTTGGACCCTAAGAGGGCGCTGAGCTTCTATCTTGATAGGACTAAGGACTTTCGAGTGGACGCCCAGCTCTTCGTGGGCTTTGTTGGCTGCAGGAATGGCAGAGCGGTGCACAAGCGCACCCTTTCCAGATGGATTGTCTTGTGCATCTAGATATGTTACTCTTTGGCCGGTAAGGAACCTCCAGAGGGTTTTAAGAGCTCATTCTACTAGGACAAAGTCTTCTACGTCTGCCTTGTCTAAAGGTGTTCCTGTGGAGGACATTTGTAGGGCGGCAACTTGGGCCTCCCTCCACACTTTCGCGAAGCATTACTGCTTGGATTCCGAGGTGAGGAGGGACGGACACTTTGCTCGTTCAGTCCTTCAGGACTTTCTGGTATAAAAGGGTGGACACCCTCCTCCGGTAGTGGGACTGCTGTGGGCATCTTTTCACAAGGTGAGGAATCCACTGGCAGATGTATCCATCAGAAGAACAAGTTACTTACCTTCGGTAACGCTTTTTCTGGTGGATACAGTATCTGCCTGTGGATTCCTCACTGACCCACCCGCCTCCCCGTTGTCCACCCTTGTATACCTATAATTCTCATGGTGATGTTTTTAAAAAAAAAATATTTGTTACTGTCAAAGGCAGTGTGTACTTTCTTTTGCCTTCCTATGTTATCTCCACACTGTGTGTGTTGCTTTGTATATTATGTACTGTGTATACTGTGTATATATTGCTGTCAGTCAGTCCGTGTGCCTCAAAGGCACGGACAAAAGGGCGGAATTGACGTCATCACGCCGACAAGGTCTTCTTATGGATACGGTGACGTCAGCGGAGCTGCGTGCGGAGCTGTGTCTCTGTGACGTCTTCGACCTCATCGGTGTGGAGTGCTACAAAAGTTTCCGAATGTTGATGGCGCAGGGGATATTCACAAGGTGAGGAATCCACAGGCAGATACTGTATCCACCAGAAAAAGCGTTACCGAAGGTATGTAACTTGTTCTTCTTGACATATAAAAAATTATTATTAGTATTATTATTAATTCTACTACTACTAATAAGAATAATAACACACCTCATTGTGGTGCTTCCCTAAAGTAAAAGACAATACGTGAAAGCAGGGTTAGATATTTACTGGGTGGACATACTCTCTTCTTCTGAAAGCCAGTCATGGATATTTCTGACAAATTCAACACCTTCACCTGGGGCCAACTACTCTTTTGGCAAATTCGGAGACTTCCTGGCAGGCTGATGCCTTCGAAAGGTTGGTAAAGTTGGAAAAGAGTCGGCCAGACTTATTTTTACACCTTCTACCGTGTCCCTGTATTCTACAAAAGACCTGATATTCAGTTTATGTAAAAAGGTTTGAATGGTCAACTGGGCAGGATTGCTCTGTTAGTTGAACGACTTCCGAAGACTCCGCCCTGCTCTCCTTCCGAGATCTGTTATTTAAATACCATATATTAAGTAATACTAACTGGTCACATGTATCAACCTCAAGTCAATAAACTTTATTCGACTCAAAAGAACGTAAAAGTAAACAATACAGATCTAAACAATACATAGTAAAACAGTGAGCCAATAAAAACATTTATAAATTCTCATAAGGCACCGTGGGGCACAAGGGCAATTTCCCTCTAAAAGCAAATAAAACCAGGGCCAAAAAAGGTTCAACATGCCATCTAAGGTGTTAAAGAGCTAACAGAGGTCATTTCAAAGCCCTAAAACATAAAACAAATACATATTCAAATAGGAATTAGTTAAGAGCAAGTAAAAATTCATAGTTGATGTGCATGGCATAAAATCATCACATCAACCAGACAGCCTCTTCCTGATCCTGAGAGCCCCTTTCGGGAAAATAGCTACATTAAAACAAATGAAAGTGCTTGTCAACATTTGTAAATAGACCAGAGCTGGTCTAAATTGCTCAAAAGTTTGGTCATTAAATAAAGGCAGTATATAACGAGACCACAAAGTTCTGGAGTAATCACAAAAAAATATAAAATGCAGAGCATCATGAGGGTAGAAATCATCGCACAAACAGGCCCTATATTTTTCGCTTCATGTCTACCTAATGGAACTGCCAGAGACCAATGCAGAAGATTGAATTGAATCTGGTCCATAGGAATCGATGATGAGGTAGCGTGGCTGTGGTCAGATAAAGTTCTATCGAGGGGCAAGTTTTTAACGTAATGCAGGATTGAACTGAAGGGTTAGAGTTCCTGCACCTCCCTTTCTATGCGCATAAAGTGCTTCTTCACCCAAGACAAATCCCTTTTTGTAATGCCATACAGATGTTTAAATAAGTCAGGGAGGCCCAATTGATGTATTTAATCCATGGGATGTGAAGTGCCCTGTCTAAGGTCAAACAGTCCTCTATAATTGCACGTTTAAGATCAAGTGCTGGATTACTCCATACCCTAATCCATCTAAGTAGGGGCACAAGTGCTAGTTGATCACATATATACCCTAGCCCAGTGATGCTCAAAGTACAGCCTGGGGGCTGCATCTAACCCTCCTGACCTTTACATGCGCCCCCCGACTCGACTCAGCACTAACATAAAAAAAAAATATATATATATACAGCAAGCACTTATTTAAAGGTTAATTGCAGTTAAACAAAAGAAAGTAACTTGGCCCTTAACTTTAGGAACACCTTAATTTTTAAATCCAGCCTGGGCAGAGCATGCGCTGCTGCGAGGCATGCAGTAGTGTAGTATTGCTTTGAAGCCCCGCCCACTCCCTGCACATATTTTTAATTGGCTGTGTCAGTGTCCTTCGTAAACTCTGGCTTCCGAGTCGTTATTCGGCTTGTTAGTCCTTCCTTGGTACCGCCTTGTCTGCATTTGTTACCTCCCATAACGACTGGACCTTTTACTGGTGTTGTTACATGGTTTGCGTTATCTAGTGGGTGAGCAGTATTTTATTTAATGCTCTTCCCCTATTCCACCCACTACGTCACAGCACGGTGCACGCTTTTATTTTTACTAATGGCGGTCCACGCCGCCCGCTTTTATTTTTGCTAAATGGCGGTCCACTTTAACTATAGCGGCCGCGTTTTAAAATGTATTTATTTTGGCAGCGCGTTCCGCATTTAGCATCCGCGCTTATTTATTTTGTTTGCTAGCGCCCATGCAGCACTTTCACATTCATAGAGGCCGCGCCCCTTTCTTTACACAAACCACATCTAAAGAAAGGTGTGGCTGACATTAGAGTAAAAAGACGGCATGCACGCTTTTACCAAAAGAAACCCCATCTGTTTGTCAACTTGACAACCAGATGCTTTTTTTTTAGTCAAAGCGGCCTGTCTAAAGAAAGGGGAGTGGCCTTCAAGAACGTGAAAGTACAGGATGGGCGCTAGTAAAACAAATATTTGCAATACAATAGGTCTCGCATTTGCGAGAGTTTAAGCTATTGCATTGCCAATAGCTTAAACTCTTGTTAATGCGAGACCTATTGCTTTGCAAATGCTTGTTAAAGACTGCAAACATGATAAGAAATACGATACACTTTTTGAATTTTGAAAAGGCTATTTCATTGACCTGTAAAACCATTTCACCTTAGTAAATCAAATTATAGCAGTGCATACAAGAAGTATTTTTTTAAAGTGATGGTTTTTAAACATGAATTTAGAAACGTCCATGCCCCTCCTCCCACTCTGACAACAATGCCATTAGTGATTACATCCAAGCACAGGACATGGTTTTTGTACAGCATGCATCCTGAAGTCATGTATTTTGAGATCCTCTTTTATGTATAATGAAGAAAAAGGTGGGAAATTGAAATAAAACAATTTCCCAGGGTCACGCAATTTGGTCATGTGGAGAAGCCTGGATTCATCCCAGGTTTTCTGGTTTCGCATTGCGCAAGTGAGTGCAGCCAGTAGATATACATGTTTTGCTTCCCCTACATCCACTTTACACCCCCCCCTTGGTCACACCCAAGACCAAATTTTGCGGCCCCTGGGAAAATGTGTGTACCCATGCTCTAGCCCCAACTCTTCATGTATAATATATGTAGCCACTGACTGAGGGACTGGCAACATATTTCTTAAGAAATTATTTTCCACAGTCTGAAGGACCCTCCTATCCTAATAACCCCAGATGTCACTACCATGACAGTCAATTGAATTTCATTTAGCCTGATATGAGTGCCTGCATAGGTTTGGCCCCCAATCTCTTAGCAAAATCAAGAGTTGCAACTACAGCTCTTGAAAATTCATTCCTCCTTATCTCCTTTTGTGACGCCCAAGAGCCTCTTTCATCAAATAGGACCCCTAAGTTTGAGACGGTAGGCACCCTGACCAACTCTACGCCCCTACAAAGCATTTTGTGTGGTGCTTCCTAACTCCCACAACCATGGTATGTGATTTGGAGTAGTTAGTACTCAGATCTAATGCTGTCATAAAGGCCACAAAGGAATCAACCAACTGTTGGAGACCTATCGTGGTCCTAGCAATTAGAACAGTGTTGTCCTTGTAAAGGAGGGCGGGCATTAGCAGTGAGCCAGCCCTCGGAATATCCTTACAAGCTGCACATAAATTGGAACCCAAATTATTAATGTATCGAAAATAAAAATGGGGCCAAAATACAGCCTTGTCTCACCCTCCTATGAAGATTTGTGGAATCAGGCAAGTTTCCAGCCTTATTATACCTTTTCGAGGCAGCAAGATCCAAATGTAAATCATTTAGAAAATCCTCTGTCCTGATCCACCCCAAGTCGATCAACACCTTCCAAAATTTAGATCTTTCACACAATTGAAGGCGGAGGTGAGATCCATAAATGCCATATGCAATGAATCCTTCTTTGCCACGGTGTACTTTCCGTTCTCCAGTATTGGGGTATCTTTCATAGATTCACATGCCTGAATCATTCCCCGTCGCCGGAGTGGGAGTCCAACGGTACATAAAAATAGCAATATATATGCATATAGAAACCATATCATGGGTAACCTAGAACCAAAAAGTAAAGTAGCCAGAAATCAAAAGGAAAAAATCCTCCACTTTCATGACTCGTCCAAGTCGTTATATATAGTCCAAACTACAGCCAATCAGGCGACAGCACCACGCAGAATATTCTCCTCAGAGGCTCAGGCTCTCAGATTTTCTACCACACGTCGTGTGAAGGGAGTCTCCCTGAGCTCTGCTCAGTATTTCTCTGGTTTCTTCAGGAATTCTTAATTTTATGATGTCTTCAAAGAAATCTCTCTTTCGACCTTGTGAATCTTGTGGGAAGCTCAGACTGTTTTCAGAGGATCCCCACAAGAAGTGCATTTACTGCTTGTATCCTGACCACCAGGTGAGAGACTGCAAGATCTGCAGAACTTTCCCATAAAAGGGACAGAGAAGGGCGGCTACTTCTGTGGCTATAGAAGATTCAAGATCAGGACAATCCCTTTGCTGAAGTTGGGACTATTGCCTATGTCCAGACTACTTCCTCTAGGAAGAGGTCGGCTGACACGGATTGATCTTCTCCTGGGGCTAAGGTGTCGAAAAAACAGTACACTTCTAAGAGTGCTGAGCTGCCTTCTACTGCAAAAAAGGCTCCTCCACCTTCTAAGAGTAAAACTCTTCCTTTTACGCCCCCTTCCTTCTACGCCCCCGAGAAAGACTGTGAAGTCTCAGACTTCAAAACAAGTTTCTGACAGAGATTTACCTCAGAAACAGGGTCCCTCATCAACGAGCTCGATGATGATGATGTCTTCGTCGACGAAGCCTACCGTCGGTGTGACGACGTCGACTGCTACCTTCTCGTCGCCGAAGCCACAGATGCTAATGTCGTCGGCATAATTGCCGTCGACGCGGATATCTGTCTCTGTGAAGCCACTCTCGTCGACGAAGGAGGTGAGATCTACCGTCGACGTTCCTTCAATGACGAAAATGAAAGAATCTGGCCGGCGGCTGCCTCGTCGACGGCTGCCTCGTCGACTGCCGCCTCGTCGTCTAGGTTTGTCTCATCGATTGCCTCGTCGACTGCTACCTCGTCGACGATAGCCTCGTCGACTGCTACCTCGTCGACGCTACAATTGTCTTCATGCACGGCTCTTAAGGTTTGGTCTTCGTCTACGCCAACAACATCGTCTGCATCATCTACGGCACTGTCTACACAGTTGCCTCCGTCGACAGCAACGTCTTCTTTGCTACAAAGACATGGGGCTTCCTTGGAGGTTCTCTCTCCAATTCACACCTCCCCCTCTAAGGTTCCTCTTGTGTTACCTGCACAGTTGCTGGATTATGAAGAGGATGATAAAGAATCGGATGAGAGTGATCGGTTTCGTACTGCCAGGAGCCCTTCCGAGCTCTTCATTAAATATCAGGATGTGGATCAAGAAGAGAATTTCTGCCAGGAGACTGTTCCTTCAGCTCCAGATCCAATTCCTACAGCCCAAATGCCTTTAGCTCTTCTAAATAATCTGCAATACATGTTGGACGAGTATTATCGTTGTTTCCCTCCATCTGAATCGACTTCTTCTATACCACCTACACCTGTTCCTGAATCTTCATCAGAATTGAGGTCGCCCAGACCACATTCTCCGGTACATTCGCATCACTCTCAGGATGCTCACACCACGGATGACGATGGGGAGGAAGGTGAACTGGATGACAGATCACTCATGACAGAGTGGAACGACTACCAAATACAAACTCTGTCTCCATCTACTCCTGCTCCGGTTGACTCTCCTCCAGTTGACATCAGAGGTTTTCATCTTCTCATGGAGAGGGCAACACAACGGTTCGTCCTTCCTATGGAAACAAAGAAGGATGATTGTTTCCTTTACGATTTTAAAGATCAGCCGAGGAAGCAGATACGGTTGAGTCCTATTATTGACTTTATTTGGCAGGAAGGACTAAAGGTTTTGAAAGCTCCTGCTTCTATTCCTGCGGTCTTGCCCCGCCTCGAAGAAATACAAGGCACCAAACAATTCACCAGCATGTCTGGTAGGTCAGCCAAAGGCAGATTCCGTTATCGCCCAAGCAGCTCAACGTCGAGCGCGGAATCCCTCTTCTCCACTGTCAGCTCCTTCTGATCGGGATGGGAGGCGTCTGGACGTTATTGGAAAGAAAGTTGCGACCATGGCAGCAACAACCGTCCGTGCAGCTAATTCACTGGCCATCTTAGGTTGATACGATTGACAGATGTGGTCGGACATTTCTCCCTACATCGTCATGTTGCCTGAGCCCTCTAAGTCTGAGGCGCTAAAAATCCTTCAGGAGGGTGAACGAATCTCAGCTGAGATTATTGATTTGGCTGTGGATGTTGCGTCTACAGGTTTTCGACAGCTGGCAGGTGCCACAGTCCTGCGGCGACAGGGCTGGCTAAAGGCTACATCATTTCGCCAGGAGGTTCAGGCTAAAATAATTGATATGCCTTTTGACTGTGAGTCTCTTTTTGGTCAGCATGTGGACGAGGCCCTCCAGGCCATTAAAAAGGATACCGAGACAGCAAGATCTCTTGGTACTCTAACGTTTCGGAAACCGCCTTTTCGTGGCGCTAGAGGCCGTGGATCCTTCTCTGGTCGAGGAGGCTATAATCAGAAAAGACAATATCAGTCCTATCAGAGTAACCAACGTTAATCATCTCAGCGTCAACAATCCTTCATGCAACAACCAACTACCTCTTATTCGCAAAACAGAAGAAAGTCTTCCTACCACGGATGTGATGCGTCTAAAAAGCAGTGACAACTGCCACCTGCTCTACCGCTTACCCCTTTAAAAGTTGGAGGAAGAATCTCCCGTTTTTACTCAAACTGGTCAGCTATAACAGACAAATGGGTCTTGGACATTGTGGCCAGAAGTCATGTTCTAGAATTTGTAAAACTTCCTCCGAATACTCCTCCCAAAGGACCACCTCCAGCTCACCTCACAGAGCTTTTTTCCCAAATAAATTTGATGTTACGAAAGGGAGCGATCGAGGTAGTTCCTCAGTTGCACAGAGGAACCGGTTTCTATTCCAGATTTTTTCTAATAAGAAAGAAATCGGGAGAATGGCGCCCCATTTTAGATCTTAGCTCCCTCAACAAATATCTAAAAATGTTCTCCTTCTGGATGCTGACTCTTCAAGATATTCTTCAACTCCTCACGCCGGGGGATTACATGACCACCCTCGACCTCCAAGACGCTTATTTTCATGTACCAATTCTCCCCAGACAGAAAGTTCTTGAAGTTCAGAATGGCTGACAGGGACTTCCAGTTCAAAGTCCTTCCTTTCGGACTACGTTCCGCGCCCCGTGTCTTTACCCAGGTCTTAGCACCGGTGGCAGCTCACCTTCGACTGGAGGGAATTCAAATCTTTCCTTATTTAGACGATTGCCTTATCAAGGCGAATTCTTTCACAGTCACAAACGCCCATACTCGGAGATGTCTGTCGCTTTTCCAATCTCTGGGCCTCTCTGTCAATTTCGACAAGTCTCGCCTCAGCCCATCACAAAGAAGAACGTTCTTGGGAGCCACCATAGAGACACTGCTGACACAAGCTTGTGTCTCAAACGAAAGACAACTGAAACTTTGTGTCAGGTCTCGGGTGGCACGCGGTCTAGGGCCCGCCCCATCCAGTTGTATCACTAACATACAGCAGAAACGCTCATATATACCTGTATGTTTCAAAGTACGTTGTGGAAAAATGCATGAAGCAGCTTTTATTGCATGACGATGGGGATGGTGTTTCCAAATGCATTATTTGTTATTGCATGATGTCCTTATGTATGACTCTTGATGATTGTATTTGATGCCTTTAGTTGTTTTTCAGGGGAAGTCACAAACAAAACTACATTTCGCAGCATGCTTGCAAGATCGAGAACGTGGCAACGTTTATATCAGCAGCCACGCCCTTTTCTCCGTGCTCACTATTCCCCCGGAGTTCTTGGGAGCGGACCTCTTGTCTTCCTTGTGCTGAATTCGTGTGACTTGGAGCCTTCGTTCTCGCTGAGAGAGTTGCGCTCTGACCTGAAATCTTGTTTGTGTGGGAGCGCTTAGTTTGGCAGTACGGGGAGCTGACTCGGCGATTTCCTCGCACTCGGTGAGATTCTGGTTTTTGGTTCGCGAGTGCTCGCCGGCTCCCGCAGTGTATTTCCCGACATGGCACCAGTGAAATACTATCAGAGTAGGTCGTGCTCTGTCCGGTAAGAGGGTACATTACCCTAATAAGAGTGCGCATTAAAGGTGATACTAATTACGAGGTGCGCATTTATTTAGAACATTGACTGCATTTGCATACCAGTTTGAATACCTACGAGGGTGCGCATTACATTTGAATCTAACTACGTTTGCATATAGTTTGACCTTACTAAGGTGCACATTATTCTTGGAATTGTTTTGTGCTTATTATTTATTTTGATTTCATCGTTTTCAGTGTTCGTATTTTTCTTTTAAAAGCACACTTTTACCTCTTGAGAATGCTAATAGTGAGGAAACTATAAAGGAAACCAAAGTGTAGAGGTTAAGCTCGATATCACGCCTTAAAGAGAAAGTCATAGTATTGACAACATTTCAATCAGTGAAGGTAACTGTTGTTTTTGAGCACGTCTAACTGCAGTACTTGAATACAATTAAGAGCATTGTTGTTCTTAAGCTTGAGAAAAGACTCAAAGAATTCTCGATAGAGATATATATTATTTATCTGGTGTTTGTGTCTAATTTTTCCTTTTCAGATCTCCTTCCCAGCTGTCCCCATCCTAATTTCCCTCCCCCCCCCATTCGATCACTTCAATACTCTGTTGTATTTAAATACGGAGTTGAAGGTGTCGAGAGGTGGGCGCATTGTATCTTCACGTCCAGATCCTGAGGAAGGGAGTGCGACCTGACAGAATAGTGAGCCCACAAATTTTATTTCCTCCCGGTCTGTACGTGTAGATACAATGGCCACGTTAGATGATCTCATGAAGGTTGTTATTCAAATGCAGAGGGATTTGGCGGAAGCAAAAAAGTTAACTTCAACTCTCTCTGATAAAGTAGATCATTTGCAACAACAAGGAGTAAGTGGTGTTTTTGCTCAGGCCTCTAGAGGGGATCAAGCTCCTCCCACTAACATCGCTGTAAACATTCCATCACTGATCCCATTAGCCCCCCCTGAGCGATTTTCTGGTGTTCCTTCCAAGGTGCAAATTTTCCTTGTGCATGTAGAATTACATTTTACATGCAGACCCACGGCCTTTCCAGATCCGCAATCCAGATTTGCCTTTTTGATTTCGTATTTGTCTGGAGATGCAGCTACCTGGGCTGTTCCTTTGGTGCGACAAGACAGTCCATTGTTATACAATTGGAAAAGGTTTGTGGAAGAATTTGAGAAAGTGTTTGATAGGCGGGCAGTAACTCTGTCAGCTGATCAGGAATTGCTAGAATTAAAACAGGGGAACAAAGACTTTGTTTCTTATCTATCTCATTTTAATCGCTTAATCGCGGAAACCTCATGGCCAGAAGAAAAAAGAGCGGCTTTGTTCTATCAAGGATTGAATGATGATCTTAAATACGTTTTAGCACAAATTGATCCTCAGCCAACGACGTGTCCTGAATTAATAAATCTAACTTTACGCTTGGATCATAGATTGGCTGAAAGAAAAAGTGACAAGAAAAGACCAGATAGATCAAGTTGGCGTCCAGAACGATTCAAAGGGCCAGCTTCTGTTTCAGACCCAGTTGGGGAGCCTATGGAAATCGGCACCCTAAGACAGCCATTATCTAAAGATGAAAAAGATAGTCGTCGAAAGAATGGACAATGTTTGTATTGTGGTCGGAAAGGGCATTTTGTCAGAGAATGCCCTATAAAACCTAAAGGAAAGACTCCAGTAGCAAAAACAGCTGTGACGTCAATTGATAAATCCACGGAAAACTGAGTTGTCCAAGGTGTTTGGAAGGGGATCTCTTGGGTAGTCTTGCCTTCCCTTCAATAAATTCCTGTGTCACGAATTACAAGGCCCATTTCCGATTAGCAGTTCAAATTGTTATAAATACCACAGTTCATCAGTTGGAAGTACTGGTAGATTCTGGGGCAACAGGTAATTTTGTCGATTTAAATACAGCTCAAAAGCTACGTATAGAATGTATAAGTAAGGAAACGCCTGAAATAGTTCAAGCCGTGGATGGAAAAATGTTGTCCGGAGGACCAGTAACTATGCAAACTATAAAAATTGCCATGTCATGTTCCGATGCTAAAGAACAAAAACATCATGAAGAAATACAGTTTGATGTCATTCAAGCTCCGCAGTATGGCTTTATTTTGGGAATGCCATGGTTATGTTTACATAACCCCGTGATTGATTGGCAAAGGAGAGCACTCCATTTCCTTTCCATCCAGTGTCAAAAACATTGTCTTCCTGCGTCAAAAGAAATCAATAAAGTTGTGCAAGGACATATTGCCACAGCAGAAGAAAAAGACATCACCCTGCCTATACAGTATACACAATTTCGAGATGTATTTTGCGAATCCAAAGCTGCTGCTCTTCCACCACATAGGCCATATGACTGTCAAATTGATCTTCTCCCTGGTTCTTGTGTACCAAATTGCCGAATCTATACTTTATCTGAACAAGAAAATCAGCCTTTGAGACAGTATCTTGATCAATACTTAGAAAATGGTTTCATCCGTCCATCTCGATCTCCAGCAGCGTCTCCACTCTTCTTCATACCAAAAGCCAATGGCGAATTGAGGACGTGTATTGATTATAGAGCCTAAAATAGGATCACTATTAAGAACAAGTACCCTCTTCCATTGATTCCTGTACTTCTAGATCAAGTAAAGACAGCAGTAATTTACACCAAATTGGATTTAAGGGGAGCATACCACTTGGTTTGTATCATAAAAGGAGACGAATGGAAGACTGCTTTTAAAACACGATACGGTCTTTTTGAGAATCTAGTCATGCCCTTTGGGCTTTGCAACGCCCCTGCTGCATTTCAATGTTTCTTAAACGGCGTATTACGTGAATTCTTGGATGCATTTGTCATCGTATACATAGATGACATTCTAATCTATTCTGAAACTGTAGACATCCATGAAAGTCATGTTAAAAGGGTCTTGACAGCTCTGCAAAAGAATCATTTATACTGTAAGTTATCTAAATGTGAATTTCATACTACGCAAGTGGAGTTTTTAGGAGTGATTTTGACACCATCTGGGATGCAAATGACTGAGAGGAAAATTCAAGCTGTTGCGGAGTGGCCAATACCAAACTCCATAAGAGATGGGCAATGCTTTTTAGATTTTGCTAATTTCGATCGACTATTTATTGATCATTTTTCAACGTTAGTAGCACCTATTACGAGACTGTTGCGGAAAAAGGTAAAATCTGAGTGGTCTTAGGAAGCTAATAATGCTTTTCAAACTTTGAAGAGAGCCTTTACCAATGCCCAATTTTAAAACATCCAGACGTACAGGAACCTTTTATAGTGGAAGCAGATGCCTCGGATGTCGCCATTGGAGCTATTCTTTCACAATGACATGTACATACAGGACAATTGCATCCAGTGGCATATATGTCTCGAAAGTTGAATTCTGCCGAACAGAATTATACTATTGCAGAGAAGGAATTACTTGCTATTCACAATGCTTTCAAAGAATGGCGACACTATCTGTTAGGGGCACGATTCAC
Organism: Triturus cristatus; assembly: GCF_964204655.1. Taxonomy (NCBI): domain Eukaryota; kingdom Metazoa; phylum Chordata; class Amphibia; order Caudata; family Salamandridae; genus Triturus; species Triturus cristatus. The sequence goes on from NC_140593.1 coordinate 1,082,680,598, forward strand.
AGTCACTGTGTATACAGATCACAGAAACCTGCAATTCATGAGTTCAGCCACAGTTTTAACACCACGGCAGCTATGTTGGATGATGTTCTTTGCAGAATTTGACTTTGTAGTAACATATCGACCAGGACTAGACAATAAGAAAGCGGATGCTTTGTCTAGAAAAGATTCCTTTTTACAGAAGAGTGAGGGGACACCACACTCTATCATTCATCCTACTAAAGTGTTATGTGTCCTATCAGCAGAACAATTTCTAGAAAACATTCAAAAACATTTCCCTCCATCTACTTGGTCAAAATGGCTCAAACAAGACTGTAAACAAACCATTAAACAAGGAATACCCTTTCATGAACATCAGGTGTATCTACCCAACAGAGAATTACAAGAAACAGTCTTTCATTGGCTACATACTCTGCCGTTAGCAGGACATCCAGGTGTTAAGAAAACTGTAGAAAAGATTCGACAAACATTTTGGTGGCCAACATTAACCAAAGACGTTGAAAAAATGATTCAGGAATATGAGATTTGTGCTAGGAACAAAGTTGATCAAAGTAAACCGAAGGGTTTGTTACAAGTTCTTCCTACACCTTCCATACCATGGGAACATGTTTCAATGGATTTTATCACTGGCTTACTTGTAGTGCAACAACATTCCGTTATTTTGGTAGTAATAGACAGTTTGACAAAATATGCTCATTTCATTGCTTGTAAAAAACTACCAACTTCAGTTCAATTGGCACAGATATTTTTGAAACAAATTGTTCGTTTGCATGGTTTGCCTGCTGTACTTTTATCTGATCATGGAACTTAATTTTCTTCTAAATTCTGGCAACAATGGTGTCGAACTCTTCAGATCACATCAAATATGTCAACAAGTTACCACCCTCAGACGGATGGTCAAACCGAGAGACTCAATCAGACATTAAAACAGTACTTACGTTGTTACACTGCAGAAGCAAAAAACTCTTGGTTGGACTTGCTGTGGATGGCAGAATTGGCCTACAATACGTCACAACATTCATCTACTGGTACATCTCCGTTTGTAGGTTTGCACGGTTATGTTCCTAACACTTTACCAGTCATAGTACCCAGAATAAATTCTGATACGCCAGCTGTACAAGATACTGTTCTTCACATGCAACGCTTACATCAACAACTTCAGACGAATCTTCTGAAAGCAAAAGAAGCTTATAAAAGACAATATGACAAACATCATCGACCTGGTCCATTCTATCACTCAGGAGACAAAGTATGGCTTTCCACTAAAAATATTACCTTCAAAGTCAAGAACGTATTTCATCCAAAGTTCATTGATCCTTATACAGTGGTACGTCGGATTAATCCTGTTACGTACAAATTGAAACTACCTGATTCCTTGCGTATTCATCCTGTGTTTCACACTTCCCTTTTGAAACCTTCCAGTGACAAATGTCCCGAACGTCCAGCACCCCTTTTGGTTCACGGCAATTGGGAATATGATGTACGGGATATATTAGATTCCAAACGTAAAGGATCTCAGCTGTGGTACTTGATATCGTGGAAAGGGTATGGCCCTGAGAATGACTCATGGGAACCTGCAAGGAATGTTCACGCTTCGCGTTTAGCAAGACGCTTCCACCTCTATAATCCTCACGCCGGGCCCTAGACCGCGCTGGGGAGGGGGGGGAAGTACTGTCAGGTCTCGGGTGGCACGCGGTCTAGGGCCCGCCCCATCCAGTTGTATCACTAACATACAGCAGAAACGCTCACATATACCTGTATGTTTCAAAGTACGTTATGGAAAAATGCATGAAGCAGCTTTTATTGCACGACAATGGGGATGGTGTTTCCCTGTTTAAGCACATGCTTGCACTGCATTATTTGTTATTGCATGATGTCCTTATGTATGACTCTTGATGTTTGTATTTGATGCCTTTAGTTGTTTTTCAGGGGAAGTCACAAACAAAACTACATTTCCCAGCATGCTTGCAAGATCGAGAACGTGGCAACGTTTATATCAGCAGCCACGCCCTTTTCTCCGTGCTCACTATTCCCCCGGAGTTCTTGGGAGCGGACCTCTTGTCTTCCTTGTGCTGAATTCGTGTGACTTGGAGCCTTCTTTCTCGCTGAGAGTTGCGCTCTGACCTGAAATCTTGTTCATGTTGGAGCGCTTAGTTTGGCAGTACGGTGAGCCGACTCGGCGATTTCCTCGCACTCGGTGAGATTCTGGTTTTTGGTTCGCGAGTGCACGCCGAATCCCGCAGTGTATTTCCCGACATGGCACCAGTGAAATACTATCAGAGTAGGACGTGCTCTGTCCGGTAAGAGGGTACATTACCCTAATAAGAGTGCGCATTAAAGGTGATACTAATTACGAGGTGCGCATTTATTCAGAACATTGACTGCATTTGCATACCAGTTTGAATACCTACGAGGGTGCGCATTACATTTGAATCTAACTACGTTTGCATATAGTTTGACCTTACTAAGGTGCACATTATTCTTGGAATTGTTTTGTGTTGATTATTTATTTTGATTTCATCGTTTTCAGTGTTCGTATTTTTCTTTTAAAAGCACACGTTTACCTCTTGAGAATGCTAATAGTGAGGAAACTATAAAAGAAACCAAAGTGTAGAGGTTAAGCCTGTTATCACGCCTTAAAGAGAAAGTCATAGTATTGACAACATTTCAATCAGTGAAGGTAACTGTTGTTTTTGAGCACGTCTAACTGCAGTACATGAATACAATTAAGAGCATTGTTGTTCTTAAGCTTGAGAAAAGACTCAAAGAATTCTCGATAGAGATATATATTATTTATGTGGTGTTTGTGTCTAATTTTTCCTTTTCAGATCTCCTTCCCAGCTGGCCCCATCCTAATTTCCCTTCCCCCCCCATTCGATCACTTTAATACTCTGTTGTATTTAAATACGGAGTTGAAGGTGTCGAGAGGTGGGCGCATTGTATCTTCACGTCCAGATCCTGAGGAATTGAGTGCCACCTGACACTTTGCAAACTTGCCCAACTGTTGCGCTCAAGAAAGTACGTTTCAGTCCGGCAGTTGAAGTCACTTCTGGGGTTGCTGTCATCCTGCATTCCCCTGGTCCCCAACTGCCGTCTCAAGATGAGACCTCTGCAAGAGGAGTTCAACAAACAGTGGTTGCATATTTCGGGATCCTTCGACGATCACATCTGCATCACTTCTCGGATTCGGGAAGCCTTACACTGGTAGACTTGCACAAAGATCGTGACAGCAGGCTGCTCATTTCTAGTGGAAGCGCCAAGTTTCGTCATCACCATGGATGCCTCCCTCAAAGGATGGGGAGCGCATCTACAAGGGCTCACAGTCGGCGGCAAATGGGATGCTCAACAACAGACTTGGCATATCCACCTTTTAGAGTTGCTAGCTATCTTACTGGCCCTAAAGTCTTTTCGCACCATCATTCTCGGAGCATCAGTGTTGATCTGAATGGACAACACAACAAGTATCCATTACTTGAACAAACAAGGAGGAACAAGATCCGTTTTACTGTCTCAGCAAGCCCAGCAAATTTGGGATTGGGCGATCCGACATCGGATAAGTCTAACGGCAATCCATGTCCCGGGAGTTTCCAACTTCCTCGCGAATTCCCTCAGCAGGTTGACAGTTTCCAATCACGAGTGGGAGCTCCATCAACCAACTTCGGATCATATTTTTCAGAAGTGGGGTTGACCCGATCTGGACTTGTTCGCGATCAGTCAGAACCGCAAAGGCCCATTCTTCGCAAGTTGGCTTCCCCACAAGAGATCGGGCGGGAATGTGTTTTCTTTGAGCTGGTTGCAGATTTATGCCTACGGTTTTTCACCGATACCGTTGGTTCCCAGGGTTCTCCGGAAAATGAAGAAAGAACAGTGTTGCCTAATACTCATAGCTCCCAGGTGGCCTCACCAGTTCTGGTTCACCGAACTTCTCCTGCTCTCCGAATGCGATGCCATTCAGTTGCAACCAATACCGAACCTTCTATCCATTCAGATAGGACAGATCTGCCACCCGGATCCTGCATCTCTGCACTTAGCGGCCTGGCGCCTGAGCACCTTTAACTCGCTCACTTAAGCATTCCTTCGGACTGTAGGGAAGTCTTGGCCAATGCTAGAGCGCCTTCAACAATAAAGACATACAGGCTCAAATGGAAACGATTTTGCCTGTGATGTCAAGCCGCCAACATTGAGCCAATCCATGCAAAACCGGAACAAATTTTGCCTTTCATTTTACATTTGGCAAAATCAGGCCTTTCCCATTCTACTCTTAAAGTATTTTTAGCAGCTATTTCATTTATTAACCGGTCATTTTAAAGACTCTTTCCTAATCCTCAATCACCAGCGGAAAGGGCTTTACATACTCTTGATGTCATGTGGTGTCTCATATTCTATTTACAGAGGACATCTTCAATACGGAAATCTGATCAGCTATTTACAGCTGATGGAAAGATGCGTACAGGACACCCAATCTCCAAACAGTCCATTGCTCGTTGGATTTCTGCTGAAATTTGTTTCGGTCATCAGCGTGCAGGCAGACCATTACAGACCACTCCGAGAGCACATTCTACTAGAGCAATTTCTTCCTCTACTGCTCTCTTTGCTGGTGTGCCTATTCATCAAATCTGCAGAGTTGCAACTTGGTCCAGCAGGCACACCGTTACCAAGCACTACTGTCTGGAATCTGCCAGCGATGCCGACACGTCTCTGGGACAGGCGGTTCTCCGTAATCTTTTTAAATAAGTATGTGTGTATGTATGTATGTGTATGTATGTATATATATATTCATTTAAAAAAACCATAGGTTTCACACATGTTATAGTTAGCTGGACATTTCACTCGTAAAAAACCAATGAAATTCCCCCGTTATAGTTAGTGCAGGCAACTATAACTCACGCGACCGCAATCCTCTGCTGATGACGTCAGATATTACATCACTGATGACATATGTGCCTTTATGAAAAATAAATATTTGTACTATATGTACAGCTAAAGATTAATGGAAGAAGACATGGGTAAATAAGTGTCTAAATACAGTGATGTAATATCTGACGTCATCAGCAGAGGATTGCGGTCGCGTGAGTTATAGTTGCCTGCACTAACTATAACGGGGGAATTTCATTGGTTTTTTACGAGTGAAATGTCCAGCTAACTATAACATGTGTGAAACCTATGGTTTTTTAAGTGAATTTGCAAGGTTTTTTAAATGCTAATTCCTAACTATAACGTGTGTGAAACCTATGGTTTTTTCAGTGAAAATATATATATATATATATATATATATATATATATAATATATAGATATTTTTGAAATATTCCTGTATAGCGGAAGTCCCGAGGAGAAAGAGGGGAGGGGACAGGGAAAAGGAACTAAGGAGGTTGGAAGCATTTTTTATCCTAGAATTTAATTGCAAAGAACCGCAAGGGTTGAATGTGGATGAGGACTTGTATACGTGTTTGTCTTGAAATGCTCGAAGAGATAAGAAATGAGAAATTCTTGCTATCATTACTTTTGTTAGTGAAAAAACAATCAATATAGAGGGTAACTCGACAAAGATAACCGCTCTGTATAGAAATATCAAATATGATTTTAATATTTATGGATATGTATATACGTGTGATATTAATCCCTATCCTATATGGAACTAATTGTGCTAGAGCTGAGAAAGTAAAAATGGATACTGTGATTGAGAAATGTCTAAGTTTACATAAGCACTTGCACTTTAGGATTGTCATGAGAATTTTGATTAAAAGAATTGTTCTTGATAAATTTATACAGGTATATAGATCATGAACTTGTATACATTAGGAAAGGGTTTCTCTGCGTTATTTGCACAATAGGCATTAGCACCTTTGATTATTAACTTTTGTGAAATTCTTTAAAACAAAACTAGCACTGGCACTTTAGAATGCGTAATTTGCACAGTAAGCACTAGCACTTTGAATTACTGAATTTTATAAGAAAATGTTAAAAAGGCACTTGCCGAATTCATTTCCTGAAGATTAATACCATTTGCACTAGCATGTTGAAGAAATTTAAATCTTTTAAAATTGTTTGACAGACTCTGATTTTTAATTAGCTATTGTCAAATATACGCAAGGAGGTATCCTGCGCGAAAACATAAGAAATAGCTGTAATCATTGAGCCATGTGATACAGCAATATGTGCAAATTGAGTATAAATCGTACTAAAAAAACATGTAAAACAAATAGGAATGAACATGTTACAAGATGGCGGCCAAAGTGCATTATACAGAGCTGGGGAATATGAAAGTTGAGTCCCTCTTTGTTGTCAATCACTAAATGAAATGTATTTTAATGAAAAAAAGTGTGGCACAAAACATCGTGAACAAGGCAGCGCGAGTCTGCTGAAACGCGTTGATGTGATACCTCGTTGTTTGAAAATAAAGACCGAGTGCCCATTCTTTCACCGGAGTGCTGGATGTTTATTTCCTAAAAGGAGTATACCTATAGTTTGATATATATATATATATATTCACTTAAAAACCATAGGTTTCACACAAGTTATAGTTAGCTGTACATTTCACCCACAATAAACTGCTGATGACGTCACATATTACATCACTTATGACCTGGTCAGTGACATCACTCATGACATCAATGATGACATCTGAAATGACACATTGTGCATTGCGGTCGCGCAAGTTATAGTTACCTGATCTAACTATAACGTGGAATTTCATTGGTTTTTTACGAGTGAAATGTACAGCTAACTATAACTTGTGTGAAACCTATGGTTTTTTAAGTGAATTTGCAAGGTTTTTTAAATGCTAATTCCTAACTATAACGTGTGTGAAACCTATGGTTTTTTCAGTGAATTTGTACGGTTTTTTAAATGCTAAGTTATGTATTTTTTTTTAATTTTTGCGCGCACGGAGCGCGCTTACAGATATATATATATTGATTTAAATGCTATTTTCTCAGGACCTACTGAACAGATTTACACCAGACCTGCAAAAGGCACATCCCTGACCTGAGGACTACCTCTCTGCCCAATTTCAATTAATTCTGTTCAGTCGTTCGGGCTGTAGCTCGGACTAAAGGTCCTATGGGAAAATGCATGGGGAAAACGCGTTTTGGGACCCCCCGTTTTTTCTCAGCCCCCGCTTGACGAATCCCCCCGAGACTTTCAGGGTAGGAGCGGAGCGTAGCGCCCCATTAGTTTTGAAAAATTCGCGAGGATTCGTCAACCGGCGCCAAAGTTATTCCAAATAGAATGTTGCGGATTTCCTATGGAAACACGGTCCTAACTATAACTATCTACTGGCGACCGCCAGTAGATAATATATATATATATATATATATATATATATATATATATATATATATATATTCTGCTGAATCCTGCTGAGCCACCAATAAAGAGGTGAATGTTTACACGACGGTGTGGCGTCTTAAACTTGGAGCGTTTTGATGGTTGATGTTTTACGGTCTGGCTCAGATCGGGAGACGCCCCACTGCGAAGAGCAGGTCTTTAAGCGCTAGGGTATTGAGGCGCTTGGAAGACGTCGTGACCTGTTGGTGGGACTCACAAGCATTGGGATTCCAGCCGTACTCCTACAACAAGGCACTAAGCATTAAAGCAGCTGTTGAACGGGGTCCGACTTCCACTATGGAGTGATTTTTTGGGACACTCAATTTACCACAATGCCAAGCGGTGCATTCCCATGTAGGCGTAACATTTAAAAACAGCGCAGGTGAGCTGAATATACTTACTGTGACCCTGCCGCCTCAAGTCAGTGAGCAAGGGCGAGAGAAGCCCGAAACATGTTTGATGATGGAAAAGATGATTATAAAAGCATAAGAGAGGCATGCTGAGAGTTTGTTGCAAGGACTCTGCTGAATCCTGATGAGCCACCAATAAAGAGGTGAATGTTTACACGACGGTGTGGCGTCTTAAACTTGGAGCGTTTTGATGGTTGATATATATATATTCACTAAAAAAAACATAGGTTTCAGGGGCGTTATAATTAGCTGGACATTTCCCTCATACAAAACCCTAGAAATTCCCCCTTTATAGTTAGTTCAGCTAACTATAACTCGCGCCCCCGCAATGCACTGCTGATGACGTCACATATTACATCACTCATGACATGGTCAGTGACATCACTGATGACATCACTGATGACGTCAACCAGTGAGTCTGTGTTTCTGTAAAGTTTAAATATGTTTAATATATATATATAGGGAAAGGCCTATGGAAGAATGAGTGGGTGTATAAGTGTATGAATGGATGATTTTGTAGGTGCGTGACTGACTATAATTGAGTCATTAAACGTATCTTACTGCAGACTAGTGACTAAACTGTGCGAATGTCTGTATCTGTCTGTCTGTCTGTTGGTGTATAAGTGGCTGCATGGTTTTGTGAATAGCTATATGAGTGTCTATATGGGTTATTGATTGGTTGTCTGATTATCTGTATGGGTGCCTGAGTGTTTGTGTGGGTGGGGTGTGTGTGACTATGCATAGATGTGTGAGTGGGTGATTCTATGGGTGCATGGTTTCAAGAGTGCATCTGTAATGGACTGTATGGTTGGGTGAGTGTATGTATGGGTGTGTTAGTTATTGAATGTATATCTCAGTGGTACATGTTTGAGTAACTACATATGTGAAAGGCAGTATATATGTGTGTAAGAGTATATAACTGGCTATATGAGAGTGTGTGATTGTGAGAGTGGCTGTATGGATGAGTGTGTGCTTGTATCAGTAATTGTATAAGAGCGTAAGAATGTGGTACTATTTTTATGAGTAAGTGAACTTGTGTGTGTATAATTGTATAGGTGAGTAAATGGGAGTGTGATTAATTATTTGCATGACTGACTACGTGTGTGAGTACCTCTATGGATGATTAGCGGTGTGTGAGTGTTTATATAGGTGTATAAATGCATATGATAGTCCTGTACTAAGTGACTAAGTATGAGTGACTGTACAGGTGAGTGAGTGGATGTGTGTGTAGACCTAAGAGTCAATGAGTGGGTATGTAGTTATTGGTATTGGAGTATCTATGGTTTTGAGAATGGCCGTCTGAAATTTTGAGTCAGTGTATCAAAGGTTATATTAGGGTGTGAGAAGATGCACTAATTTATCACATGGATGATGTCATCAGTGATGTCATCAGTGATGTCATTTGAGATGTCATCAGTGATGTCATCAGTGATGTCACTGACCATGTAATGGGTGATGTAATATGTGACGTCATCAGCAGTGCATTGCGGGGGCGCGAGTTATAGTTAGCTGAACTAACTATAACGGGGGAATTTCTAGGGTTTTGTACGAGGGAAATGTCCAGCTAACTATAACGCCCCTGAAACCTATGTTTTTTTGAGTGAATTTCTAAGGTTTTTTAAATGCCAATTCCTAACTATAACGTGCATGAAACCTATGGTTTTTTCAGTGAATTTCAAAGGTTTTTTAAATGCTGATTCCTATCTATAACTTATCTCTAAAGCTATGATGTTTAATGATTTTCATTGGATTTCTAAATTTTTCAATTTCAGTGTGTCAATTCCTTTAATTAGTTTTTTTTTAAATACTTTATCACCATTTTTTAAACTTATTTTTTCAATTAATTCTTTTAAAAATTTAAAAATATTTGTTTTTATTTGTGTGTTTTTTAAATTGTAAAAAAAAGTAAAATATTTTGTAAAATATTTTTTAAACTATATTTTCAAAACTTTATTTTATATTTTTTTTCCCATTTTTTTTTTTTTGGATTCGCGCACCCTATGCGCACCATTCTCGATCCCTGCGCGAAACATCCGCATACGGTGTGCGTTGGGTAAGTATTTTCGTGCGCAATTGCTATGCGACTGGTACGCGACTCCAAGCCTATACGCGACACGTACGAAGCACGTTACGTGACGCTTGCGTGCTTCGACGATACGTCATATGCGTGATGTTTATTTCCCAACAATTGCAGTATTTTTCCCTTGGAGTCACGCACCCAACACGTTAGGAACCGCGCCCCCTACACGAGAGAAATCATGCACCCAACGCGTTAGGATGCGCGACTCCTAATTTTACCGTAAAAAAAAAATAGCCCCTATCACTAATTTGTATTATCCCCGGGTACCCCATCCCCCGGGGCTTAAAAAAACCATTGGGGACCGTGGGGGGAGCCCCAACGCCCCCACGGTCCCAGCCGGCTCGCCGCGTCCTTCGGGAGCCGGCATTTCTTTTCCACATGGGGAGCTGCTGACATGCAGCTCCCCGTGTGGAAAAGCAATATTGTTAGGATTTTGAAAGAGAGAGCAGGTTTCCCTGCTCTCTCTTTCAAAATCCTAACAAAGTTTGCTATGGGAGGGCGGGAGACTCCCGCCCTCTCATAGCAAACAACAGTGTCCTGGGGGTGGGCACCCCAGGACACTGGGGGGTGGCGGTCCCCAGGGCCCTCCTATGTCCGAGGAGGATCCACGCACCCTAAGCGCAGAGGGTGCGCGGATCCTCCTCGGACATAGATATATCTATCTTTTTTAGTCTAATTTTTCTCAGGAACTACTGAACGGATTTACACCATTTATGCAAAAGGCACGAGTCTGAACTGAGGAGCTACCTTTTTGCCAAATTTGGTGTAATTCCGTTCAGCAGTTCAGGCTGTAGCTGCGTCAACAGGTCCTATGGGAATTTGCATGGGGAAAACGCGTTTTGGGACCCCACTTTTTTCTCAGCCCCCGCTTGACGAATCCCCACGAAACTTTCAGGATAGGGGCGGACCGGAGCTGGCCAAAAGTTTGGAAAATTTCGCGAATATTCGTCAACCGGTGCCAAACTTATTGGGAATAGAATGTTGCGGATTTCCTATGGAAAATCGGTCCTAACTATAACTACCTACTGGCGACTGCCAGTAGGTTATATATATATATATATATATATAATCTGTGTATATATATATAATCTGTATATATGTCTGTATATATGTATAGAAAGATCTATATGTTCGATTACATATTGCCTGTGATATGCTTATGCTGTGATGATAATATCACTAGTATTGTTATGAAGTTACTGCTCTCTACTCTGATTCAGGCATGTGAATCTATGAAAGATACCCCGATACTGGAGAAGAACAATAGTTACTTACCTGTAATCTGTGGTTCTCCAGTATTGGTGTCTTTCATAGATTCAAATGCAATCCGCCCACCTCCCCTCAGAGGCTCTTCTATGCTCTTTTCATTATGGATCACATTGTGCGAGAAAATCGAAGAGCCTGAGCCTCTGAGGAGAACATTCTGGGTGGTGCTGTCGTCTGATTGGCTGTAGTTTGGACTGTATAATAATGACTTGGACGAGTCATGAAAGTGGAGGATTTTTTCCTTTTGATTTCTGGCTGCTTTACTTTCCGGTTCTAGGTTACCTATGATATGGTTTCTATATGCATATATATTGCTATTTTTATGTACCGTGAGACTCCTACTCCGGCGACGGGGAATGATTCAGTCATGTGAATCTATGAAAGACACCAATACTGGAGAACCACAGATTACAGGTAAGTAACTATTGTGCATAATCAACGGTAGGTTCAGGCATTGATTCAGTTTACCCATACCCAGCCTGAACCTATTTTGAGGACAGGAAATCCCTTTGTTCTCCTCAGACCACTCCACTAGCCTGGCTAGAATAACTTTCCCTACAACCTTCATGGTTGTATCTAAAAGGGAAATCTGTCTATAACATTTTGGGTCTGATCCATGTATCAACCTATTTTGCATTCACAAACTGTGCAAAATGCTAAATTTGACTGTTTGCGAATGCGAAATAGCCTTTAAGATGTATTTTTTTGCGATTACCTAAAATTGCGACTCTAAATAGGGAATTGCAATTAGTGATTCCCTAAGCACATGTACCAAGCATTTCCTAAATGCCAACTTTGCATTGGACTCAATGCTAACCAAGTGCAATTTTTGAAAAAGCACAAAAAAAGCATTTTTCAAAGTGCCATGTAGTGCACACATGCCCCCAGGGCATGTGTGCACTTTACATGTGCAAATTATTTTTGGGGTGCTTCGGGGGGTGGGGGCTTAGACCCCAGGGTACACTTGGTTTTGCATTTCCTAATTTGTGATTACCAATTAGGTAATTGCAAATTAGGTCGTGCAAAACCATTCACACCTATGTGCCTTTAGGCCCATAGGAACGAATGGAGTAGCATATCCTAATAGCGATTCCCTAATTGCGACTGTAGGAATTGATATTAGGGAAACGCCATTTTCTTACATACAGTTTTGCATTACCTAAATAGCGATGACCTAAAATACACTATTTAGGAAATGCAAAATGGAACTTGGATACATGTGGCACAACATCTATTACTTGCAGCATATAGAGTTGGCAGAAGTTGGTATGAAGTGCTATAGGAATTCAAGTTATAAAGACTCATTACTCCAAGTTTCCTCAAGAGGCCGTTCACTCTCGACAGTTCACTGTCTGTTTCTTGTTAATACTTGAAGCGCTGGAAAGCATTAGAACTGTTTACTTAGGGTCAGATGTATATGAAAGCTTTTTGCATTTCTTAATGAGCCGAATCACAATTTCGGTCCATTTATTATTATTATTATTATTATTATTATTATTATTATTAACAGAGTTTTATATAGCGCGATCTTGACCTGAAGGTATCGGGTATCAGAGCACTTTACTCGAGCACCTGTTGCGTTACATGAGGAGACATTCATTTTTATTAGGCACGGGTAGATTAAATAATTTTCCCAGAATCGCAAGATGTTGCGCGTCCTTGACGAGACTCGAACCCGGTTCCCCAGATTAGAGGTGGACCGTCTTAAGAATTGCAAAACAGCCTTTTCATATGTGCAAAGGCCAAAAAACGGTTTTAATGTGCGATTTCTACTCTGTAGAAATCGCAAATTGTTACAGCGATTTCGGAAACACAAATAGGGATTACCTATTTATTTATTTATGTATTTAAGCGTTTTGTATAGCGCTGGCCAGACCAGAAGGTTTCGAAGCGCTTCACAACATTAGTGACAAAGAATTTACACGATGAAGCAGTAATACAAGCATTGATTCGTGACGAATCGAAAGTATCTGAGCGCTTTACAGAGTTAATAGCAAAGAGATCACGCAATTTAACTGTAGTATATACAATGACTTGTGACGAGGTCCGTTCTCAGAGAGATCAACAGTATAACCGTAATATATACATTAAGTCGAGACGAAGTCTTTTCGGGGAGGGGGAGACCAAGGAACGAGTCAGGGGTGGGCAGTGTGGAATACTTAGTTATAAAGTGGCAGTGAGCTGCAGTGGGCAAGATTCAGCGATGGGGAGGCAGCTATCCATTTGGAAGAGAACGGTTGAGGTAGAGGTGTTTGAACTGCCTTTTGAATTTTAAAAAGGAGGGGTTAGTCCTGATATGGACTGGGATGGAGTTCCAGATTCTGGGCGCATTTCCTGAGAAGGGCCGAGATAGGGTTTTTTGTTTGTGCGTTTTCGGGGGAAATGAGGAGCAGAGTGTTAGTACTTCTAAGATTTCTTGATTGGCCGGCCTTCCTGAGTTTGGAGGCCAGGTATGCAGGTTTCCCGGTGTGCAGGGCTTTGTGCGTGAGGCGGGCTGTTCTTAAATTGGCACGCATTTCGATTGGGAGCCACTTTAGTTCTCTGAGCGCATGCAAGATGTGTTCATATTTCTTCACTCCGGTGACCATTCTGGCTGCTGCATTAAGAGTTGATCTGAGGGGAGCTAGGTGAGATTTTGCTGTTCCTGTGAGTGTTGCGTTGCCGTAGTCTAGTCTGGACGGCACTAGGGATTGGGTAGCTAGATTGAGATCGTTGGGTGGGATGTAGGGTTTTATTTTATGGAGTAGTTTTAGATTTAGGAAGGCCCTCTTTGCGGTGTTCTTGATGTGTTTGTCCATGTCTTATTTTGGGTTCAGAGTGATTCCCAGGGATTTTACGGAGTCGGCCAGGGTGAGATTGCAGTTGAGAGCATCAGTAGCTTTTAGCCATCTGTGATTAGGGGGTTGTGTTCTTTGTTGGAAATGAGGAGGATTTCTGTTTTATCTCGGTTGAGTTTCAGGTGATTGAGGGATAACCAGTGTTGGACTTCTCTTAGAGTGTTCTTTAGTCTCTGGATGTCATCGATGGAGGAGGCCTCTAGATAGATCTGTGTATCATCCGCATAGAGGTGGAAGGGGATGTGGGCTTTTTTGAGTAAGGTGGTGAGGGGTTCCATGTAGATGTTGAAGAGTTGTGGGGAGAGAACTGATCCTTGGGGGACCCCTCTGCTGACTGGGAGTAGGTCAGACGTGAGGTTTTTGATTTTTATTCGTTGGGTGCGGTTCTGCAGGAAGGAGGTGAACCACTGTAAGACCACCTCTTCTGCTCCGACTCTTTGTTGGAGTACCTTAGTGAGTAGTTTATGGTCAACCGTGTCGAAGGCTGCTGATAGATCCAGGAGTATGAGTAGACAGCACCGGTCCGTATCGAGTGATTTGTGGACATCATCTATTACATTCATGATCGCTGTCTCTGTGCTGCATCCTTTTCTGAAACCCGATTGGTGGGGGTCTAGGAGGTTGGTGAGTTGCAGGAGAACACATTTTTCCATGATTTTAGCTAGGAATAGGAGGTTGGAGACTGGTCTGAAGTTACTCAGATCGTTTGTGTCAGAACCCGGTTTTTAGGTCTCGCCTGGCATTGCAGCGCAAAACGTTGCTCGCTCGGCGAGAGATATTGTGAGAGAGCAGATTTTAGAAGGGGACTTGAAGCCCCGCCCATCATTTTCATTGGGTCGCATCAGCGTTTATGCTAAACGCTGGCTTCCCACTAAAAAGGATGCTTTTTGGCCACTGCCCTTTCTCCCTTTCGTCTGACCCATCCAGACTGGATCGTCTGCTTCACTGCTGTCGTGTTCGAGAGACAACACGACTGGTGTGAGAGAGCCTGTTCACCGCAACGTGACCAGCTGCCTTCACGTTCTCCTTCCCTGGTTAGCCAGATTTGGTCAGTCCCCGAGTCGCAGCAAGGAGAAGGAGCGCTGCATGCAAGTTTCGTGGGGTGGAGCAGCGACGTCAGGGGTAGAAGAGAGGGGCAGCTGAATGGCAGTGCCTGGAACACATGGCTGTAGAAATCGCAGGTTCGATACTAAAATGAGGTAAAAAGCGGTTTTGTTGGGAGTTATGAGCTGCCATTGGGTGTTAATTCATTTTGCAGTTGTTAGCGTGAAGACAAAAAAAACAACGGCAGAATGCGCAAGTAAAAAAACCAAAAAAAACACAGGCTCGTATGGGCCATGAAACCGTGCATATGTTAGTATCAGTTCAATGCTTAGGGGTGCCACATGGTCTGTTGTCTTTTTCAGGTAGGCACTATGTACTTCTTGTCATGGTGGGAGTTCTAAAGGCAATTGATGGTTTACGAAAATACCAACAAAGTTAAAAGGTCAAACATAAATGAGAGCGGAAGATATTACTGCTTCCGATTTAATCTTTGCTACTAAAGCAGCCTTGTAGTCCGCACTTTCGAGCGCTCTATTTTAATTGCAAATAGGAGCATTTGCAGAGAGGCCACTAAACGTCTTTTGCAAGACGATGTTATATCAGGTTGTTGTAACGATGTGTTAGAAGACAGGCCCTCTTGAATAACTTGGGGGAACACCAGGGCAATAAGTGCTGATTAAAGACAGGTTCTTCCCGCTGCTGAGGAAGATTTCTAGGAGCGCACTCTTTCAACCAGGTGATGCGTCCCTGGCATTTTGTATCCGTTATCAGCGGGTCCAACACAAGTTATGCTGATCACTGTAGGGGCCATGCAATTCAGAATTTGTCACTGATACTTCTAAGCACGGGAGTTTATTCAGATACATTTCTCCTACAATTGCAGTAAACTGGATTTGCCAGTTACTAAAATAATTTTATTATGCCCCCTCAGTCCAAACAGACTCAGACACGTATATTAACTCCCCAGCTACTGGGGCCATTCCTTAACTTCAGCACTGGGTTCTAGTTCTAGGCGCGATACATGAGGGAACTACAAGCAGGAGGCCCGGGTTAACCAGGCAGTGCAAGGAACAGGAAAGCACACTTCATGAAATACCTTTGGCCTGCCTGTAGTGTTGTAGACTTTGCTGCTTATATCTGACTTCCTGTATGTAGCAGAAGGCACCCGAAATAGGGTAAACGGCGAAAGTTTTGCGTGTGTGTAACCCTAGAGTTGCTGCCTTAAATCTAGCTTTAAAGCCAGCCTAAAGGCCGTGCATCCCACTGTCCTAGATCCTGCAGCGCATGCACGGAAAAAGCGGGCCCTGGCACGATGGGATAGAGTGGGTCAGCAAAGTAGTTTGGTCTTTCGAAGTTGTACAGCTAGTTGGCCAGACTGGGAAGGCATAAGCAGGGCTCTCTTCAGTAGCATGCGGGGCGGGCCGAGCGTATATGGTCTAGCCCATAAAGGCCTGACTTGGGGCTGGCCCGTAAATACTCAAAGTATCGGTTTCACCGCCAGATGCGAATGCCATGGTGGCACTGTCCCAAAATATAGGTGTCGGTCCTTCGTCTCCCCCCCACATGGCAGAGAGAGCTGCTGGTTTGGTCATGCGCGTGTAATAGAGCAGTGGCCACATGTGGTTTTGGCCAATTGGCAGCAATTTGTTGTCGAATGGTTAATATTGAGGGATCCATTGCGCAGTTGATGTGGGGAAGTGGCCACCCTGTACCTCAGAGTTGAAAAAAAAAAAGGGTTGGGGGCCGGATTAAGCCGGACCATGTCGACGGGCAACTAGTTTTGGCTATGCATCAAAAGGCACGAGGTAGGATGGTAAATGCACATTTCTGAATGGGTGGTGCGCCCCTTTAGTGGATGAGCCAGGAACAAAAGATGCATTTATATTTGCTGTCAGTTGTGGACCCCACCCTTCAGAAAACATCAGGGGACTCATCTGTGCACTGTCCTGACGATTCCAATGTTCTCCGGTGTGCAAGGCCGTAACGCCTTACCAGCAGAAATGCGGTTTTGTTGCCGGTCCCGGAACCCCTCGTGCCGCCCTATTCGACACAATCCGAGGTATATATCATTGCTGCAGGCTTGGTTGGAATGACGGGCAGCAATTTTTCGATGGTCAAATCACCCCCTTTCCCTGAGCTGGGTTCCGGGGTTGGAAGGTGTACAACAGTAATTACGCGTTTTTAGTGTTACACTCAAGGCTTGGTTAGTTTATTGTGCCATTCCTGGTGAGTAGAGAAGGGTCACTGAGTGGAGTTGCATTTGTATCCAGTGGAGGACAACGGGGGGCCATGATGGGTCGTAGGCTGAAGGATGTTTTGTTGCAAAGGACAAAAGTGATGTTGAGTTAAAAAAAAAAAAATACTAGGTCACAGGCGGCGCCTAAGAACACTGCCAGGAGGCACAATAATCGCAAATGGCTTGGTATGCAGTGTAAGCTAGGCTAGCAGAAAATGTGCGGATAAGTCATGTTCATGCCAAGGGTGGTGCAGTAGGTGCTGGGCGCCTTGAGCTTATAGTGCTAGTTGAGCTATTGCTTATAGTGGTAGTTCTGATTGCCATTGACAGAGGGTCACACACTTCATAGTTGTTGACAACAGCTCAGCAACCACTGTTAGCAACATTTTCAACACCAGGTGCAGTACCGCCACCAACACCACCACAATCACCAACACAAACTACCACCACCAGTCCCACTACCAGCATACTTGTGCCGTATTCTGATCTTCTCACACTCCTTATTTATAACTCACTATGCTCTTTTCCTCCTTATTCTCCATCCTTATGCCTCATACTACTCTCCTCCACACTTGTGATCCTTCTGCCACACACTGCTCTTCTCCTCCTCACTCTCATCCTTGTGCCTCACACTGCTTTTCTTCTCATAACTCTGTCCTTCTGCATCACACTGCTTTTCTCCTTCTCATTCTCCTACCATCTCCCTCACACTGCTCTTCTACACCTATCTACTTCCTTATGCCTAATGCGGATCTACTCACTTTCCTTCCTTCTACCTGACACTACTCTTCTCCTCACCCTCCTTTCATGTCCCTCATGCTACTCTTCTCCTCCTCTCTCCTTCCTTATGCCTCATACTGCTCTCCACACTCTCCTTCCTTCTAGGTCACGCTAATCTCCTCCTCACTTTCTTACTTCTCCCTCATACTGCTCTCCTCACTCCCCTTTCTTCTGCCTCATGCTACTCTCCTCCTCACTTTACTTCATTGTCCCTCATGCTGTTCTCCAGTATTGGGGTGTCTTTCATAGATTCACATGCTTGAATATTCCCCGTCGTCGGAGTGGGAGTCCCACGGTAAATAATATAGCAATATATACAGCCATAATATATATATATATATATATATATATATATACATATACATAAGTAATCATATAAAAACAGAGATATAAGTAAGTGATAACATCAAGAATGTCCCTATATGAAATCTCCATAGAGATACATGGAAAGAGAAAAAAGACATTCGCAGTCGATCTCTGTCATTATGTTAGTCCAAACTACGGCCAATCAGGCGCCAGCTCCTCTCTAGAACCTTCTCCTCAGAGCTCCTCACCTCAGATTTTCTACCGCACGTCGTGTGAAAGGGAGTCTCCCTGAGCTCTGCTCAGTTTTTTCTCTTCAGGATGACTTCAAGTAAGAAGTCTTTGTTTAGACCTTGTTCTTTTGTGGAAAGCTACGTTATTCTCAGAAGATCCACACAGTAAGTGTATTTACTGTCTTTACCCTAACCATGAAGTGGGTGAATGTAAATTCTGTAGAATTTTCTACAAAAACTCTGAAAGACAGGGAAGGCCGTCTCTTGTTGTGGCTCCAGAGACTTAAGGATAAAGATGAAGTAATTTTCTGAGGTAGAAAACTTTACTTCTGGCCGTTCCCTCACAGCCTCAAAACGCAGTAGTGTACAGGAGTTACCTGCTCCTTTCCTTAAAAAGAAGAAAATGTCTCTGACTATGACATCTGCCACTTCTTCTTCATTGAATACTGCTGTGTCGCATACGAGACTTAGTTCTCAGGCTAGTGAGGTTTTCAACTTTCCAGTTTAAAAAAGTTTCCGACCGTCGACGATGGCTCCGTCGACGATGGCTCCGTCGACGATGGCTCCGTCGACGATGGCTCCGTCGACGATGGCTCCGTCGGCAATGATTCTTTCGATGGTGGTTCCGTCGACGGTGGTTCCGTCGACGATGGTTCCGTCGACGATGGTTCCGTCTACGAAGATGTCTTCAATAGCCTTCTATGCCTCAGAGCCCGTCGACTGCAGTCTCATCGGTGAAAAAAAAAAAAAAAAGGTTTAAAAAAGACTTCTGCACAGAGGTCATTAAAAATCCAATATCTCTTCCACATATACAGCGACTACTTCGTCCTTTGCTGCTGTTCCTTTATTACCATTACCACCGAGTACTTGACAAGATATGTCAGGTGAGGTTTTATCGGTGGAGGATTCCCGCCTTCCTTCACCATTGTTTTACCACTGACTCAGATCAAGATTCAGAAGAAGGTTTAGCTGAATCGGTTGGGACGGCACACAGTCCCTTAGATTTAGTAATAAGATGCCAGGAAGATAATAGTGATGATGAGGAACAATTTTATCAGGAAGAAATTCCTAGGGAAGACAAACTGTGACGCTACCATTGTCACTGATAATTAATCTGCAACTCATGTTGGACGACTATAATCGGCGTTTTTTTCCTTTATCACCACAAGTGCCTGTGGTTCCACTTATTCCAGTGGTGCCAACAACTATATCGGAACCGGTACCGGCTCCAATACTTTCTGTGGTAATACCTACAGTACCGCTGAGACATTCTTCAACTCGGACAGTACCTCCTCATGATACTGAAGAAGAAGAAGAAATTCCTCAGGACAGGGAGGATGGTGAGATTCTCGATGGTGGCGATGCTGATGATGATGATGATGGTATGGCGGAGTGGGATAACTATCATGCCCAAACACCATCTCCCTCTCCGGTGCTACCTGGTGACTCACCACCTGTTGATATGCAAGTTCCACCAGTTAAGGGATAGGACAGCACAAAGGTTCAAATTAACGAAGGATTATTTCCTGTACGATTTCAAAGATCAGCCTGTTAAACAAACACATACAATCCCTATAATCTAATTTATTTGGGAGGAAGGCAAAAAGATTATGAAGGCCTAAAATAGTTTTCCAGCACGGGTGCCTAGATTGGAGAAAAAGTACAAATCACCATTAGGAGCACCAGCGTGCCTCACTGGTCAAGTGAAGCCAGATTCTGTAGTCACACAGGCAGCGCAACGCCGGGCTGGAAACCCTGCATCTATGATCACTGCACCACCTGATCGTGGTGGATGTCGTTTGGATGCCATAGGGTGAAAATTCTCTTCGATGGCTTCCACCATGGTGAGAGCAGCTAATGCTTTAGCCGTCCTGGGTCGTTAGGACCGTCAAGTATGGGCGGATATGTCAACACTAGTTGAGCAACTGCCGGAACCGTCAAAGACCATGGCATATGACGAAGAGGCTTTACTCGGAGATCATGTGGATGAAGCTCTCCAATCGATAAAGAAAGATACAGACACTGCTCGCTCTCTGGGCACATTACAATTTCGAAAACAGCCCTTTCGGGGAGCACGCGGACGCGGCACCTCCTCTAATTTTCGAAGAGGAAACAATCAATATCGACCTTATAACCAGGGTTCAAACCGACATTCCTCTAACCAACAGCAAACTTCTCGACAGCAGTCTTCCAAGATTTACAGAGGAAAATCCTCTTACAAGGGTTCCACTCCTAAGAGACATGACTTGTATCAGTCCCAGAAAATTGGAGGTCGAATCTATCGGTACTATTTTCAATGGTCCTCCATACAAGGAACCGGTGGGTTTTGGAAATTATAGAAAGAGGTCACACTTTGGAGTTCATCGAATTCCCTCCACCCATACCACCTACCGGACTACCACCGGCTCATATCAAAGAACTGTTACAACAAGTTCAACTTCTATAACACAAGGGAGCCATAGGAGTAGTACCAAGATCTCAAAAGAGGGAAAGGATTTATTCCTGATTCTTCCTTATCACCAAGAGGAAGGGGGAATGGAAGCCCATTCTAGATCTGAGGGCTCTCAGCAGGTATCTAAAGAAACAATTTTTTTCATAGGCGAACGCTTGTAGAGATCTTGCGATTATTTTCACAAGGAGATTTCATGGAAACAATCGACCTCCAAGATGCATATTTGCATATCTCCACACTACGACAACATCGGAAATTTCTTCGTGTTCGAGTGGGTCGAGAGAATTTTCCAGTTCAAAGTATAACCAATTGGACTACGCTCGGCCCCTCGAGTGTTTACAAGGGTGCTAGCCCCTGTGGTAGCGTCCTACGTTTCCAGGGTGTTCAGATCTTTCTATATCTGGACGACTATCTCCTAAGATCACGATCGAAAGTTCAACTTCTACAACACACACATCTTTGCCAGGAGGTGTTTTCGCGCCTTAGGGCTCTCCATAAATACCACAAAGTCCCATCTACAGCCTTCTCATCGCACGGATTTTCTGGGAGCAACTTTAGACACAGTGTCAGCAAGGGCACTTCTCTCCCAAGACCGTCTTCAAAACATTCTCCGACTGGTAACCCTTATCAGATCAAAAAGATCCGTTTTGGTAAGAATATTGAAGTCATTTCTGAAAATGGCGTCATCATGCATTGCATTGATCCCTCATTACAGATTACAGACACGCCCCATCCAAGGAGAACTGGATGTCCAAAAACGCCAGGTTACAGGTTCTTTAAACAATGTTGTAAACGTCACAGATCGGATGAGGTTGGCGCTAAAGTGGTGGACACAACCGTTAAATCAAACGGAAGGCATTTCTTTTCTGACAATGATACCAGACATGACAATAACAGACGCCTCTCTGGAAGGATGGGGTGCTCATTTGGAGGATTTATCAATAAAAGGAAAATGGTCTGTCGAAAAAAGAAAAAAAAATAATAATAATAAAAAATAAATAAAAACCTGCCACGTCAACAGGTTGGAACTCATGGCTATATATTTCTGGCTCTCAAAGCTTTTCATCCTTTAATCCAAGGAGAATCAGTCCTGATGCAGACAGACAATACAACCTGCATGCACTATATAAACAAGCAGGGCGGAACAAAATCTCCGAAACTGTCTCGACTAGCTCAGTCGATTTGGGATTGGTCTGTCAACCATCGCATCATGATTGCAACAGTTCATCGACCGGGGGTATCCAATATCCTGGCGGATTTCCTGAGCAGGTCCTCCTCTTCGACCCACAAATGGGAGTTGCATCAACCAACTCTAGAGAGGATATTTCAACGATAGGGTCTCTTTGCCACACTAGAGAACCGGAAATGCCGAGATTACGCAAGCTGGCATCCCCACAAAGGATCTCTGGGCAATGCCTTTTTGATGAACTGGTACAATCTGTTTGACTACGTTTGTTCTTCCCCCAATTCCACTCATACCTCGAGTTTCTGTGGAAAGATGCGGAGGCAACCTTGCCATCTACTTCTATAGCCCCCCGTTGGCCTCGACAGGCATGGTTCTCAGAACTACTTCTACTGTCTCAATGCGAACCAATCCTTCTACATCCTCGTGCAGATCTCTGACGATGGACAAGAAAAAAAATTTGTCATCCGAATCCCTCCTCACTGAGCTTATCAGCTTGGAACCTGAGCACTGTGAATTTGCCCATTTAGACATTCCACAGGACTGTAGAGACATCTTGGCTCAGGCGAGGGCTCTTTCTACGGTGAAAACGTACAAATTAAAGTGGAAAAGGTTCTCCACTGGTGTGCATCTAATGGGGCGCACCCGTTTTCACTCCAATCCAGAACAATTGTTACCGTTTTTTCTTGCATTTCGCTAACTCCGGATTCTCTCATGCAACCTTTAGGGGTTTTTTCTGGCGGCAATTTCCCGTTTCCGTCAGGATGGTTCAACTTCCCTTTGTTCTTCAAGGATTATCCATCAATTCTTCTAGGGTTTATTTTGCAAATTTCCTCCTGTTAGACGCCCTCCTCCATTGTGGCATCTGAACATCGTATTGGCTCAACTAATGAGACCACCGTACGAACCGATTCACAAGGTCGAGTTGAAGTATCTAACATGGAAGGTGGCTCTTCTTCGGGCGCTAACGTCTTCACGTCGCGTCCGTGACATTCATGCATTTACAGTAAATCCACCTTTTTCCTACAGTTAAAACCAGATTCTGTAGTATTGCGTACAAATCCAACTTTCTTGCCGAAGGTGCCTTCAGACTTTCATATTAATGAACCAGTGATTTTAAGAACTTTCTTTGCTAATCCGCAAACTCCTGCGGAGCAGAGATTACATTCCCTGGATGTGTAACGATGTTTAACATTCTACATCAGCAGAACGGCTGCTTTACGAAAGACTGATCAACTATTCATAGCGTTTGGACGCTTTCACAAGGGTCGTCCAGTGACGAAACCAACTATTGCACGTTGAGTTTCAGCTGCCATCGTCTTCTGCCATAAAAAGGCAAACAAGCCATTGCAGTCACCAGTGAGGGCTCACTCCACCAGAGCAATGTCTTCCTCAACTGCTTTATTTGCTGGAGTGCCTTTGCATCAGATCTGCAGAGCAGCTACGTGGTCGAGCAGACACACGTTTACAAGACACTATTGCTTGACAATCTTTAAAAGAGGAGTATGCTGCAGTTGGGCAGGCAGTGCTTCGCAATCTTTTTAAATAAGATGAGCCTCTTCCTTCCCTCCTCCATATTGTTTCCATTTATAATTGACATAATGATGCATTTATACTGTTAGTTATTCAGTACTGTCATATGCATAAGAAGATTGATTGTCATTACAATTTCGAAGCTGTGTGATCATGGAAACAATGATGATTGTTACTGCTAGCTATTCTATATTCAAGCATGTGAATCTATGAAAGACACCCCAATACTGGAGAAGAACAATTGTTACTTACCTGTAAACAGGTGGTTCTCCAGTATTGGTGTCTTTCATAGATTCACATGCGACCCTCCCTCCTCCCTTCAGAGGCTCTCTTCTCATACACTCTAAAAGTCACTTTGGTGCTACGAAAATCTGAGGTGAGGAGCTCTGAGGAGAAGGTTCTAGAGAGGAGTTGGCGCCTGATTGGCCGTAGTTTGGACTAACATAATGACAGAGATAGACTGCGAATGTCTTTTTTTCTCTTTCCATGTATCTCTATGGAGATTTCATATAGGGACATTCTTGATGTTATCACTTACTTATATCTCTGTTTTTATATAATTACTTATGTATATATATATATATATATATATATATATATATATATATATATATATATATATATATATATATATATATAGCTGTATATATTGCTATATTATTTACCGTGGGACTCCCACTCCGACGACGGGGAATATTCAAGCATGTGAATCTATGAAAGACACCAATACTGGAGAACCACCTGTTTACAGGTAAGTAACAATTGTTCTTCTACTCCTCCTCACTCTCCTTCCCAAATATTAAACACTGCTCTCCTCCTCCTAACACTTTTCTTTAAACTGGTACACAGCTAACAATTACAATACAATCAGCATACATCCACAACATATCACATACATACACTCAATAACACATAGCTAAAATACAATACCATTAGCTAATCAAATCGCTCTAACTTAAACAAATGCGAGACCTATTGCATTTCCAATGCTATTTTTAGTTGTGGTGTGACTTGTCCGATTTTGAGACAATCAGGCATGACTCTGGTTCTCAAGGAGCTGTTAATGATCTTGGTCCATAGCGGGGCTAGGGTGAGTTTGAGCTTTTTGGTCAGTTGGGCAGGGATGGGGTCCGGGAAGTGTGCTGATGGTTTGGAGCTGGAGATCATTTTGATAATCTCTGCTTCGGAGATGGGGTTGAAGGATTTCCAGCTGTTTGGTGGGTGCTTGGGTGTGATATCTTCTGTCCTTGGGAGAGAGCTTCTATTGGGGGGACTGCTGTGATCGTCCAGGGAGAGCTCAATGTTGGCGATTTTGTCATTAAAGAAATTGTCAAAATTATTACAAAGGTCTTTGGAGGGTTGCATTGAGGATGCAGGGGGTTTGAAAGTTTGTTGTCTGATGAGATTGAAGAGTTCTTTGGGTCTATTTTTGCATTGTCAAGAGCATCATGAAGGAGGTTTTAACTTTTTTTATGTGTTTTTTTTAAAATAATTTCTGCGTTCTGACTTGAGATGATCAAGGAGGATTGTGGACGGGTTGTTATGCCAGAGTCTTTCTGAAGTTCTTAGTTGTCTTCTTTCGGAGTTTTTCAGTGTTGAACCAGGATCTAGATGGAATATTCCTGGCTCTTTTTTTGTTTCTGGGGAGCCATTTGGTCCAGAATGAAGGTCATTGTTGTGTTGTAGTGTTTGGTGAGTTCTGTTGTGAACAGTTCGTCTGTGGGGGTGGGAAGGAGTGAACTTAACCTTTTCTCCAGGCCAGCAAGCGGAATCTGTCTTAGATTCCTTGCCCAGTGGAGTGGGGGTGGGGGGGGGGTTCCTGAGTATTAGGCAGGCGAAGGCTCGTTTGGTTGATGTGGAATAGAATGATATGGTGGTCTGACCAGTCAACAGGTCGGGCGTGGTCGATGGTGACTGCATCTACTTGAGCAATGATGGCATCTAGGATTGAGCCTCTGTTATGAGTTTGCTCTCTGCAGTGTTGGGTGAGGTTGTTGTTGCGTAGAAGTTCGGTCAGGGTTTGGCCCAACGTGTTGTTTTCCTCGTTCCAGTGTAGATTGAGGTCACCTAGTATAATGTTGTTGGAGTCTCGGAGTGAGCAGTGAGTTATCAAGTCGGTAAGGTGTTCTCCGAATGAGGTGGTGTTGCCAGGCGGGTGGTAGAGGAGATGGCAGTATAGTGATTTGTTATCCTTTGTCTTAATGGTGGCTGTTATGTATTCAAACGTGTTGTATTTGAGGGAGTCCGTTTCTGTTATGGAGATGTTGTTCTTGTGTATGATAGCGATGCCCCCTCCTCGCTGTGTTTTTCTGTCTTTATTGATGATTGAGAAGCCCGGGGGCACGAGCATGTCGAAGGTTGGGTAAGAGAACTCATTCAGTCATGTTTCAGTGATGAACGCGATGTCTATGTCATGTGTAAGGATGGTTTCTGCCAGCTCTGCTACATGTTTGGTGGCCGATCTGCAATTTATAAGCATGCAATTGATCATCCCTATGTTATTGAGTTTCTTTTCTAGCGGGGCCCTGGGGATATTGGTGAGGAAGGCTGGGGGTCTTGCTGTTCTAGAAGGGGAGCGGTCTCTTCCAAATCCAGTGATAACCTGGACAATAGAGACTGTGTCGGAAGAGATGGCAAGATCGATCGCCTCTTCCATGGACATTGCGGCTCTTGATCTTTTGGGTCTCTGTGGCTGGTTCAAGAGATGTGTCGTGTTCCAGCTGAGCCATTGAGCCTTAAGGGGAATTTAGTGTATAGTGTTGGTGAATGTGGGTGTAGAGTGTAGGCATTGAATAGACGGTGGGGGAGCGAAGATTTTCTTTAGGATTTTGTTACAGCCCAGAATTACCGTTTCTAGCTGGCTTTCAAGCATAGCAAGTCTCGGAGTCGTCTCCGAGGAGGAGGGGATGGGGGAGTCTGGGTATGGGCTGTCCTGAGCAAGGTAATCCCGGGAAGGGGAGAGCTTGTTGTTGGGAGATTGACTTTTGGTGTTAGTGTTGTCTCTGTTGTCCCTGTGGGTAGCCATGGACAAGAGGTGTGAGTAAGCATGTCTTGATTCAGGCAGCCACCTAATGCATGCTGGTAAAGGGAGGGGGTTCTGGGTCCTTGACCAAGGATCCGTTTCCCTAGTTGTTTGTTGGGAATAGTAATTAGGGGAGGTGGGGAGGAGGAGTTGGTCAGCAGGGTGTTGGAGAGTCTCCTCTGAGACGTAGCTCCGATTAGTTATGGGGAGGGGGTGGGTAATATGCGCCTCAAGGGAGGGATGGGGGGAGGAGAGGTAGGTGTTCGGGGGGCAGATGTTGGCATTTTTGGCATATGTCTTGGGATTATGATGTGAGATTTCCAGGGGGATCAATCTATCTGGCGATAGGGAGTTGTTTGGGTGGGAGTAGCATGAGTGAGTGAGGGATTTTCGCAGCCATGGGAAGAGAGAGTCAAATGCATCTAGGTTGTGGTTGTTGGCTTGTATCATGACTTTGCCATTGTTGTAGATTGGCGCATAGGTGTTGCCGTTGCGCGTAGGGCTGTTTGGGATTGAGATTGTCAGTTTGCAGCTGAAGGGAGTGGTAGTTGTTCTGGATATGTGAAGGTGCGTTCTAAAGATGGTGTTCCATTTCGCGGGGCTGTTAGTGTGGAAAATGAGATCCATTTTCAACTGGCATTTGGAGGAGCAGTGGTGTAGGTCAGCGAATAGGGTTTCTGGGTGTTGTCCGACCAGTTTGTGTTTGAAGTTTCTTTTTGCTTTTAGTGAGAGGTTGGCGGGGGGGGGGAGATGATGGAGAAGGAGTTGGGGCCATGAGGTTTCATGCAATTTGGGGGAGAGGCGTGGAGAGAGGTTGAGGTGGTAGGTGTCATTTTGTCTCAGTTGGAAGGGTCGCTGGTTATCCCAAGCTCTACTCAGTCTATAGAACTTAGAAGGGTAGGACAGTGAGGAGTTAGGTGTAGGTATTCCTCCCTGTGGCTTAGTGACCGAAGGAGATGAACTCTCTCTCTCTTTCTGAGAGTACAAGCTCCGCATTCGAGTCTCCGGTGCGAGATATTTGGGTTTAGTGGTGTAGTAACTACCTCTCTGACCCTCAGTTGCAGGACGGCTGGGCAGGAGTATTGCCTCTCTGATTAGGTAAGGGTGTTAACCCCTAGAGGACCCCCCAGGCTGAGAGTATTAGAGGGGTGGAATTAGGGACGTAGGGTTGTCGGGCCCCCTTTCCTTCATTGGTGGCTTCGGTGTGGTTGTATGTGGGCCTCCTTTATGACTAGGACGGACAAGCTCCACCTTCAGAACAGTGGTGTGAGATATCGGCCTCGGTGGTAATATGTGGGTTCCTCTAGGGGACAGATTACCTATTTGCAGTTCCTAAAGCACATGTACAAAGCATTTTCTGAATGCGAATTGGGCATTTTGGAAATGCTATTACCATCAACTCAAAGTTGATGGTAACCATGTGCACATTTTTTAAAAATTGATTTTTTAATGTGACATAAAGCTCTCATAAGACCCTAGGGCATATATGCACTGTGAATTTCAGGGTTCCTTGGGGTGTATTTAAGCCCAAAGGCTCCCTTGGGTTTGTATTCCCTAAATTGCGATTTCCTATTAGGGAATCGCAATTTAGGAAATGCAAGCCATTTCCTATTTGGCCCATAGGTGGGAATGCAATTGCATTTCCTATTTGAGATTTCGTAATAGACATTCCTACTCTGTAGGAATCGCTATTAGGAAATTGAAAATTTTGTACATACCATTTTTCATCTTCTAAATGGCGATTCCAATGGAATCGCTATTTAGGAAATGCTAAATAAGAATATCATACATACGGCCCCTTGTTACCTTACACACTTCTTGAATGAATCTCGGTTTTATACATGCAAATAAGAGAATGTCCAAAGGAATAATTGCAGAAGAGGCGTGACCTCTTCACTGCGAGCCTGCTCTTAGAACAAGAGGTTTGACCTATGACTCGAGAATAATACGTGTCAGAAGTGACATGACATAGGGTGGCACTGGAAGGGGAAATGCTGGGGAGAGAAATCAGGCCATGGACTTGGGTAATGGTTTGATATACTCTGTAGGTGCCAAGGGGAGCCATGCCCACTCCTTCAGCAACCCCGTCTTGTTATCCCCAAACAAAACCCTTCCATTCTGGGACTATATCGTGGGTTTGAATATACTACGATGCAAAGCACTGTTTGCTAAAATGCGGGCCATGCCTGATGGTGCGCCTGTGATACCGGCTCACTGGGAAGCTAAGGTGCCTGGTTTGTAAGGGCAAAGCTGGAGACCACCCGCCGCCTTTGTGTCAAAAATAGTCAGAGAAAGTTAGGTAATATCTAATTTATCCTCTTTCATGTTAATGCCTCAGCACGAAATATTGCACATGGGATTGCCGCATTTCCCAGTATGCTTCACTGTGTTCCTATCTTAAGCTCCACAAAAACACCATGTCCGATTCGGAGAAGCTTATTAGCTCTTTACGTTAAAGCAGATTTTTGTAGCGTACCTTGCTGCTTATGGCTGCATTCGAAATGCGAGGTATTGCGCCTCTAGCGCAGAACCAGAAAGGCTCCCATAGGGCTTAGTTTAATTAAGGAAATTGAACATCCACCTCATCCATTCCTCATACTTTGACTGGGTAAGACAACATTACTAAGCCCCTCATCTCTTACTTTGCATACTTGTTCAAACACAGTTTGTTATGGAGCTTTGCTGCCCCTTTCCAACTCAAGTCCACTGGGAAGGTGGAGGAGAGATTCTTAGGTTTATTGCCAGTGCGCCCTTTTCAGGTCATTGGAATTAATTGGACATGAAGGTGAAAGTACATGCTTCAATTTCGAGATCTGACCGTTTTCATTTCTGTTTGTAAAGATAATCGTATGCTTCGCCTCACATACATTAGTTTTGTTTGGAAAAAAGTAACTTGGTTGTGCTAAATGTTTATATTTGGGATTTGTGTTGTGTCCAGAACAGATTAGCATTTCTGGATATTAATGCTTAATTGTCACTAAAATGTTCCATTCTTATTGTCAACGTGAAACCCTTAAGTCCAGTCCCCGTTACATACTGACACGATGTGACACTGGGTTGTGTACTAGGAATTTGAGCAAGTCTTTAACTTTTCTTATACAATTTCAAACGGCATATGTGATTCATGAAGAGCTTTAAATGGGTGGGTACTGAGTATTTGCTTTAACTTTATTTTGAAAGGAAGCATGTCTGCACTTCCTTGCAGAGATGCAATACTGTTAGTGGGAGAATATTGGCTCTTCCCAGTGACAAACGGGTACTCTTGCATAGTTGCATAACTAGTGCTGGTACTTATACGTTTTTGTTCCAAGAACTATAATCATGGTATTCGGTGCTAAACTATCTACAGCTGCCTGTATTTAAGTTTCTGTCTTTCTTCTCTAAACGGTAAGTATTTTGTATGGGAGTGACAGGTCTGTTCCCACATGTAGCTACTTATGTATGTGAACAACTTTGCTCTCGTTTATAATCTAATAAAACAGGAGGGCCCTCAGCAGTGAGCAATGGCAGATACTGGCCAGGAAATTGACTCTTCTCACAGCCCTCCCCATTTCAGCATTATTAAACATCAGAAGATTTCAGTGTATCACTTGTCTCTTAATAAAGCAAACGCTTCTTCATTGTGTGGGTTCTTCTGAACATCCCTGAGAATTTGGCGTTCCTCTGGGTTCTCACCAGATATGAGGTAACTGAGGTGTTATATAGATCGTTTCATATTGACCATTAACTCACATGGAAGTGGTTTGCTTAATTCACACAGGGCGATAGTGTCCGTGTAATTATGTAGGCACACGCATACATGGTGCCAACAAAATGACACAATTATCTTTTTTTTCTAACTTAGCCAGCCGCTCAGTATTAGAAATGCTGTACAGCATGGCTAAAAACCATTGACAAAGCAAATAGGTCTCAAATGCGAGACCCATTGGCTTTGTAAATGCTTGTTAAAGGGGGTCAGTGAAAATGGAACACAACTGAAGGAAAATGTTATCTATGAACAGTAATTCAAAAGAAAAATTTTACTTTTCAGAAATACCCTTACTCTAGGCATGTGTACGTAACCTGTGCAATGCATGCATGGAATCTGCACAGGGAGGATTGGCAGATCGGTAGCATGTCGGCGGTTTTGAGAATGTTAATGGCCATAGAGGTGTCACTGAAAGCAATCAAAACATATCTGTATGTATAATTGAAAGTTTTGTGAAGCAGGCAAACAGTAAATGTTCCAATTGCGTGGGAGTAAAGTGTAATCACTGACAGTAGACCTTTTGTGTGTGCATCTTTGAGATATGTGTTTCTTTCAGTTAAAAAAAGCTAGTTCTCTTTCTGAGCAGTAAATAATTAGCATGTACATACTGAATACCTTTCTTCAGGGGTTCAGACTCGTCATGAATGGGTTCAGGGAGTGTTGATGATCATAGGAATTATTTAATTTCTGCTCCATAGCATTCAGAGAATGTTACTTTGTCCTACTGGTTGCTCGCTAACTTAAGAGGTACTCAACAAAGGATGCAAAACGCTTGGCACCTGGTTTTGATTATTATATTTTTTAGTTTTATATTGGGCATCCTTGTTTATGAAAGCTCAAGAGCTATACGTATCCAGATAATCCACCTTCTGTTAGAAAAAGTCTAGAAAACAAATTACACCATGTAGACATTTGAAACTCCCTTTAGCATAGACTTGGTCAAAGATAAATGTGATGTTCTACAAATTATGCTCCGTGATCCTCCTTGGTTAACTTACTGTATTACTTTATTGCATCCTTATTTCAGCAATTAACGCACTAAATTAATCTATAAATTTGAAAACTTAAGATCTACAGTTGCTCTTTCAAAATTGTTCATCATTTGCATGCTGCTACAAAAAAAAATATTCCCTTAAATGTCTGTTCCGTGGAGAAACAAGAGCACATTTTATGTTTGTCACTGTATGTGTTTGAATTAAAAATAAACTAGACCCAAATACTTGGTATATTTCACATGTTTCAAAATTCCTTTAAGAAAGTGTGAGATTGGGATTGCTGATCCACAGAAAAAAATGTCATGTTTTTTATTGTTTTTATAGGATCCTGCAATCAGTAGTACCCGACCGCCCGGTTCATATTGGCCTTATGATGAAGGCTTAAAGCGAGGGATATTCATTAATTCGTCAACGGGGCAACCTATGATTGGAAAGGTGAGATGAGCGTTTTTCTATGTTGGAATGATTTAACTCCATTGCTACTGCCTAGTTCTCAATGTGAATCGCACTGTTAGTGAATTAGAAACTCCATCACTATTGAGAAAGGAAAGTTTTAATTGTACTAAGGATTTGTATGCCCAAGAATTATGCATCACCTTCTACATTTATTAACTAAGCAAACATAGCAGATTAAAGTCATAACCCAAAACTACTGTATCCATGAACAGAGAAAATTAATGTGAACCATAAAAACACCAGAACTAATCAGAGCACTTTAAGAGGAGGATATATACTCTGATGAACTTTCAGATGCCCTCTTTCTTTATTGCTCTGCAGCCCTTGGGTTTCTATTACCTACTCATTTCATATAACTTGGATAAAGGTACTGATTTACGCCTTATTCTCCTTATTTAGATTTATGCCTTTCACTGTACACTTAAATTCGTTTAACTGTTTTGGACACATACGCCCTTATCTTGTTTGTTGTGTTCTATTCTTCAGTTTTAAAATTTTTGATTTAAGTGTGATTTTCAATTTGCTTCTTCAATGAATGTATTGTTGAGGTGGTGACCCTATGAAACAGACCCAGTGAGTAGCAAGGTTAGTCATATCTCCTTTTAGGCGGTCATGAAGGAGCTCAATGTTCGTTGTTGAGTGTTCTACCCAGGCAGGTTGCAAAATTGTTTATGCAGCCGGCATTCCTTTTTTTTTTTTTTAAAGAGAAAATAATGACTTCCTCCCACAAACCCCCAACCAGTTCTTGTGCCATGTTTTCAAATAGAATGCTATGGTTTACCAAGGCAACTAAGGACAGCGCCACCCCGTTCTCATTCAGGCCAGAGTGAAGCCTCATAGACTAAGAGGTAGTGCCCTTAAAAGCAAAAGTTGCTATTGTCTGAACAGACTTCGATCCAGCTGGTTTCTTGTGTAATCTGTTCCTGGTGGATAAGACAGATAAAAGTCACTGAGTTATTAACTCCTGGAATTTCAGTGCTTGGTTTATTCACCACTTCAAGCTAGAGAAGGATACATCACCTTTAGGGTATCCTACATGTGGCCAATAGGATGGTGCGTTCAGACTTCCAGCCTAATAACTAATGGTACTCCTCCTCAACACTGGGTTCTGCAGTTCATCTGTAAGGGACAGGTCTTTGACATGCTTTGGCATGTTGTTAGCCCCTTCGTGCTTTACCAAGCTGTTCTAAAGCCAAAAATCTACAGATCCATGGCTGTAAGATTGATTGTCTACCTAGCTGACATCCTTCTAATTCATCAATTCCCTCTGTATTTGGAGTGCTATCTGCATATGCTTCAGAGCTTGGGATCTGGTATCGAAGGAGACAAATTCGAGGGAGGTGCCCCAAAGAGGTTGGTCTTCCTAGGGCTTGTCATTAATTCAGTCTCACCGGTGATGAGTCTGGAACAGAAGAAGGTAGTATGCCTATGGAGGGAACTCAGGAGGTCCCTCCTGAGGGAGCTTATTTAACTGAGATAGCTCTAAGGATTGTGTTGCTCGTCTTTTCATCCATTCAAGCTTTTTTCCTAGGTTTTTCCAGACTCAAGGCCTCACATTTGAGAAAGGATCTCACTCAGAACTGATCTTAAAAAAATTTACTTTCATCAGTGGTCCGTCATCCTCCGGGGATCTGTCTTTTGAACTGTCTTCAGCTTATTATTCTTTTCATCCTGTGCTTGTTGTTATGATTTCTGTTGTTGTACATATTGCTTCACAAAGTTATATGCCTAACCTAAGGAATAATGATTTGTATCTCATAGCAATCTCTTTGCTTTTTCATCTTTATTTCTTGTTTACTGCTACGATCTGTTACTGCAATTTTACATGTTGCTTTTCTGCATTCTAAAGAAGTGATATTAGCATCTTAAATGAGAATTCTATTATTAATTTAACATCCATGTAAGATGTTAACAGTGATTTATTTCTTGCTTGTTTTTTCCAATTTTGGGCCAGTTGGCTATATCAGTAGTGGTCTCCTCTTGGCCAATGCTCCTATAGTTAATTTAATGCTGCTGATCTGTGTTGCCTCATGCCATCTTTTTCTGATATTTCTGCGCCTTAGTTTTACTTAGTTTTAGTCTTCTCTCCTTATTGATCAATTTCTGTCCTAATTGTTAAGCAGAGCTGTGGAAGTAAACCTTTCACATATTTATACGATCCAACTATTATTCTTATATGGTTCCACAATACACAGTTGTTTAACTCTTCAAGTCTTTTTATGCTTTGTCTGCAGCCATAATGCAGGATCTACCCCTACATGCTGGGGTAAGGCAACCTTCATAAACCCCTGGATTGTTTGTGCTGCCTGCATAAAAGTGATTTGTTTACAGTCGTAGTCCTTATTCCTCCGCTTGTTCCAAAAAATCCATCTCAACAACTCTGCTCGTGTTCAGATTCACATATGCTGGCATTGGTAGGAAAATCTTTGTTAATAAAATTCTAATTTATCACTTTGTGGTTGGAGAATGAATGTAGCTGCCCACAAATTCCATCATATGTATTACACAGTGACCTTTAATTTCTTCATATTATTTCCAGGTAATCCCTATTTCTTGGGGAAATTGTAAACAAGTAACGTGCAAATATGCTTTTCTTGGCTTACTCATTTCTTGATTACTTATTTCACGTCTATGCTTATCAGCGTCTTTGCCATTTCTGGCCTATTTTGGAACATATTTCTCTTTACACACATGTACTCAACTCCATTCTGTCAGTAGCTAGTACAATTTCAGACTGCAGCCCTTGGTTTCCTGGTGTGCTCATGGTCGTGATAGCCCATAATGTCTTCTGCTGTGCCTGAGAATTCAGAGACAGGTATACGATGGTACACAGGATCAGAGATGCCTGATGAATTAATGGGAGAATCTTGTGTGGTCAATCCCTCTCAATGTGTCTGCCATACGAGGACAAGACCCTTTTACAGTGATGGTTGGTGTGGTTAAGGATATGTTAATTCTTAATCAATATGATGTCTTACCAGTTTGTGGTGTCGAACTTTTCCTGCCCTGGATGGTGTTAGATCATTTTCCTGTGTAGTAATTTCTTGTTCTGCTCCTTTGTAAGGGATCTTGGATCAGAGGAGGATGTGTTGCAATGCTTTTGTCCGTCGCTCACCTTAGAATTTTTTTGTTGCTGAATGTTGCTAAGTTTTTCTGCACATGTTTTCCACAAAGTGAATTCAATAACCAGGAACATTATGCTAGACTTTCTCTCCTCCGTCTAGTGTTGATGCCTTGCTTCCAAACACATGAAAAGCTCATCTTTTCATGTTCAATGAAGACCTATCAGCATGGTCAAGGAGGTTTTTTTCTGCCAAGATGGCACTGTGATACGTAGACATTTCTTCAGGCAGTCTCAGTACAAACGAAGGAGCTTCACTGCGTCCAGTCCTTCACAGATTGTTACACCAATGACTCTATGGTCGGCTTTAGCTATCGATCTAAGAACTAGAAGAAGTCCTTTTTAAGAATGCATCTCTAACCCAAACAATAGCATTAAGCACACTAGTACCTTCGGGTGCCCCTCTGTTTTCTGGGTACCTTATGAAATTGAGGTAATTTTTGAATTCACAAATTGTGCCCTTTTCTTCATTCTACACCTTATTCTCATGATTGAGCCATAGTAGGGTTCTTAATTAACCGTCTTAATGAACCTATTTTGGCTTGTGCTACACTTTAATAAGTCCTTCTGATAATGGCTGTAGAGTTATGCTTCCTTTTTTTTTGTTTTCAAGAAGATGTTTCAGGACTATTATTAAACATTCTACTGAGGAAAGTATTAGTGATATTCAGAAAGGAAGTATAAAGGCATTAACTTATGTGACTTGTTTTTGCCAATTGAATGCTGAGATTACTTGTTCTAATAGGAACTAAATTACATTATTTTGACATTGATTAAAAGAGATCAAGGATTAATTAATACTTCTTTTTTCTGAACATATTGACATAGTTTTGTTAATTGAATTTAGATGTTGAGAGAGGTAATGAAAGAAAGATGTCTCAGTCTGGGTTTTCATGCTTTTCCAAGAGTCTATCCTTTTAGAAAATAAGGAAACTAACTCTTCTCCACATTAGGAACCCATGCGTGTAGGGTCAAATAAGTGAACCAGCAGAACCATAGTCCTTATCACAGTTTTATAACTGTTATTGCTACGTTTCAGGAGGACACTGTACTACTGTACAGGAACAGAAACAATCCACGTCTATTTCAATCTAATAATGACTAAGCTCTATCCAGTGTCATTCCAGTTTCATGCATATGCTACAGATTTTTCTAAAGTTGAGGTATGGTCATATAATGCATGGGTGGTGTTATTGCATTATACTAATTGAGCCAGGCTCTGTTCTCTTTGGTGCATTCATTTTATGCCTTAGGACAATATTCTCAAGGCCTATGTACTGAGAATTGAATGAGTTGCTTTTACATTCTTCATCACCAGCTAGACCTCTTTATACTTTGATCCAAAATCTCAGACCCTGTATTGAATACAGGTAACAATGACATTTAAGGAAAAGTAAAAAAATGCCCCCACAAAATGAGAAGAATTTCAACATTTAAAATAGATTTCGATGTCAGATTATAAAAAAATAAAAAAAAAATAGGTCTTTTTGATTTTTAACACAAATCACTGAGTGGTACTGCAACATAAATCCTTGATCCCACCACTGAACACTCATGAAATTGGACTATTAGTTGAGAAGGGTAACTGCATACCTCAAGTAATAATCAAAATCCTTGTCAAGGTGAACCTTTAAAGTCAGTAAATTAACATGAGCTCAATCTCTTGTAGATTTGACACAAAGCATACAGACTTAATTTAGAGCGAAATATTTATGCAGTACTAAACCAGTAATAAAGTATACATGCAAAACAATAAATATCCCAATATCAAGCACAATAGAGTAACATATAATAAACACAGTGACAGCAAAATGACAAAAATCTAATAAGGGCAACCCGGGGGATATGAATTTTTAAAGTTGTAAGTAAAAATAGCAGCAATAAGCACAAAGTGGCAATGATAGTCAATGGTTGTAGTAGAACAGGAAGTAGGCATAATTTCACGCTGACCGCAATCAGATACACTAACCAGGTTCCTCCTGGTCATAGATTTTACCTTCTGACTTTTAGTCCTTTAAGTCCCAATTCACCACAGGAGTACACGTCTAAAATCCCCACAGTACTTCAGGGGTGGACATTAGAGGCTCACAGGGTGTCAGTCAGCGGCCTATAGCAGTGTTCATTCCATGTCTAGTTGCCAGGGCCAGTGCTCAGCTGGGCAGTTGCTGGAAAGGCCTTCTGTAGCTTGTGTCCCTGTAGCTTTTACAGGTCAGCCAGCTGATACCTGGAGTCCACTTCTTGTGTACAAGAGTGAGAGCAGGTTCAGTCCTCTTTTGATCTGCCACTGGTCCAGGAGTGTTCTGAAGTGGGTGCCAGGAGGTGTCACATTTATGCCAGGCACAAGCTAGTGGTTGGGAATGACCCCTGGGTATGCCCTAGTCAATCTGCTGATCCTGCGTTGACACGTTGGCTATTTTCAAGATGACCAAAGTCTTTGGCCACACTAAACTTGGTTGCTGAAGGTATGTGAGGGGAGTGTTCTATGGTTATCATAGTGTCCTCCCACATCTGACACCAACTCTGGTTTGATTGAGTCTCTCTATGCACAACAATCTCAGAGACAAAAGTCTGGTATGACAAAGCTGAGCTTTCAGCAACCGGACAGTAAATACACACACATTGTTTTGGAATTATGTTCCCCTCCTTTGAGGAGTGCCCCAAATGTTAAATGTAAACCCAGATGAACTGTCAAACAGGCTGTGACACTGTAATAGCAAAAGAATTGGAGCCTGAGTAGCTGTTGAGACAACAGAAGGGCCATGCCTAAGTGTCCACTAACATTTTCCTGTGACAGGGGAGGCTTCTTTAAAGTGCGCCCCAAGTACCCTATAAAAAAAACAGCAGACCTGTTAAGCAAGATGTACCATTCAAGCAGAACTTGACAATTCAATGTCAAAAAGGTTCTCTTGTAGGGGATTTCCATGTATAGTCATAAGCACTTGAATAGTCCCGCCCATGTGCTGGGACCCTGGAGCTCTTCTTTGAATATATCTTCTTAAGTGGGTATTTTTTGCCTTTATTCAGGAAGGCCTGCAAAGACACTTAAGAGATAGAAAAGACAATAATGCAGCCTAGATACCAGGCTGCACTGGCCGCAACTTCATCCTGAAGTGAAAAAAGATAGCCAGTATACTATATTTTGTGCCATTTTTATGGTGTTTAACACATAGAAACCTCCCCTTCATAAAACTCCTTTTTTCATGATAGAGATGAAAGGATAGGACATTATATGTCTTAACCCCTTCGCTGCTAGGCCTTTTCCCCTCCTGTGCTAAGCCTTTTTTGGGCTATTTGAGGTAGTGCGCACTTAGGCCCCTGTAACTTTTTGACCACATTAGGTATCCACGCCAAATTTGCGTCCTTTTCTTCCAACATCTTGGGGATTCTAAAGGTACCCAGGGTTTGTGGATTCTCCTAGAGGGTTCCCAGAAATTAGTCAAAATACAGCAATTTTTTTTTTTTTTTTTGTGAAAAATGTGAAAAACGGGCTGCAAATGAAAGCTTCTGGGTTTTTCTCTGCAAATGGTATCAAAAAAGGGTTTGTGGGGCTGAAATCACAATTTCTCCAGCTTTTAGGGAATGACAGAATTTTGTTAGAAAACCAACATTTTTTACACAGTTTTGGCATTTTTCTGGGACATACCCTATTTTTGCTATTTTTTGTGCTTTCAACCTCCTTCCAGTTAACGGTAGAAATGGGTACAAAAACAATAATGGATCCTGGAAAGCTATACATTTTTGAAAAGTAGACAAAATTCTGAATTCAGCAAGGGGTCATTTGTGTAGATCCATCAAGGTTTCTTTATAGAAATTTACAGGCAAATATAGGAAAAATTAAAAATTTGTTGAAAAAAGCAGCCTTTTGAGTCAACGTTTTTACCTGTAACTTCTTCGAATTATGACATCTCTTTGAAAGCAATGTACCGTTACATCCGGTAGACCTTCCTGGTTGTGGGGACATATAGGACTTGTAGGTTCACCAAGAGCCCAACGAACCCAGAGTAGAAAAATGAGCAGCATTTTGTAATGTTTTTTTTTTTTGGTCCGGGTATATAGCAATTATTGTGGGAAAATGTATACATGGAAAAATCGGTATGAAAGTCACCTATGTATTTCTGAAATGGGAACAAATTACAGAGTTCAGAAACAGTGCATATTTGCACATTTTCGAAATTGGGAATACTCATATTTGCATGACAATTATTGGTCATTTTTCAAAATGACTTTTTTTTTACACAATGTCTTTCATTTGGAAGGGAGAAATGCATCAAAAATCAATAGGTAATAACAGTTGCTTTACAAATTTGAACTACCCTAAGTCTCCCGAGAAAAATGGTACCTCACTTGTGTGGGTAGGCATAGTGCCCACGACAGGAAGTGGCTCAAAACCTAAGGTGAACACAACACATTTTCACACTGAAAATTTACACTTTTTTTGCAAAGAGTCTAGCTGTAGTTTTTGAACCCTAGCCCTGCCGGCACCTAGGGAAACCTAGCAAACCTATACATTTTTGAAAACTAGACACCCAGGGGAATCCAGGATGGGGTGACTTGACTGCCTCCCACCATGGTCTGTTACCCAGAATCCCTTGCAAACGTAAAAAATTGACAAAAAATACACATTTTCCCCACATTTCTGTGATGGAAAGTTCTGGAATCTGCGTGGATCCACAAATTTCCACCCACCCCGCGTTCCCCAAAGTCCTACGAGAAAAATGGTACCTCACTTGGGCGGGTCGGCCTAGTGCCCGCGACAGGAAACGGCGCAAAACGCAACGTGGTTTTGCACTGAAAAATGACCCTTTTTTTGGCAAAGTGACTAGCTGTAGATTTTGTACCCTAGCCCTGCCGGCACCTAGGGAAACCTAGCAAACCTATACATTTTTGAAAACTAGACACCCAGGGGAATCCAGGATGGGGTGACTTGACTGCCTCCCACCATGGTCTGTTACCCAGAATCCCTTGCAAACGTAAAAAATTGACAAAAAAAACCACATTTTCCCCACATTTCTGTGATGGAAAGTTCTGGAATCTGCGTGGATCCACAAATTTCCACCCACCCCGCGTTCCCCAAAGTCCTACGAGAAAAATGGTACCTCACTTGTGCGGGTCGGCCTAGTGCCCGCGACAGGAAACGGCGCAAAACGCAACGTGGTTTTGCAGCGAAAAATGACCCTTTTTTTGGCAAAGTGACTAGCTGTAGATTTTGTACCCTAGCCCTGCCGGCACCTAGGGAAACCTAGCAAACCCACGCATTTCTGAAAACTAGACACCCGGCGGCTTCCAGGGAGGTATGGCTTGCGTGGATCCCCCAACGTTTCCTTACCCAGAATCCCCTGCAAACCTCATTTTTTGCTCAAAAAAATCACTATTTTCACACATTTTGGGGTGGGAAAGTAGTGGCATCACCGGGCTCACACAAATTTACCACCACCCAGCGTTCCCCCAGGTCTCCCGGTAAAAATGGTGCCTCACTTGTGTGGGAGGCCCAAGTACCCGCGGCAGGCAAGGGCCCCAAACGTAGTGAGGCGACATCAAAATGGCCTATCGCCAAACCACCTGGTTTTGCAAGGGGGGTCACTTTGGTTTTTGGCCCGGTGCGCGGCGGCCATCTAGGGAAACCTACCAAACCCAGGCATTTTTGAAAACTAGACACCCGGCGGCTTCCAGGGAGGTATGGCTTGCGTGGATCCCCCAACGTTTCCTTACCCAGAATCCCCTGCAAACCTCTTTTTTTGCTCAAAAAATCACTTTTTTCACAGAATTTGGCGTGGGAAAGTAGTGGCATCACCGGGCTCACACAAATTTACCACCACCCAGCGTTCCCCCAGGTCTCCCGGTAAAAATGGTGCCTCACTTGTGTGGGAGGGCCAAGTACCTGCGGCAGGCAAGGGCCCAAAACGTAGTGAGGCGACATCAAAATGGCCTATCGCCAAACCACCTGGTTTTGCAAGGGGGGTCACTTTGGTTTTTGGCCCGGTGCGCGGCGGCCATCTAGGGAAACCTACCAAACCCAGGCATTTTTGAAAACTAGACACCCGGCGGCTTCCAGGGAGGTATGGCTTGCGTGGATCCCCCAACGATTCCTTACCCAGAATCCCCTGCAAACCTCAATTTTTGCTCAAAAAAACACTTTTTTCACACATTTTGGGGTGGGAAAGTAGTGGCATCACCGGGCTCACACAAATTTACCACCACCCAGCGTTCCCCCAGGTCTCCCGGTAAAAATGGTGCCTCACTTGTGTGGGAGGGCCAAGTACCCGCGGCAGGCAAGGGCCCCAAACGTAGTGAGGCGACATCAAGATGGCCTATCGCCAAACCACCTGGTTTTGCAAGGGGGGTCACTTTGGTTTTTGGCCCGGTGCGCGGCGGCCATCTAGGGAAACCTACCAAACCCAGGCATTTTTGAAAACTAGACACCCGGCGGCTTCCAGGGAGGTATGGCTTGCGTGGATCCCCCAAGGTTTCCTTACCCAGAATCCCCTGCAAACCTCAATTTTTGCTCAGAAAATCACTTTTTTCACACATTTTGGGGTGGGAAAGTAGTGGCATCACCGGGCTCACACAAATTTACCACCACCCAGCGTTCCCCCAGGTCTCCCGGTAAAAATGGTGCCTCACTTGTGTGGGAGGGCCAAGTACCCGCGGCAGGCAAGGGCCCCAAACGTAGTGAGGCGACATCAAGATGGCCTATCGCCAAACCACCTGGTTTTGCAAGGGGGGTCACTTTGGTTTTTGGCCCGGTGCGCGGCGGCCATCTAGGGAAACCTACCAAA
Organism: Triturus cristatus; assembly: GCF_964204655.1. Classification (NCBI taxonomy): domain Eukaryota; kingdom Metazoa; phylum Chordata; class Amphibia; order Caudata; family Salamandridae; genus Triturus; species Triturus cristatus. The sequence continues at coordinate 1,082,722,397 of NC_140593.1, forward strand.
CCCAGGCATTTTTGAAAACTAGACACCCGGCGGCTTCCAGGGAGGTATGGCTTGCGTGGATCCCCCAACGTTTCCTTACCCAGAATCCCCTGCAAACCTCAATTTTTGCTCAAAAAATCACTTTTTTCACACATTTTGGGGTGGGAAAGTAGTGGCATCACCGGGCTCACACAAATTTACCACCACCCAGCGTTCCCCCAGGTCTCCCGGTAAAAATGGTGCCTCACTTGTGTGGGAGGGCCAAGTACCCCCGGCAGGCAAGGGCCCCAAACGTAGTGAGGCGACATCAAGATGGCCTATCGCCAAACCACCTGGTTTTGCAAGGGGGGTCACTTTGGTTTTTGGCCCGGTGCGCGGCGGCCATCTAGGGAAACCTACCAAACCCAGGCATTTTTGAAAACTAGACACCCGGCGGCTTCCAGGGAGGTATGGCTTGCGTGGATCCCCCAACGTTTCCTTACCCAGAATCCCCTGCAAACCTCATTTTTTGCTCAAAAAATCACTTTTTTCACACATTTTGGGGTGGGAAAGTAGTGGCATCACCGGGCTCACACAAATTTACCACCACCCAGCGTTCCCCCAGGTCTCCCGGTAAAAATGGTGCCTCACTTGTGTGGGAGGGCCAAGTACCCGCGGCAGGCAAGGGCCCCAAACGTAGTGAGGCGACATCAAGATGGCCTATCGCCAAACCACCTGGTTTTGCAAGGGGGGTCACTTTGGTTTTTGGCCCGGTGCGCGGCGGCCATCTAGGGAAACCTACCAAACCCAGGCATTTTTGAAAACTAGACACCCGGCGGCTTCCAGGGAGGTATGGCTTGCGTGGATCCCCCAACGTTTCCTTACCCAGAATCCCCTGCAAACCTCAATTTTTGCTCAAAAAATCACTTTTTTCACACATTTTGGGGTGGGAAAGTAGTGGCATCACCGGGCTCACACAAATTTACCACCACCCAGCGTTCCCCCAGGTCTCCCGGTAAAAATGGTGCCTCACTTGTGTGGGAGGGCCAAGTACCCGCGGCAGGCAAGGGCCCCAAACGTAGTGAGGCGACATCAAGATGGCCTATCGCCAAACCACCTGGTTTTGCAAGGGGGGTCACTTTGGTTTTTGGCCCGGTGCGCGGCGGCCATCTAGGGAAACCTACCAAACCCAGGCATTTTTGAAAACTAGACACCCGGCGGCTTCCAGGGAGGTATGGCTTGCGTGGATCCCCCAACGTTTCCTTACCCAGAATCCCCTGCAAACCTCAATTTTTGCTCAAAAAATCACTTTTTTCACACATTTTGGGGTGGGAAAGTAGTGGCATCACCGGGCTCACACAAATTTACCACCACCCAGCGTTCCCCCAGGTCTCCCGGTAAAAATGGTGCCTCACTTGTGTGGGAGGGCCAAGTACCCGCGGCAGGCAAGGGCCCCAAACGTAGTGAGGCGACATCAAGATGGCCTATCGCCAAACCACCTGGTTTTGCAAAGGGGGTCACTTTGGTTTTTGGCCCGGTGCGCGGCGGCCATCTAGGGAAACCTACCAAACCCAGGCATTTTTGACAACTAGACACCCGGCGGCTTCCAGGGAGGTATGGCTTGCGTGGATCCCCCAAGGTTTCCTTACCCAGAATCCCCTGCAAACCTCAAAAACCAAAGTGACCCCCCTTGCAAAACCAGGTGGTTTGGCGATAGGCCATCTTGATGTCGCCTCACTACGTTTGGGGCCCTTGCCTGCCGCGGGTACTTGGGCCTCCCACACAAGTGAGGCACCATTTTTACCGGGAGACCTGGGGGAACGCTGGGTGGTGGTAAATTTGTGTGAGCCCGGTGATGCCACTACTTTCCCACCCCAAAATGTGTGAAAAAAGCGATTTTTTTGAGCAAAAAATGAGGTTTGCAGGGGATTCTGGGTAAGGAAACGTTGGGGGATCCACGCAAGCCATACCTCCCTGGAAGCCGCCGGGTGTCTAGTTTTCAAAAATGCCTGGGTTTGGTAGGTTTCCCTAGATGGCCGCTGCGCACCGGGCCAAAAACCAAAGTGACCCCCCTTGCAAAACCAGGTGGTTTGGCGAAAGGCCATTTTGATGTCGCCTCACTACGTTTGGGGCCCTTGCCTGCCGCGGGTACTTGGGCCTCCCACACAAGTGAGGCACCATTTTTACCGGGAGACCTGGGGGAACGCTGGGTGGTGGTAAATTTGTGTGAGCCCGGTGATGCCACTACTTTCCCACCCCAAAATGTGTGAAAAAAGTGATTTTTTGAGCAAAAAATGAGGTTTGCAGGGGATTCTGGGTAAGGAAACGTTGGGGGATCCACGCAAGCCATACCTCCCTGGAAGCCGCCGGGTGTCTAGTTTTCAAAAATGCCTGGGTTTGGTAGGTTTCCCTAGATGGCCGCCGCGCACCGGGCCAAAAACCAAAGTGACCCCCCTTGCAAAACCAGGTGGTTTGGCGATAGGCCATCTTGATGTCGCCTCACTACGTTTGGGGCCCTTGCCTGCCGCGGGTACTTGGGCCTCCCACACAAGTGAGGCACCATTTTTACCGGGAGACCTGGGGAAACGCTGGGTGGTGGTAAATTTGTGTGAGCCCGGTGATGCCACTACTTTCCCACCCCAAAATGTGTGAAAAAAGTGTTTTTTTGAGCAAAAAATGAGGTTTGCAGGGGATTCTGGGTAAGGAAACGTTGGGGGATCCACGCAAGCCATACCTCCCTGGAAGCCGCCGGGTGTCTAGTTTTCAGAAATGCCTGGGTTTGAAAGGTTTCCCTAGATGGCCGCCGAGCCCTGGGCAAAAAACCAAAGTAACCCCCCTTGCAAAACCAGATTAACTATTGTTACTACAGCGTGAGAATTTAGGAATAATACTGCAAAGAAAATGTGGCAGACAGTTTGAGGTTTACAGGACAATGGGGATAAAAAATATTTTTCAAATCACTAGAGAGACATCACCATGAACTCCCAAGGGTTTTCGACAATATCTACAGTTGGTGGGTTATTCTTACATGGAAAGTGTACCTTGGCAGAGAAACTAAAGACAAAGATTCCTGCACAACCATCTATTCCTCAAACACACACACATACTGGTTGGATTTGGCACGAGGGCGAGTCATGGTTCAGTGTATTAAATTTTATTAACAAGAGATTTCACAAAAATGAAATGCACTGTCAATTAAATTCACAAAAAACCAAACCAATGACTTGCAGCTCGTGAGCTGTAAAGCCACGTCAAGGCACCAACCACTTTACAGGCCATTCACACACCTTTCATACGTGATACAAACAAGACCATTCGCACCACCAGGTACAAAAGCAAGACAGTACAAAAATCACCAAAAAGGGACAAGGTACACCCTGCTTCAGAAAGACAAATATTACTGCACAGCCATCTAACCCGCAAGCACACACACATACTGGTTGGATTTGGCACGAGGGTGAGTGATGGTTCAGTAGATAAAATTGTATTACCAAGTGATTTCACAAAACATGAAATGCACTGGTAATAATTGAAAGTGCAAGAAACTGAACCATTGACTCACAGCTCGTGAGCTGTAAAGCCACGACAAGGCACCAACCTCTTTACAGGCCATTCATACACCTTTCATACGTGTGAGACATACAAAACCATTCACACCGCCAGCCGCGGGCCCATCACATAACAAAACTCACACCAGCACACAGCGCCATTCAAGGGCCCATCACTTTCACACGCCCACAATCCAGACACAGCAACTACACAGGCTGAAGGATTGCGTGGAGTGGCACTCAGCTAGCAGTGTGTGTAGTGACCAGCAGAAAGTCACTACTCACACACAGCCAGCCAAGCACCAGTCGACACACACCGCTAGCCAAACGCCAGTCCACGCACACCGCTAGCCAAGCGCCAGTCCAGGCACACCGCCATCCAATCGCCAGTCCAGGCACACCGGCAGCCAATCGCCAATCCACCTACACCGCCAGCCAAGCTCCAGTCCACGGACACCACCAGCCAAGCACCAGTCCGCACACACCACCAGTCCACGCACACCGCCAGCCAAGTACCAGTCCACGCACACCGCCAGCCAAGCACCATTCCACGCACACCGCCAGCCAAGCTCCAGTCCACGCACACCAACAGACAAGCTCCAGTCCACGGACACCACCAGCCAAGCTCCAGTCCACGGACACCACCAGCCAAACACCAGTCCGCACACACCACCAGTCCACACACACCGCCAGCCAAGTAACAGTCCACGCACACCGCCAGCCAAGCACCATTCCACGCACACCGCCAGCCAAGCACCATTCCACGCACACCACCAGCCACGCACCAGTCCACGCACACCGCCAGTCCACGCACACCGCCAGTCCATGCACACCGCCAGTCCACGCACACCGTCAGCCAAGCACCATTCCACGCACACCACCAACCAAGTGCCAGTCCACACACACCAACAGCCAAGCGCAAGCCTACACACACCGCCATCACATTTTGGATTTTTTTAGAAAAAAATAAAAACACAAATTGCAAATAGATACAAATCTTCCAACAGAAAATCAGCAACTAAATACATTGCACTAACACCAACCTTGAAACAGAATCATATTTTCCAAAGAATACAGACCAGGCAGTTCACTTTACCACTCATGAATGTTCCCAGAAATTTTTACGCGTGTGGTACGCTCTGAAACAAGCAGAGAGACACAGTGCAGGATGAGAGGGACAATCGGGGCAGTACATACGACTCTCCTTCCGCAAACCTCTTCGCCAACAGACTCTACATCTCCTACTGGGAAAATCTTTTGCGGGTGTGGGAGGAATGTGATCTGGAAAGTGGCGTTCTTTCAATCTAGCAACATCCTCCACCAGTCCAACTCTAGGAACACTTGCCTGTTCCACTACAACAAGGCTGCCTATTACAGACTCCTGAAACTTAGCAAAAGTCATCTTTGACTCAGGGCAAGAATCCTGGAACACAACAAAAGCATTAAACATTGCCATGTGGAAAAGATGGATAGCCAACTTCTTGTACCAAATGTAAGCCTTACGAAGAGCAGTGTAAGGTTCCAACCTCTGATCTACTCTGTCAACACCACCCATGTGCCTATTATAGTCTAAAATGCACACAGGTTTGCGCGCTTCAGCGACCTGACCCCAAACAGTCACAGGTGCAGTGCTTTCATCATGGATGGAAGTCAGCATGTAGACATCTCTCCTGTCTGTAAACTTCACAGCAAGAAGCTCCTGGCAACGCAACGCACTGCACTGTCCCCGCACAAGCTTTTGACAAACAAGTTCTTTCGGAAAACCTTTACGGTTACAGCGGATTGTGCCACAAGCAAAAGTGTCCACTTTGGCCAATTCCCTGAACAACCGCACACCAGTGTAGAAGTTATCTACATATAAATGGTGGCCTTTGTTAAAAAATCCTCTACCAAGTTCCCAAACAATTTTCTCAGTCACTCCAAAAGTGGACGGACAACCAGGGAGGTTAAACCTAGATTCCTTACCGGTGTACACCCTGAAATTAGAGACCTATCCAGTCCTACTGTCACACAGCATATACAGCTTTATTCCATAGCGTGCCCTCTTACTAGGAATGTATTGCCTAAAAACCAAGCGGCCCTTGAACAACACCAAAGACTCATCCACTGCAATTTCTCTACCAGGGGCATAAATCTCAGAAAATCGATCAACAAAGTGATCAAGGACAGGCCTAATCTTAAAAAGACGGTCACAATCAGGGTGATCTCGTGGCAACGCTAAACCATTATCAACAAAGTGCATCATCCGAAGCAGAAGCAAATACCTGTCACGAGTCATGACTGCCGGAAAAATAGACGTTGCCATCAAGGGACTGCTAGACCAATATGAAGCCAATGATGGCTTCCTTAGCAAGCCCATCAAAAAAGTTAAACCCAAGAACTTCTTCATCTCTTCAACATTTGTGGGAGTCCACCGGGTAGCTCTAGAGTGTGGCTTAAGACTGGCACTGTTGTCCCTCAAAAACTGTTCGGCATACAAATTAGTCTGCTCAACAATCTCTGCCAAAAACACATCGTCCATAAACAACTGAAAAAAATTTACAGGCAAAAAGTTCTCAGTATTCACTCTAGACCCTGGAACACCAGTAAACTCTGGAAATTCCGGCTGCACCATGCCAGGGGCAACCCAGAGGTCATCACTTTCAACGGGAAGACTTGCAGCCCCAGCCTGCAGCCCAGATGCCTCTTGCCGCACTACACCAACGGGAAGTCTTGCAGCCCCAGGCTGCAGCCCAGATGCCTCTTGCCGCACTATCGGCACATCAGTCTCCTCCTCTAACACAGGCACTTCATCCGCACTAAGAGTATCTTCATCATCCGATGACTCCATACGGAGAGACAACTCACTGCCAGAATCGTCCCCTGCCTCCTCTCCCTCAGATGCAGAGTCAGTCTCTGAACCAATATCAGAGGAAGACTCAAACAGCAAACCAACAACCTGCTGAGCAGTCATCCTGCGGCTAGCCATTATACTTACTAAGATAGAAGACTGCACAAACAAGTCAACAACAACCATCAATGTGCAAACAAAGTAAGTAAAGAAATGTGTACCTTTATCACAAAGATCAATGTACTCAAAAACTATACAATCCAATTACAAGAGACAGCTGCACTCACCAGAAACCAACTCTGCAGTGACACAGCAAAAACCAACGATATCAAACTAGAAAGAAGAAAAAAAAACAAATTACTCACAAGACAACAAAATACACATCGAGCACCAATGCAAAAAGTTTTTGACACTCAAAAACCAAACATACTGCTATTATTACACCATTTGCAAAACAGGCAGAGAAATCAAACACATTTACATTGTACAAAAATAAGTCTCTTACCAAACTACACAAACAGCAGAACCACCAGTCACAACACTGCAACGTGAAATGAAGAAAAGCCTTCACCTAGAACAAAAAAGTAAACAAAAAAAAAACATTACAATTGGAATTCACAAAAAATATATCAATAAACATTATAACATGCTATGTCACTACCCAAATGGTCAATCGGGTTGTGTGCCAGAAAACAAATTACACCCTGGAAGCGAGGGGTCACTTCTATTTTTATTTGAACTAATTCCCTGGTGTCTAGTGGCCTTTTCTGCCCCCCCTGGGAGCAGAAACGGCGAAAAAATAAAACCGATCTGCCCCCAGAGGGGGCAGAAAAATCTACAAAATAATTAGGGGCCCAAGGAAGCGACCCTTGCCCAAGGGGTCGCTTCCTACAACAAAAATTAGATCCCTGGTGTCTAGTGGGCTTTTCTGCCCCCCCCCCCCCTGGGAGCAGAAACGGCAAAAAAATAACACCGATCTGCCCCCAGAGGGGGCAGAAAAGTCTTCAAAAAATTTAGGGGGCCAAGGAAGCGACCCTTGCCCAAGGGGTCGCTTCCTACAATAATAATAAGATCCCTGGTGTCTAGTGGGCTTTTCTGCCCCCCCCCTAGGAGCAGAAACGGCAAAATAATGACTCCGATCTGCCCCCTGAGGGGGCAGAAAAGTCTTTCAAAAATTTGTGGGCCCAAGGAAGCGACCCTTGCCCAAGGGGTCGCTTCCTACAATAATAATAAGATCCCTGGTGTCTAGTGGGCTTTTCTGCCCCCCCTGGGAGCAGAAACGGCAAAACAAATGACACCGATCTGCCCCCAGAGGGGGCAGAAAAGTCTTCAAACAATTTAGGGCCCCAAGGAAGCGACCCTTGCTCAAGGGGTCGCTTCCTACATAAATAATGATATCCCTGGTGTCTAGTGGGCTTTTCTGCCCCCCCCTGGGAGCAGAAACGGCGAAAAAAAAACACCGATCTGCCCCCAGAGGGGGCAGAAAAGTCTTATAATATATGGCCCCCAGGAAGCGACCCTTACCCAAGGGGTCGCTTCCAAAATAAAATAAAACACATCCCTGGTGTCTAGTGGGGCATCCCTGCTCCACGATCGCGACGCTGTGCGCGATCGTGGAGCAGGAATGCCCTGTATTGAGACATCAGGGGAGAGGAAATACTCTTTCCTCTCCCCCGATGCCTCAATACGCTCTGAAAGGCCCCCGCCGCCCCACCGGAACACACAAGACTCACCTACTCGCTGTGGACGCCTGGAAGCAAATGGCGTCCGAGCACTTCCTGATGACGCCGGCGAGCGCTGTGCGCGCTGACGTCACCAGGAAGCGTGGGGGGGCTCGGGGGTGGCAGCGGAAACTCTTCCGCTGCCATCCCCGTCTGTGGGGGCACGATCGATGCCCCAGGGGGGGAGCGCCAGCGCTTCCCCCAGGGGCTGTCCTCATGACGGAGCGGTTCCGTCATGAGCACAGCCCAACTGATGCTCATGACGGAACCGCTCCGTCATGAGCATCGAAGGGGTTAAAATAGAAGCTGTGCCTTTAAGAACTCCAGAGACCACCAGTATCCCATGATTCACAGCAAGTGGCAGTTACTTCAGTTCTTTTCTCCGGCTCCTGCTCTCAGGACCCTGGAGGAATGAGCTCTACCAAATTTGTTTTTTTCCTTTAAAAATAATTTCAAAATTTAGCTACTTAGTGCTTCATTCAACGTCTTTGGTCTTTCTCTACCTTTTTCAGTCTTTTACTGACCGGAATCTCCACAGTTTTCACTAAAAAATTGCATCTCTTTTTGATAAGTGTCCAGACTTTGGTAGGAAGAAGGCCAAAACTGACACTCATAGAATGTGCATAATTTGCCTGCTTGCTACTCATGTTCCTGACTCCTGTTCCATCTGTAAAACCTTTTCCAGGGGCACCCTGCGTGCGAGGGAGAAGATTCGACTTCAAGGAGCTGCAGTGCGAAGAAAACAGCAGGCCCAGTCATCGGGTGGGACTTCAGGGCGAGGAGAGGGTCAGTCCTCTACTAGGCCTCCGTCTTCAGCCTCTGGGTGGTTCCCCAGTAGAAGAAGGGCTGAAAAACGGCGCCGTTACTGGTTGGCGTTGAACTATGACATCGAGAGGAGGTAAAGTGCCGACCTGTTCGCTGTCGACTCGGGGCTCTGGGTCAAAACGACGTTGACGTTCCACATCAAGTAGAAGATCTTTGACGACGGTGGCAAGTACGCCTCGTTTGGCGTCGAGAAGCCCACCGCAGACTGTAACACCTCGGTGGTCGCTGCCGAGACCCTTATCGTACCACTCAACATCACCGTCGATTAGGGATGCGGTCGGTGATCAACATTGAGACGAAGTTCTCGTTCGAGACTACGTCGAAGGTTGCCGTCGACAAGTAGATTGGCGTCAAGGGGGAGAGATGGTTCTTCTGCAGAATATGTCACGGCTTCCTCACTTCTAAAGGCGCGGAAAAAGACTACTCTTCGGATTGGGAGTATTCCCGAACATACTCTCCATCTAGGATTATATCACCAACTCAGTCTCCTTCTCATCGACCAGATGATCAACCGAAACTGCTTACACCGCCGCCTCCTCCACCGACTCCTCCTCCGCCGCCTCTTCCTCCTCCACCTACACCACAAAGACCAAGGCTTAGGTCCCACACGAGGGATCGTCTCGCAACCATAGACATGCCTCTACTCGTTCCCATTGTCGACGTCATAGGGGAAGATCTCGTTCCAGACACACCAGGGACACTTCCTCTTCAAGTACAGGAAGATATTCGCCTACGTTATCTGACTCCTCCTCCTCCAAGGGTTTCACCAATTGATTAGATTTCTACCTTTCAAGAAGTTTTGGTGCGGGGGGCCTCCAAATTGCACATTCCAACGTCCACTCCGACACCATCAACTTCTGTAATATTCGAGACTCTTCAACAGAGCCAAGCATCTCGTCCCTTGCTTCCTCTGGTGCCGGGCCTCTTAGAACCGGCAAGGGAACTTTTTCTAACACCCTCTTCTATTAAGCCAGCTCGATCCAGGCTGCAAAAGAAGTATCGTCCTCCAGAGCATGACCCCACATTCCTGAGGACAGACCCAGCTCCTGATTCTGTCATTGTGGTGGTAGCGAAGAAGCAACATACTACGGCTCCAACATCTACAGTGCCACCTGATAGAGAGCTGTAAGATAGATTCAGTGGGAAGGAAGGTGTGCAACACAGCAGCGACTTCCATGAGAGCTGCTAGTGCCACAGCACTGCTCGGCAGATATGACCAGGCATTGTGGGAGTCTTTCCAACAGTTTGAGGATCACCTCCCTAGAGATAAGAGAGGACGCAACAATCGTTCCAACGATCCTACCAGCCTTATCAAAAGCGTCAACCGAGAGGAAGGTCAGGACAGCAACCTTCTCAAGGAGGCAAGATGCCGACAGGTTCCAAACCCTGAATACTGTCTTCCCCCTCTTCCGTTACCCACTCCAGTAGGGGGAAGCATTCAATATTACTTGGCAGAGTGGCAGAAAATCCTGCAAGACAATTGGGTGCTGAATATTGTTAGCAATGGATAGTCTCTATGATTCATCAGCCCTCCACCATCAATACCTCCGAAACAGTCAAGATTCCAACTGTGCCAGTTACAATCTGAAGCGAACATTCTCTTACAAAAACAGGTCAGTGGAACCCGGTGTCAGTATCAGTCAGTCGGTGTCAGTCAGTTAGTGTCAGTTATAAGAAAGCAATTTAATCAACAGGCATGATATTGGCTTTAAAAATTACATTTCATTTATGTTCTTACTGCCTCTTCTGTAAATCTATGCTGATGAGCGCTGTCATTCTATGGGCTGGGCTCAGTTAAAGTAAAATTGTAGTCCTTCTATTTTTGTGAAATGTCCAGGTTTTTGGCTTGAAAATTCTGGTCACCCTACATGGTGAGCACAACGCTGGAAACCCCAGCAGAGGGCAGGTTTCCAGTAATGACTCTGGTACATGCTCCTCTCCCATTGGCCAGTAGTAATGTTTGGAAGTCTGAGTAAATCATATTATATCCTTCCATGTTGTGCTTGTAAACGACCAGTAAGTGCCAAAGTCCGTTATAGGAGAAAATGATCGTACCTGTGCTCATAAAGGCTGGGTGTGAGCTCCGGGTCTGTAACAGTGGAATAGAACGGTAGCCTAACTCGGTGCAGAACCAGGCCATCAGGCGTCGGGCTGCCCAAAAGCCCTGCTTAAACTTTGTTGGTGACTGTGTGCTTTTGGAGGCCTCTCCTGCCAAACCATCACACACCAGGAGGCTGAGGTAGCAAGGATGCAGGACAGCCATGGTGCCCCTTGGACAGAAAGCATGAATTTGCAGGTGTGGTGTGCAGTCGGTAGGAGGTGCTTGAGGGTCGAGTCAATCCAAGTGGTCACTTGACCCTCAGCCTGCAAATGTAAACCCATGACTAGACCTGTCCCGCAGCCACCTCCGCCCCACACCGCCCTCATACCTGTAATTCTGTGGAAGCACGCTGATACAGAGTCCCGTGCCCACACCCCATTTGGAATACCACCGCTAACCATTGCCAGGAGGCCTCGCCCACCACCAGGCCATCTCCAAATGGTGCCCCCCCATACATTGGGGGTCTCCTCTGTGTGTTTGCTTCCAATTTCTGAGCACGCATTTCATAATTTGTTTTCATAATTTTTTTTTAAATGAAGTCACTGTTACACAAATAACTTCAGTTTCAACACTTATGAATATTATAAGTCATAATGTATAAGACATGACCTGCAGGCAATTAGATTTCCACAACTGGAGTATTAGTAACACTTTTTACTCACAGTGCTAAGCACCTTTAGAATGCGGTAGGGTGTTGTCATAAATATTATGTTGCTGTCATTGTCATACTACACGTTCTTCGTATAAATATTATTATTACTGGGGAGGAGCCAAGATGGCGACCGGGACGGCAGCGTAGGCTCCCGGCTCTGTGAACCTCCGCGTCCCGCACAGATATCCTGCATGAGATCCTTAGCCTGCGCTATATGCCCGTGTTGGTGAATGATAGCGGCAACCGATCGTGTGACTCCGAAGTTTCTGGCGGCGGTATCGCCGGAGAAATGTCCAGTTGAAGTTTGCGGCCTGTGCAACCCTGGAACCGGGACCTCGAGTGGACAACATGGCCGGGCGGCAGTTCAACAACAGCGGCCTTTGATGACTGGGTGGAGTCGGCCTAGCCGGAGCGGTGCGAATATCGGCCTACATTTCGCCGTGGTCGTTCCTACCACGAAGCGTAGCGGAACGAGTGCATGCCCGAGGTGACTAATCCAAGATTCCCCGGTGATTGTCTCAGCCTTCGCCGGTGAGCCGCCCGGCCGCCGCCCGTAACTCGCCCGGATTTTTGCGGACTGCTCCCGGATTTTCGCGGGCGCAGGTCCGTGGAGGGGATGACTGTTGCCCGTGACCACACGCCGGATATATTTTTTGCCTGCCCCCGAAACCCTGATTCCAGTGACATGGAACCTGAGGCGCTTGTCCCTGAGTCCTGGTCCCAATCTGGGTTGGCCCTACCCGGCGGCCATCTTGACAGGACGAAGTCTACTATCCTGTACACTGGGTCGCAGCACGATTGGAAGTGTGCGACTATGAGGAGCGTCGCGGTGCGAGCGCCGAGAGCTGTGCTGGGGTATGGTGATCTTCTCGAGGCTCTCGTGCCCTCCATTCCACCTTGGTTCACGGCGCCTGGGTATTGGGGAGTAAGCTTGATGGGGTGACATCAGCGTTGGAACAGTTGCTGCCTGCCTGTCCCCAGGTACACGGGGAATTCCTACACCGCACACAAGAGGACAGTGTCGTGGCCGCCCCTGTGGATAGTGACCAGCTGGAAACTCCGGACAGTATCTTAACGTGTGATCGGCTGGCTGTGGGTCTGGTCTGTTCCGGAGGTATTGGACATGAGTGGGGGGTGGTGGCCTTGTCCCGTGCGCGGCCTCCGGCAACCCAGGCAACATTCAAGCAACGGTCGCCTGCTCTGGCTGATTCCGCTTTCTTGGACCTTGTGTGCGGTGCAGATCCTGGGGCAGCACTGGGAAAGATGACTCTCCATACTGCTGACTGTGTCGGTGATCAGAGACTTCCACCCTACCTGTGTGTGTCGCTTCCTGTTCTCCTTTGGACGCTCCTTCTTTGTAGCATTGGACATGGCACTGGGTCGATGGGTATGCATGGGTAGATTCGCAAAGAGTGGCCAAGGATAAGGCTGATCCTTCAGAGGTAGTCATCTAATAGGCGGGCGGGCTCAGGGGTTGCGTGCTCTCACGGCATAACTGTTAGTGTATTAGGCGCATAATGCTCCCCATTCTTCTTTGACTTGGTCGATTCTGTGTTGCTTAATGTTTGCTTTAGGGGAAAACAAATTGTGCGGGAGGGAGAAGCCGGGGGCATGTTTTGAAGGCCCTCCTCCAGTTTCTTAATATTCTCTCTACCCCCCCGTCAGGGGGGGTTTCTTTTCCTACTCCTCTTTCTCTGTTTCTTCTATATTTCGGGTCTGGTTCCGGGGCGACAGGCACGCTGCTGGGGGGGGGGGCCGTACTCATCTGCAGAGGTGCAGGGTGGGGGGTTGGGGGAGGGGATCTTTTAGTCTTTAACCTCCTTTTTTCCATGGCCTCCTTTTTCTTCTCTTATTCTTCTTTGTCTTTCTTTTCTGGGATCAGCATGGTAAAACTCCTTCGTCGTTAATCGCTGCGTTTTCATGTGTGCCACAATTTCCGTGGGGTTTTCTGGGTTTTAGGGCAGGGGACTGCAGGTGTAAATGGCCGTGATATTCCTCCACATCCTAAACTTCTTGTTTCAGCGCCATTGACTAGATAAATTGCTGTTTATTGTGGACGTTTATTATTCTGCCTGCCATTCCTTGCTGCCGGGAAACTGTTTGGCACCTGATCCTTCCATTCTCCCTTATTATAAAATGAAAACCTTTTGTATCATGGTCTCCTACTTGGGCTGTTTAGTGGCCGAGAGTATACCAGCATGGAGATTCTGCTCCCCGAGGTGCTGCCTGTGATAAATATTGATTTTTGTTACTCTGACTGCTTAGCGGCCGGCCCCGGGGGTTGTAGGCCCATACTTGTTATTGGTTGAAATGTCAATAAAGGTTTTTTAAAAAAAAAAAAAAAAAAAAAATATTATTACTGCTAGTATTGTTAATAGCAGCATTAGTATTACTGTTATTACAGCAACTATTAATACTATTGTTGCTCAATTGTGCTGCAGCTACTGTTAATAGTAATAGTTCCAATTTCAATATAAAAAAGTGCTGAATTTATACATGTTGATAAAGGTGAGAAATAAAATCAGGATTTAAATAAACACAACGGGGCCGGCATGACTCAAGCCATGGGGAATGTTATACTGAAAATGCTGACATTTGTGTTTTACATGAGGCAAGAGGAGCTCGCACGCATTGGAATGTTGATTCCAAAGATACGTGCAGCAATGGAGACTGACTCGAGAGTCACACTGAGGGCAATTGAGGGTTCTTCAAGACAAAACTGCGCATGACAGGAACGTCCACGTGGCCTGACAAGGACCTGTCCCAGGACCCGTCATGACCCCTGCCCGGCCATCACCCGTCCTCGTGTGCAGGCCAGTGTTTGGGGTATCTGTGTAGAAATCGATGCAAATCTCTATGTCCCATGTATATGTGCCATACGTTTATATATGTGAGGGCGTACGTTTATATATGTAAGGGCGTACATTTATACATGTGAGGGCGTACAGTTATGTCAGTCATGTTGCATACTACAGAAACATGACTAGAAGAGGGTACGTGGTAAGGTAAGCAAGGCCCGTCCCATCTTAGCCTTTGGTATAAATGCAGACCCTGCGTGTTGCCTACACCACCACCGTGCCTGACCTCCGCATAGGAAGCCTGTTAAGTCTCCACTTCCCTTCTCGTAGGCTGAGCCACCCTTCTCCACTACATGTCTTTACCTTAAGAGTACTCGTATTCTCTAGTCTAGACACTCTCTCGTTCTTCCGCACTCTGAACTATCCTACCAACTTTTGCACCCGTACAGCTCCGCAGATCGGCTCTGATTGGCTACACATATAGCGCGCTGGGTGCGCTTGGACACGTATGTGTCCAGTCTAGGCACACCTGCCGGGGGCGGCAGCTCTTGCCTGAAGCCCAGCAGTGGGCTCAGCCCGCAGGTCAAGGTCTGGGGAAAACAAAGCTGTCTACCCAGCACAGCCGTCTGTGCCTCGACATGTCTCTGCTGGTGCTCTTATAATAATCGAAAGTCACACAGGAACAGCAATTCTGCAATCGCCATTAGCGTGAGATGTGAAGTTGGCATCCAATAACTCTCTAACATCACACATCCACACAGAATATTGCCTCCCCTAGGTTTTTAGTTAAAAGTGTGACCTACTTACACATTTACTCAATAAATGCGTCATAACGCCTCAACCAAAGAAATAACCGAGCAAGCTATGGCGACGCAGCGCTAATCGACATGGGAGGAGGTGTGGGGGGGTTGGGGATAGTTCTGAACTCTTGGAAAAAGTGTTTGCTGTCTATATATCGTTTTACTAAGATTTAATGTATTCCACTTTTTCGTTTTTTCACGAAGACGCGTGGGAATCCAAAAATCGTAATTTCTTGGACAACTTTCCTTTTTAAATGCTTAATCTCGTTCTGCTACATTTTGCAATAACAAAACTGATATAAATTACAGGCTGGACGCTGCGCAGTGACAGAACCTTTGCAAATATAGATTGGTAACCGATCAGCTGCGGAGTGATGCATTCAAGTATCAAAAGTAAAGAAATCAATGTTTTTTTCTAGTTCTTTACTTTTGGTATAATCGCGGCACCCGCGCTTTACTTATAACATTAAAAGTAAAGCGCAAGTGCCGCGATTATACCAAAAGTAAAGAAATAGAAAAAAATATCTATTTCTTTACTTGTGCTATAGTCGCGGCACCCGCGATTTACTTTTAATGTTATAAGTAAAGCGCGGGTGCCGCGATTATACCAAAAGTAAAGAAAAAAAAAAAGCACGGTCCGCCGATTTCTTGTCTTTATGGGGCCATGTGTTTGAAACACATGGCCCCATAAAGATAAGAATCCTTTTGCGACGCACGGAAGGCAAACGAGCCCGTCCAAATGGGACGGCTCAAAAAGCCAAAAGGAAACGTCAGGAACAGCTCTTTTCCAATGGCTGGCCACCGTTTAGCATAAACGGTGACGCCGGCCAATGGAAACAAGGGGCAGGGCTTAAAGCCTTTTACAGAAAATACCTCAAAACATTAAATCTCGCCAGCGAGACTGCGCATGTGCGCAGCCCACGTAGGCGAGACCTAAAAAGGGGTACTCCGGAGGTTGATTTGTTCGCCACAGCAGAAAACAGCAAATGCCAAAGCTTCGCGTCAAGGTTCTACCAACCGGGAACCCTGGGGAATGCCCTATGGATCAACTGGTCAGGCAGATTTCTCTACACCTTTCCTCCAGTTCCCCTGATGCCGGCAGTCCTCATCAAGCTCTCAGTCACGGGCCAAGATGATACTCATAGCCCCGGAGTGGCCACGTCCGTGGTGGTTCACAGACCTTCTTCACCGGTCTATCTGTCTACATCTCAGGCTTCCATGCAAATCAGACCTACTAACGAAATTTGGAGGACAGATGATGCACCCCAACCTTTCCTCTTTGAATTTGGCAGCATGGCTCCTGAGCTAGTGCACTTGAACTTACCTCAGAACTGCATGGATATTCTTAAGGAAGCTGAGCGGCCATCCACATGCTCCGCTTATGCTCATAAATGGAAGAGATTTTGTATTTGATGTTCATTGAGGAATGTGGATCCTACCTCCTTTCCAGGAAGATGTCATCCTTCCATATTTGCTTCATCTAGCACAATCTGGCCTTCAATTTTCTTCCATTAAGGTTCACTTGGCAGCCCTAACTGCCTACAGGAAATGCCCTTCACAAACTTTTTCAGTATGCCTGTCATTATATATTTCTTGGAGGGTTTGAAGAAGGTTTTTCCTTCCATTAAAAGTCCTTCTCCTCCTTGGGAGCTTAATGTGGTTCTCTCTCGGCTAATGCAAGAGCCCTTTGAACCCATTCATAAGGCTATTCTTCAGCATTTGTCGTGAAAGACAGCTTTCCTTGTGGCTATTACTTCCTCCCTCAGGGTCAGCGAAATTCAGGCACTTTGCTGTCAAGAACCATACACAGTTTTCCATACATCTAAAGTAGTTATGAGGACTCATCCGAAACTCCTACCTAAGGTAGTTTCAGATTTCCATGTGAACCAGCATCCATCTTCTCCAACGGAGAGATCTCTTCATTTCCTGGATGTTAGAAGGGTTTTTAAATTCTATCTGGATAAAACTAATGAAATCGGATCAGTTATTTGTGAACTATGGCTCTCTCTGTACAGGTCTAGTGACTTCCAAACAATCCAGATGGATTGTTTCATGTATTTTACTCTGTTACCAAAAAGCTAACACATCCCTTGCCAGTAGGCCTAAAGCTCACTCTACCAGAGGAAAGGCAGCTACTGCGTAATATACCCATTTCTGAGATTTGTAAGGCTGCTACCTGGAAGTCAGTCCATACATTCTCAAAACACTACTGCCTGGACTCTGATGCCAAGACGGATGCTCAAGTAGGACAAACTTCCTTCAGAACCTATTTGCTTAAACCTGCATATCAATTTCTCTGTCTCTTCCACCGCGTTTTTTTTATAGTGACGGGCTTGCTAGTCTATTCAAGTGCTTATGACTATACATGGAAATCCCCTATAAGAGAAGGAAGTTTCTTACCTGTAACTCCAGTTCTCTTGTAGGGGTTTTTCCATGATAAGTCATAAGCAACCCTTCCTCCTCCCCGGTGGAATAGACAGACGTGTATCCATAACATAGAATAGGCGTTCACTTTCTCATCGCCTTCAAAAAGAACTGAAGTAACTGCCACTGGCTGTGCATCATGGGATACTGGTGGTCTCTGGCGTTCTTAAAGGCACAGCTTCTTTAAGACCTATAATGGAAGCCTATAGGGCTATTCTTTTCTATCCTTTCATCTCTATCATGAAAATAGGAGTTGTGTGAAGGGGAGTTTTCTGTGTTAAACACCATAAAAATGGCACAAAATATAGTATGCTGGCTATATTTTTTCACTTCAAGATGAAGTTGCGTCGAGTGTAGCCTGGTATCTAGGCTGCATTATTGTCTTTTCCATCTCTCAAGTGTCTTTGCAGGCCTTCCTAAAGAAAGGCGAAAAATACCCACTTAAGAAGATGTATCTAAAGAACGGCTCCGGGGTCCTGGCATGTGAGCGGGACTATTCAAGTGCTTATGACTTACCATGGAAACTGTTCCTTCCTTCTCAGGCCTCCACGGCATAATCTGTCAGGTTCACGGAGGTCATCTCTGCCCATTCAGGTCAGCCTATTTTGCTTCTGGGAAGAAGTTCACACCTCATCCACTCCTATTTAAATTCTAATTACTGTCTGGCCAAAGTGAGAATAAAATGTAGATTTAGTCCACAGGAACTTCAGAGCTAAGGTAACTTTCCATCAGTTACTTTTCTGTAATATTTAGAAACCAATCTGAATTTACCATTGAATTTGATTTATCATACATATTAAAAATTGTGGTTTAATTATTTTTTTAGCTGGTCCCCTTTCTAATAGAAAAGCAATCCTTGCTACAATGAAAATAACTTTGAGGTGCTAGTCACTGTAAGGACACGTTTCACCCTAAACTTTTACAGTCCTACTTTTATGGGCAGTAGGACCTATTTAGGAGTGTTTTATAAATATTTAAAAGTATGGTTTTAGACCTGTCAGAGTTTATTTTGATACGTCAAATTTGCATTCTTAAACCTGCACAGCCATTCTTCAGCGGTAGACCTGGATGCAGGTTTTTACAGTGCCACTGCAGTGGCTGGCACAATGAGTGCTGTAGTCGACTGGTAACATTTAATATACCGGTACTGGGTACAGTTGGTACAATATACTCCTGTAGGCAAATTAAATAAACCAATCAGATGTATAGCAATTCTACCATAGTGAAAGGAGGAGCATAAGCAGATTACCACTGGCTGGCAGCTGTAAAGTGCACAGACTTCAGTAGCCGGTAGAAAAAGTCTTAAGCAAAATAATCTGAGGTGACCGTGCAAAAAGGACTATCAATATTCATAAATACTGCATATCTTCTTTGGCATCTCCAAGAAGTCTCCATAAAAATTGCTTTGAAAACACAAAAATAAGTTACCCAGACTTTACTGTTTTATTTTCTTTTAAAAGACAATTTCGAATTGTTGGGACTTCAAATCAGAACTGTACTGCTTTATGACATTTGCCCAGCTCCAGTTTTGAAAGGTATGATGAAAGGAAATAAATGAATAGTTAATCATAGTTACATAAATTTGTATGGCAGCAGTTTGGAGTCCCACAATGCTGCAATGAATCAATTCGCCTCATTTCAGTTTTCCAAAAGTCTATAAACAGCTGACTGGGCATTTTGAACTTTTGTAGAAGGAAACAAAATAGATTTACAAGCTCTTTAGCATTTGTTTTTGCTTCACTCAGTATCTTTTAAGAAATTCTTTCACAGTATCAGATTAATATGACCGTTGCCGCTTGGAACATTGCCCAGTTTTTACAAGAATGCTAATCAGAAAGCTGTGGGACAGAAAGGGATTCCAGTTTAGGGTCAAATTAAAACTTCCTTGGCACACTTTAGGACTCTTTTTGACAGAACCTGAGCAATACTTCCCTTGCCCTGGTCCTTGCTGGCCTCTATTAGATTTTGGGGTACAAGCATAGTTATCATTATGCCATTGTCATGATGTCAAGAACCCTGATGGCGACATGCTTGATTTTGAGGGATTGTTCTGTGATGCATGTTTCACTGCAAGTGTTCATTCTAATGGCATCAGTACTGAGGACCTCATGCTTGGTGATGAGGACCCCGGAAAAATCGCCTGAGGCTCTGACTGACCCAGTTCATCATCAGAACCCTCAATATCTATTCCAGGCATTGGCTGTCTTCAGGCACAAGTGTCAATTCCACAAAACTGAAAGTAGATCTCATATTTGGAGTATCAAAGTTTACCCACTCATCATTAAGGTTAAATTTATATGGGTATAGACATCATTCAACTTCTAAGGGCAGGCTTCAGTCTCCAAGAAGGCGTGAAACCACTTCAATACATTTAGCATGAGATGTGATTTTTTTTCTGAGCTGGTGCTATTATGCTAGCTTCCCACTTCTAATTGTTTCTGGGTCCTTTCTATTCTACAGTGGAATATTCACATAGTCCTGCATCTACACAACAGAAAGTGAAGAGGTACCAGGTTTCGGAGGTCGATATAGGTATGGCAAGTTACTGTGGCACTCTATTTAGCATGTGACTTGACTTGCCTGCCAGTAGATAAAAGGGAAGTGCTCAAAGAATTTGTGAAGGAAGGATGCATTGTGTCAGAGGAATAAAACGTTTAGTGGATCCATCAACCAATGGATTCTGTCATTTTCGCTCCATTGGGAAGTCATTTTTGTCTTAGACCCACTTAAGTGGTGGTAGATGCCCACATCAGAATCCTAGATGTGCAGTTCTCTTGCATGTCACTGTTTGGATCGTTCACAGAAATAAAGTAACAAGAAAAAGGATTGATATTGGAAACCTGAAAACATTGGACCTGGTCAAGCTGAAGTAAAACTCTGTTATCCCTAATGCAAATCGAATACAAAAAGGTATTTGTAATGTTTTGCTTCACTTACCTTCATTACAGTTCTAGAATACTGTTATAGTGTGTGTGTGTGTGTGCTGTAGAAAGCAGTTGGAGAGCAAAGTTGGTGGAAGAGGTTGAATAAACCTCCAATTATCTTTATGACCTGCCTGGCATGTAACCTTTCTTCACTGGTTGTAGAAAAATGCCCCCTTTTTGCATGGTTGCCCCCCACTTTTTGCCTGATGTAGATGGTCTTTGACTGAGTTTGCCCTGGGTTCTTGCCAACCTGCTACCCAGGGCCTATGTTCTTTCCCTAAAACTATACTTTGTAACCCCAAATTGGCACCTCTCTGGCCACATGCAAGTCCCTGTACCTTAACACACACAATTGCAGGCTGAGTGTATTGGTGCAAAGAAAAGTGAAGAGTCGACATGGCACACATCCCTGTGTCCCATGCCTACAACCCACTGCCTATGGCATAGTTCAGCCACCCCTCTAGCTGTGTGCACTATGCAACTGGTGAAGGTACAGGTGCATGAGCCATGTACCTCTGCAGTGTCTTAAGACATTGGAAGTGCAGTAAAGCCATAAAGAGTATTTGGTCAGAATTTGTCATTACAAACTCCACAGCACCATAATGGCTTTACTGAAATCTGGGAATTTTGGTATCAAACATCTCAGCACATTAGCCCACACTGATGTCAGTGTGGGATTTAATGAAAAATGCACTCAGAGAGCATCTTAGAGATGCCCTCTGAAAAATGACCTAACTCTAGTTTCCTGGCTGACTGGCTGCTCGCCAGCTGCCACCCCCAGACATGCTTTTAGACCCCTGGGTCGAGAGCCTCCCGCTCTCGGGTCTGGAAACAAAGCACATCCTGGGCAGAGGAGTCAAGCCTCCTCCCGCAGGATGGGCATGGTCCACAAAGTGGGAGCTTCAAAGGTTTGCCGCCTTTGTGAGCTGATCCAGCAATTTTGCTGCTCCCAGCAACTGGCCCCCACCGGTTCTGACTCCCACTTTGGGTGGGAGAATCGGCGGGAAAACCAAGTTAAGAGGAGAGATGTTCCCACCTTTGCCAACCCCACTCCTCAGGTGGGGGAGGCGAGGTGAAGCACAACTCTCAGTCTCCGATTTGGGGAAAAAGGGGGTGGTGATGGACAGAGTTTCTGAATGATGCAGAATACTCTTACCAAGTCAAGAGATCATGGTTTTAATCCATCAACGTTTTTTAGCTCACTGCACCATCCCAGCTCAGAACCTGGCTACATGCAAATTAGTCTGTATTCTGCATCATTCAGAAACTCTGTCCATCACCACCCCCTTTTTCCCAAATCGTTTTTAACCACACTCAGTGTGGGAGGGTATGCTCAGACGTGAGTCCCTTGCTCATTGCACCATCAGGATTCAGGCAAGCCGGGCCGACGAAGGCTGTGATGCCAGAAACCGGTCCCCGGAAGCTTGTTTCCTTCCCAGTATAAGAATTGGCTTGGTAGTTTGGTTTGGTTTGCCCTGTTCCCATCATGCACTGGGACAGGTACAGACTAATTTGCATGTAGCCAGGTTCTGAGCTGGGATGGTGCAGTGAGCTAAAAAACGGTGATGGATTAAAACCATGATCTCTTGACTTGGTAAGAGTATTCTGCATCATTCAGAAACTCTGTCCATCACCACCCCCTTTTTCCCAAATCGATTTTATCCACACTCAGTGTGGGAGGGTATGCTCAGACGTGAGTCCCTTGCTCATTGCACCATCAGGATTCAGGCAAGCCGGGCCGACGAAGGCTGTGATGCCAGAAACCGGTCCCCGGAAGCTTGTTTCCTTCCCAGTATAAGAATTGGCTTGGTAGTTTGGTTTGCCCTGTTCCCATCATGCACTGGGACAGGTACAGACTAATTTGCATGTAGCCAGGTTCTGAGCTGGGATGGTGCAGTGAGCTAAAAAACTGTGATGGATTAAAACCATGATCTCTTGACTTGGTAAGAGTATTCTGCATCATTCAGAAACTCTGTCCATCACCACCCCCTTTTTCCCAAATCGTTTTTAACCACACTCAGTGTGGGAGGGTATGCTCAGACGTGAGTCCCTTGCTCATTGCACCATCAGGATTCAGGCAAGCCGGGCCGACGAAGGCTGTGATGCCAGAAACCGGTCCCCGGAAGCTTGTTTCCTTCCCAGTATAAGAATTGGCTTGGTAGTTTGGTTTGCCCTGTTCCCATCATGCACTGGGACAGGTACAGACTAATTTGCATGTAGCCAGGTTCTGAGCTGGGATGGTGCAGTGAGCTAAAAAACGGTGATGGATTAAAACCATGATCTCTTGACTTGGTAAGAGTATTCTGCATCATTCAGAAACTCTGTCCATCACCACCCCCTTTTTCCCAAATCATTTTTAACCACACTCAGTGTGGGAGGGTATGCTCAGACGTGAGTCCCTTGCTCATTGCACCATCAGGATTCAGGCAAGCCGGGCCGACGAAGGCTGTGATGCCAGAAACCGGTCCCCGGAAGCTTGTTTCCTTCCCAGTATAAGAATTGGCTTGGTAGTTTGGTTTGCCCTGTTCCCATCATGCACTGGGACAGGTACAGACTAATTTGCATGTAGCCAGGTTCTGAGCTGGGATGGTGCAGTGAGCTAAAAAACGGTGATGGATTAAAACCATGATCTCTTGACTTGGTAAGAGTATTCTGCATCATTCAGAAACTCTGTCCATCACCACCCCCTTTTTCCCAAATCAACTCTCAGTCTCCGCCATCTTAAAGATCGGGGTACCCAGCCAACGAGAGTGAGGGTTATGCCCCCATCCCACTGGAGGGTGGCATAATAGGGGGTGTACCCACTCCAAGGAAGGGACTCATTGGTCCCAACCTCTACCTATCTGAATCCCCAAACCTTGCCTCCTCAGACAAGAAGAAGCAAGAAGAAGGACCGAAGAGCTGTGCTGAAATAAGAAGGACGACACCAACTGACTTGACCCCAGCCCAACTGGCCTGTCCCGACCTCGACCTACTCCATCGAAATCCCGGCGTGTCCTGCAGCCAGCAGCCCCCCAGAACCTGAAGGACCTGCCCAGCCTTCATTGAAAAGACTTTGTGTCCCGTGAGCACCGGATTTGCTCGCCAACAGATCCTGGCTCCGGCCAAATCCGGGACACTGCACCCTATGCCCACAGCCCGAGTTCGAGTGGTCTCCCTGGCTTTCCTGACCTGAGATCTGGTGATCCCTGACCTACCTCAAGTCTCCAGACGACCCCTGCAGCCCCTTTCTGGGGGTTCCCCCTGACCGCGGCGATAATAAAAACCTGACACCAAAAGACACCCTGCACCGGACGCCACACTGCCTTAGGTGGCCCAACTGACTGTGTCCCGGCATCCCACGACATCCCAACTTACCTCTCCAACTGATGGTCGCCACCAGAAGATCTTCATCCTCGAACCTGCAGTGTTTGTTGCAACCAGAGAATCCCCATTGAAAACAGGGCACCCAACATCAAAACCGCACCCTACACCTGGCCGTCGCTGTGGGTGCAGTTTGTGTGCTAACTTGAGCCCCCCCCTTTGCCCTTAGCTTAATTCCAGGAGCTTTGCTCCCACAACCTTGTGGCCTGCTTGTGAGCAGCCACCAACCGGAGGCCCATTATCCCCTATTGGATAACATTGGGCCTCAGCACTCTGCACCCGGCTGACCTAGTGCCGCCGAGGGTGCTTTTTGAGTGCATCCTTGAGCCTGGTGCTAACCCCAGAAACTCAACCCTTGAGACCTTTTACTTCCCTGCTAAACGATAACCTCATTTTCGAGGCATGTGAGCTGTAGATCACATGCTTTGCATAGCCTGCCATATAGTGTTGGGTCCGGATGTTTGCACTTTGTTTTTCTTCGAAGAAGTCTTTTCCAGTCACAAGGTAGGTGACTCCTCCTTTCGGTGATAGTGCGCATGGACATCGACTCCATTGTTAGATAGTTTTTTTCCGTCATCGGGTTCGGATGTGAATTGTGGCGCCCCGGTTCGATACCGTTTCTCGGGTACCCATCGACACGCAATCCACTTCCCTCGAATGTATGGTTTCTCGATCGCGTTTCCCATTCTCCGCGTATCGCTTCGAGTCAGTCTTCGATCGGAAGATTTGTGGATGGCCGGGGTGCCTACCCGCGTCGGGCTCGCTAGCAGTCAATGGAACGGACTCCATTCAAATTATGTCCCGGGTGTCGCGCTAAGTTTCCGCGCACCTACTTGCACGAAGTGTGCAATCGCTGTCAAACCCTGGAACACAACGATCAAGACTGCGACTCGTGCCGATCGTTTCGATCCTAGAAGACGCTCCGTGACAGTCGGGTTAGACGTCATGAAATGCACCAACAAAGCAGGTCCGCACCGGACATCTTCAGTGAAGATTCCAACCAGGAAGAATTCCACACACAAGGAGCCAAACAAGAGGGGGGGGAACACCTCTCTGTGTCCAAAGCCGACTCCGACATGGAAGAACAAGAGCAAGTGTCGGGTCAGCGTACCGTGAGTACAGATAGCCCCCTGCCCCAACACTTGCCAAAGACAAAGGCTCTGGTCCTTCCTCTGCCCTCGGGCCAAGGCCGGCACAAAGAAACTTTTGGACGCCCTGCCCTCTGGCCCGGCGCAGAACCACAAGGCAAAGCCTTCCGGCTCGGGATC
Organism: Triturus cristatus; assembly: GCF_964204655.1. NCBI lineage: Eukaryota > Metazoa > Chordata > Amphibia > Caudata > Salamandridae > Triturus > Triturus cristatus. The sequence continues at coordinate 1,082,747,609 of NC_140593.1, forward strand.
AAGTCATCCCCATGCCGTTGCCCAACCAAAACCTTCGGCATCGGGGGGCGCTAGAGGGCGCCAGACCGACATGGCCGCACTTATGTGAGGCTCTCGCCAGCCGGGCACTTCAAGCATCCGCCATACCCATCCTGTGCCCTGGAAGCTGGAAGTAACGAGGCTCGAGTGATCCTTAGAGGTGGTTGCACACTTGAGGCGAGTTTGGCGTGAATCGGTGCGGTGACGGAGACGAAATCCGCCCTAACAGGTCCCGCGGGAGGCACTGAAGACCAAAGGCGCATGGGAGACGGCGAGCGCGTGAACGCGACTCCGGTGCTCACGCGTGGTCACTAGGCCCGGACCTGACGGGGGAGCCAACCGTCACCGGATTGCCGGCGGTAGTGCCGGGGAGCCTGAAATAACGACGAGGCAGAGGCGTTGGTGAATCACGGAGGCGAAGTAAGTTGCGGCTGACAGCTGCATGACGGCCCAGCCACCCAGGGGCTAAGGAGGTGAGCCTGGACACGTTGCGCAGCCCCGGCGAGCCTTGCACAAACAGGGGCCGGCACCACATACACCTTACCTGCGAGAGGAGCGAGGCGAGCTCAGACGCTGCTGTGCCTGTACCGACGCAAGGGGGATCGTCCAGAAGAGGGGCACTTACTGCAGGAGCGCCTCGCGAACATATACTGACCTGCCGAGTTCCGCTACAGGCCCGAGGTGAGGAGCGCTGCTGTCCTGCTGCGGAGGGTACATCGGGGGGAGGGGGAGTGCTTCCCCTGGACATTTCGCCCCACGTACACCACACTGGGAGATCAGGACCCCGCCAAATTGACGGGAAGGGATTTGCCCGTAGGGCTGTGATAGCTGCCCATCGCAAAACAACCACTGGCCGGGCGGTATATACACGGACTGGAATGACGCCGCGAATACGCTCCTGACCTTCGGGATCGTCTCTTTCACCAGTACTCTACTTCGCGAGGGGATTAGCGCTGCTGAGGCGGGAAACGGACCGGCGAAATTGCGGCACAACATACCTTATACCTGCCTGGAACTGCGCTGATCAGAGGGTCCCGCTCTGGTGCTCTGGAGTAGGGGACGAAGTTGCAAGCTCCACCAACATCATGGGGAAGACGGATAATAAACAATCTAAGCTCCCTTTCGAGTCCCAAAAGAAGAAAACCCGCACCCCACTGCCGGGAGACGGTGACTCAGAAGGGGCAGATGCGGAGGAAGTGGACTGGAAGGCACTCCTTCTAAACATGCAGATGAGTCTCTCTTCCATTGATTCAAAGATCGATAATATGTCCAGACGACTGGACTCTGTGGTACACCGACTGGACCAACAAGAGGAACGGGTCAAGGAGACGGAGCAGCGGATTTCGGGGCTTGAGGATGGGGCGGCGGCCAATGCCAGCACTGTCTCGCAGATGGAACGGTTACTGAAAGTGATAGCCGATAAGAATGAGGACTTGGAAGCGCGATCGCGACGAAACAACGTGCGCCTTGTTGGTCTGGCAGAATCAACCGCAGTGGGGAAAATGGAACTATTCATAGAGAAATTGCTATCCGAACTCTTTGGCAAGGAGGCCTTTTCCCCATACTTAGTGGTGGAGCGTACCCATCGCTCCCTGGGCCCTCGTCCCATTCCTGGAGCACCCCCGAGACCAATCATTATCCGTTTCCTGAATTATAGAGACCGCGATACGTTACTTCGCTTGGCACGAGAGAAGCAGCCGGTTCAGTATGAAAACACTACGCTTTCATTTTTCCCTGACTTCACGCAGGCTGTACAGGAGGCACGCCGGAAATTTGGAGCAGTTAAGAAACGCCTAATTCAAAGTGATATTCGTTACTCCATGCTCTACCCGGCGCGCCTGCGGGTGGTCATCCATGGCAAGACGCACATATTTCAGAACCCATCACAGGTGGAACTCTTCCTAAAAGATCATAAACGTAATCACGAACCTGCCCGAACATCTCCTGGGAGAGAAGGCTCCCGCTCTCCCACATCAGTGCTGGACTGACTAGAGGGGTATGGTTGATATGCTTATTTCTCATTACACTGGCACTACATAGGAATACTTAGCCTCTATCGCACAGGGAACCTCACTACTTGTTATTTCCCTTGCTGGGTACTCTGAGTTCGGATTGATGATAAGTAGAATAATACCCCGATTGATCCCAGGATACAATTGTTGCTGTATAACTTGATCTTGCTCTGGCACACCCTTCCCCCTCCCGCATAGCTTGCCGCTGCTAACCACAGCGGACGGCGGGTGCAAAATCGGGGGAGTTGGGGTGGCGGGTCTGGAGCCCTGGTGTTTCCCACTTGGGTATTCCCCAACAGATTATGGGTTGGGATGTTGCATTGTTGTGGGCAGGGGTAGATGCTCGGCATGATTGGGATGTCGTTGTGGGTGGGGGAGGGGATATTTACGGGATGGTTGATATTTTGTTTGAACACAGCATGTATACCGTCACAATGCACAGGTCGTACTCGCCTTTTGAATCCTCCGTGGTGACAGGGCTCTGGAATGAGTGGGAGCTTATACACACCAGTAAATTTCGATTACCTAGATGTGGATATGAGCCGTGGGGCGCAGCTGGATAGCAGGGAGGGGGGCCTGCTGTCAGTCATCTCCTGGAATGTTAGAGGCCTAGGAGACCCGAGAAAGAGGCGACAGATATTAGGTGCACTGGACAGACTCAACGTTAATGTAGCACTCTTGCAGGAAACCCATATGGACCCACACCGCAGAGGCGGCTTTGCTGCCCGTTGGGCGGCACATTCGGTCTTCGCAGCATACTCGTCTTATGCCCGAGGTACCGCTATATTGATAAAAAGGAATGTTCCCTATGCTCCACTGGGGGACGCATCGGACCGAGAGGGACGGTACTGTCACCTGGGGAAGGATGGGTGCAGACACCATCACCTTCGCATGCTCCTATGGCCCGAACTGCGATGACCCGAGTAGCTTCATTGCCCTCTGGAACAAGATCAGGGAGGTGGGATCAACACATCTCATATGGGGAGGGGACTTCAATGCGGTCCTTGACACCACTCTGGACAGGTCTAACCCTTCCACACACCACTACACCAACACACATAGATACCTGCGGGACATATGTGACAATCAGGAGATGGTAGATGCATGGCGGCACTTCCACCCGATCAGTAGGGAGGGTACACATTGGAACCTGGCTCATGCCACTTGGGCTCGGCTAGACTACATCTTGGTGTCTCGGGGGCTGGCCCCTTCCATGGCTGCAGCACAACATGTGAGCCGCACGTTTTCTGACCACTCACCGGTGCTGACCAGATTCCGCTTACCGGACATACTGGGAGGGCCCCCTTCCTGGCGTCTTCCACCCAACATACTACTTGATGAGCTATTCCGCCTTGAACTACGCCAGGATATCGAAGAGTTTATATCCCATAACAAGGGATCGGTAGAGCGGGTAGCCACACTGTGGGAGGCGTTGAAGGTTACGATCCGCGGCAGTTGCATATCTAAGGGCTCAGGCGTCTTGCGCAACACGTTACACACATTGGAAAACACACTCCGAACACTAGAAACCCAGCCGGACTTTCCCACGGATTCCGTCGCTCAGGCGCGGTATCGAGAAGCATTGTCAGAATATACTACCACCGCGGATAGGGAGGTAAAATTTCGAGGTAAACATTCCAGAGCTAGAGCTTATGGGGAGGGGGAACGCCCCGGGAGCTTCCTGGCGGGAGTTATTCGTCCCCGACGGGGCTCCAATTTCGTACTGGAGTTGGAGGGAGACGGACGGCAGCCATTAAGAGATACACGCTCAATCTTAGGCGCCTTTGTTAACCATTACTCCGCACTTTACTCTACTACCAGAACGGGGAACCTAGAAATGGATGACTACCTGAGGGAGCTCACTCTGGGGTGGCTTCCGGACAGACATAGAGAATTTCTGGCAGAACCCATAAGTCAAGACAAAATAAGGGATGCTATCAACCAGATTGCACCTGGGAAGGCTCCTGGACTAGACGGGCTGCCTATGGACTTTTATAAGGCCTACGCAGACGTCCTGATACCGGTGCTCCGAGAGGTGTACCTGGAGGCACACAAGTCTGGAATCCTCCCCCCGTCCATGCAGGAAGCCCTAATCATTTCTCTGCTAAAACCCGGTAAGCCGCCCGGGAGCTGTGACTCATACCGCCCCCTATCCCTAATCAACTGTGATGCTAAAATCCTAACCAAGGTTCTGGCCAACCGCCTGCAGCTACTGATGGGAGGGTTGGTACTGTCGGACCAGGCAGGTTTCATTCCGGGCAGAGCTACCTCATACAACCTACGCACGCTTTTCTCCATATTGCAAAATGTAGACCCAGACTTGCCAATGGTGGCGGTGTTTTTAGACGCCACTAAAGCCTTCGATTCATTAGAATGGGACTACCTCCTATGCATACTACGAAACATGGGGATGCCAATAGGCTTCACACAGTGGATAAGCACACTTTACCGTCAACCAGTTGCTCGCGTTGGGGTAAATGGTCGGATATCTGACGCCTTTGCCATATCCAGGGGCACACGTCAGGGGTGCCCCTTATCTCCATTACTGTTCGCTATAGCGATAGAACCGCTGGCAGCCAGACTCCGACAGCACCACAGAGAGAAGGCCCTACGCTGCCTACAGTGAGAGATCCTCGTATCCCTCTACGCGGACGACATCACGCTATATGTACGAGATCCCAGTACTAACCTAAACCCCCTGCTGCGAGAATTCATCCGGTTCGCCGGAATGTCGGGTGTCCATATCAATTGGGGAAAATCCACTATCTTTCCGCTCACGACAGCGGCCCAGCCATTCCCCCTCGATTATCCACTGAAATGGTGCACAGAAGAGGTCCGTTATCTGGGCATAGATCTCACTAGAGACCGGGACGAACTAATGCGGCTGAACTATGGCCGTGCATTTGACCATATCCAAAGTTGCGTGACCAGATGGATCACACTGCCACTCTCATTCGCCGGACGCGCGTCCCTCATCAAGATGGTGATCCTGCCTAAACTCCTCTATCTCTTTCTAAACATCCCATACTACCCAGGCAGGCTCTTTTTCAAAATGTTGCGATCTGAGCTCATCCGATTGGTCTGGGGGGGAATACAACCACGATTGCGCTGGGATGTCTTGACTCGCCCATTCGCACAAGGCGGCTTCGACCTACCGGAGTTCGAACTGTACTATTACAGTGCCCAGGCACACTATATACACTATTGGCTCCGCCCCGCGCCCTTTCTGCCTCAGGTAGCGGTGGAGCATTGGTTGGCGGACCCGATTCCGCTGGAAGGTGCCTTATTTAGTGAGCCCGTGACTCCGATTGCGGACGCTACAACGGTCTCTAGTACAGTCATGGCGTGGCGTCGTATCGCGGAAAAAACTAACACAGCCCTACCGTACTCTCCGCTGCTTCCATTGGCGTATCATCCTGCTATACCTCTTCTGCAGGAACGAATATTCAAAATCTTTCTGAACAAACTCAACATCAAAACGTGGGGAGACCTATATCATAATGGTCGTTTTAGGTCGCAGACACACATGTTCGCTGACCTTACACCCACTCCTATGGATACATTTCTATATATACGACTTCGTAGCGGGATTAGAGCGCTATCAGAGGAGTATCCGGCCGAGCCGCCCACACTAGCCCCTCTACATCAGCTGCTCAAAGCTGCTACCCCTGCGCATGCGGTTTCGCACCTATATCATTTAATACACGCCATACCGGAGCTGGAACATTGTAGGGCGCGCACTGGCTGGGAGGGAGAGCTGGGGGACCCCATTGCAGACGACATCTGGGATTTTTGCTGCACACAAACCGAACAAATATCTTCCAGCTGCAGGTTCAGGGTCATTCACTACAAGTTTCTGCATAGACTCTATCGGACACCAGCCCGCATGCATAGGTTCGGCCTTCGGGAGGATGACCATTGCTGGCGATGCCATGCACCCGCGGCAGATTTCTTACACGTAGCGTGGGGGTGCCGTGAGGTCGCCGACTACTGGGGTCAGATATATTCGGGCGTCTCGGAGATGATAAATATACCATTGTCACCATCTCCGGTACAGGCGTTACTGGGCTACACAAAAACTATTAGAAAGCCTGTACGCAGCTTCGCCACGATCGCATTTCTTATGGCCAAGAGACTGATAGCTTGCAGATGGGGCAGGGGTAGAGCCCCGAAATTCAAAGAATGGATCAGTAGCATGGTGAAATGTCAGGAGACGCTGCTCCTATACGCGGAGCTACTGCCCGCGGCGTCTCGTCCGGTGGACATATGGAGCCCTCTCACGACATACCTGCTATCACACCCCATAACATAACACATCATTCATTGCTCTACTAGATAGATAATGTGGCACCGAACCCAATGGGACCACCCTGTATGAACGATAGCGTTGGAAGACGGGATCGGGCAGATACAGCTCCACCACTGCTTACATTTAAAGACGCCTCAAGCTGCTGCGGCTGAGGGATACAGCTTCCGGACTTCGGGGACACGGGTCAGGGGAATGCAAGAGGGAGGGGATGGACTGTTTTCCCCCATTGAGTCCCTTTGTCAATTGTTGAATACGTGCTAAAAGGGGAGATAATACGCCACTGGGACATATGACGGGAGGGGATGCCGCCAGTATTGGCTTTCCTGTATGGACTGAACACGGCATAGACTAAGAAGACGGGTGGCCTTTATTTGAGTCTACATCCTACTTTTTGTTAACACTGTGACGCGGCCGGCCCCTTGCGGGTTGTGGAGGATCCGCTGTGTACACCATTACATTCCTTTATACCGTCACGCTGCCGGCCCCATGTGGTTGTAGGCATAAGCTGTGTATTGTGACTAAATGCTGAATAAAGTTTGTTTAAAACCAAAAAAAAAAAAAAACCTTCGGCATCGAAGTTGAAGCACCTCGTTGTTGCCATCCCCTCGCTACAATAGAGTAAATCTTTGGCGCCGAAGGCTTCGGAGCCGAAACTTTCGACGCCGAAAACTACGGTGTCCAAAGAAAAAGCGGCTTTACCATCAAAACAGCCTTGTTTCGATGTTCCGTCTGCAAACAGATTCCGAAACAAAAAGAACTGGTCATCCATCCAAACACTGGCCATATTCATGCTAAACTACCAGAAAAGTAGAAAATGAGCCTACAGGAGGACCACCACATTCGTTTAAAGCTCAAGAATGTGGGTACTAACCCATCTCCTCCTTAAATTGCACCTCCTTCACCCACTGACCCAAATTTGCTTATCACCCCCACAAATTCTCCACAACCACTATCACCTAATCCACAAGATGAGGGGGATGGGGATGAAGATAGGCCACAGGATATTAATGACCCATGGGAAGACTATGACACAGATCCTAACACTGACAATGATCCGGATCTATATCCTTCCAAACCCTCACCATCCAATGACAACATAGGGTATATAGAGCTACTTAATAGGGCTGCTCATTACCATGGGGTGGAATTACACAAGGAGGCTTTTGAGGAGGATGTCTTGTACGAAACCTTAAGTTCCTCTCAAAGATCTACTCAAACATTACCTATGCTCAAGGGAATGCTTAAGCATATGGTCGAAATTTTTAAAGACCCTGTGCTGGCAAGAATTATTACGGTCAGAATAGAGGAAAAAGTACAAGCCAGCACCTACTGACCCCAGTTACATCAAGGGTCATCTTCCATAAGACTCCCTTGGAAGTTTCCAACGCTCGCAAGAGGGCAAATTCACAAACCACAGGTCAAAATTAATCTACGCCTTGGGCAAAAGAGTAGCATCGCAAGCAGCCAGTCGTTGGCGAATTGCAAATGCACAAGCTCTATTGGCTCGCTACGACAGCTCATTACGATGAGCTAGAAAAATGAATGCAGTTTCTGCCCGCCAAGCACAAAACAAAGGCCAATGACCTCATTCAGGAGGGTAAATTAATGACTAATACCTCTATTAGGTGCGCCTTAGATGCAGCAGACACAGCAGCCCGCGCAGTTAACACCAGCATACTGCTACGCAGGCATGCTTGGCTCAGAATCTCAGGGTTCAAACCCAAGGTCCAAGCTTCTACTATCAACCAACCATTCGATAAAGAACACCTCCTCGGCCCAACAGTGGGCACCTCCATAGTAAAAATTAAAAAAGACACTGAGGTCGGCAAGTCCATGGAGGCTTTGCAATTACCTTCCAATAGGGATCCTTTTGTCGCTCCTTTTACAGGGGTGGCTCCAAAAACATTTCACCAGAAAATCCCTCCTCCTCTTACAAGGGCAATAATCAATCTCCCTCATCAAGAGGTTACTTTAGAGGTGGATTTAGAGGTAGCAACGGTAAGGGAAGAGGCAGAGGAAACTCGGCAAACACCAATCTCTGCTACCCCCAATTATTCCACTCCTGGACGTCTCTCCCAATTTCTACCCGTCTGGAATACAATCACATCAGACAGATGGGTTCTACAAATTATCCAATATGGTTACTGCCTGGAACTTAGACACTCCCCCCCCCCCCCCCCCCAACATTCCTCCAAGGTCATATGCAATGTCACAGGAACATCTCAACCTCCTCAAGCAAGACGTTCTTTCTCTGTTAGAAAAAGGAGCTATAGAACCAGTCCCATTACAATATCAAGGGGCCGGTGTATACTCCCTGTACTTCTTAATTCCCAAGAAAGACTGCTTTCTCTGGCCTATACTAGACCTCCTAGACCTGAATCTATACATTCAATACTGTCCACTCTGAACTTAAAGGATGCCTACTTTCACATTTCCAATACACCCTGCTTACCGCAAATACCTCGGGTTTTGAGAATAATAATTTTAGGAATTTGATTACTGAGTGAACTAAAACTGCATTCATTTCATATAATAGGCCTAGAAATGTTGTTCGGCTAATAAACTCCCCTTCGAAAGAAAAACTTGTTTGCTCCTAAGTTTGTTTTAGTCAGCAGATAGACTTTGCCCACTTGTGAAACTCTCCTGACTTGCTGGAAGATGATCATTGTCCTCTAATTTACTTATCTGTTTATGGCATGTAGCTGATAGACCACAAAATTAGAAGGCCTTTCCACTGATATTCAATTCTTATCTGGTGTAATGCAAACTGACCTCGAGCTGGTACGAGGAATTTCCACTGCTAAGCAATTCTGTATGAAGTCACGTAAGCACTGCCTTGAGTTGTGTATAAATATGGCAGAGTGAATATTGATCCTTGTTCAGTCTACACATGCCTTCTGAGAGCTGTGTACATTGTACCCACTTAAGTGTAATAAATGGCTTAAGAACTAAGCTTGCCTCCGTCTCTCTGCACTCCAATTGAAGGTGAACAGAGTGGTGTTGACCAGGAACAGAGCAGTGCGCTTTTCACAGATGGCGACTCTGCCGGGACCTCTACGTGGGACATCCAACAGCTATTGAGTCTGTGGCTGAGGTAACCGACCTGAGACGAAAAGATTGCGGGGGCCCCAATAAAACAAGAGAACAGTTTCTCACAGCTGCCATCTGACGTTTCAAACCGGTGTCCCTCAGCAACAGGATTTTCCTGGCAGAGGTCCCAAACCTGGTTGATTGCAGATTGATACATTTGTCCAGGTACAGAGAGACGGACGCCCCTACATTAACCTGGTGAGGTTTATCTGAATGCATGTTTGCGAAATTGGAAATTGATTGACTTGAATAGACAATTGTCATTTTGGGAGATTGGAGTTATTAATTTTCTCATTTAGTGAGGGTCTCCAAATTTAGGGGACAATGAGCAAACTAAGGAAATGCATTTCTAGTTGTTTTGGGTGTCCTTTTTAGGTCTTGCCTACTCAGCTCGCATGTGCTGCATAGGAAAGAGACTTCTTGAAATCGATTCAGCTTTGCAGGCAAAACCGCGCACGCGTTGCATTGCTTTCAATACAACGCGTGCACGCTTGGCGATTCCCTTGCGGGAGCGAGCGGCGCCATATGTTAGCAATTTTTGCGCTCGCTCCCGCAAGGGAAACGCTGACTGCTCTCGGACGCACTGCCCCCTACTTGCGCGAGGGGCGGGTGCTTGTTTGATTTACTGACGTCAAATACAAATGAAAGGATTTCTTCTTGACACAGTGTTTTCTATAGAAGTGCATCACTAATTTACTGCTATCTCCAGCGGTCAAAACTGTACGGAAAGCTGTACCATTTTAAAGACCACGGGATCAAAGTGGTTTGAAATCAGGTGTGCATAACAGTCAGAAATAACTTAGCCCTGAAAGGGCGCTCTGCCTCTCAGTATTGAGTGCTGATGTGGAGAGCTGCCTCGCTCTCTCTCTCCTGTTCCTTTGTGTGACTTTGTTCTCTTCAGCATGTTGGATGTTTACCAGGGGCTCGCAGAATTTCGAAAGAAGCTTTTCCTAACATATTTTATATTTTTATTTTGTTTGGTTTCCAAATTCTGGAGCCGCTGTAATGAGTGGAGCGAGCACTATAGCAGAGGTGCCAGAATGAAAATCTCAGGCTTGTGCAGATTGTCGAACCATCCTATCTGGTGCGCTCCCAAGGCCTTTCCTACAGCTTTTTAGAGCGTCCTTGCTTCAAAATGGGGCGTTTGGTGAAGGGTTGAAAAAGCACTGCTATCTTCCTTGTCTAAACTGAAAAGCAACCATGTCGTCGTTGCATCTTTTTACTAAACGGGCTGCATTTACTTCCACTATAATGTCCACTTCTTAGTAAACCAACATCTCCAGTCCACGGACTCCAATCCCCTCCAAAGTACCTTTCCCCAGTTCTTGCCAGCTTGTAGGTATCAGACTGTGGAGGATTTACAAAAGAGGTCTAGGATATAAATACAGCACTTATCCCTGTCTAGGGAATATCAGTAAATATATGGTGCAAGGATCAGAGAAGCATGACCCCTTCGCTTCCCAAAAAGTGGAAGAAAACTTTCACTCAAAGCAATATAGGAAATTTTGATCCGCACTCAAATGCAAAACACAAGTCCATCCAATTTGTGTGTTTTTAAATTGTTCTTTATTTTCATATTCTTTCTTCTAGTAGCCTTCCTAGTAGCCAACGCGTTTCGTCCTGTTTAAGGACTTCTTCAGGGCTCAGTCGATGATTTTCTTATAAGTATTTCAATGATTCTCATTTCGTTGGTTCTACCTCGTTTTTCTCTCTTAAACAGTGTTCAATCGTGTTAATTAGTCTGCAATTAAATTGGTGAGTATCCTAAATGTAGGAGGATGTATCTTATAATAGCTTTTAGGTCATCGCTATTTTCGGCATCGTACGTATAATCTTAGAAGAGCTGTCACTCCATCGCCATGCTGCACACGCAAAACTGTGGAGCTGGGGGGTCGGGGGCAGGCGAAGGGGGGTGGGGTTACATTTTGTCAACATGTTTTATCTTTTACAAAGCACCAATGCTCACTCAACATAAGGGCTGTTTGAGCTTTGGAGATCCCATGCGTAACATGTGACAACTGCTAAATCTATTACAAATACACTTCTGCATGAATAAACTGTCTTTAAAGCAAGGGCAATGGACCACTACCGAAATCTGTTTCCTCAAGTAATACAAGGTGCCGTATTGAGGTGTGTGGTGGGGGAGCGCACGTTTCTACCCACTTGCGCAAACAGGAGTCTCTAACACCCTTTCCTCCGGGAGATGGCAGTGGGCTAGTGAAGGAGGCCCCCTTCATCTTTGAGAAGCAAAAACACAAATTATTGTGCCACAAGTAGAGTTTGGACAGGATTCCCCACAATGGTGCTCGCTGTTTGGATCAACTCACTACCCAAACATGTGCCTGCATAGCACTTAACTAGCCAAGGCCAAAAGAACTGGTGGCACACACTCGAAAGGGAAGAAGACACCTTGCACATCACAAACCTCTGGAAGAAATCAACCAACCTAGACAAATCAGACAAACATAACTGTCTGTAGTGTAGGTGAAAGCCTCCTGTAGACATACCAAAAACCTAGAGTGGACTTTGAGCCCCTGATTGCTTAATATTGGTTAGCTGTCTTGTCACTGTCATTTGCTCATTTATTACTCAAAGGCTTTCCTCCCTTTTCCTGTGTGTGTCTCATCCTTTTGATTGGCTAGCTTGTATTCTTCCATTGCTCACTTTAGGGACCTACTTTGTTCGTTTTCATTGAGCATTCCCTGAGAATGCATGTAGTTTCTGTCTCTCGTGGGTTTCCCCCACCTCACAAACCTGCCTACACTCCTTCCTATTCTCCCTTCAGCTGCCCCTCCACCCGTTACTTTGTTTCTCCGCCTTTTTGGGAGGCCCATCAGGTGGCATTTGCTGCCAGGACATGCTGCGTCCTGCTTTGTTGCTCCCTCGCCCACTCCAAGTTGCTTTCCTCACTACTCACTCCTAACCCCCTCCTTTGTTCTTCCCCACACCCCTTGCTGTCTTCTCAAAAATCTTTTATTTTTGATGTTTAGAGGGCACTCTGCATGTAAAAAAAAGCGCTTTCAAATAGTTTTTTGCTAATCGAATTGGTGTCCTCCATTTTTTTTAAATGAAAATGGCACCCGCGCCATTTCGAAGGCAAATGTAAGTCTCATTGCGCATGCCTACAGGATGATGTGGCCACATCACATCATTTCTTTCCCTTCTACTGATGATGTGCAGCATTAGCAAAAAGCAAACCAAAAGGTGAACAAGGTGATCGTGACTATCTTTAGACCTGTCACATAATCTTATTTGAGGAAGTTATAGAATTTTACAGTGCTTCCCTTCTTTCACATCTTTCCCCATTGTCACCCTGGAAAATATTTTGGGGTGGCATACCTTGCCAAGATGTACAAAATGATTTACCATACTGAATACTTCGTATTGGGTACTCCTAGCCTATTCTTACAACATTATAATATTCCTTGATTGTGAATTTGCCTAAGGTGTATTGTAATTTTGTATTTCAATGCTTATTTGTTTGTACCATAACAACTATCGGAACATTTTTCACAGACCATTTACAGCACTCGTGTATGGTCGATGAATTGAAATTTGATGCAAACAGGCTTTCCCGGGACTGACTGTAACCATAATAGTTGTTTGCTTTTGAAATGCAATGTTGGTTATTCTCTTTTTACAGAGCGGCATGCACTTAAATGGGTATAGGGACTGTGGCAAACTCAGATGCAGTTGCTTGTGAGACATTATGTGGAGTAATAATAAACTGGTTTCTCCGAATAATAAGGTAGTAAAACACTTTTTGTATGTGTTCTTTTTAGCTCTTAGTCAGATGATAAAATGATACACATGATAAATGGGATTCGCCCATTGATTGAAAGTCAGAATTAAAAGAAGATTGCTTCATATTCACGTTATTCAACTTAATCAAGGATATTTGTGCATGGAACTTTGGTGTGTGAACATTTATTTGTCAGTTTAGGTTTTGGATTTGCCATTTCAGACTAGGAGACCTAGATGCTGTCCCTCCTTGCTTCCCACCAATCTTTATTGTAAGCTTCTATTGATTTATGTTTTGACTATGATTTTGAAACTGGTGCAGGTGTGCACCAACAATTCCTCTACCTACCCACTCTATATGCAATCTATTTTTCTTTTTAATGTAAATACGGAAGCTAAAATGAAATATATTTTTGAATGGGTAACATGATCGTTACGAGTTTGATAAGACACAATGTGTCTGGTGGGACATTTATCTCATTTTCACCTGGGGGTCTTCTAAGCATGTGAAATAACGTTTTTTTGGATTAGGGCAGTGACGGTTAGGTTAGTGTTTCATATTTGGGGTTTCTTCTTTTTTTTCTCAAAACTTTTTATTGAGGTTTTACATTTTATGTCTCTTTATAAGAGTAAACCTTAACAAAGAAGAAGTAAATGATTATCTACAGCCCTTGTACAATGGTATGGGTCATTTTGATTTACCAATGAAAAGCCAACTTGTGGTGAAGATATACAAGGAAAGCAGACCATAGTACAGCAATATAAATTCGACATTTGTGTATAAACAAGAAGATTGTTAACACGGTTCGAGCCGGGTGTGAAGAATCATAACAACATGTATGTGAACCAATGTCCCAATGGATTGTAGGTGGCCTAGGGATCTCGTATGAATAGATAAACCAAGTTAAAGGGGAGTAGTGAAAGAAACCTCCATTATGGTGTTGGAGAAAAAACATGAAATTGGGGAGTGGTTTGGAATAGAGAGAAGTAACAGGGAAGCTTAGAGGCGCTGATGATATTGTCCAAGGTTTCCCCAAAGGGAACTGTTATGAGAAGTTGGGTGACGCCAGTCAGCTAAACGCCTCTCCTGACTATGGTTTAGTCACTATTCTTGCCCCGAACACAGAGGAGAGGGCATCTTTTGCAATGGTGATCAGACGGACAGATGACAGCCTTGACATCCAGCTTCCGGTGGTGGAAGTGAAACTTAACTTATTTACTCTGTTCTACAACTGGGACAGATGAGCTCTGAACCCATGCTTCTGTTAAATGAGGCCCTTACGGACGTCCTCCTGGTGTCCTGGTCCAAGCCCCATTCTAGGGGACCCAGAAAAACAGCCAAGTAGTCAACTGCTGTCGCCCAGCTCCGGGAGACCCCACATTTGTGACACAGCATCCCACTGCCTAAAATTTGGTGGTGCAGGCATCCAGCGAGGGTCAATCTAGGGGCTTTCCCCGCTGCCCCTTTAGAGAAAGGGTCCAAGAGGCTGAGCACATTTTCTCCACCTGCTTGGACCTGCAATAGTTTAATACCGCTTCTATTCTGGGCCATTTTTCCCACCCACTGTGGGACTTGGTGGCGCAGGTGCTCCTCATAGTCCCTGACGAAGCTCATGCTATTCTTACTCAGGCCTATGGCGATGGCTGGGACGCAGCAAAGTTCACAATGTTGTGCAGATTGGATTTCACTGAAACCATTGGAAGGGCAGTGAGGTCTACAGTGGCCCTAAGATGCTAAACCTCGCTACAATCCATGGGCTTTCTGTGGGTTGTCCAATCAAGCTTGATGGACTTTCCCTTTGATGGCTCTGTGCCTGTTTGGTGACAAGGCGGCTGCAGCCTGGGCCGCCGTTAAGGCCAGCAGTCACATCCCTCTTCTTAGGACTGGCTGCTGCATCCACCCGCAGCATTCCTCCTTTCATCCCTCCTGTGGCTGCGGTCCGGGATTTCAGCATCGCCAGTACCATCCATATCATCAAGGCCAGCAGACACCCCAGACTTTTCGTGACCGAGGTAGAGGTTTCCATAGGCAGCGTGGTCAGCAAGTGCATTGCTCTGCCTAGGCCTCCACCCCTCCTGCTACAGCCCCTGCAAAACCTTATGAGTGTGCCTTCCTCGACGCACAGCCATTGGGTAGGAGGCAGGATACAGTAATTAATACCTGTATAGCAAGCGGTCAACTTGGACAAGTGGTTCTGTGGATTGTGCTGTGGTATTACGCACTCCCATTTCTCGAGACAACACCACCATGGCCACTGGCTGTACAACTATTGTCAGAGGATCATCTGTCCTTAGTCCACCAAGAAGTGTGAGCTCTTTTGCCTATAGAACCCATTAGGAAGGTTCAGACACCAGAAGTAGGCAGGGATTGTTACTTCAGCTACTTTTTGGTGCAGAAAAGGGATCTTCGTCCTCTCAGCGCCTTACTAGGGAAGGCCGGGTACAAGATAGTCACCCATGCCCAGGTCCTGTCTGCCCTGGACCCTGAAGACTGGCTAGTTGTATTAAACCTGCAAAACACTTACTTCCATATCCTCGTCCTATAGGCCCACAGGCATTATCTGCAGTTCACAGGGGACTCCGAGGACTTTGTGTGCCGTGCTTCCATTCATCCTCACCAGTGGCCCTTGGATGTTCACGAAAGTGATAACGGTGGTTGCTGTTCACCTTCAGAAATTGGGAATCCCAGTCCTCCTTTGACGATTTTATGTTGAAGGTGGCCTCGCCCCAGGTGTTCGTCACCCACCTCTAGACTATGGTGAACCTTCATTTGTTGAGGTTCACTATCAACACGCTGAAGTTGTCACACATTCCCAAACTCTTCCTTTCATCTGAGCTATTCTGGACATGGTATAGTTTTGCACCTTCCTTCCAGTGCCAAGAGTCCAGAACATTTGGGCTGTGATCTTGATGTTTCAGCCTCAAACCTGGATTTTGATTAAATTAGCTCTGAGTTTGCTTGGTCTGGTGGCCTCCTGTATTCAGCTGATAAAACACGCCAGATGACATATGTGGGCTCTGCAGTGGGATCAGAACCCATAGTAGGCACAACATCATGCGAATCTCTCTGACCGAGGCCAGATTTCGGAAGAGACTGCAAGACATCTGTAGAAGTGGCTATCGAACCGTGATCTGGTCAGCAGCAGACCCCTCTACCTTCTCCTCTCAGAGCTGACGGTAGGCACAGATGCATCACTTCTGGGGTCATATGGCCATCTGGGAAATGTGGAGATCAGAGGGTTCTGGTCTCCCGTGGAAACCCACTTCCACATCAACTTATTGGAGTTGTATGCCATTGGCTTGGCATTGAAAGCCTTCCTGCCTCCTAGAGGGAGGCTGGTTCAAGTTTTCATGGACAACACCACCGCCATGCGGTACTGCAACAAGCAGGATGGGGTGGTGTTGTAGCTCTTGTGCCTGGAGGGATTGCACCTCTGGAAATGACTGGACCGTTAGGACATCTTCCTGGTCGTACAACACCCGGCAGGGTCTCTGAACACCAGGATAGGTTGTGGATCACAAATGGAGTTTACACAGGGATGTGGTGCAAGGCCTTTTACAAGAATGGGGAGAACCTTTGCTCGAACTATTAGTCACTGCTGAAAATGTGCAGTGCTGTACTTGTGTGTGTTGGTTTCCAAAATGGCTCTCTCGATTTGAGCAGAATGTGGGACTCCTGTACGCCTTTTGGCCAATACCACTTATGCCCTGGGTCCTCAAGAAGATCATGACCCACCATGTCATCCTACTGATCTCAGACTGGGCACGAAGACCTTGGTATTTAGAACTCCTGGGTCCGAGCATCTGTTGTCCTTTGGGAGGGACTCCTGTTGCAGCAGCAGAGTTGGGTCCCCCACCCCAACCTGTGCACACCATCTTCAGGCTTGAATATCGAGCGGTAGCAGCTGAGCGATTTTGACCTTGGTCCAAGGCATCCCTCAGCAAAGTCAGTATATGCCTGCCATTGGGACACATTTGTGGCTTGTTGTTCAGACAAGCACATTGATCCACTTCATGCCCAGCTGTCTGAGTTGTTGCTGTTTGTGTTGTCCCTGGTCTGGGAACTGTTAAAGATTATTTGGCAGCTATCTCTGACTTTGTGAGGTTGCCATATCAGCCTTCCCTGTTTAAGTTGGCTGTTGTGACGGGGTGTTTGAAAGGTTTGCAATGCATGTTTCCACCTTCTCTCTTCATTATGACCCAGTGGGACTTGAATCTGGTCCACATTTCTTTGATGGGCTCCCCTTTTGAGCCATGCATAAATGTCCTCTCAGGCTTCTGACCCTTAAGATTGACTTCTTGGTGGCATCACATTGGCCCAGAGGGTGAGTGAGCTTAAGGCTCCCTCGGTTCAACCTCCATACAGCCAGAACATTGTGTTGTCCAGCCGGTGTTATAAAGCCTTTGTTCAGCTCCCTTAAACAACCATAAACATATCAACCTCATGGTGATGCCCGGAGGTCAACCGGCACTCAACTTATGCATCCGGGAGACCCACACGTGGGGGGTAGTGCTGTATCACAGATGCTCAGTCGCGAACCTGGAAGACCCTGACACCCGTAGAGGGTCAAGTATGGCATGCGGAAGGTAAGACTGACCCCCAGCTAATAGGTGAGTGCCCCGCAGGTACCTGTATGATGTGAATACTAGTCCTTTACTGCAGCCACTACCGTATATCCAGTCTTTTGTTTTTAAATGGGTTCTTGTTTTTAATTTCACATTCACGTATAGCAAGTTCTATACTTTATTATTTTTTGATTACATGTCACTAATACCGCATGGAGACTTACACTTGGCTCCTCTGTTGCAACTAGTATGTTTCATAATCACACATATGTAGGAAGAGAGAGTGTTTGTTATATATGTGCGGGAGAGTACAATGTTCTCTACGCTGACCTGTGTCTTGGTTACCTTATTTTTCTCTTAGGTTACCATTGACACATGGAGAGATCGTTTCCCATAGCATTACACGTGGCAGGTAACAAATGCACCCACCACACTGTGTAGATAGTTGACATTTCAATAGGTCCTGAAGAATTGCCAAGGATCACTAGGACCGCGAGGCATGAAACATGTTGACCACCATAGATGAGCATAGCTAAGCTGAACCCTGACGTCAGCAAGCTGCCACTCTGTTTTTGTTTTTAACCAAGTGGGTAGCCATCCCCAATAAAGTCTTATTTTGGACTATCCAACTTGTTTTAAATCATCTACACTCACTTACATCTACACCACTAGACCCCTCACACACACTGCACCTTACGGCCAGGAACAGAAGATCTCCGCTAAAGAGCCCCTTTATGGGTGCACGTCGGATATTGCAGCGCCGACCCGACGAGGAGCAGGTCCATATGATGAAGCATGACACCTAGCTTGCTTGGTGTGTGAGGACCCTAGTTCCGACTAGAGGAACTCCTCTCCTCTCAAACACGGTCTCTTTGACATTTACACTCTCTCTCCCTCTACCCTGAGGAACTGCATACTTTTCATTTTTGGACAAGGTTTCCATATATCCCTGGGACGACTCTGGGCGTGAGCAGCTCACTATATGTATCTGATTGCGTGTTACAGGAAGACATGTCAGTATGCCAGCCTTTCAATGTTGGGAGAGATCGTCGGGCCCAGCGCATAGCCATATGTCGCCTCGTGTGCATGAGACCAAGAGCCACCAATCGCCTCACACCCCTCTGCAAATCTGTGTCATAACTTTGCATTGCCAGTAAGGAAGCAGGCACCACAGTCTCGCCAGTAATGGCTTCCAGCTTCCGGAACACCACACAGAACTAGAACCAGGCCAAATGGGATACCAAGGCCACCCTCCCCCCCCCCCCCCAGCACTGGCAGTATGCATTATCACTTAAACCAGATCTGGGAAGACGGGCAGGTGTGTAATATATTGTTGATATGCTTAAAGTGCAGAAGCCTAAGCCTACCGTTTAGTCTTAACTACCGAACAACACTATTGCCACTGCATGTCACTGATGACTATTCCCAGGTCCCTCTACCATTCAAGTCCAGCTGTAATGATTTCCGGCCTACGCGCTTTCTGCACAAAAGTATAAATTCTCGCCACCAACCGGTGCGGGTCAGCCGTCTGCAGGAGTGAGGACAACACGGGCAGCTATGAGGGTTCTAGGATATGATCACCCAGTAGTCTCCCCAATGTGTGTCACGCTCTGTAGTAATGGAATTGGGTGAGAGTGGTGGGCTTATCACTCTGCTCCTGAGCCACCTCTCAAGTACACATCTCGCCATCCTGAAAAAAGTACCCATTAGTAGGCACTCCCAAATCTTCCAATCCAACTGCCGCCCCCCCACTCCTGACCTATCAGAACACCAAGCCAGAGGTATGTGTGGGGTGTACAGCAATGATCCAGCCTGTCGCTCCAGAAGGCACCACCAGAAGTGAACCGTAGCTTTCAAGGAATCAAATACGCCACATCGCTGTATTGGGTCTCTAAACAATGCCTGGGACAGTGTGTGGGCATCTGCAGCATCACGTTCAAGCCATAGATGTGGTAAGTCATCTGGACCATGAACCCAATAGTGAGCAAACGCACTCTGTGCCACTCTAATGTTCCTAGACAGGTTACAAGTCCTAAACAAGCATTGGCATAGCCAATAGGTTTCGCTTTTGGGACCTTATAAGTATTTAGTTATGCAGCACAATATCCTTGGTGCAACAACATCAACTGTTGCGTGGCTAAACACTTATAAGGTCGCAAAGGCGAGACCTATTGGCTATGCCAATGCTTGTTTGGATGAGTCACTCCCCACCCCTATGGAAGGGAGCCCGGCTTGGAGAATGATGGTGAAATTTGGAGTTGGGGGTGAACATTTGGAATAATCTTTGGCATAAATGTACAAAAGAGAATGAGGATTTGAGATGGCCGCTGGACGGCTCTTTTGATTTAAATAAGATACAGTATTTGCAGCAATGTCTTTTTAAGAAAAATGTGAGACAGGCAATGTCGGAAAGTTTTCAGAAGTGGGAAAGAAATGCCACCACATTAGCTGTTAAACAACAGAAAGATAGAGAAGAGGAGCAAGGGAAGACGGGCATGCAAAAGGCAAAGGCATATGACCCAACACAAGCAACAGGAATCAATAGACTGCATGGATAGAGTTTTGCATGTCTACTACCACAAGCTTTGTAGCTCAAACAGAGGGTGAAGATGAAGTATTAGTATCATTATTAAATAGTCCACCACCCTATGCCCCTCAAGCGCCAGTCCCTGCTGTTCTGCCTGCCCAACCTTTACTGGGCCAAGCACCCCAAGGTCCAGCCAGTCACCAGCCTAACACACCCTTTACCCAGAATGTCCAAAACATTGTGCCTCAACGTGGCAATGTCCAAATACCTGCCCATCCAATTGGATCCTCTGTTTCAGTACCGGTACATTCCTCTCCTGGATAACACAGCCTTTGGGGTCCCACTCTAGCAGTACTACACCAAATCCCACTCCCATATTAAAACAATGTACACCAAACACCCCTCCAGTGCTTAGAAAACAGAACAGGAAATCTCAATATCATACTAGAAGTTGGGATTCATTTGAGGAAACTGAAGTATTTAAGAACATGGCAAAGGGATGGATTGATAATGAGAATCTGCAATCTGTTCTGGCCACCATTAAGGATATGCCTATCTATGATCAGAATACCCTCATACAATATATGACAGATCGGATTTGTGAATGGTGGGATTGGCTTTTTGAAGAATCCCCTCGAGATGTTGTAGCAATGTGGAGAGATGCGAGGGATCATAAGATTTCCTTCACTGATATGCCAACAGCAATAGAACACTGTTTAATGTGGGCATGACAGGTTAGGAAAAGATACCACCGATCTGACAGAGGTTATCCTATGAGGGAAATATATCCCCTACCACCTGTGTCTGCAGCTGGAGCTGCACAGGCTCAGCCTGCGAAACCTCAGTATGTTCATGCCCCCTGGCACAGGAAAGAACTTTTAGATATAAAGAAAGATCTGCCTGACTATCGCAAACATCCAAAAAGTGTCTATGAAGGTCTCCAGTCTGCTATTACTCTGTGCACCATGACTTTGAAAGATGTAGACCTATTCTTTGACACGCTTCTTCCACGCGATGTGTGGAATGGGATACGTAGAGTAGATGATGTTGCTCAGTTTGGGGACACCTGGCAGAATCTTGATGGCATTGACACACGAAGAGCCCTAGGTGCGCCACCTGACATACGCATACTTGCTATCCCTGGATTGGTGCTTACTAAGTTACAAAACACTACCCCCAGAGAAAATAGATTGGGACAAACTGACTGCATGCAAACAGAAACCGAGTGAGGAAGTCTCTGATTTCTTCACCAGATTAGAGGAAGTGTTTAAAAGTCACAGTGGACAAGACATGTCTACAGTCACTGGCAAAAGGATATTTGCAGATAAATGTATTCATAATTTGCAAAAGGAGCTGAAGGACCTTATTACCAAGTCTGAAAGTAGTTGGCCTATCAAAGACCCAGCAGATCTTCTCATGACCGCTACTTATTATGAAAAGTATTTAACATTAAACAAGGAAAATTCAGATAAAAGAATTAAAGACTTAAAAACTAAAGTGTTATTGCAACAGGCTTTTCCAGATAGAGGAAGACAAAGAGGAATGGGAAATATGAGAGGAAGTGGACGTCGAAGAGGGGCTGGTCAAGCCGTACCGGCTCCAGCGCAGCAATGTAGGTCAACATTAGGCCAAAATCAGTGTGCCTATTGCTTTCAGGAGGGTCATTGGAAGGATGAATGCTCTAATTTACAGGGCCAAACAGTGGTGCGTGGAAGGAGTAATTCATTGACAAGGGGTGCAAGCAGAAGTGGTACAAATAGACAACATTTTATCCAACGATTTAATGACAACAGACGCCAGAATTATTTTGATAACATACAAACAGACAAAACCTTTTACAATGATGATTATACTGACACTGATTACAACACTTTTGAACACCCTCAATAGGGCAGTCAAGGAAAGGGTGGAAGGAGGTTCATGATACCAGTCAATTAAGTTACCCCCTATGTTACTGCACAGCTAGGGGGGGATGAACATGAGTTCCTGGTAGCTACTGGTGCTACTCGAACCTCTCTGGTTCATAATTGCTTTCCTAGGGCTCCCCTCTCCGGTAAATTTAATACCTCTGTGGGATTTTCTGCCATCCCCATTCGGAGCCCTATTTCTCAACCACTTGACGTTACTATTGGACCTCTAATAACTACTATCCTGCTTGTGCTTACAGAAAATTGGGCTGAAAATCTGTTAGGATTAGTTTTGTTGAAAGAATTGCATGCAACCATATATTGTTCTCCTGATGGTGTCTTTATCACAATGGGTGCTGACGATTTTAGTAGATGTTTTGTTGCAATGGATCCTATGCAGCTGCCTCCTGAGTTACAGGAAGTGAATGCACAGGTTTGGGCTTCTGGGGACAATGATGTAGGGAGAATGGAGATAGATCTCATTGTGATAAGTTAAAAAGGGTGTGCCCTTACCACGCATTTCCCAGTATAAAATATCCAAGGAAGGAGAAGAGGGATTGAAAGAGGTCATCTCAGATTTCATACATAAAGGCATTATTAAAGAAATAGATGGTAGCCCATGTAATAGTCCAATTCTTGCTGTTTTGAAGAAGAGTGCTGATGGTATACCAGATAAGTATCGGCTAGTAATTGATCTTCACACTTTTAACAAAATTGTGGTTCCCCAGTACCCTGTTGTACCTGACATGAATGCAATATTTACTATGATCCCACCCACAGCTAATTATTTCACTGTTTTAGATTTAAAAAATGCATTTTTCAAGTCAAAGTCAAAAAAGTCTTTATTGCATTTTTCATTGTTCCTATTGCCCCAGAAAGCTAGTATCTCTTCTCTTTTACATTCTGTGGCCGCTCCTTTTCTTTCACTCAAGCCGCTCAAGGGTATACAGAAAGTCCTAGTATTTATAGCCAAGCTCTTAAACTATTGGACCTCTTTACCCCATCTAAGGACTCAGTGTTATTTCAATACATTGATGACCTCCTCATTGCTTCTGACACAGAGGAGGGTTGCAAACAGACTACAGTGAAATTACTGCAGCACTTAGCCTCCTTGGGGCATAAAGTCTTGCTTTCAAAATTACAGTATTGTTAACAGGAGGTTACCTATTTAGGTCATCTCCTGTCGAATGGGGGTAGGAAACTGCACCCACATAGGATACAGTTGGTGCAAAACATGCCAAGACCACACACCCAATCTGATGTCCGTGCATTTATTGGAATGACTTCTTTTTGTCGCCAATGGATACCTAGTTTTTCACTAATTGCAAAACCTCTGCTTGCTTTAACATTAAAGGACGTATGCATGCCACTTCCTTGGACTAATGAGTCTGAATCTGCCTTTTTGCAATTGAAAAATGCTTTATGTAATGCTCCTGCTTTGGGTAACCCTGATTATAACAAAGATTTCTGTTTATATGTGCATGAAAAAGATGGCTGCAGTTTGCGGTATTAACCCAGTCACATGGGGGAAGGAATAGGCCATGTGCGTATTTCTCCTCCACATTGGACCCTGTGGCGAGAGCTTTGCCAAATTACTTGCGCTCTTTAGCTGCTGCATCCACTGCAGTAAAGCAATCCGAAATGTATGTTTTGGGTCACAATTTGACAATTATGGTACCACATGCAGTAGACATATTACTAAACAAAACTCAGACCCAGCACCTGACCAGTGCAAGATTAACTGGGTATGAGTTGACACTTTGTGCTCCAAACATCACTCTAGAACACTCTGTTTTGAATCCAGCCACAGTACTACCCCTCCCCGAGTCCCAACAAGATCAGAAGCATGATTGCATATTAATTACTGAGGAGGAGACTAAGGGACGGGTAGACCTGACGGACACCCCTATATCTCACCCCCAAGGGGAACTGTTTGTGGATGGTTCATGCTTCAAACTACTCGATGGCCTATGCAGTTACTACCTTGAAAACTGTGGTTGAGTCATGTAAAATACAACAAATGTCAGCCCATACTGCAGAGCTGACAGCTGTGAATTAAGTAAAGATTTGACTGTCAATATGTATACAGATAGCCAATATGCTTTCGGAGTCGCCCACTCATTTGGACGACTCTGGAAATAGAGGGGCTTTTTGACTTCACATGGTGGAAAGATACAGCATGGGGAACTTATAGTAATATTATTAAATGCCTTGATGTTACCAAAAAGAGTTGCTATTGTTAAATGTAGTGCCCACTAGAAAATTGTAGATGAGATAGGACAGGGAAATGCTTTTGCCTGATGAAACAGCTAAACGAACAGCCAAATCAGAGTAAAGTCTAATGTATGTTGTAGGGACAGCTAGATGGATATCAGAAATGCCGATGTTTAACCTGACTCTGGATTGTGTTAGGGAAATACAGGCAGAAGCTACAGAAGAGGAAAAGGAACAGTAGAAAAGATATGGGTGTCAGGATGCAACAGGATGTTGGTGTTGGATAGATCTGTCAGAAAAGCAAAGATGGATGCTTCCAAATTGTTATGTTAATGCTTTTGTTACCATGGGCCACAGTCCAGCCCACATCAGTGCTAAAGGAATAGTGGCAACAATAGATCATGTATGGTTCAATGGTTTGATTCCCAGGGTGACAGAGTCTCATGTCAAAAGATGTATGATATGCGCTACTTATAACCCAGGAAAAGGTACCCCCATTCCAACAGGCCATTTTGCGCCCCAGATTTGCCCTTTGAAGTCTTGCAAATGGATTTTATAGAGCTGGAATGAGTAGGCAAGCTCAAGTACGTTCTGGTAGTGGTTTGTGCTTTTAGTAGATGGGTGGAGGCTTACCCTCTACGGGATAACACAGCCCTAAGTACTGCAAAGGTACCCCGGAAAGAGTACTTCCCAAGATTTGGTTTGCCGCGAGTTCTTTGGAGCGACAATGGGCCACACTTCATTGGCAAAATGATGGACCTGGTCTGCAAAGGCTTGCAGATAAGGCAAAAGTTCCATGCTGCCCACCATCCTCAGGCAGCAGGCCTTGTGGAGAGGTATAACAGAATACTGAAAGGGAAACTGGGTAAGATATGTGCAGAGACAAAATTAAAAATGGCCTGATGCTTTGCCCATGGCTCTGTTTTCAATGTGCAATACTGAACACTCGGAAATGGGTTTATCTCCCTTTCGGGTAATCATGGGGAGGCCTGCAAATGTGTGGGGGTGTACCTAAACCTAGGAAGTTTTCAGAAATTGAAAATCCTCTGCTTGTTGATTATTGTGACCACTTGACTAAAGAACTGCGTTTTATTCATTCAAAGGTAAAGGCCAGTCTCCCTCCTCGTCTTGAAGATTCAGGTCATAATCTGAGGCCTGGAGACTGTGTCTTCACCTGGCATTTTCAGAGGAAAACCAGCCTTGAGCCACGCTGGAAGGGCCCTGTGCAAGTTCTCCTCTCCACTCAGACTGCTGTTAAGTGTACAGGGCACAAGCACTGGATCCATGCCAGCCATGTAAAGAAAGCGCCACTTCCCTTGCCATCTGATCAGTGGGTGAGAAGAGGAGTATGCAAACAGATCCCTCAGCAAGTGCTGTTTTGGGATGGTGGGGTGGTGCCACTGGAACAAGAACTTGCTGCCATAATGCCTGACCCAGATGAACAGACTCTGTTTGAGCATCCTGGCGTTGTTCAGCCCGATACAATTTGCGGGAACTATAGACTTTGATTGAAGAAACTATCTCTGGAGAGGTAGCAACCCATGCCGGTGGTCAAGACCGCCAGTGACTGACCCTGAACATAAAGCTTGCCAGTGAGGCTTTTGAAGTAAAAGACACTGGGGACTTAATGCTCTAGAATAGTGTAGAAGAGTATTTTGGTGGTTTTTAGGTCTCGCCTTGCTATTGCGTAAGCAATCGCAAAGCTAGACTATTGTAAAAGGGCTTTTCAAAGTGCTCCCAAAAGTGGATTGCATGGCTAGCACGCTCACAATCACGCGCATCGTGCCGCCATGCACTCCGCTTTTGGGAGCACTTCAAAGGGTCCGCTCCCCCGCCTGGAATGCGCTCCCCCGCCAAGCACGCGCGCCACGCTCTGCCGGACTTATCTTCAATTTGGTGTGTGGGAGACGTGTTATTAAAAGCTCACTGGAAACAGCCGCTTGATGTTACGTGCTAGTTAGCTGTGCTTTCAGTTTCATGGCGACCGTGCGCCTTTGTTTACATATGGCTAACCGTATTTACTTAATTTATTTTCTTGGCGTGATAGTGGTGAAGGTGACTTGTCAGTTACTACACATCGAATTCAGGTGCCAACATGCGCATGATTTATTCTGGAGAGATAATTTTCCCAGCCCCGAGGAGTGTTTACGAAATCAAATGCAGTCTTGTGACTCTTACTCTCCTCTTTCTCAGAGCCCAGCAACTGACATGAAGTTGTATTTGCATAAAAAATTAGTATCTACACGTTGCTTGGAATCCAAACACACACAGCACTACATACACAGTCATACATATATTTGTGCAACACATCTTTTTACAGCTGAATAAATAACACCTTGCCAGATACACTCATACACACCACCATAGAAACACACATTCGCCATAAATACACACGCACTGTCATACAACTCAAACACAAAGCAAAATCAGACACAAAAACTAAAGCTATTTGAGAAGAGTTCACCGATACGTGGTGCAGGGTAAGGTGGCGCCATTCCTTTGTGTGAACAACCCGATCATGTGCTCAAAGCATTTTCTAGAAATAGGCCAACTAGGTCCACTACTCAACAAAACTTCCCCAAGACGTTTTTATTTTGATTTCCTTCAATTTGGTGTGTGGGAGATGTGTTGGTCTAAGCTCACTGCAAACAGCCGCGTCCTGTTCTAAAATATAAGTTAAAACAAGCATTTGCAATGCCGCCAAGCGAGCGCGCCACGCTCCGCCGGGCTTTTTTTTTTCTTCTCTTGGACGGCCTTGGGCTTCCCCTCCCCCCTCAATCCCAAAACCAGACCCTCTGCTGCCTGGTCCCAGCTGCCCAAACCACTTCTCCTACTGGCGCTTCCCCGTCTCCCTCCACTCCCAATCAGTGCTTGTGTATGTATTCCAGACTTGCCCGCCACGTCACACCCGGCTAACGTCCCTTCCGTACTATTCCCAGGATACTAAACCATCTGCCCAGGATCACCGGATGTGATCAACACCGAAATCTGCACGCCATCCCACCGCCACAAAGTCAACAGCCGTGCCCACAATGCCCGACGCCTTCCCATGGGACCCCTACATTGCCCACCATATGCCTGCTCTAAGAACACTGTGCCTTGATACCCCCCTCGCAATCCGCCACCTCCAAAGAGTGCTCCAGCAGTCCGAGAAACAGTCTCCCAGCTCCACCCAGCCCTCCCACACTCCTTCCCATGCAAACTTCCACCCATCACCCACTTGTGTAAATTCGCACCCAAACCGCCTATATCCCACCTGCTAACCACGCGCATTGAACCCTCGGCAGCACTTCCAATTCCCCACCCATAACCACTGTTCGTGGGTCAAGCCCGTCAAAATAAAAAAACCTCCATCCTCTAAATGGCGCTACAATCGCCGCTCTACCATTCCCCCACCCTTGCGCGCAGCTGCATGGCCCGCGAGGTGGTACCTGGGCTAAGCCTCAGGTGCCGCCGCACCCATTCCACCCAGCGGAATGGTATATACTCTCTGTCCATCTGTAGTTGTACCGAAGGCCCACATCAACTCTGAGAGGCCCTTACTGCACTATAACTTCAGCTTACCCGAACCCACCTATTTTACCAAAGCGCGCCACCAACCAACACTTCAAAGCACTGAATACTTGGCGATAATAGTGCACTTCGAAGCGCTCAATACTTGCCGACAATAGCACCCATATGCCAGCATTATTTTCTAGATGCGACATTGAACCAGAAGTACCACCCGCTACCTTTTATGCCCTGTTACTTCAGCAGACGAACATCTGTTATGCACAACCTGCGCAAACAACACCTGGACCTTCCCTGCATTTCTCACTGCAATACCACCCTTCAACCCACTCAGACAGCGCCCGACCCCCCGCCTATGTCTCCTGAGCGCCCGTAAGCACAGCGGCCTACAAGGATTCGCCACCTGGCCTCAGAAGGATGAAATGCCGAGGCCATAAATACTGGGCCTCGAACCGCCATCTCAGGACGCCAGCAGCGCATTGAATCCTCAACGTTGTTCAAAATAAGTGACTCATCCATGTAACAAACATCCGCAGTCTGTGAAAAGCAGAATAGTTGTGGCCAGACACCTCCCCAGGCACAGGGTACGAGTATTATCTTTTGTATACTATCTGTGCAATTCTGAATTCACAACTGTACTCCTTTGTTGTGCCAAAGGAAGACATTGGCATGGTAATAGACCGAAACGGCACATGAAGAATATATTTGAAATTCGTTTTGACAAACATAAACTGGACGGCGAAAGAAAACGGTAACCCAGTCTGACGAACATTTTAAAAATAGCGGGGATACAGTAGTGTCGGCATGTCTTATTGGTCCAGAAAGGAGAAGTAACGTAATATTGTATTGTGCTCTTCCTCCCACAATAACGGGGGCAAAAATCCTAAGGCTGAAATTGCAAAACACACAGTAAAAAATATGTTTTAAAGTGACTATTTCTTTATTTCCCAAATCTTTGTGCACTGAACCTCTTTAACCAGTGACATTAGTCTGTCACTAACAACACATGTGATGTTAGCAGCAATGGCGGCTGGTGCATTTGAAAAATGATGGGCAGAAAGCCTTAAGTTGATTATAAAATGCGAGTAAGCTAGAATCGTACAGGCAGAGGGGCAGTGAGGGAGTTCTTCCCCTGCGAGAAAATGGGTGCAAGTGGTGCATTACAGCATATATTTCAAGAAAACGTGGAAAAAAGGTGCAAATGGACTCAGAAGGACTCCACTCTCCCTGCACTCACACATTACTCACCCTGCACTCATACATGCACAAATCACTCCCACACTCGTTAAGTCACACCACTCACTCTGCAGACATACAGGAACATCCCTTACCATGCATCCTCCATGCAGACCCAGACCCCAAGCTGCAGCAGCTCTAAACCCTCTCTGCCCCTCACCCACTCAAGCAGAGTCCAGTAGGAGTACTCCACCTGCAGTGTGTTGGGCAAGGGTGTTTTCATGGAGGACAAGCAGAGGAACAAGTCATGGGAGCAAGAGGCTGCAGGAGTTCGGGAGGCTGCGCAAATGACGACCCCCTGGGAAGTGCTACTTGAGGGCAGAGCAGGAATACTCTGTGCTCTGGCAGCCTCCCTTCCCTTCCGACCCGGCAGGAGCCCAAGCCATTTTGACGATAATGAACACTAAGTAAGCAGAAATGTCACTTTACAAATTAAAAGAAGTTCTCTTTAAGGACATTTTGCGAGCCCTTGTAGACCCCTAAAACATTAACAAATTTCGGATATTTTTGCCTACTTGATGCAGCTCTCCCATGTAGCAGCCAGCAGATCAATAGACCTGGGGGGCTGGGGTTGCAGCCACGGTCTAATTCAGTTCCAATCTATGTAGAGAGACGCCGGGTGACGGGGGGGGGGGGGGGCGGTGTGTGGCAGAGGCCAATGTAATTAACAAGCATTTGCAATGCAATAGATCTCGCATTTACGCGAGTTTAAGCTATTGGCATTGTAAATGACAATGCCTTTTATTTATGTTTTAAAAAAAAAGGAATTGTTATTTGCAATGTCAATAGGTCAAACTCGAGTAAATGCAAGACCTATTGCATTGCAAATGCTTGTTTATATTGCTTTGTTTCTGGCTGATCGTTACGCTGCTCCTTGATTCTTCTAAAACCAGTATTTATATATAGATTAGTTTGAAATGGGTAAAATTGTGGACCTTGAGGTACATACCCGATTACTGACGGGTGAGTACTTAACCAACAAAAAATGTTGTCTAAAACTTTTGTCGCAATTTACTTGATGTTTCTACCATTTTGTGTTTACAATACTCACACTTGTATTGTGCTCATGACTGTTAGTACACAGTATCTAGCGTTTTCTGTGTTGGATATTGATAATTTTTAGAAATGATTGACTTTTCTTTTCCATTATAACTAGGTTTCTGGTTTCCCCTCCCAAAAACTCCAGGGAAACAGACTAACATAAAAGGTCGTATTGGGATTTCATCCCAACTACTAATTTACATAAGTTTCCTTTGTTCACGTTTTTGCAGTAGCGCTAAAGGTCCTGATGAGAGCTTGGACTTCATAGTCCGATAGCCGAAACATGTAGACCACCACTCTGACAGTCATTTGTTATACTGTCCACGCACTGTTTTTAAAGTGGCATCAAGATAGCACCAGAATAAAAATTGTTTGTGTCTTGGTAGCCATTTTTAATAGCACTTTTTCCTTTTATATTCTTGGCACTGCAAACCATCACCCTACTTTTGGTCACCCACGACTGGGACTACCATACAACCGCCATTATTACCCAAGTGGTTGGTTTTTATGGTTTAGTTCAGAGCTCCCAAATGATGAATAGCCACCTTTGTGGGTGATGGGAACTCAACCTCTTTGGGTACACCCTAGATGGTTTTCACTTTTCTGAATATATCAGGTATCCACACAGAATATACTTTTTAGACCCACAGGATTTTTTGGTATAATGCTTGTTGATTGGGGATTTATACTGTAGGTGGTCTTTAAACACATCCCTTGGACCCTCTTTACCCACACTTCCCCTTTTGTGTAGGGTTGTCTTATATTGAGTTTAAAATTGTGGACCTGCCATTAAGGCCCTTTGGAAAGACTTCTTCTAACCAATTACGGGAAACAGAAGTACTTGCTCCTAATGCCCCTGCTCAAAGCCGGCAATTTTGGACCAAAAAGAGGAAAATAGTGGTGCTTGTTTGTTCTCTGTTACTGGTATTGGCATTGTTGGGCCTATTTTGGTGGCTTGAAACATACCACCCTATTCATAGCCTAGTGCCTCCTACCACATCTGAACATGAGCACTTCACCTTGTCTCCTCTTAAAAATTTGCACCGCCAAACGTATAAGCAGAATACATTTGTTCAAACGTTACAAAATACCCACAATGGTACAAATATCACAAATTGCTGGGCTTGTGGAATGTTACCATCCATAACACATCGGGGAATGCCACTTATTCTTTTTCCATTTTCATCTGGGGGGTCAGCCAAGGCATGGGCGGAAATATTATGGGAAAACACATGGCGATACTTATATTACAGTGAAAAAGACAAATATGCACTTGCAGACTATATCTACCACACATTTGCATATGACACCTTTAATGCACTTGATAGGAAGCGGAGGTTTAATGGTACGAAGATAGAAAATGAAGAATATGAAAGATTTAATACTACCAAATGGGTTTCGGTATTCCAGCAACAAATGGTGGAAAAAGATGAATTGCGCCCTATCCAAGTATATCAAATACCAGCACCATTCTGTGTAAGAGGGATAGGAACAATAGATTTAGGAAATAGCACCTGCAGTAAAACGATTACTTTGAATATAACAACATCTCGCTATTTCTGTCCACCTTTTGCCACCACTCCAGCTCTGGTAACATCCAAAAATACCTGTTTTGTGTGTGGAGAAAATGCATATGTATGGCTCCCTGTTGGATGGTCTGGAACATGTTCTATTGCATTTCTCACACCCCCTACGTATATTGCTCCAGGGAATTACCATAAAACGCATCATTTGACCAGAAGGCAGGTAAAGGATACTGTAGATCAGACAGATACTTGAGCACAGCAGTTTGTGGATGCAATAAAAGGTCTGATCTCACTTTGGGGTCCGGCAGTAAATAGTAGAGACACGAGACACCAGACACCTTACCAGAATATTGGAAGCCACCATAAATACCACCCAAAGTGCATTGGCCAATATTACTGTAGAGATGCAAGCTAACTGCCTTATGACTCTGCAAAATCGAATTGTTTTGAACATATTGCTGGCAGAGAAAAGGGGAGTATGCCATTTGATTGTCAGCTCTTGTGTATTTATACCGGTTAACGCTCCTAATGTTAATTTACCCATACAAAAGCTTCATCGCTTAGCGGCTGAAATACACCAAGACAATGGAGACTGGACTAGGTCAGGGTGGTTTTGGGGTCTAATAACCACTTGGGGCTGGAAACTCTTCACTATAGTGTTAATAGTGGAGGGAGCTATTGTGGGGTTGTATCTGAAAGAAACACGTTAGATTCCTCACCTTAGAATATCCCCAGGCGCCAGACTGGATCCGGAAGATTTTTCGTCAGCAATACCCCTTGCGCGTCGCTAGGCGTCGTCTGCGGCTCCGCGTCCGTCGTCTGCGTCGTGCGCCGGAATGACGTTGTCGGAGTACTTAGACGCCGCCCTCGCGCGCTGACATCAGTTCTTCTTTTTTCCGCGCCAGTAAGCGCAGATCCGGGAGAGCTACCCCTTTAGTCACTTTTTGACTAACTTTTTTCGATCCTTTTTGATCTTGTCTCGACTCCGGTGCCGGTAGGATGCCTGGTTTTAAAGCCTGTGCTGACTGCAACCGCTTGATGTCGGTTACGGACCATCACCGCCGGTGCCTTTACTGCTTGGGCCTCGACCACGACGCGGCGTCGTGTTCGGACTGCAAGGCCCTGACCTCGAAGGCTAGACGGGAGCGGTCCCGTAAGCTTCTCGAGCTTCGCCACTCGGCTCCGCGCCCCTCTCGATCCCGGTCCAGGAGGAGGTCCAAGGATCGGTCGCGGAGCCGCAGCCGACGTCATCATCGATCGTCTGGCTCCAAGTCTTCGGGTAAGTCGAAGCACTCCAAGAAGTCCAAGAGGCGACACCGCTCTTCGGACTCCCCTTGCCGGTCGCGCGACTCGGCCGAGGGTCAGGGTGGTTCCACCCCCGCGGCTCCAGCGGAGCCGCAGGCGCCGCGCAAGTCCCCATACCCGCTGGTCCCTGGGACTGACGCGACGCCGGCGGAAGTCAGTGCCTTCCTCTCGGCCATGAGGAACCTGGCTCCGCCGTCGACGCCCGCTGGCGCGCCTTTGGGCCCCGCGAACCCGACTGGGCAACCTTGCCTGCCGGCGGCTCCGGCTCCGGCGCCGTCGACGGCTCCGGCCTCGACGCCGCAAGCGCCCGAGGGACCCGTTCCCGAGTCCCCGCCGACGCCGGTCGACCTCGTCACGCCTCCTCCGCCGGCGTCGACACCGGTACCACCTCCGACGCCGACTCCGCTCGGCGTCGAGCCCCAGTTCAGCCCCGCTCCGGGCCCGGCGTCGATGGACGCCGCGTTCGGCGCCGCTGGAGACACATTTTGTCTATCGCCCGGCTCCGATCCTTCCTCCTGCATACCAGGAATCGGATGATGGGGGCGAATGGGAGGGATCCGAGGATCCTATGGCCGCTCAGGCTCAACTGTCACAGGACTGGGCAGATGAACTGGGGGAGGCCAGTGGTCTGGATACCTCTCCGGACACTGGATTCATCTCTCCTCCGACTGTGGCTTCGGAGGAGGGTGCTGCTTTCTCTGTGGTGCTGCGCAAGGCGGCCGCAGCCCTTGGGCTCGAGCTACCTGCCGTGGCTGTGAGGACTAACGTCCTCACTGAGGTGCTTCAGTCTGCAGCAAGCTCCACTGAGCCTCTGCTGCCATTCAATGAGGCCCTCACTGACGTTCTGCAGGGCACCTGGTCCAAGCCCTCCACAGTCCCTCCTGTGGACAGGAACGTCACCAGGCGCCACCGCCCTGCTCCGGGCGACCCCAGTTTTCTGTCCCAACACCCCACCCCCGAGAGCCTGGTTATCCAGGCCTCTACCTCCCAATCCTCCTTCCCGACCGCTCCGCCGGACCGGGATTCCAAGAGGCTGGAACAGTTCGGCAAAAAGCTGTTCTCCTCCCTTAGTTTGGGTCTGCGGTCTTTGAACACCGCCTGTCTCTTGGACCGTTATTCCCACTCTCTGTGGGTACGGTGGAGGACGTGCTGCCCCTGTGTCCGGAGGAGGTCCAGACACGACTTACCCAGGCTCTGGCCGATGGGAGGGATGCAGCGCGACATGCTATCCGATGTGGGCTTGACGCTACGGACTCGCTGGGTAGGGCGATTTCTACCACAGTGGCGCTTAGACGTCACGCCTGGCTGCGGTCCACGTCCTTTTCGGGCGATGTCCAGAGCACCCTCATGGACATGCCCTTTGATGGCACTCGCCTTTTCGGCGAGAAAGCGGACAGTGCGCTGAATCGCTTTAAGGACTCCCGGGCTACGGCCAAGTCCTTCGGCCTCTCGGCGCCGCGTTCGCAAACTTCCGCCTTTCGCCCCTTTCGTGGCCAAGGAAGGGGTGCCTCCTCACGTGCGCCTAGCCACCAGCCGCAGAACCAACCTGCGCGCGGTCGCGGACGTGGTTTCCGCCGAGGCGGTTCTGGAGGACGACGCGGTCAGCCCACATCCACCCCGGCAGCATCCGCCTCAAAGCCTTCCTAGTCCGAGCTTTCAGGCCCATTCCACGCCAGTGGGCGGCAGAGTTCGCCATCACCTGCTCCACTGGCGGTCCATCACATCGGACAGGTGGGTGCTGCAAATCGTCCGAAGGGGCTACTCCCTCCCCTTCGAGACGACCCCTCCAGCCATGCCACCGCAGCACCACCGTATCTCGGGGGATCATTTGCATCTTCTCCACGAGGAAGTTTCGGCCCTCTTGGCCAAGGGGGCCGTCGAGCGCGTTCCGAGCCCAGAAGTAGGTCGTGGTTGTTATTCCCACTACTTTCTGGTTCCCAAGAAGGGCAAAGGGGGCCTACACCCTATCTTGGACCTCCGAAACGTCAATGCCTTCCTCTGGAAGGAAAGGTTCAAGATGTTAACTTTGGCTCAGGTTCTAGCTGCCCTAGACCCTGGAGACTGGATGGTAGCGTTGGACTTGCAGGACGCATATTTCCACATCCCCGTCCTGCCGGCCCACCGGCGTTACCTGCGGTTCACTGTGGGCCAAGAGCACTTTCAGTTTACCGTGCTCCCCTTCGGCCTCACCAGTGCCCCTCGGGTGTTCACGAAAGTGATGGCGGTGGTCGCAGCTCATCTGCGCAGGTCAGGGGTTCCAGTCTTCCCCCTATCTCGACGACTGGTTGTTGAAGGCGGGCTCGCCCCAGACAGTCGTCTCCCACCTCCAGACTACGGCGGATCTCCTGCATTTGCTGGGATTTTCCATCAATGTGCCGAAGTCACACTTGAGTCCCTCTCAGAAGCTCCTCTTCATCGGAGCGGTTCTCGATTCGGCGCAGTTCCGGGTCTATCCGCCGGAACAGCGGGTCCGGGATATTCAGGCCCTGATTCCCATCTTTCGGCCTCTATCCTGGGTTCCGGTCAGGCTAGTGTTGCAGCTTCTGGGGCTGATGGCCTCCTGCATCCTACTAGTGCATCACGCCAGGCGGCGCATGCGGGCTCTGCAGTGGGACGTGAAGTTTCAGTGGGCCCAGCATCACGGCAACCTCTCCGACCATGTCTTGATCTCGGAGGGCACTGCACAGCAGTTGCAGTGGTGGCTCACGGACCGCGATTGGGTCAAGGGCAAGAGCCTCTCCCTTCCCCAACCGGAGCATGTCGTAGTGACGGATGCGTCCCTCCTGGGATGGGGTGGCCATATGGGAGAGGCGGAGATCAGAGGTCTCTGGTCTCCGGCGGAGTCTCGTCTCCACATCAACCTGTTGGAGTTGAGAGCGATCCGACTTGCACTGAAAGCCTTCCTTCCCTCTGTCAGGGGAAGTGTCGTGCAGGTGTTCACGGACAACACCACCGCCATGTGGTATTGCAACAAACAGGGCGGGGTGGGGTCGTGGACCCTTTGTCAGGAGGCTCTGCGCCTCTGGACGTGGCTGGAACACCAGGGCGTCACCCTAGTGGTTCAACATCTGGCGGGCTCTCTGAACGCCAGAGCGGACGAACTCAGCCGCCGGTGCATGATGGATCACGAATGGCGTCTGAACTCCGAAGTGGCGCAAGGTCTCTTTCAGCAGTGGGGAGAGCCTTGGTTAGATCTATTCGCCACCGAAGAGAACGCGCAATGTCAGCAGTTCTGCGCGTTGGAATTTCCAAGGCGGCACTGGCTCGGCGACGCTTTTCGTCACGAGTGGAGTTGCGGTCTGTTGTACGCCTTTCCGCCTATACCACTTCTGCCCAGAGTGCTGAAGAAGATCAGGCACGACCGGGCCCAAGTCATCTTGGTGGCTCCGGATTGGGCACGAAGGTACTGGTATCCCGAGCTACTCAGTATGTTGACCGATCCTCCGATACGTCTGCCCCTTTGGGAGGATCTTCTGTCGCAGCAGCAGGGGACGGTCCTCTACCCGAACCTGTCCAGCCTCCACCTCCATGCGTGGAGATTGAGCGGCGGCAGTTGATGCCATTTGACTTGCCTCCTGAAGTCTGTGATATCATTCTGGCAGTCAGGCGTCCCTCCGCAAAGACGGTATACGCCTGCCGGTGGAACAAATTTGTGGCATGGTGCACAGCAAAGGCTGTGGATCCCCTTTCCGCCCCTCTTTCTGAGGTTCTAGTGTTTCTTCTTTCCTTGGCCCGGCAGGGCTCTGCCCTGGGCACCCTGAAAGGTTATCTTGCTGCCATCTCTGCCTTCTTGCGGCTTCCTGATCAGCCTTCTCTTTTCAAGTCCCCTGTAGTTACACGCTTTCTAAAAGGCATTACTCACACGTTCCCTCCTGTCCCTTTTGTAATGCCTCAGTGGGACTTGAATCTTGTTGTCACATT
The DNA here is from genome assembly GCF_964204655.1 of Triturus cristatus. NCBI lineage: Eukaryota > Metazoa > Chordata > Amphibia > Caudata > Salamandridae > Triturus > Triturus cristatus. The sequence goes on from NC_140593.1 coordinate 1,082,784,532, forward strand.
TCTAATGTGCGCTCCCTTTGAGCCTCTTCATAATTGTCCTCTTTGTCTGCTGACGCTTAAGACTGCTTTTCTGGTAGCCATCACCTCGGCTAGACGGGTGAGTGAGCTCCAGGCTTTATCTTCAAAGCCTCCTTTTCTCTCTGTTCATCCGGACAAGGTTGTCCTTCGGCCTCGTCCCTCCTTTCTTCCGAAAGTGGTGACTCCATTTCATCTTGGGCAGTCTGTCACCTTGCCCACCTTCTTTCCGCATCCTTCCAAAGAGGAAGAGAGGCTCCACCGTCTGGACCCAAAACGTGCGCTCTCCTTTCTTCTGGACCGCACAAAACAGTTCCAGGTGGACGACCAACTTTTCGTTGGATACGTGGGTGCTAAGAAGGGGAAAGCTGTGCACAAACGGACCATCTCTCGGTGGGTCGTTTTGTGCATCAAAATTTGTTATTCCTTGGCAAAAAAGGACCCTCCTGTTGGGCTGCGCGCCCATTCTACTCGGGCCACAGCGGCTACTACTGCTTTGGGACGGGGTGTCCCTTTGCAGGACATCTGTCAGGCGGCGACGTGGGCTTCGCTACACACGTTTGCCAGGCATTATTACCTTGACAGCCAAGTCCGGAGGGATGGCTTCTTTGGCCGTTCTGTCCTCCAGGACTTTCTGGTGTGATCTTGGTTCGCAGACCCACCACCGGGGATGGTATTGCTTGGGTATCTATTCTAAGGTGAGGAATCTAACTAACGTGTTTCTTTCAGATGAACAAGTTACTTACCTTCGGTAACGATGTATCTGTAAGAAACATTAGTTAGTTAGATTCCTCACCGACCCACCCATCCTCCCCGTTCTGCGAACTGACATCTAGGGTTAAGGTTATCCTTTTCAGGCCCCTAGATTTTATTTTTGGCACCAGTGTCGGTCTTTGCATGGCTCTGCGTTCCTGGCGCGGAAAGCTATGTGCAAGAACTGACGTCAGCGCGCGAGGGTGGCGTCTAAGTACTCCGACATCATTCCCGCGCACGACGCCGACGACGGACGCGGAGCCGCAGACGACACCTAGCGACGCGCAAGGGGTATTGCTGACGAAAAATCTTCCGGATCCAGTCTGACGCCTGGGGATATTCTAAGGTGAGGAATCTAACTAAGGTAAGTAACTTGTTCGTTTGTGTATAAAGTGCCTACCAATGTGTTTTAGAATGTGTCTATCATTTTGCAAACCTGCACCTGCTTCTATTCACGAGACAAATGGCATGTTCATGCAACAAAAGGAAATATCTGACTTAATGAATGTTCAAATTTCATGAATGAACTTATTAGTTCAAGGGCCGTCTGAGAATATTAATTTTAGTAATTTGATTGAGTGAACTAAAAGTGCATTCATTTCATATAATAGGCCTAGAAATGTCGTTCAACTATAAAACTCCCCTTCGCAAGAAAAGCTTGTTTGCTCCTAAGTTTGTTTTAGTCAGCAGATAGACTTTGCCCACTTGTGCAACTCTCCTGACTTGCTGGAAAATGATCGTTGTCCTCTAATTTACTTATCTGTTTATGACATGTAGCTGATAGACCACAGAATTAGAAGGTCTTTCCACTGATACTCAATTCTTATCTGGTGTAATGCAAACTGACCTTGAGCTGATACGAGGAATTTCCACTGCTAAGCAATTCTGTATGAAGTCACGTAAGCACTGCCTTGAGTTGTGTATAAATATGGCAGAGTGAATATTGATCCTTGTTCAGTCTACACATGCCTTCTGACATCTGTGTACATTGTACCCACTGAAGTGTAATAAATGGCGTAAGAACTAAGCTTGCCTCCATCTCTCCGCACTCCAATTGAAGGTGAACAAAGTGGTCTTGACCAGGAACAGAGCAGTGTGCTTTTCACAGTTTGTGATAGCGGGCCAACATTATCAATTCAAAGTGCACCATTCGGAGTCACTACTGCACCCAGGGTTTTCACCAAATGCCTAGCAGTAGTTGCAGCTCATCTACGAAGACAACATATTCACGTCATCCCATACTTAGACGACTGGCTCATAAAAGCCAGCTCGCAACAAACCTGTTTACGACACACTCACAAAACAGTGCAGCTTTTCCATGATCTTGGATTCACAGTAAATCTGTCCAAGATCCATCTCCAACCCTCCAACACACAAGCATTCTTGGGAGCCACTCTAGATACACAAAACGCTCTGGCCTACCCCAATCGGGCCAGATTCCGCAACATGCAGATTCTACTCTGTCAGTTCCAGCCTCAACACTGGTTGCCAGCTCGAGTGTTCATGCAGTTATTAGAGATGATGGCGTCTTGCATCCGATTAGTCCCTTAAGCAAGACTTCAAATGCGTCCCTTCAGGAATGCTTAGCACGCCAGTGGAATCAGTCTCCGGGTCAGTTATCAGATTTAGTGTTGGTAGACGGCCGCACTCATCGCTCTCTGCAGTGGTGGAATCCACAAAACCTTTCCAAAAGGCAGCCATTCATCGACCCGGTTCCACAGACAGTACTAACAGCATACTCATCGCTCACTGGTTGGGGAGCTCATCTCCAAACGCACACAATTCAGGGCATGTGGATCCTGCAGCAAAAGCAACTTCACATAAATCATCTAGAGCTTCTAGTGATTTTTCTAGCGCTCAAATCCTTTCAAGTTCATCCAGTAGGCAAAGCTGTCCTGATCCATTCAGACAACATGACAGCAATGTACTACATACAGAAATAGGGAGGGGGGGGACACATTCTCTCCAGCTTTCACAATTAGCACAGACCATCTGGAGGTGGGCCATACGTCACAAAATGTATCTCCTTGCAGAACATCTTCCAGGAGTAGACAATCAAACAGCAGATCTGCTCAGTCGACAAAGACAACAGATCCACGAGTGGGAACTCCACCCTCGAGTTCTCCTCCCATTCTTTCAGATGTGGGGCTTCCCAGACATAGATCTGTTCGCCACACACCTAAACGCAAAATGCCCAAGCTTCGCATCCAGGTATCCACACCCACTGTCCAGAGGCAATGCACTATGGATGAATTGCTCAGGGATATATGCCTACGCTTTTCCGCCTCTCCCACTCATTCAATTAGTGGTTCGGAAGCTCAGACAGGCGTCCCTGACACCAATCCTAGTTGCTCCCACATGGGCCTGTGAATCCTGGTTCACCACCCTGTTGGAACTCTCAGTAGTGCTTCACCAAAAACTACATCTTACACCCAATCGTTTCACACACAGCTGTGAAGAAATAAGACATCCAGATCCCAGTTATCTCAACCTTGAAATCTGGCACTTAAAGTCTTTGAGTTTGCCTACCTCAATCTTCCGCCATACTGCATAAAAATTATCAAAGAAGGTAGATGTTCTACCAAAAGGGCTTGCTATGCAGCAAAGTGGAAGCGATTTGTGATTTATTGTAATAACAATCAAATCAACCCGCTTGATGTTTCAGTTCAGAACATTAGATGCTATTTACTGCATTTCAAGCGTTCAAATTTAGCGCACACATCCATACGCTTAAATCTGTCTGCAATAGCTGCATACCTTCAAAATAGACAACATCGGTCTCTCTTCAGAGCGCCTGTCATTAAGGCATTTATGGAAGGACTTAAAAGAGTCATTCCCCTAACACTTCCACCTGTTCCAGTGTGGAATCTCAATATTGTTCTCACCAGACTGGGTCCACCCTCTGAGCCATTGCACAGATGTGAGCTGCAATTTCTCACTTGGAAGGTAGCTTCCCTCATAGCTATCACATCACTAAGGAGAGTGGGTGAGCTTAATGCACTAACTATAGAGGAACCATTTTTACAAGTACACCAAAACAAATTGGTTCTTCGGACTAACCCTACATTTCTACCCAAGGTGATTTCTGCCTTTCATATCAACCAATCTGTGGAGTTGCCTGTGTTCTTCCCTCAACCAGATTCTGTGGCAGAACGTGCTCTACACACCTTAGACGTTAAAAGAGCATTACTCTATTACATAGAAAGGACAAAACCTTTCCGTTAGACAAAACAACTCTGTGGCTTTTGCTCCACCTCATAAATGCAATCCCATATCAAAATCAGGTACTGCACGTGGATAGTCACAAGCATTCAGACGTTATGCAAAATCAAAACGAACATTATCAATTCCCCCTAGAACACACGCCACCCGCAAACTATGGGCTTCTATGGCTTTCTTTGGAAATATCCCCATAGATGACATCTGCAAAGCTGCAACATGGTCTACATTGCACACATTCACAGAACACTATTGTGTAGATGTGTTAGCAAGACAGCAAGCTAGTGTGGGCCAAGCAGTTTTACTAACACTCTTTCAAACCATTGCAACGGCTACAGGTTAGCCACTGCTTTGGGAGATTACTGCTATATAGTCTATGCAAAGCATGTGCTCTACAGCTCACATGCCTCGAACGGAAAATGCTACTTACCCAGTATGCATCTGTTCTTGGCATGTAGAGCTGTAGATTCGCATGCGCCCACCCGCCTCCCCGGGTACCTGTACCTGTTGCCGTGATATCTTACTTAGATACATACACATGGACATCTATATTCTACTACTCTTACTAACTCCATTATCACCCTCTGCGGGAAAACAATCTAACAATGGAGTCGATGCCCATGCGCACTATCACCGAAAGGAGGCGTCACCTATCTCATGACTGGAAAAGACTTCTTCGAAGAAAAACAAAGTGCAAACATCCGGACCCAACACTAGATGGCAGGCTACGCAAAGCATGTGAATCTACAGCTCTACATGCCAAGAACAGATGAATACTGGGTAAGTAGCATTTTCCTTTTTTCTGTAGGATTGTATTGACAGTTGTTCTTTGAAAAACGTTTAAGTGTTGAGAGCGTCTTGTTTGGAAACCTAAGAAACTGTGTTTTGATAAAAACTGTTTTACTCACCTTTTATCCAGGAAATGCCCCAGTGTGATATCTAGGCATATCACACTGAGTAGAAAAAGTAATCTTAAAAGTAACTTAAAAATTAATCACAAAGTAATTGCAAAGCAACTACAAAGTAATTTCAACTGTTTCTAAACATTTGACCTACCTGTATCTACATTCAACTGCATTCAACTGTATTATCAGAAAAGTATTATTTTTACTGACCTGCACCAAGTCTGGACTATCCTTTTTAAAATGAAGATAAAAAGGCGAGTGAAACCAGTTGGTTAGATTTAAGTGAACAGGCGACAACTCACAAAGGGCCTCATGTAGGTAGCATACCAGTTACTACTTCTAAAATACCGAACGATACCGAATCGGTATTTTAGAAGTGGTAACTCGTATGTAGGTAATGAGTCGGTATTTTTTACCGATTCGTTACAATTCGGTAATTACCGAATCGGTATTTACCGATTCGGTAATGAGGCATACCTTCCCATTGAGGGGAAGGTATGCCTCATTACCGAATCGGTAAATACCGATTCGGTAATGGTGGAGAAAATGCAAGGGTGGCAGGGTGTCACATTGACACCCTGTTGCACCCCTGATTCGGCCATGTGTGCACATGTGGCACACATACATGCCCTAAGGGCATGTATGTATGCCACATTGCACACTGCTACGCGCTTCCAAATGCATACACACATACATTAATTATTTACCACCAACTAAAAGTTGGTGGTAAATACCGACTCATAAACACACACACACACTCCCCCTACATATCATTTCTGAAATCGGAATTTACCGAATCGGTAAAATTACCGAATCGGTAAAATTACCACATCGGTAACGTTACCGATTCGGTAATTTTACCGATTCGGTAGTTTTACCGATTCGGTAAATTCCGATTTCAGAAATTGACCCCCTACATACCAATAGCCAATATACCGGTCGGTAACGGTATAATTACCGAAAATCGGCCGTTACCGACCGGTATTTGGCTACCTACATGAGGCCAAAAGACACCCATTTCTACAGCACAGGACTGGATACATTATGGTGGTCTCCTCAAGACCATATATGCAGTGAAAAATTTGACAGCTATTTCCCCAATTTCGAACGTAAAGTTTGTCTTTCTGTCCTATTATATGCATCCACCTGGCCGAGGCATACACATTTGACAGGTTGTCCAGGGTGGACCCCAGTTTGTTGCCTGGTAATGGTTAGCCCTGCTAAGAGCCCAAGGCGAATGACGTAAACAGCCGGAGTCCAACACCCGTCCTTAACCTTAGATCAGATTCATGAAGTCCCTGCTGGTGTTAAACAGATGTTTCTCTGATTCCTGCCAAGATGGTGGCTGGTGTCCAGGCATCCATCAAACAAGTCTTCTTACGGGGCCATGGCTTAAGGCCCGGTAGACGGTGTTATCTGGTTTCAGTTACAGCTAAGAGAGGCTCACTTGGGCATTCCAGCGCATCTGGCTGATGCAAAGAACCCTGGCAGCACTTCCTCCTTGCATTCGGCAGTCAAAGCATCCGTTTATTGGATCACCACGTTTAGCATGTTTTAACATCTGCATTATGAAAACAACACTGCCCAAGCGTGATGCACACATTGGTGAACTGTAGCCTGTCTTTTTAATGTAAAATGGGTTGTTTTCACAAGTGGGGTTCAGGAATATGAATACCCACTGAGATTAACTGGAATAAAATATATATTCATCAAGCCTTAGCACAGTCATTCGTTTTGGCTTTTGTAGTGAAAAGATTTTTAACACACTACCCAGAAGAAGCATCACCTGCTTCAATAAATTGAATCAACAGACACAAGATTCAGAGGTGGCGGGGCAAAATGTATATGGTTGCTTAACACGCAATACATATCTACAGGCAAGGGAAGCTCCCTCGCATGCACAGAATAATATAGGCAGATGCAGTGATCAAATATTCCAAACTCCCACGCGGGTGCTACATGTTCAACAGCAGAGCCAAGAATTACAACGTACACAGAATACTAACAGTACAGGCACCTGTGCAAGGAGGGAGGGGGAGAGGGAGAGAGAGGGAGGGGGAGAGGGAGAGAGAGGGAGGGGGGAGGGAGAGGGAGGGGGGAGGGAGAGGGAGGGGGGAGGGAGAGGGAGGGGGGAGGGAGAGGGAGGGGGAGGGGGAGAGGGGGAGAGAGAGAGAGAGAGAGAGAGAGAGAGAGAGAGAGACAGAGGGAGGGGGAGAGAGAGAGAGAGAGAACGAGAGATGGAGAGAGAGAGAGAGCGCACACAGGTATGTTTGTTTGCTGGTGCAGATATGGTGGAATAGTATGAGAGAGAAGAGGAGTATGGCATGGTGTACAATAATGTGTCATGGTTTGTCGGTGCATATGATGTTGTCATGTGAAAGATTACTTTATGCTGGTGTGTGTTTGCAAGTTGGTGCATGTGATTGTTAAGGTGTATGGGATGTGTGCGAGGGTGTCTGCATGTGCACAAGTTTGAATTGGAGCAGGTATTTGCATTCTTGTGTGGAAAGGTGTGCCTAACAGATTAGGCAAGGGGTGGGAGGCATACATTTTCCCTTGAATTCGCTGCAAAAAATACTGTCCTGGGAACTAAATGTGTCGCGCAAGTCCTTTATAAACATCACACGAATATGAACCATGAATAACATCACACCAAAACGCACACAACCATACATTACATATTTGGATCTCTTTATTTCACAAAATGCAGTGATGTAAAATCTATATTTTGCGGGACCTTTCTCAGGACATTGAACCTTTCTCAGGACATTGAACGAATAACGGATATTTAGAAGAAGAGGTTCTTGATAAAGTTAAATAGGACAGTGAACTTTGAATTTGGACTTGTGAATCCCAGAGACTTTGCTTTGAAGCACCAGCTGCGGGAAGGTGTCAGTCCACGAAATTTTAGGGATTTACCACTGCACTCGTAAAAAGCAAACAGAAAACTGATATCATCAGAAAACAGTGATCATTTATTTTGCTTGTGAACATCAAACACGTGCCCCACTTTAAATTGTAAAAACGCACGTCAATCGCAGTGTGTGGTCCACTCTGTGTATTAGCTTGGTGCAACGAAGGAGCCCAGTTCCCCCGGAAGCTCATTTACATGGCACTCTGCACACGTAGCTTTCCCTCCAGGTATCGTTACCCTAGGGTATCGCCTCGTTTAAAGCAAGGTAAGAGACGTACTGGCACTAATGTGGCTCCGAGGCACTCGAACCTCCAGGAGCGGTTTACATGTCGAGCTGCATGGTTCAACGGACATCGTGCGCTGAAGATTGTACGACGTGGGAAGGAATGGGCGTGGTTTAGGTCACGGGTAGCCTGCCTGTTACCCAGTACAACGCACGTCGGGGACCCCCGGGGACATGGTCAGCTGGGCATGTCACTGCTGTGTTCGTTGCGGCTTTGTTGACTCACCTGGTCTGTGTAATTCCAGCCCTCACAACAGACGAGCAGCTTCAGCAGCCGCTGAGAGCCCCGCAGGCTTTTTATAGCAACATGTCTGATTTGGCAACTCATCTGTGACCACTCACTGGGTACTGCACGGATGGTGACATACAAACACTGCTAGCAGGAATATTGTTGCGTGCCGGCTTCCTTCAACTCTGGGTCTGTCGCGTGCGCGCGTGCACTGTCTAAAGTGAAAGCACGCCGGAGCCAGAGTTGAAGGAAGCCAGCGTGAAAAAGATGGCGGCAGACTGTCCACTGTCCCACGGACCCGTGCATGCTGTCTGCTATGGACAGATGGCAAGAGCAGCCATCTTTGTCCATGCAGGCGTGTGCATGAGCCCACGACGGAGAATTGATTCCAAAAGGTCTCTCTGCGCTGCTTTCGCCAGGCGAGACCTAAAGACGAAAGCACTATGAACAACAGCACTCGCATTCTGTTAATGTCTGTTTATGTTAAAATGGCATGTAATTAGGCTTAATTTTGGGAATTTCACATGACAAGTATAATGGGAAATTCCCTAAATTAAGTGATTTAAATTAACGTAATTTAAAGTTACCCCTGGACTACGTACTGGAAGGTTTCCAAAAACTATGTTGTCTGATAAAGGAGTCCATTTGTGTTCTCAGGATGTTTCGTTTTTGGTGAATTGTGACATCAAACACAGATTAAAGCTTGCTCTACCACCCAAAGATGAAGGGTATGGTATAACGTTCTCAGCACACTCTTAAAGGGGAAATTTAACTTGCCAGAGAAAACCGGTTTGGCGGGAAGCAGGTTCTTCAACTATGTTTGTTTGCTTACTGACTATCTCCCCGTTGTACTACTGGTAAAGCACTGTTTAAATTATTCCTTGGGAGAAAACCTCTCTGTAAGTTACTACTTGGATGGATGAACTAGGGGAATGGTTGGGTGAGTGTGTCTGAATTTTATGAATGGAGAGAGACCACTGTTATCCAAGATGGATGGCAAGAATTCTAGTTTTGATGAGAGAAAAATAGGACGTTGAGTCCTGTAGATTGCAAGCAGTGGTCCAAATATATAGAGTTATGTAATGCTGTTAATACCAGAGAAGGAATGACATGGAATCTCCTCTGGGTTTCGCTTTGCAAAGATGTGGGGCAACAGTCAGCCTTACAACACAGAGACTGGCCTCTTGTGTACAACATTCAGTTGAAACACAAAGAAGTGCTGATGAGGAAGTCTGTATTTTTGATGTTTCCTCTTTGAGCAAGGTCAAATGCATTTGGGGAAAAAACTGAGTATCTGAAAGATCACGTTTCATGACTGTGAAATTGGAATTTGAACACAATTTCAAGTTTATTACTTACTATTGTTTTGGTTTTCTATTGTGGTGTTTGTTTAAGTGAAGGTATTACGACTATGGTTATCTTTTGTTTGGTACAAGGGAAGAAGTGTAATGTCTTGCTGCACTTGCCTGCATCACAGTTTTGTAATTCTCTGTCTTGTAGGCTGTCATAGGCTGCGCATTCTGTTGAAAGCAGTTGGAGAGCGAAATTGTTGGATGAGGTTGAATAAGGGGCTGCTTATCTTCACCTACATTTCTGGCTTCTAATTATTCTTCATTTTTCCCAATGGCACACTCCTGTATTGGCAGCAACAACATTCAGAACACATGTAACCCATGCAATGGTACCTTACAAAAGAAAGAAAAACCCGACACCAATAGTTGCTGGAAAACCACTACCAACTTGAAAGCAGTGACCTACACTCACCTGCAGTCTATTTCCATGCTGCCTAGGTGGGAAGGAAACAAATAATTTTGCAGGATAGCATAAGCGACAATTGTGTAGAGAATGGGTAATCTGTAAATTCAACATTGCCCCGTTAAGCATCTTTTCACCCAGACTAACAATGTAATTGAAAAATATCCAAGTCACAAAAGGACAAAGTAATTTACTCCTCCTGCTTCGTGGTTTAAAATATTGGCCAAAAAGATCACACTCTTTCTCAATTTAAACAAATAAATAGATAGTTAGCATTATCATCCACTGAGGAAGAAAGGGAGGAAACATCCTGTGAGCTACTGAAACATTCAACTAGGATGCCATTTACTTGAGTACTAAAAATATGATGGAGCAGGGCCTTGAAAAGGGTGTCCCACTTTCAGTAGTATAGCGTTTCAACTAAATGTAGGTTGGGCCTCTCAGAAATATTTTATTTCGTAGGTGTAGGGCCCATAAAGAAGGCAATCCCTGTTGCCTTGTGATTGGAAAATCTTGGCAGACCGTTATTCATGTATTTTGTCGAATTTATCCAGAGTTTAGGAAGACATTTGTGTGCCTCCTCACGACGAAGATGTGTGTAAATAGCCCCAGACAAGCTTTGTTATGTTTGACTCGAGAATGTTTTGTGGTCTCGAATCTCTTTAGCGCTATTAAATCTTTGGGAGCATTTGGGCTAGCTCAACAAAAGTGATATTAATGATTGTTTAAGCTCGAGTTCTGTTGGAATATTGGCATTTCGCACAGGTTATTTGTATCTGATTGAAATATGGTTTTAGATTTCTACATTAGATACATTGTATGTTTTAATGACTATGCCTGAACAAAATAAATTATTGTTGAAAAAAACGATTGGCCAGATAAGCATTGAACATGCTCTTCTATTCACTGTTTATGAAAATGACCAAACGTTAGTGCAGATCCCACGGCAACATTCCCCATTACAGAAATCTGGATTAAATGAATGAACAAATTAACCTCCTCTCCAGAGGATCGAGAATACTTATGAGGGAAGCAATTTATGTACTTTCCCTTAGTAAGCCAAAATGTTAACAGGTGCTAGGTGATATTGTACTGCATTGTGTCTCTTGAGATACCTAAACTGGTCAGTCCAATTTACTTTTCTTTCAAAGTCTGTCTGTTTTAATTCAGCGTAAGATTTTTTAAACGTTTGAAGTAGCATAATTGAAACTACTTTAAAATCCAATCATGAATTATCTGTGTACACAAAATGCACTAACTTTGTGTTCTGGAGAGACATACTATTCGTCTCTCAATGCCTCTTCCACTGCTCACGTACAAGTAATTATGACAGACAGTGGTGGTAATGGGGCTAAGAAATAAAACTGAGACACTTGACTCCACCACTCTGACTGCTCAAGGGTGCTACAGAAAGTGCTGGATATTTTAAGGCAAATAGATCACTTCAGTGGGTTGCCATTTAGGGGGTCTCTGCTTACCTATAACAGTAAATGGATATACCCTAAGAATATCTTTGTGTAACCAAAATCTGTGCTTTGATTTGAAACTGAAAATTCCTAAACATGCAAAAAGAGTAAGTACTTTAAATATATGTTCACTAACACTTCTCCCTGTGACTTGAGTACCTACCCCAAATGTCTTTAACATGACTTCCTGAAATAATTCTGTGTAATTGTAGTGTCCTTCATTACAAATTTGTAGGTAAGCAGGTGGTTCTTGCAAGGGAAATCTGATCTATGGCTGCAGCAACATCTTATCATGATTGCCTTGCAAATATGCCATGGCCCACAAGGTAAGGTATACCCAGATAACCAAGATGGTCACAGACTATATAGACTATTTGAGAGTAAATGGCCCTCTGAGAATTGTAATTCATTGAACGCTGCTGCATAGTGCGTTCTCCGCACATGTGACAGATAGCCTTTCCTTCCCTGAAACAGCAAAATATGGTTTGAAGTATCACTCCCCCACACTCGCCAAGTTCCAAATGGTAAGCAATACCTTCAGCTTTGTGTCCTGACAAAGTGCAGATAGCTATTGCTATTTAACTTTAGAAAGTGGGATTTCTTGATTTGTAGCATCAACAACATTTCAGATGAATCGAGCTTGATCTTTGATTGCACCATGAGGATTTGCTAAGCCATGTATCATCTGCAGTCCCAGTTGAGCAACTACTTTGAAATGTGTTGATCTCAAACCAACCATAAGCTCCTAATTGTATTGGGTTAACTTACTCAGTGAACTGAATTTGTCTAAATAGTGGACAACTCACTCTGTCGTTGACAAAGAAATATGCAAAATTGATAATTGGTGAGGTGCAATAAGTGTGGTTTGTGGTGCAGTCTGTCTGCCCCTAATCTGCACCAAACTCTGCACTAGGAGAAGGGACAAATAAGGTACACAGAGGCTCCAGCTATGTGTACAGCAGATGTCCAAATGCCACATTCTTCATTCTTTCGTTGCTTCGCGCTTCCTACTCTGTGTGTTTTTTTTTTTTGCCCCACCATTCTCTTGGTTTTGATAGAATGATACTCCTTCTGCAGCTTGCCTTTGGAAATCATTATGTCCCCTACAACAGGTAAGTTATCATCGTTGGCTCAGACTAGATAAAAATTAAGAATATTAAAAAAAATATATTGTTCATATCTAAAGTTGTGGTTGGGTGATTTGGGGGTTGCAGTTGGATTATCCTCTGTAGGAACTATCCTTTTCTTCCCATGCAACGGACGAGGTGTTTGAAGTTTGACGTGGGATGAATACTTTTTTTAATCCTTCACTTGCCAAGCTCAAAATCAAGATGTGGGTATTAACTTCCTTGCCAAAATGTGCCCTTCCAAGTTTCATATCCCTTTATAAGTTGTATATTTTGAAGTGGTTTGTAATGGTAAGTGCAACCAAACCCGTCTGCATACATTAAATCTGTTGTGGTGTCATTGGTGGCAGAGGATCATCTCATTCCTACCCTGTATGATTAACACATCCATCTCACTCCCCCCCCCCCCCCCCCCCGAGTTTAGGAGCCATTCCTTTCCATGGCCATGCAGACAACTGTGGCCCTGTGGCAATTTGCGTGCTCTTTAAACCATGCAGCAAGAACCAGATGACTGCTCACCATCTCTGACACCTTCAGCTAAAGAAGCTTTTCTTTCTGCAATGTGTTTTGTTTTCCTTTTCATTTTAAAGGGATGCACCTATGATGTTGTTTTAGAGAAAGTGATACCCTGTTCTGGATAAGTGGACTGAGTATTTTTCTGTTGTAAAATATTAATTTGAAGTTTGAGTCCAATGTGTTTTCTTTAAAGATGCACACCTCCTTGATCTCATCCTTTGCTTTTAAGTGCTTATTAACTGATAGCACTGATTACATTGCTTCAACAAAACATCTGCGAGTTCCCTCAAAGCTTTAATAGCAGCTGTCACAAACAAGCATAAAGACAGCTCAGCATTGATCCTCATGTGAGCATTATATGGTGATGCCTAGTGGGTAACATAAGTTGTGCCTATCTGTGTCTAGAGATTAGAATATGGAATGTGTGTAAACCTATCCTCATTTGCCTTCCAGGTGTGGCCTGGTCTAACTGCTTTTCCTGACTTCACAAACCCAGAGACACATCAGTGGTGGCTGGAGAATTTACAACAACTGTACAGTAAGGTGCCCTTTGATGGACTTTGGATTGTAAGTTTTTGGCAAAAACATCTCCTCTTATTCACATTTACGATGTTGGGAATTAGATTATTTGAAAGTGCTCATTCAGAACATTCTGCTCTTAAGTATGAACTTAATTCTCCTGACCAATAAAAAAGTATGGCCCTCATTCCACTCATCACAGAAGAATTTTCCAGTTGGACAGCTGCCATCTAATCTTGGGAGTTTAGATGAGCATCTGCACTACTTTCCAGCTTACAGGGATCTTTCACACATTAGCTACATTCAGTCATCTTCTGCACTCATTCTTCATTCTAGCCTGGGCTGTTGTAAATTTCAAGACCACATAGTGGGTATTGTTAAAAAGGTTATTTCTTCCCAGAGAGAGGGAGAATGTGAACACTGATTACATTATGGATAGTGCATACAGAGTCTGTATGGTCTCAATTTAATGATTGACAATTGCAAAGTATTGTTGCGACCTGTAAAGTTTTACTTGAGAAGTTCAAGTTGAGCGATCCTAAATGCAAAAAGCTTAACTTTTCTTTTACTGTAGGACCCCAGTATGAAACATTGCCGACACTTTGCCTTGCAGATAAAGAACATTTTTTTCTTGTACAAACATGGATTTAAAAAAGCCTGAACCTAATCGGAGATGATCACCCTGTCTACTCTGCTTCTACTCAACAAGTGCTTATTTAATTCCACACCTTGTCGCAATTTCTCTAGACCACTCCTCTCTTAATAGACTCAAACGTTCCTAATTCTTGTCCCTTGACATGTCTAACTGTTAAGGCTCACAGACTTACTGGCTCGTTGGTGATCTTTCTGCTTTTGTCTATCGTATCTTTTCTTTTGTCTTTTTAAGGATTTTCTTTGCAGCAAAAGACTCTAATAAAGGGCTTCTGATTAGTCGACATTAATTGAAGTGAAGGTTTAAGTTAGTACAAGACATTCTACAACTTGAAAATGTGTGAGAACAATAACAAATGTTATAAAGTAAACAAAGAGAAATACAATCGTGGTTATACATCAGTCAATAATTCGTCTTTGCATTAAACACAAGCCTGTGGGCACAATTTGGGAGTGAGGTCAAAGAAAGTACAGAAAGGGTGCGAAATAGAGGAGGAATGATGTATAAATAAAAGATAGGAGTGATAAAACATTTCTATAATGAATAAACATAACAAGAAACTACAATCAAAGAGAAAGATTAAGTAGGCAGACCTTAATGATTCTTTCAAGGTGCTTTGAATTACTATAAGGTTCCTCTATGTCAGTATGTTTTTGCAATGATACCAGTCTACATTGTATTCCTGTGTCCCCTCTCCAATCTGGCAATGACATCTAAAAACATTTCCTTTAAGTATGGGACGTGTAAATTATAAACACTTCAGAATAGATATTGCACCTAGTTATTGCTAGGCTGCTACAAAAAGCAATACCTTCAATGCTGGAATAGCTGAAGATGTTGCAAAAGAAGTACTAGGAGAGTTGCCCATGCCACAAATTTGTTTTTTCAAAAATGAGTGAGCGCACGTGGGCAAGTCAATCGGTATGGGGCAGTGAAAGACAAAAGTACTGATCTTGTTACATACAGATACCCAAAACATACCAAGGTAGGCGTGTATTTAAACACAATGGTTAATAATAAGTATTCAGTGTGACTGTTTCATATGAGTCTCTTTTTCTTTTTACCACCCCCATTGTTAATTCTAGCTTGAGGCGTATGATCTGCGGTGCATGAAAACACATTTTAGAGCTGCATCCATTACTTTGCTCCTTTTTAAATATCCCTAACCTCCTGTTCTTTGTTCAGCTTCCTTCCCATAGTGCACATATCTGCATGAGAAGTGAATAATACCAGGTCCCAAGACTCTGCCCAAGAGCCAAGCATAACAGAGCAGAAGTGTAGTGGATCCTTTCAATCTGGTCCAGGCAACAGACTTTGAACATCAAGCTTGTTAATACAGGAAAAGTGATGAAAACTAGGATGTATTACTAAAAACACGTGAGGCACCACTTTTGCATTCATACCACACAAATGACCTGAGTTCTGATAGGCCTGCACCTCCAGCAGGACTATCAGGATTCCTGCTTTGACGGGGGTATTTGCCCATACCCCTAGTAATATACTGGTACAGTATTAGTGGAATAAAACCCATATTTTATTTAAGGCACAGCAGCTCCCGGAAGTCCTGCAATATTTAGACTACTTTTGGAGACTGTGAGACTGGTGGGCATATGATTGGTTCTTTTTTATAATGCACAGCAGAGCGCATAAAATGAAGGAATCCACTTGAGACACTGTATCCCCAGTACCTTACAAAACACATTTGCAAGCATTCTATTGACACTTTTTAATCCTAGCTGTAATTTAAAATTTGGAGTGTGCAAAATTTAATGTAATTTTCCTTTTGCTTACTTACACAAAATTTTGGAAAAATGGTGCAAAGTTGCTCATAATTAATTGTAATGCAGAGCGATCATTTAGCACTATATTTTGGCACGAAATGCTTCCTTGCGTCAATTTGTGATTCAAGGATGTAGGAAGCTGGCTCTGTATATACTATACCAAAATGACACAACCAAACACAAAGCTAGCGGTAGCCCTCTAGAACAGCACCGGTCTTGGAAATTACCCCATATCAGTTATGGTGATATAATAGAATCACCGCAAGTGTGCAAATTTGGTCGACACCCGCCAACACAATGTCGTTCCAAGAAGATTTGGAAAATACATGTAAAAATACCAACACCAAATGCACCACTTAACCTCTATAAATTGGATCTTATAACACTTCTTGAGTAGTCCGTGTCTTTTACAAAAACTCCAATTTTATTTTGCAACAATTTATACATTTAAAAGGTCAACATTTTCACAGAACAGCCGGAACAGCCTAGGCTGGCTGTTCCGGCTGTTCTGTGAAAATGTTGACCTTTTAAATGTATAAATTGTTGCAAAATAAAATTGGAGTTTTTGTAAAAGACACGGACTACTCAAGAAGTGTTATAAGATCCAATTTATAGAGGTTAAGTGGTGCATTTGGTGTTGGTATTTTTACTATACCAAAATGAGGTATAGTGTGCACAGAGTCCAGTGGAACCCCAAAGGTAGGCAGAGGTAAAAGTAGCTAGCACCTTACTCTCTATTTGTGGTAGTGTGGGCATGCTTTATCTGAGGGTAGTGTTAAGCATTTGTTGTACACACTCAGGTAACAAATAATGTAACACACTCAAAGACTGAACTCAGACCAATTTGTATGTATAAAAAAAATATATATTTAGTTATATTTCTTTTCTAGAACCAAGCAAGCCTGGTACAGGTAAGTGTAAATGGAACTTTTCAAGGCAGGTTGAACAATAATACAAGCAAGCTGAATGAAAATGTGTTTGTTACAGGTATGTACATATTTTAAAAACAGTGGAAATTACTGTTAGATTACTATTGATTACTTTATGGATTACTTTTTCTACTCCATGTGATATGCCTAGATGCCACACTGGGACATTTCCTAGAGAAAAAGGTAAGTAAAGCAGTTTTTAGTTATTTGCAGTTTTTGAAGTTCATACTCAACCAACTCCACACTTAGAACAAATTTTCAAGGAAAACCAGTCAATGTATTCCTATGGAGAAAATGTGGTTATCGGTTAACAGGTAAGTACCTGATTGTGGGAGATGGTATTCTGGGGTAAGAACCAGGGTTCCCCCAGGGACAGGGATGCACACTCAAAGCACCCTCAACGGCACTAGGGCGGCCGGGTGCAGAGTGCTGACGCCCAATGTTATCCAATGGGGATAGGGTGCCTCCGGTTGGTGGCTGCTCACAAGCAGACCACTAGGTTGTGGGAGCAAAGCTCCTGTGTTAGGCTTAGGGCAAAGGGGTATCCGAGTTAGCACCCAAAATACACCCGCAGTGATGCTGGGTGCAGGGTGCTGGTTTGACGTCTGGTGCCATAGGGATTCTCTGGTTGCAACAAAGACAGCTGGTTCGGGGACGAAGATCTTCTGGAGGTGACTACCAGTTGGAGAGGTAAGTTGGGATGCCTGGGGATGCTGGTACACCGTCGGTTGGGCCACCCAAGACTGTGGGACTTCTGGCACAGGGGTTTCTTTAGGCAGCAGGTTTTCTTACCAGCTCCGGCCGCGGTCGGGGGATCCTCCAGAAAGAGGCTACAGGCTTCGCTTGGAGATTCGAGGCAGGTCAGAGTTCATCAGATCTCCGGTCAGGATCGCCGGGGAGACCTCCTCGTGGTGTTGAGCCACTTAAACTGATGCCGTAGGCATTGGGTGCAGAGTGGGGCAGATTCGCGGTTTTGGCTGGGACCAGAGTCTGTTGGTGAGCAAATCCGGTGCTCACGGGAAACCAAGTCTTTGACTTGGATGGAAAGGGGCAGGTCCTCAGGGTTCTTGAGGTTGCTGGCTGCAGGACACAATGGGATTTCGCTGGAGCAGGTTCGAAGGTGGGGACAGGCTGGTAGGGCTGGGGCCAAGTCAGTGGGCGTCCTCCTCTTCTTAGTTTCAGCACAGGTTCTTCGGTCCTTCTTCTCTTCTTGTGGATTCTTGTCTGAGGAGGCAAAGTTCAGGGTTGCGCCTAAATACTAGATTTAGGAGCGTTATATGTAGGAAAAGGTTGGGACCAATGGTTTCCTTTCTTGAGGTGGGTACAACCCATATTATGCCGCCCTCCAGTGGGAGGGGCTCATATGCCTCACTCTTGTTGGCTGGGTCCCCCCATCTGCAAGATAGCGGGGTCTCAGAGTTGTGCTTCACCTTGCCTCCCCCACCTGAGGTGTGGGGTTGGCAGAGGTAGGCACACCTCCCTTCCACACTTGGTTTTCCCGCAGATTCCCACGCCCAAAGTGGGGGTCAGAACCGGTGGGGGCCAGTTACTGGAAGCAGCAAATGCCTGGGGTAGCTCACAAAGGCAGCAAGCCTTGGAAGCTTCCCCTTCGGTGGTCCCTGGCCATGCTGGGGAAGGAGGCTTGGCACCTCGTCCCAGGATGTGCGTTAATTCAGACCCCCGCGAACAGCAGGCTCTCGACCCAGGGGTCCAGAACATGTTTGGTGGTGGACAGTAGTGTAAGGTTGTTTTTCAGGGGGCATCTCTACGATGCCCTCTTGAGTGCATTTTTCATTAAAATCCCACACTGGCATCTGTGTGGGTTTAATGTGCTGAGAAGTTTGATACCAAACTTCCACGTTTTCAGTAAAACCATTATGATGCTGTGGAGTTCGTAATTACAAACTCCCAGCACCATATACCCATTAATGGCATTACTGCACTTACAATGTCTAAGAATTGGCTTAGACACTGTAGGGGTACAAGGCTCATGCACCTGTACCCTGGCCACTGGTATAGTGCACCCAGCTAGAGGGGTGGCTGACCAATGCCAGGACAGTGGTTTGTAGGCATGGCACACAGGGGTGTGAGCCGTGTCGACTCTTCACTTTGTTCTGCACCAAAACATGCAGCCTGCAATGGCAGTGTGTGTGTGTGTAAAGGTACATGACCTCTAAGGGTGGCATAATAAGTGCTGCAGCCCTTAGATGCCTTACCTGGCCATAGTGGCCTTGGTACCTGTGGTACCATTTACAAGGGACTGACCTGTGGCCAAAGAGTGCCAATTTTGTTTTGTTTTTAATGCAGTTTAGGGAAAGAACTTGGGCCCTGGTTACCTGTTTGGCAGGAACCCAGTGCACACTCAAAGCACATCAGCAGTTCAGCAAAAAAGTGGGGGCAACCACAAAAAGAGGGCACTTTCTTACACCCTCCCCTCTCCCCCCCAACGAAAGAGAATCAGACTAACCTTTCCCTAGAGAGTCTTCATTGTCTAAGTAGAAGAACCTGGAAAGTCCATCTGCATTGGCATGGGCAGTCGCCAAGTCTGTGTTCCACTATAAAGTCCATTCCGTGTAGGGAGATGGACCACCTCAAAAGTTTAGGATTTTCACCTTTCATCTGCATGAGCAATTTGAGAGGTCTGTGGTCAGTTTGAACTAGGAAGTGGGTACAAAACAGGTATGGTCTCCGCTTCTTCAGGGACCAAACAACAGCAGAGGCCTCTCAATCGATGGCATTGCATCGCTGCTCCCCAGGGAGAAGCCTCCTGCTTATAAAAGCAACAGGTTGGTCTTGGCCTTCATCATTGGTCTGGGATAGGACCACTCCTATCCCTAGCTTAGAAGCATCAGTCTACACTATGAACTGCTTGGTATAGTCTGGAGCTTAGAGAATTGGATTGGTGCTGAGCACATTGCCTCTTTCAGGGTGTCAAAAGTCTTTAGACAGCTAACTGTCCAGTTTACCTTTTTGGGCGGCATCTTGGAGGTGAGTTCTGTGAGGAAGTCACAATGGACCCATATCCCTTCAAAATCCTCCTGTAGTACCCAGTCAATCCAAGGAATGCCCTAACTTGGGTCTGGGTTGTTGGAGCTGCCCAGTCCAGAATGGCCTGGATCTTGGGCTGTAAGGGTTGCACTTGGCCTCCACCAACTAGGTGGCCCAAGTATATCTCTGTTCCCTGCCCTATCTGGAATTTGGATGCGTTGATAGTTAGGCCTGTAATTTGCTGGGCTTTCAAAACCTTTCCCAGGTGGATTAAGTGATCCTGCCAGGTGGAGCTAAAGACAGCAATATCATCTACATATGCTGCACTAAAGGACTCCAATCCAGCAAGGACTTGATTCACCAACCTTTGGAAGGTTGCAGGGGCATGCTTTAAACCAAAAGGCATAACAGTAAACTGATAATGTCCATCAGGTGTGGAGAATGTTGTCTTTTCTTTTGCTCCAGGTGCCATGCCAATCTGATAGTACCCTGCAGTTACGTCAAAGGTACTTTGAAATTTAGCTGCACCCAAATTAACTATCAATTCATCTGCTCTTGGGATAGGGTGAGCATCTGTCTTGGTGACAGAGTTGAGCCCTCTATAGTCCACACAGAACCTAATTTCTCTCTTTCCACCCTGTGGAGGAAGTTTGGGGACTAGAACCACTGGGCTGACCCAGGGGCTTTCAGAGGGTTCAATAACCCCTAATTCCAGCATCTTGCTGACTTACTCTGATGCCTTCTTTGACTTGATCAGACTGTCAGTAGATTTTGTTCTTGACATGCATACTGTCCCCAGTGTCCACATCATCGGTACACCAGTTTGTCTGACATGGGGTCAAGGAAAAGAGCCTAGCATACTGTTGCAAGACTTGCTTGCAATCAGCCTTCTGTTGGGCAGAGAGGGTGTCTGAGTAGATAACGCCATCCACTGACCGATCTTTTGGGCAGTAAGAAAGGAGGTCAGGGAGAGGTTCACTCTGTCTCCTGATCCTCATCAGTCGCCATCAGCATGGTGATGTCAGCCCTGTCATGGAAAAGCTTAAGGCGGTTCACATGGATCGCCCTTCTGGGGGTCTTGCTTGTGCCCAGGTCAACCAAGTAGGTGACCTCACTTTTCTTTTCTAAGATGTGGTGAGGGCCACTCCATTTGTCCTGGAGAGCCCCTGGTGCCACTATCGCCAAAACCCACACCCTTTACCCTGGTTGGAACTCCACTAGTGGAGCTTTTTGGTCATACCAGTGCCTCTGGAGGTTGTGGCTGATCTCCAGATTCTTGGCAGCTTTTTCCATGTACTCTTCCGTTCTGGACCTTACGCCTAGTACGTAGTCCACAATATCTTGTTTGGGTTCTTGGAGAGGCTTTTCCCAACCCTCTTTTACAAGACAGAGTGGTCTCCTAACAGGATGGCCAAACAGAAGTCCAAAGGGGGAAAACCCTACTCCCTTCTGAGGCACCTCTCTGTAGGCGAAAAGCAAGCATGGTGAGAAGACATCCCTCCTTCTTTTGAGCTTTTCAGGGAGCCCCATAATCATGCCTTTCAATGTGTTGTTTAACCTCACAACAAAACCATTAATTTGTGGGTGATAGGGTGTCGTAAACTTGTACTGCACTCCACACTCATTCCTCCTATGTTTCAGGTAAGCAGACATGAAGTTTGACCCTCTGTCTGAAACCACCTCCTTAGGAAACCATACCCTGGTGAAGACACCAATGAGGGCCTTGGCTACTGCAGGAGCTTTAGTAGTCCTAAGGGGAATTGCTATAGGATTCCTGGTGGAATTATCCACTACCACCATTATGAATTTATTTCCTGATGCTGTGGGAGGTTCAAGTGGACCCACTATGTCCACACCTACCCTTTCAAAGGGAACTCCAACCACTGGTTTTGGAATTAAGGGGGGCTTTGGGTGTCCACCGGTTTTGCCACTGTCTTGGCAGGGGACATAGGAGCTGACAAACTCCTTTACATTCTGAGACTTCTGGGGCCAGTAAAAGTGGCTAACTAGCCTTTCCCAAGTTTTGGTTTGGCCCACATGTCCAGCTAGGGGATGTCATGAGCTAAAGGAAGTAAGAACTCCCTGTACTTCTGAGGCCCTACCACTCTCCTAGTGGCTCCAGGGCTGGGCTCTCTGGCCTCAGTGTACAGTAGTCCCTCCTCTCAGTAGAATCTGTGGGTACCATTGACATACCTCTTTTCCTGTGCAGTAGCTTGCTACCTTAGGCTTTCAAGAGTTGGACAGGACTGCTGTCCAAGGCACAGCTCTTCCCTAGAGGGTTCCCCTGGGCCTAAGAGCTCAAACTGGTACGGGTCAAGTTCCATAGGCTCAGTTCCCTCTGGGGCTTCCAAGTTCTCTCCTTGAGGAGAGGGGTCCTGATTCTTTTGCCGTTCAGAAGCTGGTTACCCATTCTTCTTGCCTTCCCTCTTGGAAGGTTAGGTTCCAACACTTCTTTTTCACCCTGCTTTCGGCTCTGTGCTCTAATCTTGACACACACCATCTCAGGGATCTCCAGCATTGCTACATAGTTTTTTAATCTTACCTCAGCCCATGCAGAGGTTTCCAGGTAATTACCTAACCGCTAGGCCGCTGGAAGACTATCTGTTTCAGGCCAGTAACCCCCCACCCCCAACCCCTCACCCCCAGTCTAATGTCACCATAGCCATCGCATGGTTAGTAGTAACACTGTCAGTGTTGATGACTGGGTACGTTTTCCCAATCATGAATTGCTCTGGGGAAAACAGTGCATCTCTCACCATAGTGACACTAGCACTGTATCCCTCAGGGTCTCTATTTCTAGTCCCATTGATCCAGCTGTATTGCAAATAATTCTTTAAGTTGGGAGGACACACAGCTAAAGTGGTAAACTCAACTTCACCCTCAGTAACTAGAACTGCTTCGGTGTGACTCCTACTTTGCTCTGGGCACACTGTTGATCCCATCTGGAGACTTACTACACCAGTAGTAGCTGTAGGAGGACTAGGGGGCTTCTTGCTAGGACAAGTAGCATCTCCAGTTAAGTGTCCCAACTTCTTACAGTTGTGGCACCAGGCCTTTAGGGGACCAAAGTTCTTCCCTGTGTATCTATTACTGGACTGGGAAGAGTTTTGGGACCCACCCCCCTGTACAGGTTTTTGGGGCCCCTTTGAAGACTCAGGCTTTTTATCTTTGGGATTCTCATCCCCTTTCCCCTGGGGAGGTTTTGTAACCTCTTTTGTTCACCCCAGTGGCTGTTTTTGTTACCCTAGTCGTGACCCAATGGTCTGCCTTCTTTCCCAATTCTTGGGGAGGAATTAGATCTAGGTCTACCAAATGCTGATGTAACTTCATTTGTGCAGTTACTTAAAATATGTTCCTTCATAAACAAATGGCAAAGTCCATTGAAATCATGCACATTATTCCAGTTAACCAACCATCTAATGTCTTGATTGAGTGAGCCCCCCTTAATCTTAATTCAATATTCCTCAGTTGTGAGTCCAAAGCCCTCAGTCGGAGTTCATGAGGTCATAAGACCCAGCATCTGCCCCTGTAAGGGTCAGGAGTCTGTTCCTGCAGTTACCAGTGAACAGTTCCCAAAGGAGTGACCCAAGTGTGACTTCCTCACTTTTCTCATTTCACAGGCCCTCTCAAAGCCTGTGAACCATTTTGTGATATCATCATCCTCTTCATGTTTAGGGACAATCCCTTTGGTAATTCCTTATTTAGTAAATTGATGCCACCATTGATGGGAGCTAAGCCCATCTCTGCTCTCTTTTTCTAGAGCCAGGAGTCTGGTCTCCAGATCCAATCTTTTTGTCAACTTTACTAAAAGGTTGGTCTCCTCATTGAGGCTGTCTTGAATGTCCTCAGTAGTGCCTGACCCACCTGTGTGGGATCTAGGTACTGTGAGTTGTATTCTTGGATTGAGGGGCATTGGGGCCCTTCTTTCCCTATGAAGTGGGAGGGTGGGAGGGGGTTGGTAGTTAACCTCAATCCCTCCCTCCCTCTCCTTCATTTGAGAGGTCTTCACCATTCTCAGAAGGATGATACTTAGCATACCCTGCCAGTAGCTCCTGGAGCTTTTGTTTGGAGGGATGGGACCCCATGTTAATATTTTTAAGTTTGCATACAGACCTTAACTTCCTAAATTTTAAGTGGATATAAGGGGTGAGGTTCAACCTGGTTCTCTATGCCATCGTTATCTTCACTAACAGCTGGGATCTGAAAGACACTGTAGTTATAGATGACTTACCTTTAGAATTACCCCCGGGCGTCAGACTGGATCCGTAGATTTTTCTTTAACAGTACCCCTGCGCGTCGGTAGGTGGCAGCGATCGACTCGTAAGTCGTCTGCATCTTGTTCGCCGGGATGACGTCGCGGTGTCTATTTAGACACCATCGCTGACGTCTGTTTTTTATTTTTACGGGCCAGCCTGCGCAGATCCGTAGAGAGCTTGCCCCTTAGTCACTTTTTGACTAACATTTTCTTGACGTTTGTTGACCTCTTTTTGAGAATTCGACTCCTGGTAGCACGAGGGATG
The DNA here is from genome assembly GCF_964204655.1 of Triturus cristatus. Lineage (NCBI taxonomy): Eukaryota > Metazoa > Chordata > Amphibia > Caudata > Salamandridae > Triturus > Triturus cristatus. The sequence goes on from NC_140593.1 coordinate 1,082,809,103, forward strand.
TCACATCGCCAAACCGGATTTAAGCCGTGCGAGGCCTGTAACCACCTGATGTTATTTACGGACCCCCACCTCGTGTGCCTCTGGGGCACGGCCACAACCTAACGTCTGCTCCGTGCCGTTTGAGGTCCCGGTGGAGAGGAAGGTCTCGGACTGGTCGCAGAGCCACCATCACCATTCATCATCGAAGTCTTTGCACTCCTCGGGTAAGTCGGAGCACAAGAAGAAGCGAAGAAGCACCATCGCTCTTTGCCTTCTCCCCGTCCGTCGGCTGACGTGACGCTGGACCTGGAGTGCCGTCGCTCTCAAGCTCTGTCTTTGGAGACTGCGTCTGGGACAGCTCCGTGCTTCCCTCCTTTTCCCGGAGCCGGAGCGTCGCCTGCCCAGCTTTGAGCTTTTTACGAAGCCCTTCACGGCATCTTTGGGCAGCCCGACTCCGCCGGCGCGCCTTTGGACCCCGCAGACTTGTCTGGGGGCCCTGGGCCTTCGATGCCGGCGGCTCCGGCTTCGGTGCTAGATGGCCCCTGAGGATCCAAGCCTGGATCCGGATCAATGCTGGTCGACCTCACGGTACCTTCCCTGGCGCAGATTCCAGTGACGACGCCCTGCATACCCCAGCCTCACCCCCGAATTGGACACGGCGCCAGACCATATTGACTCGACGTCAGTGACGGCGCCGGAAGGTACGTTTGTGCCTCTGTTCATCCCTGGTGTTCCCTTTCAGGCCTGAATGGCAACCAGAGGAGGGTAAGGAGGACTGGTAAGGGTTTATGGACCCTTTGGCTGACCAGCTTGACGAGCCGGACTGGCGAGAGGAACTGAGTGGTGCCAGTGGTTTCGGTACCTTCCCAGACCTTGGCATGCTCCCCCCCCCCCCACCGTGGCTATGGAGGAGGGAGCTTCATACGCAGTGGTACGTAGGGTGGCTGAGACCTTGGGCCTGTATCTTCCTACGGTGACAGTCAGGAATAACCTCCTGACAGAGGTACTTCAACTGGCAGTGGCCTCTTTGGAGCCCCTTTTGCCTTTTAATGAAGCCCTTACTGGCGTCCGTCTGTGCACTTGGTCCAAGCCCAGCACAGGGGCTGCCCGACGCAAACCGCCCAGCCCACGGTGACACACTTTTCCTCTCCCAACACCCTACCCGAGAGCTTGGTGATATAAGCCTCGTCATCAAAGGGCGCATTCCCCCAGTTAGGGAATCCAAGAAGCTGGACCACCTTGGGAAGAAAATGTTTTCTTCCGCCAGCTTCGAGCTGCAGTCGGTGAACACCGCATGCCTCTTGGGCCGTTATATCCATACAGTGTGGGATACTGTTGTGCAAGTGCTGCCACAGTGCCCGGAGGAGGCCTGGGCCTACTCACCCGCTCAGTGGCAGACGTGAGCGCTTCAAGGATTCTAGGGCTACGGCCAGGTCCTTGGGCCTCACAGCAACTTCTCGCCCCACATAGTCTGCCTTTCACCCCTTTCGTGTCTACGGAAGAGATGCCCCCACCATGTTCGACCCAGTCTAGCCACTGAGCCACGCAAGCTACCCAGCCTATGCGTGGTCGCGGACGTGGGACCCACCATGGGTCTGGGGGCCAGCAGGCGGGCCAGTCCATTCTTAACCCCCCTGCAGCAGCCTCCAAACCCTCCTAGTCCGACCTTTCAGGGCCACCAGAGGCCAATGGGCTGCAGGATTCGCCATCACCTGCCCCAATGGTAGAACATCACGTCGGACAGGTGGGTTTTGTAGATAGCCCAAAGCGGCTACTCCCTCCCCTTCGAGACTACACCTCCCTTCATGCCACCAACCTTTCATCACATGTCGGAGGATCACTTGGTCCTTCTCCACCAGGAAGTTGCAACTCTCTTGGCCAAGGGAGCTATCGAAAGGGTCCCTGTGCCAGAAGTAGGTAGTGGTTGCTACTCCCACTTCTTTCTGGTACCCAAGAAGGACAAAGTCCTGCGTCCTATCTTAGACCTCAGAGCCCTCAACCGCTTCTTTCGGAAGGAGAAGTTCAAAATGCTCACGGTGGCTCAGGTCCTGTCTGCCCTCAACCCCGGAGACTGGATGTTATGTTAACCGGGGTTTTATAAAGCGCTGAGCTACTCTGAGTGTCCCGGCGCTGGGTGAATGTGACTGAACTAGACAGGCAGGAAAAGTGTGCAGAGCGCAAAGTGTTACGTTATTGCTGAAACAGCCATGTTTTTAGGGCTTTTCTGAAGGGAAGCAGATCCTGAAGAAGTCTCACAGCAGGTGGCAGATCATTCCATAGTTTTGCCACTCTCAGCGGGAAGGAGCGGCCTCCGATTCGAGAGTATTTCACCACCGGAGTACAGACTAGCGCCAATGAGGCGGAGCGAAGAGAGCGTTGTGGATGATAAAATTGAACTCAAGTAAGGGGCACCATATCCATGTAAGGCCTTAAAAGCCAGCACCAGGGCCTTAAACTGTAACAAACTTACGGATCGGGAGCCAGTGGAGAGAATTCAAATGAGCAGACATCCAGGTCCTGGGGCCAAGAGAAAGAATGGCCCTGGCCGCAGCATTTTGCAGTACTTGAAGACGGGTAAGCAGATACTCTGGAAGACCCAGATAAAGAATGTTTACATAGTCCAGCCTAGAACCAATCAAGGCCTGGACCACAGTTTTCCTGTAAGGGATCGAAAGTAATGGGAGAAATTGTTTGAGCATTTTCAGAAAGCCAAAGCACTGACCGGCCACAGTCTGAACCTGTGGCTTCATACTCAGAGAATTGTCCAGTTTTACACCAAGATTTTTTACGGACGACACCGGGTTAGCGGGAGGGTGCATGTCCTGAGGCCACCAGTTCTGCCAATAAGTTGTTAGATGGGCAGCCAAAGAAGATGATTTCCGACTTATCAGAATTACATTTAAGTTCATTCAGCTGGAGGCAGGAGAACACCGCCGACAAGCAGGCCTTAATTTCTTCCCCCTTGAACTCTGAATCCTTGTCGCATGTAAAAAGGAGTTGGGTGTCATCAGCATACGACACTATTTTAACTCCATGCGACTCAACTAGACTAGCCAATGGGGACATGTACAGATTGAATAAAGTTGGACTAAGCACCGAGCCCTGAGGTACACCCACCTCCAGAGGGGGGGATTAAGGCGGAAAAAGGTGAAGCCCAAACAGTTTGTTGGCGCCCTGACAGAAAAGAGGCAAACCGTTTGAGAACCGTCCCTCTAAAACCAGCCTCCTGGAGTCTCTTCAGGAGTCGGCTGTGAGGGACGGTATCAAAGGCTGCTGAAAGATCTAACAATATCAGCATAGCCTTGCCGCCTTTGTCCAAGACGTCCTTAATGGATTCCGAAATTTCCAGAAGTGCCGTTTCGGTGCTAAAATTAGGGCGAAACCCAGATTGGCTTTGATGCAAAATGTTGTTAGTCTCAAGAAATGCAGAAGTGACTGAGTGAACATATTTTTCAAGTGCTTTGGAAAAAAAGGTAAAAAGGATATATGGGCCTATAGTTAAGGGGAAGCTCTGGATCCATATTGGGCTTTTTCAGAAGGTCAAGAATGTGTGCTTTCTTCCACTTGCCGGGGACCAGCCCCTGCCGCAGGGAGGTATTCAAAATCTGGTTCACATAGGGATTAATGGAGGGAGCTATTACTGCAAAAGTAGACGCAGGGCAAGAGTCTGAAGGAGCACCTGATTTCAGGTTCTTCAGAATGCCTAATGAGGTTGCCAATGAAAAACGAGGAAACTCCGTGAAGAGAGGGCAGCTCGTCTGAAGGTCAAGATGGGAGGGGAACTTATCCCGAACGTTAGCCCCATGGGAGCTAGGGAAAGTGTCCTGGATCTTTCTAATTTTGTCAGCAAAAAATAGGGTTATCTGATCTACCCATAGTGCTGACGGGGAAAAAGTCCTAGTCACAGGATTGGGGGATGCGAATTATTTTACTATTTTAAAAATCTCTTTATTTGTATTCCCGGCAGCTTCTATTCTTGATGAGAAAAAGCATTTTTTCTCTTTGAGGATAAGTTTGTGGTGCAGTTTAAGTGCTTGTTTATACGCAGTTTTCTCCCTGCTCTCAAAGTTTTTCCGCCACGCTCTCTTTCGAGTCTTTTGCAGGTCCTCCTGCTTTCTTTAATAGCAGGCGTAAACCAAGGAGCAGAGACTCGAGAGGTCAAGGCAGGACGAGAAGAGGGAGGGGAAAGCTCTGCTGCTCGAAGCAGAAGCCTGTTGTCCAGGACAGTAACATCATCTTCCACATTACCACTCAAAACGAGTGGGTGGGAGTCGAGGGCCATCATCACCGCTTCGGGTGTGATACAATGATAAGGTCTAAAACTGCCCATACGGGGCTTACTCTGGATATTAGAGGGTGCGGTCTCACAGTGGACTCTAAACTCTAAAAGGAAATGGTCTGACCACACCAGTGGCCGAGCAGGGGGAGACATCCAAGTCCCATGTGGAAAAGACCTGGTCAAGAATATGGCCCTTTTCGTGGGTCGGAGTAAAAAAACAAGGATTCAGGTTACAAATATTCAGCGCCTCTGGTAACCTAGTAGCATCAGGATCGTTGATTTTATCCATGTGGACAATAAAGTCCCCTAATATTAAACAGTGTTTGTATTTAAACACAATGGGGGCCACGGAATTTCTAATAGCTTCGTTGAACAGCCCAACGGGACCCGGTGGTCTATACACAAGTAAGCTGGCCATGGATTGATGGGGAGATATTACCAGATGGAACCCTAAGGTTTCAACCCCTGCAACATCTTCCGAGTGGAGAAGCACGCAGGAATAGATGCTCTTAAAAATAATGGCTATGCCTCCTCCCCTGCCACTAGGGCGATCTTTCCTGACCATTTTGTAGCCCTTAGGAATGGCTGTGGCAACTGCAGGATTAGATGAGTCACATAGCCACATCTCTGTTAAAAATAAGAAATCTGGGCTGATATCTTCCAGCAATTCAAAAATATTGAGGGCATGCTTACGCATAGATCTAGTATTAAGGAGCAAGCCAAGCAATTTACCTTCAGTCCTAGCCCTATTAAAATTAGATAGCACAGGAGGAGCCTGAGTCAGGGGATTACCAATTGGTTCAAGGGATAAGATTGGCACCCAACCGCAGTGAGAGCACAGCATTCCCTTGGATATACTGTAAGGGGGCAAGGGGGAGCAACAGCTCACATCCTTGCGCAGTTCCCATAGTCTATCTATGGTGAAAGTCCGTCGAGCAGTGGTACTTACAGATCCACCAGCAGCATTTCCAGCACCGGGCGCTTCCGGGACACGAACGGGCGCAGACGGGCTTGCCTTTGGCGCGCCACCAGTGCGCCCGCTGCGTGTTTGCTCCAGAGTGATTTTTAAAGCCCACACTTAATTAGCGCTAGAGCGCTAACCCAGGAAACATGGTGGGCCCGCTCGCACGGACGGACACCACCGGAAGAGAACAGAGGCAGTCAAGTCGACAGCCAAACTGAGGCAGAGTCAATTCAATCGAACAGAAAACAGTAAGTTTAAAATGTTTAAAAGTAAGTGAGGTTCAAAAGTGCATATGTGCAAAATAAGCATAGCAGCAGTTCTGACACCTGACATACACAGCCAGCAGCAGCGCTAGTAGCGTTGGACCTGCAGGACGCATATTTCCATATACCCGTCTTGCAAGCACACAGGCGTTTCCTGTGGTTCATGGTAGTCCACGAGTATTTTCAGTTTACTGTGCTTCCCTTTGGCCTTACCAGCGGCCCTCGTGTGTTCACGACAGTAATGGCGGTGGTCGCAGCTCATCTACACAGATCAGGGGTTCCAGTATTCCCCATTCTCGATGACTGACTGGCTGTTGAAGGCGGACTCGCCCCAGGCTGTCGTGTCCCACCCCCAGACTACAGCAGACCTCCTGCATCCGCTGGGGTTCACGATCAGCGTGCCGAAGTCACACCTGACTCCCTCTCTGAAGCTCCTTTTCATTGGAGCAGTTCTGAATACAGCGCAGTTTTGGGCTTATCTTCCCGAGCAGCAAGTCCATGATATTCGGTGTATGAAACCTAAGGGGTGCAAGTACTGTCGCACTTTCTGGGCAAAGACCCTCAAAGACTGTGAGGCCAGGCTTTTTCTCTGGCTTCAGAAGAAGAAAGTTTACTCTTCCCCAAAAAGTGACACAATTAGGGCTCCTCTTCATCTGACAAGGATTCAAAGAGGGCAAAATCCCATAGTAGGGATGCCAGTGTTGAGAGGTCGAAGAGCAAGGAACCTCCTGGACCTTCTCCCTCTCACAGAAGATCTTCTTTCTGACCTTCCTCGGTTCCTCTTACACCTTTCAAAGAACAGTTGTAGGAAGGTGGATATCTGACTATGGTTACCCCCAACTTTTTGCCTAGTGTCTAGCTGGTTTTTCGACTTAGTTGGCCTGAGATCCTGCCATTCAGGGTCTCAGGCTGTCTGCTCTCTTTAAAATGGACTCCATGTACCCTAGGTACATAACCAATTGGTAAGGATCACCTTATTGGACCCTGTACAGTGTACCCTAGGTACCCAGGGCATAGTTGTACCCTAGGCCTCCCAGGGGCTGCAGCATGTATTATGCCACCCCTAGTCTGGCCTTCTAATCAGACACAACTGGCTGATCACTCAGCTGGGGCAAGGTCGTGTAATCACCCCTTGCTTAGATATAGTATATCTATATCTACCTTGTATATAGACACATGTGTACCTATCAGCCACTCCTATGGCAGGCCTTAACAATCCTGGAGGCAGAGTGCTTGGTAACATGTGAGATGGTGCTCTAGCATGAGCTGAGCCTGTCTGCAGCTTACGGAACCATGTCCTTATAGCTGTTCTATGATATAGCCTACCATATACTCTTAAAGTGCCTTATAATCTTAAACGGTTATGGTAACTATGGTTTGGCTTTATCGAAACATGTCGTGTAAGGTGTCTAACACTGTGGAATAATACCCCCATACCATTTCTGGACATGAGGATATTATTCCCCCCTTCTAGAGGGAAAGACATGTTAAAATCATACTTCACTGTTAGCCTCTGACCAAAGCCTCAGCATCACAAAATGGATGCTGCTGCCACGACACAAGTCTGACCTCCTGCTGCTGGGAGTGATCCCAGCCAGGGAGGCCTGGACAATAGGTTTCCTGCTTGGGGAGGTGCTAGCACCTCCCCAGACAGCCTTTAGTGTATTGGGGCAGGGTGGGCTGAAAGGAATGAGACATGCCTGGGGCACACAAGGTGTTCCTTGCATAGTCCAGTTCAAACCGGCGCTGGGGCACTCCAGCCCCAGCTCTGGCGCGAAACTGGACAAAGGGAAGTGGGTGTAACCACCCCCTCCCAGGTCCCACCCATAAGGCGTGACCTAGCAGGTATCCCAGCCCCCCAGATTAGTATAAGAGTGGGAGTTGGGCCTCAAGACTTTAGATTATCCTGAACCTGCAACTTGAACAGAAACTCTGGACCTTCGACATTCGACGAAAGAAGAAGACTGAAGAATCTCCCTTGTGGCCAAGGAGTGGCTACCCTGTGCAAACAGGCACCATCAAGAGACTACCCTTTGCTTTGCCCAAGTTCTACGAGGGACCGACTGCAGAGCCCGACCAGAGCCTTGACTTCCAGACTTCTCCGACCCTGATCCACATCCACAGCCGTGCTGAGATCCGTGGAGGCGACGAGAGACGTGGGACCGGCTACCTGGGAAAAGTGGCTAGTATCTTCAAGCGCAGCTTCTGAGGCACCCTCGAAGTTGTGCACCGGGGATTGAGAAGCCCCAACCACCAGCACCATCTGCACCGAAGATCAGCCCCCCACACTCCACGAGTCCTGCGTGGGGCCCTTCTGCATTTTCCTGCTTGCCGCGTCTGTCTGGTTGCTTGCTCGCTGGCTAGTGGCCTTTGAGACGACGCACCCTGAAATCTTCAGTACTGGTTTGGCTCCTCCAGACTGGCTCCTGCTTCTCCGCAAAGAAGAAGCACCCCAGACCTTCCTGGTCTGCACCAGAAGCAAGTCCTCCGTTCTTCGTGGGTTCCGCTTGCCAAGGCTTGGTGAGTCCTAGTCCAACTTCGACGCCGCCGACAGCAAGAGCCTTCGTGGGACAGCTCGCCTCCTGGTCCTGGTCGTCCTCGACGTTCCCTGGTCCTCGTGGCTGCAGCGACAAGCTTCACCTTCACCTGCAACCTTCACGACATCGCCTGGTTCCTTCCTGGTTCCACGTGGTCACTGGCTAGTGACCTTGACTCTGTCCCTTCTGCTTGCAGGTATCCTTTCTTCCAGATCCCAGCCTTGGGATCCACCGGACACTCTTCACTGACTGCCTGTCAGCATCTTTCTTCAGGCATCCATAGGAGTCGACGACGAAACCCGACGCAACTTCACCCCTATGCACCCGCAGCCTGTGGGCTAGGTAACTTGGGTACTCCGGTGCTCATCAGGATAGTGACTATCCTAGTGTCTAGTTTTCAAGTCTCGACTTCCTAGCTACTCCGGAAGTGTCCTAAATCTATCTATTTCTAAACTGTACTATTGCTAGTGACTTTTAGGCATTACGCGTGAGTGTTTCCACTCTGCACCTGAATCCCGTGGGCCTCCCACTTCCTAACCTTTGGTAGTATAGTGTAGCCCCAGCGATTCCCTAGGCCTAGGCCTATCCTATTTCCGTGACAGTGGTCCTTATACCACTTACTTAGTATATGGTTTGCGTGGCCCCTAGGGCCTAACTGTATTACTTACCTGTGTGACTTAATGTATGCATAAATAAGACTGTGTTGTACTTACCTCTAATCTCATAAAGAGTGCTGAGGGTTTGTCTAGAATAAATACACTTTATTTTATATATATATCTGTTGTGGTGTCCTTTCATTTGGTATTCAAGGGATTATATATGGTATCGCAGCTGGCTTCACATGCCATTCAGAGTTTAGCCCAAGACTGCTCTTGTCCATGCTACCACTAGGATAGCTGGTCTATAAGGTTGACTTTACAACCAATCACCATAAGGGTATTTGGACTGATATAAGGTGGGCACTAGAACTAGTGACATCATACATCAGGCCAACTTCTCACAACAGTCTACGAAGAAAATCCATCCATCAACTGATCCGCCGGCAGCGTCTCAGATATCTCCTTCGCTTCCAGTAACTACAGCGGCTTCTACGATGCTGAGGCCCAGGACTGTCGTTGATGGCCGCACCTTTGACACCCTCTGTTACATCGCAACTGCCTCTGTTGATGAGGATTCCATCTGGAGCTACTTCGTCAAGTACTCAGTCTGTAGCACTGTCGACGATCCCGTTGACGGCAGTAAACGATATGATACTGCATTAATTTCTGACCAGGGCATACCCATGCCTATGTAACATGACTTTTTCAAACCTTTATTCCCCAGTGCACCTGCTGGAGATGCAGAAATCAGGGGATTAAATTCTCTTTGGGCCAGCATACAGTCCCTCTTAACTGAATGTCAAATGTCATGAAGATGAGGATGCGGACCAAGGTCCTTCTACATATATAGAAGGTGAATTTTCTTTTTGTGGCAGAAGCCAGAACTCGTCTCAGGAATTGTACACCTTCCAGGAACATTACCCTTACGATGAGCCTGAAGAATAGCATCAAGGGCATGGGTCCGCTATTACGGTTCCTGTCTCTTTAGTCACCTATTTGCAAATGATAAATGACTACTACAAAAGGTTTCTTGAGGCCAGTGCCTCGACGCAGCAAACACCAATGCGTTCAGACGTTACAGAGATAGTATCTCTTTCAAAGACCCCTCTAAGACCACAGCAAAAGAAAAGACTTGTGTTACCGCTCGTTACAATTACAGATCTCTTTGCTGATGGTGATGGCGACCAGCATGCTGAAGAGGGCAAAATACCCTTTGACTCAGCAGAAAATAGCCTGGAATGGGACAACTATTTAGCGCTACTATCTGTGGTGGCTGCCGCACCTCTGGTGGACTCTCTTCCAGCTGATATTGGTGGCTTTCATGAGATCCTTGAACGAGCAAGCGTGCAAACTAAGCAAATCAAATGCTTTCTTTATGACGTTGTGAATTACATCTGGTAAGAGGGGTTGAAGTTATGATTTAAATCTTATATTGAGAAGTATGCCAGTGAAAAGCTTACATCCTGATGGGTATCAACATGACACAGCAAACAGGGTGATTGGCATTATTTAACTGTTATGTGGAAAAATAAAACTGATAAACTGGAAACTTCCCCACCCACCCAGAAATAAGAAAAAGCGAACAGAAATTAAGGCAACACAGTCCCAACCCGGTCCCACTCTCCTCCCAATCCCAAAATCCAGGTCACTTCTGCTAAATGGTTAAGGCCTAATTGGTTTGCTCCACGTCAGTACTTGTCCCTTTATGTGGCAAAGGCAGCCTCAGGCAGAGGTAAAAGTCGTAAATATTTTGGGCAAGTGAGTTCTCCAAATTTATGTATTGAGGGATAGGAATGGACGCCAGTGTTTCCCAAAGATGTCCCCTTGATTTGCGAGTGCAATGGAGATTCTTTCCATGCCCATGATAAACCATAGCCTGTTCAGCCAGTTTGTATGTGTGGGAAGTTGTGGCAAGCCCCAATGTGTTAGGATGTTCTGTGTCGCTGCTCCTAGTGCTAGGCCAATTTGACTGCCACGTCTTGACTTCAGAGGGTATGTTAAGGGGTTAGGTAGGCCTAGTAAAACATAGGCGGGGCATCTAGGTATCTCCGTTTCCAAGTTTGTATCAATCTTACCCAGTACCTGCGCCCAATATGCCTGAAGTTGAGAGTATTCCCTTAGTATGTGTGTTAAAGTCCTTGGGCCACCACAATTTCGCCAACATCTGTCGCTATGGTGTGGATACATATGATGTAGTCTGGTGGGTGTAAGATACCAGTATGTATTGACTTTAACTAGCGTGTCAGTGAGGGAGATGTTACTGGCGGTGTGTCGTGCTCTATGTAATATGTCACTCCATTCCCTCTCAGTTGGCTGTCTCCCTAGTTCCTTCTCCCATCTATGTTGGCCTGCATTGTAAATGCATTTGTGATTCTGTATTAGGAACCTATAGAGCTCGGGGATAAGACGTTTGCCCGTAGAGCGGGAGATAAGCCAGCGTTCATATGTTGTGATTGGTCTCTGAATAAATGATTTGTTACAGCGGTGTTAGAGCCAGTGGCGTAATTGAAGATAGTGTAAGTGTTCTGATTCTGGAAGATTGAAGTAATTGCGCAGTTGTTAAAAAGGTGTAACTCCGATGTCGTCTATCATGTGTCCCATGGCCCTACAGTCAGTTTTCCTCCATTCAATGAATGCCTTGGGGTCAAGGCCAGGTGTAAAATCTGGGTTATCAAATGGGGTGGTCAGTGGAGAAGGAAAAGAAGTGAGCCCGCATTTGGTGCTTTTTTGGTCCCAGACGTCCATGCTTACTCGTGTGATTGGGGAAAGTTAGAGGTTTCGGGGTTTATTGGGTTTCCCTAGGAAGGGGACTTTCCATGGAGCTGTCCCTGCCACAGCGCTGTCTTGGAAGAGCCAGTGTTTCTCTGACTCTAGTTGATACCACTCGATCAGGTATCGTAGCTGTGTTGCTTGATAGTATTTCCTGAGGTCAGCAACACCTAGGCCACCCAATCTGGAGGGGGTATAGCACAGTTATTTACGAAAGCGAGGTCGTTTCCTGGACCAGATAAACTGCGAGATTTCAGTTTGTAATTTGGCCAGTAGTCTTTAGGAGGGGCCAGGGGTAATGTCTGGAAAATGTAAAGAATCCTGGGGAGTATAGTCATTTTAACTGAGGCTGCTCTGCATAGTAAAGAAAGTTGATGATGTTTCCAAGTGGATATCTCGCGTCTGACCTGATTTATTAGATTTTGATAATTTATCGTTGAGGTTTGTTGGAGTGTTGGGGCTAGTTTAATCCCCAGGTAGGGGAGCGCTATGGGTACCCATTGGATGTTAACATGTGTCTAAGTTTTGTGGTTGGTTCTGGGTGTATTGAGAGGCCCAGCGCCTGTGATTTTTCCATATTCATGCGGAAACCAGAGGCCCGGCTGCATGCCTCCATTTATTTTATAAAGGCAGTAGGATGTCATCTGCATAAAGACTTGATTCCATGGTTATTTCTTATTCTTTGAGCTAGGGGTTCCATGCATAAGGCAAATAGCAGGGGGGGCAGTGGGCAGCCTTGTCTTGTGCCTCTGCCCATCTGAAAGGGGCCTGAGGTATAGCCATTTAATCGAACTGTCGCCCTAGGGCGTCAATAGCAGTTCATGATGCGAGTTTTAAATTTGTCACCAAATCCAAAATGTGGCCCATAAACTCTATCACCGGGAAGGCTCCTCCATTAGGGCGGAGGAGTGTCGCCTCACTGCTTTCTCGCAGTGCGAGAAGCAGAAAAATAAAATGGTATTTTAAATACCATGTTATGTTTTTGCTTTTCGCACTACGGGGTGGAGTTTGCAGAAGGGTATGCCTGGTTGGGGTAGGGTGGGTCGAGGAGGAGTGGCTTGACCAATTCTGTGGGCCCTGGTGTTATCTGGTGTTACACTTTGTGTTATCCTCGGTCTGTCTATGTCGGATAAATCGAGCCTTGTCTGGATCAATGATTGCGGGAAGAAGTGGGCCTAATCTGTGTGCCAAGATACCAGTGAATAATTTAGAATCAATATTCAATAAACATATAGGCCTGTATGAGCTACAGTGCTGTTTACTCTTTCCTGGTTTGGGTACCACTGCTATTGATGCCGCTAGCATTGAGGGAGGCATTGCCCCAAATTGTGTGAATGAGCTAAAGAGTCTTGTTAATGTCGGGGCTAATATTTGACAATGTTTCATAGAAGATGAAGGGGTATCCATCCGGCCCCAGAGATTTTGGTAAGTTTTAAAAGAGAGATGGCCGAGATCACTTCTTCAGGACGTATATCATCCTCCAGTTTCTCAGCCTGTTCTTCGGCGATGCGTGAGGTTTGCACCCCCTTGAAATATTCAGTACTATCTAGAGGATACAGATGTTGTCCAGTGTATAATTGTGCGTAGTACTCTTTAAAGGAGTCTGTGATGCTTTTGTAGTCACAAATTTGTAGAGCGGAGACTCTCGTTGCCTAGCGTTTTATGCAGAGTTTACTGGCTAGTAGGCAACCACACTTGTCTCCATCAATATAATAATTGGGCACATTGTGATGTCAGCTGGTGCCGCACCCTTGGAGCACCTGTGCGGCGGTGTATACGCTCTAGTTCTTTCACTGAGCGGTGAGTCGATCTCTTTTTTCTTTATGTAGCTTATTATCGGCCGCCGAGATAGAGATAAATTCTCCTGTTATGACTGCCTTTAATGCCTCCCATAGGGTTGCTATAGAGATGTCCGGTGAGTCATTAATTTCTGAATAATTAGAGATGGCAGTTTGAATCTGGGAAACGACTTCTGGCCAGAGCAACAATGTTTCACACATGCGCCATACTCTGGGAGGGGTTTGAGCCGGGTCTACTCTCAAGGATAGTGCGACCGCTGAGTGATCGGAGATGACTGTCGGTAAAATGCCTGTGTCCTGGGTTAAGCAATGTATGGAGTTTGTGGCTAGGAAACAGTCTAATCTCGCATATGTTTTGTGTAGGTGGAAGTGGAGTAGAATGTGTGTTCCTCTTCCTCTTCGTGAAAAGTCTGCCATACATCACAGAGTCCCAGATCATGAATCTGTTTGAGCCCGTTCTTCGTAAGAGCCTGGTTTGTCCCTGATGTTGTGCCGATTTATTTAGATCGGAGTTAAATACTAGATTGAGATCGCCTCCCTAGAGGACTTCTGTGTCTGGAACCGCCAATGCTTCCATAATTGCTTTGTGCATGACCTGTCTTGGCCCTCATTAGGAGCGTATAATGATCCTATTATAAAATTTGTGTTCCTGCATGAAACCTGGTAGGAGAGTAGTCTGCCTCTTAGCTCTGCTGTCTTTGGCCCTATTGTCCCTTTAAAGGATCGTGCCACTAGTATGGCGACCCATGCTGTTTTGTATGGTGCGGAGGAAAATAATTGTTGTGGGAAGGTTCGTGATCGGACCCGATGGCAATCACGGGCCATGAGGTGGGTCTCCTGAAGTAAGCAGATGTCTGCACCGGAGTTCTCTAGATATGATAATATTGCTTTAAGTTTTATTGGATCATTCAGCCCTTTCACATTTAATTTCAATATTTTCAGGGTGTTGTCTGGCATCAGCTAGGAAGTAGGAGGAATAAAGCTTTGGCGTGGGCCTTCATGATGTAGGTAAGGGGTTGACTTAGTGTGTGCACGTGGCGGGCGAGGTATAATGCATGAACCTGGTGATCCCTGGGATAATCCACCCCCAAAAAAGAAAAAAGATCCAGACAAATATATACAACTAATATAGAAAAAATTCGTAACATAGTCCTTGAGGAAGACCTCAGTCCCCCACGTCGAAGAACAGGAAAAACATGGGGTCCAACATGTGGCTTGTGGTCTCGCCCCTCCTCCCACCCCCGGAGCCCTTCATGCATTAGATACTCATTTCAGCAGGAGTTCTACGATCCGTCTGTTCTGGCCAGGGCTTCTTGAATGAAGCGTAGGGCCGCTTGCTGAACCCTCCGCGATTTCAGTTGGATCCGGACAAGTCAGGCCGTTTTTCTTTCCACAATAGCTGTTCCGCGTGCTTCGCCAGGTGGTGCGGGTAAGTGATGTGGACGGAGCTTAGTCTTCTTTCTCCAGATCGATGCCGAGCACCTGGCAAGTTTCAGTGAGTGATTGTAATTGATGTTGCTTGTTCCCTATATGCAAGACAATACGGTAGGGATGTCTCCAGGAGTCAGCTATTCCTTTGTCTCGCAGGTGTTGGGTGACCGGCCTGAAGTCTGGCGCCTCTGAAGTGTGATTGCTGACAGATCTTGGAAGAGAATCTGAGTCTCTCCGCAGAAACTTAGTGGGTGTGCCTCACGTGCTTTGCGAAGTACATCTTCTTTCACAGTGAAATCGTGAAGACACACCAGAATGTCCACTGGGGGGGCCCCTGGGGGTCGGGCTCTTCCTGCTCGGTGAGCTCGTTCTATCTTGATCTTTTCCTCCTGAGTTGTTCCCAGAATGTGTCAGAAAAGGTCACCTACATATGTATAGAAGTCGCCGCCTTCAGATTTAGATGGGGTCCCACGGAAACGTATATTATTACGTCTAGAACTGTTTTCAAGATTTTCGGTGTGGGCCTGTAGATCAAGCTGCTGTTCCTGGAGTCTGAGGACTTCTTGTTGTAGGGAGTGGAGTTCCTCCCCAAGGCTGCCTCCTTGTTCTTCTATAGCTGCTACACATTCTCCCAGGGAGTCAATGTATTTCTAGGCTTCTCTGATATTCTGCGAAAGGTCCTTTATGAGAACCTGAAGGTCTTCCCTCAAGGACGAGAATAGGGACTCCCCAAAAATTCTGGTGACAGGTTCTTCTGCTGTTAGCTCATCCGGATGTCGACACCCCCCCCCCCTCCCCCCCCCCCCCCCCCCCTATTGCCGAAGTTGCAGGGCCAATGAGCATGTCCTTGATCGTACGGTCTTTCTTAGTGTGGGCCGAGTTCAGCTTTCAGTGTGGTTATATTGTTCATAATCTAAGAGAGGATTAAGACTCAATACCTTCTCATATATCTCAAGTTTCGTCCTTCCGTCGTCGTTTCTTGCTTGTACAGCCCCCTCCTGCCACACTGATCTCCTCGCTCCAAAACGTGTTGAAATTCTCTCAAATGCAGCCTGTAGGGGGTTATTTCAGGGCGTAATCTGTCAGGATCAGCTAGTCAGGGCGCGCCAGTCTTTGTATGTAGGGCCTCCATTGAGGCCTTGGGGCATTCAGTTACCACTTATCCTGCGTTTGCCTGCTTAAACACAGGGCAGCTCCCACCTCTGGTCGCAGCAATCGGGGCATCTCGTACCCCACGGGCTGTCGCTGCCATATGCCATAGTGGTATGGAACTTCTTTGGCAGGGAGAACGTCTTTCGTGCCTATTCCGGGCGTTCAGACCTGTCTCTAGAGATTTGTGATCTTCAGGCCGTACAGCCCACGTGTTGGCCTACAGTTGTGTCTCCAAACTTTCTGGAGTGGGCAGCCCGCCCCTGCTCCCTGGCTCACCTCAGTTGAGCTGTAGTGCGGCGTCTGTGGTTTCGGGGCCTGTTCTTCTAGTTCCCTGCAGGGCCAGATGACGCAGCACTGCCTCGGCCTCCTAAGTGCTGTCTCCAGTCACGGTTTGGCAACAAGCACCCCTTGGTTAGGGATTACTCCGAAGCAGCTCCATGTGTGCCGTGAGGTCCCCAACGATCCCTCGGGATCCACTTCTATAGTTCCTCAGTGGCCCGGTTCCTGAAGGTCGAGTCTACGGCCACTCCATCGGCTGGGCTTGGTTCGCGAGCCTGGGCCGGAGGACGCTAGAGCACGACCTCGGTGTTGGGGCCCGGCTCACTTCAGGAGTCGTTTCTTCGCCAATCGAGATGCGCCTCGGGGAACTAATGTCTGAATTTGATGCACCGGAAGTTCTGCTGCCCAATTCCGGCCCCGTACAGCTACTCCAGGGGCTTAGAGGCGGCCCGGGGGGAAAAGGGTACGGAGAGACGGGACCAAGATGTCTTACTCATCCGCCATATTGGCCACATCCCCTTGAGGGGTTGAAGTTAATGAAAGCACTGGTTTCAGTGGCTGCACTCGTTCCGAAACGGTGTAGAAAAAAATATATATAGGTCTCCTGAAATCTCACTGGATCATAGCGGCAACATACATTAGGGCTTCTAATGCATTGGCCATCCTGGGCAGATACAATTGTCAGATATGGGCTGAAATGTCATCGTTTTGGGAATATCTCTCACAAGACAAGAGGAAAGAAGCTAAGGAAATACTGCTGGAAGGGGAAAAGGCCTCTTCAGAGAGGATTGACATGGCTGTGGACATCTCTTCTACTGCCTTTCGCCAGATGGCAGGAGCGGCAGTCTTGCTCCGCCAGGGTTTGTTGAAAGCAACATCATAACGCCCTGAAGTGCAGGCAAAAATCCTGAACATGCCATTCAATCGGGAAAATATTTTCGGTAAGCAGGTGGACGATGCCTTGCAGTCCATAAAATCGGACACGGAAATGGCAATTTACATCTTGAGTACCTTACTAGCAAAATCGATACCAGCCTTACTCCCAATGGAATTTTTGATCAGCATATCCTTCACAACAACTATATAACCCCAGCTTACTCCTACTCTAGGCAGCCAGTGCTTGGACGTCCTCCAGCTGGAGGAATGTCACTAGACCGTTCTAGGTGACAATGATATGTCGCAGGCAGCGGTCACCTCAGTCCCACCTCAACATTTCTGATATACCCTTTCCAAATTGTATAAAGATGGAGGAGTAGCTCTTCTGACAAATGGGTGTTGGACGTAATCCAACATGATCACACCCTGGAATTTGTTCAAAAGCCTCCCAATTTTCCACCACGTACAACATGGCATCGTCATCTCTCTGCTGAAATGGGAAATGTTCTTACTTCTCTCCAAAGAGGCGATAGAGGAATTCCCGTTATGTTAACACAACATGGTGTTTTACTCCAACTTCTTCCTCATGAAAAAGAAGTCAGGAAAGTGGAGAAAAGTAATGGACCTGAGGCTTTTAAACAAATTCATCAAGAAACAGTAGTTCAGAGTGTCGTCCTTGCAGGAGATTCTGAAACTCGTAGATACAGGGGATTCCATAACATCCCTGGACGTGCTAAATGCGTATTTCTATATCCCAATCCACTTAAAGCACCTAAAGTTTCTGTGGTTCATGGTGGCAGAGTGCCATTACAAATTCAAAGTGCTTCCTACAGCTAAGATCGACTTCCAGGGTCTTCACAAAGTGCATGGCTCTAGTAACGGCTTTCCTGAGGCGATCAAGGCATCAGGTTTTTCTGTACCTGAACCGCTGGCTAATAAAAGGACCCACTTGTCACTCTGCAAGAAAAAAGACTTGGGCCTGTCGGAGGCTATTCAAAACTCTAGGCCTCCAATCATCCCTAATCCTGTCCAGGTCGGCTATTTGTTTGGGGGTAATTCTGGGATGTGAATGTTTCCAACGCTTTCCCCACTTGAAGATCGATTCTCTCACACGCTTGTGCTGAATCCACAAATAAGTATTACTCCGCGAAATGGAAGAGGTTTTGCTCTAGTGTGGCTCTCAGTCTCTGCATCCTCTCTCCTCCACTTGGAAGCAGCTATTCCCTTATTTCCTACACCTAGCGAAATCAGGACCGACTCACTCATCTCTTAAAGTCCATCTGGTGGCTATCTCCAGATTCAGGAGTCGTACAGGACAATTTTCACTGTGGTCTAACATACTGGTTAAGGAGTTCATGAAGGGCCTATTTTGAGTCTACCTTCCTAAAAACCTTTTCCTGTGGTATAGCTGCTAAACACAGTCTAATCTCAGCTATTGAAAACTCCTTTCTAAATAATCCAAAAAGCTAACTTGAAATTGCTCTCTTGGAAATTAGCTTTTCTTTTGTCGCTCATCTCAGCAAGGAGAATAAAAGAAATTCAAGCCTGGACAATTCACAAACCACACTTGCAGTTTCGGGATGATAGAGTAATTTTGCGAATTGATTCTAAATTAATCCCGAAAGTGCCTACATCTTTTCACCTAAATGAACCCATCATTTTACCGACATTCTTCAGTAAACCGTCTTCGCCAGAGGCTGTCGCAAGTTCTACCTCTATAGAACAAAGACTTTCAAGAAATCTGATCAACTCCTGATTTCTTTTACCATTACCAAGGAAAGTCAATCTCTGTCTCAAGCAAGCATTGCTTTTTCGGTTTCTGCAGCGATCACTTTCTGTCATGAAAAGGCAGGAAGACCATTGTCTGCAAAGGTGAAAGCATACTCTGTGTTAGGTCATTGTATCTTCAGCTCTTTCCGCAGGAGTATTGTTGCCTGACATCTGCAGTGCAGGGTCAGGGGTTAATGCCCACACCCTCAGAGTGAGTACTGCCTGGATTCATAGAGAAAAGCTGATGTGGCAGTTGGACAGCCTGCGCTACGGCCCTGTTTTTCTAAGGTTTGTAACTTTTAGTTGTTCATATGCATTATCGTGTATGATGTCTTTCCTCTCTTTTACTGTTATGGTGGCTCTGTTGTGTATTGGTTTTTCGGATCCTTGTATTGAATTCATGTTAATGAGTTACATCTTGCTGTATTATTTTTATCTTGGTGGGATGGTTTGTCTTACCCACCTCCTTTGTTACCTTGGTACTGCTTACTAGTCTGATTCCAAAACTGAATCTATGAAAGATTCAATACTGGAGAAAAAACAAGTTACTTACCTGTACACTGGGGTTCGCTAGTTCTGATGTTTTTCCTAGATTCACATGCGACCCTCCTTCCTGTTACGGTTCACCAATTACATACCTCTTTTTTCCTTGTATTACACTTGTGCTCGCAAGCTGAGGTATGGTGGCTTTGCAGGGGATGAACGCTTCAGTGTGTCTACTCCGATTGGTTGAAGTTTGGATGTTTTAAATCAATGTGAATTGCCTACCAATGTCTATTGTTTTCAATGAGGTTTCATGGCTAATGCGTTAACGCTTCTTATATTGCTGTTTCTGTGGGACTCCCACCATGACGATGGGAAAGATTCAAGCATGTAAACCTATGAAAGATATCAATACTAAAGAACCACAGTGTACAGGTAACAGTTTTTATTTCCTGGAATGTACCTGGAGTAAAACCCGTTAAGCAGGCACTTAGCTGCAATGAAAAAAGTCCCAAATTAGGAGTGGATACAACAAGAAATGTTATTATTTAGGAATTAAAATGAACTGTTGCATTTCATTTGCATACACTGCTGAACTATTGTATGTTATAAGCTAAAATATTACATTTTTTCAATAGGACATGAACGAACCATCTAACTTTGTTGATGGATCAACAGATGGCTGCCCTGCTGGAGAATTTGATAACCCTCCATACACGCCAGGTAAACAAATTATATATAGCATGCAATCCAAAGGCATTGCTACTGATCAGCTCCATAGGCTTCCTTTGAAAGGTGGTTGGGATTGTGATGGGGGGAAAAAAATGTTCAGTAACCATACTTTTCATATTTGCGTTTGCACTTTTGCTGCAGTAAATAGGAGGAGTGAGGGTAATACAGTTACACCTCCTGGTATTACTACAGTTTCTTTTGGCTACCCGAGTTCATTTGGGGAATGACCAGCAGTATTAATGTTATCACAGTTCCTTATTTTTTCAGGTATAACTTCTGAATATGGTTGTAATTGCTGGCAGTAATGCTAAAAATCGCCAATTCTGTTACTGGTGCTTTTACTATAATTTTCCTAATTTGAGCCAAAAGTCTAAAACCTAATTTAAGAATATCTGCTCAACCACCCATTAAAATTTATTCTTTAAATGTTCTTGCACATAGATTTCAAATGGTGTATTTTCCCAGCTGCAAGTTCTAAATGTAATGATTTGATAGAGACATCTAGATGCCGATTCCTTACCTTTGATATTCCTAGGTGTCAGACTGGATTCGTAAGATTGTTCTTCAAGCAATACCCCTGTGCTCTGGTAGGTGGCATCGGTCGGCTCCGCGTGACTGCATCGGCGCGGTTGTGACGCGCTGACATCCTTTCATTTCTTTCCACGCCAGCTATCGCAGATTTGTGAAGAGAGCTACCCACTATAACTTTTTGATTGGCTTTTTTGGTGTTTTGTTCACCCCTTTTTTGGTGTGAAGGTTTTTCTTCCTGCCCAAGGAGACTTCTGGGTTCAAACCATACAGCACCTGCCACTGCCCCATGTCGGTGATGGACCAACACCTGGCTTGTCTCTGGTGCCTGGAGAACGACCACGACTCGTAGTCATGCTCCGACTGCCGGGCCATTGCTCCAGAAGCTCTGAGGGATCAGTATTTAAAATTGCTTGTGGCCCAGTGCTTGGCACCACGTTGTTCTCCTCGGATGTCTCGTTCATGGTCCCGGTCGAAAGGAAAGTCCAGGCACCGCTCCAGGAGTCCTAAGTCTTCATCCTCCCACTCGAAGTCGTCGAGTTGGTTAGGTATGAAGCACAAAAAAACATAAGTCGAAGCGCACTACGACTCCTCCCCATCTGTCTGCCGACGTGACGGAGAAGTCTCTGCACTCTAGACCTGGTTCTTCTGAGCCTGCGCCTGGGTTGGCTCTTTGCTTCCTCGTCTTCCTGGGAGCCAGAGCGATCGCCGCCCAGCTCAAAGAATTTTATGACACCATGTGCCTCATATTTGGGCGGTCTGACCCTACTGGGCCCGAAGGCTGATAGGGGCCTCCATCAGGTTCCACGCCGGTGCCTTCCGTGGATTCGGCGATGGATCTGGACCAATGCCGGTCATACCATTGCGACCTGCTTTGGCCCTGACACAGAGACTTCTGACGCCAATGGTGGCGTAAGCCCCATTCTCATTCTTGACGACCTGGAGCCGGATTAGCGCCAATCTTCACTGATAACTGAGGCCAACAGAGCCCTTGGGTCCCCATTTGTTTCCTCAGCCTTATTCTGAAGGCCTAGGGATGGAGGAAGATTGACCTTATCAAGACATGGACTGATACAACAGTGTCTTAACGAAACTTGAGGGGGCCCCCATGCATGGTACATGTCTGGGCCCCAGCTCCAGATTTATTCAGGTCTCGGGCCAGAGAATTGTGCTAAGGTGGCCCCTAGCAGTCCACGCCCCCACACCCTGGGGGCTGTGGGGGCCTGTGTTACGGCACTGTGATATGAGGAATTGGATGATGCCAGCGGACTGGGTACTTCTCCAGATTCTGGCCTGCTTCTCATCCAGGGGATGCTCATCATTAGTCATAATCAATGAATAATCCCCGCCCATGTGCGGGTTCCCGTAGCATATAGAAAATATATATATATATATATATATATATATATATATATATATATATATATATATATATATATATATATATATATATATTCATTCTTCTGGCGGCCGCCAGTAGATAGTTATAGTTAGGACCGTGTTTCCATAGGAAATTCGCAACATTCTATTTTGAATAACGTTGGCGCCGATTGACGAATCCTTGCAAAATTTTCAAAATAGGTGGGGTGCTCCGCTCAGCTCCTACCCTGAAAGTCTCGGGGGGGATTCGTCAAGCGGGGGCTGAGAAAAAGGGGGGGGTCCCAAAACGCGTTTTCCCCATGCATTTTTCCATAGGACCTTTAGTCCAAGCTACAGCCCGAAAGGGTGAACAGAATTGCTTGAAATTTGGCAGAGAGGTAGTCCTCAGGTCAGGGATGTGCCTTTTGCAGGTCTGGTGTAAATCTGTTCAGTATTTCCTGAGAAAATAGCATTTAAATCAATATATATATCTATAGGCGCGCTCCGAGCGCGTACGGTAAGCTTACCGTACGCGCACACTGCCGTGCGCGAGCTTAATTCTGATTGTTGGTTACATGACTGTAAACATTCCAGTCGGTCGAAATCAGGAAGTGTCGGCCGCCATTTTGTGTGTCTCACACTGATAAACAAAAGTGGAGAACGTGAAAAGGGGGCAACGAAGAGAGTTGCAGACCCCCTAGCGTTTGTCAGGGGGTCCAAGAAGGTCCCAAAAGTATGAAAAATACATTTTAATTTTTTTTTTTTAAATCGCTGGGTGCGTGTACGGTAAGCTTACCGTACGCGCACGGCAGAAAAAAAATAAAAAATCAAATTTAAGTGTTTAGATATTAGGGGGCTCTAAAAAGAGCCGTTGTGTTTATGAAGTATTTTTTTTGTGGTACCTACAAGTAAGTACCGATGCAGAGTCTAAAGTTCAAGAGGAAGACTCTGTTGCCTTCATCAGTGTAATGTACACCGTCTCCTCTATAAATGCCTTGCATGTTGTAACGCAAGTTGTTGTGGTATATAGAACCCATACCATAGTCTCTGAGGAAAGCAGAAATAGATTTGTTGACGTGCTTTCTTGCTTTGCCAATCTGTGGACAAAATTGGTTGGACCAGTTCCACTTTTGCCTTTGGCATATATTAGAATATACAAAGGCAGATTGAGGAAAAAGCGACATTAATTGCACAAAGGTGTCCTTAACAAGCATTTCCAGACCTACCCCAGTTAAAGTGCCTAGGTCATTTCCACCACAGTGCACAATAATAAGGTTAGGCTGTTGGAGGTGTAGAAAAGATTTCACCAAAGGCATTAATTGGTGCCACTTTAACCCTCTATGACCAATCCATGTAATGTCTACATTTGGCAAAGCAAGGTCTCTCACCATACCTCTGTTTTTCTGCATACTTTTCACTCCAGAAGACATAGCTGTGACCTACAATCCACACTGTGAACATCTTTCAAGGAGACCTGGATGCACTCAGGAGGTGTTTTTCAGTAGAATGGCAATATGAAATGAAAGACAGTTGTAAAATGGAGGCATACATATTTTTTTATAATAAAAAGAACTCCTTGGCTGATTCAAACCATTTTACAGTTAAAACTAGGCTGTATGTGTACATTTTTAGAAGCATGTTATGTATTGGTTCAGAAAATTGTGTTCCCACAGAAGATTAATTTGGATTTGCTGTTAGGTTTGACAGGTGAAGCACTCTTGCTCTTTGGAATAGAAACATTGTGTGCTGAACTTCTGACCTCTCTGCTCACACTAGTGTTCCATGAGCTGTTGCTATGGTAGCAGGCAGAAGTCAAGTTGGGGGAAGGGTTCATTTGGAAAAGGGTTGAAGTTTTCAACCAATAGAAATGTGTGATTTCATTTGAAAAAATGTGGGAAGCACTGAGATTTGTAATTAACATGTATATGTGTGAAAAAAGAGAGGGAAACATTGCCATTTACTGGTTTTGGTGAGAGGAGAGAGGTGTACAGCTCTGAGATTCTGACTCTGATAATCTGCTGTGTTCTCCTCTCTGCTTTTCTCATTTCCGTTGTACTCCCTCAAGGACCTTGTAGGGTGAAAAAAATTAAACAAATAAAAAAAAAAAAAAAAATGCGCGCACGGTAAAAAATTTTTTTAAAATAATTTATTAAAAAAATTTAAAAAAAGTTGTGAGGTAAGGATGGCTCTTAAAAGAGCCGTTGTGTTAATATAGGGACAGAGGAAAGAAAGAATGGGAATATTAACAAGGACCACAGATGTGCTGGTCTATCTTATTGTTTATTAGGGAAATACTGGTCTCCCCATGAACAATTAGACCATAACATCTGGTGCTCCTCATTTGTACCCTCTGAAATCGAGGGTTCCTTTCCACAGGAGCAGAAGAGGGTGATGCTCCCACCGCAGAAGAAGTGCTCGGCTGAGCTGCCGAAGATGTACTCGGCTGAGCTTCTGCGGATGTGCTTGGGTGACTTACTGAAGGGTTTGCTTCAGTATGTCGAGCAAAAGTCCTTGGATGAACATCCCTAAGGTGTCTCAACATAGTGTGATTACCAAAGGAATACTTCTTCCTTGGATTACCTCTAGATAACACACGCTCACAAAGTGAGCAGGTAACTAAAGGAGCATTTACCTTTTTCTGCCCCTCAGGAAATGTAAAATACTCCCAAATAAAAGAACTCTTCTGTTTCCTCCTTCTCTGTCTGATGATGCTGCTGCCCTGCTCACTCTCAGAAGAGGACTGCTGCTCTGCCATTGTATCCCAAAGACAATTCAGCTCCTTCTCCTAAGAAATCACAAGCAGTAATGAGGGGAATGGGTGTGGTGTAGGAAGATTCTGGAACTGAAAGTAGTTTAAACCAATCAAAAGTGTTGTTTCTTGATCACATGACCAACCGTACGCGCACGTTAAGCTTACCGAGCGCGTACGGTAAAAGTACGCATGCGCGTACGAAAGACACACGCATGCATGCGCATTACAGGCACACTCGTACACTTCCGCGTAATGCGCGCGCGTATAAAGCATGCGCTTACGCGTCACGTAGGTAGTACGGACGCGTCCGCAAATTGCGTAAGCATGCGCACACGGAGTATAAATATTACGTACGCTCACCGTACATAAAGCGAAGCGTTCGAGGCATGTGGGCTGCTGAATTCATATCTGTGCATAGATCGCCGCCTAGTGTTGGGTCCGGATGATTGCACATTGTTGTCCTGGAAGAGTCTTCGAAGTATCACGAGATAGGTGGCTCCTCCCCTGGACTACAGTGCGCATGGGCATCCCCTCCATCCTTAGATTGTTTTTTTCCGCCATTGGGTTCGGATGTCCTAATCTTAGCTCTTTGAGTATTTAGGCCTTTACATTCGTCGGTATTGTTTTCGTTCGGCGCTAAGTATATTTGTCGAGGGCGTTCTCAAGTAGATCATCAACGATGGATCCAAAGACATCGAATAGCCCTTTTAAGCGTTGCCCTCTTTGCAACGCTAAGTATGCTCGCTTCGACGTGCACCCGGTGTGCAACAAGTGCCTTTATCCAAACCACGACGAAGCCACCTGTATGGCGTTTTCCAGGTTTCGATCGAAGAAGACCCTTCGCATTCGTCGAGCAGCTCGGCTCGAGGCGCAGAAAGCGACGCCGAACCCGGCAACATCTTCGGGACAGAAGATGAGGAGGTCGTGGACCTTGAAGTTCGGGGGGAGCTCTCGGATCCGGATTCGGAGCGCGAATCCGACTATGATGCCGAAGACGAGCGTATACTAGACGAACAGGAAGATGGTGTCGTCGAAGAGGTAGGAGACGACGAGGAGGCCCTTGGGACCGAGGAAGATGGCTCAGAAGATGAGCTAGGCCCATATGTCGGTACAGGACCCAACGAGACACTCGATAAGGCTCAGGTCGAGGGATCGCCACAAGGCCTTACCGAAGATCATTCCTCTCGTTCTACAGCCCCTCATAAAGGCCCGGCTACGAACTACCCCACAGAGCCATAGGTATCGAAAGAGCCATCATTCGATCAAAAGAAATTGAAACTGATGGCACAGGCACCTACCTCGAAACCGAAAGTGAAAGAGTCTCTCATCGGCAACAAGGCCTCGAAGCCCTCGGAGCCGAACAAACAAAAGAAGGCCGTCGACGCACGGAGACTTCATGGGGACGTCGAGCCGAAGGCGGCGCCAACAACCAAGGTCAAGGTTGCTGACCCGAAAAAATCAGCGCCGAGGATCGTCGACACAAAAATACAGAGCGCCTCGCGACGGCCGAGCCATCCCGGTCCTCGTGTCGAGAACACGGCGTCTGGTTCGGGGTTCGATGCCACGTCCAAGAGGGTATCGACGGAACGTGTCGACTCAACAACCCCGTCTCCCCTCCTAAAGAAGAAGGTGTCGGAGTCGTTACTCCGCATCCGCGACACGGCTTCCATGCTCGGCGCAAAAGCACCCCCGCAGCCGAAGACGGTCAGCACAGTTCACATCGCGTCGACGCACATAAAATTCGGACTACCACCGGCGGTACGACCGAAGATGTTCGACGCAAAGAAGGGTCTCGAGCCGCAAAAAGGGGTCGACCCGAAGAAACCTGTCGAAGCACCAACAGGAGTGCCGATGGGGCAGAGAGCTGTCGAAGTCCCTCAGGAAGATGAGGAGCCAAGGCAGTTTATCGATGCGGAGACTGGTAGACTGTCAATATATAAACAAAAGATACTGCCAGAGAAATCAATGGAGCCATACAAAATTCCATTGAAGAAGAAGAGGACCACGTCACCAGTTCTAGTAGAACATGTTCACTATTATGACCAGGAGCCTCAGTCATTATCACGCACACAATTTGATGAGGATGCAGGGGATGCTGGTGATATTGAGGACACTTATCCTGTGGACACTGACCCTGAAGATCAAAACCTACCTTGGGTGGACGATATTGGTACAGGGGACCCACATACCGCTCCAGACACGCAGGCATATGTGGTAAAATCATCTCCTACTGAGGATACTGCTGCTTTCAATGCCTTGATTGAGAGAGCAGCTAAAAATCATGATGTACAGCTCCGTACTGATCCTATTGAGGATGATTTTCTGATGGATACCTTCTCTACCTCAGAAAGATCTATTAAGACTCTGCCCATGCTGAAGGGGGTCCTAAAACCGGCTAATGACATTTTTAAGGAGACCACAAGGGCGAGAGTGCTAAATCCTAGAATTGACAAAAAATATAGGCCAGCTCCTGTGGACCCTACCTACATACGAGGCCAGTTGCCTTTGGACTCGTTGGTGGTGTCCAATGCTCGGAAGAGAGCCAATTCACAGGCAACGGGTGATGCTCCTCCCCCTGACAAGGAGTCTAAGGTCTTGGAAACTTCAGGGAAAAGAGTTGCTGCACAGGCAGCTAACATCTGGAGAATTGCCAACACTCAGGCACTTCTGGCTCGATACGACAGGGCGTATCATGATACCCTAGAGACACTGCTACAGCACCTCCCAGATCAGTTCAAGGAAGGGGCAGAGTCGCTTATTACAGAAGGGAAGCTCATAAGCAACGCTTCCATTAAGTGCGCTCTTGACGTGGCGGACACTGCAGCTAGGGCTATTAACACCAGCGTCATGTTAAGACGGCATGCTTGGTTGAGAATCTCAGGATTCAAACCAGAGATACAAATAACGATACTCAATCAACCTGTCAACCCTGACTCCCTTTTTGGCCCCGAAGTTGACACCACCCTAGAGAAGATCAAGAAAGATACGGAGATTGCAAAGTATATGGGGGCTCTGCAATCACAGCAGTTTAGGAGTGGGTCCTTTCGTCGCTCTTCCAATAGAGGACCATCTAGAGGCCAGAACTCCCAACAGTCGCATTACACTAAACAAGGTACACAGACCACCTATAATAAGAATAACAGAGGTGGATACCGTGGAAACAACGTCAAGGGCAGAGGCCGAGGAAACAACAGCTCCAGGTCCTCCGCCACCAACAAACAGTGACGCCTTGTCACTGCCCCCCGACCACTTAACACCTGTCGGGGGGAGACTCCAAGAGTTCCTGCCGGTCTGGAAGTCCATCACTACAGACAGGTGGGTGAGAGACATTGTCCAGTACGGTTATTGTCTGGAGCTCACATCCACTCCACCAAACATACCACCAAGACACCGTCCTATGTCCGCAGAGCACTTGCACTTATTACACCAGGAAGTTCTCAGTATGCTCCAAAAAGGAGCCATAGAACTCGTGCCAGCAGACGAACAGGGATCAGGAGTGTACTCACTGTATTTTCTAATCCCCAAAAAGGACGGGTCTCTCAGACCCATACTGGATTTAAGACCTCTAAACCGTTACATTCTGTCAGAGCACTTTCACATGCTCACCTTGCAACAGGTGCTGCCGTTGCTCAAGCAGGGAGACTTTCTCGCAACACTAGATCTCAAAGATGCGTATTTCCATATACCCATGCACCCATCACACAGGAAATATCTCAGGTTCACTGTTCTCAATCAACATTACCAGTTCAAAGTCCTCCCTTTCGGAGTAACAACGGCACCCAGAGTGTTCACCAAGTGCCTGGCAACAGTGGCGGCGCACTTAAGGAGACAGCACATACATGTCTATCCTTATCTGGACGACTGGCTTATCCAGGGAAAGTCAGCCCAGCAGTGTGCCAACCACATGACCCACACCATTCACCTTCTTCACAGCCTTGGATTCTCCCTGAATTATCCAAAGTCCCACCTTCAACCCACCCACGTACAGCAGTACCTAGGCGCGACCATAGACACTCTGGCAGCCAAGGCACAGCCCAATTCAGTGCGGATCAACAGCATGCAGTTGCTCATACAAAAGTTCAAACCTCAACACTCACTACCGGCACGAGTGTTTATGCAGTTGATAGGCATGATGGCCTCCTGCATCTTCATAGTCCCGCACGCGAGGCTACATATGCGTCCGCTTCAGGGAGTGCTTGGCACGTCAGTGGAATCGGGCTCACGGACAATTGAAGGACCTAGTGTCGGTGAGCGGTCGGGCATACAACTCTCTGCATTGGTGGAATCCACAAAACCTTTGCAAGGGCCGACCGTTCCGAGAACCTCTCCCACAAATCATACTGACGGCGGACGCGTCTCTCCAGGGATGGGGAGCTCATGTACTCAAGTACACAGTGCAGGGACTATGGACGACACAGCAAAGGAGGATGCACATCTACCTTCTGGAACTCATGGCAATCTTCCTTGCAATGAAGGCATTCAAAGTACACTTGTGCAACAAAGTCGTGTTGATCCGGACGGACAACATGACCGCCATGTACTACATACAAAAGCAGGGAGGGACACACTCTCCACAGTTGTCTCATCTGGCTCAGAGCATGTGGAAGTGGGCCATTCAGAGGAACATCTTCCTCATGGCGGAACACCTCCCGGGCAAGGACAACCAGATGGCGGATCTGCTCAGCAGACACAGCCACCAAATACACGAGTGGGAGATACATCCGTCAGTACTACAACCGTACTTCCAACGGTGGGGTCATCCAGAGATAGACCTATTTGCCACAAGGGAAAACGCAAAATGCCAAAACTTTGCCGCCAGGTTCCCACATCCACAGTCGCAGGGCAATGCAATATGGATGAACTGGTCAGGCAGATTTGCGTACGCTTTTCCCCCAGCACCATTAATACCACTGGTGGCACGCAAACTGAGGCAACACCCAATGACGCTCATCCTGGTTGCTCCAACGTGGGCACGCCAACCATGGTACACCACGTTTCTGGAACTTTCCGTGGTACCGCATCAACGACTACGGCTAACACCCACGCTTTTAACGCAGAGCCATGGCGAGATTCAGCACCCAGATCCGCAACAGCTGAACCTAGCGATCTGGCTCCTGAGATCTTAGAATTTGGCTACCTAAACTTGCCTCCAGAATGTATGAATATCATCAAGGAGGCACGGAGACCCACTACCAGAGCCTGCTACGCGGCTAAGTGGAAAAGATTTGTCATTTATTGTAAAAATAATTACATCAATCCGCTGGATGCATCAACGCAAAACATTATCTGTTATCTATTACACTTATACCGATGCAATCTAGCATACAATTCCATCCGTATACATTTAACCGCAGTGGCAGCTTACCTTCAGAACCAGCAGCACCTCTCACTGTTCAAAGTGCCTGCCATCAGAGCTTTCTTGGAGGGACTCAAACGTGTCATTCCTCCAAGACACCCTCCTTCACCAGTCTGGAACCTAAATGTGGTCCTCACCAGACTGATGGGACCACCTTTTGAACCTCTCCACTCTTGTGAGATTCAATTTCTGACATGGAAAGTAGCTTTCCTGGTTGCCATTACTTCACTAAGAAGAGTTAGTGAACTTCAGGCACTAACCATTCAAGAGCCATTTATACAGGTTCATGCCAACAGGGTCGTACTACGCACCAACCCTACTTTCATGCCCAAGGTAATTTCTTAGTTCCATATGAACCAATCCATAGAACTACCAGTTTTTTATCCTAATCCTGAGAATGTCGCAGAAAGAATGCTCCACACACTTGATATCAAAAGAGCTCTCCTGTACTATATTGACAGAACACAAAATTTCAGGAAAACAAAACAACTGTTTGTTGCCTTTTCTCCACAGCACAAAGGCAACCCCATTTCCAAAGCAGGAATAGCTAGGTGGATAGTTAAGTGTATACAGATTTGCTATGAAAAAGCTAAGCGCACACTAACAATTCCTCCAAGAGCCCACTCTACACGAAAGTTAGGGGCCTCCATGGCTTTCCTGGGAAATATTCCTTTAGAGGAGATATGTAGAGCAGCCACATGGTCCACTATACATACATTTACCAAGCACTACTGTGTAGATGTACACTCAAGACAGCAGGCAGCTGTAGGACAGGCTGTTCTCAAAACTCTTTTTCAGACTGCTGCAGCTGGCACGGGAAGCCGCCGCTAAATGGAGGGACTGCTATATAATCTATGCGCAGATATGAATTCAGCAGCCCACATGCCTCAAACCGAATATGCTACTTACCAGTATGCATCTGTTCTTGGCATGTAGGGCTGCTGACATTCATATTTATGCTCTATTAGAATCATTGACAAAAGCACACACTCATCCATACAGTCACTGTCACAATCACACATTCTCACATCTAGCCACTTATATACTCTTACACACATATATACTGCCTTTCACATATGTAGTTAGTCACAAATGTACCACTGAGATATACATTCAATCCATAACACAGCCATACATACACTCACTCAACCATACAGTCCCATCACAGATGCACTTTTAAAAACATCCACTCATAGAATCACCCACTCACTCATCTATGCACAGAGTCACACACACCTTACCCAAACAAACACTCAGGAACTCATACAGATACTGAGACAAGCAATCAATAACTCATATAGACACTTGTATAGCTATTCACAAAACCATGCCGCCACTTATACACCAACACACAGACACATACAAACATTTATACAGTTTAGTCACTAGTCTGAAGTAAGATGCAGTTAAACGACTCACTTATCGAGTCAGTTACGCAACACCGAAAATCATCCCTTTACACACTTGTACACCCACTCATTCTTTAACAGGCCTTTCCCTATATATATAAAAGATATTGAAAATTGTAAGAAAATCACATATTCACTGGATGATGTCATCAGTGATGTCATCAGTGATGTTATTTGAGATGTCATCAGTGATGTCATGAGTGATGTCACTGACCATGTCATGAGTGATGTAATATGTGACGTCATCAGCAGTGGGTTGCGGGTGCGCGAGTTATAGTTAGCTGAACTAACTATAACGGGGGAATTTCAATGGTTTTTTACGAGAGAAATGTCCAGCTAACTATAACGTGTGTGAAACCTATGGTTTTTTTCAGTGAATTTGCAAGGTTTTTTAAATGCTAATTCCTAACTATAACGTGTGTGAAACCTATGGTTTTTTCAATTTGCAAGGTTTTTTCAATGCTAATTCCTAAATATAATGTGTGTGAAACCTATGGTTTTGTCTGTGAATTTCCATGGTTTTTTAAATTCTAATTCCTAACTATAACGTGTGTGAAACCTATGGTTTTTTCAGTGAATATATATATATATATATATATATATATATATATATATATATATATATATATATATATATATATATATATATATATATATATATATATATATATATACACACATGTGAAAACATATACATGCAGCCTAAAATGTTTCAAACATGGCAAAAATGCTGAAATTACATAGGTTTGCATTGTAGTACCCCCAACCCATAAGGAAGCACTAAACAATTGTCATACAATAATGCTTTATTGCCATAAAGCAAACTTGTAATTGCAGGCATTTGCCTGTAGGCTGCAGCAGAGTACTAAGAAACAAAGAAAACTGACACCTTGCCTTTAAGGCATTAGAGTAGGGGTACCGTGCCTTTAAGACCTGCAAGAGACCCCTTGCTCCCATGATGCACCACAGGTGGCAGTTAAGTCAGTTCTTTTTTCCGGCTCCTTCTATGAGGATCCTGGAGCTTGAGCTCTTCAGTTTTTTGACTGAAAGTGATATTTCTTCAGATTTTCTCAGAAAACTCGACATTTTCTGACTCCTTAAGACTTATGCTGCTGGTTTTTTGGTTTACTACTAATTTTTGAATCAGAATGCCTGCCTTATTCAGGAAATGCCCTTCCTGTGGCAATAAGATGGCACTGGCAGATCCACACTCTGTGTGTATTGTGTGTCTTCCATCCTCACACAATCCTGACCAGTGCCCCCACTGCCAGAAATTTTCCAGGCGGACTCTACGTGATAGAGAGCGCATACAACTTCATGCCAAGCTGGAGAAGAAAAGAAGCCGTCATGGAGGCGGCCATGGAGTCTTCAAACCACCTTCTTCAGCCAAACAACACCGAAAACGGCGACATACCACCTCTCCTGATTCCAGGAAGAATAAGGTTACAGGAGATTCGCCGTCAACGTTGAAGCCGCTGTCGAAAAGACCCAGACATTCTTCGGCGTCAAGAGACGAAACACCATCTCGACGTCGAGATTCTCCGCCGCATGCAAGTAAGTCGGCGTCGAGGCACAGCACTTCGGGCTCCAAGGCTGTTGGTCCTACGAGATCTGGAAAGTCTCCGTCGATGTCAAGGCTTCCGTTGAGAGCTTCGCCGAAGTCCCATCACTCGGCGTCAAGAAGATCGTCGCCGACTGAATGTCATGGGAGGTCGACGTCGATCACCAGGCCGACGTCGAAGATCGACGGCGAGGTCTCCGCATCACCGTAGGCGATCGACGTCGAGACCACCGTCGAGAGCGGAACGGCGTTCCGATAGCAGATCCCCTCGATCGCTGCCGATGGTGACGCAGACGTCGAGGTGTTCGACATCGAGGGATAAAACTGCAGCGGCCACAGAGGAGACCCGGCGTAAAGTGATGTCCAGGTCCAGATCGTCATCTGGGAACCAGTCATCATCCCCAGGACTGCATATCGTGCAAATTTCTCAGGAGAAATCTCCTAAAGCTGCAGAAAAGTACGGTCTCTCGCCTCGCTGGCTGGAAGGTGTGGGTACAGGTGACTGCAGAAGTCCGGGCTCGGACTACTCTTGCACGTATTCGCCCTCTAGGATCTCCCTGCGGAGATACAAGTCTCCTCCCAGTAGACCAAGATCGCCTTCCACACGTCGATCACGGTCCAGAGATCGTCTATCTCCTCCCAGAAGACCAAGATCACCTTCTAGACACCGATCAAGGTCCAGGGTTCATCACAGCTCTCATCGCGACCGTCCCCACAAGAGACGACGCACACGATCGCCCACATGGTCTTCCTCAACGAGGTCCTCGGTCCGGGGCTATTCTCTGACCTTCTCCTCGACTCCTCCATCGCGGGTGTCTCCCATTGATGACATCGCGACCTTTTCCGATGTCCTGGGTAGGGGTGCGCAGAAACTGAACATCACGTTGCACACCCCTGTGGTTCCCACATCGATCATATATGACACCTTACACCATCGCACAGCTCCCAGACCACTGCTTCCTTTGGTGCCAGGACTCTTGGAACCAGCTATGGCCACATTCCTCACCCCTGCTACGGTGGGCTCCGTGCCTTCCAGAATCGGCAAAAAGTATAAGGCCCCAGCCGAGGATCCCTTATTCCTCAGAGCTGATCCACCAGCGGACTCAGTCATTGTGGCGGCTGCCATGAGGTCGCACTCAGCGTCGGTGTCATCTTCTGTCCCCCCAGTGAAGGACAGTAAGCAGATGGGCTCCTATGGCAGGAAAATGTGCAATACGTCTGCTTCGTACATGAAATTTGCAAGTGCCTCAGCCCTTCTCGGGCGATATGACCGATCTCTTTGGGACTCCCTCTCTAGGTTCACTGAAATGCTCCCTAAAGAAGACCAGCAGGACTTCAACTAAATTCTTCTTGAAGGTGGGCTTGTAGCCAATCAAATCATAAGTGCGGCAGCGGATGCTTCAGATCTCGCCGCTCATGGGTACTCCCATGGCGTCTGTTCTTGGCGCTCAGCCTGGCTGCGACTAACAGGTCTTAAGCCTGATGCGCAGAAGAAGATTTTAAACCTTCCTTTTAACAGCTCTTCCTTGTTCGGGGCTCACGCCGATGACGAAATGAATAAAATGAAGACAGAAATGGATACTGTCAAGGCTGTTGGGCTGGAGACGCGCAAAGAATATTGGAAGCGCTTTCGTCAGGGTGACAAACGTTCCTTTCAGCAGAGGTTCAAATCCCTCAATGGTCCTCCCAGAACCAGCAGAGGCCCCAATTCCAACAGAGGGGTCGTGGCAGAGGAAGAGGGAACACCAAGCACTAGCAGTCCACCACGAAGCAGCCTCCCAAACAGTGAGGCTTTACTTTCTCCGCACCCGTTCACAACTCCGGTAGGAGGAAGTATCATTTTTCGCCTGAAAGAGTGGGAAACCATAACAAGAGACAAATGGGTGCTGAATATTGTGCAGCATGGTTACTTGCTAAGGTTCAAGTCTCCCCCAATTGAAGCATCTTCCTCAACTTCAAAATCGGCTTTTACAGGACGAAGTAGCTATTCTCCTCTCCAAGAGGGCCATAGAGGAAGTCCCACCTCTCCAAAGAAATCGGGGGGTATACTCCCGCTACTTTCTAGTTCAAAAGCGAGGAGTAACCAAAGAGTGCAGACCTATCCTCGACCTGCGCCTGCTGAACAGGTTTATCAGAAAGGAAAAATTCAGAATGCTAGCCTTGCATTAAATCTTTCCGCACCTTCACCAGGGAGACTGGATGTGTGCCATCGACCTGCAGGACGCCTACTTCCACATTCCTGTCTCAGTTAAACATAAAAAATTCCTCAGGTTTCAGGTCTCTCGTCACCACTACCAGTACCGAGTGCTTCCGTTCGGCCTCAAATCTGCCCCACGGACATTCTCCAGTTCATGGCGGTGGTGGCTGCCTTCCTCTGCAGGCGGAAGATCTTCGTCTACCCCTATCTAGATGACTGGCTCCTGAAAAGTTCCACACCTGTGCTACTCCAGAGCCATCTCTCGTACTGCCTCAACCTGCTGCAATTCTTGGGGTTGCAAGTCAACTACAAGTCGGTCCTCAACCCCACTTAGCGGATACACAATCTGGGCGCCTCCCTGGACTCCGCAGAGGCAAGCGTGTGTCCTTCGGAGGAGAGGTTATCATCAATGCTTCTCGAGTGCCAAACTCTTCTCGACACTGCACTTCCCACAGCCAGGCAAGTGTCTTCACTACTGGGATCGATGGCCTCGTGCATCTACATTGTACCCAATGCACGCCTTCATATGCGGCCCTTACAACAGGCGCTAAAGGATCAATGGTCTCAGAGGTCAGGTCGCTGGGAAGATCGTATCTGAAATGAAATGAAATGAAATGAAATGAAATGAAAAACAATATTTAATAAAGCGCACTGCTGCCAAGCGGCTTCCTGGCGCTGGGGGGACCTGGGTAAGAACTCACAGAGGGAAACACAGGGGGCCTAAGAGGGGAAGGCCAAAGAGAAAAGAAAAGTTTTTAAGGCTTTACGAAAGTGGCTAAAAATAGGAATAGAGCGAAGATGAAGTGGGAGACTATTCCAGAACTGGGGAGCCAAGACGGAAAGACGAGTGCCCCCAGATCTGGATTTGCGGAAACGGGGAATGTGAAGAAGGGAGAGAGAGGAAGAACGAAGAGTGCGACTGGGAACATAGGAAGAAATGAGGGAAGTGATGTAGGCAGGGGCAGAGCGGGAGTGGGCGCGAAAGGCAAAGCAAGCAAGTTTGAAAAGGGATCTGAAGCAGATGGGGAGCCAGTGGAGGGATTTCAGAACCGGGGTAATGTGAGAGGATTTGGGAAGGGAAAAAATGAGACGGGCAGCCTGGTTTTGAATGGCCTGTAAACGTCGGGATTCGTGGGAGGGGATGCCCACGTACAGGCCATTGCCATAGTCGAGGCGTGAGATGACTAAAGCCAAGACTATGGATTTAAGCGCGTCGATGGTGAAGAAACGAGGTATTTTCCGAATAAGACGGAGGGAGAGGAAACATGAAGACACCACAGAGCTGATCTGGCAGTGCATGGTTAAGTCAGAGCTGACTTTGATGCCAAGGGTGCGAACAGAGGGAGAGGGCGTGGGGGGGGGGCCAAAAGAGGGGGGCCAATGTGCAGGGGACCAAGGGTTAGAGGGACCACCCGTAAGGACAAGTTCCGTTTTATCGGGGTTGAGCTTAAGATGGTTGGCGCTCATCCATTCCGAAATAAAGATAAGGGTGGAACTGAACTTGGGAATTGAATCAGGAGAAGAAGACAGATCAAAGACAAGCTGGAGGTCATCAGCGTAATTATATACAGAGACCCCCCGCTTGAGAAGAGAAGAAACAAGGGGACAGATATATAGGTTAAAGAGGAGAGGGGAAAGAGAAGAGCCCTGAGGAACACCGCAGGTGACCGAACAGGAAGGGGCAGAGAAACCAGAGAGATGAACAGCCTGATGCCTATCCTGAAGAAAGGATGCTAGCCAAGAGAGGGCCGCGCCCCGAATGCCCGCTGCGCAGACTCGGCCGAGAAGAATGGAATGGTCGACCGTGTCAAACGCAGCGGACAAGTCGAGAAGCACCAAGGCTTGGGGAAGGTTAACATCTGCCTTACCCTTAAGTTCGTCCAAGACCGCTAGAACCACCGCCTCTGTAGAGTGGCCAGGGCGGAAGCCCGCCTGGTGGGAGGCTAGAAGGCCATTGTCCTCAATGTATGAGGAGAGGCAGGAGGTGACGTGGGTCTCTAGGATCTTACCCAGGTAGGGAAGAAGGGAAATGGGACGGAAATTAGCTGGGAGGGAGGGATCTAGGCCAGGTTTTTTGAGAATAGGGAGGACAACAGCAGATTTAAAGGAAGAGGGGACAGCACCGGAAACCAGTGAGGAGTTAAGAAGAGAAAGGGGGGGACCAGGACAATTAGTGAAGAGAATTTTGAGGATCCGTGCAGGAACACCATCCAAAGGAGAGCCAGATTTAACTTTAGACAGGTAGTTGTGAAACAAATCAAGGGAGATAGGGGGAAAAGTGTCGAAGAAAGAAGAAGGAAGGGTAACAGGGCTGGTAGGGGTAGGCTGAGGCACAGTAGGAATGTCAGCTTTAATTTTCGCAATCTTGTCAATAAAGAAGTTATTAAGTGACAGACAGAGGGGTTGGGAAGGAACCAAGCTAGGGGTGGAGCGGTCAGAAGTAGCAAGATTGCGAACCAAGGAAAAAATTTCACGAGGTTTATTTACGGAGAGCGATACTCTCTCCGTGAAATAGGAAGTTTTGGCATTAAGAACTGCTTTTTTATTGTTGGTGAGGAGTTGTCTGTACTGAGCTCGCAGAGGAGGGGAATACTGACGTCTCCAAAGACGTTCCGCCCGTCTGAGATCAAGTTTTAGTACCTTGAGCTCAGTGGAGAACCATTTGTGCGCGTCGTATGGACGAGCCGCTTTGATCTTTTTAAGCGGGGCCACACGATCACACGAAGCAGCAAGCCATGTACTTATGGCTTTGGCCTGAGATTCAAGAGGGAGACAAGTGAGATCAGGAGCAGAAGATACCAAAGAGAGTGAGAGGGAATCAAGGTCGGTTTGGTTCCAGTTGCGTGCTAGAAGGTTTTTAGGGGGAGAGGGTTTAACAACCATACCCAAGTGAACAGAAAAAGAAATAATAGAGTGATCAGACCAGACACAGGGAGAGATGGAGGGAGGTGAAGCAAGGGGGCAAGACGACCAAATTTGGTCAAGTATATGACCATGCACGTGGGTAGGGGTTGTGACATGAGAAGTGAGGTTCAGACATTGAAGGGTGACAGAAAAGTCTTTAGAAAAAGAGTCTTCCTTAGGGTCTCCTGGCCAGAAGTTAAAGTCACCAAGAAGGAGTACAGAGGAGTTGTTGACCACAAGGGTGGCCAGCAGCTCCTGGAAGGAGGCTACAAAGGAAGGCATCGATTGAGGGGGGCGATAGACAAGAACCACAGTAAGGGGGGAAGGAAAGTTGAGGGAACGAGCCACCAGGTAGTCCACGTTAGGAATGGGGGGGTGGGGGAGGAGCTGAAATTTAAATGACGACCGGACAATCATCGCCACCCCCCCATCTCTCTCCACCAAGCTGCCAGGGACTCCATCAAATAGTGGATGAAACGTTCTCACCTGCTGCAAGGAGTCCTTTTTCATCAGATGCCTCAATGCAAGGCTGGGGGACTCATATGGACCAGCTTCAGGTACAAGGTCTCTGGTCCGAGACAGAAAGAAGTTATCACATCAACTTCTTGGAACTACGGGCGGTCCATCTGGCGCTCAAATCCCTGTACCCTTCTCTTCAATCCAGCCACATTCAGATTCAGACAGACAATACAACAACTATGTTCTATCTGAACAAGCAAGGAGGCACCAGGTCACGAGTCCTGTCTCTGGAAGCCCAATCCATTTGGCATTGGCTGCTGGCGAGAGGCCTTTCAATCATCACAGTCCACCTGCCAGGAACCCTGAACATGCAGGCAGAAGGCCTCGGCAGATACTTCGTAGAAGCGCACGACTGGGTGCTCAACGACGACGTCGCTCAGGAGGTCTTCCGGCAATGGGGAGTGCCGGACATAGATTTGTTCGCAGACGCGGCAAACAAGAAATGCCCCGTCTTCGCCTCCAGGTTCCCCCAGCAGGGATCACTGCGGAATGCACTTTTGATCAGCTGGTCGCAGACATTGCTGTACGCTTTTCCTCCTCTCCCTCTCATCCTGGCGGTCATATAGAAGTTCTACAGCACCAACACCAGAATGATCCTGATAGCACCGGAGTGGCCACGCCAGTGGTGTTACCCGGATCTCCTTCAACTGTCAGAGGTTCCACACCGGAGGTTGCCCTGCCTCCTGGACTTATTGACCAAGAACCAGGGGAGAGTGTTCCATCCCAATCTCCCCTCCCTCCGGTTGACTGCATGGCTCCTGAAGTCATCCAGTACGGACATCTAGACCTTTCGGCTGACTGTATGAAAATTCTTTGAGAAGCAAAGAGGCCATCCACTAGAAAGTCTTATGCCTTCAAGTGGAAGAGGTTTTACCTTTGGTGTAGGGACAACGCTCTTGATCCGACTCAAGGGCAAGTGATTCTTCCATACTTACTGCACTTGGCAAGGTCTGGCCTAAAGTACTCCTCCATCAGGGTCCACTTAGCTGCTATCACAGCTTATAGAAAGTCCCCTACCCAGACCTCATTTTTTCAACTGCCTGTAGTCAAAGATTTCCTAGAGGGGCTTAAGAAAGTGTTTCCACCAGTGAGGTCCCCTTCTCCTCCCTGGGAGCTTAACATTGTTCTCACCAAATTGATGGGTGCTCCTTTTGAGCCTATCCATTAGGCTTCTTTACAGCATTTGACCTGGAAGGCTGCTTTCTTACTAGCCATCACTTCAGCCCGCAGGGTAAGTGAGATTCAGGCCCTGTGCTGCAAGGAGCCTTACACTGTTTTCCACGCCAATAGAGTGGTGCTGCTGACTCATCCGAGCTTTCTGCCCAAGGTGGTCTCGGATTTTCACATAAATCAGGTTATCACGTTGCCCACTTTCTTTCCTCAACCAACCACTCCCCCGGAGAGAGCCTTACATTCTCTAGACCTCCAGAGGGTATTGAAGTTTTACCTTGCTAAAACCCTTTCGCTTAGAAAGTCTGACCGGCTCTTTGTCAATTATGGTTTAACAAATACCGGGCTGGCTGCTTCCAAAAGACCTACTTCTAGATGGATCGTTTCCTGTATAGCCTTGGCTTACCAACTAGCCAACAAAGTTCTGCAGGGCAGACCACGAGCACACTCTACCAGAGGGAAAGCTTCTACTACAGCTCTCCTTCGCAACGTTCCTATATCTGAAATTTGCAAAGCGGCTACATGGCGCTCAATACATAACTTTACTCGCCATTACTGCCTAGATTCAGATGCACAGGCCGATGCCCAGGTGGGGCAGGCCTTTTTGATGAATTTATTTGCATAACTGCTGTTTGAATGTGATGTTACTTCATGTTCTATATGCTCTGTTGCTCGTCCACGAGACTTTGGGTATGGGCTTGCTACTCTATTCATAGATTATGACTATTGATGAGTATCCCCTGGAAGAGAAGGATTAGTTACTTACCTGTAATCCTAGTTCTCTTCCAGGGGATCCTCATCAATAGTCATAAGCACTGAATATTCCCGCCCATGTGCGGGGACCCCGGAAATAATAAAATCATATATGTAAAAAACATACATATATACAGCTCTGTATATGTATAAACATATATTATTTTTTCCACGCAAATGCAGCCCCTAAAAAAGAAGGCTAGGCAATGTATAAATACTCATCCAATAATACATATAGGTATAATAAAACACCTAAATCTCTTTTTTTTTTTTTTTTTTTTAATGAGGTAAACACTCATGAGAAAGCAAAAAAGAGAAACTGTGGGAAACACAGATCTACAACACATTGCTAGCCTGCAGGCTGCATTGCAATACAATACCATAGAGACTGAAAAGCCCTGTATAGGTAAAAACTGGCACCGTGCCTTTAAGGCAGCCCTGGCTTCCATATCCCATCATGCCTCAGGGGTGACAGTTAGGTCAGTTGTTCTTTCCGGCTCCTTCAGTCAGGACCCTGGAATTCAGCTCTCTTCTTTTGGGCTTTTTAGTCAAGAATTATTTGCAGTTATAGTGTTTTTTTGGACTTCCTCTTAATAATATCTGGGAAGAAGTCAGTATCCTGTATTTTTCTGACTGATTTTCTGCTATTTTTGTTAGAAAAATGCCTTCTTTATTTATCCCATGTCCATCTAGTGGGAAAAAGAAGGCCTCTTCAGATACACATGACGTGTGTATTGTCTGCCTGCCGGATTCTCACTCTCCAGCAACATGTCATCATTGTAAAGACCTTTCTAAAAGGACTTTAAAGGAGAGAGAGAGGATTAGACTCTACGGCTTGTCAGAACGGTTGACGTCGAAGCAGCTGGTCCCTGTTTGCTCCCCATCGGCGTCGGGCTCGGCGTCGAAGATTCCAGCGGCGGGATCGTCGCTGAGAGGTGAGGAGTCCAGGGGTAGTCATGCTGCAAAAAGAAAATCGTCGTCGATTTTAGATACAGCGGCGAAGCGGATGCATTCGTCGTCGAGGACTTCGACGTCAAAGAGATCGGCGTCGAAGGAACGCCGTCACAGGTCGACGTCTAAGAGGCATCTTTCGACGTCAAGGGAAGATCGATCAACGTCGAAACAGAGACATCGTTCGACGTCGAAGGAAGGACATCATTCGACGTCGAGGAATGTGAGAGATCAGTCGACGCCGCAAGAGGTTCGTAGGCGTTCGACTCCGAAGTCTACGTCTACGTCGACGTCGAGACCAAGATCAAGACCAAGTTCGCCGTCAAGGAAAGATCGATCGTCGGCGAAGAGAATGGCGACGTCGAGGCATTCGTCGTCGGAGCATTCGACGTCGAGGCAGACGCCTCCGTCAAGACCGACGTCGAGGCGGGAGTCGACGTCGAGGCAGGTGCCTTCGTCGGAGTCGACGTCGAGGCAGGTGCCTCCGTCCTTGCAGGTCTCCAAGGCTTTGGAGAAGTCCATAACGTCGAGGCAAGATTCCCCGTCGGGGTCTAGACCTCCGTTCAGACCAAGTCCTCCGTCGACGACGAGGTTCTCGACGTCGAGGCAAGAAAAATCTCCATTGATCCTCGAGGAGTCAAGTCCCAGGTCTCCGGTGATAGGCCTATCACCGTCGAGGCGGTCCTCTGCAGAGGGTACTCAGGAGGTGTTGCATGTTCGCCTTACGATCCGGCCAGTTTCAAGGCGCAAATCCCCTCATAGACTGGTATATACAACTGAATCACCACGTCTTATATCTATCTCGCCTTCAGGTTCAGAGGGCTCGAGTTCAAGGTCCGAGTCACCGGAAATTGTGAATCGATCTCCAGTGCCTGCAAGAGAAATTACTCCGCTGGAAGAGGGACATGCGGTTCCTCAAAGTCCCGCAGGAGAGACGCCTCAGGACGCGGCTGTGTCTCACGCAATCAAGGCCTCACTAACAAGGTTAAGAGGCATGGACTTCCCAGCGAGACCGGTCAGATCACGTTCTCGGGGAAGAGATTCTCGACGTCGCTCTCGAACATCAAGGAGGCGATCCAGATCCTCCTCCCACAGGAGAGAGTCGACCAGATCGGAGAGAAGGCGCCGTAGGACCCCTTCCTCCTCCCCGTCATCTAGATCATCCAGAAGGGATTATTCGCCGACACTCTCGGAGACACCACCCTCCAGGGTATCTCCGGTGGATATCTCTACTTTTCAGGAAGTGTTGTGTAATGGAGCTACAAAATTAAATATCCCTATGCCGGTTCAGGAGATCACCTCCTCCATAATCTTTGAAACTCTTCATGAAAGAACAGTGTCACGTCCACTGTTGCCGTTAGTCCCTGGTTTGCTGCAACCAGTAATGGATGTTTTTCTCACGCCAGCGTCCACCAAATCTGCACCGGCACGGATTCTAAAGAAGTACCGTCCTGCCCCGGAAGATCCTCTGTTCCTAAGATCAGATCCTCCACCGGACTCTGTCATCACCGCTGCTGCTAGAAAGACGCATGCAGTAGCGGGGTCTTCAACGGTGCCCCCAGATAAAGACAGTAAGACGCAAGACTCTTGGGGGAGGAGAGTTTGCGGTTCGGCATCTTCTAGCCTAAAGGTGGCCAGCGCCTCAGCGCTTCTGGGGCGCTATGATAGATCTTTGTGGGACTCTCTCCAGAGGTTCATCGAAAAAGTTCCATCAGAGGATAGACGGGACTTTGAAGAAATTTTGCACGAGGGGAGTCTGGTTTCTAACCAGGTCATAAGTGCAGCGGCAGATGGGGCAACACTAGCAGCACATTCATATGCCCATGGAATCACAGCCAGAAGATCATCTTGGCTCAGATTGACGGCCTTGAAGCCGGAAGCGCAGGCGAGAATTCTAAATCTGCCTTTCTCGGGCAATTCGCTTTTTGGGTCTCATGCGGACGAAGAAATGGCCCGTATGAAAGCAGAACTGGAGACCATGAAAGACGTGGGGCTTGAAAAGAGGAAAGAGTTTCGACGCCGCAGGGGCAATGACAGGCGTAACTACCAACAGAGGGTTCAAACCCCTCAGTGGCAGAAGAACCAGGACCAGCAAGGTCAAAAGAAGCAGCAGTACCAGTCCCGCAGACCATCCAGGGGACGCGGTAACAACAGGCAGTCAAACGCTGGAAACAAGGCTCCAGGGAAGCAATGAGGAACCGCTTCCTCCGATGCTGTCCACCGCTCCGGTGGGAGGAAGTGTTGTGCATCATCTTCCAGAGTGGCAATCCATCACAAAGGACAAGTGGGTTCTCAATATACTGCGGCATGGGTACTCGCTTAGTTTCCGAAGCCACCCTCCATCGATTCCTCCTGTTCATTCGACCCAGCATCTAACGCAGCTCAGAGAAGAGGTGGCGTCTCTTCTGCTCAAATCTGCAATAGAAAAAGTACCCAAAAACCAAAGAGGAAAGGGAGTTTACTCCAGATACTTTCTGATTCAAAAAAGGAGTGCGAAGGTAGAGTTCAGACCCATTTTGGATCTACGGATACTGAACAAACATATAAGAAAGGAAAAATTTTGCATGCTGGCGCTCCACCAAATATATCCTCCTCTCCGGTTGGGCGATTGGATGTGTTCGCTGGACCTTCAGGACGCATATTTCCATATTCCCATCCAACGGAATCATCGGAAATTTCTCAGGTTTGCGGTGGGGAACTCTCACTATCAGTTCAAGGTTCTTCCATTTGGCCTGAAGTCAGCTCCTCGAGTATTCACAAAATGCGTGGCAGTAGTAGCGGCTGCTTTGAGGCGGGCAGGAGTCTTCGTCTACCCCTACCTAGACGACTGGCTAATAAAGGGTCCATCGCCTCAGAGTGTTCGATCGCAGCTGTCGCTCTGCCTGAACTTATGTCGCAAGTTGGGTCTCAAAGTGAATGTCAAAAAGTCACATTTTTCACCAACACAGAGGATCCACTACCTGGGTGCAACTATAGACTCCGTAGTAGGAAAAGTGTTTCCTTCGGAGGAAAGACAGTCATCCATTATCCTCAAAGGCAGGCAGATTCTATCCAACAATCTGTCGTCGGCAAGACAAATCTCTTCTCTGCTAGGGGCCATGGCATCCTGCATTTTCCTAGTGCCCAATGCCAGGCTAAGGATGCGTCCTCTACAGCAAGATCTCGAGGACAAATGGGATCAAAGGAACTCCCTGTGGGAAGAAAAGGTTTGCCTTTCCTCAGCGGCCAGGCAGTCAGTCAAGTGGTGGCTGAAGCCACTGAATCTACAAGTGGGGATCCCTTTCCATCAAGAACCCCCGACTCAGACCTTAATCACCGACGCATCCCTTCAAGGCTGGGGTGCGCATTTCGGGTCTCTGCAAACTCAGGGGCGGTGGTCCAGCAGCGAGCAGTTGTACCACATCAACATGCTGGAGCTCAGGGCAGTCCACCTAGCCCTCAAAGCGTTCCTGCCTGCGATCACGACGAGTACCATTCTAGTACAGATGGACAATACCACCACAATGTACTACCTGAACAAGCAGGGGGGTACTCGATCCAGGACGCTCTCGCTGGAAGCTCAGTCCCTGTG
Source organism: Triturus cristatus (assembly GCF_964204655.1). Lineage (NCBI taxonomy): Eukaryota > Metazoa > Chordata > Amphibia > Caudata > Salamandridae > Triturus > Triturus cristatus. The sequence goes on from NC_140593.1 coordinate 1,082,854,045, forward strand.
GCACTGGATCTTAGCAAGGAACATCTCATTGAAAGCGGTGCACCTACCAGGAGAACTCAACGTGCAAGCGGACTTACTCAGTCGTCATTTTCAAGAACCAGAGGACTGGGTAATAAACGACGAGGTGTTAGAAGACATCTTCGGGGAATGGGGGCGTCCGCAAGTGGACCTCTTCGCGGACGAGCACAACACAAAATGCCGAGGCTTCGCCTCCAGATACCATCGGCCAGGATCCCTAGGGAATGCCCTTTTGATAAATTGGTCAATGACATTTGTGTACGCTTTTCCGCCTCTCCCACTAATCCCCAAGGTGGTGACCAAGCTGCAGAATTCATCTGCCAAGATGATCCTCATAGCACCGGACTGGCCAAGGCAGTGGTGGTACACGGATCTCCTGCACATGTCGATCCGCCCCCACAAACGGCTGCCGTGCAGGCCGGACTTGTTATCCAAGATGCAGGGGAAGATTTACCATCCCAGCCTTCCCTCGCTGAGCTTAACAGCATGGCTCCTGAAGTCCTCCAGTATGGACATCTGAACCTCCCTCAAGAGTGTATGTCCATACTTAAGGAAGCCAGGATGCCTTCGACAAGACATTCCTACTTTTGTAAGTGGAAAAGATTTTACATTTGGCGTACTCAGCATCATTATGATCCAACAAAAGGCCAGGAGGATGTAATTTTGCCCTATCTTCTTCATTTAGCAAGGGCAGGGTTGAAATGTTCATCCATAAAGGTTCACCTAGCAGCCATAACAGCATACAGGTGTACTCCTACGCAGCAGTCATTTTTTAAGTTACAGGTGGTGAAGGATTTCTTGCAAGGTCTCAAAGTCTATCCCCCTGTTAGACCTCCCTCTTGGGAGCTAAACTTGGTTCTTTCAAGGCTCATGGGTTCTCCCTTTGAGCCTATTCATAAGGCTAGCCTACAGCACCTCACATGGAAGACAGCCTTTTTAATGGCCATCACTTCAGCACGGAGGGTCAGTGAGATACAGGCCCTCTGTTCTAAAGAACCCTACACTACGTTTCATCTCAATAGGGTAGTGATGAGTACTCATCCTTCATTCCTGCCTAAGGTGGTATCGGACTTTCATGTAAATCAAGCCATCTCCTTGCCAACCTTTTTTCCCAACCCCTCCTCTCCGGCAGAGAGGGCGTTGCATTCTTTAGATGTCAAAAGGGTCCTAAAAATCTAGATAGGACTAAGAATGTTAGGCAATCTGATCAACTGTTTGTGAACTACGGGGTTGTCCATATGGGCTTTGCTGCTTCCAAACGTTCCATTGCTAGGTGGATTGTTTAAAGTATTACATTGGCCTACCAACTGGCTCAAAAACCATTGGGGGCGCGCCCTAGAGCACACTCTACAAGAGGAAAAGCGGCTACCGCTGCTTTTCTCAATAATGTCCCACTCTCCGAGATCTGCAAGGCAGCCACTTGGAGATCTGTCCACACCTTTACCAGACACTATTGTCTGGATTCGGACACCAGAGCAGACACTCAAGTAGGACAAGCCTCCTTGAGGAATCTGTTCCATACATAATCAGTTTCATGATCTTCTTATTCCATGTGTGGTACAATCTTTTTTTCATTTGCCTGCAGGTGGAAGGTAAGCTTGCTACTCTATTCAGTGCTTATGACTATTGATGAGGATCCCCTGGAAGAGAAGGGTAAGTTACTTACCTGTAATCCTAGTTCTCTTCCAGGGCTATCCTCATCAAAGTCATAAGCAACCCACCCACCTCCCCAGGCAAATGAGAAGAAGTGTATTATTCATTATGGAAAGGATATATCTTTGTGTTTAGGACTACGGTCCCGCAAAGAACAACTGACCTAACTGTCACCCCTGAGGCATGATGGTATATGGAAGCCAGGGCTGCCTTAAAGGCACGGTGCCAGTTTTTACCTATACAGGGCTTTTCAGTCTCTATAGTATTGTATTGCAATGCAGCCTGCAGGCTAGCAATGTGTTGTAGATCTGTGTTTCCCACAGTTTTTCTCTTTTTTGCTTTCTCATGAGTGTTTACCTCATTAAAAAAAAAAAAAGAGATTTAGGTGTTTTATTATACCTATATGTATTATTGGATGTGTATTTATACATTGCCTAGCCTTCTTTTTTAGGGGCTGCATTTGCGTGGAAAAAATAATATATGTTTATACATATACAGAGCTGTATATATGTATGTTTTTTACATATATGATTTTATTATTTCCGGGGTCCCCGCACATGGGCGGGAATATTCAGTGCTTATGACTTTGATGAGGATACCCCTGGAAGAGAACTAGGATTACAGGTAAGTAACTTACCCTTCTCATCCAGGGGTATACTCATCAAAGTCATAAGCGACCCACCCACCTCCCCGGACGAGCATTCTCTTCAAGTTATTGTTTATTGATTGCAGATCTACTCAGGTGCATATGCACCGTCAAAAAGAACTGACCTAACTGCCACCTGTGGTGCATCATGGGATCAAGTGGTCTCCTACTCTGCCTTAAAGGCAAGGTGTCAGTTTTCTTTGTTTCTTAGTACTCTGGGGCAGCTTACAGGCAAATGCCTGCAATTACAAGATTGCTTTATGGCAATAAAGCATTATTGTATGACAATTGTTTAGTGCTTCCTTTTTTCCTTATGGGTTGGGGGTACTACAATGCAAACCTATGTAATTTCATTATTTTTGCCATGTTGGAAACATTTTAGGCTGAATGCGTATGTTTTCACATATGAATATATATATGTGTATATATATGTATTTTCTATATGCTCCAGGATCCCGCACATGGGTGGGGATTATTCATAGATTATGACTTTGATGAGTATACCCCTGGATGAGAACTAGGATTACAGGTAAGTAACTAATCCTTTCTCCCCCTACCAAGAAGGGAACATCAAACTCTATGGTGGTGCAAAGGGCAGTTAAGGTTCTGGAGTTTCAGCTCTCTTCCATGGCAGTCAAGAGTAATATCTTAACAAAGGTCCTGCATCCAGGTGGCTCCTCCTTGGAACCCTTGCTGCCCTTCAACGAGGCCCTAACTGGGAACCTGGTCCAAGTCCAGCACAGGGCGCCTGCTGCCATTGCCCTGCACCGTGCGACCCAAATTTCCTCACCAACCTCCCTACCCCGATAGCTTGGTGGTCCAAGCCTCTACCTCCCATGGCGTGTTCCAATCCACACCCCCTGTCGGGTAATCCAAGAGGCTGGACAGGTGATGTAAGAAAATTTTTTCTTCCACCAGCCTTGCATTGCGGTTGGTGAACACCACATGGCTATTAGGCTGTCATTCCCACTCCCACTCCCCATGGGAAACGGTTACGCAACTGCTGCCACAGGTCCTGGAGGAGACATGCGGCAAAGGTTGCCATTCATTGTGGTCACGACACAACCGACTCGCTGGGCAGAGCGATTTCATCGACAGTGGCTGTTCGACGCCATGGCTGGTTGAGAACTTCTGGCTTTTCAGGGGATGCCCAGGTTTCCCTCATGGACATGCTCTTTGGTGGCTCCTGTCTCTTCAGAGACAAGGTAGACATCGCACAGAAGTGCTTTAAGGACTCACGGACTACTTCCAAGTCCTTGGGCCTCTCAGTGGCCACACGTCCCTGTCTGCCTTTCGTCCCTTTCATGGCTACGGAAGGGACTTTCAGCCGTGCCAGCCACACCTCCAGCCACAAGACCACGGAAGTTTAGTAATCTCTGTGCGCCATGGGCGCAGCTCATTCCAACCCCATGGGTCGAGCGACCAGAGGTCTGATCAGCCCCCCCCCCCCCCCCCCCCACAGCCTCAGCCTCCAAACCTTCCTAGTCCAGCCCTTCCTGATCATGGGTGGCCAGTTGGTGGCACAATCAAAGCAAACATAAGGAGATGATGGCCGGAGTGCTGAAACTTTTCAGACACTCACCCCCAGTCACAGATCTGGGCTGAATCCATCATCGTTCTTCAGCTCACTTCGTCAGCCCAGTTCAGATCTTGCCATATGCAAATCAGCCTTGACCCTGTTCCTTATGGGAACAGTTCCACCCGAACTGCCAAGCCAGGTCTTCCCTGGACCAGAAACAAGGGACCAGTTTTGGGGTAACACCCCTCATCAGCCAGGTGGCAGGATCAGCCATCACCTCCACCACTGGCAGAACATCACTTTGGACAGACAGGTTCTCCAGATACGAAGGGGCTACTTCCTCCCCTTTGAGACCTCCCCTTCCTCTATGCCTATAGCTTACTACCGGCTGGCGGAGAATCACCTGACTTTGCTTCAGGAGGAAGTCATGACTTTCTTGGCCAAGGGAGCCATAGAGAGGTTTCCCGCACCAAAAATAGGCTGTGTTATTATTCCTGCTACTGTCTGGTCCCGAAAAAGGACTAGGGTCTATTTTCCATCCTAGAGCTGTGAGCCGTCCACTGCTTCCTCAAATTGGAAATGCTCTCTGTGGCTCAGGTCTTGTCTGCCCTGGACCCAGGAGAGTGTATGGTTTAGTTGGGCTTGCAGGACACCTTTTTTCGCATTCCCTTCCTGCCAGCTCATCTGTCCTACCCACGGTTTACGCTGAGCCACGAGCACTTTCAGTTCAGTGCTCAACCTTTTCCTTACCAGCGCCCCTCAGGTGTTCACAAAGGTGATGGCGGTGGTTGTAGCTCATCTGCGCAGATCAGGGGTGCCAGTCTTCCCTTATCTCGACAGCTGGCTGACTCCCTCTTGGATGCTCCCTTTCATCGAAACTATTCTGGACACAGTGCAGTTTGGGGCCTATCCTCCCAAGCTGCAAGTCCAGGATAGCCAGGCTATGGTACCAATGTTTCAGCCTCTATCCTGGATTTCAATGAGTGACTTTGAGGCTGCAGGTCCTCATGGCCTCCTGCATCAAGTGACACATGCCAGATGGCTATGGGTGTTCTGCAGTGGGACTTGAAGTTCAGTGGGCGTAGCATCAAAGAAATCTCTCCGACATGGTCATGATCTCAGAGGGAACTGCACAGGACCTGCAGTGGTGGCTGACCAACCGCGATTGGGTCAGAGGCAGACTCTCCGTTTCCCAACCAGACCACACAGTAGTGACAGATGCAGCACTCTTGGAAGGGAGCGGCCATCTGGGAGATGTGGAAATCGAAGTGCTCTGGTCTCCGGCGGAATCCAGACTCAACATCAACTTGCTGGAGCTCTGAGCTATTCGTTTGGCATTGAAAGCCTTTTTTCCTTCAATCAAAGGAAATCTTGTTCAAGTGTTCACAGACAACACCACCGCTATGTGGTGTTGCGACAAACAGGGCAGGGTGGGGCTGTGGATCCTTTGTCAAGAGGCCCTGCATATCTGGACATGACTGGAACAGCAGGGTATATCCCTGGTGGTTCAACACCTGGCAGGTTCTCGGAACACCAGGGCGGACGAACTCACCCGTCGATGCCTAGCGGATCACAAACGATATCTCCATCCGGCAGTGGCGCCAGGTCTCTTTCAACAGTGGGGAGAGCCTTGATTAGATCTGTTTGCTTCTGCTGAGAACACGCAATTTCAGCTGTTTTACGCACGAGAGTTTCCATGACGGCTCTCGCGCTGAGACACTTTTTGTCTCGAGTGGAACTCATGCCTCCTGAGTGCTCCAGAAGATCGGGAGTGACTGGGGCCAAGTTGTTCTTGTGGTTTCGGACTGGGCACGGAGAGTTTGGTATCCCGAGCTTCTCCGATTGAGCATCAATCCTCTGAGCAGGCTGCCCCTTCAGGAGGATCTTCTGTCACAGCAGAAGAGGTGAGACCTCCATCCGAACTAGTCAACTCTACACATTCTTGTGTGGTGATTGAGAGGCTGCAGTTGATGGCATTGCAAACTTCGAGAGGAAAGTCGAATGCTATTTTGGCGGCCAGACGGCTTTCCACCAACACTGTGCACTCATGCTGTTGGAACAAATTAGTAAAATATTGTAAAGAAAGGTCTAATGATCCTTTCTGCTTGCCTTTCTCAATCTTTTTATTTTTATTTTGACCCTAGACCAGCAGAGCTCTACACTGGGCACTCTCAAAGGATACCTTTCGGCCCTCTCTGCCTTCCTAAGGCTGCCAGACCAACCTTTACTATTTAAATCGCCTATTGTAAATAGATTCCTCAAAGACCTTTTACATATGTTCCCACCTTTCTCTTTCATCATGCTTCAGTGGGACCTTAATTTGGTTCTTACAATTCCATGTGTCCTCCATTCGAACCTCTGCACAATTGCTCCCTCCCGCTGTTTACCATCAAAACAGTCTTTTTAATTTCAATAACTTTTGCCAGGAGGGTGAGTGAATTGCAGGCTTTGTCATCCAAGCCTCCTTACTTGACAATCTTCCCTTATAAATTGGTGCTCTACACTAGGACCTTTTTCCTCCAGGAAGTACTAACACCATTCCAAGTGGGGCAATCTGGTGCCTTGCCCATTCTCCCCGCACCCCTCTAAAGAAGAGAAACGGCTCCACCGCCTGGATCCAAAATGAGCATTGTCGTTCTATCTTGACCACACTAAAGAGTTCCGGGTGGCTGACCAACTCTTTGTGGGTTACGTTTGAACGAAGAAAGGCCGTGCATTGCAGAAGAGTACTATCTCGCAATGGGTCATCCTCTGCATCCAAATGTGCTACACTCTGGCCAAAAAGCAGCCTTCTGAAGGCTTAAGGGCTCATTCCACCAGAGCCAAGGCTGCTACCTCAACATTGCAATGTGGAGTTCCAGTCCTCGACATTTGTCAGGCAGCAACGTGGGCATCCCTGCACACGTTTATCAAGCACTACTGCCTGGACAGTCAAGTCCGCAGGGACTGCCTTTTTGGCCGCTCTGTTATGCAGGATTTCCTGGTCTAAACTTGTTCGCAGTCCCTCCTCCAGGAATGGTATGGCATGAGTATCTATTCAAAAGTAAGGAATCTGCGGCTAGATGTCTCTATCAGATGGACAAGTTACTTACAATCATTAATGCCTTATCTGGTAGTGAAGTGATCTAGCCGCAGATTCCTTACCAACCCACTCATCCTTGCTGCACTGCAGACAGGTTTCTAGGGTCAGGGCTGATCCCTTTCAGGGCCCTAGTTGTTCAGAAACACACCAGTGTCGGTACACTTCATGTCTTGCGCTTTTGACGTGGAAAGTCATGAAAAGTGACTTGCGTCCATACGCTGAGGTGGTGATTATATAGGTGATGCGGACATCACATCGGCGCATACGACGTAGACTATGTCACACTGAGCCAACCGACGCCACCTACTGGCATGCAGGAGGTGCTCAAAGAAAAATCTTACGGATCCAGTCTGAAGCCTGGGAAATTCAAAGGGAAGGAATATGTGGCTAGATCATGTCTCTACCAGATAAGGCGTTACCGAAGGTAAGTAACCTGTCCATTGATGCTATTTAAATATCGTAAGTGACATCACAATTAGTGGCAAAACAATATCACATCAAGCGACATTAGTAAAATTGCTATAGGCAATGAATCATAAATGTAAACTGATTTGAATCTCCCCAAAACCTTACTAAAATAATTGACAAAGTCCTAAATCTTTCTGAATTTTCTCATCTTATGAAATGGATTAGCTTGCCTGTTATATCTACTCACAACTAATATGATCACCCTAAGTGCATATGTAGGTACTTATGTAAGGCATTTTACAAAATAATATACATCTAAATAGTATACATAGTCTGTTCACAAAGATTAATGTACATATGTATATTTAGTGTTGTATATTTATTCCAACAACTTGTTGTAACACTCCACTTTCTTGCTGTTCACTATTTCTGAGTTGAAATGTACATCTAGCTGTAGACTCGAATGTCTCCATCCCTTCAAGTGAGTGAGTGGAGCCTCCTATGACAGAAATTAAAAGCGTATAATTACTACCAGCAACTTTGTACCCTTTGGTAGAGATCTTCCTATGTAAAAGTATAGGAGCATCAAATGAAGTTAATTATTTGTTTTTAATATATTTTAATGTACTGTGTAAATTAATTGCAGTAGTCTTTCCATACTATAAAATGCAGTTTAATTGAGCCTTTAGATTTTACTACAAGTGCAAAGATGAAAGCCTTGAAATCTGTGCCAAGAGAAAAGATTTTGAATGGTTTTTTTTTAACACTACCAGAATATATAGGCAGGTTAATAGATAACTCTCCCATAACGATAATCAGAAGGACTGTTTATATCAGGGTGATCCACTTTAACATGGTATATATTAATGCAGAAGTTCTCATGAAAACATATTTCAATTTAAGTTACTACTTCACTACTATATTCACACTTCCATTCCTATTGGCTAATTTAGTTTATTTACGTAGCAGTGTAATATTTTGATCCGAAATCTAAATAGGGTGTCATCTTTGACTTTTACAGTTTGTGGACCAAAAGAACATCTGTAGAACCAGAAAGCATATTTTTCCCCGGCTGCTTCTAGTCCCTTCTCCATGCATCTGCTCAGCTTCCACAATTAGTATTCCTTTTTGCTGATGGAGACTTTTAGCTTCAGAATCCTCCTCTTTTGAATATTCCCCAGGCCTCAGTCTGGGTCTGTCCACTTTAGCAGAACCTCTGTGCACCAGTAGGGACGCCATGCAGCTCCGCACAGATGCTGTTCTGAAGTTGATAGGCAGTGCTGTTCGATCAGAGCACCCCTCCCAGCGCCTTGAGACCCTCACAGGTATGTAGTGCGCTCTACAAATGTTTGATTGATTGATTGCTATAGGCGGAAGTCCTGTGCGCGTATGTCAGTAACTTTCCTTCTGCGCAACCAGATGCAGATCCAGAGATACCTCCTGTCTTATCAGAGATTTCTTTACCTCAAAATTCTCTCTAATATTAAGCATGCAAGGGAAATGTCATCTCTCAAGACAACAGCCTTCAAACCCTTTAAGGAATGTCGCAATCAAATGTCTGTACCAAATCGTCACCAGGATTGTTAATGGTGCCTGATGTTCAGCTACAGCGCTAAGGTCTGCAGTGGCTGCACGACAATGAACCCAAAGGCCATACATCAAAGTTGTATGCCGCCAATCGTATGAAGACTTCACGTTGTTACTGGTACGAGTCCAAAGATCGTTCTTGGTCGTGTTCCCGGTCTAGGACCCACAGGAGCCGATCCTGATGTCAATCATCTTCACAGTTCAAATCATTGGTTAAGTCAACGAAGAAGGATAAAAAAAATCCAAATAGGACTAATTTTCCTTGGCTTTACCTGAGTTTCCAGGTCTGTCAGCGACACTGAGGCAGATCCAAGAGTTCCGTGAGGCCATGTTTAGACTCTTCATTTCCCCTCCACCTCCCTCGGATACGCCTTTGGGCTCTAGGTAGCTGCAAGGGTCTCCATCTGGAATACTGCCAGCAGGTTTGCCGTTTGCACCAATTGGACCCCCACCTACACCCAACCCATCACTATTCCGCTTCTGACGCCCATACTGACTTTTTCTTCGGCCCCGCAACCTACACTGGTTCCTGGAACATCGATGGCAACTCTCTGAGGTTGAGATGCCTATTGTGCTCTTTGGGTTCACGACCTCGCCCATTGTACTGCAACCGGCGCCATTTGTTGTTCCAACCCTACAAGACCCCACACACAGCATTTCTTGTTTGGCGCTGATTCTGACCATGTTTATAATGCTTGATTAAATTAACCAACTATACCAGGAAGAGAATTAGTATGATGGCCTCCAGCATGCTAGTGGCCTACATACCTCCCCTGATTCTGGCCAACTCACACCCCCATGTCCTGCCACCGAGAAGCATGCTTCTTTCCAAGTTCCCCAACCTATAGTTCTGAAAGAGTTAGTTATAGATTACTTACCTTAGAATTACCCCCAGGCCTCAGACTGGATCCAGAGAATTTTTCTCTTCGCAGTACCCATGCGCGTCGGTAAGTGGCGTCGGTCAACTCCGTGTCCGGCGTCGTGGTCACCGGGATGACGTCTGTGTCTACTTAGCAGCCGCCCCTGCGTGCTGACGTCAGTTCCTTCTTTTTTCTGCGCCAGCCTAGTGCAGATCAATAGAGAGCTACTCCTTAATCACTTTTTGACCAACTTTTTTATCAACTTATGTCGACTTCTGTTTGACTCTATCGACCCCTGGTGTACAAGGGATGTCCCACCATCGGACCGGGTTTAAACCGTGCGAGGCCTGTAACCGCCTGATATTGATTACGGACCCCCACCTCTTGTACCGTTGGTGCGTGGAGCGCGACCACGACCTGAAGTCGTGCTCTGACTGCTGGGCCATGAGTCCAAAGTCATTGCAGGCGTGGTCCCGAAAACTCTTGGAGGCTCAGGACCGGCAGTCGGCACTACGTCACTCGAGGTCCTGGTCGAGAGGAAGCTCTTGTGACCGGTCGCGGAGCCACCTTCACCATTCATCATCCAAGTCTTCGAGATCCTCAGGTAAGTGGAAGCACAAGAAGAAGGCGAAGAAGCAGCGTCGCTCTTCTTCTCCCCGTCGGAATGCTGACACAACTCGGGACACCGAGCGTCGTCGCTTTCCATCTCAGTCTTCGGAGCCTGCTCAAGTAATGGCTCCAAGTTTTCCAACCTTTCCTGGTGCCCTGCGTCGAGCTTTTTACGAAACGCTTCATGGTATCTTTGGGCTGTCCGGCTCCGCTGGTGCGCCTTCGGACTCAGCTGGTGGCCCTGGGCCTTCGATGCTAGCGGCTCTGGCCCCAGCACCAGAGGGCCCGAGGATCTAGGCATGGATCCAGATCGACGCTGGTCGACCTCACGGTACCTTCCCCAGTGCCGATCCCAGTGACAACGCCCCCAGCACGTGACCCGGACAGGCGCGGACCCAAGCCTCACCCCTGACTTGGACACGGCGCCGGACTGACATTGCTCGACGTAGGTACCGGTGCCAGAAGGTACGTTTGTGCCTCTGTTCCTTCCTGGTGTTCCTTTCAGGCCTGACTGGCAACCAGAGGAGGTTGAGGACTGGGAGGGGTCTGTGGACCCTTTGGCTGATCAACTTGAAGAGCTAGCTGGACAGGCGAGAGGACCTGGGTGATGCCAGGGATTTAGCTTCCCCCCCCCCCCCCCAGACCTTGGCATGCTCTCCCCCCCCCACCGTGGCTATGGAGGGGAGGGAGCCTCATACGCAGTGGTGTTGCGTAGGGCGGCTGAGGCCTTCGGCCTGGAGCTTCCTACTGTGGCAGTCAGGACTAACCTCTTGACAGAGGTGCTTCAACCGGCGGCTGCCTCTTCGGGCCCATTTTTGCCTTACATTGAAGCCCTTGCTGATGTCCTTCTGGGCACTTGGTCCAAGCCCAGCACAGGGGCTTCCGTGGACAGGATGATTGCCCAACGCCAGGGCCTGGGTGACCCACTTTTTCTCTCCCAACACCCAACCCCAGAGAGCCTGGTGGTCCAAGCCTCGTCCTCTAAAGGCGCATTCCCTACTGCTCCCCAGATATGGAATGCAAGAAGCTGGACCACCTTGGGAAGAAGATGTTTTCTTCCACCAACTTAGCGCAGCTGTCAGTGAATACTGCATGCCTTTATGGCAGTTATACCCATACGGTGTGGGATATGGTTGCGCAAGTGCTGCCACAGTGCCCGGAGGAGGCCCGGGCCGTTCTCACCTGCGCGGTGGTAGAGGGTAGAGACGCAGCTAAATTCACCATCAGATGTCACATCTGACTCCCTCTCGGAAGCTCCTTTTCATCGGAGCAGTTCTGGATACAGCGCAGTTTCAGGGTTATTCTCCCGAGCAGCGAGTCTGGGATATTCGGGCTATGATACCGATGTTTCAACCTCTATCCCAGATTGAGTCTGAGGCTGCTGGGCCTCATGGCCCCCTGCATCCTCCTGGTGGATCATGCCAGGTGGCATATGCGGGCTCTGCAGTGGGACCTGAAGTTCCAATGGGCTCAGCATCAGGGGAAGCTTTCCGATGTCGTCCAGATCTTGGAGGGGACTGCACGTCAGTTGCAGTGGTGGCTCATGAACGAGGATTGGGTCGGCGGCAGATCCCTCTCCTTTCCCCAAACAGAGTTTACAGTAGTGACAAATGCATCTTTCCTGGGTTGGGGCGGCCTCCTGGGAGAGGCGGAGATCAGGGGTCTCTGGTATCTGGCGGAGTCCGGTCTGCATTTCAACCTTTTAGAGCTCTGGCCAATCAGTCTTGCTCTGAAGGCATTCCTTTCTTCTCTCAAGTGAAGAGTAGTGCAGGGGTTCACAGACAACACCACCGCCATGTGGTACTGCAACAAACAGGGCGTGGTGGGGTCGTGGACCCTATGTCAAGAGGCTCTTCACCTTTGGATATGGCTGGAACATCCATGGCAGGTTCTTTGGACACCAGGGCGACGAGCTCAGCCGTCTGTGCATGATGGATCACAAATGGCGTCACTCTGAGGTGGTGCAAGGTCTCTTTCAGCAGTGGTGAGGGCCTTGGTTAGATCTGTTCGACACGGAAGAGAACGTGCAATATCAGCAGTTTTGCGCGTTGGAATTATCAAGGCAGCACTCACTCAGCAACGCTTTTCATCACAAGTGGAATTGCGGTCTCCTGTACTCCTTTCCGCCTGTACCACTTCTGCCCATAGTGCTGAAGAAGATCAAGTGCGACCGGGCCCAAGTCATTCTTGTGGTTACGGACTGGGCACGAAGAGTCTGGTACACCGAGCTCTTGAGCATGGCCATCGATCCTCCGATCAGACTGCCTCTTCAGGAGGATCTTCTGTTACAGCAGCAGGGGACGGTCCTCCACCTGAACCTGTCCAACCTCCATGTCCTTGCATGGAGATTGAGCAGCAACAGTTGACCGCTTTCGACCTTCCTCCCGAAGTCTTTAACTTCGTCTTGGCAGCTAGGCATCTCTCCACTAAAGCGGTATACACCTGTAGATGGAACAAATTTGTGGAATGGTGCACAGCAAAGTCTGTAGATCCCCTTTCTGCCCCTCTTTCGGAGGTACTCTTATTCATTCTATCTTTGGCCCAGCAGGGCTCTGCTCTGGGCACTCTCAAAGGCTACCTTTCAGCCATATCTGCCTTTCTTCGCCTCCCTGATTAGCCTTCTCTTTTCAAGTCCCCTATTGTAAATAGATTTCTCAGGGCATTACTCATCTCTTTCCTCCTGCTTCGTTCATAATGCCCCAGTGGGGACTTGAACCCGGTCTTAACCTATCTAATGTGTGCTCCCTTCGAGCCTCTTCACAACTGTCCTCTCAGGCTCCTCACTCTGAAGACCGCTTTCCTTGTTGCCATCACCTCTGCTCAGAGTGAGTGAGCTTCAAGCTCTCTCCTCCAAACCTCCTTTTCTGGCTGTTCATCCAGACAAAGTAGTCTTTCGTACGAAGCTGTCTTTTTTTCCCAAAATGGTTACCTCTTTCCATGTAGGACAGACCATCACTTTGCCCATCTTCTTCCTGCCTCCACACCCTTCCAAGGAAGAGTAGAAACTCCACTGTCTAGACTCAAAACGTGCGCTATCTTTCCATCTCGACCACACAAAGGATTTCGGGGTGGACGATCAACTCTTTGTTGGCTATGTGGGCGCCAAGAAAGGTAGGGCAGTGAAAAAACTAACCATATCTCGGTGGGTTGTCCTATGCATTAAGATCCGCTATTCCCTAGCAAGAAAAGAAGCTCCAGTGGAACTGCATGCCCACTCCACCAGGGTTACGGCAGCTACTACTGCTTTGGGACATGGAGTCCCACTCATTGACATCTGTCAGGCGGCCACGTAGACATCACTGCACACGTTTACTAAACATTATTGCCTAGACAGCCAAGTCCGGAGAGACTGCTATTTTGGCCGTTCTGTTCTCCTAGACTTTCTCATGTGAACTTGATTCGTAGACCAACCTCCGGGGTTGGCATTGCTAGGGTATCTATTTTAAGGTAAGGAATCTATAACTAACAGTCTCTTTCAAATGAACAAGTTACTTACCTTCGGTAACGATGTATCTGTAAGAGACCTATTTTATTTATTTATTTGAAAAGTTTTATGAAGCACGAACAAGACCCAGATGGGTATCGGAGCTCTGTACAAAGAGAAAAACTGATGTTGACATGCAGAGACTGTAGAGGTACAATACAATAAAGCAACGTGAGAGGAACCTGAAGCATAAAGTAAATGAGGGTGCTAGGGGAAGAAGAGGTAGTAAGTGAACAAACAGGTAAAAGCCCACCTAGATGGGGCCGAGCAGTTTCAGCATCAAATTGCTTCCAAAGAATGACGAAATACATTTTAAACCCCAAGTAAAAATGATTGTCAAGCACATATTTCAAACACAAAGTGAAAATAATTGTCAAGCATACATTTCAACACACAAAGTAAAAATTGTCAAGCACGAAAGGTAAGTGTCTTGCAAATGACATAAAGGCTATTGCTGATGAAGTTCTTCCAACAGTATCCATTTGACCTGTTTTTTTTTAATGAAGCAGTCAAGGGGTTGGCTCTGATCTCCATTGGAAGGGCATTCCAGATTCTTGGAGCCAGCCCTGAGAAGGTGCGATTGTAAATTCTTTTTTTGTTGAATTTCGGTGGTTTCAGTAGTAGGGTATTGGAGCTTCTTAGGTTTCACCTGGATCCGGAGAGCTCGAGTTTTTTTGCCAGGTAAGCGGGGCTATTGAAATGTATAGCTTTATGTGTCATATGTTAGTTATAGATTCCTTACCGCCCCACCCATCCTCCCCGTTCTGCAAACTGACTTCTAGGGATAGGGACCTCCTTTCAGGGCCCTAGTTATGTGCACCAGTGGTCAGTGTCTTGCATGGATCTGCGCTTCTGGCGTGGAAAGTCGTGCCAGAACTGACGTCAGCGTGCAGTAGCGGCGTCTAAGTAGACACTGCGACGTCATCCCGGCGACCACAATGATGGACGCGGAGTCGACCGACGCCACCTACCAACGCGCCGGGGTACTGCTGAGAGAAAAATTCTCTGGATCTAGTTTGACGCCCGGGAGTAATTCTAAGGTAAGGAATCTATAACGAACATGTCTCTTACAGATACATAGTTACCAAAGGTAGGTACTTGTTCGTCAAAACCATTGTTTTGACTAAAGCTCTTCAAACCACTACTGAATCCTTACTACCATTTAATGAGACACTCACTGATATGCTCTTGACCTGTGCCAACCTTGCTCTGACCTCACAGTGAATCGCTAAATTTCCAGATACCACCGGCCTGTCCCGGGCGACCTTGCATTTTTATCTCAGCACCCCTCTCCCAAGAGCTTGGTAGTACATTCTTCAACTAGTAGGACAAACCCCAACACTTTCCCAACTACATGCCCCAATAGAAAATCCAAACGGGTTGCGATCTTTTGGAAGAGGGTATTTTCTTCCACTATTTTGATGCTCAGATCCCTCAGCTGCCTTCTATTCCTATTCTCTTCGTGACTCGGTGGCTCATGTTCTCCCAGGTGTGCTCAAGCCCTCCAATCTGTCCTCGCCCAAACTATATAGGATGGTCAGGATGAAGCCACCTTCACAATTCATTGTGGCCTTGACATCACGATTCTATTAGGACGCTATTGGCACCAATGTCTCCACCTGGCTTTGGTCGACTAGTTTTTCCAGTGATGTTGAATCCACTGTGCCACCAATCCAATCTTGTGCTCCAGACAATACTTCCACATTTCCTTTGCTAAATCTGTTAGCTTCTTTAAGCTGCTTCCTCCTGTCCTGTTTATATATGTTACCACTGTTACATTGTCCATCCTTAGTAAAGCAGAAGCTCCTTGGAACTGAGATCTGAAAATCTGTAATGCAAAAAATCCTGCTTTCATTTCTAAACAATTGATATGATTCCACTTTCACTCAAACTCCAAATGCCACCTGTCTCTTGATCAGAACACAAAGCTCCCCATCTTAAATTGCTCACATCTGTTTCCAATACAAAATCTGAGATGGTCCCAAAAATTGCCGTTCCATTCCAAACATAAAGTGTCTCCAACCACCATGTCAACGCCCCTCGAGCTTACAAAGAAATCCTCACCATGCCTCTATACCATAGTCCTCTTGAAAGTTTCAATCTTTTTATTCTCTGCAAAGCCGTGTAATGTAACAGACCTAGAAACACCGCTTGAATCGACGAAGTAAAAGTATTATAACTTTGGACACGTCTCTCAATTTGACCGTCCCCCTTCTCAAGACAAACCTTATCTCCTTCATTATTTTTGAAATTTTGTTCTCTGGCAACAAAAGTTGTTCCTTGACTGTGTCCACCACAAAACCCAAAAACTCAAGATTTTGAGTAGGTTACAAAATGGATTTCCCATATTTATCACAACCTAAAGACTCTAAAAGTTCCTTCACCATCATCAACTGTGACACTAGTTCTGAATTGCTTTGATGCAATATCAAAATATAGTCCAGATAAATCAAAAGCCAAACTCCTCTCTCTCCAAAAACCTACTACTGTCCTCATTACCTTGGTGAAACACCATGGGGCCTATGCTAATCCAAATGGAAGGCGCAAAAACTGAAATGACTGGCCCTTCCAACAGATACACAGAACTGTGGCTGTCCTCTGCTATAGGCACTGTGAAGTAAGCATCTTTTGAGTCCATCTTCACCAACCAGTCTCCTTCTAATAACACATCCCGCAGAAGAGGGACTCCCTCCATCTTGAAATATCTGTACGTCACAAAAACCTTCAGATCCCTCAAATCTATTACAGGACGCCAACCTTTGTCCTTTTTTTCTACTACAAACAAAGTACTTACAAAACCCACTTCTTTGTTGGGAATCTTTCTTATTGCACCTTTGTTCAGCATAGATACAATTTTGCAACTCACCACATCTTGTAACTCTGCATTGAAACAGAGCTCATTTGCCTCTTGAACCTGCCATGGCATTGAATCGAACTCAATGTGATATCC
The DNA here is from genome assembly GCF_964204655.1 of Triturus cristatus. Classification (NCBI taxonomy): domain Eukaryota; kingdom Metazoa; phylum Chordata; class Amphibia; order Caudata; family Salamandridae; genus Triturus; species Triturus cristatus. The sequence goes on from NC_140593.1 coordinate 1,082,870,861, forward strand.
TGTAATTGTGGATATAACCCATGCATCGTTTATCGACTTCCATTTCTCTATATGAAATTTTAGTCTTCCTCCGACTTTTTTGTGGATAAAACCAATGACTTCCTTCATACTCAGCTGCTCCTGACGACAATGAATCCCCTCCTCCACGATGTGCCCTTGCTCTGGATGATCTTCCTTTCTGAGGATAGAATCCTCCACTGCTTGATCCATGGGTTCTTCTAAATGAGCCCCTTCCAGCATACTGGGAGTTTATAACAGGCACGGGCAAGAGGTTGCCCTCTCCTCCCAGCCCGAATATATAAATTGTTCTGTCCTGAAAAAACTCTCCTCATAGAATAATGTGCCTTGTCTAAGGCAGTAAACATTTGTACATATTTTCTAAAACTTTTTACCATTCCTTCACCGAAAAGAAGTCCTTTTGCCTCCTCACTAGGTTCTCTCCTTGCCAAATTCCCTAATTTGGGATTTTTCCGCAAAAGAACCACCTTTTGCCTTTCAGATATTAGTCCAGCATTTGCATTTCCCCAAAAACAAATTGCACACTGGCTCCAACCTCTTAATAAATTATCTAAATCGCAACCTTTAAAAAACAAATCTTCTACTAAATCAAAACTTCTGGCCAAAGGACCCCAAACATCTAACAGTTTATCTTCACACTGTTTCAGTGAGCGTTTCAACCCTTTACTTGTATCACGCCCTAGCATGAAAAGACACTTTATCAACTCATGATCCAGGTTTGGAGTCGTAGTCTCCTTGTCTCCCATCACAGGGCGTGAACTCTCAGCCCTCAAGTCGATGTTCCTCCTTCTCAAAGAGGCTTGCGTATGGATTTCTTGATATATTTTTCTACATGAGGCAAAGGCCAACATTCACTTCCCCGAGGATGTTTATTTTATCTTGAAACAAACAATTTATCACCAAAGGGGTCTGTCACAGAACCTTTAGATGCTTCTTTGCTCTGTAAACTTCCATCTCAATCATCAAATTAGTCAGATCCAAGATGTATTCATCAACATGTTCCATATCGTATGCAGGGTTGACCTGCCCGTCTGACGTTTCGCTTAGGACCCCCATTCTTTTTGAGCTGCTGGGACTCCTCGCTGCTCAAATTAAATATCTAAATTCTTTCGCTTTCTTGTACATTTTCCCCCTGGATATCTTCCAATATCGAAAAAAACTCCTCTTACTCTTTATTAAAATTTATTTTCTTTCCTGACAAAGCTTCATGCACAGACTCCTGTACCAGCTCCCTTACTTCTTTAGAAATGCAGTCTACAACTTTACCAGATTTAGTTAGCCTCATTAGATGCCTGTTCGGCCATATTTAGTTTTAATAAACTTAGTATTATTAAAAAATACTAACAATATTACCGAACTCCTATTTAAAATCACTAGAAAGTCTTTAAACTACCTATTTCTTAGCAAAACCTCTCTAAAATAACCATGAATTATCCTGAACCTAATCTTCTCAGGTTGTGACTAGAAATAACTGCCAACAGCTGATCTGACAGAAAGCGTTATCTAGGAACACATATCCTTCAAGTTTCTAAAGAAACAAGTCCAAAAACACAAACAACGATGTAGAGCACTTTTACAAATAATCTTCACAATATTGTTTTTTTAAACCTCCAACCAATACAAAAAACTATTTAGACCCTTTTTCCTTTTTTTAAAATGTGTTTTATATTAAATGCGCATCAACTCTCAAACAGCTTGAGTCGTGTATTCAATTTCCGCTTTTTTGTGCTCTATTTCCTTTTGAAATAAACATGCGTGCCGAGCGTGCCCTCAACAAAGCTGGCCCTCCATGCACAAACACTCTACCGAAGTTGAAATGGGCATTGAATATTGCCCATACTGCATGCATGACTGTGCGAGCAGTTGCTATCAAAGCACAGCTCACCCTGCACGTGTATTGACTGTCTCGTTCAAACTGATCTTAGCTGAGGTAATTAACCCCAATTTAAAATAAACATTTTTGTTCAAAATTCAAGCAAAATAATGCTTGCTAGTTACTAACCGATAAATTACAACAAAAAAAAAACCTCTTCAAACTTAAACTATCACAAACGTATTCTATTTTAAATTAATACTTACCAAATAAGCCTATTGAAATACAAAAATATTCAGATGAAAGATCCTTTTATCAATCCATAAATTGGATTTTCAATCATACATCACCATACTTCAAACTCCCAAAAAACCTTCCTATCAAATTCACCAACTATAACACTCATAAGTAAAGAGGAAGAAGAGGACTGGCAGGAGTTATTTGTTGAACTGCAAAGTTCTATTTCATTGTTTGGTCGTTAAAGTACTTTTTGGAATTCTTTGAAGTTTGCTGCTTGGAAGTGGCAATAAAAGATGAATGCATAATGCTAGCCTTCTGTCTACGCATAAAATCTTTCAGTTCCAGCTTTCTTTTGGAGGGGCACCACTATAGCCTCCTTGAATGAGCTAGGTACTTTGCCTTCGCTAAGGGACAGGTTAAGGAGGGAAATAGCTGGATCAGGTAAATCAGAGATGTAGGAGGCTCGCTTAGCATATGGTGCACACTTAAGTGTAGAACTGTGCACTAATCCAAACCCTAATGGTGATTGTGGTTGTCTTAGACAACCATTGAAAGCTCTCGAAGTGGTAGCTGTGGAGAGCAGCTTTCAGGCTTAGTCCAGAAGGAGTGTTAAGCAGCTTGTTATACCAGGTCCAATCATGTAGTGTAGGTTAAATGAAAAAGAACCACACAGTGTTGTTATAAAAATTGGTCTATTCACTACACAACACTCACTAACACATTGGTGTATTTCCTACCCGGACAGATCAGCACAAATATACAAGAATACTTCAATTGCAAGAGGTAAGTAAGCACAATACACAGTGGTCTCTGGGGAGAGACCAAACCATATACTAAAGAAGAGGAATGCAAACTGCGACCGAAGTCAGGACTTAAACCAGGAGACTCCGAGGAGCTGGGAACTGAAGGAACCACCTGAGGTAAGTACCCAGGTACCCCATGGAGGCTATATGCAGAGTGAAAACACAGCAGCGTACTCAATGCAAGTCTATGGGAAAGCCTCGGTTGCGGTTTTAAAGATGAACCCTTCCCAGTGGACCCTCAAGAAACCCAGTGGAAGACAGAATGTTGGAGAGTCACCCCACCCATGGATACCCCAGGAACCAGGCTACCTACTCCAGGTACGTAGGTGCGAAGTGACGTCAGAAACTGCCATAGACCAAAATCGAGGACTTATGGAAAGATGCAGCTGGCTGAGAAGATAAGAGTCCAGTGGAATCCAAGGGGGGATTCTTGAAGGGAAGAACCTGCAGGCAGAGGGGACAGAGTCTATGCCACTCGGAGGGGACCAGGAGGCACGGAAGAGCAATGACCACTGATGACAGGAGATGCAGGAGTGATGACAGTGACCTTGTTGCTGCACCTGTGAGGACTATGCGATACTGTAGAAGACAAGGAGCCATTCACGAGCTGTCCCACGTCGGAAGTCAAGAAACTAAGGGGCTGGTGTCCGGCAGGGGGAGACCAACACGCCTTGGCAGTAGCAACAGGTGTGGTAAACGATCAAGGAGCAACGCTGGGACCAGCAAGGTCCAAGGGACTCCCAATTGCAGGAGAGTCAGAGCAGGCCCAGAGCAAGCAGGGAAGCCCTTTGAAGCCAAAGAAGACCCTCAAGAGGACCCACAGGCCGAAGGCACAGGAGTCGCAAGAGGACCTCGGGCAGCTTACCGAAGATGCAGGCTGTAAGAAACTGTCTCTATATATACTGCAACAAAGTGAGGTAACGTGTGTGTATAGAGTCCAAGGGTCTCCAGAGGTTTGGCAGAGGTTAAAGTTAGATAGAACCTCACTCTCTAAAGTGGTAGCTTAGTCGAGCAGTAAGGCAGTATCCGAGGACAAAGTTCAGCATTTGATGTACACGCTCAGTCAGCAAATGAATTCACACACTCAAGAACTGAACTCTAGGCCAATTGTTTTTGTATAAAAAAAAATAGTTTTATTTCTAGAACCAAGCAAGCCTGGTACAGGTAAGCATATAAATACTTTTCATCTACAAGATGCTGTTATTGAATACTTTCAAAATACAGTAGGACTTTGTACCAATTTGAGTTTACAGGGATTGCAATGTAATACACAAAATTAGACTCAGTACATAGAAATCAATAGGCTTTTTCTGTAAAAATGCAATTAAATTACTTTTCGGATTACTTTTTCCAACACAGTGCTGGATACCTAGATTCAGTACCGGGACATTTCCTGAAAACAGTTGAGAAAATGCGTTTGGTTAATCAGCTGATTTTTAAGGAACATTCTCAGTTTTCAAAAGTTGACACTTGGAAACTTTTTGGGAGAAAAAGTGTCAATGTTATTCTATGAGAAAAAAGAGGTTATCGGTTTCCAGGTAGGTAATTGGTCTTTTGAGTTAGCGTTCTGGGGTAAGACTCGGGGGTCTTCCAGGGTCTGTGATGCACTGTTGTTGCACCCCCAGTGGCACAAGGGCAGCCGGGTGCAGAGTGTTGAGGGCCAATGTTATCCTATGGAGGATAGGGGGACTCCCGTTGGTGGCTGCTGGCAAGCAGGCAACAGGGTTGTGGTAGCAAAGCTCCTAGGGTTAAGCTCAGGGCAAGTTGGGGACCAAGTTAGCACCAAAGGGGCACCCTCAGCGGCACTAGGGCGGCCGTGTGCAGGGTGCTGTTTTGAGGTCGGGTGTCCTGTTGATTTCAATGGAGATTCTCTGGGACAAAGAAACACTGCAGGCTCGGGGACGAGGATCTTCCAGGAGTGACCACTACTTCGAGGGGTAAGTTGGGATGTTGAGGGTTGATTAGGCACCGCTGGGTTGGGCACACAAGGCAGTGGGGCGTCGGGTGCAGGGGTGCCTTGGGACATCGGATTTTCTTACCCGCTCTGGTCGCGGTAGGGGGGGTCCGCTGGATTGAGGCTGCAGATGTCATCAGGAGGCTTGAGGCAGGTCAGGGGTTGCCGGATCTCGGGTCATGATCTCCGGGGGGACCTCCTCGTGGTATATTTCCACTCGAGCTCGGGCCGGGTTAGGCGGGTGCAGAGTGGGCTGGATTCGCGGGTCCTGGCTAGCTCCAGAAGCTGCATTCAAACATGTCCGGTGTTCAAGGGAGAAACAGCTTGGAAAAAAAAATCAGGCAGGTCCTCCGGGGTTTTTGAGGTTGCTGTCCGCTGGACACGCCGGGTGTTTTGCAGGAGCAGGTTCAAGGGGAGACAGGCCTGTAGAGCTGGGGCCAAGTCAGTGGGCGTCATCCTCTTGTTAGCTCTGCACAGCTTCTCGTCCTTCTTCTCTTTCTTGTGGTTGCTGGATCTGAGGAAGGAAGGTTCAGGGTGCCCCTAAATACTAAATTTAGGGGCGTTACAGGTAGGTAAAGGGCAGGGACCATTGGGTCCCTTCCCTGGGGTGGGTACACCCCCTATTCTGCCACTCTCCAGTGGGAGGGGGTAGGAGCCTGTCCCTGGTTGGCTGGGTCCCCCCCATCCTCAAGATGGCGAGAACTCGAGGTTGTGCTTCACCTCGACTCCCCCCACCTTAGGGGTGGAGTTGGCAGGGGTGGGCACACCTCTCTTCCTCACTTATTTTTCCCGCCGGTTCTCCCTCCCAAATTGGGGGGGTAGAACCAGTGGGGACCAGTTGCTGAAAGCAGCAAATGTTCTGGAGAGGCTCACAGAGGCGGCATGCCTTTGAAGCTTCTCATTCGTGAACCCTGCCCATCCTGGGGGAGGAGGCTTGGCACCTCGTCCCAGGATGTGCATTGTTTCAGGCCCCCGAGAGCATCAAGCTCTCGACCCAGGGGTCCAGAAACATGTCTGGGGGCGGCAGCCTGCGCAGCCACTCAGTCAGGTCACTGGACGTTAGTCGTGTTTCATGGGGCATCTCTAAGATGCCCTCTGTCTTGCATTTTACATTAAATCCCACACTGACATCAGTGTGGGTTTAATGTGCTGAGAAGTTTGATAGCAAGCTTCCCAGTCTTCAGTGTAGCCATCATGGTGCTGTGGAGTTCGCAATGACAAACTCCCAGCACCATATACTCTTAAGGGCAACACTGCACTTACAGGGCCCAGGAATGGACTTGGACACTGTAGGGGTACAGGGCTCATGCACCTGTACCCTCACCACTGGCATAGTGCACCCAGCTAGAGGGGTGACTGATGTATGCCAGGGCAGTGGTTTGTGGGCATGGCACACAGAGATGTGTGCCATGTCGACTTTGTTTTGTTCTGCACCAAGACACGCAGCCTGCAAAGGCAGTGTGTGAGTGTCAGGGTACAGGACCTCTAAGGGTGGCACAATAAGTGCTGCATCCCTTGGAGGCCTTCTCTGGTCACAGTGCCCTGGGTACCTGTGGTACCATTTACCAGGGGCTGACATGTGGCCAGAGATGCCAATTGGGTTTAGGCTTCAATGCAGGTTTAGGGAAGGAACACAGGCCCTGGGTACCTGATTGGCAGGAGCCCAGGGCACACTCAGTCAAAGTACATCAGCAATTCATCAAAAAGTGGGGTCTTACCATGCAAGAAAGAGGGCACTTTCTCACACAGGCTCACAGTGCAGAGGATGCGGTGAGGATGAAGATCTTGGCCGGAAGAGATGCTGGAGGTTGGAGCTTCTTCTAAACTGAAGATCTCTGGAGGACAGAGCCAACACGCCTTGTCAACAGCAAGTTGACGCGGTGCACATAGGTTCTGTTCCAGCAGTTCCAATGAGGGATACTGGCCTCAAACTCGGTGAGAATACAGTGCAGGCCTAGAGGGTGTTGCAGAACCACCACCTGTGTTGCTGGGCCTTTCAAAGGCCAGAGGATGTCAGGAGCAGCAGACAAGTCAGCTTAGTTGCAGTGTCTGCAGATGCAGGAGAGTGACTCCTTCACTCCAAGGGAGATTCCTTTGGATGTCTTTGATGCCCACAGGCCTGGAGAAGAACCTGGATGGAGCACAGGCAGACGACGCAGAAGACTGGCAGGCAGACGAGGCCAGGAGCAGCAGGAGTCTTCCAGATGCAGTCTCGGTTCCCAAAGCAAACTCCAACGAAGTCCAAAGTGCCCAGACGGTTGAAGTAGAAGTGGTTTCGGATCTGAATCTTGTCCCCCGATTAATCTGAAGAGCCACCTACAGTTACGAGCTTAAGTACCCAAGGAAAGGATTGGGACGATTCAGGGGTCCCTCCCAGAGGAGGGGCTGCACAGATAGGAGGATATGTCTATGTCCTTTGTCCAGTTTCTTGCCAGAGTGGTAGCCAGTGGCTCCCTGAGCTGGTTCCATCTGGAGTATGCACAGAGGGCACCAAATGTGCCCTTCAAAGCAATCTGGGGGTGCTGGCAAGCGCCCCACCCCAGCCCAATACACTATGTCCTGTCTGGGAGGTGGTCACTCCTCCCTGTGACAGGAAACCTATTGTTCTACCTTCCCCTGCTCAAGCTCAGCTCAGCAGCAGGACGGCAGACCCGTGTCTGTGGTCGGCAGCAGCACTAGCTTGCTGTTAGACCCTGGAAGGCTGGTACTGGGAATACAGGGGGGCACCCTAGTGGAGCCCACCAGTACATGGGATCCCACATCCAACACTGGAACCGTTGTTAGGGTAAGATTCCAACATGTTTGATACCAACAATGACTGGTTTCCATGCAGCGAATATATAGTTAGACATCTCGTAATTGACTTGATGTCCACTATATGTATTAAATAGCTGACCACACTTAAAACCTGGTGAATCGCCCCTGGGGTTTGTAAGGGTGTCCTGCTCATGCAGGGGCACCCTCACACTTACAACCAAGCACCCTGCCCTCAGGACTGAAGGGTGACTTTCAGGTTTTAAGTGTAGTGACCTCAGATATAAGGAAACCTATATCTGTTGTGAGAGGTGCAAGCACCAACTCACACAGGCTGCAATGGCAGGTCTGTAGTCACAGTTTAAGTGGACTACCCTGGTTGGCACAATACATACAGCAGCCTAGGGGACACCTCTGGCGTACCAGTGCCTTGGGTACCTTAGTACCATATACTAGGGATTTAGAAAGGCACACAGCTAACCAATTGGGAAGGTACCAAAGTACTGACCACTGTCAAATTTAGGGAGAAAGCACAGTGCCTGGGGTCCTGATTAGCAGGATCCCAGTCAGACTAGTCATAAATCAGAATAACCAGCAAAAAGTGGGGATAACCATGAAAGCAGATCTACTTTCCAACAATAGAATACTGTTTGCAGGACTCATGACAGACAATTGTCATATAGAGATCCTGATTTGACTTCAATCAGCAGGTGCACAAGGCACTTCTTGTTAATAGCGGGAAAGGCGGAGAGGGTGACAGGGTTCCTGTCTTCCAGGGTGGGTTTTATTAGATAATGCGCTAAGGGGAATGCTGTCTTTAATGATCTTGAGCTTATCAATAAAGAAGGTGTTAAGGGTGTTGCATATGTTCTGAGTCGGGAAATTGGTAGAGTGACTTGTCAGGGTTTGAGAGTTCAGAGATAACATCTGAAGATCTCTTTTGATTTATTCGTGAAATTCAAGATTTTGTTTGTTAAAAAAAAAAGAGGATTTAGCTTGCATGATTAGTATTTTATATTCTTTGAGGTGTTTTTGTAGACATCCTTTTTTTCAGGTGAATAACAGTTGCGCCATTTGTTTTCACTGCGGTGTAGTTCAAGTTTAGCTAGTTTTAGATCTTCTGTGAATCATTTGGATGGGTCATGTCATCTGGCCTATTTGGCTTTACAGAGAGGAGCATGCGTATTACTAGCTACCGCTAGCCAGTCAGTGATTGCTGTCCCTAATGGATAGAGAACTCCTAGGGTGAAGAACTCTGATTACAAGTCAGTAACTTTTTCTTCTCCATAATATCTTTTTTCAAAGAACTCGGGCACCAAACCTTCCTCCATATTGAACTAGAAGCATAGTGTTAGTTTGATTCAGATTAATGCTTTCTCTGGCCATTATCTAAAACAAACTATTTAACCAAAATTGCTGTGCAAGTTGAGACCGACGTTTCTGGAATAGTTGACATGTCCGTGTCTACTGTCACTCATGTTAAGATCTACATATTGATGCACCATTGCCTGTTTCATCTTGTTAAATTATTACTGGATTGAAATTTACTTTGAAATGGTGGATGTGGTTCAGTTGACTTTCTTTAAAAACCTATACAGAAAATGTTGTCTCCTATTGGCCTATTTTGTTAAAGTTATTTTCAAAATTCTAAATATGGTTGTTCAAAGTGCTTTTTAGAATGTACTGCATGCACCGAGATGGTCAGTACATTCAGTAAAATGGCAATGATGGAAATCCTGGATTGCAAATGAGTAAGGGTATGCTACTCCTTACGCATGTAGAGCCACACTTGAAGAATATGTAACTGGGATATATCTGGGGGTTTCCAGAATTGACAGTGTGCGGGAATATGGAAAACTTGAATGAAGCCCATCGGGAAACTAGAGCGGCTAGCCCCTGTGAGGTATTTGCAGCATGACATTATGGCTTTTCTTGTGAAATTTGAATGAGGAAGAGAAACCAATCTAGACATAATGTCACTGCTGATTCTTTGAATTATGTGTTGCATTTCTGACTGGGTTGTCTACATGTGGCAGCAGAGAACGACAGACTATTCCAGTTTATATCGTCGACACACTGTATGTGTGATGCTCCATTTTGTGTCTTTTTGCCAATTCAGGGCATTAAAGAGATTGCTGTTTTAGCAATCTTTAGTAATACAAAAATATGATGGTTGGGATGCTGAAGAGTCTTGACTTTGCTTCAGTAGAAACAGTCCAGCCCAAACTGCCAGGCTATGTCCCCTTTAAACCGGAACACAAGCAACCGAAGACCGGCTTCCTCCTGACTGGAGCTAGTCAGTCGGTTCCAGTGGCACAATGAGTGCAGGAACAACGTCTGAAGATACCAGTCTCATTTAGGGTATCGCACTGAAATATACAAAAATCGTTCAGTAAATGGTTGTAAGAATAGTCAGAAATGCCTATAGTGCTATTTTATTAACAATAAACAAATGGACTCGGGAAGCAGGGGCCAAATTTATTTGTTGAACCTAGGACTTTAAAATCATATATTGCGGAATGCATGAGTACAGTTCTAATTAGCAAAATGATGAAAAGCAGTTGATATTGAAATAGAATTGTTGGTGCTTTAATTCGGTAAGCTTTTTATGTATCAGTCTCCTTTTTTTAATATGCATGTTTAAACAGTTTTATTGAAGTTTTCATACTGGCAGACAACCCTAACATTCTAGTGGGGTGGTAAACAAATATATAACCAAAGCCTCATCAACTCCCCTCCCAGCCTTTTCACAACATCCATCTATGTACTTCCTATGTTAGTCCGATGATAAACTGCTTAGAGTTTGGACTGAAACGGAAACAGTCCTGGGAAACTCCAATCAACGTCCTCCACACAGAGGCTAGGGCTCCTTCCACTAAGGTTAGCACTTCTCAATGCCAGCATCTATGATTAAACAAACTGAGATTGTTCATGGGGAATTATTTTGAGAATCTTCAAGAAACAAGAACATATGATGAGCCTGTGCTTCATGGCATCCGTCTGACTACGGTTCTACGGCTGCACACCCCTGTTAAATGTTATTAGAGAGCTTTTCTATCCCCAGCAACTCCCATAGTCTGTAGATACTGTTTGAAAGGAGCATTTTCTTACTAGAGTGGGCTGGAATAATCTGCTTTGATGTCAAGAGAACCTGGTCAATATGATTCTTTCTTGCCATATAACGTGTGTAGGAGAGTAGGATCTGCACTTATGTTTCCCCCACTTTTTTTCGGATGTATACACTGGTTGTTTCTGGCTATAGTCTTGCTGGGTCCCTGCTAATCAGGGCCCAAGTCTCTCTGTTCTCTCTAAACGACTTGGTGTGCATATTAGATGCACTAGTGATTGGATACTGTAGTACCTTATGAGCCCCTAGTATATGGTACCTTGGGTACCTAGGGCATAGGCACTTCACAGGCCTACCAGGGGCTGAAGCATGTATTATGCCACCCCTGGGAAGCAGACTAAATCTGACACCACAGGCCTGCTACTGCAGCCTGTGTGAGGTAGTGTTAGCACTCCTCACTGAGATATAGGGTTCTATGTCTCACCATACACACACATATCAGCCACCCCTATGGCAGGCCCTATCAATCCTGAGGGCAGGGTGTGTGGTTTACAGTGTGAGGGGGTGCCTCTGCCTGAGCAGGGCCCCACTGCAGCTACCAGAGTCTATTCTCTATGGCTGTTTGTGGATGCGGTTAAACCATATACTCTTAAGTGCATTAAAATGCTAACTTTGGAATGACTGTGTTTGGTGTCAAACAACTTGGAATCATACCCCCCACATCAGTCCATGATGTGGGAGCATGATCCCACCGTTCTAGAGGGGGACGACATGTAAAACGACAAAGTTGAAAGAGCCCTGGCATCACAAAATGGATGCCACCAGCACAGACACTGGGCTGCCCTCCTGCTGCTGACTGAAACTCGCAGTGGAGGAGGCCCAACAATGGGCATCCTGTCACAGGGAGGTGTCACTACCTTCCAGACAGGATTTAGTGTATTGGGGCTGGGTGGGTGCACTTTTAGAGTGCTTTGAAGTCCTGCACTGGGGGAGCAGTAGGCTCCTCTGTGCATATGCCAGCTCAAACCGGTTCAGAGGCTACCTGTCCCTGCTCTGGCGTGAAACTGGACAAAGGGAAGTGGGTGTAACCACCCCCTACCCTGACCCTCCCAGAGGAGTGGTCATAGAGCTAGTCCCTCCCCTATCTTCACTATAAGATAGCAAACTTTGCCATTGCAAAACAGATAACCCTGGACGACGCTCTACAAAGAAGAATCCTGGCCCTTCGACGTTCCACTACCTTTGGAAGACAGAAGAATCTCCAGGCACCAAAAACTTTAATAAACGGTTGGAAACTTTCCCGCTCCCGCCGGAGTTTGAAGTCCCTGCAGCCCCGGAAGTGGATTTCCTGGCTTCTCGACGGCCATTGTGAGTCCCCAGCAGAGCTGAGGCGAGTGGACCCCACGCGTGACGAGGAACAGTAATACCCGGGGATCGTGCACTATTGTCGAGTGCAAACCCTTCACGACGTTCTACGAATTTGTGCATTGAACCAATTGTGGCCCAAGCCTCCAGCAGGTTTTGCAGCGAAAATCAGAGGCCTACCCCGTCCTGAGTGACCATGGGCTCCTGTGAAGCATCTCCTGAAGAGGTGTCTTCACGATCCCTTGCCCGTTGGGTCCCCCGAAGACTTTCTTATTGACTCAAAGGGCTCCCCTGTTTGCTCCAGGCCTGTCCTTACTTGCCCTCGCTGGGTGAGTCCCTCAGATCTTGCTGGTCTACACCATCGACTTTATTCACTCCACACGAGACTTGCAGTTGCCAAGGTTTGTTGCCTCCAATCCGGTTGCCGACACCGTAATCAGCCGCAGACATCGTGGGACACTCCAAATCCAGCTGCTGGTCATCCTGGACCTCGTGAGCGAATAGTCAAAACACCATCGACGACCTGAAATCACCCGACATCCGTGGTCAGCCATCTTCCTGGCCACCGGTCACTGGCGAGTGACTTTGAACACTGTCCCTTCAATTTTCAGGTCGCCTCCATCTTGAATCCACCCTTGGATTCCACCGGACACTTCTTCAGTCGACGCAAGCAGCAAGTCTTCTTTGGTCTCCATAGAAAACAGCGACGCGACCCGACACCTATGCACCGGCTTCCCTGGGTGAGGTAACTCGTGCACCCTGGTGCCCTAGTGTGTGTTGGCCCTCAAAGTACTTACCTTGTAAGTGGATTGCTTGTAGACTTCCTCAAAGTACCCTAAAACTTTAAAAATCAAACCACGACTTGCGCCATTATAATCAATAGGGAACCCGTGACTGTGTTCACACACTGCACGCGTCTCCCGTGGGCCTGTTACTTACCTGCTAACACTGCAGTAGTGAAGCCCCAGCGATTCCCCAGGCCCTAGGCCTTGTCATTTTACAAGTCGACATTCTTATACAAATTTTTTAGTATATGGTCTGGTACGCCCCTGGGGCTCCAGCCATATTTGTGCTTAACTTATTGAGAAACGTTGATATTTGAATGTGTTCCTGGCTTCTAATCTCAAGAAGAGATTAGTAGAGTGTGTCTAGAAATAAATACATATATATTTGATATATATACCTGTTTGGTGTCCTTTCATTTGGTAATTCAAGAGATTATAAGGTAAAACAAGCCAGAAAGTGTGGGTGTTGGAGCCTGTGGCCCTAGCAGCTCCCCAGGACAAATGGAGTGGCCCCCATTAAATTGTTGAGAAAAAGGGAGAAGTCACCTACTTGGTGGATCTGGGAACTCCCAGGAGCCCCCTTAGGGTGCTCCATGTCAACAGACTTAAGCCATATGTGGACAGGGCTGACATGGGCTTGCTCATGGCAACTGATGAGGACCAGGAGGAGGAGAGTGACCCTCTCCCTGACCTGCTCTCACAGAACCCTGATGATGGATCAGTTGATGGAGTTGTTTTGGCAAGCAGCCTCACTGATCATCAGCAAACTGAATGCAGACAAGTGCTGCAACAGTTTAGACATATGTTTAGCCTGACCCCAAGTCGGACTTCCTGGTGCACCCATGAGGTGGACACTGGAGACAGTCTGCCTGTCAAGAGTAAAATCTACAGGCAACCTGACCATGTCAGGTATTGTATCAGGACTGAAGTCCAGAAAATGTTGGAACTAGGTGTTATTGAGCCTTCAGATAGCCCTTGGGCTAGCCCAATAGTCCTTGTACCTAAACCTCATACCCAGGGTGGTAAGAAAGAAATGAGGTTTTGTGTTGACTACAGAGGCCTCAATGCAGTCAGCAGGACTGATGCCTATCCAATTCCTAGGGCAGATGAACTGATTGATACTTTGGCCTCAGCCAAGTATCTTAGTACATTTGACCTAACAGCTGGCTACTGGCAAATCAAGTTAGCTGATGATGCCAAGGCCAAAACAGCATGTTCGAGGCATATGAACTGCAGATTACACACTTTTGCATAGATCGCCATCTGGTGTTGGGCCCGGATGTTTGCAGTTTGTTTTTCCTCTTGGAAAGTCTTTGAAAGTCACGAGGTCGGTGACTCCTCCTTTGGATCGTGTTGCGCATGGGCTTCGGCTCCATCCTCAGATTGTTTTTTTCCGCCATCGGGCTCGGATGTAATCTTCGCGCTCCGGTTCCGAACATTTTCCTGTTCGCCGATTGAAGCGGAATCCTCCCCTCACATCGCGGTATTGTTTCGATCGCGATCTCCTCAATCAACGCACCTTCTCATCGACAAATCTTCGGTTCCAGTCGTCGACGGCGGCCTTCGGGCCTACCCAAGCTCCGGTCCCGGCTGATGAAAAGAACTCCATTCAAGAAGTGCCCTCGATGTGGGTCCAAATTCCCCCACACTGATCTTCATGAGGTATGCAACCTCTGCCTCTCCCCTTAACACGAGGCTCGAGACTGTCCGGCCTGTAAGTCTTTCAGATCGAAAAAGACTATTCGGGACCGAAGAGCCAGAAGAAACATGGCACACTCCTCGACCTCCGTTCCAGTCGATATCTTCGGGGATGACATCGAAGATCCGGGACAGCAGCGCACCGAAGAGGACCTTGTCAGTGCTTCCGAGGCCGATGACTCAGATGTGGAAGACATCACTCCGGCGCAGAGGGTCGGGAGTACTATACCCCCCCCACACCCGCGCCAACACCCAAAAAAGCTTCGGTCACGCCTTCACCCCCGGGCCTAAGCAAGACCAGAGACTGCTTCACACACCCCACCTTCGGGCCCGGTGAAGAAGCCAAGTAAGCCTTCCGGCGGCTCGGGCTCGACCCAGCCTGCCAGCGGTGCCGAGAAACACACTTCGGCACTGAAAAAGAAAACGGCCTCTACCTCGACACCGAGCTCCGCACCTAAGCCCTCGGGGTCGAAACCCAGCGCTTCCGTACCGACGCCATCTTTGGTACCGACCAAACCCCATGAGGCCCTAGGCAACGACACCTCCAAGCCGAAGACCATCTCGGCGCCGACCAAGAAATCGGAGGTTCCCAAGCCCAGTGCTAAGCAAACTGGCACGGACAAGCCTAAAAAGTCATCGGCCTGAAGACTTCGGCGCCTATGGACCAAACACTGTCACAGGAACTATTTACACCGGATCCCTTACAAAAAACTCTCACCAGGGATCCAAAAACTGGACATCTGGCAGTCTCTTCCAAAAAGACATTTGGACAAACCAGCTCCGCCTCCACCTCCAAAGAGGAAGGACTCTGCTACCTCTCCTTTCAGAATACCTTCCCCACCTCCTCCACACTCTCCACCTCCGCCCCCTCTGCCCCCACCTCATCGCTTTCCGACCCCGTCTCCAGACGATGATGATCAGGGGGACCTATATCACGATATAGGGGATGTGCCCCAAGACCCCACCCCTACAGGATCCCCAGACCCATGGGACGACTACAATAACCCAGATATTCCCGACATCCCACAAGATGACCTTTACCCTTCCAGGCCATCTCCACCGGAAGAATCATTAGGGTTCCACCATCTACTTCAAAGGGCGGCACACTATCACGGGGTAGAGTTGCACACTGACCCAGTGGAGGAGGATTTCCTACTAGACACATTTGATACCACACATAGGTCTACCTCCATACTACCTATGCTTAAGGGGGTGGTAAAGCATGCGCCAGAGGTTTTTAAAGACCCAGTCAGGGCCAGGGTAATTAACCCACGCATAGAAAAAAAGTACAAAGCTGCCCCCACTGATCCCGCCAATATCAAAGGGCCAGCGCCACTAGATTCCCTAGTGGTTTCCACTGCACGAAAAAGAACAAATTCCCAGGCGTCAGGCGAAGCACCACCACCTGACAAAGAGTCAAAGCTACTGGACGCATCAAGAAAGCGCACTGCGTCACAGGCAGCCAATATATGGCGTATCGCCAACACCCAAGCGCTATTAGCCAGATACGATAGGGCACATTATGATGAATTGGAAAACATAATGCACCACCTCCCTGAAAAATATAAAACTAGGGCCAATGAATTAATTCAAGAGGGTAAGACAATCACTAACACCTCTATACGCTGTGCCTTAGATGCAGCAGACACAGCCTCCAGGGCCATTAATACTAGCGTCCTCCTCCGTCGCCATGCTTGGCTAAGAATATCCGGATTTAAACCAGAGGTACAAGCCTCCATCCTTAATCATCCCTTTGACTAGGAACACCTATTCGGCCCAAAGGTAGATGAGGCCCTCGAAAAAATGAAGGACACCGATACGGCGAAGTCCATGGGAGCCCTACAGTCACACCCTCCTAGGCGCTCTTTTCGCCGCTCTTCCTTTCGGAGTACATCTAGAGGCAACTTCTCAGATAACGCGTCCACTTCCTACAAATCCCCCACTCAGTCCACCTTCACAAGGGGCTATCAAAGAGGCGGCTATAGGGGCAACAATAATAAAGGCAGAGGCAAAACAAATACCGCCCGCTCTGCCACACCGCCTACCCAATGACTTCCCCCCCGCTCCCTCCAGACCATCCCACTCCGGTCGGGGGCAGACTTCAAAATTTCCTTCATGTCTGGGAGACCATCACCTCAGACAAATGGGTGACCCAAATTATTCGGTCAGGATACTGCCTGGAATTAACATCTACCCCCCCCAAACATTCCACCCAGGCAACACCCAATGTCACAAGAATATTCCACATTACTAAAGCAGGAGGTAATCTCCCTCCTACAAAAACAGGCAATAGAACAAGTTCCCGTCAGTCAGCAAAATTTAGGGGTCTACTCCCTATATTTTCTAATACCAAAAAGGAACGAGACTCTACGACCTATTCTAGATCTCCGGCCCCTAAACACATCAGCAGGTGCTTCCGCTCCTCTCCCAGAACGACTTCCTCACCACACTGGACTTGAAAGACGCATACTTCCACATTCCAGTACACCGTGCTCACAGAAAGTACCTCAGATTTGTAGTGGACGGACAACACTACCAGTTCAAGGTGCTCCCATTCGGAGTCACAACAGCACCACGGGTATTCACCAAGTGCCTAGCGGTAGTGGCGGCACACCTCAGAAGACAGCACATTCACGTCTTCCCATACTTGGACGACTGGCTGATACGGCCACTTCATACAACCAATGTGTACACCACACCGCCACTACAATCCAACTACTTCACCAACTAGGCTTCACGGTGAACCACCAAAAGTCCCAGCTAACACCATCCCACATAAAACAATACCTCGGCGCCACCATAGACACCTCAAAAGCAATAGCCTACCCCAATCCGGCCAGGATTGCAAGCATTCCGGCTTTGCGACAAAAATTCGTTCTTCAACACTCCCTTCCAGCAAGAGTGTTTATGCAACTGATAGGGATGATGGCCTCTTGCATTTTCATAGTGCCTCACGCAAGACTCAGATGCGTCCACTCCAAGAGTGCTTAGCGCGCCAATGGAACCAAGCCCAGGGGCAACTGACAGATATGGTTTGGTAGACGGTCGCACCCATCGCTCTCTGCAGTGGTGGAACACCACAAACCTTTCCAAAGGTCGACCGTTCCTGGACCCGGTTCCACAAATAATACTACCAGACGCATCGCTCTCCGGCTGGGGTGCTCACCGATTACACCTCACAGTGCAGGGCACATGGACACCTCAACAAAAGTTACTCCATATCAACCATCTGGAGTTACTAGCAATCTTTCTAGCCCTAAAATCCTTTCAACCACGGATTTCAGGCAAGGCAGTCCTCATTCGCACAGACAACATGACGGCCATGTATTATATTCAAAAACAAGGCGGCACACACACTCCACAGCTCTCTCAATTAGCACAGAGCATATGAAGATGGGCAATTCCACACAAAATCTTTCTCCTAGCCCAACATGTCCCAGGAGTCCAAAACACCATGGCAGATCTGCTCAGCAGACAGACGCAACAGATCCACGAGTGGGAACTTCACCCGCAGATTCTTCACCCGTTCTTTAAAATATGGGGTATCCACAGATAGACCTATTCGCCACCCACGAAAACAAAAAATGCCCAAGCTTCGCCGCCAGATACCCACACCCACTGTGCCCAAGGAAATGCGATATGGATGAACTGGTCAGGCAAATTTGCATACGCTTTTCCACCTCTCCCACTAATTCCATTAGTGGTGCGAAAGCTACAACAGCATTCCCTCACACTGATCCTAGTAGCTCCAACATGGGCCAGACAACCGTGGTACACCACGCTGCTGGAACTCTCGGTAGTACCACACCAAAAGCTACACCTCTCACCATGCCTCCTAACCCAGAACCATGGAGGGATCAGGCACCCGGACCCAGCTCAGCTCAACCTTGCGATCGGGCCCCTGAAATCCTAGAATTCGGATACCTAAACATTCCCCCTGACTGTATGAACGTCACCAGAGAAGCTAGATGCCCTACCACTAGAGCCTGCTACGCTGCCAAGTGGAAAAGATTTGTTGTTTATTGCCATAACAACACAATCAATCCTCTAGACGTGTCTATACAACACATCATATGCTACTTACTCCACCTACAAAGGTGTAATCTAGCCTATACCTCTATTCGGCTACACCTGGCAGCAATTGCAGCTTACATACAAAACAGGCAGCACCTATCACTTTTCAGAGTACCTGCCATTAAAGCCTTCATGGAAGGCCTAAAAAGAATAATTTCCCCCAGAGTACCACCCTCACCTGTGTGGAACTTAAATTTCGTTCTCACAAGGCTGATGGGGCCTCCCTTCGAACCTTTGCATAAATGCGAACTGCAATTTCTCACATGGAAAACAGCTTTCCTTGTAGCCATCACTTCCCTTAGAAGGGTCAGTGAGATACAAGCACTTACCATACAAGAACCTTTTCTTCAAATGCACCAGAACAAGGTTGTTCTCCATACCAACCCAAAATTCCTACCTAAAATCATTTTCCCTTTTCACCTAAACCAATCTGTAGAATTACCAGTATTTTTCTCGCAACCTCAGACCGTTGCAGAAAGGGCTCTACACATGCTAGATGTCAAACGAGCCTTACTTTACTATATCCAAAGAACACAACCTTTCAGAAAGACCAAACAACTGTTTGTTTCTTTCTCTCCACCACACAAGGGCAACCCCATCTGAAAATCAGGGATAGCTAGGTGGATTGTAAAATGCATCCAGATTTGCTACCACAAAGCAAAACGAACGCTATCCGTTCCCCCCAAAGCCCATTCTACACGAAAGATAGGGGCTTCTATGGCTTTTCTAGGGAACATCCCATTAGATGATATCTGCAAAGCATCTACATGGTCAACACCGCACACTTTCACTAAACACTATTGTGTAGATGTGCAAACCAAGCAACAAGCTAGTGTGGGCCAGGCTGTACTAAAAACATTATTTCAAACCACTGCAACAGATACCGGTGGTCACCGCTAAGGTTGGGAACTGCTATAATGTCTATGCAAAAGTGTGTAATCTGCAGCTCATATGCCTCGAACGGAATATGCTACTTAGCAGTATGCATCTGTTCTTGGCATGTAGAGCTGCAGATCTACACACGCTCACCCGCCTCCCCGGCTACCTGTATCTGTTCCAGTCTATCTTATTTAGATACAACACACATGGGTTTCTTCACTGTTGTTACTACGCTCCATCTTTCCCTGCTGGCGAAAAACAATCTGAGGATGGAGCCGAAGCCCATGCGCAATACGATCCAAAGGAGGAGTCACCGACCTTGTGACTTCCAAAGACTTTCCAAGAGGAAAAACAAACTGCAAACATCCGGGCCCAACACCAGATGGCGATCTATGCAAAAGTGTGTAGATCTGCAGCTCTACATGCCAAGAACAGATGCATACTGGTAAGTAGCATATTCCTTTCAACCCCTGGTGGGCACTATCACTTTGTGGTAATGCCCTTTGGTTTGAAGAATGCACCTGCCACTTTTCAGAGGTTGGTGAATAAAGTTCTGACTGGTATAGAAACCTATTGCTCAGCTTATCTTGATGATATTGCTGTCTTTAGTTCCACCTGGCAGGATCACCTGGTCCCCCTCAGGAATGTTTTGGAGGCCCTGCAAAAAGCAGGTCTCACTATCAAGGATACTAAGTGCCAGATAGGGCAGAGTCAGGTTGTGTACCTGGGCCACCTTGTAGGTGGAGGCCAGGTTCAACCATTGCAGAGCAAAATCCAGACCATAATGGAATGGGTAGCTCCAACAACCCAGACACAGGTTAGAGCCTTTTTAGGCCTGACTGGGTCCTATAGGAGGTTTGTTAAGGGATATGGATCTATAGTGACCCCCTTAAAGGATCTGACCTCTAAGAAAATTCCAAAAAAGGTTCAGTGGACAGCTAGCTGTCAAAAGGCATTTGATGACCTCAAGCAGGCAATGTGCACTGCCCCATCTTGCAGAGTCCAGATTACAAAAAAGTTAATTGTTCAAACAGATGCTTCAGAGCTCGGTGTGGGAGCTGTACTGTCTCAACTTAATGATGAAGGTCAAGACCAGCCAGTAGCTTTCATAAGCAGAAGGCTGACTCCTAGAGAGAAACGTTGGTCAGCTATAGAGAGGGAGCCCTTTGCTGTGGTGTGGGCCCTGAAGAAGATGAGGCCATACTTGTTTTGCACTCACTTCATAGTTCAGACTGACCACAAGCCCCTTCCATGGCTCAAACAGATGAAAGGTGAAAAGCCTAAACTGCTCAGGTGGTCCATTTCCCTGCAGGGTATGGACTATACAGTGGAACATAGACCTGGGACCCAACATGCCAATGCACTCTCCAGGTATTTCCACTTAGAAAATGAAGACTCAACTGGTCAAGGTTAGTTTAATGTCCCTGCGTTTGGGGGGAGGGGGGGTTGTGTAGGAGAGCAGGATCTGCACTTATGTTGCCCCCGCTTTTTTTCTGATGTATACACTGGTTTCTGGCTTAAGTCTGGCTGGGTCCCTGCTAATCAGGGCCCCAGTCTCTCTGTTCTCTCTAAACGACTTGGTGTGCATATTAGATGCACTAGTGATTGGATACTGTGGTACCTTTTGAGCCCCTATTATATGGTACAGGATATAGTGTATTGGGGCTGGGTGGGTGCACTTCTAGAGTGCTTTGAAGTCCTGCACTGGGGGAGCAGTAGGCTCCTCTGTGCATATGCCAGCTCAAACCGGTTCAGAGGCTACCTGTCCCTGCTCTGGCGTGAAACTGGACAAAGGGAAATGGGTGTAACCACCCCCTACCCTGACCCTCCCAGAGGAGTGGTCATAGAGCTAGTCCCTCCCCTATCTTCACTATAAGATAGCAAACTTTGCCATTGCAAAACAGATAACCCTGGACAATGCTCTACAAAGAAGAATCCTGGCCCTTCGACATTCCACTACCTTTGGAAGACAGAAGAATCTCCCTTGGAGTCAAGGAGTGACTCCCCTGCTTGGCAGGTACCAAAAACCTTAATCAACGGTTGCAAACTTTCCCGCTCCCGCCGGAGTTCAAAGTCCCTGCAGCACCGGAAGTGGATTTCCTGACTTCTCGACTGCCATTGTGAGTCCCCAGCAGAGCTGAGGCGAGTGGACCCCACGAGTGACGAGGAACAGCAATACCCGGGGACCGTGCACTATTGTCGAGTGCAAACCCTTCACGATATTCTACGAACTTGTGCATTGGACCATTCGTGGCCCAAGCCTCCAGCAGGTTTTGCAGCGATAATCAGAGGCCTACCCCGTCCCGAGTGACCGTGGGCTCCTTTGAAGCATCTCCTGAAGAGGCGTCTTCGCGATCCCTTGTCCGTTGGCTGGTGGGTCCCCGAAGACTTTCTTATCGACTCAAAGGGCTCCCCTGGTTGTTCCTCGCTGGGTGAGTCTCTCAGATCTTGCTGGTCTGCACCATCGATTTTCTTCACTCCACACGAGACTTGCAGTTGCCAAGGCTTGTTGGCTCCAATCCGGTTGCCGACACCGCTATCAGCCGCAGACATCGTGGGACACTCCGAATCCAGCTGCTGGTCATCGTTGATCCCTCCTGGACCTCGTGAGCGAAGAGTCAAAACCCCATCGACGACCTGAAATCACCCAACATCCCTGGTCAGCCATCTTCCTGGCCACCGGTCACTGGCAAGTGACTTTAAAAACTGTCCCTTCAATTTCAAGTCGCCTCCATCTTGAATCCACCCTTGGATTCCACCAGACACTTCTTCAGTCGACGCAAGCAGCAAGTCATCTTTGGTCTCCATAGAAAACAGCGACGCGACCCGACACCAAAAGACACCTATGCACCGGCTTCCCTGGGTGAGGTAACTCATGCACTCCAGTGCCCTAGTGTGTGTTGGCCCTCAAAGTACTTACCTTGTAAGTGGCTTGCTTGTAGACTTCCTCGAAGTACCCTAAAACTTTAAAAATCAAACCGCGACTTGCACCATTATTCTCAATAGGGAACCCGCGGCTGTGTTCACACACTGCACGCATCTCCCGTGGGCCTGTTACTTACCTGCTAACACTGCAGTAGTGAAGCCCCAGCGATTCCCCAGGCCCTAGGCCTTGTCATTTTGCAAGTCGACATTCTTATACCATTTTTTCAGTATATGGTCTGGTACGCCCCTGGGGCTCCAGCCATATTTGTGCTTAACTTATTGAGAAACGTTGATATTTGAATGTGTTCCTGGCTTCTAATCTCATAAAGAGATTAGTAGAGTGTGTCTAGAAATAAATACATATATATTTGATATATATACCTGTGTGGTGTCCTTTCATTTGGTAATTCAAGAGATTATAAGGTAAAACAAGCTGCTTTACATTCCTCTGAGACTTATCCTGAAGGCTGCTCTCCACAGCTACCACTAGGATAGCTTTCTTTAAAAGGTTGTCTTAAACCTATCTACCATAAGATTCGAATTGGACTGGTGCAAGGTGGCCACTATATCTAGTGACCAGTATATGCCAGGCCAACTTCTCACAACGTGGGAACGAATAAGGATCCAGAATCCCCAGCAGAATCGTCTAGATTTCGAGGCAGCACATTGGGGATCTTGTCTGTGGAGGAAAACACTTCTCCAACGTTCCATCAACTCCTGATATTTCCAGGTTACATTTAAGAGTTCTGCTGTTACTCCTCCTAGCCTCGCAGCATCTGTCAGATTTTCTTTTGTCCCAGACATGCACCTTAATCAGATTGTAATACTAACACAGCATTGTCTTGTTCTTGGATTATCTCTCCTTAGCCAATCTAGCATAGGTGTGCATTCTGGTTTAATTGTTTTCTTGTTCTCTCTTGATCTAATTTTCTCCTCACTTTGCTTTTCTGACATTTTTGGCAGCCATTTTCTTCTCCCTGTCACTCCGCACCAACATCTTGTATAACCTCAGATCAGTCGGGTATTCCAACCACTGTTTTACATTCGTATAATTGTGATTGGCACCATTATGTACTCATGTAATAAATATTTCGAATGATTCATTTGTAGTATGTATATTTTGTTTAACTTCTCTTTTTTTTTTTTATCTCTTGTTTTGGTCTAATCATTTTCTCAGCGGTGTTAGGTGGGACTCTCTTTGCAAAGACATTGTGTGCCTCAGCTCAACAGAAGGCCTCTCTGCATTACAATGTGCACAATATGTATGGTCTTATGGAAGCCAAGGCCACAGCCAGGTAAGGAGTGCATCTTTAGTATACCTCACGTAGATGAACATTATTCAACTGATAAATGCTTATTCATGTTATCTGAGCTGTCAAAATCTAACTGACCCAAGTTTCTATTGGTATAATGCATACCCTTACAGTGTTCAAAAGGGCACTCTGTCTTCATTGGCCCAGTTTGGCAGGCCCTTTGTAAGTCACCAGTCACATGCAGCAGTTCACAACCCCATTATCCTTAGAAGGAAAAGCCCCAGAACCTGGCAGCAGTGAAATGGTTGGTGGTAAGTGTATAGTTGGAAAGTTGTACCCTGGATAATGGAAATCTAAGTGATCCCACAATATACACTTCAAAGGGCTCAAATGGAGGATTAATAGTTAGAAAGCTGCAATCTTCTCTTTTTGGCAAAGAAAAAAGCAGGACTATGACTGTCTACTGCATCGTTTGGTTCCCATATGCATATGCCAAATTTTAAAATGTCCCCACATATGACAAGCCAGATCTCCAATGTAAAAGACACAGGGCCCTATTAAGAGATCCCTGTTATATGCTGCAGGGGCGTATACTCTAGTTTGTAGGTGTTCGGAAAGGGGGCGGCATCAGGAAAGATGCATCTTTATCGTCAGGTGGCGGGAACTTTTTCTGCCCCACCATGCTGAAATATGCAGGCAGCGTTAGCTGGGCCCTGCAGGTACCCGCAGCCCCCGTAGCTCTGATGATGATTCCGGGTATGGCGTCTCCAGGCAAGTAACTATAGGGTGCCGAGTTAGAGGACCTGATAATTACAGTCCAGAGACACTGCAAAACTTGTAGTTGGTTGGTATCCCTCCTGCTTGTAATACGGACCACAGAAGAGGGTGCATTATAATCTTCCTTTGTCACCACTTCTACCGATCTGATATTGCTAATGTTTCAGCTCCTTACCACTGTAAATAGGCAGTCGGTAGTGTTCATTCAAATCTTTAAGGAATGGGTGATGTGGTTGAGTATCCTGTGGATCGTCAATAGGCAATATAAGCTTGAACACCATTGCACATGCATTACCATTGTAACTATGGTAGAGCATGTCAAATGGTATAGATGTGAATAAGTAGTTGGGAGGGTGATTTTTATTGTTTTCAACTGATAGAAAGCTCTGTGTATTTATATGATCACTCGGATCTTGAATTTACATTAGAATTAATTTATAAGCCATGGGATCATTGGTAGATCATCCAGCAGGGCCAACTGCTCTGCCACTGCTAAGTTTGCACGTAGAAATGCAGCAGAAAATTGAAAAAACTCATATTGTGTTTCAGTGTGGTGTGTCCTTCGTTGTGCACACACTTGGATTGTATGTTGGTATGCATTCATATCTGTACTGGATTACCCTTCTAAAATCTGCAGGTTTCTAGTCCAGAGTTTTGGTGAATAAGTCTAACTCTGAGCTGTGGTAGAAGCCTAGCCCAGCTGTCAGACCAGCACCACCTCCTCTCATTGGCTGAGCTTCACAGAGATTCAGCCATTGAGACATTAGTGGGAAATAGTATGCAGTATTCTTTTCTGCATGTGCCATTCCTTGACCTTGCTACTGTGCGCGCTCTTTCTAGAATGTGCTCCAGATGTCCCTGGGGCCCCTTGTCACTCTTGATGATGCTGTTGCTAAAATATCTCGGATACTCAGTAGTCAGAGTTACTCTTTGCAGCTCCCTTCCATCTCTCCCGGAGAGATTTGGCAACATGCCTTGTGCTTGGTATGAGCAGCTGGGAGCCCTTTCCCTGGCTGTGACTGGGCAGCTGTGCAGTGATGCTTTTATTTGATTATGACCATTCAGAAGATGAGGAGATGATAGTTTCAGTTAAGCAAAGAGGTGTATTCATCCGCGTGCGTGTGCGTGTGTGTGTATGTGTGTGTGTGTGTGTGTCTGTGTGTGTGTGTGTATATATGTCGGTGTGTGTGTGTATATATGTCTGTGTGTGTGCATGTCTGCGTGGGTGCATGTTTTTGTTTGATATGCATGGGTGAATGATGTCTGGACGGCAGCCTCCTTGGTATCTGGGAAGTGCTTTGTTTGCATAATGGTGAGGAACTCGAGCACAGTGGGTGATGTTCTTGGAAAAACCTTAGTTTCGGCCCTAGCATGGTGTGCTCATCATCTTATTGTTAGCAGCCTTAGCATTATAATGATCCAGCTTGGCATATTGGGTTACCCTTACTTGATGTGGCTGTTCCTGGCATTGCTGTGGCCATCCTTGGTATGATGTGGTCATCTCAAACTGAGTTGTGGTTTTGTAATCCCTCAAAAATGAACTACACACATTCAGAATTAAAGACCCCTAGATCCTAAATATTTATGGCCCAGAAGAGGGTGAGATATTTATTACACCTGATGTGTTCCAACACAACCCTGATCAGAATTTCCCCAGTACGATAAGTAGCACCAGTTACAATTATTGCCTGAAAATTGTGACAGAACGTGCTGATTTATGGTGCTTTCAGCACTGAAAGTCCCGTTCTTTACCTGGAATGTTTCCCCTGGTAAATTGTGGTAGCTTTAACCTGCTGAACTTTGTGAGGGGTTCGATGCTTACCACAAACCTTGAAAATCCAATCTGTGCAGTTACAGGAGTACCACACACATCTGAATTTACCGAGTCTAGTGTAGTTGGGGCATACGTGTATCCTGGCATTCTAACGTTGCACAAATACAGATCATAATCACTGCTCAGTCACTGATGGGCTTACAGAGATAGAGAAACAATGGTTCACTGAGGACTAATTTCTTAGTAATAATGAACGTGCTATTGGTAACCCAGTTTACCAAAACAGGTACTCGAACATAGATCAACTAGCCGATACAATGACATTTTAATGCTCATGTACATCAAAAGAAATGCATATAAGGATAAGGTATTCAGTGTAACAATGTCATCAGTGATGGTGAATTCTGGCTGTACATACAGAAGCATACGACTTTGAAAACAATGGATGCTATGGGTACCTAAATATAAGTACACCACTTGGTCTCTCCTGTATTTAAATAAAGAACAGCCTGTTTGCTGTAGTGTTGACATTGTGCCCTTCTGTGTCATTACAATGTATTCATCTGGACAAGACCATAATGGGCACCTTAATATTAGTGCCAATTCCAGGAATTATGTCATTGGACGCAATAAAATTCAGGATCAAAGTGACAATGCACATTCTAGTAAGCAGAAGGGGTTCTTAGTAACCCTTGGTTTTGGAAATAACTGCACAAAACATAAAGCATTCGGAAACCTGGCATTGTGACTGTCACTGCCCAGGGTGGGAAAAAGAGTGAGGCCACTCACTTTCCTCCCCTGGATATTTTTATACATAAGGTTGAAACATAGGCACTATCCCAAACAGATTGCTTGGTCGATGTATATTTATGTACCCAGATCATCTGTTGCTTTCAAAGAGGTTTGTGTAACGCCCTGAACGTCTCAGGATCGTTTAACAGACACGACAATGAGGACGCAACCACTTGTGAAGGGTTAGTTCTTTTAATGAAGGCAAATAAAATACAAAGAACAAACAAAAGTTATAGTCACTGGAATCCTCCAGGCTAAGTACGTTACCAGCCCACAGCACGGATGGTCCTAACCGTCCTCTGCATATACGCCGATCCCGGCGTATGCCAACAGAGGGCAGAAATGAAATGGCCGACAATGCCAATCGGTAGGCTGTGAGGGGCACGAAGAGTGTTGGGGAGAATTGAGGAGTCAGGGAAACACCCAGCCGGGATCTCTACCTGAAGGGAGCAGCCGCTCAACCTCTTCCTCAGACTGCACCGGGACGCGGAGTCACCTCCTGGTGATGCGTCACCGATACCCCAATCACAAGCAAGAAGACTGAACCGAGAGCAGCCGCTCGATCGATCCTGTGGACTTCCGAGTCTGTAACGCGGCAAACACCTCCTGGTGTGCGTTACAGCTGGCAGTCCCTGTGTCTCTGGTCGGGCTGGGAGTTACGACTCCAACCAGCAAAAGCGCCACTGCGCTTGGACTCAGCCGAGTCAAAAAGCGAAGCTCAATGGTTGACCGGTAGAGCTTCCGGGTCCTTCACAGGTGACGATGGGGCAAGACACGGCCCAGGGAGTAACGACTCGACCTACCTCCGTTCTTGCCTTACTGGAGCACCACTCCGGAACACTGCTCTTCACGAAGCAGGTACGTCGGTGTAAACACAATATCCGACAGCCTTGTACCTCCCGGTTCCTCCCTTTATAGGGCGTGTTTTCCTTGAGTTATGTAACAGCTCTCCTGTTTACATAAGGGCGTGTTTCCCTTGAGTTATGTAACAGCTCTCCTGTTTACATAAGGGCGTGTTTCCCTTGAGTTATGTAACAGCTCTCCTGTTTACATAAGGGCGTGTTTCCCTTGAGTTATGTAACAGCTCTCCTGTTTACATAAGGGCGTGTTTCCCTTGAGTTATGTAACAGCTCTCCTGTTTACATAAGGGCGTGTTTCCCTTGTATGACAGGAATTCTTGACAGTTTGCTTTTGCATATACACACCAATAACATTAAAAAAAAATACTCCTATTCAGCTGTCAGGGATCAAAACGTATGTCTGAGATATGTGGGTCCAATTGCATTAACGCACAAAAGATCTCACCAACCCAAGGGTAGCATGCTTAATTATAGGGCTCCTTATGACATTTCTGTGTATGATATTCCCTCAAAAGAAGTGTGTGAAGTTATTCTTCAAGACCATACCGCTATCTGCTCATAGGACTCATAATGTTGTAGTAAGGTAAAAGTAAAGGGGTTTATAACCAATAATGGAAGAACCTTCAGAGGAGACCACTGGTTCTGTACCTTTTGTTAGTCTGGAAATAAAACACATATTACAAGACATAACATAAAAAACAGTGACTTAAGTTTGGATTCTCTTGGACCAATGGTTGGGCCTGGACTCTGTTGTATACCACATAGTGTTATATATGTTATGTTAATTGTTTTCTGAAGCGCTCAACTCACCCTGGGGCATCTCGGCGCTGCCTAGAAAATAGTAGTCTGAAGATTAAAAACCAGAATGAAGCAGGGAAAGCCTATTAAAACAAAAAGGCTTTCAACTGTTTCCTAAAAATACAGTAGCTCGAGATTTTACGCAGGGCCGGAGGGAGCTCATTGCAATGTCTTGGCGCAAGATATGAAAAGGCTCTACCCCCGGTGCGGGTCAGGCGAATTCGGGGAACCTGAAGGAGACCCACTGTGCTGGATCGGAGTTTCCTGCAGGGGGAATATTTTAGAAGTTTCTTTTGCAAGTAGAGAGGACCTCTATTATTCAAAGCATTATATGTGAGACAACAGATTTTAAAGAAGGATCTTTTTTTTACTGATAGCCAATGCAATTCCCTAACCAGTGGAGTCAAGGGGGAGCGTGCAGGACAATTAAGGATCATTCTGGCTGCGGTGTTCTGTACTACTTGTAGTTTAGCCAGTAATGTGTCTCCCACGTCCGCCAGCAAAGCATTGCCGTAGTCCAGACGACTAATTACCATTGCCTGAACTAGGGTCCTGCGATGGGAGGTAGGCATATAGGGAAGGATTTTTCAAAGCAGTCGGAGACTGTAATGGCATGAGCTGGCGGTAGCCGCGATGGGGTCCTTCATGGTCAGAGCCTGGTCCAACTTTAAGCCTAGATTTTTTACAGATTGTTTGGGAGTAGGAGCTGTACCCAATTGAGGGGGCCACCAGTCGTCCGACCAGATGTCATTTCCCATTTACATGACCTCAGGTTTTTCTGGGTTTAGTTGGAGACAGTTTTCTGTCATCCAATTGGAGATGGCTAGCATGCTGATGGCAAAACGGATTTTCTCTGTCTCAGGGTTTGGACCGATGGTAAACATAAGCTGCGTATCATCAGCATATGAGATGATCTCAAAACCCAGCTGCTCGACTATCCTTGCCAGGGGGGCCATATATATATTAAAAAGAGTCGGGCTCAAGCAGGAGCCGTGCGGGACGCCCTTATCAAGATGCATTTTCGCTGAAGTGTAGGGCCCTAACATGATGGTTTGAGTTCTCTCAGACAAGAAATGTTGCAGCCACTTCAGGGCTGTTCCTTGGATAACACAGGAGAATAGTCTCTCCGCGAGCTTTGAATGCGAGATGGTATCAAAAGCTGCGGAGAGATCTAGGAGAATCAGTACCACTGAACCTCCTACGTCTATAGTCTGCCTGAGGGAGTCAGTCACTGCCAGAATGGCGGTTTCTGCACTGAAACCTGGCCGGAAACCAGACTGCGATGGATCAAGGATTTGATTAAATTCCAGATAAGAGCTTAGTTGTCTGTTGATAATGCTTTCCAGCTGTTTACCCAAAAGCGGTAATAAAGAGATGGGGCGATAATTACTAAAGATGAAAGGGTCCGCTGTTGGTTTTTTAGTATTGGGCGGACAAGCGCATCCTTCCATATGCTAGGAATGGTGCCGGTTTGTATAGAATGGTTAAAGATGTCTCGATTTGCGGGGGCACAGCTCGTGGCTAAAAGCGCCATAGTTTTTGGCGGGCAGGGATCTGACGGCGACCCGGATTTGGCAGTAGCAAGGTCTTTGGAGAAAAGTTCTCATAGATTTTAGATATCTTATCATGGAAATAAGTCACCAGGGAGTTACAAAACTCCTGAGATTCCATTGGCGACTGTCTACAAACGTTTGGAGATACAAAGTCCCTTACTATACCAAACAGGGTCTTCGGGGAATTGCTGGCGTGTTCTATTTGATTGATGATGAACCGATGTCTGGCTGCTTTTAAGTTCAGATGATATCTAGACAAAGACCGTCTATAAAGTAGTCTGTTTTGAAGGTCCTTACTGGCTCGCCAGGTTCTTTCCAGTCGCCTACATTTAGACTTTTCAGTTTTTAACTCCTCCGTAAACCAGGGCGTAGAAGGCCGCCGTTGAAAGGTGTCTTGTTTTTTTTTGTATAATATCATCAAAAGCTGCTTCTAAGGCAGCGTTAAAAGCCTCCAACATTTTGGATACTTCCATGGTGTGCTTTACTGATTC
The DNA here is from genome assembly GCF_964204655.1 of Triturus cristatus. NCBI lineage: Eukaryota > Metazoa > Chordata > Amphibia > Caudata > Salamandridae > Triturus > Triturus cristatus. The sequence goes on from NC_140593.1 coordinate 1,082,901,534, forward strand.
CAAGGAGAACGCCTCGTTAAAGGCTTCAAGGGAAAGTTTGCGCCATGGCCTACGCTGCTCTGAATTTTGTCTGATCGATATTTCTGAGCTCCTCTGACACGACTGATGGATAAAAAAGTGATCATAGAATGATCTGTCCATGTAAGGGGATCTGGAGGGCTGCAACTCATAGGGTTTGTGTTGGGAGAAAATTAGGTCTATTAAGTGACCAACCCAATGGGTAGGGCCTTGGACTCTTTGAGTGAGTCCCATTAACTCCAGGGAGGAAAATAGTTTATTTACCCCAGGATTAGTAAGATTTCCCCCATGAAAGTTAAAATCCCCCAGCAGAAGAAATTTGTTTGACGCAAGCACGTGTAGAGCTAAGTGTTCCACCAAAAGATCTGTGAAATTGGCTGTAGATCCGGGGGGTCGGTAGACTATGGCGCCATGCCAGCTATCAGAAGGAGATAGAGTGACCATAAAAATTCCCAGTTCTAGGCAGTCATTTCTTACGGTGGAAACCCAATTTACAGAAAGGAGGTTTTTGAAAGCAATAGCTATACCCCCTCCTGTTTTTCCTTCCCTGTCTAAATGAATACATTTTTAATTCTCTGGAATGGCCAGGTTTATCATGGGGTGATTTGAGGGGTTCAACCATGTTTCAGTGAAAAAACATAATGCAGGAGAGTGAGAAACAATCATATCCCATATTTCAAAAGGGTGTTTGGCAAGTGATCTTGCATTGCACAATGTTATTTAGGCCAATATCTAGGGCCTTCGTGGGGACTTGGGGAACCACTGCTGGACATCCGGTTGAAATCAACAGTTTTTGCAAGTTACTGGCCCTTCTAACTTGTTGAGAAACTTCTGAATGTTGTTAATATGGATTCGGTTCTTGGCTTGTTCAAGCGTTCTAATAGTAAGCAGAGATTCAGCAGAATAAGATAAGGGGGCTTGATGGCAAATATTTACCTTAACAGAGGCAACATCTCTGGCCTCTGGTCTCGGCTGGGCACGGACGAGCTTGCCTTTGGCGCGCCTGCTGCGCGCGTCCGCTGCGCACACATATTTGCGTCCTCATTTTATTTGTTCGGAGAGGAGCGAAACACTAGCACGCTACCCTGCAACGGGAAGGTGAGCAAAGCTAAATTTTAGCAAAAGTATTTAAAATTTGAAATGGTGCAGTTAAAAATACATGCGGTGCATTAATGAAATTGACAAAAGCTACTCCCGTCTTTCCGCCTCAGGAGAACTAAGATCTAGTGCAGTGCGCACGCGTTTGCGTCCTCTTTTTATTTGGTCCCCGAGGAGCGAAACACTAGCGCGCTACCCTGCAATGTCACCCAAGATGTCTGCCCGCTCCAGCGGTCGACTCGAGAGCGTGGTGTCGCTCCTCCCCCAGCACCTAATCGGCTGTAAGTGGTGAAGGGAGGGGGGGCACAGCACATAAAGACACAGATTTAGGAGAAACAATTCTTAACTCACTCAGCGTCCAGATGGGCTACCTGAAAATAACCCAGTGGTAAGGTAGATAACATTTTGTAAGATGTTAACTAGATCTAATAGGTCAAAGTATTAGAGGACCGCCCCTAACATTTTTTAACTCTAAGAGCTCTTCTTTCCATAAAGTAGTAGCCCACACTGTCACAACACATGGAGTCAGTGTGACAAGGGGCCCTCAGATGAAGCATGCCACCCCTGGGTGGGTCGTGTGAGGGCGTTTGCCCTTCAATGCAATTGAGCCCACACATCTCTGACCTACAATTATGACCTTTGACAGCTGACTAGGAGTATTCTACGTTGTGTTATTATGGTTAGCAAGGCATAATCCTTGCTCCAAGGCAAAATGTTTACTCGGAATTTCCTTCATAAAACAGTACATAAAAAAGAAATCAGTAATCCAATATCACTGAAGTTAAGCCCTTCATAAATGAATACTGTCATTAAAATAAACACAATAGCGCCATAAAAACAGGGGGTCAGGGGGGAGGAGCCAAGATGGCGGACGGACAGGACGTCTGAGCTCCCGGCTCCGCAGCCCGTCTGCTGTTTACATGACATCCTGATCTTTAATCCTGCCTACAGCGCGAGCAAATGTAACCACGAATGCGCTGACACTTTCCGCATTCCTCCGATGTCCCCGCCGGCTTTTTTGGTCGAGGATTCATAGAGTTTGCCGACTTTGGACTTTGCCCACGCACTCTGGCCCGACCACCGCCACCGGACACCGCTTATCACGTACGGTGAGACGACCTGGGGCCGGACCGGCGCCTGGGGAAATGTGACCGGCTGTGGAGTGGGCGGCTTGGCGGAGCCTTCTTCGCGACGGAGAGAATTCTTGTATGATTGGGTCCGGGCTGGCGAACCTTCCTTTGTCATGCTACCAGCGGTCAGAGCGGTATCCGTTTTAGAGCGCCCACCACCCGCATTGCTATACAGCCGAGGGCTCTCACATCGTGTGAGCCCCGTATAGCGAGCAGTATCTCTTCTTGCCTTAAATGCTATTCCTCCGTCCAATGGAGTCACCCTCACCTCTCCGATGTGGGCTGACTGCAAAAATGGTGGCGGTGCCGGTCTACCTCGCCGGAAAGACGGAAGCCTCCATATCTTTGACGCAGGCTGCCCTGCCTACTGTCGAGCTGGAGGGTGTCCCGGCGGCGCCTTTGCATACTGCCGACATGCTGAAGCGGGGAGCAGACCTGACCTATGGTGATATCCTTCTAGCCCTGGAAGACTTGGGGGCGACACTGTGGAAAAACACTCGAGAACTGGAGCGGAAGATCGATGTCGCTATGCCATCCAGGGAACTACTGCGGTTGTCTGACCCCCCAATGCCTCTCATTCCCTTCGAGGCGGATACAATGTGGCGACAGGGGGATACTGTGGAACGTCCTCTCCCTGGCTACAGTGTCGAGTGTTCTTTTAATGACAAAGTTGCAGATACAAAGCTCCCTTCCACTTTACAAGCTGAGACTCTGCCTCTGCAAGTGTTGCCACGGCTTCCTCAACATCGCCGGAGTGTGTGCCGTTCTGTGGGGAAAACTGTGTTGGTCACTATCGATGTGGTGATGGTCTATGATTGGGAACTCTCGCTTCCTCTTCCTCTGCGTCTTCTGTGCCGGGAGCGGCCATCTTGCTCCTTTGTTCTGCCTGAGATACACTCCCAGCGGTGGCCATGCTTGGTGGGGTTTCAGCGTTCTGGCCAGGGCTGATGTTGCCTCCCTTGATGATCCTGCCTGACCGCCTGGCATGACCCGGACTAGAATATTTGTCTATGTATCTGATGTGCCGCATGCGTGTAATTTGCTATTGTTGATTGCGGGGGTGGATCTGTGGGGCCACTTAGGATCGGGCCAGGGCTGGGCGATTTCCTTTAGTTTGCTGTACGTATTGGCGGGCGGGGACTAGGATGGGACTGCTAATTATCTGATTTATTCGCACATTTGGAATGGAGTCTCCCCACCTGCTGCTTTGCTTGCTACTTCAGTTGTGCTGACGATACTCAGGGTGGGGGATGCTTATGGGGCTGGTGGTGACCGGGAGTATGTACAATTTCCTCCTCCTGCCTTCTCTGGGAGTCGGAGACTGGGATGTTCTTTCCCACTCTCCAGACTCTCTTTCCCACTTGGGGTTCTTTTGGGGCGATAGGCATGCCTATTGGGGGGGGGTGGGCCGTGGCCTTCCGCTGGTATGCAGGGTGGGGGGATGGGATGTGTTCTATGTCTTTTCTTTGTCTCTATGGCCCTCTTTCTCATTCTTTCTCTCTTCTTCTTCGGTTTCTTTCTCTTCTATGTTTCTTTGTTTCTTCGGGGTCGGGGTTCAGTGTTAGTAGGGAGTTTATTGTGTTCTATCATTCTGTGGTATAGCGTTTGCTCTTAGTTCCTGGATGGTGGCCACCTGTTTCCTTACAAATGCCTTCCTATATAACGCCTCCTTCTGGGTGCTCCGTGAACGGTGATGTCTCTCCTGGTCAGTGATCAGCTTCGACTCTTTTCGTAGTTCACTACATTGTACTCGACAAAATCATAAAATTAAACCTTTTCTTATCCTGACATTATTGTTCTATGCTCTACACGGTACTTTTCACTCAGAGATTGCTTTAACGGCGCTCTGCCCAATTGGTTTTTTTTTTCTTTTTTCTTTTTCTTTTATCCTTTTCTGATATGTCATAGCGGCCGGCCCCGAGGGGTTGTAGGCAGACGCTGTGTATTGTGCATTTACCAAAATAAAGGTTTTTAAAAAAAAAAAAAAAAAAAAAACAGGGGGTCATATGACCTACAGCTCTACAATACTAAACCATAAAAGTGGAGACACGAGTACCTTCAAGTGATTTACAAGGCCCACAAATACATGATGATAACCTGTTAAAATCGGAGGGCGCTCTCACAGGTGAGCCCGATGCCCTGTTGGAGCTGAGCACAATGCCCCTCCCCCTTCCTCTTTCCACAGCTTCTGGGATGAGACGCCCGTAGGAGTCGCAGCCGCTCGCAGCGAGATGAGGCTCTAGTGAATGTGAGCGATACGCTATCGGCGTTCGGAATGATTTACCGACGCGTGTGGTGGCTCTGAGGCTTCTAGCAGTGGTTCCTTGCTGGCCCCCCCTCCCCAGAGTGCAGTTATGTGGTGTCGGTGAGATATCACCGCCAAGGGTGAAGCCAGATGCCGCCAGAGGTCGTCAAGAGGTCTCGCAGGTGGGTGACCCATGGAATTGGATATTTGAGGGTCCCGCTGAGGATTGCGGTGATGAGGATTCAGCTTTCGAGTTGCCTGTGAGCTAAGGGAGCTAGGACGACGAGGGTGGAGTGTGGAAATAGGGGCACCAAGGGACTACCAGGCGCTACACTGCACAATGCCACCCAGTTTGTGAGGCACAGTAGGATTCTTTGAATTTATTTTAGAGCTGTTTTTTGTTCTACATGAACTCTTAACTGTACCGTGCTGGCTGGAACTTTCTTGACCGATTGGCAGTAGTTACATAATCCCCTCTTGAGCTACTTCCTTGTTGGCAGTTTGGCCGCAATAGTGTCTGAGGTGTTCTATATGTTCTATATGGACAGTGAAAAGAAATAACTGCGCAAGTTAAGTTAATTAAGGGCTTGGATAGAGAGCTATGCGTCAGATGGTTTTGAGGGACAACAGCTCGAGCAGTAGCTCCATCTGCAGCCCCCCCCGTTTCTCCATCATCAGCACAGAAAGCTAGACGCCAAACAGCACAGGCTCGTATTTTGGCAGCCAGGAGAGGAAGAACTGCTCAGAAAACCAGGGGAGATATAAACTTTATGAACTCGCAGGTGGCTCTCTTGTTTCAGAAGTTCTCCTCTACGCTTTCTGACTCCCCTGAAACATCTTCGGCCTCGCTGGAGCTCTCGCCAGAAGTGAGATCCGAGGACAAAGCCAGAGACACAGGGGCAACGGTAGCGGTGTCATTATCAGGATCCGATATACTAAGTATTGAGAACCCAGAAGTGGTTAATTCTCCTAACCCTCCTAATGCGTACCCGGTATTCTCTATCAATCGAAAATTTAATCAGATGGCTACCCCGGCTAACACAGTGGACAAGCGGATAGCGGACAAGATACTTCTTGAAGAAGCTTTCCCTGTAATACAGGAGAAAGGTGCGGATGCCACTACGGAAACTAGGGCTCCTCTAGGAAATGAAGGAGAGATTTCTTGTGGTGAAAAAAGTCCAGAAAATCAAGTTCAACCAAGGCAGGGGGCAGGGACTGCACAAGTGGTAACGCCAGAGATAACAAGACGCAATTCAAGGACAAGTGAGAACCAGGGGTCTTTATCCCCTTCACCACAGCACGGCTCGCCATGGCCGGAACCGAGGGCCTTGACTTCTCAGCAGAGAACGGATAATAGCGGCACTAATACTGGAGGAGGTACCCTTGATACTGTCTTTGCTGTGGCCCAATCTTCAGTCTTCCCATTAGATCAGATGCAGCAGCTCTTCACAACTATTTTGGGAGAGATCTGAGACTGTAAGATCTCACAAGCCCAAGAGCTCTCTCTACTGTACCAACGCCTAGACAAAATTGAAACCATGGTACAGCAAATACCTGAGATTTAAAGAGCTAGAACAGCGGGTTCCTGATATAGAGGACCGATCTGCAGTATGTGATTCTGACATCTCTTTTCAGAAGAGAGATGTCAGAATAAGATCGATGAAATGGAGAATTATGCAAGGCGCTCGAATCTGCGTTTCACAGGAGTCCCAGAAGATAGTTAACGTATTGACGGGCAATCCAACCCAGTGCCTTATTTGGAGTCATTAATCAGAGATCATCTGCTCGAGAAAGCCCCTGAAGACCTTACAGTAGTGAGAGCCCATAGAGTCCCTTCCCACAATATTCCAGGGGCTAAGTTTCGCAGGACAATAATAGTGAACTTTTCGGATTATCGTATTAGAGAGGCAGTACTAACAACGGCAATTCAGAAGAGAGAGATTGTTCTACCCAACGGAGGCCGAGTACGAGTGTTCTCCGACATGTTGGCAGTAGCAGCTCAAAGACGGAAGGACTTTGTTGGGATGCTGAGCCAATTTAAGAGTGCAGGAGCCCAGGCCTCGATTGCGCAGCAGTCCAAACTGATAGTGCTATGGAAAGAAAGGTTCCACCTATGTGTTTCTCTAGAAGAAGCCCAAGATCTACTACAGAAGATTGTCAAAGATAATTAAAAAAAAATAAGAGACTTGGGTAGACTCAATTAAACTGTTAAAGAGTTCCTTCTTTTACCCTTTTCTTTTTTTTTCTTTTTTTTTTTTGGTAGCCTACTGTAAAAATTGATCAAAATGTTTTCTTTCTCCTGTTTTTGTATTTTCTGCACCATGGCACTTTAAACAACTTTGAAGGCTACCTTTTGCTGATAAGACCTATTGCCTTTTTGCACTGTACTATCCCTTTGGGTAAGGGGGGAGATGTCATAATGCACTTTACATATACTTTACCTCTAGCTTTACATCTTCATTATAGTATGTGCGGTGGTAATGATATGTAGGGTTCTTTTTTTCTTCTGGTTACTGATGAAATTTGCATTTGCTTTTGCATTTGGTATAGTAAGTTTATAGCAGATGTTCTTTATATCTTGCACATTACACTTTATCTTGATTTTGGCACTAAATATGCTCTACCCCGTATTTGTAAGGTATACTGAGGCATAATGAGGTAGTAAATTGCACTAATGAACATTGCACTCGCTGCACTAGACCATAATAGGCTTATAGTTGATGCTATCTGTATGGCACTTCGCATAATGCACATTGCACTTTACCTTCTATGGTACTGCGCTCTTGCACTAATGATTCTTGGCTGCTGTACTGTATATGTTTATATGTATTGAATTAGTAAGCTACGGGTTTTTCAAGCAAGCGATATATCTCAAATATCCCGGGGGTAATTGAATTGCAATCTTTTTTTTTTTTCCCCAGAGGTGAAGGGGGAGGACGTGCTTCCGGGTGCCAAGTCAAGGTACCTTGTTGTTAGAGGGAGGCTGTGGTAGTGAAGGAAGGGCAACCTCACTCCACAGATGGTTTGGGGTGGGCAGAGGGGGTGTGGGGGTAGAGAGGGGTAGCATTAAAAAAATGAGCATAGGGTTAGAAGACAGACTAGGAATATTGAGCAATATGTTTAAATTTGGAGGCCAAGCTGTAATTGGCAGGGTTTTTGTCAACAAGGGGCTCGATTTGATTTTATTGAAAGATCTGGAAAAAATGGAAGAGAGTTGGAGGAGAGAATATGACAGTCCGGGTTGTAAAGAGCCACATAGGTCTAAGGGATGACACAATTGTTTAAAGTAATTACTTGTAATGTGAATGGCTTCTTGAACTCGCAAAAAGGAAGAGCTATGTTAAAGTGGCTAGAATCTTTCTCTCCCCAGGTGATCTTTTTGCAGGAGACTCATCTTAAATCAAACTCCCCCAACTTTACTCTCCCTAAGAAATATGCCCAAGCATACTTTGCTTCGGCCCAGGTGGCAGTGCGTGGAGTGGGTAGTCTTTTGTCTTCGGATTTGGACTGGGACGTGGGTAAGGTGATTAGGGACCAGGGAGCTAGATGGTTGTGGATAGAAATCGTAGTTAATGGTATAGCTGCCGTCCTGCTCAATTATTATGGTCCAATTGGTGACGACTGTGCGCCCCTGGAACAGGTATATTATGTGCTGATGGGTGTGCAAGGATATATAATAATGGGGGGAGATTTTAATCTAATACAAGACTTATGTCTTGATACTTCCAATAAGGGAAAAAGCAACTAAAACCTAAAACAGATAGGCTCATAAAAATTATTAAAGAGGACCTTGCCTTATTGGACCCATGGAGGGTAGACCACCCAGGTACCGCTGAGTTCAACGTGCTATTCAGCGAGATTTAAAACAGCATCCCGTTTTGATTTTATTTTTATTAGTAATCTGTCCACAAGGGGAGACTCTTTGATTCTCTCTAATCCATTTTCAGATCATTCTTTAGTATCCTTCATTTTACACTTGCCTGCCCCCAGGAGAAATAGTAATAGGTGGCATTTTGACAAAGCACTGTTATCAGACCAGAAATGGATTGATGAAACCCGTGGTTTTATTGGGTGGTTCTTTAAGGAGAATGTGAATACGGCGCCTGGTTTTATGGTATGGGAGGATTTTAAGGCTACGTTTAAGGGATGGGTGGTGGCATACAGTGCTAATCTTCATAAACTAAAGAAACTGAAGATTGCTGGACTCCAAGAAGCGCTGGAGCGGACTAGGAGAGAACTTTCAGGGAGGTCAACTGGGGAGGAGGAAGAGGCACTTCACCAGGAACTATTAAGAGCTAAGGCGGAGCAAAAAGTTTTTTCTGCTTCAGCAAATTGCTGAAAGCAAAGCCGCCCGTCAAAAGGCGTACCAAGAAAGCCAGCATATCGGGACATTTTTAGCTTGGTCCACAAAAACACAACAGAGTAAATAGTCTATCCCACAAATAAGAAATCGGAGTACTAGGTGCCTGGTGAACAATAGACGGAATTGCCAAAATGTTTAGATCACATTTTAGCGAGATATATACGAAAGTCCAGACAGTTGATCCTCAAGCTCTTGTGGACTATTTTACAACAGTCCACCTGCCTAAAGTTGGCGAGGAGGACTGTATGCTCCTGACCGAACCAATTACATTTACAGAATTAAGTGAAATCGTTAAAAAAATGACAAATTGGAAGGCAAGTGGTAACAATGGGATCCCCATTGAAGTATATAAACTGTTTTTAAACAAACTCACCCCTTTCTTACTATCACTGTATAACCAAGTTATGGCTGGAACGGGAGTTCTAGACAGATTCAAGGAATCAGTGATGATCTCATTTCTAAAAAAGGATAAGGACCCTAAAGATCCAAGTTCTTATCGCCCAATAAGTCTACTAAATGTAGACTATAAGCTTCTTATGAAAATTTGGGCTTATAGAATCATGGGCTGCGCACATTATTTGGTTCATGCAGACCAAACAGGGTTCTTGCCGGGGAGATCGATGGCTGTGAATTCTTTCTATCTGATTCAAGCTATTGACTATTTTTCTGCTACAAAGGAGCCTGCGGCCATCTTAATGATGGACGCAGAAAAGGCATTCGACCTGATGGATTGGCAGGCTCTTTTTTTTTATCTTGGAGGAGTTCGGCTGGAGAGAATCTATAAATGCAGAGGAGGTGGGCGAGGTAGTAATAAGGTGGGGTACTAGGCTGGGATGCCCCCTCACCCCCCTTCTGTTCTCACTTTTCATTAAACCATTAGCGATAAAAATTCGTTCTAACATACTAATCCAAGACCCCCTATTAGAAATGGCCAAAATAAAGCTATTCGCTGATGATTTGATCCTGTACCTGAAGCCAGAAAAAGCAAACATCCAGAGAGCATCGGGAGAAATCCAGGCATTTACAGAATTGGGAGGTTACAGGGTCAACCAATCTAAAACTGAATTTCTTTTATTTAATACACCAGGAATAGAGCTGCCGGAAGGGCTAACATTTTTACCTTCTAAACCAATTAGATATCTGGGTTTGTATGTAACAGTGGACTTCCTTCAACTTTTTCACCTAAATTATGGTAAAACACTTGACAAAATAAAAAGTCTGTTAGACAGAAGGGCATTATTGCCCTTGTCAATAATAGGTCGAGTCTCTTTGATGAAAATGTCAATTCTTCCTTTGTTATTTTTATTTTCAAACCTTCCTTTAAAGATTCCAATCTTATACTTTAATGAAGTCGACAAAGTGCTTCGGGAGTTTATTTGGCATAAGAAATGGTCTCGCATTAATTTATCTATTTTACAATTGGACGTAGATCAGGGAGGTCCAGATGTTTATTGCGGTACCTCATGTAGCTACTTATTATCAAGCTGCATTACTCGGCTTAACAACTCAGCTTCTGTCCCCTTTTTCAAAGTTTGATAATTTTCTATTTAATCATATGCTTAGGGAGAGTGCTATTAAGCTACCAGCATTTTTGCAAACTGCTAAGTTACCAAAAAAAACAAGATACAAGGCGGTGAACATACTATTAAGCCGAATTCAGCGATTCCATAAAAATTATAATATTCCATCATGCCATGCATACTCCTTTCTCTGTGACTGTGAGGTATGGGGCCTCAAACTCCCACAAAAAGGGGTACAACCTTTTATTTTGTTAGGCTTTTGTAAACTGGGCAATTTTTATTATGGTATTAATCAGGTGAAGTGTGAGGCTTTTGTGGCTCAATTTGAAACACAGAGCCGTGACCTCTGGCTAAGTTTTAGGCAGATTTCATGCTTTCTCTGGACCAACTTCAGAGGAATCAGTGAGTGACCAACTTCAGAGGAATCGGTGATAGTACAAGAGTAATTTTAAAAGCTGCCTTTGAATCAAACCTATCGGGTATTGGCAACTGGCACAAGGTACTTCGCCAGGAGAAGAACAAGAAGCTAATTGAATGAATGCTCCCAAAAATCACACAAGAAACTAACTGCAGGTTTAGTAGACAGGAATGGCTACAAGTCTGAGTTTGGCCACAGGGCATTGAGAGCGGCCAACTTTCAAAGAATGTCCTTCCTTTCTCGGTGGGTGGCCTAATACACTCTCTCCAGGCTCCATTAATGATTCCCTATGCTACCGAATGACTGTTTTAGATGGAATCTGCCTGAGGCAGAGGACTGGACACATATATTTTTCACTTGTTTGAAATTCAACATTTTTGGAAGAGATTTCTAGGTTTATCAGTACGTGTGTTTCATTAGATATCCTTCCATGTGCATCGCTGGCGCTATTTGGCTTCTCCTACGTAATTGAGCAGCTCTCATTATACAAGCAACATTTCGTATCGCTTGCCATAGCTGTAGCCAGATCTCTAATTTTACAAAATTGGAGATCTCAGAAATTACCTACATTGACCATATGGCTACAAAAGATGGAGAGGACTTACAAATTTGAGGAGGCCTACACAAAGTGGATGGGGGCGGTGCGGAGATTTGGGTAGTCATGGAATGGATATGTTGCAATCACACACATGTGACACTATGTGATTTATTTATTTGGAATTTCTAGGAAAGGAGTATAATTATATAGGCTATTAAGCTAGGGGCCATACGCCACCATAGATTTGACGTTTAGAACGCCGGTTTTATACATCATGTATAATGGAATATGAATTTGTCTTCTTTTTACTAGGGATTGTAATTGTGTGACTCAACGCGCAATAGGTTTTATCTTCTCTGCCTCTTAGTATATATTGTGAATCATATTTATTATGTACAAATTAATTATGAAATATGTTAAACTTATTGTTTATTTATTATATGTGATTGGAGAGTCTATAAATTTGTATGTTTGTTTCCTACGCTCAGTAAAAAAAAAAAAAAAAATTCAAAACATGTTGAAATTAGAATAAAGTTGATCTCAAATCTGGGTAACCGGGTCCGAGTCTTGGCAATGACGATCAACATCCTGTGATTTTGGGCAAATCACTTAATCTCCCCGTGCCTAACAAAAAAATTGTGTCCTTGTGTAACGCACTGTGCTAGTGTAAAGCGCTCTGATACCTGATACGTTCGGGTCAAGTTTGCGCTATATAAAACTATGGGGGAAAAAAGTGCTTTAGCCCTCTAAAGAAAAAAGAATTTTCAGAAAATTGTAGAGGATTTTTGTACAAAATTTCCAATGGTGGGCCTAGTAAAATGCAGGTTGGTCTATTTAGCAAAGAAAGGTAAGAGCTATACATCAATATTTTGTCTTTTCTTCCTCCTCATTCCTGTGGAGTATGATATATACACACACCAGTATTCACCCTCACTGTTTATTTTGTATGATCACAGTGTCACTGAGCACCTTATGTGCCATTTATTTTGGTTTATGTGCATTCATTAAACACCATTGTTTTGGGTACTTTATTTCTTTTACATTGTGTATTGATAATCAAGTTCATTCATTCGTTATTTCTAAGAAATGAGTCCTTGATAAACCATTGTTTTCTCTATATCCTTTCATTCTCTACAGCATACAACATAGGGTGTGGGTCAGCCCGCTTCAGTGAGTGATGGTATTCTGTTCATTAACAAAAAGCACATTCACACACAAAAGTAGCTCTCTGCAGTCCCTCAAACTACTATGAAAATGTGTGCTTTTTGAAACCAAAAGAAAATATTTTTTGCTTTTAGCCAGTTGGTTTTTAGGTCTCGTGCCTAGCGATGCAGTGCTCACGCAGCGAGAGTCCTTTTGTAGGGGGTTTCAAAATGGAGCCTGGAATCGCACACACTCGTGCGTGTGCTTTTCCTTTTGTGGCCCGCGATTGGCCTTTGCGTGCATGTTTTCTACCAAGAGAGCACGCAATAGGCCAAAGGCGGCCGCATTGCTCCGCCCATGGCCTAATGGGGTCTATTACGCGCACCAAAGGCCATGTGGTTTCAATTATCGCGCCCAGGCACGGGCGCGATAATCGAAACCACATGTTTCGCTGTGGGCGTGTTTTTTTTTTTCCCTGCCGCTTTTTTTAATGTTCCTGCTGCCTATTAGTTTGGTCTCTGGTGTATCAGAATATGTGCGGGTTTCCTAAGGAGGATTGATTGTGTCAGCCAAAATGTAGCTATTAAGCACGGAAAGTGCTGCAGAATGTTCCATTGTCTGAAGAAATCATTCCCCGTTGCAGTGCATAAGGGATTTAGTTGGCATTTAATTGGAAGCCTGTGTCACACCGCAGTTAGCGCTGAATTGTACACCTCTTTAAGCCTGGAAATGAATGCTTGTCTCCGCCGCTGACGCTGGCTTCCAGGCTGGTCCTTTCTTGTTTTCAGTTAGAAAAATCAAACTCGGGGGGGGGGGGGGGGGGCGTGGCCTGGCGGCACCAGCGATGGCCGCGAACTAGCGAAGCTCCGGGAGCGGTGTAAGTTCCCCTGACGATCCGAGCCATCATCCGTGCATTTATCCAGCTCCACTGACGAGTAACCACACCGGAGGGTGAGAGGCACCGAGCGATCCGACCCTGAGGCCATCCCGTGCCCGGAGACGCTGCTGGCGCCGAGGGAAAGGCGGCGGCCTGGTTGAGAGCCTGCAGCCGGGACCTCAATTTGCAATCAGACCCGACCATTGGCGGTGAGATCCCGCGGCGGGGGTGCGACGCGAACCCCCTGGATCCCGGTGAGGGACAGCAGCAGCGGAGAAGGAGGACGGGCGCGTGGCTCGGCGCCGGAGCATCGGCTGCCCACACCTGATCGGCGCAGGAGGCTGGAGGTGCGGCGGAGGGGTCCTGCGTCGCCGCCGGCCCTCGGTGAGCTCGAGAGCAGACGTGTGCTGGGACCGGAAAAACGCAGTGAGTTTCCCCAGGAGTGTGCACGGCAGGGGAGACGCCCGTGCAGCAGGCTTTGGGGGGATGTGCACCTAAGGCCTTGATACCGCTGTGGCCCCTCGGGACTCTACCGCGCCAGCCAATCGGGGGCGCCCCTCGTGGATCGGCTATGGGGGGGCCCTAAAGGACTTTCAGCACTATTGACCTCGGGGAAATCTTGCCGGCAGCCTCAATAGAGTGGAGGAGGCTCCGGTGGCCCAGAACCGTAGAACATCGGCCTGCGTGGGCCCAGTGGAGTGAGTGGAAAGGCAGGCCATCTCTACATTGCACCGCCCGCGGCCCCGCTCGCGGTGGTGCTGGGAGGCCCACCCTCCAGGGAATTCAGCATACACTGCCCTTCGCTGCAGGTGGGGGCCGGCGGTGTCATCAAACCCCTTAGCCTGGCTGTTGCCCGTCCTACAGGGAAAACCGACAGGCCGCGCTTGGCGTCAGATCCAGCGGCAGGCGGTGGGGATTACCTGTCTGGACTGGGTGGACCGGGAGGCAATGGGGGGCAAAGGCCAACGGACGACCTCGCAGGCAAAACTTGACAAGTACGCGTTCGCCAAAGACTCGAGGGGCCCGCCAGAACGCGGAGAGCTGTCGGAGGAGGCCTTGGACTCCGGAGCAGCACCCAAGGTGACATTGGAGGATATCATGGCGGCCCTCACTAAAGTGCAGACTACGGTGGGGTCGATCTCCACGGATGTTTCCCTCCTGCGAGCGGATTCTTCAAAAATGACTGACAGGGTGAAAGAAGTGGAGAAGGTGACAAAATCCCTCACTGCGGACACTGCCTCACTGCTTCATAGGGTCGATCGATTGGAGGCTGATAACAGGCTCATGTCGTCAAAATTGGACGATCAGGAGGGGCGCTCCCGAAGGAACAACGTCAGAATTACGGGGTTCCCGAGAACGAAGGGGGCCCCGCCATGGACCTCTATGTCGAAGAACTCATACAATCCAAACTTCAGCCCCGCGGCCTGTCCACCCTATTCTCGGTGGAGCGGGCGCACAGAGTGCCAGGGGGTAGGCCCCAGCCCGGAGCGCCCCCTAGACCGATAGTGGCCCGTATCTTTAATTTTAGGGACCGGGACGCAATACTGTAAGCAGCGCGGGTGGCGCCTCCCTTGCGCATTCAGAATTCCCTGATCTCCTTTTTCCTGGACTATACAGCGGCGGTGGCCAAACGGCGCAGAAGTTTTATAGAGGTAAAAAAAGAGCTTCGCCGCAAGGAACTTTCATACTCGATGCTGTTTCCGGCTAAATTGAGAGTGGTGGCGCAGGGCAAGACATGGTTCTTTGAAACGCCAGAAGAGGCCCACGACTGGATGGAGGGATGGCAGCATGTGGGTGGTACCGACAGATCGTGGAGGCGGCAGCGACATGACACAGAAGTAAATGAGAATTCCCAGCCGTTTCGACAGGAGGGGACGGAGCCGTGTCCAAAAAGTACAGACTCGGAAGACTGAACTGCTGGCGCCTGCCATGAGACCGGCAACATGGGGAAGAGGAGATGAACCCACCGCAAAAGAAGGACCAGAAACGGGTGGCACGGGGACTGTTAGTTGTTGGGCTCCTTCCATATGAGAGAGGCCCCCTGTGCATACGAGTAACAAAGGAAATCGGGATGGTGCACAGTTTGAATGGTTACAAGACAATCGTGGAGGCTGGGGGAGCGGTGCCGACTCTCGGACTTCTTCCCCCTCTACACGCAAGTACTGTTGTTGGGATTAAAGCACTCTGCTATGTTGGGGTGGCGGGTAGTTCGGGATCCGTCTGGCAGGGAAGCAGGGAGGGGGGTAGTTGAGGTGGGGGGGTTTCATTAAGGGGTTGTTGGATTTTTATGTTTTCCTTTTTTGTTTTCTGGTTCGTCAGTCACCTTAAGTGGCTCCTGGGAATTCACACACGCAAGACACGTTCATCGACTAAGACTATAACAGATAGGGTAGATACACTGCAGGATTTGATCTTGCCACGGGTCGACTCACACACGAATAGCAACCATCATAATGACAGCTACGAACCAGCAACGGGCTGATTGCCGGACCCCAGGTGGCCCATTGACGGTGATGTCGTGGAATGTGAATGGCCTGGGCAATAAAATTAGACAGGGGCTAGTGCTGCAACACCTTAAGAGGCATACTCCGTCAGTGGTTCTCCTACAGGAGACCCACTTAGTGGGAACGGCCGTTAGGGCGCTCGACAGATGGGGTTTTACAATGATAGCACATTCAGAGTTTACCGCTGGCTCCAGGGGTGATGGGATCCTCATCTGGAAAAGTTGCCCCCTGGTGGTGAAAGGAAAGTGGACAGACAACCAGGGACGCTTTGCTGCGATGGCCGGGCAGTGGGAAGGGCGCAACTTTAACTTAGTTACAGTATACATCCCCCCGGCATTGCACTCGCTTGCTTTCCCGGCTCTGGGGAGTTTTCTGCTACGATTGCCCCCTGGAGAACTGATACTTGGGGTGACTTCAATACCACAGTAGACGATGAGTGGGACAGGCACCCCCCGAGAGGGCGGAGCGCAGCTTCATCGCCCTTGCGCGCCTTCATAGAAGCGATGGGATGGCAGGATACCTGGCGCATACACCACCCCACGGAGCGTCAATACACACATCACTCTAGCGCGCACAACAGTCTTTCACGTATCGACTACCTCCTTACCTCCCCGGCATGCATTGAGAAACTACAGGAGGTCAAGCACCTCCCCAGGGGTATATCTGATCACTCGCCAGTGTTGCTGTCTTGCTCCTCGGGTCTGCTTGGGCGGGGACGTTCTTTTCCGATACACCCGGCTATCTAAAAATCCCTGACGTGCGCAAAACCCTACATAAAACCACAAAACATTACTTCCAAGACAACACGCAGTCGGTTGCCTCACCCGTTATCCTCTGGGAGGCCTACAAGGCAGTGCTGCGTGGACAGGCCATTGCGGCCATTACAGCCCACAAACGTAACTCGGCGCAACAGGTGATGGAGCTTGAGGAGGCAGTGACCGAGGCAGAAAGGGAGCATGCCCGAGATCCCACCGATACGAGCACACATGCACTGAACCTCGCTAAACAAACATACAGAGACCACTTATGGGAGGCAGCCCGGTTGGGTCTTACAAAAACGCAACATACAATATATGAAGTGGGAGACCAGGCGGGCAAACTACTAGCGTGGCTAGATAAAAAAGAGAGGGCCAGTAGATGGGTAGCGCAGATACGTCTGACCACTGGAGAGGTTGTGACGCATCCTGATGACATAGTGAAGGCCTTTGCAACACACTACGAAAAAGTGTACACCTCTGTGGTAACGGCCACCGTTGA
This sequence comes from Triturus cristatus, assembly GCF_964204655.1. Lineage (NCBI taxonomy): Eukaryota > Metazoa > Chordata > Amphibia > Caudata > Salamandridae > Triturus > Triturus cristatus. The sequence goes on from NC_140593.1 coordinate 1,082,918,645, forward strand.
GGACAACCTAGCATCCCTGCGGGACATACGACTTCCGCGATTGACTGAGGATGACGCGGGTGCATTAGAGGCTGACCTCTCCGTAGAAGAGATCGCCCTAGCTGTTCGGGGCCTCCAGTCCGGGAAAGCCTTGGGGCCGAATGGGATTCCGATAGAGTTGTATAAGAGGGAGGCGGACATGGTAGTTCCGCACCTGCTGAAAATGTATGAAGCCAGCCTAAAGGAGGGCATACTCCCCCGTGACCAGAGAGTTGCGACACTGGTGGCGATACTGAAACCCGAGAAGTCTCTTCATGACTGCACCTCCTACAAGCCTATCTCACTCCTCAACGTGGAAGCAAAGATTCTAGCGAAGGTGTTAGCGACACGTCTGCAGCCTCATTTGTGGACGCTCATACACCCTGATCAATCCGGCTTCATGCCAGGGCGCAACACAGCGATGAATATTAGACGGTTGCATGGCATACTGGCCGGTGGGCCCTGTATTCAGGAAGATGCAGTTATTATATCGCTGGATGCCAGCATGGCGTTTGACCGCGTGGAGTGGCCCTTCCTCTTTGCGGTGCTTGTGCGTTTTGGTCCCAAATTTTGTGCATGGGTGCATTTGCTGTATAGCGCACCTCTGGCACGGGTGGCGGTGAACGGACGGCTATCGGAGGACTTTCCGCTGGGGCGAGGAACTAGGCAGGGGTGTCCTCTCTCCCCACTACTGTTCGCCCTAGTGCTAGAGCCATTGGCGGCATGGATTAGGCAGGATCCAGTTATAACAGGACTGAAATGGTCAGAGAGCTGGGACGACCGCGTCTCGCTCTATGCAGATGATATCTTGGTATATCTGACGCGCCCAAAATGGTCTATCAGTAGCCTGCTAGACATCTGTGAATCGTACGGTAGATTATCCGGTTATTTGATCAACTGGGCGAAATCAGTCCTTCACATCCTACATGGACCCATACCACAACTCCCTAGAGGAGTAACACTATCGGTGGCGGAGAATGGGTTCTGATACCTCGGCATTGACGTCACGCCTGACCCAGCCCTATTTTTTGAACGCAACCTACTTCCACCCTTTCGAAGACTCCGGAGCGATGTCAAACACTGGCATTCCCTTCCGTTGACTTTGCTGGGGAGAGCAGCCCTGTTCAAGATGATGGCCCTCCCGCGCTTCCTGTATGTGCTGCATTATACGCCCATGCCGATCCCAGACTCCTTTAAATTGGTGGAGGCGAAGGTGGGTGGTCTCCTGTGGGAAGGCGGGCCCCCACCGCATAGCTCTCTGCAAACTGATGAGGAGTTGGTACGACGGGGGAATCGCTCTACCCAACATACGTTTATATTATTGGGCCTCCCAGCTCACGGTAATCAATCAATGGCTGCAGGCGCCGCAGGATGATCCGGCCCTTCGTATGGATAGGCATAAGATGGGGGTGACAGGTGTACTTCGTGCCTTGTACGATAAATCCCTGAAATACACTAACGGGCCCCACAAAACACACCATACACATATGGCACACTGCGCAGCGCAGGCTTGGTTGGGAGGGGGTGATCACTCGACAAACGCCATTATGGGTCTCCCCCGCGATAGGCATGATGCATTTAAGTAAAGAATTTGCGGGGTGGGACCTGATAGGCATCTCCAAGGTCGGTGACCTCTGGAAACGGGGTGAGGTGGTCCCGTTTGAGCAACTGCAGATGGAATATCAGATGAAACGGGCGGAAAGCTTCAAATTTCTGCAAATTCAACATGCATTAAGGAACGCCATACATAGGGGGACCACCCCACCTGAGTCCTCCCCACTCGAGGATAGTTTGCTCACAGATTATCTGACCAAGAAAGCTATATCATTGATGTATCGTAAGTTGGTGAACCATCAAAAAGACCCCACAGAACTTCTCAAAAGGAAGTGGGAGGTAGAGATATGAGACATGGATGAGCACGAATGGCAGGAGGCGTTGGCGTCCCCGCTGGAGGTGGCGGTTGCATCCAAACTCAAATTGGTGCAGCTTAAAATACTGCACAGGATATACTACACTAGATCCACACTACATAAAATAGGGAGGGCGGATGATCCGCTTTGCCTGCGGAGATGCGGCCTCCAGGGTACCTTTTTTCATACTATTTGGGACTGCCCTGCCATTGCTGGATATTGGAGGGAGGTTATGGCAACGGTCTCGCGAGTAACTGGTCATGATGTTCCCCCGGAGCCTCGGATGTGTTTATTGAATGTATGGGATGATACGGACCTCAACCACGCCGAACAAACCTGGGTGACCATAGGACTAGTATTGGCAAAGAGGAATATTTCACGACACTGGGGGGCGCACTCAACCCCCTCGCACGCATGGTGGTGTCGTGACTTAGATGGCGCCATGATAGTGGAGAAGGTGGTATGTGGTAATAGGGGTTGCCCCCGGCGATGGGCAGCGGATATGGGGAAAGTGGAACACATTCAGGGGTCATATATGCGAACCCCCGCTGTCGGGATCAGAGTCCGACCTCAGCGAATAATACAGCGGGTACACTTCACTATTAGAGGGGACGGGGTCCACGTTTGGGAATGCTTTCAGGAAGCTACCTGTGTTATATGCAAAGATGACTTATTGCCACTAAAGAGTGCTATCACCAATGTTACAGTCAACAGATATGATTACAAAATGTGTCTTGAGAATGAACTCTGTATGATGAAAGGTGCATTATTAATGTTAATTTATTTATTTATTTATTTATTTGTGTATTTTGTAAAGCGCAACAGCTGCCCCAACGGGGCGTCCCGGCGCTGATAAATCATGGAACTTAGAGACTAGGCACCAATGGGGCGTTAAATGGGGAAGAGATGTGTTTTCAGGGACTTTCGGAATGCTAATTCGGTTTGGCAGGCTCGTAATGCAACCGGGAGGTTATTCCAACACCGAGTGGCACAGACCTCGAATGTTTTCCCTCCGGCGCGAGTACGTTTAAATCTGGGGGTTTCCAGCAGAAGTAGGGAATTTGAACGTAATGTCCTGATGTTGACATACGATTTCAGAGTGCTTCTCAGATGGGCCGAGCCTTTGCCCTTGGAGGCCCGGAAAGCCAAGGTCATGGCCTTAAAAATACATCTCTTGGAAATGGGGAGCCAGTGGAGTTTACGGAGGTGTGGGGAGATGTGATGTCTGGCAGGAATTCTCTCCACCAGCCGAGCAGCAGCATTCTGGACAGTCTGTAGCTTGTGGCAAAGGCCTGCTGTGATGCCAAGGTATAGTGCGTTGGCGTAGTCCAGGTGAGATATTATCAGGGCTTGTACCACAGTCTTACGGCAGTCCATCGGTAGGTAGTTGATGAGCCGTCTAATTGTCTTGATCTTAGCAAAACAGGATGCTGCTACTGTTTGAACCTGGGCGTTAAAACTGAGATGATTATCCCAGCGCACTCCCAGGTTTCTCACCGAGTCTTTAGGCGTGGGGGCATGGCTGAGATCATCCGGCCACCATAAATTAGAATCAAGAGGGGATGATGAGTTAAAAAACTGAATCTCTGTCTTTCCAGGGTTGAGTCGGAGGGAATTGGAGTCCATCCAGCTAGAGATGTCTCTTAGACAGTTTTTCAATGGGTCGAAGGCAGAGGCAGTGGGGGTATCAAAAGTGAAGAGTAACTGAATGTCATCAGCGTAGGAGGTGGATTTAATCCCAGTTTGCGCAATCAGTTTAGCCAAGGGGGAGAAGTAAACATTGAACAAGAGCGGGCTCAGGGAGGAGCCCTGTGGAACTCCCCATTTTAGTGGTCTAGCGGTGGAGGTGTAGGGAGGGGTGTATACCTGCTGAGTACGGTCACCCAGGTAGGAAGAGAGCCATCTCAACACTGTACCGCCGAAACCCAGGTCTCTCAGCCTTCTCAGCAATTCTCAGCAATTTAATAAAAATTGTTTTAAAAAAAACAACAAAAAAAACGTGTCGGAGTGGGGGCTCCCAGGGACGCCCATTCAGCAAATGAATGGCTCCTCCCGGGTATCTGAAGTGCTGAGTGCTGAGTGGGTGATCAAGAGTCGGGGCTGCCCAAGCCACTCGGCAGAGTGTGGGCCACATGTCTCTCCAGAGAGAGCTTGGAAGAGGGAAGAGGAGGCGGTGTTCAGTTGTCAATGTGGAAGCGCCACTCACAGCCATCGCAAGGTGAGAGAAAGAAAAGTTGATGTAGTGCCTAGTGACGTCTTGGAAAGGTGCTCTGAGAGAAGCAGTGCTCCAGGTTGATAGAAAGAGCATGGATCTCTATGACACATTCATTTAATCTCCTTGTGGTTTGCATTATATAATGCAAAACACATGACTCGCTGTGGCACGTGCCCGCACCACTCGCGTGCTTGCCGCCGTTGCCACTCCCGACCCCCTTGTTGCACTTGCTGGTGCACTCCCTCCAACGAGCGCCCTCCTCCCGCTGGCTCTGGGCAGTGATGCTTGTTAGTACAAGAAAGGTAGCGAAAGGTTCAAGAACACCGGCCTGGGGTCAGGCTGTGCGGTGTTTTGACCTGAGTACCGACGGGGAGGAGGGGAGGTTTTTCTTTACCTCATAAGAACAAACATCTGGAACATCATACAATAAAAAGCAGTGACGGTGCATTCAGGCAGCTAAGCTTTCAGAGTTGAGTGCAGTTTTTAAGTTACATGTTGTCCGTATACAAGTTAAAAATACCTGTGCGCTTCTTTGAGTGTACAGATCCGCAGAGTAGATAGCTTGTGGGGTATAATTGTAGAAGTGTCTTTGTTCTGAGTAGTTTGGACTTTCCTATGCAGATGGTTATCTTCATGTTGATGGCTGCCTGACTCTGAAGGGCTCCTGGCCCTCGCACAGATGGCTGCTGTTGATTGCTGATTGCAAGAGCAATAGAGGATCCGGAAGTGATTGACAGTAGTGGATTCTTAGCGGTCACAAAGAGGGGCCCCTAGCATGGATGCTCTGAGTAGGTGAAGCTACTTCTGAACTAACTTTATATGGGTTCTGGATGTTGAAGGGAGGGCTGCAGTTGTCATAAAGCATGTTTTCAGTTTCACGTGGTGCATGACTGTGCAAGCAGTGGAGGTCAGAAGGAAACATGTAAGGTGGTAATAAAATGTGTGCTGGTGTGTGTGTGTGGGTGCTCACGCTGGTGTATGTCTGTCTGTGTATGTGCTGGTGTGTGCGTGCGTGTGTGTGTGTGTGTCCACTTGTTCATCTCAGCAATATATTAAACTATGATGCCAACAACTGTGACTCACATTCAGAAGATGTGACCACCTCTTGTGAAGCACCTGAAGTGTGCTTGCATGTGTGTGTGCGCGCGTGCTGGTTTGCGCTGGTGTCTGGGTGTGTGTGCATGCGCTTGTCTCTGTATGTGTGTGTGTGTGCATGCGCTTCCGCTGGTGTGTGTTTGTACATGTGCATGGTGGGGTGTGTGTGTGTGTGCGGTGGTGTGTGTATTCGTGCACTGGTGTGTGAGGGTGTGTCTGTGTGTGTGTGTGTGCGCGCGTGTTCATCTCTGCAGTAAAACAGACTATACAATGCCGACAACTGTGCCTCACATTCAGATGGTGTGACCACCTCTCATGCAGCACCTGAAGTGTGTGTTTGTGTGTGTGCTGGTGACTGTATGTGTGTGATTTTTCTGTGTGCGCGTGCAGTGGCATGTGTGTGTGTGCGCGCGCTGTTGTGTGTTTGCTGATGTGTGTGTGTGTGTGTGTTTGTTCATCTCTGCAGTATAACAGACTATGCAGTGCCAACAACCCTGTTTTCCATTCAGAAGGTGAGACCCCCCTCTTGTGCAGTGCCTGCATTCACTGCCTCTGAAACGCTTCTTGTGGTTGTTGTGTTGATGGTCCAAAGCAACGTCACAGCCGCAGTGGCCGGATGGAGCTGGCAGGCTGGAGGTGATAACAGTACCATCATATCCTTCCTCATGATTCCATTCTCTTCTATTTTGGTCAAAAGTTCCTCCAAACATCAGTTTGCAAGTATTTGGTGCCCTATGAAATGAATATAACTGGCCTAGCTCCGGTGTGATGGGTCTATATATATGGGGCAGAGAGAGGGTGGTTTTATTGCTGCTTCTGGTTTCTTTACCACTGTCTTTCTTTAGTGACTTTGATCACGCTTGACGCAGTGTGCCAACAGCCAATTATATTTACAACAAAACAGCACAAGTTCTTGCTTAAGAGACAACCCATGATAAAGTAAATATAACTGTAACGCTAAAAAATGCGAGACCTATTGCTTTGCAAATGCTTGTTATGTATATATTGGCCGCGGCCCTGAAGATCTCGAACAATAAACTTTTACAAAAACGTAACAAAACACGTATCTGAAAAGCCAAAAGATTGGCAGCCAATATTTGTTTTAAATGACCTTCTCTTTCCTTGTCATTTTGGTTTTAGCAAGAATCCTATGTGTTACTCTACAAGAAGGAAATTCAAGGTATCCCATAAAAAGACACTGGGCTTGTTAATTCGCAATTAATTTAATTGGGATTTCTTTTAGAGCGGTGTGCATAGTTAATGTGTCATCCTAAATAAATTACTTTTCTAACCCATTCCTTTGTAATTGTGTTATATAATTGTACCTTGTTTACAAATATTTTCCACACACTTCGGTATAGTGTAAACCACCAAGCTAATTTGAAGTTGACCTCAAATGGGGACTTCTGAACCATTTTTTTTTTTTAAACAGTCTTTATTGGGTTTTCAGTAGGTATATAATAATGGATTACTGGTTACGGTCGCAATTATTGAAAAGCCATGAAAATTACTGAACAAGAACAGAAGTAAATCCCTTCGGTTACGGTTGCCAATTACTCCCAATTACGGGGTAGGAAAAGGATAGAACATAGCAACGGCCCAAGGCCCAGTCTCAGCACTCTTTAACATAATATCTACCGATTAAAGTACATTATTGATCTACAATGATCACCTCTGTCAGTTCTTATTACGGGGACTTTTGAACCATGTACTAAATGTATTGTCATATCTATCACTGAACCATGATTTTCAGTGTTTTCATCAGGAAACCATCTTTTTCTTACAGTGCTTTGATCAAACTCCGAAAGAAACGCCCTTTTGTGATTTCTCGTTCCACTTTCCCCAGTCAGGGAAAGTACTCTGGACACTGGCTGGGGGATAACAGGAGCCAATGGAAGGACATGTATTGGTCTATTCCAGGTAAGATGGAATCTAGTTCTCAAAGAATACAGAAATCACTTACCATGCTGCTTGTGTTCAGAGAGCTTTAAATTGATTTTATTTCCTTTACAAGAAAATAAACATTTCCTCCTGCTTATACAGCCATTTTGAAACCTGAATCTTGTGCAGGCTCTACCGCTTTTAACGTGGCACGTTTCAGATTCAGATAAGTTACTGAAACCTTATTGAATATGAACATTACTTGTTAACCTCAAGTCAATGAGAAGAAATTAAATTGTGCTAAATTATATATAAAAGTTCTATTCCACAGGGATTAGCAGGGGTAAAAGGATGTGCAAAGAGTAACCTCAAGAGAAGCAGAGTAGCAATGCTGAAACTAAAGCACAGATAAGGCAACACCTTCCACTTTGGCATCACTGCCCAACTCACCAGGCTCCCAGTTATACAGAACGCAGCAGCAAGACTAACACTCAAACTACCACCACAATACATTCAAACATCCAATCACCTCAAAGACCTCCACTGGCTCCCTTTTGAAACTGCTCACAAACCCCTACAAAGCACAACACAACCAAGCCCCAGCCTACCACATCAGCTGCGTCCTGTATCAGACCCTAGCCAGGAACCTCCTCTCGGCTAACCTATTCCTTGCTTATGTCAGTCACATCTGCCTTGGCCAGAGCGAGACATCGGGCTTTCTTGGAGATAGCCCCCATAGCCTGGAATGAACTCCCTCACCACATCGGAGCCACCAGCTTCATTCTTTAATTCCGGAAGAAACAGAAAACCTAGCTCTTCCAATATGCCCGAGACAGGCCAGTACAACCCACTTCACAGTCGCAAGGATGCCCTACTGACTGATATATGCAGCTCACAAATAGAAATAACCTAAAAGATCAACAAAGCATACCAAACGGGAAAATAGTCTATAAACAGTGATTCAACCAATAGTACAAAACTGCAAGTAGAATCATGGGTCACTAATCGCAGGGGCGGCTGCTGCCAAAATAAACTGGTGGGGCAGCGCAGGGGGGAAATAAAATAAAATCACTTACCTCACACTGCTGCTGCCAGCCATCTCAGTGAAGGAGTACGAGGATGTCCATGAGCCACTCCCACACAATCCAGATATGGCTGTCCGTATGAGAGCAGCGTCAGGATTGGTCTGAGCGGCCTCGTTAGGCGCTCAGTAAGTGACTGGTAGCCGTTGCCATTTCTCCACCCGGCTGTACATTACAGCTGGGTTGGAGAAATCAAAGTGCACGTTATGGTTTGGCCGGCCTAAGACAACCTGCCAAACCATCATGCCCACTTCCAGTGCCCAACAACTCCTCCTCCCCCTGCTGGCAGTCACTCAGGATGCCCGGCCCGCCTTTGATTAGGCAGCATCAGCTGTCAGAGAAAAATAAAACTATAATAAAATTATCTTATTATCGTTTTATTTTTCTTCTGCAGTGAGTGGGGTGATGCTCCTCCGTTGTTGCGGAGGAGCAGCCGCTGACTAATCGTCCGCCAACTTTAGCAAAACACTTTAACCATTTATGAACAAAACCAGCTGTCGGCCATCGAGGTGAAAGGAATTATGAAAAACATTTGAAACATTTCCAAGTAGTCAAATTTCTAGCACCTAGAGCACTCAAGTCATTTATATAATCTCAACTTGTTCAAAAGGAACATTAAATTCTTGACTCTAAGTATATACAGAAAAGTGGTCTATCACATCCCTACTTGCACCATCCACAAGTGGGAAGCAGCTCACAGGGCCCATGAGTCTCTGTTTAAACGAAGGGAGACATGCATATTCCCTACCTCATGTACCACTATGCCCAAAATGAAAGACCACTTTGTGCAAACTCTTGAGTCTAAAACTACATCACAACTAAGGGTGAGCGAAACTCTCCCAATTTGATGTAGTGTAAGTATGGGAAATTAAGCATAAATATGCGGATGTATCTATCACTCGAAAAATTAGCCGAGTAGTGAGCTTGGTTAAAAAATTGCCTAATGGTGTAATCTCTGTAATTCTACGTAAATTTCATTACACAAAATTACCAAAACTATTATTAACATTTTGCCCAGGCCTAATCATAACCAAGCAACTGAGTTGTAGAGAGTTCGCTTCATGCACAGGCCAGCCTCTGAATTGTAACAAGCCCCAAGCTCATAATTAAAATGACATGACGAGAAACTGAGGGGAATTAAGACCGCTATCACAGCATTCACTCAGCATTCACTAACTCCGCATTAGTAACCAGTATGCAGGATACATTTGTGTTGATCAGTGCGACCTCCAGTCACAATGTATTACTTGGCCCTCACAGCCTAATCAAGTTTAACAAATGCCATATTATAGTTATCAAAAAAACATAGTTGTGTGTAAAAACAGTGCCTGTCCTGGATGGTTGCTATTTCGAGATTTTAAAATCGTCTAAGAAACCAGTGGAGAAGAGTGATGTGGTTGTGGTAGTATTTACAGAATATGATGACTATGATAATGGCCTGCTTGTGCATCTGAGGTGATTTTCATCTGACTAATGAGATGTTGAGAAGTAGCGAGGAGTCCAGGGCTGACGAGAAAAGCTTCACTAAGTTTGTTTTGCAATGTCTGTTGGTAGTGACTGAATGTTGGCTTAAATGATGTTACTTAATCTTTGATTTTTTTTTTATAACATAGTTTTATTGGTTTTTCATAACCTAAAATAAGTCATGTCCAACATTTCCTTCCATGAAATGGGCATACATAGTAACACGCTAGCATTGAGAACAGTGCTAAGTTCAAAGGACTCATAGCAATAACGTCTCTACTTAATTTTTGGATAAGCCATTAAGTCAACAATTGTGAATAGAGCTGGAGAGAATGCCAAAGGAGTGGAAGATTGAACAACCCTTTCAGGGAATTCTCAGCCCTACAACTTTTGACTAGTGGTATGCTTTCTTGTTTCTGAGCAGAAATCATTTGTATCTTTATTTGTGTGTCCCTCAAGCCACACGACCAGTGAGGAGTATGAAAATTAGCTACCATCTTTCTAGTTGCTCACTCTGTCACATTTTTGTATGTGCCACATCTTATTTGGAAGCCATGCATTGGCAGACCGTTTAGCAGAGTTCATCTTGCAAAGTTTGAGTAGCACACATGTTTTTTTCAAGGTCCGTACTCCTCTTTTGAATAGGCAGCCAGGATAGTCAATGGTCTTTCTAATGAGTGGCAGCTATCTAGGTGGCAGTAAGTGCCTTGTGAGAACAATTGCAATAGTTGAAACTTTTTGTTATGTAATACGTAGGTTTGTTATGTAATCAATATCCATCTAGTGCTTATGGCCTGACTCTGCCTGCATGGTAGCACTTGTTCTTAGCTCAGATAGCACTCGGCAGTGTGTGTCATGCTGCATGGTTTTGGGAGGCTTGCATTTCTATCCAACAAAGCTAATGTAGCGCACTTACATTTCTTCCTGTTTTCAGTGTTTTTGAAGAATGAAAGTCTATCAGCTGCATGACCTGTGACCCTGTTGTTTATATAGGAACGTGGGTCATGGAGCACCTAGTGTGTTCTCTTTAGTTTGACGTTTGTTGTTGAAGTTGGATACGTTGAGATATGAGTAAAATATTCTTTATTGTATCATTACCTAAAATCATTTACAAATATAGTGCTTGTTACGTCATGGAACAGTTGGATAAGTTACCTCTATGTCCTTTAGAATTTTGTTTGTTGCCTACGACCGTGACGTTGGTGTATTTGTTGGATTATGGTGCATTTTCTATTTTGGAAATTGAGGATTGGTGGATTCCGTTTTTTGTTATATTTAGTGTTGTTTCAGTGAGTGCTGAATTATAGTAATAATGCTGCATTATGTGTCTCCCTAGTTGTGTTGGTGTTGCATCATTCTTGTTGTTTTTAGGGAATAGACGTTCGCATCTTTAAGGCCCTAGGCACTGTGTTGATTGAATGAGCAGTGTAGTGTTTGTTCCTCTAGTTGATTATGTTGAATTTGCTGTTTAAAAACAGTGCATTGCTATCTGTGTAGCCCTTTGCAGAATGTTTGTTGCATAAGAAAATGGTGTCCCGTAGTGTGTTCATGTGAGTTTTGCACTTGCTAATTTTTACATCTGCGGTAGATGCCTGCCACCCAGAGTTGAATGATTTATTGGTCTTATGGAAACTTCTGACCACAGATTCCTCAACTTAGAATATTCCCCAGGCTTCGTACTGGGTCTAGAAAATCTTGAGCACTACCTCTGCACACTGATGGATGGTGCTGACATTTCCTTGTCAACATCGGATGTGACGTGCATGATTCCCATGTAGGTGCCACCGTGGTGCACTGATATCAGTTCCTTTCTGCGCCAGCAGAGCGGATACAGAGAGCTACCTCAGTCATATTTTGGCTACCTTTTCAACCTTGTTGGTGACCCCTTTTTTTTTAGCTTCAACTCCTGGTGTGCTTGGGACTTGCCCCCAATAAATCTCTGGGTTTTAAACCTTGGCAGATGCCTTTGGTGCTGTGGTTGGATCATGACTCCCGGGCTGTGCTGATCGTTGGTCGATGCACCTGAAAGGGGTGGTCTCGGGCATGGTTATAGAAGCGGTCTTGCGACTGGCCAAAGTCAGATAAGTTCAAGAAGCACAAAAGGAAGCCGACACAGGCACCACTTGGGCTGCACCAATCGTCTGTTTTGGACACGCTGCCCCTATTCTTTGAGAGACACAGTGCTCCTGCTTGTGGAAAGGGTGCCGCTGATGATGATGATGATGATGATGATGCCCATGGGTTTCTGGACCCAAGCTTGCCACGAGGACAACTAATTTGAAGAGCTGGGTGATGCTAGTGGACTAGACATGTCAACCAGATTCTGGGTTGGTCTGTTCTCTATGAACAGCCATGGAGGAAGGCGCATCCTTCGCCATGGTGGTGAGCCGAGCAGCAGAGGCCCTCTACTTGCAGCTTCCCTCAAAACTAATGTCTTTACTGAGGTGCTGCAGTCCGGATTAGGCTCTGTAGACCCTATTCCCCTTTAATGAAGCCCTTACAGACATCCTCCTTGGGCCTGGGTGGCACTTTTTTTTGGGGGGGGGGGGGGCGGCAGCGAGCACAAGGTAAGTTAACTTTTTCCCAAGCCTCCCCCTCTCGGCCCGATCATACCTGCACCGGCCACCACTGGGAAGCAAACTGTGTATTCGATGGATGCAGCTTGATGCTTTCTATCCTTTTTTTGAAAAGATTCAGCTCGCCGTCCATCATTTCCTTGTGTTTGCCTGCAGAGATATATTCAAAGGTACAGGCTGTATTGTTCAAGAACTTAACAGCAAATTGGAGGTAGCTGACCTTCGTGTTGTGCCACATGTTCAGCTGGGTTTTCGAAATGGTTCCAATTGAATCATTGTAGTGTCAAATGACACAGATATTATTATTATTGGCTACTTAGATGTTTTTGCAGTGTTCATAAGTCATGGATTGTCAGAGTTATGGAACAGGCGAGAAAAGACACTTAATCCTGCTTCATATTCTGTACAAGAAACTTGACGGAGAGATGCTCGGGGTTCTTAACGAGGCACATATTCTTACGGGTGATGACATTATGAGCAAAATTGGAACAAAGCTTGGAGCTTTGACTGATGAACCTCTAAAGTTTCTTAAAGGAGACAGAAGAAGAATATGACTTTGAAGTCTAGAAAAATACCTTTTGCGTTTGTGGAAAACGAGTTCCGACTTTCACACATTTGACTATCTTTGGTACAGTGAGTTCAAGAGATCAGTCCCTTCGAAATTTCTAAAGCCTCTACCCACAGAACTTACATGTACTTGGAAAAACTTCGTTACAAAAAATTTCCCTGTTGATATGCTTTTCTCAGATGTTCAATATTCTGCACATGTACCATGAGCGATTGCCGAAACAAATAAAGTGAACTATGAAAATGTGTCTAAAACGGGAGTGATAAACATTATTTTTTCATATTCAGATCATAAGCATTGTTTGGTGTATATATAAAGAAATTGAAAACTATTTTTATTTGTTTAATTTCTATATGTCTCTTCTTCCTCTATTATAGCCAGGATTGCTCTGAGGAGTTAATTTCTGTCTCTATAAGACTACTTGACCTCCAAATCAAAATACAAGGAGAAACAACCCCTGTGACAAGATAACCTCTTAAAAACCACAGAAAAAGAACAGTGAATTGTTATCTGTTTTTGTTTTATTTATAAAAATATATATAATTGCTAATCAATTTCTTTTTTTTGAATAAATAATTTCATTTTTTGTAAATAAATATTCATACATCACTAACTATAAATCAAACTGAAGTGGACGAAGCAATACAATCAACGAAGAACATATATAGAAGGTGACAAAAGTACAATTTACAAAATAATCATAAACATATGTCAACAATACAATACAAAAACCATATAAACATACATTTGCGCCAATAAATACACAATTACGCCGACGCGCGTTTCGGAGTCTTCCTTCTTCAGGGCGGTATAGGTATTACAAGGGCGGAGAGGTGAGAAATAATATACTATGCTAAATCAACAAAAATGAAGAATTACTAAACATAAATTAGCTTTAAGCCTCGTCACAAAAAATTCTGTGGAGAAAAGGATAACGAGGTTATCAATTGTCATATATACGGAAAATATACATTTATCGAGCACATAATGCTTCCAAATTGCTAGAATATGCGGAGAGCTAAAGAATAAAAATACAAATAAAAAGATATAGATTAGAATGAAACAGAAAATAATAATAAAAGTCCTTAAGTGAAAAAGTAATTGAGAACCCATTGTCCATAGGAAAGAGAGTGAAGATTTGAAAAATAATTTTAGAAAATACAGAGGAATAATAATTCAGAGATGAATAATAACAAATCACCTAAAAGTGCGACCCCTGCAATAACACTAATAAGGAAAACATACTACACACTTGTTATCTTGATAGGGAAGCTCGCAATCCAATGAAGCCAGGAGTGGATAAAATGTAGGAGCCTTCCCAAAACTTAGAACGCAGCCAGGTGTGGAAGTACCAGATCTAGTTCTTAGATCGGTAATGAGTCTGATAAAAATAGGGAAGATAGATATAAAGAGCCTCGGTGTTAAATCACACAGGTCTCTTAATGCTAAGGTAAGTACTAATGTAAAGATGACACAACACTTACAAGGTGCTCAGGAGTAGTCTTGATAGGGATATGGGCATAGACTCACAAGGTCCGAATTCATGCAGGAGATGCCAAAACGCTAGTCCTGTCGACTTAAGTCTACAAGTGATATTATCTGAAAAAAGACTAGTATTCTTAACATCTAGCTGGCTCCTAAGAGTAATAGTCTATGGATATAGGAGGACAATTGCTTAAAACTTACAGTTTACTTCTAATGGCGGTGCCGAAAATAGGTTATAAGCGTCCGAATTTGTATGTCAAATGCCCCAACAGTCTAGCTGTGACTCAGACCAACAGTCGGTCTATGTTCAATGTAGTCTGGCAGGAGAAACAAAACAACGATGTTTTAGAAAACGGGGACCATAAGTGTCTGGCATTTGTAAAAAAGAGCACAAGCTAAGATTAACTATAAATCCGCTGCAAATGCCCCAACAGTCTAGCTGTGATTAAGACCAGCAGTCGGTCTATGTTCAATATAGTCTGTCCGGAGGAACAGAACAACAATGTTTAAGATACAGGGACCATTAGTGTCTGGCATTAATAAAAAGGAGCACAAGCTAAGATTAACTCTACATCCACTGCTAGACAAGGTAACAGGAATCAAATAGCTGAGCTGTTCACATAGCAAGAACTTACTTAACTGAGAAAAGAATTAGAACGCCGAAAATAGAATTCCTCTTTACCCCACCGCTGCGTAGATGGGTCACAGATAGACTCGTCGTTTAAATAGTACAGGGATGGAAGCGGGAAAAAAACAAACAACAAAGAGGCCGCACCTGAGGGCGATTAAGTGACTCCGAGAGTATCGAATTCAAAAGCTCATGCAGCGTGTAATAACGGCCGCCATCTTGGAAGAGGGGCATCGATGAAGGGGAGAGATCGAGGTAATAAATATAAAACTACCAGAAAAGGTCTGTATCCAGGTTTGGAACAAAAATATCCATTTATCAGGGATTATTTAAAGTAGATACTTAAGCTAGAGCAGTGTCGTTAAACGGATGGCAGAACGAGTACGGATATATAGCCTGCTACAGCCTAAGGTAACGGGCACCATCTTGGAAAGGGTGCAGATGAGGGAGAAAGGATCACACCAAGGAATGGACCATGCTCTGACACAAATATCCGCCATCTTGGAAGACGAGAGATCGATCAAATTTATCCAAAACTGCCAGAATAAATCTGTATCCAAGTTTTAAACAAAAATATCCATCTATCAGGGATTACTTAAAGTGGATACTAAAGATGAAGAAGTATCATTAAACGGATGGTAGAACGAGTCCGGATATAAAACCTGCCACTGCTACAGCGTTTGGTTACGGGCGCCATCTTGGGAAGGGTGCCAATTGGGGAGAATGGGTCACAACAAGGCGTGGTCCATGCTCTGTATATAACTCATCGTTCCTGAAATATGACATCACTGCAACACATCAGCCATTTTTAAAAATGCTGTCTAGAAAAACTCGGCCCAAATCAGTAGTGTCTACCCAAACTCAATTACTTGTCTAATGATCCAAAAACACGAATAAAAAATGAAAATCTCTGGATAGTCATTTTTTTTATTGAGGTATATCGGGGCGCCAGGATTAATATTCAAAAGGTGAGGAATGTGCGGTTAGGTAGAGTATCTACCATAAATAATGTTACCAAAGGTAAGAAAATTGTTTTTGTATTTTACTGAGGGTAGGCAAAGTTATAGGTGAAGAGTAATTGATAGTGAGGGTAATCATGGTGCACATGTAGGGTGTGCAACTGAACTATTTCATAGTGTACTTTTGAATAGTTGGAATCTATCCCAGAAGCATTCCTCCACTATGTAACTGTCTCAAAAGGTACATGTCAGAAACTTAGTAGAGTAGATGGTTTGACTTGATTCTTTATATCTGAAAGAAACACGTTAGTTAGATTCCTCACCTTAGAATATCCCCAGGCGTCAGACTGGATCCGGAAAGATTTTTCGTCAGCAATACCCCTTGTGCGTCGCTAGACGTCGTCTGCGGCTCCGCGTCCGTGTTTGGCGTCGTGCGCCGGAATGACGTCGTCTGAGTACTTAGACGCCGCCCTCGCGCGCTGACGTCAGTTCTTCTTTTTTCCGCGCCAGACAGCGCCGATCCGGGAAGAGCTTACCCCTTTAGTCACTTTTTGACTAAAACCTTTTGGACTCTTTTGTCTACTCTATTTGAACTGGTGCTGGTAGGATGCCCGGGTTTAAAGCCTGTGACTCCTGTCATCGACTGATGTCGGTGACGGACCACCACCGCTGGTGCCTTTACTGCCTGGGGGCCGACCACGATGCGGAGTCGTGCATCGACTGGCAGGCCTTGACCTCGAAGGCTAGAGCGGTCCCGTAAACTTCTCGAGCTCCGACACTCTGCTCCGCGCCGTTCACGGTCCCGGTCCCGGAGGAGGTCGAAGGACCGGTCGCGGAGCTGCAGCCACCACCACCGCTCGTCGGGGTCGAAGTCTTAGGGTAAGTCGAAGCATGCTAAGAAGTCCAAGAGGCAACATCGCTCTTAGGACTCCCCTTGCCGGTCGCGCGACTCGGTCGAGGGTCCGGGTGGTACCACCCCCGCGGCTCTGTCGGAGCCGCAGGAGCTGCATCCGTCCCCATACCCTCTGGTCCCTCGGACTGACGCGACTCCGGCGGAGATCAGTGCCTTCCTCTCGGCCATGAGGGGGCCTGGCACCACCGTCGATGCCTGCCGGCGTGCCTTCGGGGCTCGACTGGGCGACCTAGCGAGCCGGCGGCTCCGGCCTTGGTGCCGACTTCGGTCCCGACGCCGCAGGTTCCCGTGGGATCCAGGCCTGGATCTCAGTCGGTGCCGGTCGACCTCACGACGCCTCCTCCGCCGGCGCCGACACCGGTTCCACCCCCGGCGCCGTCTCCGGTCGACACCGGTTCAGCCCCGGTCTGGGCCTGGCGCCGGTGCAGCACCGTCCGGCGCCACAGCCGACGCCGATGGATGACAATTTCATCTACCGTCCAGCTCCGATTATTCCCCCTGTTTATCAGGAATCAGATGACTGGGAGAGGTCTGAGGACCCTCTGGCCATGCAGGCCAACTTATCTCAGGACTGGGCAGATGAGCTGGGGGATGCCAGTGGTCTGGACACCTCCCCGGACACTGGTTTCATCTCTCCTCCGACTGTGGCTTCGGAGGAAGGTGCTGCATTTTCAGTGGTGCTGCGCAAGGCGGCCGAAGCCCTTGGGCTGGAACTGCCTGCTGTGGCCGTGAGGACTAACCTCCTCACTGAAGTGCTTCAACCGTCAGCAAGGTCCTCGGAGCCTCTGCTGCAGTTCAATGAGGCACGAGTGGACGTTCTGTAGGGCACCTGGTCCAAGCCCTCCACAGTACCTCCAGTGGATCGGAACGTGGCCCGGCGCCACCGCCCTGCTCCGGGCGACCCCAGTTTTCTGTCCCAACACCCCAAGCCCAAAGAGCCTGGTTATCCAGGCCTCTACTTCCCAATCCTCCTTCCCGTCCGCTCCCCCTGGATTGGGAATCCAAGAGGCTAGAGCAGTTCGGTAAGAAGCTGTTCTCTTCCCTTAGTTTGGGACTGCGGTCCTTGAACACCGCTTGCCTCTTGGACCGTTATTCCCACTCTCTGTGGGATACGGTGGAGGACGTGCTGCCCCAGTGTCCGGAGGAGGCCCGGACGCGGCTCGCCCAGGCTTCTGCCGATGGGCGGGATGCAGCACGACATGCTATTCGATGTGGACTAGACACTACGCACTCACTGGGTCAACCACGGTGGTGCTCCGCTGCCACGCCTGGCTGCGGTCCACGTCTTTCTCAGGGGATGTCCAGAGCACCCTCTTGGATATGCCCTTTTATGGCACTTGCCTTTTTGGCGAGAAGGCGGATAGTGCGCTGGTGCGCTTCAAGGACTCCCGGGCTACGGCCAAGTCCTTGGGCCTCTCGGGGCCGCGACCGCAAACTTCCGCCTTGCGTCCCTTTCGTGGCCAAGGAAGGGGCGCCCCCTCACGTCCGCCTAGCCACTGGCCGCAGATCCAACCTGCACGCGGTCACGGACGTGGATTCCGCCGAGGCGGTACCGGGGGTCAACGTGCCGGTCAGTCCACATCCACCCCGGCAGCATCCGCCTCAAATCCCTACTAGTCCGTGCTTTTAGGCCCATTCCACGCCAGTGGGCGGCAGAGTTCGCCATCACCTGCTCCACTGGTGTTCCATCACGTTGGACAGGTGGGTGCTGCAAATCGCCCGAAGGGGCTACTCCCTCCCCTTCGATACGACCCCTCCAGCCATGCCCCCGCAGTGCCACCGCATGTCGGGGGATCACTTGAATCTTCTACGGGAGGAAGTTGCAGCCCTCTTGGCCAAGGGGGCCATCGAGCGCGTTCCTGGTCCAGAAGTAGGTCGTGGTTGTTATTCCCACTACTTTCTGGTTCCCAAGAAGGGCAAAGGAGGCCTACGCCCTATCTTGGACCTCAGGAGCGTCCACGCCTTCCTCAGGAAGGAGAGGTTCAAGATGCTTACCCTAGCTCAGGTTCTGGCTGCCCTGGATCCAGGAGACTGGATGGTAGCAATGGACTTGCAGGACGCCTATTTTCACATTCCCGTCCTGCCGGCCCACCGGCTTTACCTGCAGTTCACGGTGGGTCAGGAGCATTTCCAGTTCATGGTGCTCCCCTTCGGCCTCACCAGTGCCCCTCGGGTGTTCACGAAAGTGATGGCGGTGGTCGCAGCTCATCTGCGCAGATCAGGGGTTCCAGTCTTCCCCTATCTTGACGACTGGCTGTTGAAGGCGGGCTCGCCCCAGCAGGTTGTCTCCCACCTCCAGACTACGGCCGACCTCCTGCATTTGCTTGGGTTCTCCATCAACGTGCCGAAGTCGCATCTGAGACCCTCCCAGAAGCTCCTTTTCATCGGGGCGGTTCTGGACTCTGCGCAGTTCCGGGCTTAACCTCCGGAGCAGCGGGTCCGGGATATTCAGGCTCTGATTCCCATCTTTCAGCCTCTATCCCGGGTTTTGGTCAGGTTGGTGCTACGGCTTCTGGGTCTGATGGCCTCCTGCATCCTGTTAGTGCATCACGCCAGGTGGCGAATGCGGGCTCTGCAGTGGGACCTGAAGTTTCAGTGGGCCCAGCATCGGGGAACCTGTCCAACCATGTCTTGATCTCGGAGGGCACTGCAAAACAGTTGCAGTGGTGGCTCACGGACCGCAATTGTGTCAGCAGCAGATCCCTCTCCCTACCCCACCCGGAGCATGTAGTGGTGACGGATGCGTCCCTCCTGGGATGGGGGGGGCCACATGGGGGAGGCAGAGATCAGAGGACTCTGGTCTCCGGCGGAGTCTCGGCTCCATATCAACCTTTTGGAGCTGAGAGCGATCTGACTTGCACTGAAGGCATTCCTTCCCGTTGTCCGGGGAAGTGTGGTGTAGGTGTTCACGGACAACACCACCGCCATGTGGTATTGCAACAAACAGGGCGGGGTGGGGTCGTGGACCCTTTGTCAGGAGGCTGTGCGCCTCTGGACATGGCTGGAACATCAGGGTATCACCCTGGTGGTTCAACATCTGGCGGGCTCTCTGAACGCGAGAGCAGACAAACTCAGCCGCCGGTGCATGATGTATCACGAATGGCGTCTCAACTCGGACGTGGCGCAAGGCCTCTTTCGGCAGTGGGGAGAGCCTTGGTTAGATCTATTCGCCACCGAAGAGAACGCACAATGTCAGCAGTTCTGCGCGTTGGAGTTTCCAAGTCGGTACTCGCTCGGGGACGCTTTTCGTCGCTAGTGGCGTTGCGGTCTGTTGTACGCCTTTCCGCCTATACCACTTCTGCCCAGACTGCTGAAGAAGATCAGGCGCGACCGGGCCCAAGTCATCTTGGTGGCTCCGGATTGGGCACGAAGGTACTGGTATCCCGAGCTACTCAGTCTGTCAATTGATCCCCCAATACAACTGCTTCTTCAGCAGGACCTTCTGTCGCAGCTGCAGGGGACGGTCCTCCACCCAAACCTGTCCAGTGTAAGGGCCTCCAGGAAGTACTGCAGGAGCGTCAGGAACCCGATGAGAATACCTCAGTCTTCCCCCACGGTCTTCCGGCTCTATCAGACTCTAGAGCTCGGATGACTCGCCAGGGGAAAACAGGGAAACAAAACAAGGGAAGGTGGGTTGTACTTCAAAGGCTTAAATGGCGCCTGGTCACTCCTCACACACACACCCTGTGAAAGAAAAGACTGTTGTAAGTACTATCCAGGCAGAATAACACTCTGGTATAACGAAACTCTAAACTACACCTACCACTGTGGGGTTACTTCTATACATGCAAATGGAGGAGTCACTGTGTCAACAGTAGCATCCTGTACAATAGAAAGCACAGGGTTAGAAGGGAGGAATAAATGTGTACTAGGGCCTCAGCTATAACACTCTGCAGCTCACCCCAGGGAGTCTGTTGAAGGATTACCGGCTCTCCGGAATACACTTCGCCTTGAGTCTGCTATGAATTATACAATAATTGTTCGATTGAAACATATAGCACCATCTGCCAAAACAAAATAGAAAGTCACACTGAATTCCCTTTATACATTTAACCATACACCCAATATAGAAACAAAAGGCAGCACTGTGCACTGTTACCGTGATTCTGTTGGAAGGAGCGCCAACACAGTGGTCCACGCAAGTAATCCCAGGGATTAACAGGACACCTTTGGTAATGGGACTGGGTGCGGAGAGACCTTCACTAGTGTAGAATGTCCCCCAGTAACTACCAGGATGAACACTCACTACATAACGCCTGGCCGATGAAGAGGGCAGAGTAAGCCACTGGATAAAGCACCACAAGCAGGAACAATAAAGGTGGAAATGATATGAAAAGAAGCCTGGCTTAAAAACGAGGAGAGACCAGGCAGCATGTATACCCCAGCGCTAATGAGAGAAACCTGCGCGGGAAAAGCAATAAACGCTGCGAGGTACAGGGGAGCCAGGAACAATGACGGACCCTCTCTCACAGCTCTACGGGGGAAAAAGGCAGTAACAGACCTTATACTGGATGCGGGAAAGATTGCAGAACAGAACGCCGCGTAGGGAGAAGGCAGCGTCTAGGAAACAACAAACCAGCTTCCCAATCGGGAACGAACACGGAAACAGGAAATGCTGCGCCGGAAGTCAGGCAACAAAGCTTGGGACGGAAATGGGGCTCGAAGCAAGAACGCTAAGCGCGTTTCCTTGCTTCGAGGTTTTTTAAATACGGTGGCATCGAAGGGCTCAGGCCGTGCGGCATGACATCCAGTCTCCACCTTCATGCATGGAGATTGAGCGGCGACAGTTGATGCCATTTGACTTGCCTCCTGAAGTCTGCGATGTGATTCTGGCAGCCTGGCGTCCCTCCACTAAAATGGTATACGCCTATAGGTGGAACAAATTTGTGGCATGGTGCACAGCAAAGGCTGTGGATCCCCTTTCCGCCCCTCTTTCTGAGGTTCTCCTCTTCCTTCTTTCTTTGGCCCAGCAGGGCTCTGCTCTGGGCACTCTTAAAGGTTATCTTTCTGCTATCTCTGCCTTCCTTCGGCTTCCTGATCGGCCTTCTCTCTTCTAATCCCCTGTTGTTTCTCGGTTCCTTAAGGGCATTACTCACATGTTTCCTCCTGTCCCTTTCGTAATGCCTCAGTGGGATTTGAATCTTGTTTTGACTTATCTGATGTGCGCTCCCTTTGAGCCACTTCATAATTGTCCTCTTCATCTCTTGACGCTTAAGACTACTTTCCTGGTAGCCATCACCTCTGCTAGAAGGGTGAGTGAGCTCCAGGCTCTCTCTTCTAAGCCTCCTTTCCTTTCTATTCATCCGGACAAGGTTGTGCTCCGCACTCGCCCTTCCTTCCTTCCTTCCTAAGGTTGTGACTTCCTTTCACATCGGGCAGTCTGTTACGCTGCCCACCTTCTTTCCGCCTCCGCATCCCTCGAAAGAGGAAGAGCGGCTCCACCGTCTGGACCCAAAACATGCGCTCTCCTTCTATCTGGACCGCACAAAACAGTTCTGGGTGGATGACCAACTCTTCGTTGGCTACGTGGGCGCTAAGAAGGGGCGGGCGGTGCACAAGCGAACCATCTCTCGGTGGGTCGTTTTGTGCATCAAAGCTTGAGGTTCCTTAGCTAAAAAGGAACCTCCTGTTGGGTTGAGGGCCCATTCCACTCGGGCCACGGCGGCAACGACGGCCTTGGGTCGGGGAGTCCCATTGCAGGACATCTGTCAGGCAGCCACGTGGGCCTCGTTGCACACTTTTACCAAGCACTACTGCCTAGACAGCCAAGTCCGGAGAGACGGCTTCTTTGGCCGTTCTGTTCTCCAGGACTTTCTGGTGTGATCTTGGTTCGCAGACCCACCACCGGGGTTGGTATTGCTGGGGTATCTATTCTAAGGTGAGGAATCTAACTAACGTGTTTCTTTCAGATGAACAAGTTACTGACCTTCGGTAACGATGTATCTGTAAGAAACATTAGTTAGTTAGATTCCTCACCGACCCACCCATCCTCCCCGTTCTGCGAACCGACATCTAGGGTTAAGGTTATCCTTTTCAGGCCCCTAGACTTTTTTGGCACCAGTGTCGGTCTCTTGCATGGCTCTGCGTTCCTGGCGCGGAAATCTATGTACAGGAACTGACGTCGGTGCGAGAGGGCCGCGTCTAAGTACTCCGACGTCATTCCGGCACACGACGCCGACGACGGACGCGGAGCCGCAGACGACGCCTAGCGACGCGCAAGGGGTATTGCTGACAAAATCTTTACGGATCCAGCCTGACGCCTGGGGATATTCTAAGGTGAGGAATCTAACTAATGTTTCTTACAGATACATCGTTACCGAAGGTAAGTAACTTGTTCATTCAGCCTAGGACCAGTTTTTAAAGGAATGTGATATACTGGAATTTTGACCATCATAAAACAAAGTCACTATCTTCGTCAGAAAAGAGGCTCGCTTTTTCAGATCCAAGTTAACTGGAGATAATATGGTGTACTGGGAGGGCTTTTTGATTGCGCTCCCCTCGTGCCAATGGCACTCCTCCCACTGAATTATGCTCTTGTGGAGATGGGGTGTTAGGAATCTGACAAACCTCTTGGTGAATGTCTTGCTTCTTATGCTGATAATGCGGAACCCACTCCAAAACCCTGAAAATCAGTACACAAGCACTAGTGTATTATAATGGGTTTTAATTTATTATTTGTACCGTTCTCTTGTGTTAGAGTATGCAGAGCTAGTAGGTGGTTGTTGCACTGAACCCTGTATTCCAACACAAACAATGCTCCTCTAAAATTGTTAGAAAGCACAGGACAGCCACTGCTTTCTATGTCCAGAATTCTACTGGCACAAAAACTGCCAAAGGTCAGCCTGTAAGTAGATTCCAACCACTGTGAAAAACTGAGAATGGAAACCGCTTTCTCTGGTTACCGCAACGTGAGCAGCAGCAAATACCTGCCCACAGTGAAGTGAAGCGGCTCATTATCATGTTATATAGGCCTGCATTTAGGCCTATCACAGTTATGTTTACTAAATCTGAAAGAGACACGTTAGTGATAAATTCCTTCCCTTAGAATATCCCCAGGCATCAGACTGGATCCGGAAAGTTTTCGTCAGCAGTACCCCTGCGCGTCGGAAGGCGGCGTCGTGCTGCACCGTGTCCGTCGCAGGCGTTGTAAGCGCCGAGATGACGTCACGGAGACTACTTAGGCGACACCCGTGCACGCTGACGTCAGTTATTTCCTTTTCCGCGCCAGCAAGCACAGATCCGGTTAGAGCACGTACCCTAGTCACTGTTTGACTAAACTTTTGAGACTTTTTGTCTTCCATTTTTGAGTCTTTGACTCCTGGTGCCACATAGGGATGCCTGGATTTAAATCCTGCGGGGCCTGTCGCCGTACGATGTCTGTGGCCGACCCCATTGCGTCTGTCTCTACTGTCTGGAGCGCGACCATGACTCCCGGTCATGTTCCGACTGTCTGGCCATGGCTCCGAAGGCCTTGCAGGAGCGGTCCCGTAAGCTACTGGAGGCCCGGCAGTCATCTCCGTGCCGTTCGAGGTCCAGGGGTCGCTCGAGGAATCGCCGGCGGAGCCATAGTCATCGCTCCCCGGGGTCGAAGTCGTCCCACTCGGATTCGGGTAAGAGACGTCATAAGAAAGTCGTTTTCGCTCTCTGACGTCCCCTCTTCGGTCTCCTTTGGAGCCTGTGAGTCCCGCGGCCTACCCACCTTATCCAGGTCCGTCGGCGACTCCTGCCCAGGTGCAAGATTTTCTTGCAGCCATAGATCGCCTCTTCAGGCCTCGGGCTCCCACCGGTGCGCCTTCAGGCCCCGCGGTCCCAGTTGAGGGCCTTCCCTTGCTGCCGGAGGTGGCTCCGGCCCAGCCCACTGCTCCGATCCCGCAGTGGGTTCCATTCATTCCACCACCGCCCTTGCCCGGGTTCTCGGACAATTTTGCTCCTGGTTGGGACCCTACTTGGGACACGGAGCCGGACCGGCGCCGGGAATGGCGCCGTTCGACCATTTGTATTCCCCAGTCACCCCTCCACCACCACCACGATCAGTGGAGGAGGGCGACGACTGGGAGGGGTCTGAGGACCCTCTCGCACGGCAGTGCGGGTCAGAAAAGGAATGGACAGAAGAGCTAGAGGATGCCGGTGGTCTTGACCTCTCCTCTAACCCTGGTTTTCTTTCTCCTCCGGCTGTGGCTATGGAGGAGGGCGCCACATACACTATCGTGCTCCGTAGAGCAGCTGAGGCCCTTGACCTTGACCTGCCTACAGTGACCCTCAAGACTAATCGCACTGAAGTACTTCAGCTGGCGACAAGCTCTTCGGAGCCCCTGCTTCCGTTCAATGAGGCATTAACTGACGTCTGGATGGGCACCTGGTCTAGACCGGCCACTGGGGTTCCCGTGGCTAAGAATGTGGCCCGGCGCCAACGCCCGGCCCCAGGTGACCTGCTTTTTTGTCCACCCACCCAACCCCGGAGAGGCTGGTCATCCCCTACTGCTCTGCTGGATAAGGAATCCAAGAAGCTGGAACAGTTCGGCGTAGGGCTGCGGTCGGTGAAAACTGCATGCCTCTTGGGCCGCTATTCCCACACTATGTGGGACATGGTTGCGCCGGTGTTGCCTCAGTGTCCGGAGGAGGTTCGGACAGTGCTTTCCCAAGCTGTTGCTGAGGGGAAAGATGCAGCAAAGTTCGCCATCAGGTGTGGACTGGACACTGCGGACTCACTGGGTAGGGCGATTTCCACAATAGTGGCCCTCCATCGTCACGCCTGGTTGCGGTCCACTGGTTTTTCAGGGGATGTTCAAAGTTCTCTTATGGACATGCCCTTTGATGGTACTCGCCTGTTTGGCGATAAGGCAGATAGTGCGCTGGAGCATTTTAAGGACTCCCGGGCTACGGCCAAGTCCTTGGGTCTCTCCTCCATGCGCCCAGCCACGTCTGCTTTTCATTCCTTTCGTGGCCACGGAAGGGGCACCCCGACACGTTCGTTCAGCCTGAAGTCCGCGCAGAACCAACCTCAGCGCGGCCGCAGATGTGGTGCCCGCCGCGGCTGGACAGGGGACCAGCGTGTGGGTCAGTCCACCTCCGCTCCTGAAGCATCCGCCTCAAAGCCTTCCTAGTCTGAGCTTTGGGGCACACCCCAAGCCGGTGGGCAGCAGGATTCGCCATCACCTTTCCCACTGGCGTTTCGTTACCTTGGACAGGCGGGTGCTGCAAATCGTCCGAAGGGGCTACTCCCTCCCCTTCAAGACTGCCCCTCCAGCCATGCCATCTCAGTTCCACTGCATGTCGGTGGGACCATTTTGCGCTTCTCCAACAGGAAGCCACGGTCCTCTTGGCCAAGGGGGCCATCGAGCGCATTCCTTGGCCAGAAGTAGGACGTGGTTGTTATTCCCACTACTTTCTGCTCCCCAAGAAGGAAAAAGGAGGCCTGTGTCCCATCTTGGACCTCAGGAACGTCAACCGCTTTTTCCGGAAGGAGAAGTTCAAGATGTTGACTCTAGCTCAGGTCTTGGCTGCCCTCGACTCTGGAGACTGGATGGTAGCGTTGGACTTGCAGGACGCTTATTTTCACATCTCCGTCCTGCTGTCCCACCGGCATTACCTGTGGTTCACGGTGGGTCAAGAGCACTTTCAGTTTGCCATGCTCCCCTTCAGCCTTACCTGTGCCCCTCGGGTGTTCACGAAGGTGATGGCGGTGGTCGCAGCTCATCTGCGCAGATCAGGGGTTTCAGTCTTCCCCTATCTCGACGACTGGTTGTTAAAGGCAGGCTTGCCCCAGGCAGTTGTCTCCCACCTCCAGACTACGGCCGACCTCCTGCATTTGCTAGGGTTCTCCATCAACGTGCCGAAGTCGCACCTGAGTCCCTCTCAGAAGCTCCTTTATCGGAGTGGTTTTGGATTCAACGTAGTTTCGGGTTTATTCTCCCGAGCACAGTGTCCGGGATATTCAGGCTATGATTCCGATCTTTCAGCCTCTATCCTGGGTTTCAGTCAGGATGACCCTCTTGCTCCTGGGCCTCATGGCCTCCTGCATCCTGCTAGTGCAACATGCCAGATGGCATATGCGGGCTCTACAGTGGGACCTGCAGTTCCAGTGGGCGCAGCATCAGGGCAACCTGTCTGATCACGTCCAGATCTCGGAGGGCACTGTACACGACTTGCAGTGGTGGCCCACGAATCGCGATTGGGTCCATGGCAGATCCCTCTCCCTTCCCCAACTGAAGCGCACAGTGGTGACGGATGCGTCCCTCCTGGGATGGGGCGGCCACATGGAAGAGGCAGAGATCAGGGGCTTCTGGCCTCCGGCAGAGTCCCGGCTCCATATCAACCTTTTGGAGCTTCGGGCGATCCGACTTGCACTGAAAGCATTCCTTCCCTCTGTCCGGGGAAGTGTAGTTCAGGTGTTTATGGACAACACCACCGCCATGTGGTATTGCAACAAACAGGGCGGGGTGGGGTCGTGGACCCTATGTCAGGAGGCTCTCCGCCTCTGGACATAGCTGGAACATCAAAGCATTATCTTGGTGGTGCAACACCTGTCAGGTTCTCTGAACGCCAGAGCGGACAAACTCCGCTTCCGTTGCATGATGGATCACGAATGGCGTCTTCACTCGGAGGTGGCGCAAGGTCTCTTTCTGCAGTGGGGAGAGCCTTGGTTAGATCTATTCGCCACCAAAGAGAACGCGCTATGTCATCAATTCTGCACGTTGGAATTTACAAGGCGGCACTCGCTCGGCGACACTTTTCGTCACGAGTGGAGCTGCGGTCTGTTGTAGGCCTTTCTGCCTATACCACCTCTGCCCAGAGTGCTGAAGAAGATTCAGCGCGACCGGGCCCAAGTCATCCTTGTGGCTCCGGATTGGGCACGAAAATACTAGTATCCCAAGCTACTCAGCATGGCGATCGCTCCCCCAATCCGACTGCCTCTTCGGGATGATCTTCTGTCGCAGCAACAGGGTACGGTCCTCCACCCGAACCTGCCCAGCCTCCACCTCCATTGCGTGGAGATTGAGCGGCGACAGTTGACGGCTTTAGACCTTCCTTCTGAAGTCTGTGACATTATTCTGGCAGCCAGGGGTCCCTCCACTAAGACTGTATACACCTGCAGGTTGAACAAGTTTGTGGCATGGTGCACAGCAAAGGCTGTGGATCCCCTTGCTGCCCATCTTTCCGAAGTCCTTCTGTTCCTTCTCTCTTTGGCCCAGCAGGGCTCCACTCTGGGCACTGCCAAAGGTTATCTCTCGGCCATTTCCGCCTTTCTACAGCTTCCAGATCAGCCTTCTCTTTTTAAGTCCCCCATTGTTAATCGCTTCCTGAAAGGCATTACACACACGTTTCCTCCCGTGCCCTTCATAATGCCTCAATGGGACTTAAATCTTGTCTTGACTTATCTGATGTGTGCTCTCTTTGAGCTACTTCATAACTGTCCTTTACGTCTTTTCACTCTAAAGACGGCTTTCCTGGTAGCTATTCACCTCTGCCAGAAGGGTGAGTGAACTCCAGGCTCTTTCTTCTAAACCTCCTTTTCTCTCTGTTCATCCGGTCAAAGTGGTTTTAAGGACTCGTCCTTCTTTCTTGCCAAAGTTTGACACGCCCTTCCACATCGGGCAGACCATCACTTTGCCCACCTTCTTTCCGCCTCCTTCCAAAGAAGAAGAGAGGCTCCATCGTCTGGACCAAAAACATGCGCTCTCGTTGTATCCGAAATCGTTGGATCCTAGGATGTTTGTTTCCAGTCCAGGGTGGGGCTTTCTTGGCAGTTCAGTCTGGACTGTTCCCATGAGGCACAGGGTCAAGACTGATTTTCATATGGCTGGGTTCAAACTGGAATGGCATGGTGAGCAAAAAAACAATGGATTTAGGCCTAGATCTCTGTACTGGAGTGAATGTATGACATTGTTCTGCGTTCTGTAGTTCAACTGTTTTTGCATTTGTCACCCCGAGTGGGACGGGTATGCCCAGACGTGGGTCCCGTGCTCTCCATGCCACTGGAATCAAGCTATCATGGCTGAAGAGGGATGAAACCCCGAAACTGGTCCTAGAATGCTTGTTGCCAGGTCCAGGGAGGACCTGGCTTAGCAGTTCGGGCTGGACTTTTCCCATGAGGCACAGGGTCAAGACTAATTTGCATATGGCCAGGTCTAAACTGGGATGGTATGGTGAGCAAAAGAATGATGGATTTAACCCACATCTCTTGACTGGGGATGAATGTTTTGATTTGTGCTGCATTCTGTCCATCAATTGTGTGTCTTGCTTTCTCGTTCTATCTGAAGCCCACACAACAGTACCGGGTGGATGATCAACTTTTTGTTGGCTACGTGGGTGCCAAAAAAGGTACCGTGCACAAACGGACCTTCTCTCGGTGGGTCGTTCTCTGCATCAAAGCCTGTTACTCGTTGGCTAAGAAGGAGCCTCCTGTGGGGCTGCGAGCCCATTCTACCAGGGCAACGGCAGCCACTACTGCTTTGGGACGCGGCGTTCCCTTGCAGGACATCTGTCAGGCCTCGCTGTACACTTTTACCAAGCACTACTGCCTAGACAGCCAAGTCCGGAGAGACTGCTTCTTTGGCCGTTCGGTTCTCTTGGACTTTCTGGTGTGATTTTGGTTCGCAGACCCACCTCCGGGGTAGGTATTGCTGGGGTATCTATTCTAAGGTAAAGAATCTATCACTAACGTGTCTTTCAGATGCACAAGTTACTACTTGTGTAACGATATATCTTTAAGAGACATTAGTTAGTGATAGATTCCTTACCGCCCCACCCTTCCTCCCCGTTGTGCGAACTGATTTCTAGGGTTATGGTCATCCTTTTCAGGGCCCTAGTTTCATGGCACCAGTGGTAAGTTTCTTGCATGGCTCTGCGTTCCTGGCGCGGAAAGTCGTGTGCAGAACTGACCTCCACGTGCATGGGTGGCACCTAAGTAGTCTCCGTGACGTCATCTCGGCGCTTACAATGTCAGCGACGGACGCGGAGCTGCACGACGCCACCTTCCGACGTGCAGGGGTATTGCTGACACAAACTTTCCGGATCCAGTCTGACGCCTGGGGATATTCTAAGGTAGTAACTTGTGCTTCAAGCACTCAAACCTTCGCTTGTATCTTCTTCGTGCACAAACAATGACTATGTCAACATGCGTCAGGGCCTGTGACATATGTAACATTATCAAACAGATAGAAAAATGTGCTTTCTCATCACAATTGTAGTACTATTTTATCTTCAAAGATCTTCGTATGCTTCCCAAATACTGCTGCTCAAAAATGTTACAGCCTTGCTTAGTTCCCTTTCTGGTATGGTTCTATATATTTTTTTCAAATGCACCTGGGGTTGGTTGATGTCATTTGTGACATATTTTTCTGGCATCCCATACAGATTGTATGAGTGTTGGTTTACTTGTCACCTCCTCTGCCAGAATAGTCTGCACAATCCTTCGCTTACAACCTAATCGGGATACACTGCATGCTCCTCCCAAGATTTTTGGCATGTGAAATCTGGACCCCCAACCAGTTGGCAAGGAGGGAAGTGCAGGATTACAGAGTTAGGAGAAGTTACTTCATGGTGATTCTCATACTGTTTGCTCATGCTCACCATCCTTCAAAAAAATCCACTTAGCCTTCTTTTAGTAAGGATATTCAGTCTTCAGCCTATTGGAGAAAACTTGTCAGAAATGGGCTGAATAGGCGGTGATGTATGGATAAATTGTAAACCCTGCTTTTTGACGTAGACTCATTGTATGGTTTGTGTAAATTTTAAGCTGAAAGCAGTTTTTAGACATGTTTCCAAATCCTGCTAACAACGTTTTCTATTCCCAAACTGTGGTGCTGGAAGGAAAGAGCAAAGAATAACTGGTTTATCGTTAAGGTAATTTTTCTTGTTTTTCTGTTTTCTAGGATTGATGAACTTTAACATGTTTGGGATCCCTCTAATCGGGGCAGATATCTGTGGATTTTCTGGTTCCACAACAGAAGAGCTGTGTATTCGGTGGACGCAGCTTGGTGCTTTCTATCCTTTTGCACGAAATCACAATTCAAACAACGAAATGGTAGGACTTTATTGGCAAATGGAAAGAGAATACATGTTAAACTGTGTGAAATGTTGAGCTTTAACTGACAATTCATTTTGTAGCTGCTTATAACAGAATAAAAATAGCAAGGGAAGCAGAAAAGTTCACAATTGGAGGCAATGAGTACAGTGGAGTGGCCTAAAAATTCACTTTTGCAGTCTTTATCTTTAATTATTTAAATATCACACTGCAGGGAAGCCGATCTTTTCAGTGATCTGCCAATATATTGATATCCCATAAAGAAATGACCAATGAGAGAAAATTAAAATAGAAAAAAAATAGGGAAGTGGTTGTATCTAAAAAGCAAAGCAGCCAAGCTAAGAATTTTTCACTTGGGGTAAGAATTACCATGACGGGAGTACCCAATAAAGAACAGCATATTGGATGCTATGATCCTAGGAGAAGAATCTTGGAATCAGTTTTTCAAATGACCTCGGAGCTTCAAAACAAAGTGACAAAGCAGCTGATAAGAGACCATGCATATAATGTGAACAGGGAGAGATAACTTTTCAAATCATGGAAACGCGAATGTTAGGTCACCAATATGTATAACTGTAGCAATGTCTTGCTTTGAGTGTTAGTGTTTATTTCTAGGGTCCATTTTGCCAAACAGGCAAAAGGTTGATTGGAAATATTCCAGAGGAGATGGGTCAGTGCAGTGCCAGGTTAATAGGAACACATTATGAAGAAAAATACAGTAACTTAATTCAGCACAGTTTGGAGGAGGACAAAGGGAACTAGGAGAGAAACACTTAACTACTTTAAGTGTGTCGCACTAGTAGGAGGTGGATATTTATGACAGGTGTGCTTCAAGAATATGATGTTTCTAAAACAGTGAGAATTACAGGGGAAGCTTGAGATAAAGATGTTCAAAAAGAGGACTGAAGTGCATGGGACAGCCTTTTTTAGTAGAAATGGTACAAGAAAACAAGTAACTGAAATCTGGCACAGGGGATATGCATAAAGAAATATTTGCAGTGCAGGAGCAAAGACAGACCCAGAGTGTAGGTACTGTCAAGTATGTTACAGCAGATATGGAAATTACTATTTCATTTTTGTAGGAAGCTGACTCTGTATATACTATACCAAAGTAAGGTAGAGCATGCACAGAGTCCAGTGGATCCCCAGAGCCTATACAGAGGCTAAAGTAGATAATACTAATGCTCTCTTTTGTGGTAGTGTGGGCGAGGAGTTAGGCTTATCAGAGGGCTGTGTTAAGCATTTGTTGTACATACTCGGGCAAGAAATGATTACATTCACTCAATGACTAAATCCGAGACCAATCGTATGTAAAAATATAACTTTTTGTATGTTTATTACTTAGAACCAAACTAAAGATACTTAGTTTCAGTAAAATAAGTTTAACAATATCACAGTTTTTCAGTATAAAAAGTGGACACTTATTGTATTTTTTTATTTTTTATTTTTTATACTTGTCTTTTTATTTTTATTTTTCCCTTACAAACAAAAGGGAACCAAGGTCCACATTGACACAGCGTTAAGCCTACAACCCAGTTAGGACCGGCCGCGTTTTATTCAAGGTTCTTCAGGATGATATGAAAGCAGTATAAAACAATTTAAAACACCGCACTTCGCCTACAACCCCTGTGGGGCTGGCAGCGTATCAAAACACATGGTGGTATAGGGGCATTATTTGAAGCGTCTGGACCCTTTGCAATACAAGAACAAAAACAATAAGAGCGCGGGCACGGGGCCCACCAAAAGTTGATAGAAAAGACTAGATAGAGGGAGGCCAGACAGAAAGAAGGAAAAGAAGAGAGGAGAAAGACAGTAGCAGTAGTGGCTAGGCAGACGGACGGGAGTGTGTACGCAGCAGAGCAGAACATGAGGCGTGGTTGTCTTGGGGCTTGTCATACGGGGCGTCTCTGAGGACTGACCTGATCATGCGAGGAGTCTACTGGGATCTGACGGAAGTAGGGCCTCCTCAAAAAGGCGTAACGCTCTAAGCTTGGAGGGTAAGTAACGCACATGTTCTGTTTTACAAAGGTACTGGATAGGGGCCGCCAAACAGCAGTGAAGCGTGTGTCATGCGATTGTAATTGCGCTGTAAAAAGTTCCACAGTTAGCACATGCCATAAACGCGTGTACCAAACCGCTATTGGGGGAGAGACCATTTTTTTCCAGTACAACGCTATAGTCTGGCCGCCGCTAGCATATGAAGTGCTATAGTCCAATCGCTGCGGGTAAGGGCTTTCAAACTGACAGGCTTAAGGCCCAAAAGGATCACGGTAGTGGAATTAGGCAGCGGGAACCCCAGCACCCCCTTGATATGGCTAAGGACTTACTTCCAGAACAGGGTCAGGAGCGGATACGCCCACCAGATGTGTATGAAATCTCCAGGAGCCTTCAAACATCTCCAACACGATGGGGACACGCTAGGAAACATTTTGTGCAGGCGAGTAGGCATATAGTACCATTGCGTCATGATTTTATATGCATTTTCCCTCTGCGGGACACTGCGATAGACCCCAGGAATATCCCGCCAAAGACTATGCCACTGTGCAGAGGTGATTTCCGTGACTGAGAGAGCCTGCCATTGGCGCTGGTAAGGGTGCGGAGATAGGACCGGGGGATGTTGTAAAATCTGGTATGTGCGAGAGATCAGGCCCTTTGACTCATCAAAGGAACGGACCAGCTGTTCAAACGGGGTGAACGGACGGGTAGCGGCCCTGTGCATCTCTGGGGATGACACCCAGTGCCGCAGCTGCGCGTACTGTAAACCCGCGTTCATCGGGAGCCCAAAGTCCTCCCGACACCGGGCAAACGTCTTAAGTGCTCCTCCCTCGTACAGATCACCAATCACCCCCCCCCCCCGTAACCAATTAGCAAATGCTGGCGGATGAAGGGCCGGGGGATAAAGCTGGGTTGCCCGAGATAGGAGTGTGGGGGGAGGGAAAAGTCGTTAAACGCTTATGTACTGCAATCGTGTCCCATATATCCAGAACCGTTTTGGTAGGGACTGCTATATAGGCACTGCGCGAGCGTGCCATGCGATAATGCCAGGCAAGGTCCCAAATTGAACGTCCAGTTACCGCCCTGTCTATATGGAACCACACCTTTTCACTCTCAGCGGCTATCCATTCCGACACGAAGCGGAGATGCGAGGCCCAATAATAGTCCAAGAGGTTAGGACACGCAAGGCCCCATCTGTTGCGCGGTGACATGAGGGTCCTGTGGGAGAATCGCGGCCTGCGCCCGCCCCAGATAAAGCGAATGAGATCGCGCTGTAGGCCCTGTATTTGGTGTTGCGGTATAGGGGTGGGGAGGCATTGAAAGAAATATAAGATTTTAGGGAGTATTGACATTTTTAAGGCTTTAAGCCTACTCAACCAAGAGATCGTGAGGTTTTTCCAACCCCTCAGGTCTTCCAAAACAGTCGTCCGGCACTCTCGCCAGTTTACCTGGGTCCATGTGTCCAAGGTGGGGGTCAGCTGGAGGCCGAGATATCCAATATGCTCCGTGGCCCATTGGTAAGGGGCAAGCATTTTCAGGACTGGTACCTCTTCTGGCGGGATCGTGAGATTCAGAGCCCAGGATTTGCCATGGTTAATTTTGAGGCCCGAGACTTGCTCAAAAGACTGCAGTAGGGTATGGAGCGTCGGAAGAGATGTATGCAGGCGCGTCAAGGTAAGGATAAGGTCATCCGCGAAGAGTGCCACCTTGTTTTGCCGGTCCCCAAGCGGGATCCCATGTATGTCCGGATGGTGCCGAATCATCTCCGCTAAGGGCTCTACCACCAGGGCAAACAGCAGAGGTGACAAGGGACAGCCCTGTCGTGTACCTCTAGAGATTGAGAGGGGATCCGTAAGCTGCCCATTAACTCAAACCCGAGCTTGCGGGGAAAGATAAGGAGCCATGATCATAGAGATCATATTCCTACCCAGTCCGACCTTTTGTAATACCGCTCGGAGAAAGCCCCAATCCACTCAGACAAACGCCTTCTCCACGTCCAGTGAGAGAAGGCATGCTGGTATTTTCCAGTGCTGGGCTTTCCACACCAGGTGCGCGATTCTACGCACATTGTCCGCCCCTTGTCTGCTGCGGATGAAGCCAACCTGGTCCGGTTCCACAAGCCCGGGCATGTGGGGATCCAAGCGTCTAGCGAGCATTTTGGTGTAGATTTTAAGATCCGTGTTCAGCAAAGCTATGGGCCGGTAAGACGCGCATAGCGTGGTGTCCTTGCCTGGTTTAGGAATAAGGGCTATTTCCAGCATACCCATAGAGGAGGACGGCCCCTCCGCACCCGAGAAGGAGTTATACAGCCGCAAGAGATGTTGCTGGAGCTGCGGCAGAAACGTACAGTAGAAAACCAATGGCAAGCCATCTGACCCCGGCGTCTTCCCGAGAGGCAGATCCTTCAGCGCCGTCCGCAATTCCTCCGCTGCGAGGGGGTATTCTAATTGTTGGGCATGTTGTGGGTGAAATGGTGTCCAGGGGTATTGGGCTAGGAAATCATCTATATCGACTGGTGAGGGGTTGTCCGCCTTATAGAGGGCAGCGTAATAGGCCCTAAAGGCCTCACATTTAGCTCGCTCCGTGGTAGCCCAGACACCATCCGGCGTTTGGATATTCGCTATGTGGGCCTTCGCCGCACGTGCCCGCAGGCGCTGCGCCAGTACTCTGCCCACTTTGTCTCCCCCTCAAAATATTGTTGTTTTAGGGTAAGCAGGGACCGCTCTGCCTTATTAGTGCATAGCGTGCGGAGCTGGCCCTGAAGGTTAGCAAGACTTCGTCTATTTGCGACCGAGGAATGACCCTGATCCTGCTACTCTAGCGCCTTTATGTCTTTGGAAAGGCTGTCCTCCAGGCGGTGCGCCTCCCGGGCACGTGCAATCGCTAAGGATGTGATGTGGCCGCGGATGGTAGCCTTAAACGCATCCCACACCACTGGAAAAGGAGTTTCGGGAAGATCGTTGTTTACAAAATAGGAGTCAATGGCGGACCGTATCTTCTCCACATCCGCCGGGTCGCGCAGGACATGCAACGGCAGACGCCACCGCCGATAGTGAGCAGGAGAGGCGGCCGGATCCTGCAGTAATAGCTCCACATGGGCATGATCAGATATTGATATGTCGGACATAGACGCCCCCACTGTGTCCCGCACGGCATCATGGGAGATGAATAAAGAATCGATACGCGAGTACGAACGGTGAACGTGGAAATAGTACGAGTAAATCCGCACCTCCGGAGAATATCGCCAAACATCCAGCAAACCAAGATCTGTAATCTGTTTCTGTAGTGTAGAGGACATGGCTCCCGCCCCATTGGAGGAAGCCTCGCTACGGTCCATCGCAGGGTCCCATACAAGGTTAAAATTTCCCCCCAAAATTAAGGAGGGCTCGCCATGTGGCGCATGTTCCTGCATCAGTGCTCTGAGATAGGAGTCTTGCATCTGGTTCGGTGCATAAACATTGCACAGTGTAAGTAGGCGTCCCCCCACCCGCACCTCCGCCCTTATGAAGTGTTCATCCGGACTGCGATAAACTTTAGAGCGCCCCTGCCGGATTCCAGGCCTACAGAGAATAGCCACCCCGGCTGTTTTGGTATCCGCTGATGCCCAGAACTGGATGGGATAGCTTGGGTGTGCCATGCGGGGAGTATCTATACGCAGCAGTTGAGTTTCTTGCAGAAAAAAAATGTCCGGGCTATGCTGTCGCAAGTAGCGCCACACCTGCTGCCGCTTGTTGGGGGAATTAAGGCCCTTAACATTAAGGGTTAGTATCTTTAATGGGCCAGAAACAGCCATAGGAAAATCAAGTTCCAAATTAGCCCATCATGCCACCGAATAAAGTGCTTCCGGGGGGTGGGGAGGAAACACAGGAGCGCGCCGACTCTAGCCCCAAGTGCGCGTCGTGATAGTTGAAGCAACCCCCCGCCATACCTAGCGCCTGCTGAAAAGGAGAGATACAGGTAAGTAGGAGAGCAGAGAGTGAGAGGAGATGAACCCAACGTCGGCCAACCGGGCCACATTTCCCTGTTCCAATCGCCGGCCAGCATACACCCGAGGGTTCGGACAAGCCTAGCGACGTCACTCTCCCAGGAACAGGGGGGGGGTACGCTGTCCACCGGTCTCGAAGTCAACTAAAGAGAGGGCTCCGGCTTGAGCCACCCCGCACACAAAAGAGAAAGAAGGATTAAGAGCTGGGGGACTGCAAGACCCCCCCCCTCCCCCCACCCCCCATAGACCATGCTCAACTAGGAAGCACTAGACCATAAGGAGCAGTGGCCGTAGAGAAGAGCTCCAGTAGTCACCACAGACACCCAGACCGTTGATCACGGAGGTGGAGTTTCTGGACCAGAGTCGGATTTGTCGCCTTCTAAGTTCTATAATGTCCTGTTTAGCCTGCAGGGAGTCCTGTTCATTGAGAGGAGGGGAGCGCCTATGCTGGCGCATGGTCGACCAGGCTGGCTCAGCAGGGACCCTTGCAGAGGATGGAGGACGAGCGGGCCGGTCAGGCCGTGAGGTGGGGAGTCTAAGCAACTGCGCCGCATCCCTGTAGGACCGGATCACCCGTCGCCGAGACTCCCAGGTAAATATAAGCACAATGGGATGACCCCACTGATAGGAGATATTCAGGCTTCGCAACTTATCAGTCACTGGTTTGAAGGTACGGCGGCTGTCACCCGGTGCGGGTAACTCATGGTGTCACCCCCTCACGACTTACCGCATAGACCTCCTCCGCCCGAGTCCTCCAGTGGACACAGTTAGCAAATAACGGGACCATACAGAATGCTTAGTAACGTTTGTAAATGTAGGTCCTATATTTACAAAACGTGCCTGTTAACAACAGTGTGATAATGACTCATTAATCAGGTTGTACAGTGGGCTACCTGCTAGTCAACAGTTTATTGTAATTTATAATATCTTAGGTATGGTACTTTTAACTGGTGTGGTGTTCCCACTATCCAGCAACACGATATATCAGTGGTCGAAGTGGGGGGAAAAAAGTAGGGGAACTGTGGGAGGAGAATCAGAGGGTGGGAATAACCCAAGGATTGGATCAGTGGGCAGAGCCAGAGGCGTGGCCAGAATGCGCAAACATCCCAATTTTTTGTATTTGTTTGGTTTCACTGCCCAGTTTTATCAACCAGTGGATACACATGATTATTTAAGGTTATAATGAGTTATTGACAGTAAAATGTGTTCACAAAGTGGGATATGCTTCTAATCACAGAATGTCCCAAATACGATAAAATGTGGAAGCACAAGCCATTTGTGTCCGAGCCACGGAGTTTCTGTCATCAGCACTTCTCCCTTTTCCAAAACAGCAGTTCAAACATGAATGGCTAAAAATTCTAGTTTGCAAATGTTTTCTAAATAACAATGGCTCTGCCATATTTGCCTCATAATGCAAGATCTGTAGCATGATCTGACCATTTAAACTAATAAATTGTTTGTAGCTCAAACGTATCAAAAGTTAATAAAAAATGTGACTTGTGTTGCTGCGGAGTAGATGACAATTAATAGCTCACTGTTCTATGTTAGGATTTTAACTTATAAACTGCAAGTAACAAAAGGATCTCTCTGACAAAAGCAGTAGCCCACTGGCCTATTTACATTATGTGCACTTTGTGATCTGCATGATACATGTTCTTTGCAGCAGGTACATTAACCCTCTGAGCTACCTTTCCATGAGTCAAATCTTCCATTACACAAAATTCCGATCTCTCTCTAGGAAGAACATTAATCACCAGTCATCATGACATTTTTATTGTTACCGAAAATTACTGGAGGCCAGGAAGGAGGCAGCAAGCGCTTTTAAAACCATAATATACTTGCAAAAATGATGCCTCCACCTAAAGTGAGCACCTGGTGCGGTCACACCGGTTGCACCGCCCTAGAGCTGGCCCTTCTCAAGGGTCCTGTGATCTCCGTGACAGGGTCATTGTTCTAGGGTGTACTGCTTCATAGGCCTGCCCGCAAGACTGGAGGTGAACTTCAGTATGAATAGTGGTGGACAAGCCTTGAAGGTTAACCTACACTTGTCATGCTAGGGTCCACCTGCTGGTGCTACAACACCGGGGCTTCTAATGTCTTGCGAAGCCTTCTAAGGTCTAGCATGAGATAGTGCTCTCTCAGGAGAGTGGTCTGGCGGACTGGTTATTAAGGCTGAACCTGGTTCCCCAGTTCCAAATTCAGCAGCTCTGGCCATAGTGCCACATCCTCTCCCTCACTGAACACCATACTGCCCCACTGAGAAAAACTCAGACTGCCTTCAACTACAACCCAATTGTTGCCAGCTATAAACACCTGGATGGGGCTCAATTTAAATTACGCACTGGGCAAGAGCAATATGTGGCCTACAAAAAAAAGTGACAGCATCCTGGAAAAAGCAAACAATCATAGGGAATGCAAAATTTTGCAAACCATGTGAAATGTAAGCAGGAACAACATGGTTATCTTAACGCTTTTACACTCACTGTTCAGAAATCAATGAGTGCTTTTGCCTGAAAAGTTAAGGACATGACAACAGGGCCCTGAATGGACCCATTTCAATGGCCATTGCTTATATCCTTACAAAACGTAAGCAGTATGGTAAAAAAAAGACAGCATCCGGGATACAGAGCAGCAGTACAAATTTTGTTTTTCATTCCTCACATTGCAGTACCTCCAGGATTGGTACACTAGTTCCAAGCCCAGGGAAAACAAAGCCAAGATAACAAAAATAGCGCTTCACTGGCAAACTCTGTAAAAGTGGCGCTAATGTGTTTGGGTGTGAATAAAATCAATCTGGCCAGTTTTTTACCACTCTGTCTTACTTTAGTTAGTTATTTATTTTTCATATTTTTAAACTTTTATTCCCGATGCTGCACTTTGGAATTAAATGTCAGAAAAATAGACATTGATAACCAGCAAAAGTGATTTTCTTTTTTGGATCCATTTCACAGGGAAGCAAATAAAAGAAAGGAGGGGAGACAGTGCGCACTGCGCACAGGCACCTCCTCCTCCTAAAAGGTTAGGTTGCTCTGCGCACACCGGCCCTGTTGGTGTCACCCCATGTGAGGGTGTCACCCGGTGTGGTACGCACCCCCCGTACCCCCATAGTGACGCCGCTGCGCCTGAGGGTGGTTGGGGCCAGATCCTGGAAAATCTGAATCCTATGTCCCTCATACGTGAGGTCTTGCATGGCCCGCGCCGCCAGCAGAATAGCTTCCTTTTCTGTAAAAAAATGGACCCTGGTTAATATATCCGGACGAAGGCCCGATCTGCCAGCAGGCCCAGAGACCTGGTGGGCCCGATCCAGGGCCGGGGGAGAGGCGTCTTCATCACCCCACACTTCATGCAGCAGCTGCGCCACAGATGTCATGATGTCTTTCCCTTCAGCGCCAAGAGGGACCTCCCGGATGCGGAGGTTATTCCGGCGACTTTGATTCTCCAAATCCTCCTGCTTCAGCTGCAATTCTATGTGTTGGTTTTCCAGGACAGCCACGCGCTGCCAAAGCTGCTCCTGGTCTTCCATCCGGGCATCCATCGTCTTCTCCAATCCATCTACCCGTCCCCCAAGATCCGCGACCTCTCTCCGGAGCTCTCTGACACAAGAGTGCCCTTCGGTACGCAGGGAGCCAATCTCAGATTTCAGTTCAGACATGAAGGAGGACATAAAGGCCTGTGTCACCGGAAGGGAATCTCCTCCAGCCGGCGCCTGTCCCTCCGCGGATGCAGACAAGCCCATCTTGCCCCACAAGGCCGCCACCGAGTTGTCCTTGGGGGCTGGCCCCGGGGCATCTTTGACTCTATTAGTGCGCGTCATACTGGAGGAACGGTGGGACAGCCGATGGGAGGACCTTACAGATAACTGAGGTCCCGCCGCTACATCTGCAAAGCACCGGCCTCGCAGAAGGTCCCCCTCTCCGTCCCCCTCTCCGTCAGAGGTGTTCGGTCTCACCGCGTGCCCGGCAGACCCAGATAGTTCCGAGTAGGGGATTTCAGTATTCAAGTCACCACCACAGCTCCGCAGTATTGAGTCACTCAAGATGCCAGTAGCCCCTGTCGGCCCCCCTACAGCCCGTTAAAGCACATGAGCGCCCTGTAAAAACATGCAGTCAGACCCAAGCCCCAACTCTCACCCCACCAGAGCGAGAATCATCAGACCAGGCTCAGGCAAGTGACACCCAAGGCGCCGCAGCCCGACACCACCAGCCTCAGCCAAAGTGACGGCAATAAGCCTCCAAGCAGGAGAGTTTGTGGATCGATGGGTAGAAGCAGTCCAGCAAAGTGGCCGACACTGGCTGACGACAGTGCACAGTCAAAGGAGCAGATCCCATCCCCCACGCTGCCGCCGCTGTCCCCACTGGTCTCCACGCAGGCTGCTGTGAAGAGTCTCATAGGCACGAGGCAGGTGGAAGCAGTCCCGATGTGCTCCTCCCCGCAAGAGCCGTGTAACCACAAGCGGATTCAGCCCAGGACTTTACACTCTTGATGGCGCTGTCCCGGTATCCACAAGAAGGAGGAGGTGAAATGGCGGCAGGAGGTCAAGCCGCGGCCTCTTGCCAGTA
This sequence comes from Triturus cristatus, assembly GCF_964204655.1. Classification (NCBI taxonomy): domain Eukaryota; kingdom Metazoa; phylum Chordata; class Amphibia; order Caudata; family Salamandridae; genus Triturus; species Triturus cristatus. The sequence goes on from NC_140593.1 coordinate 1,082,960,004, forward strand.
CTCTTTGGCCACAACCGATTTATCAAGGCTGGGGGAGGCCCCCCGGGCCGGGAGAACCGGCCAGCAGGGCCCGGGGTCTGAGGCGCCTCACCGTTACAGCGCGGGAAATGGCGGGTCCGGACCGGCTACAGGCCCGCCGCCCGTCCAGCCGTGCCTGTGTCCCAGGTCTGCCGTCCACACCTTCCGCTGTCAGGACGTTCACTCCCGCTATGGCTCCCTCACCTCTGGAGGCGGGCAGCACCAGGCATCTTCGCGGGACATAGGATCCGCCCGCGCTACAAGTCTGGAGGCCTCCGATCCGATCACCACAAAATGGCGGGCGCACCAACCGCCGGATCGAGGCACCTCAACGGGTCGCCGCTGCCGCTGCTCCCATGCCATCCTCCACCCGCCAAGGGGCGCCACGGATCATCCGCACCTAGGAAACCCCCGGGTTTAGCGTCAGGGGACCCCCAGCTCCGCTATAATAGCGTTAGTGCGCGGCGGACTGCCGGAGCTCCTCCAGCGTTCGTCCTACTGCATCGCCAGTTAGACCACGCCCCCCCTTATTGTATTTTTTAAGCAGTTCAAGGTTAACCTATAGAAGGAATACAATAATGCAATTTCACTGGTAAGTACAGGGGCGGCTCCTCTGCTAAGGCGGAGGAGCGTCGCCCCACTGAGCAGGTCAAAAACGAAACAATTAAATGATAACTCGTTGTTGTTGTTATTTTATTTTATCGTTGTTGCTCAGCTAGGTTGGGGCGGGGCGGGCGGGGCTGGGCTCTGACAGAGGTGCTGGAGGAGGAGTGGTTCGCCCATTTTGGCTCACCTTCTGTTTAGATGGCAAGCTGCACCAACTGCGATCACTGGAGGAAACCTGTCGGATACTCGACATTAAAGACTACTGCCAGAGAACAGACGAGGCCCTGAGATCGGCTGACTAGCAGACATCCATGATGGCAATAGGCATAAAGCAACAGCTGGAGATCTACGGCCTGATCCAGCGACCATTGCAATGGAATGACAGGCAGTTCTGGAGTCGCCGTCCATGATGTTGCGTGGCCGCTGGCATCGAACTCCAATACTGAGGTGGCGGGGTGGGTTGTGGGGCGGGGATTGGGGACTTGAAGCCTCAGCACATACCCACTGTCTAGATAGCCCACCGTGGATCCTACAATACAAAGGAAAGTAATATAGTTTTTGGTTTAAAGCAGTTACTTTTGTTTCATACAAAAACGGTTTAACACTTACAAGTTTTTGTTCCTAAAATGTTCTAACATTGGTTCCGATGGGGGAAAATAGGGTTATCGGTTTTCAGTTAAGTAAACGACCCTTAAGAATAGGTTTGGGAGGTTAGAACCAAGGTTCCCCAAGGTTCAGTTAGGCACTCATATTGCACCGTCAAATAAAGAAGGGGGAGACTAGGAGCTAATAAAATTCCAGTAACCGTGCTCCACACAAAAATATCAATCCAAACAATTAGGGTTACTGTTCTTGATAAGACACAGTTAGTGTCTGTCAAAAGAGAACAAAGAAAAGAACCAGTGGGTATCTAAGTACTATGGGACTCAACATCAGAGTCACAGGGGGAGGAGCTTAGCGCGTGATCAAGATGGCCGCGTGAGCCTAGAGCTCCCGAGACCCTCGCTCCCTCCGGCAGATATCCTGTCTAGTATCCTTCTTTTGATGCCCGGAATATTGGAGGGGAGCCGTTGCTGAGGCGAGAGCCGTTGTCCGGATCAAAATCGCCCACCGGAGACCGAAGTTGTACTGCCTGGAAGTTTGTGGCCTACTCCCCGGAAGGTGCCCGGGACTTGCGTTGGCACAGTGCCCGTGCACTAATTGAACAACAGCGGCCACGCGAGGGGCGAGTCGTCGGAGGGAAGGTGTCCGCACTTTCACTTTCGCTTTCACTTTCCTGTCTCCACCGCGCCCGGCCTGGACGTGGGTAGCGCCAGTCACTGGCTGCATGGTAGTCTACTCTGTATGGGCAAAGAGATTGTCCCGGCGACAGAGAGCAATGTCGAGTAAATCGGACGCCGAAAAACAGAAGCCCAAAAGTACCAGGCGGGGAGGCTACACCCAGACTAACAACATGGACCGCTATGCCCACCAGAAGGGGTCACCGGGCGGATCGGGACGGACACTGGAGGCCTCGAAGGACGTGTCGCCCCCCTCCGCGGAACCAACCCTGCAAGATATCATGGGGGCCATCGAGGGGATGAAGTCCTCTATCGGACAACAATTTGAGACCCTGGCGCATAAAGTGGATGCCATATCGATCGACGTCAATCTGATTCGGGCAGACCTGGGGAAAACTAATGAGCGGGTTCAGTCCCTGGACCTCAAGACTACAGGCCTCCTGGGCGACGTCTCCGGCCTTCAGCTGGAAGTCCGTACCTTGCGGACTGCAAATGATCACTTTGCCCGACGGTTGGAAGAGTTCGAGGGCCGCGCAAGGCGCAATAACGTGCGCATTATTGGGGTCCCGGAAAATTCGGAGGAACAGTCAGTGGACCTGTTTGTGGAGGACCTGGTGGTGAACCATCTGGCGCCCAAAGGCCTTAGTAAGTTTTTTACTGTTGAAAGGGCCCACAGAGTTCCTGGCGGGAGGCCCAAGGTGGGGGCCCCTCCGAGGCCAATTGTCGCCAGGATCTTTAACTTCAGGGACCGTGATGCCATTCTGCAAGCATCACGGGTGTCCGGCCCGACGCTATTCCAGAACACCACTGTAAGTTTCTATCCGGACTTTACCCAGATGGTACAGAAGCAACGACAAAGCTTCCTGGCGGTCAAGAGAAGGCTACGAGAGATGGGACTGAAATATGCCATGCTTTTCCCGGCCAGGTTGCGTGTGGTTTTCGAAGAGCGGACTTTCTTTTTTGAATCACCAGACATGGTCGGAGATTGGCTGGACACATTGCCCCAAGGACGGACTAACGTTGAACGCTCCGGTGGAGCAGACGGTGGCGGCGATGAACAATGAGCCTGGACTTAAGTACCAGATCTCCGGTTCCCCCGGGAGGGTGACAGTCCGGGGGGTAGCGGGGGCAGTATGGGAGCTTTTTCCTCCTCTGGGGTTCTTCTTGTAGATTAGTCTTTGTATGGGGCGACAGGCACACTGCAAGTTGGGGGGCATTTTAGAGCTTACGCAGGGGTGCAGGGTGGGGGGTGGATTGGGGTTGTTGTTGGGGTTGTTGTTGTTTTTGGTTATGCAAGGCGTAAGGATGCAAGCTTCTGTGACTCTAGTGCGGTTCCACGCGGGGGGGGTGGTCTCCTTGCATGTTGGGATGGGGGGTAGGGGCTTAAAAATACTCAGTTGGAATGTAAATGGCTTGGGGGATCGTATTAAGCGTGGGATTTTCCTGCAATTCCTGAAGCGATGTACCCCTGATATTGTCTTATTGCAAGAGACGCACTTGATTGGTAACATGTGCTATGCACTCAATAGGAAAGGCTACAAGTTTGTTGCACACTCCGGGTTTTCCTCGGGGTCTAGAGGGGCTGGAATACTCGTCAGGTCCTCCCTGCCCTTCGAGGTTGACTCCACCACTGTTGATGATAGGGGACGCTTTGCGGCTGTAGCGGGGAGGTGGGAGGGCAGGACGCTGGTCCTGGTGTCGGTTTATGTCCCTCCTGCACTGCAACCTTCCACACTTGCGGACTTAGAGAGGACTTTGTTGGATCTCCCAGAGGGAATGTTGGTGGTGGGTGGTGACTTTAATGCGGTAGGCTCCGGATTGCTTGACAGACACCCGCCAAGGAGTTCGGGGGGGGCTCAGAAATGGCTTCCGGACTTTGTAGATACCCTTGGACTGGTTGATTGTTGGAGACTACTGCATCCCACACAGCGGCAATACACTTTCCATTCCGGGGCGCATGGCAGTCTCTCCAGAATTGATTATGTGCTTACCCTAGCTGCACATGCCTCATTTGTCTCTGAGGCCAGGCACATGGCACGGGGTATTTCTGACCATTCGCCGGTGTGGATCTGTATGGACGTTGGTAGAGGAATGGGGGGGTAGGGTGGCCCCAATTAACCCGTGGTATCTCAGGGACCCTATGACTCGTAGTGCGGTGCTGAAGGCGGTCGATCGTTACTTCCAGGAGAATCTCGGCTCGGTCACGTCGGCTGTGTCTTTGTGGGAAGCGTTCAAAACAGTGCTTAGGGGAGAGGCCCTCTCCTTGATAGTAGCGGCCAAGCGTCGGCGAGACGCGGAGGTCGCCCAGATTGAGGCGGAGATCGCGGAATTGGAGCTGTCATTGGAGGGGGAGGTTACGGCGGCGGTGCTGCACAATTTGACCCTTAAGCAGTCGGAGTACAAGGCCCTTGTGACGGACGCGGCCAAAGCCTTGAGTAGGGAACAGCGGGGCCGTCTGTACGACGTCGGGGACAAGGCCGGGAAATTAATCGCGTGGCTGGATAAAAAGGAGCGGGTCAATCGTGTTGTGCCAGACCTCGTGACGGAGGATGGCGTCGTTGTCGCGGAGCCGAATGGCATAGTCCAGTGCTTTGCGGATTACTTCCACACGGTCTATACCTCCGTGTCGGACAGACCAGTGGGTGATTCGTGTGAACTCCTGCGTGATCTTGCCTTGCCTTGCCTTTCCGACATAGACAGGGATGACCTTGATGGCGATATCACAGTCGACGAAATCGTGGGGGCTATTCGTGCGTTACGATCGGGCAAGGCCTCGTGCCCGAATGGCCTGCCAATTGAGTTCTACAAACTCCGGCTAGATAAGATCGCTCCGCATTTGCGGGCTATGTTCGTGGAGGCGCGGGAGACGGGATGCCTCCCACGCGACCAGCGCCTGGCAACAATCGTTGTCATACATAAAGATGGTAAGCCCAGGAACAGGTGCAGCTCATATAGGCCGATCTCGCTCCTTAATGCCGAGCCGAAGATCCTCGCTAAAATCCTCGCTAACCGTTTGGTCAGGGTGATCGGTGATCTGATCCACCCTGACCAATCCGGATTCATCCCGCATCGTAACACCGCGTTGAACCTTAGGCGCATCCACGGAGTGATTGCAAGGGTGGGGACGATGCGGGAGCCGGCCATTGTGGCAGCGCTCGACGCAACGATGGCTTTCGATACGGTAAAGTGGGAATACCTGTGGGCTGCGCTTGCGAAATTCGGCTTTGGACCCGGATTTATGGGCTGGGTGAGACTACTATATGAAGAGCCTCTCGCTCAAGTCGCGGTCAACGGTAGGGCGTCCCGCCCTTTCGGGCTGGGGAGAGGTACCAGGCAGGGCTGCCCTCTGTCGCCGCTGTTGTTTGCTCTTGCTCTCGAGCCGCTGGCGGCCTGGATACGGTGGCACCCGGAGGTGAGGGGGCTTCGTTGGTCGCCTGACCACGAGGACCGCATCTCCCTCTATGCTGATGATATCCTGCTTTATCTCGCTTCACCCCGGAAGTCCCTCATAGTTATCTGCGACATTTTGACTTCCTTCGGGAGGAATTCGGGACTCACCATTAACTGGGGGAAGTCATATCTGTATGCCTTGTGTGGAGACGTCCTGGTTCCCCCGCGGAATTGCCCGATCCAGATCGCCCGGGAGGGTTTCACGTATCTTGGGATTTATATCTCCACTGACCCAACGGTACGGTATGAGAGGAACCTGGTCCCTCCGCTGGCGCGCTTGCGGCGAGATGTAGCGGGCTGGCGGCGGCTGCCGCTTTCCCTCCTTGGCCGAGCTGTGCTATTCAAAATGATGTCTCTTCCCCGTTTTCTCTATGTCCTGCAGAACACCCAGGAGCTGGTTCCGGCCAGCTACTTTCGGGAGGTCGAGAGTCTCCAGCGCTCGCTGCTGTGGGACGGCCGTCCGCGTATAGCGATAGCAAAACTAACCCTTCCTTGGTACGATGGGGGTATCGCCCTTCCCGACATCAGACGATACTATTGGGCCTCCCAGCTGAGTGCGATCAACCATGGAGTCTACGGCCCGGCGCTGAGCCCTGGCTTTGCTATGGACCGGTGGTTGCTGCGTGGGGGTGGCTACTATTGAGCACTTTACTCGAGGCCCCCGGCTGGGTCCCTCACGGGGCCGACCGGGGTGGCAGTGAATGTGTGGAAGACAGTCACAAACTCGTTGGGCTGGAGAGATAGGCTCACCCTCGCCACTCCGTTATATGACTCAGATATGCTGGGGAAACTTTGGCACTCTAAGGGATTCGAGAAATGGGATCTGATTGGCATCTCCAGGGTGGGCGACCTGCTGGCCAAGGGTCGGATTAAGTCGTTTGACGAACTACGGACGGAATATGCGCTGGAGGGCACGGAATATTTCCGGTATGCGCAGGTGCGCCACGCGCTGCGGTCGGTGCTCGTTGAGGGGGAGAGGGTGCCTGAGTCCTCTCCCTTGGAGGACCGGATCCTGGACGGCCATATGCCGGAGAGCACGATCTCCCTAATTTACAAAAAGCTTGTGAATGTCCGGACCGACCTCCTCATGGGGGTTCGGGATCAGTGGACTAGGGACGGCCTTGAGCTGGACGATGAAGATTGGCAATACGCCGTCTCCTCTCCTAAGGAGGTCGCGATCCCCGCCAGACTACGGCTGGTCCAGCTTAAGATACTGCACAGAGTCTACGTCACTGGGCCCCGGCTGGTTCATATGGGCTTTTCCGAGGATGGGTTATGCAAGAGGGGCTGCGGGATGGTGGGCACCTTTCTACATATCATATGGGAGTGTGGTGTGATTGCGGACTTCTGGAAGCTGATTCACGTGGTGATGCAGGAGGTCACGGGTATAGAACTGCACCCAGAGGCGCGGCGCTGTCTTTTGAATGTGTGGGGTCCTACGGATTATGACGCAGCGCAGACTCAATGGGTGACCCTAGGCAATATGGTGGCTAAGCGAGATATAGCACGACTGTGGGGATCCCATGGCCCGCCCACCCTGGATGCATGGAAGGACAACATGGACTGGTGCATGTTTCGGGAGAAAACGGTGTATAGTGCACGGGGGAGGCCTAAGAAATGGCATAAGGTATGGGGAAGTTGGAACCAATATAGGGGAGGCATATGTCTGCCTCCTGCCACTGAACCGCCAGAGGAGCAACTTTCCCCCTAGCCTCACTTCCGACTTGGGTTTTTCTGATGCACCTCCGTTAGAATGTTAGTGCCTCTGCTCTCCCTCATCCTCTCGATCGGTGGCTTTGATTTGATGTTGGAAATGGGGCCGCGCCCCCCGCTGGAAACTGGCACGACTTTGTGGTGTATACTGCCTTGCTCGTTGTGTTTATTGTAGGTAGTTTTCAAAAATGAGACCTTTATCATTCTCCTGCATTAGAGCTATGGAGGACTTCACATGTTGATTGTTTTAGCTGCCGAACCTCCGGGATGTCGGCTGAATAGCTGTGTATCTGATTTATGCGAATAAAGGTTTTAAAAAAAAAAAAAAAAAAAAAACATCAGTCACAAGGTATGTCTCTTGTTGCCCTCACACATCACAGGGATGTCATGCTTCATCATTGGGTGGTGCTCCACGTTGAGCCGGTGCTGCAATGCCCTACGGGTCCCCCGAAGTGTCACTTTAGCAGAGATCTTTTTATTTCGCTGTTTGAGTGTGGGAATGTGGTCTTAATGGGGTCGTGAAAGGTGAGTGTGAGATTAAATGCTAAAACTGGCTAGAAGATATCCCAGATGTCTTTAATATGTTGGTTCCCCTGTCAGAGTAAAGAACACATAGGTTGTTGTTACTAGTGGGGTAATAATGGCCCCTAGTAACTAAAAGGTCGACCTGTTTTGCGCCTAGAAGTGATCAAAATGATCCTTGGCCCTTCATCAGGACCAGAAAAAAGTTTAGTCAACCCCAAACGTAATTTTTGATTGCACAGTCCCCCTTTGTTTTGTTAAGGGTGGTAATTGCACATGGTGGTTATCACCTTTGGTTCAACCTAGAATGCTAATTGTTACTGACAATAGGCTTCAAAGGCCCGCTCTGTTACGAGGGTTTTGCAGGGTGCACGACTCGCTGTACCTACCCTTTTGACAGACACTAACTGTGTGTTATCGGGAACAGTAACCCAATTGTTTGGAATCAAATTGCACCACCAGCGGCATGGGGTGGCCGGATTCAGAGTGCAGGGGCCCAATTATAGCCAATAGGACTAAGGGGGCCTTCGGTCAGGGGCTGCTTACGAGCAGGTCACTTGGTGTCGGAGCTAAGCTCCTGGGGTTAGGATCAGCACTGCAGGGGTCAACAATCCGTACAGGAGCTGCACCACCCCCAGCACGGAGGTGGCCGGCTGCAGAGTGCCAAGATGATGTCGGAAGCCCTGTGGTTTGCAATGGGGATATCCACTTTAAAGAAAAGGCTACAGGCTTACGCAAGGAGGTTTCCAGAAGGTGACCACCGGCAGAAGAGGTAAGTTGGGTTCATTGGGGTGGGGGTGCATGGTTCTCTTCCAGGGGATACTCCTCAATAGTCGTAAGCAATGAATAATCTCCGCCCACGTGCGGGATCCCGGAAATCTCCGCCCACGTGCAGGATCCCGGAAATCCCCACCCACGTGCGGGATCCTGAAGCATATATAAAAAATACATGTATATGTGTATGTTAAGACAAACCAGTACAGAGTACTTCCAAAACATTCATATATACATGTATGCATACACAAATATGCAGCCTAATGTACTTCCAATTGGCTAACATGCCAAAATTACATGGATTTTTTAGAAAAAGAAAATCTCTAATATAAACACTGCAACAGAGTACATATACTGTAATAGGATTCCAAAACAGCCCTTTATATTCAGAAAAAATGCAAGTAATAGCAGGCAATTAGCTCATCGGCTGCAGGATAGAAAAAACGTCACAGTAATAAGAACACTGGCACCCTGCCTTTAAGGATTCCACGAACCTAGACACCGTGCCTTTAAGACCTCCAGGAGCCCCATGCTCCCATCATGCACCACAGGTGACACTTAGGTCAGTTCATTTATCCGGCTCCGTCTGTGAGGATCCTGGAGCTTGAGCTAGTCTTTTTTGGCTTACATTTGACATTTTTGACTGCTGGTAGCTGTTCTCACTGTTTTTCTGACTAATTAACAACTTTTTTCTGTCAGAAATGCCAACTTTATTCAACAAATGTCCTTCCTGTGGGAAGAAGACGGCAAAATCGGACCAACACTCCGTGTGCATTGTGTGTTCACCAGCTTCACACAGCCCTGCGAAATGTTATTACTGCCAGCATTTCTCCAAGAGGACTCTCCGTGACAGGGAGAAGATTAAACTTCATTCCTTGCTGGAGACAGGAAAGAGTCATCCTAAAAGTGGCCTTGGGAGCACTCTTGCTCCCAAAGAGCCCTCCTTTCATGAAGAACGCAGAAAACAGCACCGATCTGCCTCTCCAGCGTCAAAAAAGAAGCAGATCCCTGAATGTTCGCCATCGGCGTCGAGATCAACGTCGAGAAAGCAGGCAAGGCATTCGTCCCCGTCGAGGGACTGATCACCGTCAAGCCTGCAAGAGCCTCCGGCGCCAAGAAGTAAGTCGACGTCGAGGCATGCTACTTCGGGCTCGAAGTATGCTGGTCACCAACGACCTCTGTCGGCGGCGAAGCACCTGTCGAGGTCGAGGCACCTGTCTTTGTGTAGATCTCTGCCTCTCTTGCAAAGGTCGGTGTCGAGAGGTTCGGCGGCGAAGACTCTGCCGCGAGCCTATAGACTGACAGCGTCAAAATCTCCATTGCCGTTGTGACGCCAGCGAAGAAGTCGATGTCGAAGAAAGACCATAGACGGTCGACGTCGAAGACGCATTCGCGGTCAATGTCGACGTCGAAAAAACTGACGTTGAGGACTCCGCGGAGGCGAGAGTCCTGAAGCATCTCACTGGAGGTGCAGTGGACGTCTAAGGCGGCACAATCTGTGTCTTCGGCGAGACATCGCTCCATGTCGAGAGACAAAGAGCCTGCGGTGGCTTCAGAAGAAGTGTCAGAAAGACCACAATCGGCGCCGAGGATGCATTCGACGTCGAGGAAAGCCTCATCCTCCCCTGGCATTCATATCATCCAGTTTACACCGGAGGGATCTCCGGTTCAAGATGAAAAGACCCTCCTGTCAATCTTTCACCAAGATGGTTGGAAAGCGTATGACACTGGAAGGGTCCCGGTGCTGAAACCGGTCGCAGAAGTACGGGCTCGGATTTCTTAAGAACATGTTCTCCCTCCAGAGTCTCTGGTGGACCTCCTCCTACTGCATCCACAAGAAGTAGGACCCCGAGAAGGGCTAGGTCTCCATCAGTCCGTCGCTCATGTTCTCGGCATCACTCACGTTCTCGTCGATTTCCTACCCCGAAAAGGAAGAGACGAAGGTCATTATCTTGGTCCACTTCTACAAGGTCTTCTATAGGAGACTATCCTCCGACTTTGTCTGCAACGCCACCATCCAAAGTTTCCCTGATCGACGACATAGGGACTTTAAATGAGGTCCTTTGCAGAGGTGCCACCAAGCTGAACATTGGGATGTCTGCTCCGGCAGTCTCTACATCTGTCATTTTTGAAACATTGCATCATAGATCTTCTGCGAGACCTTTGTTGCCCTTAGTCCCAGGTCTTTTGGAACCAGCAATGGAGACTTTTCTCACTCCTGCAACAATGGGTTCAGTGCCTTCTCGTATTTCCAAGAAATACAAAGCACCAGATCAAGATCCACTTTTCATACAACCGGATCCTCCTCCAGACTCTGTCATTGTGGCAGCGGACAGGAAGGCACATTCTGCTATGTCTTCTTCTTCAGTTCCCCTAGAGAAGGACAGTAAAAATATGGATTCTCTGGGCAAGAGGATGTGTAACACTTCTGCTGCAGTGATGAAGGTGGCAAGCGCTTCCGCTCTCCTGGGAAGGTACGACAGATCGCGCTCTGGGATTCCCTGTCACGATTCACCGAGAAACTACTAAAGGAAAATCGACAAGACTTCCAGGAAATCCTGCAGGGAGGTGGCTTGGTAGCGAACCAGGTGATTAGTGCAGCGGCAGATTCATCCTATCTAGCTGCACACGGCTATTCCCATGGCATCTGTTTGAGATGCTTGGCTTGGTTGCGCCTCACTGGCCTTAAACCGGAAGCACAACGTAGGATTGTGAATCTTCCGTTTAATGGCTCCTCGCTGTTCGGATCTCATGCGGATGATGAAATGTCCAGAATGAAGACCGAGCTGGACTCGGTTAAGGCTGTTGGAGAAGCGGAAGGAATTCCGAAGAAGGTTCCGTCCCTACGACCGGCGTTTCTTTCAGCAAGTGGTTCAAACCCCTCAGTGGTCTACCCAGCAGCAAAATCAGCCCAGGTCACACTACCATCAGAGGAGACCGGGTAGAGGAAGGGGACCTACAAGACAGCTGGTGTCCACATAAAAGCCACCAGCAAAACAATGAGCGATGGCTTCCTCAATGCCCGTTAGTCACTCCGGTGGGAGGAAGTATCTCTTTTCACCTTGCAGAGTGGAAGATAATCAGAAACGACAAGTGGGTTCTGAATATTGTGCAGGATGGCTATTTGCTCAGATTCAAATCCCCACCACCATCAGTTCCTCCACGAGGCAAATGCTTTCAAAATCACCTCTTGTTACAGGAGGAGGTGAACAGTCTTCTGGGAAAAATGCCATATAAACTGTTCCTGTTCGACATCAAGGACAAGGGATATATTCCCGTTATTTTCTGGTGCAGAAAAGAGGTCCCACCAGAGAATACAGACCAGTACTCGACCTGAGGTTATTGAACAGATTAATCCGCAAAGAGAAATTTCTAATGCTAGCTCTGCACCAAATCTTCCCTCATCTACATCAAGTAGATTGGATGTGTGCTAAAGACCTGCAGGACGCATACTTCCATGTTCCGGTGTCTAAGAAACATCGAAGTTTCTGCGATTTCAAGTGGCTCACCAGCATTTCCGATTCAGGGCTCAAATCACCCCCTCAGAATTTTTCAAAATGCATGGCAGTGGTGGCAGCTTTTCTTCACAAACAAAGGAGTTCCATTTACCCTTATCTCTACGACTGCTTCAGAGTCATCTATCATACTGTATTCCAACTACTTAACAAATTGGGCCTACTGGTCAACTTCAAAAAGTCGATCTTCAACCCTACCCAGACAATCCACTGACCTGGGTGCTTCATTGGATACCATAAAGGCAAGCGTGTGTCCTTCGGAGGAGAGGTTATCCTCAATCAAAGAGAAATGTCGCAATCTTCTCATCTCTCATTACCCCACAGCCAGACAAGTTTCATCGCTTCTGGGGGCACTGGCGTCGTGTATCTTCATCGTACCGAACGCCAGATTAAACATGCGCCCTCTGCAGCAATCTCTGGAGGACCAGTGGATGCAGACATCGGGTCTCTGGGAAGACCGTGTGTCTCTCCTCCAATCGGCCAAGGATTCCATCAGATGGTGGATGAAGCGTTCCCACCTCCTGAAAGGAGTTCCATTTTACTAGGACCCTCCTGCTCAGACAATCGTCACGGATGCGTCCCTTCAGGGCTGGGGAGCTCATATGGGCCCTCTTCTAGTGGAAGGCCTTTGGTCAGAGGCAGAGCGATGATATCACATCAACCTGTTGGAGCGGAGAGCTGTGGATCTAGCTCCCAAGTCACTGTTCCCTTCTCTCTAGTCCAGCTCCCTGTTGGTTCAAACAGACAACCCCACCACAATGTATTCTTTGAACAAACCGGGGGGGGGGGACCAGGTCAAGACCTCTCTCTCTGGAAATGGCTTCTAGCTAGAAATCTAAGCATAGTGGCCATTCACCTTCCAGGAACTCAAAACGTCCAAGCAGATGCCCTAAGCCGGGATTTCGTCGAAGCTCACGACTGGGTGCTCAACGACGAGGTCACGCAGGACATCTATCCATCAATAGGGAGTGCCAGACATCGATCTGTTTGCAGACGCGGCAAACTGCAAATGCCCCGTCTTCGCATCCAGGTTTCACCAGCCAGGTTCACGGGGCAATGCCCTTTTGATAAAATGGTCTCAGACATTACTGTATGTCTTACCACCAATACTGTTGATTCCTGCAGTGATCAACAAATTCTACAGGACCATCCCCAGAATGATCCTGATAGCTCCGGAGTGGCCTAGTCAGTGGTGGTACCCAGACCTTCTTCAGCTGTCAGAGGTTCCACTCCGGGTTAACATGCTGCCCAGACTTGCTGTCCAAGAACAAAGGGAAGGTGTTTCATCCCAATCCCTCATCCCTGAGATTGACGGCATGGCTCCTGAAGTCTTTCAGTATGGACATTTAGACTTACCTTCGGAATGTATGAACATTCTCAAGGAAGCCAAGAGACCTTCCACCAGGAAACCGTACGCTTTCAAGTAGAAGAGATTTTACTTCTGGTGCATGAACAATGGTCATGATCCAGTCCGGGGGCAAGAGCAGGTGATCTTGCCATATTTGCTACATTTGGCCGAATCTGGCCTGCAGTTCTCCTCCATAAAGGTTCATTTAGCAGTTATTACTGCTTACAGAAAGTCTCCGACACGGGTTTCCTTTTTTCAAATCACTGTAGTTAAAAGATTTTCTTGAGGGGATATGAAAGGGTTACCCACCGATTAGGTCTCCAGCTCCACCTTGGGAGCTTAACATAGTTCTGGCTAAATTGATCCTATTCACAAGGCTTCCTTACAGCACTTGTCATGGAAAGCTGCTTTCTAGCCGTCTTCACCTCTGCACGCAGGGTTAGCGAGATCCAGGCCTTGTGTTGTAAAGAACCTTATACTGTTTTTCATGCAAACAGAGTAGTGTTAAGAAACCATCACAGTTTTCTGCCTAAGGTGGTTTCGGATTTCCATATTAATCAAGTCATCACCCTACCCACATTTTTTCCCAATCCCTCAACTCCTCCTGAGAGGTCCCTTCATTCTCTGGACATTAAGAGGGTTCTGAAGTTCTACCTGGACAAAACAAAGGGCTTGAGAAAATCAGACCGACTGTTTACAAACTATGGTTCCATAAATGCTGGTTCAGCGGCTTCCAAAAGATCTATCTCTAGGTGGATTGTCTCTTGTATATCTTTCTGCTACCAACTGGCCAACAAAGCCCTTCCTGGCAAACCTAAGGCCCATTCTACCAGAGAAAAAGCCTCTACCACGGCTCTCCTCAGGAATGTACCTGTTGCCGGAATTTGGAAAGCAGCCACGTGACGATCAGTACACATTTTCTCTCGCCAATACTGTTTAGACTCTGACACACAGGCGGATGCTCAGTTTGGGCAAGCCGCTTTGAGAAATCTGTTTGGGTGATCTCATCCGTAAAATCTTGAAGTTTGATGTACTTATACTGCTACTCGTCCGTAGGGAAGTGGGTATGGGCTTGCTATTCTATTCAGTGCTTATGACTATTGATGAGTATCCCCTGGAAGAGAAGGACAAGTTACTTACCTGTAATCCTAGTTCTCTTCCATGGGTATACTCATCAAAGTCATAAGCAACCCTCCCTCCTCCCCGGACGAGTATTGACAGTATAGTATTGTTTAAATTTTCCTGCCATGATTCCTCTATTTGTACACCGTAAAAAAGAACTGATCTGTCACCTGTGGTGGATGATGGGAGCAGGGGGGCTCCTGAAGGTCTTAAAGGCACGGTGTCCAGAATCTTGGAATCCTTAAAGGCAGGGTGCCAGTGTTTTTATTACTGTGACGTTGTTTAGGTCTCGGGCCTAGCGTTGCAGTGCACAGCAGTGCTCGCGCAGCGAGAGACCTCTTATAGGGGGTTTCAAAACGTACTTAGAAATTGCACACGCTCGTGCATGTGCTTTTTCTTTTGATCCCCGCGATTGGCTTATGCGTGTGTATTTTACACTAATAGAGCACGCAATAGGCCAAAGGCGGGGGCATTGCTCCGCCCATGGCCTATTGGTGTCTATTACGCGCACCGGCCGTCATGTGGTTTCAATTATCGTGCCCAGACACGGGCGCGATAATTCAAGCCACATGTCTCGCTGTCGCACGCGCGCACCACTCGCGGGCTTCTTTGTTTTTCAATAGCGATCACTTTTACTTTCACGATCGCTGCCACTTCCTGTGACTTGACGAACGTGTCTCACACAGTCTACTGTGGGCTCATGGCTTCTATTAAACGTTTTTATAGCACAAGCTCGACCCGAAGGTATGGTATTCTGTCATCCCGAGTCTCACAGGCGTCTCTTTTGATCACCGCGTTTCAGCACAACGCGCACATGGCGCCACGTGGAGTCGTGCTTTTTTGTTGCATATCCTCTCCCTGATCGCTGCTTTCTGTTTCATGCTGCAGCCCCCTCAAGCGCCTGTGTTCGCGACTGTACCCCGGTCGGCTCTTTCTTGTCACTGCCCGCCTTGCCCCCACAGCTGCACAAGTTGCTGCTGGACTGCGCGGCCAAGCGCTTGGATGAGAACTGGGTCTTTGAGCGGGTTGAGAAGTGCTTCAGCTGCATCCCCGAGCCCGTGTAGTACCGCATCGTCTACTGGAGCTTCCCCTGCTCAGAGCGCCCATTCCTGGAAGATGTCTTATAGACATACACTTTTAACGCAAGCAAGTATGCATGATCAGATAGCGTCTTGCTCTGTATGCTATTGTGCACAATATACCGTTTCATTATAGAGGCTTGATGTTACTCCTCCTTGGTTATCTGCACCCTCGTGTGCACGCTATTTCACGTCTGTGATTCTACTGTCATTTACCTACATTGCAACAGATGGGGAATTTTCATAGATGGGTCAGTGTATTATGCTTAGGATACTTTGACGGCAGTTAGCGTGCAGATAACCCATTCCTCGCCTGTGCACTTATGCAGTGGGAAACAGTCTGAGAATTTTAAGCGCTCTAAGCTTTCACACATCAGTCACAGATGCTACGTAGAATTAATGCAACATAAAACCCTGGGTTCCCTGGTGAATAGAAATCTTTAGTTTTTATTTCATTTAGGGTTTTTCTAAAGTGCTGCAAACCACATTGTTGCTGCTTGAGAGCGCTAGAGCGGACAAGGGTAGCAAAATGCAAGCCATATGAGCAGGTCCAAGTGTTATGCTTGAGAAATGGAAATAGACCTTTTACCCTAAGTCATAATTATGAAGGTACAAGTGGAATTTTTGACTAGATTATGGACCGTGACTGTAATAAATCTCACAAGTGTTTTCTACACGATATATTATCCTGCAGTTTTTGTTTAACTTTATGAACAGCGCTTCGGTATCAATGTCTGTAATGTTCAGATGGAAACCCTCGGTTTATGATCCATGCACACCTGCTGGTAGCAGGGCGGTGATTACCATGTGAGCAGCATCACTCACTGTAGTTAGTGTAGTTACCAGACCCTGTAACCAATGGATTTCAGACATGTTCGGCCCCTCACAGCGCTTCTAAAACTAAATGCACGTTCAGCTCTGGGCTGTTTTTTTCCTCCCAACAAAGCAGCGGTGCCGGCTTCATTCTGCTTCACAGCTGGTAAAACAAGCATTTGCAATGCTGTAGGTCTCGCGATTACGCGAGTTTAAGCTATTGGCATTGTAAATGACAATGGGCCATATGTAGGTAAAACGTGTTTTGCGATTCTCTAATTGCAATTTTTAGGGAATCGCAATTAGAGAATTGCAAAACGGAATGTAGGTAGGATTAGCAAAATATTTTGCGATTCCCACCTATTCCTTATTTGCGAATCCTAAATTGAGATTCGCAAATAAGGAATACCTTGCCATTCATTCCTATGGGCTAGAAGGCCCATAGGAATGAATAGGAAGACATTCTCAATATGCGATTCTCAATTAGAGAATCGCAAATTGAGAATGCAATTTCAAGGTTGCAAGGGTGTCAATAGGACACCCTTTTGCACCCCTGAAATAAACATGTGTGCACATGTGGCGCGCATACATGCGCTAAGGGCATGTATGTGCGCCACATGGCACTTTGAAAAATGCTAAAAAGTGCATTTTTCAAAGAAATCGCAAATTACCACCAACCTGAGGTTGGTGGTAATATGCGATTCCTTAAGGCAAAATCGCACAACTTGGGTGCTTCCTACATTGCATTTAAGGAATCGCAATTTGGGATTCCTTAAATGCATTAGCAAAATAAGGAATCGCAAATTTTGCGATTCCTTATTTTGCGTGTGGGTTTTTGTGTGCTACATAGCACACTGCCCAAATTGCGATCGCAAACGCCGAAATTCGGCGAATTTCTGCATTTGCCATCGCAATTTGGCTTCCTACATATGGCCCAATGCCTTTAATTTATGTTTTAAAAACAAAAGTAAAAGGCATTGTTTACAATGTCAATAGCTGAAACTCGCGTAAATGCGAGACCTATTGCATTGCAAATGCTTGTTCTGGTATGCAGTCTATGAGCTAATTGCCTGCTATTACTTGCCTTTTCTCTGAAAATAAAGGGCTGTGTTGGAACACTATTACAGTATATGTACTCTGTTGCAGTGTTTATATTAGCAATTATTTTCTTTTTCTAAAAAATCCATGTAATGTTGGCATATTAGCCTATTGGAAGTACATTAGGCCGCATATTTGTGTATGTATACATGTATATATGTATGTTTTGGAAGTACTCTGTACTTGTTTGTCTTAACATACACACATATATATGTATTTTTCTATATGCTCCGGGATCCCACACGTGGGTGGGGATTATTCAGTGCTTATGACTTGGATGAGTATACCCCTGGAAGAGACCTAGGATTACAGTTAAGTAATTTATCCGTATGGTCAGTTGGGTCACCCAAGGCCATGGGGCGTCGGGTGCAGGGGTGCCTTTAGGCATCGGATCTTCTTACCAGCTCCTGTCGCGGTCAGGGGGGCATTCAGGTTGAGGCTGCAGGTGTCAGTCAGGTTGAGGCTGCAGGTTTCAGTCTGAAGCTCGAGGTTGGTCGGATATCGCCAGATCCCAGGTCTGGATCGCTGGGAAGACCTCCTCATGGTGTTGGGCCACTCAAACTCGGGGAGTGGACGTCATGTAGAATGGTGTGGTGCCGCCAGGATCCGGGTTCTGAGTTGGAGTCTTTGTTTAGCAAATCCGGTGCTCACTGGTGACTGAGGACCAGATGTACTACCCTAAATTGCCGTTGCAAATAAGCAATCTGCCTGTTTGCGACTGCAATTTAGGGCATGGCCATGTACAAACCTCATTTCACTAATCGGTAAATTTTACCGATTCGCAAAATGAGGTTTGCGATTCTCTATGAGGAAGGGGCGTGCCAAGGGCGTCACTTCCAAATAGCGACTCGCATTTGTATGTATGAAGGTTTTGCACCCTCAATTGCTGTCGCAAAACACTCGTAATTTACCACCTACTTCAAGTAGGTGGTAAACCATTCACAAATGGGAAGTCTTCCCGATTGTGAATGTAGTCAAAACATAATTTTTAAGGGCAGGCATTGGTACCAGGGACCACTGCCTGCCCTTAAAAAATGAAACTAAAAAGTTTAATTTTCCTTTTTTAAAATTTTTGTTTAAATGCATCCTGTTTTCCTTTAAGGAAAACTGCATGCATTTTTTTTTTTAAACTGCTTTATTTAAAAGCAGTCATAGACATGGTGGTCTGCTGACCCCAGCAGGCCACCATCCCTCTGAGTGCTAGCCATTCCTAATGGGGTCGCAAATTGTGCCTGCCTCATTAATATTAATGAGGCATGCAATTTGTGACCCCATTAGGAATCGCAAACCGTGTCTGAGACACTGTTGTACATCCCAATTTGCGAGTTGCAAATGTGACGTAATTTGCGTGTCACAAATTGGTGGGTCGTACATCTGGCCCAGAGTCTTTCAGATGATTGCAGGGCAGGTCTTCTGGGGGGCTGCTGGCTACACCGGGCTTTCAGCTGTTGGCAGGTTGGGACAGGCTGGTAGGGCTGGGGCCAAAGCAGTTGGTGTCCTCTTCGTCCTGGGTCAGCACGACTCTTCGGTCCTTCTTCTTTCCTAATCTAATCTGAGGAGGCACGATTCAGGGTCGTCCCTAAATACTAAATTTAGGGGTGTTAAAGGTGTGTTCAGGTCGGGACCAATAGATCCCTTCATTGGGGTGAGTACACCCCCTATTATGCCACCCTCCAGTGGGAAGGGGGCATGAGCCTCTCTCTAATTGGCTGGGTCTCCTCTTCTTCAAAATGGAGGGGACTGGGATGTGTGCTTCACTTCGTCTCCCCCACCTGAGGGATAGGGTTGGCAAAGGTGGGCACACCTCTCTTCCTTGCTTGGTTTTCCCACCATTCTCTCACGCCCAAAGTAGGGGGGCAGAACTGGTGGGAGCCAGTTGCAGGGGGTAGCAAAAGGCAGAGACAGGTTCCAAAGTTGCAGGCATTTGAAGCCTCCCCTTTCGTGGACCCAACCAATCCTGGGGGAGCAGGCTTGTGAGCGGAGGCTCTCCGCTCAGGGGTCCAGAAATCTGTCTGGTGGTGGCAGATGGCGGGTAGCCATTCAGGAACCACACTAGGCCTGATCGTTTATCAGGGGGCATCTCTAAGATGCCCTCTTAGTGCATTTTACATTAAATCCTATACTGGCATCAGTGTGGGTTTAATGTGCTGAGAAGTTAGCTGCCAAACTTCCCAGGTGTCAGCGAAGCCATTATGGAGCTGTGGAGTTCGTAATGACCAACTCCCAGACTATATACTCTCCATGGCTTTACTGCACTTACAATGTCTAAGAATGGACTTGTACACTGTAGGGGTACAGTGCTCATGGAACTGTACCCTCACCTGTGGGTTAGTGCACCCTGCTAGAGGGGCAACTTATCTAGGCCCCAGGCAGTGGGTTGCAGGCATGGCACACAGGGATTGGAAATGATGCAAGGTCCAAGGATCCTAAAGCTGGGTATCATAATGCCTTTATTCAGTTTGAATCTTCTTCCGAGGAGTTTGAACTCGAGGCCCTGGACCAACTCAGCCTCATAATCTACAAAGTGTTTTAGGGTTTTAGGTCTTTACGTATTGCCAATGCTTCGTTCATTCAATGTTTCCTGAGAAAGACAATTGTCCTATAATAATTTCGAATAATGTCTTTATTATTTTCATAAAATATGTGTCTTGTGATGATACAGTAACCAAACAGCCGACACGTGTTTCGCCCTGTGGTCTATACGACCTGGTTTTTCTCAAGGCTGTAAAAAAGTATATATAAATGTAATATTATACTTAAAAAACGAAATGGGATCCCCATAACAAAATAGTAAGTGGTAAGAAATTGCATATTAGGAGGTTGCAGAGAATGACCATTATGAGGTTTTGGTTGCATTACATTAAACATGTTCATGCCGCATTGAAGGATAAACTGATATCTGTCCGAGACCTCGCAATTATGTTCCCCTTTGGGATAGATAATGTAATTGGATTCAAACTGTTTACATCAACTTGCTTATTTCAAAACTATTAAGTTATTCTTTGATCTTCCTTATATGACTTTTTTTGACTGCAATAATCTTTCCCATCCCTCTCCCTTACAGAAAATGATTTATACTTGCTTTTAAATGCCATGAAGAACTTTATGATGTAATGCCCAAGATTTTCAATTGAGACTAAGAAAGGTACTATATGTATGATATATTTGATAAGGGCTGTCTTGTCTAAACCTCATCCTGCACAAAATTTCAGTGCATGCACACTGTGCTAATTATTATTGATTATCTTTTCTGATTTGTGAACTTATATTTTAATAAATTCATAGCGTATAGATAGAAATTCAATTGAAATACGTTTGCACAAATTTACGTTTACTTACTAACTTGCATGTTCTTTAGCCAGCACCTTCAAATCTCCATATAAAGGCTGTCCTATATATAGACTACATAGGTAATTATTTGTTATATAATGTATCTTTTTCGGGCTTTTTTACCCGTTTTTTTTACTTGGACTACCTTACTTTTTTCCCAAGCACTTTTTCATTATCTACTTGTCACTTCTTTTCTCGTGATCTCTTTATGATTTTTTGTCATTTGATCTTCTTTATGGTGCCTTTTCTCCTTCTTTTTTGCACCTTTACTAATGGCACAATTTCTTACCACTTACTATTTTGTTATGGGGATCCCATTTCGTTTTTTACTTATAATCTTACATTTATATATATTTTTTACAGCCATGAGAAAGCCCAGGTCGTATAGACCACAGGGCGAAACACGTGTCGGCTGTTTGGTTACTGTATCATCACAAGAACCATATTTTATGAAAATAATAAAGACTATTCGAAATTATTATCGGACAATTGTCTTTCTCAGGAAACATTGAATGAAAGAATCATTGGCAATACGTAAAGAGGAGTAAATACTCAAAACCTAAAACACATCGCACACAGGGACGTTTGCCACTTCGACTCTTTACTTTTCTCTGCACCAAAACACGCAGCCCGCAATGGCAGTGTGTGGGTGTTAAGGTACAGGGTCTCTAAGGGCGGCACAATAGGTGCTGCGGCCCTTAGAGGCCTTCCCTGGTCACAGTGCCCATGGTACCCATGGTACCTTTTACAAGGGACCAGAGATGTGCCAATTGTGGGTACAAAGGTACAGTTTTTGGAAAGAACACAGGCCCTGGGAACCTGATTGGCAGGGACCCAAGATACATCAAGTCAAAGTGCATCAAATGTCAGGCAAAAAGTGGGGGATAACCATGCAAAAAGGGGCACTTCCCTACAACACTATATTTGATTAGATGGCATTGTTTTCTGTATTGAGTAAAATTTGGGGTTTCTTTGATTAATGAGAATGGAGTTTTATGTGTTTGTCCCATGCCTGGCCTTGGATGCGGTAAGGTATTTGTTATATCTTATACTTCTGGTATGGTTACATTTGTGATTATATTTGTAGGTGGATACCTATATTTTTTTCAGCCTTAATAGAGCAGCTTTGTGGTACCTAAGGTCAGTCATGCATGCCAAATTGAGTGAGGTAGGGCTGAAAATAAGTATGTGAATCAAGAAGGACGTGACTGTGGGTAGTGATGGAGTATCAAGGGTGAGTGTATGGGTGCATAGGGTGTTTGTTTGGAATTAATGGAGAGAAAATGGAAGTTAATAGAAAGTGTTTCAGTATGGAGTAAGGTTATTGGGAGATGCAGAAATAAGTGGGTGAGTGGTTTGTGTTTGGTAATAATGTCAAGCATAGTAGACAGTCTTGATATGAGGATCAGGGTGGGTGTATGAGTATAGGAGGTTATTGGAAGGTAGATGCTATGTAGAAGTATAAATTAGAAAGTAAGTATGTGCTGAGTGAGTGTGGTGAGGGTTGGGGGGTAAGTAAAGTGAATATGCGAGTGGGTATTTGAGTCTATATTTGTATGCATCGGTGAATGATGTAGTGGCAATAGATTACTGTTTCCCTTTTTCATATGTCTAGATGTGTGAGGTCTCGGGTAGCATTGTTTTCTTATTTATTTATTTTTATTGCTTTTTTATCTTTCTGTAATACTCTGCAAGGAAGCAAGGTATTTTGGCTGCAATGCAGGAGCCATCTGTCCTCATACCATCAGAAACATCAGTGGATGAGGCCTTAGGGAACGTCTTTGACTGCAGGGAGGAATAAACATCAGTGGTCCAAGGCAGACTTGAACACAAGTGACTCCAAATAGTAATAGAAATAAATTGGCATTGCTCTGAATAGTTCTGAACATCATTGGCCACAGGCAGTTTTTAATATCATTAGTGTGTGACCGTTTGTAACTTCAGCAGCCCCTCCAGTATTAAGCAGACTTCTGCAGTATTGAACTTTAGCGGCTCATATCATTTAACATCAATGGTCATTTGCATTAATAAACCTCAGTTGTCCAGAACAGGCATGAACATCAATGGTACTGGGCACACGCCATGTCACCACACTGACACCTGTCAGCTCTGCAGGCTAAGTTGGACTTATTTAGCAGTTACAGCCACTAGGGTGGAGGACATGCTCTCTGTCGCTGCTTAGCTCGTCTTTCTGTGGTGTGATCTCACTCCCTATGAGGGGGTTCTGATAAACAACTTCTGTTCCGCCCATAATAAAATCAGCTATTGCTTAGGAGCCCTTACAGTGGGCTCCTGGATGAGATTTTTCTGATGCATTGGTTACCATGCCACCCTGCATGGGCTTACTAAGTAACCAGCCTTGCCATCGTGTTACTTAGCACGCTCAGCCTCATGCAATAGGTTTCCAAGCCCTCTCGCTTTTACTGTAGTGTTTGTCTTTGCTAGTGCTTATATTATCTGGATTGTTTTTATTCATATATGTAATAATAAAAAAATGGAAGTCTTTTTATTTGCATTTTTAAGAAAACATAAAAGCCGCATACATCAGAGGTCCAGCAGCTTGACAAATTTATTGTTAACTCATGGAAGACATAACAAACACGGCAATTGGACAGTTATTCAATTAGAAATTGTTCATCTAAAAAGTGGAATTGTGCAAATTAGTCATACAAGATCCAGATTAGTGCAAACGCAATCCAGATCTGAGATAAAGTGCGTGTGCAATACCTGATGATTCACTGGAAAGCAATTGCCAGAGTAATCCGGTGGTAGAAGGACAAGTGGAATATAAAGTATTAACATACGCGGATGATATAGCAATAGTTGCAACAAACCCACAACAAGCTTTGGTTGAGATCGAGGGAACAGCAAAGACATGACACTGCCCAAGAATCGGAGGATCTGGGGGTACCAAATATAACCATGTATTATTGGGCATGTATGTTACAAAATATGGGAATTTTGATTATGGGAAATGCACATATGCTTAGTTTAGCAGAATCCCCTTCAATCTATGAACTTAGATTGGGGGAGCAAGACAAAGGTTTGTTGCTGAACAATGTGGAACCTAGCTATTACAAAATAACAAAATGTAAGGTCCTGCTAGTGGCATTTAGAGTATGGTGACAATGTAAAACTACCCAAATATAATTATTACACACAATTATGGGGATACCCACCTTACCGTTGATATTCCACGATCCGATAGTAAGGAATTGGTAGCAAAAAGTGATCCTATGGCTGGGAGGTCTCTTTTCTGGATAAAATATAAGCTCATTTGAGGATCTTTGGGAGAAATTCAGGATTGCCAATCAACAGTTCTTTAAATATAGTCACATTTGGGATTTTATGAATAGGTAGGGGAAGACCTCTGGGCCAATGATTCAGATACCTATTATTTAGGAAATGGGTAAGAGAGCTAGGATCAGTGTTATTTATGACTTACTGTTACAAAATCTATAGGATGATTTAGAATCTCAGAATGATAAATGGGAAGTTAGGCTGGGGACAGAGTGCTCGATATTACAAGAATCCTTAGACATTGGTGACAAGGTATTATTAACAGTTGGTCTAAAGAGTCAACATTTTAAAACTTTGTTGGATTTGTATTTTACACCAGATAAATTGTTTAAATGGGGCCGAAGAGATGACGATCGCTGTCATCGTTGTGGGGACCCGGGTGATGAAATTTTTAACATGTTTTTTCTCTGTCCGAAATTAGGTCCTCTTTTTTTATGATATAGTTAAATTCTTAGAGCATATTATTGGAGGCCAAATAACAATCAATCCTACATTGACAGTATTTGGAGTAGTAGAAGACTTAGTGGGAAATTAGTCCGCAGAAAAAGAGGGCTATTTTATTTATCGCTATGGTAGTGGCACGGCTGTGCATTGCTACAAGCTGGCTCCACCCAGAACCCCCTACTTTTGTATGAGTGTAGATCTAGATTTTTGGCTATTTACAGCTTGGAAACAAAGTTGTATGAGTGTAAGGGGCAAAAGGCTCAGAAATGGGGGTTCCGGATATGGCGGTCGGTCTCTCAATTGTTAAATTGTGATGAATTGCATTAATTGACCACGTAGTTTCAAGAGAGAGGTATTTCATCTTGTCATTTACTGTGCTAATGGAATTGTATGTTAACTATATTATAAGTCTACTTTTTTTTTTAAATCTCCCTCTCTCTAATAAAGAAATCTTCTCCCCCTTCCCTTTTCTGATTTTCAAACCTGTTGTAATAATAATTTATGATGTAATAAGCCTCATTGTTATAAGTTTCTATTGAATTTGTACCAAGTTGAGGATTCTACACAGGATAGATTTTTAATACTCCTGTGAATTTCCTGACAGACCTCTTCGCCACACACCTTCTTTGTTAATGCAAATTGCCCTCTGGGAGTGGCACGAGATACCTGGCTTAACCCATATCTCTGAGGGCTATGGAAATCTAACCGGGATTGCTCTGAAAAATGGAGAAGTATACAAAACAGTGGTACCAAACATATGGCCGGTCCCCATGTGGTGAGCACTCAATTTTCAGTCATACACTTGTACTGATTACAAGGCATCTGAAGGTTTGCTAAGTTTAATGGGTACAAAGGAGAACCGACCTATCGATCAGTACCTGAGTGCTTGTAAACAATGGTTCATTAATTAAAAATTCCCTAAAACATGCAGCCTGCACTTCAAGCCCACTTAGCAGAGAAAAGGCAGGTAGAGCTATCCCGTTCCTTTCAGTCAAGTCCACTGATTTATGTGGCAATGGATGAACAAATTTGGTGGCATTGTCAAATTCTATGGCAAGGAAAAAGCAGATTATGTTCCATAATTTAGGACTTTCTGTAGTTTCATTCGTGTCCTCTTTTAACATATTAATCCTGTGTGGGCAAATGTTGCTCCTCAATAGCACAATTCTAACACATGAATACTGTAATCATCAGCTGAAAGGTTAACAATTGACGTTTGCACAGTAATTGCCACTGGCCTCAACGATGTGTTGCATTCTTATAGTAACGTTTGCTTCATTTGAGCTAGAAACAATTTTTTGTTGAAATCTGTAGACTATGCAGTAGATGGTTGATTATGTGGGTAGCATAGTAAGTCTATGATTCTGCAGAAAAGCTGGCGGCTTCAGAATTGCAAAAATTCCAGTTGCTGTGATTGTAGGCAAATCCTCTGTTCACCATCGAGATCTACTACTTATGGATATCTATAGCGACAGTTAATGGTAATGCAGAGTACTTCACAAAATACGCAACTGCTAACCCACCTTCCCAGTGTGAGCCTTACTAACACATTGTAGTACCCCGGACATACTGAGCACCTAAAATGCTTTCAGGGTAGGCTAAATGTTGAACTTGTGGGACAAGTTTGTTAGTATTCCAAGGGCAGACATGACCAGCACTGGCAGAAAGGCAAGAATTAGAAGTTACTAAGAAGATGGTACGAGAGATTAAAGAGATCGATTGCCAACCTGCAACAGATTATAGAAGTTGATTACTAATCGTGACAATATGTGTCCTACAGGGGCAGGGAATAGGTCTCAGTAGATCTGTCTCCACCTCATCAATCGAATTGCTGTGGCGGGCCTGGAGACATTACTCTGTCTTGGTTTTGATCTTTTTTTTTTTTGTCCGTATGTAAACAAGCTATAAAGTTAGCCAGTTATTATGCGTCACCATCAGCAATAACATTTGGGGTACTGCATGGCTTTTCCTTGTCGCCACATCTTTTTAATATGTACATAGCGCTGCTGGCTAAGGCTTTGGCAGCAAAAGGCTTTGAAATGTATATGTAATCTGATGATTCACAAATACTGTTAAGACTATATCTGGGAGTGGGTGGACCTAAACAGTTTGAGGCTGAATGCAGAGAAAACAGCGGTCTTAGTGGCCAAAATAAATACACCACCGGCCTCTGTCGACATATAGGCCTTCCCAACTTGGTTCATGGTTGATTAAGTGCATTGCCCCTCCCGCCCACCCATCTTTCCATGAGCAGGAGGGATTACACTACAAAATATAATGGGAAAGGAGGAGCAAGGCAGCTCAAAGCTGTCACAATGTTCTTTTCAAAGTTGTGGATAGGGCACTGGGGCTGTTGTTATCTTACCTGGGCCTCCTTCACACTCAACAAAAGTGAAGTGAATCCAGGCCCAGTGCAACTGTGCACTGCCACAGCACAGTAGCAAAAAAAAATTCTTTTTTGTTTTTCCACAACTTTTTTATTTTGGGGCAAAGGGCACATAGCCTGTCCCCTGACACAATTTTGCAAGTTTAGAGGTTGGAAGGATATTTTGGTAGGAAATGTCAAACAGTCTATCCAACCTTAGCACAGGAAAGTGACGGGTGCAAGACATTTGTCTACGTAAACGTGATTTCCCTCCTAATTTCTCAAAGTGCTACGCTGAGAGGATAAGCCCATCAGAACTTGTGTATTCTTTTCCAGTTATTCTCTTTTTTTTTAGGTCTCGCCTGGCGAACCTGCGCGAAAGCGCTGTCGCCAGCGAGATCTATTGTTGCTGACTTGCCTCGGAAGTGGGACAGAAGATGGGCACGCGCAAGGCTTTTGGCGGATTTGAGCCTGTGTATGCGCACATGAACACGCACGTCCACACACACGATGTGCACATCTCCTGTCCCCCTTCCGACCACATGCCAGCCCCGTTGGAGCGGCCCGCTGCAAGACGGGGCCGCTCAGAATGCCAAAAGGACACTTTGCACCAACAATAGCCCACACGGAGCCCCCCAGCCCTTCTTCACTCACCGGGCTGCTCTTCTGGGGCGGGGCTCCTCCTCGCGGCTGCAGCACTTCTCTTGCGGGGCTTCCCTGCACTCCTGGGAGCCCTGCGCTGCTGTGGGCAGCCTCGGTCGCCGCACTCTTCACCTGGGCCCCCTCCTGGGACCCGGGGCTACTCTCCACTCCGGCCGCCACTGCGGGGCTCTCCCTTCAGCATGGGAGCCCCGCGTTAGCACGGCACGCCGGTTTCTGTTTTTGCCGGAGCAGGCCCCGCCCAAGTCCCGGGCAAGGGCGCCTGACTTCCGGCATGAAGACTAGAAGTTAACAAGCAATTGCAATGCCATAGGTCTCGCATTGAAACGAGTTTGAACTATTGACATTTGCAAATAATAATGCCTTTTATTTTTGTTATCTTTTTAAAAACATAAATAAAAGGCATTGTTATTTACAATGTCAATAGCTCAAACTCGTGTCAATGCGAGACCTATTGCATTGCAAATGCTTGTTTTAAATGTCTGTGGGAATGTCATGACCTTCTAGACTAATGTCATTCTCCTTTCCAGTTCCAGAAAAAGGCTCTTTGACTTATTTTCACTTCATACTTTTCTCCCAAGGGCAGGCAGGATGGGACATTACTGTTGGTATGGTACAGAGCCAGCAGATGACCAACCTGGTGCTCGGTCTCCATTTCCAAATTTGCACCCTGAATACCATAAATAGGCCCAGGCCTCCTAACAGATGCCTTGTCTATAATTGCATGCAGGTTGGAACTGCCTCAGTATCCTTGACCTTTGGGCAGGATGGGGTGACTAAGTATCCTGAAAACAAAGTGGTATCCTCCCTTATAGAGATAATCTTGTAAGGAAACTAGAAACGACTTTTAAATTATATTCGACCTAATCTAAAGATCGGGAAAGGCAAAACCTTTTTTTTTTATATAACCCTCACCCAATCGAATCGTGTCATGCTTTCATCCTAAAGGTCAGACTTCTTAGAGATTTTTAGCTTTTTTTTTACATTTAAGAATTCCTCAATCTCCCCAAGGTATCCCTTTATTAGTGGGGTGACTGGGAACAGTTAAAAAGTATTAATAAGTGGGGCAATAAGGAGATTAAGGTCCATTGACTCTAACTTATGATCGCCAATATGTTTCTGCCCTACTCTATTGGCTTCAATAGGTCCTGGGCATTCTACAGGGCGGTAAAAAAGAAATAATTCCCCCAGTGACGCACTTCTGCAACTTTAGCAGCTTGATGCGTTGCATACAAGAGCAGAGCTAGTGCATGCGAAAAGAACACTCGGTATACTTGCTGTATATGTGAAGTATCTGTAATAAAAGAAGATATGTTGTATTTCCTTTCCTACACACATGCTTTCTCATAAGTGGATCATGTGTCCTTACATTCTTTAAAAAAAAGTATATATAAATCTTTGAATTATGCAATATATACATTTCCTATCCGGAAAATGCTCATAATATTGGGTTAATCGCCCCATGTCTTTCTTTTATTAGACTTAGTTTCTGAATTTAGGACATCCATTTGAATACTTAATATCATAAGATTGTTTTATTTATTTTTTAATGCGCTTATTGTGCACCCATTTTATACAAAACAACAATTTGACAAGTGACCTGCAGCCGTAACATGCAACTGTCTGAGACAAATGTATGACATCCTGGTTGTTAATTTACTGGCTCTGACTTACCCCGGAATCTTATATTTTTTTATAAATCAGGTAGCGGTGGGGGTACGCCCTGTAGTCACACTCTGAGATTTAGCACTATTAGAAAAGTTTTATAAACAGATGAGCGGGAAGGAAGATAACATCAAGAGTCAAGTTAGACAAGTCAGGATCTGCTCTGTTAGGTGGTGTTGTATCCGACTTTGAGACCCGTCGGTCAGGTGGTTGTTCTCACGTTTTCAAGGGTCCTTCCCTGCGGGAAACCTACTTGGAGCTCCACTCAGCCTGGATGGTGGCAGAGTGTTCACCAGGCTGAGTGTTAAGTACACTCACTTAGTTAGTCACCTGTGATCACTCCAGCCACACATGCTTGTGGGGCATGTCTTGTCTCACGTGCTCGTTCACTTGCCAATTCCAAAAATCTGAAGAATGCTCAGGACCTATTGAAGCCAATAGAGAAGGGCAGAAACATGTTGGCTATCATAAGTTAGGGACATAGGACCACAATCTCCTTATTGGCCCACTTATTAATAGTTTTTTTACTGTTCTCAGTCTCCCTGCGAATAAAGGGATACCTTGGGGTGATTGAGGAATTCTTTAATGTAAAAAATAAAACTAAAAATCTCTTCTAAGAGCTCTCTGGACATGATTGAGCCCACCCTGACCTTTAAGAGTCAGGGTGAACGAGATGATGAAGCATGCCACTATTAGAGTGGGTGAGGGTTATATGAAAAAAGGTTTTGCCCTTCCCCATCTTTATATTAGGTGGTATAACATTATTAGGTGGAATGTCCAGCGCCTTGAGACCCTAACTGGTGAGTAGCTGAGCTTTATAAACTTCGATTGATTGATTGATCAATTGACTGATTGGAATACAAGTATTTTCCTGTTTTCTTACTAGATTATCTCTATGAGGAAGGATACCACTTTGTTTTCAAGTTATAATATAGTAAGTATGTATCCCCTCTTCTTTCACAATTGAAAGAAACTCTCCACCCATCCAGGACCTGGAGTTGCTCTCCAGACCCCAAACTGATGAAAGACTAACAAACCTGCCCATGCTTGGGCAAACTGGCAGCATACTGCATAGAGCCACTAATGCGTGTTAATGCCTGCTCCACTAATGTTCTTACTCCCTATGGCAGTTGATACTTATTATTGCTTGGGGTTATTAGGGCTCGGTAGTGGTGGGGCCGTTAAGCTCATTAATGGTGCCATCATTAGGTCTCATTACTGCTTGGTGTCATTAGTGTTCATTATCTTCATGGCAATTAAAGGTCACTAATACTAGGTCATTGTTGCTCCATTAATACTACTACTAGTGAGTGCCAATATTGCTTGGTGCCATTCTTGTTTATTACTGAATACACCGATTGATGTTCACGAGTGACTAAGACCATTGACGCTCATTATTGCTTCCTAGTGACATTGATTAGTTCCTCGCAACATGTATTTTCATTACCATCTCTGACCCATATTGATACTCATAAGTGACTGGCTGCAGTGTTGCTCAGTACTACTAAGTCACTTGTGTCTCAATATTGTCTGACAGCATTTCTCATTAGGTACTGTACTGACAATGGGCATCAGTACCTGGGACCTTTAACACTTATTAATATATGGGCACATTCAGGCTGTTTTCTAGTGGGGGACAATGATCTTCATTAAAACCAGTATCCATAGACGCTAAAGGATGAGGTTTGGAACCACAAAAACAAATAACGATATTGCCTGAACTAAACTGCAGTTGAAGTTAATTAAGGTTGATGGGAGTTAAATAGTGTGTACAAAACCTTAAAGACGAGAAGTACAGATATGCAATGTAGTTGCCACATAGTTGGCTATCACTGTGCAACTTACTGCAAGTGGCAGTACATTTCACTACATGCAAACATGTGACAAAACATTATAGCGAGAACATCTGACATCCACTTAAGTCTCCAGTGTCATAGCAAAATGGCACTTTTTTCTGTCTAAAAGCACTATCTTCCATGATGTTTTGCATAGAAACAAACATATCGCTGGAGTTCAAAGCTGGAAAATAAATTAGATAGATAATTTCACACACATCCAACTTAGTACAGTAAATTCATAGATTGAGCCATTTACTGCACCCACTTGGAGATGCCACACATACACTACAAAAGACATAAGCGCAATTACCCTCTTACGTCCATGTACAGCAAAACACAAAAGAAGCACTAGCCACTATAGAGACATACACATATTATATACAAAGACCACAATATATATAATATATATAACACACCTTGTGTCCAATATAGGTCAGACATGCCACATAGCCTGCAACACTGTGCTCAGTTTACTTCCAGCATCCTGCAATAGTAGGGCTAAAGATCCAAAATCCTACACCCATAGCTGAGCATAGAAGACCTTGCCACCCATCCTAGTGGCAGCCCAGAACATAAAATCTGAAATACATCAGTACTTGTCAATGCAGACTCTGATCCGTTTTAGAAACCTTGCAACGCTTTGGAAAGTGCTTCAATAAAGCGAACATCACTAAAAGACTAGTACCGGAAGGACATGCATTCTACAATTGTCAATAATATTATAACACTTTTTTTGTATTTGGTAGGTACACCAGGAACTGTGAATTATTGACATGCCTGAATGTAACGGTGACCATCTGTTTATTGATCAGAAATCTATGCTCTTTGTGTACTACGCAGACGTTATGGGAACTGGTTCCTGACTAATGGATTAAGGTTTATAAGTATCTCCACCATCCCTCTTAAAGTAACCTTTTTATTATGATCTTTTTTTGTAGGCTCAGGATCCTACATCCTTTTCATCCTCCGGGCGAAATGCCATGAAGGATGCTTTGCTGACACGATATTCTCTACTTCCATTCCTCTACACCTTGTTTCACAAGTCACATCTTAGAGGAGAGACTGTAGTCCGTCCGTTGTTTTTTGAGTAAGTAACACATTTTCTCTAGATTGATTTGTTCATATAGAGGTCCTTTATTTTGATTGTGTGTCTAGAATGAATGGAACTGAACTGTTTTACATTTAAGGCGTACTTTATTTCTGCATTGGACTAATGTCTTCTTTTTGTGACTGAACGCTTCAATTTTCAATGGATTTGCAGAACCTTATCAGGGACTCAAAACAAGCAAATGTTTAACCTCAGAGACATACTGACTATTGCACATCAGCAAACTGTGCTTTTCCTCCTTGATGGCTTTTGGTCAATTATTACTTTGAATGTGAAATTCCTTGAAAGAGCTAGACAGAAGTCAGTACTGCATCCATTGAAATGTGATGCGGTTTCTAACTGACTTACTTCATGCAATGAAACAGTGACGCCAGAACATGGATCTCTGAAGCCTCATTAATCCCTTTCTGCTTGATCATATAAAATCATGACTAGGCATGTCTTCATGTAGTGTATAAATGTTCTTCAAGCTTGCAATTCTATTTATCTTGACATAGCCACCCAACTGAAAAATGTCTGAACAGTATTTCTTTCACTTTGAGGAATTGGTAATGCACGCTTCTGTTCCTTATTTGAACCTCAGCCATTGCCTCTTGCCTATCTATTTCAGGACAAATGGCTTCAGTCAGCAGTGTCCTATAGCCCATGTTCAGTTCTCTTACTGACCATGGATTTTCCACTGTGAGCTCAAAATTGGCAGGCCACCCTAAATTGTGCCACCTCTGATAATAGAGGGAGGCCATTTTTCTTCATAGGCTTGAAGGGAGGTAAAGTTGGTAGCAGCTGAGATTTGAACGAGGGTTGTAAGCATTTTTTCCATTATCTTTCACTGTGTAACCCTGTAAATAAGGCCTTCTTCCCCCTCCTTGTCGTGTTGCAGTGTGGCCTGTAAATGATGGTGTATGTTTTGAATGTTCTGTGATTGGAAAGCCATGTGTGGAGTGAATGTGGTTCTCTTTGACAACACAATGATTATAGCTCAAGAGAGACATGCGCCTTCAAAATTGTCTTATGTAAATGACAGCCTATATTTAGTTTTCCCTCATCTGGGAACACGGAAAAACATTTGTGTGATCCGAGCCTAAAGCTTTGTTTGGTTTTGGGCAATGGTTTTAGACTATCTTCAGTTTGGTTGTTCAGGCAACCATCTTCTCTAATCTGCCAAGGGAAGGCTTACCCCTAAAAGGGTGTTTGTAGCCTTCTCTGAGCAGATTAGTCTTGTAGCCATCTGTGGTCTGTTTGTCAGGCTCAGGAAGCTATCTGGAAATTCAAAACTTTTGCACTTTCATGTCCATCTGTCTAGCCATTTGGTGATCGACCCTTCCCATCAATGTAGGAAATGATGCTGGTCCATCTCTATTACCTGTTGGTTCAGGGCCACTAAAGACATTTTTGTTGTTGAACCTACACTGCCTCTTGTCCCCCTGAGTTGGTGGGAGCATTTAATGCCCTGTTTCCAGTGCAAGAGGGACATGAAGGATTTTCCCTTTCACTCCAAGATGCATCCGTTGGATTATTCACAGTAGTCTGACTCTAATGCCCAATTAGGCCTGTAGTAAAAAGGCATAGACTTAGTATAGTAGAGTCTCATATCATCTTAGCTCAATGTTTGCTTAACACTGCATGTTGTGGAGGACTCACTTGTGCCTACCACCTCCCTGACCCAGGGGGTCACAAGAACTCAGATTTTATGCCACACAATAAGTTCCAGCAAAGCCCTACAGAGCTCTGTTCTGGCATCTTTTGAAAATTATATCCACTGCATCTTTTCATTGTTGCCTCCGAATACACATAATACCATTTTTCTGATTTCAGTTTCTTCACTGTGTTTATTCCTTGTTGCATCTCCTATGATGTGCTGTCAATGTGTGAACGCAACACATTTTGCTATATGTCCTTTTTTTAACTGGTTGAGTTATGGATAAACAGTTTCGAAGTAAATACATAGTTGAACGATTCAAATAAGAATTGAAATCCATAGAAAGGATCCATTGGTTTGAGGAAATGTCAAAAGACATTAAAAATACAGTGGTGAAACCATGGCTGAAAAATGTTGCATAGACAAGTTGATTAAAGATCAGACAACAATGTTTTAGAAAGATGGAGGGCAATCTAGATTGCAATAGCTTATATAATAGTAAGGGAGAACAGCTAAAGAATTGGGATAAAACACAGATGCAGATGTGCAGGGCAAGTGTAGCAGTACGTCTAGTTAATAAATATAAACCAAGCAATGTGATGCTCGGAACTTCAGTTCCCGATTCAGTTTATACCCTGTTTCTGACCAATTCACAGAATTAGAAGTTGTAGAGGTATCATTCATATTGGATTGGGTTAAATCAGTCAGAAGCATGGTGACCGCTATTCTGGTTCAGGGTGGAAAATAATTCATGAAATATGCTTGCTTAGGTACCCAGCTAGCCTTTGATGACCAAACCTGAAGAAAAGCCAGAGCCTCACCCATCTAACAGCTTAGGCAGAGAACCAACTGGGGCAAAGAGAAAGCTGTAAAATTACATGCCCAGAAGTATGACTGGCCCCAGTTAGGTGAGCATGAGCATGGCAGTTGTATAAACCTTCAGAGACTGATGCCCAGACAAAGTATGTGCTCTGAAATAGTCTCTGAGCTGCTAGACCAATTAAAATGTTTTTTTCTAAATAGATTTTAAATTGGTTGACTTGTTACCTTAACATTGATGTCTGTCTAAAGCTAAGAGGTCTCTCTTAAAGCCTTGCCACACATGGTTTACAACAGATTTCTGAGATTACCCATATTTGGGAAGGCATTTACCGCTAACTGCATAAACACTTGCCTTAGGGCAGCCAGGCTTAACAACCATTTTCTGCAAACACCTCAAGGGTTCAAGAAAAAAAGCTAGTCTTTCTCTAAAAGTGACAGATGAATCATCAATTGGAGGTGCTCCTCTAAGACGGCACATAAAAGAAAGAACATTAAAGATATTGGAAAATGGGATAAAAGGGATAAAAGGGTGAAGATTCACTACTGACACAGCTTTTCTTTGTGTTAAATATACCCTCCTAGGTGGTAGTTTAGATCCTTCTACAACACTGGGAAAGGCATGAAAATCAACTTTGCTGACCAAATCCTCATTGATGAACTCTTTACTAGAAAAGGACCCCTCTCGTTAAACCGGTAACACCAAGCCTTTTTGCTGCTATGGAAAAGATTTCTCAACTAGCTCATCTACTCCGATCAGTGACTTTCCTGTTGATCAAAGTCTGTGTCCCTCATAAGTGACCACTTCACTGATGTGCTCAACATCATCATTGATATTATGCTTAATAACCAGAACAACCTTATCACTAACAATAGCATTGTTGACAAAGACTGTCTTTGATTGTTGTCAAAGACATCCATAGCTCCAACTAAAAGTGTTCAAAGCATCTGTGTCTTTAGATACACATGCTGTACATACTACTGCTGTGTAGTGTTGGGTTTGGACATTGCAATTTTTCTTCGAAGAAGCTTCAAGTCACCACAATGCGCATGAAGACCCACTCTACCTTAGATCAGTGCTTCCCAACTTTTTAGAACCACAGGCTAAATTTTAGAACAACAAACTTTAGCCACCCACCTTGCTTAAATAAAGTATCATGTGGTAGTGTGCCGTCATTTACAGACTTTCTATTGAAATGACCAATAAATGTATCTAAAACAGACACAGTTTTACTGGTAAAACTATATTGCACACAAATGAGTGCGTGGAGATCGGGTTACCGTGAATATATTTATAATTTGTGCATCACCAAGTAAAGTGTCTTGATTTATTTTGATCTTATTAAAATCTGTTTCCAACACATTTCAGAATTTTAAAAAAAACTTTCTTTGGTTTTGCTTTCTTAACGGCTAAAAGTGGACAGTTCTTTTACAGGAATTTACATTTTGTTGTGTTTTTACAAACAAATTACATCTTACAGCCTTTCCTTTTACACTCCCTATACCACAGCAAGATTGTCACATAATTCACTTTACTTTCTCTGACTGCAAAGTGAGTAGAGTTTGTAAATACCCATCCCAGTGTAAGCAGCAATTTGTCAGAAGACATAGCCTGACATTTGACCTCTGTTTTTTAAGTGCAGCAAATGTGACAAGATGAACACAGAATTCAAAGGCACCTTTATTTATTGCTTAGAGTTTCCCGAACGACCAAAACTTTACTTGAGACCCACCATTGGGTCGCGACCCACAGTTTGGGCAATGCTACCCTAGATTGATATCTTTTGCCATCTGTTACAAATGTGCATCAAGACCGCCGTGATCCTTGTGGCTTTTTAGAGCCTATCTACTCCACTCTTTGAAACAAACGTCTCTGATAGCAATTACTGTGTGATCAATTGGTACTTCACTCTGTTCGAGGCATGTGGGCTGCTGAATTCATATCCGTGCATAGATCGCCGCCTAGTGTTGGGTCCGGATGTTTGCACGTTGTTGTCCTGGAAGAGTCTTCGAAGTATCCTTGGATAGGTGACTCCTCCCCTGGACTACAGTGCGCATGGGCATCCTCTCCATCCTCAGATTGTTTTTTTCCGCCATTGGGTTCGGATGTGCTATCTTAGCTCAAGTTAGGAAAATATTTGGTCGAGGCCAAAAGGCCTTTAGTTCACGTCGGTACTGTTTATCGATCGGGTTTCGATACAATCTTGTTAGTTTACTAACTTTCAGCACCGACTTTTTTCGCATTTACCTGTCCATCGACTACTTCGACGATGGAATCGAGGACGCCATTCAAAAGGTGTCCGGTATGCAATGCGAAGTACCCACACATCGACGTCCATCCGGTGTGCAACAAATGCCTTTCGCCGGACCACGACGAATCGACATGCATGGCCTGTGCCCGGTTCCGTTCCAAGAAGACTCTACGGAATCGACGAGCGGCGAGACTCGAGGCGCAGCACGCGGCACCGGCCCCAACAGACATCTTCGACGAGGCCGAAGACGTCGAAGAATTAGAAGTCTTGCCCTCCAGTCCCGTTTCCGAACACGAACCCGGATCGGACGAGGTAGACGAGTCACTCTTCCACAGAGGTGAAGACGACACCGAGGTAGGAGACGACGAGGAGGCCTTAGGGGCCGAAGAGAGTAGCTCCAATGATGAACAAGGCCTACCTGTTCAAACCGAAGAAACACCAGTGCCACAGCCTATGGCTCCGGTCGAGGGATCGCCTTCGGGCCTTACCCGAGACCCATCCCGCAGTTCTTCGGCCCCGCCCTCGGGCCCGGCCTCGGACGTTCAGCGGCAGCCATTACTGCATAAACCAGCTGGTTTCCCTACCGCAAAACCGAAACCGAAAGCTGCTCCGGTTCCTACGAAACCGAAACTGAAAGTGGCGCTGGTCGGATCGAGGCCTTCCACGCCTTCGACGCCAGCACAACGCGTCGGCACCGACCGCACCAAGAGAGACTTCGGTGCCGAACTTGAAGCGGGCGACGTCGGAGTCGACAAACGGAAAAAGGCCATCGGCACCGACAAACCTGCTCGGCTACCGGCACCAACGACACCGAGGGCCGTACCGCCTGCTGCGTCTCGCATCGCTCCCTCGACGACACCTAAGCCTCACGTATCGAAGACGTCGACGGTGATCTCCGCACCTCGACTCGATGAACCGCCGGCGCCGAAAAAATCCACGGCCGCCTCTACGAACCTGGCCGGTGCCAAAGCCTCAAAGGCGCCCCAAGTACGACCTGGTGCGACGCAAGGCAGCAAAACCACGGCTGCCCTCCAGGACCCGTCGGGTTCCGGTTCGATCGGAGCTCCAGCAGCCTCTTCGGTGCCAGCCAACATTACCTTCGGCTTGCCTCCGTCAACAATCCCAAAAATGTTCCAACTCAGGACACGGGTCACCCAGACTACGGTCACACCTGCTGAGACGTCTCCGGCACGTGTCATCGACTCCGACACTGGCAGGATGATTCTCCACGACCGAAGGATAACTTCGGAGCCAACATTGGACCCTTTCAGGATCCCACTAAAAAGGAAGTTGCCTGTAGATTCAGAACCTCTCCTTTATGAACCTTTCCATTCATCCTACCAGGATCCACACCGGTTCTCCCCCACACGCTCCGACACGGATGCATTGGAGGACTACATGGATGACCAAGTCCCCTACCATGTAGACACAGACCCGGATGACCAGCAGGACCCTGATCAAACTTGGGGCGACCCTGCAGACCCCAGTGCACCTCTCGATGCACAGGACCCACAACTCTATGGGGCAAAAACATCTCCCACGGAGGATACTGCGGCGTTCAACGCTCTTATTGAACGTGCTGCAAATAACCATGGGGTACAGCTTCACTCTGATACCATCGAAGATGACTTTCTAATGGACACCTTTGCATCCTCAGAAAGACATGTAAAGACTCTGCCAATGTTGAAGGGGGTCCTCAAACCAGCCAAGGACATTTTCAAGGAACCCACCAGGGCACGAGTGATAAACCCCAGGATTGATAAGAAATACAGATCAGCACCTGGGGATCCTACTTACATCAGAGGCCAATTACCACTCGACTCCATCGTCGTAGCGAATGCTCGCAAGAGGGCACACTCGCAAACGACAGGTGACGCTCCTCCCCCGGACAAAGAGTCCAAGGTGCTAGAGACCTCCGGCAAGCGAGTTGCCGCCCAAGCTGCCAACATTTGGCGCATAGCCAACACTCAAGCGCTCCTCGCTCGCTACAATAGAGCGCACTATGACACACTGGAGCAACTACTTCAACACCTCCCTGACCCCTACAAAGAAGGTGCAGAAATCCTTATCAGAGAGGGACAGCTACTCACAAATGCTTCCATCAAATGTGCACTAGATGCTGCAGACACGGCTGCCAGGGCCATAAACACAAGCGTCATGCTGCGACGACATGCCTGGCTACGGATCTCAGGATTCAAGCCTGAGGTACAAAACAATATACTCAACCAGCCCGTCAACCCCGACTATTTATTCGGGCCAGAGGTTGACACCACCCTCGAAGATAAAAAAGGACACGGACACTGCAAAGTCCATGGGCGCCCTACAAACTCAGTCCTTTCGGAGCGGCTCCTTTCGTCGCCCCGGAAACAAGGGAGCAGGTAGAGGACAGGGGTCACAACAAACGTATAACAAAGGCAATACACAGACCACCTACGATAAAAACACCCGAGGTGGATATCGTGGCTCCAGTACAAAGGGCAGAGGACGTGGCTACGGCAACACCAGGTCCTCCCCCAAGAACAAGCAGTGACGCCCTCTCCCTTCCTCCCGACCACATAACACCTGTCGGGGGAAGGCTACAAAGGTTCCTGTCCACGTGGAACTCCATCACCACGGACAGGTGGGTCAAAGATATTGTAAAATACGGTTACTGTCTGGAGTTAACCTCCACTCCACCCACAATACCACCAAGAAGCCGTCCTATGTCCTCAGAGCACTTAACGCTCTTACAGCAAGAGGTGCAAAGTATGCTTCTAAAAGGCGCTATAGAGGTCGTACCCATCCACGAGCAGGGTACGGGAGTGTACTCCCTCTACTTCTTAATTCCAAAAAAGGACGGGTCGCTCAGACCTATATTAGACCTGAGACCCCTGAACCAGTACATTCTTTCAGAGCACTTTCACATGCTCACTCTACAGCAAGTCCTTCCGCTTCTCAAGCAGGGAGACTTCCTAGCCACACTGGACCTCAAGGATGCGTACTTTCACATACCCATCCACCCCTCACACAAAAAATACCTCAGGTTCACTGTTCAGGGGCAGCACTATCAGTTCAAAGTCCTTCCCTTCGGCGTGACAACAGCGCCCAGGGTTTTCACGAAGTGCCTAGCTACGGTGGCAGCACATCTACGGAGGCAGCATATACACGTCTACCCCTACCTAGACGACTGGCTCGTTCAAGCGAAGTCAGCCCAGCAATGTGCAAGCCACATGTCCCGCACCATTCACCTTCTTCACAGTCTGGGATTCTCACTAAATTACC
This sequence comes from Triturus cristatus, assembly GCF_964204655.1. Lineage (NCBI taxonomy): Eukaryota > Metazoa > Chordata > Amphibia > Caudata > Salamandridae > Triturus > Triturus cristatus. The sequence goes on from NC_140593.1 coordinate 1,083,000,023, forward strand.
CAAAGTCCCATCTCCAGCCCGCACACGTACAACAGTACCTAGGTGCGACTATAGACACTCTGGCGGCCACAGCTCAGCCAAATTTAGTGAGGATCAACAGCATACAACTGCTGATCTCCAAGTTCAAACCCAATCACTCACTTCCAGCGCGAGTGTTTATGCAGTTGATAGGCATGATGGCCTCCTGCATCTTCATAGTCCCGCACGCGAGATTACATATGCGCCCACTTCAGGAGTGCCTAGCACGTCAGTGGAATCAGGCTCAAGGACAGTTGAAAGACCTAGTGTTGGTGAGCGGTCGGGCATACAACTCTCTGCATTGGTGGAATCCACAAAACCTTTGCAAGGGCCGACCATTCCAAGAGCCTGTCCCACAGATAGTACTGACAGCGGACGCGTCTCTCCAGGGATGGGGAGCTGATGTACTCCACTACACAGTGCAGGGACTATGGACAACACAACAAAAGAAGATGCACATCAACCTTCTGGAACTGATGGCAATCTTCCTAGCCATGAAGGCATTCAAAGTACATCTATGCAACAAGGTCGTGTTGATCCGGACGGACAACATGACCGCAATGTACTACATACAGAAACAGGGAGGAACACACTCTCCACAGTTGTCTCATCTGGCTCAGAGCATGTGGAAGTGGGCCATTCAAAGGAACATGTTCCTCATGGCGGAACACCTCCCTGGCAAGGACAACCAGATGGCGGATCTGCTCAGCAGACACAGCCACCTGATGCACGAGTGGGAGTTACACCCATCAGTACTCCAACCGTACTTCCAGCAGTGGGGTCATCCAGAGATAGACCTATTCGCGACAAGCGAAAACGCAAAATGCCAAAGCTTCGCCGCCAGATTCCCACATCCGCAGTCGCAGGGCAATGCGATATGGATGAACTGGTCCGGCAGATTTGCGTACGCTTTTCCCCCAGCGCCGTTGATACCGCTGGTGGCTCGCAAACTCCGACAACACTCCCTGACACTCGTCCTAGTTGCTCCCACGTGGGCACGCCAGCCGCGGTACACCACCTTCCTCGAACTTTCCGTGGTGCCGCATCAAAGGCTGCGGATCAAACCCGCGCATTTGACGCAGAACCATGGAGAGGTTCAGCACCCAGATCCGCAACAGCTGAACCTGGCGATCTGGCTCCTGAAGTCCTAGAGTTTGGCTATCTCAACCTGCCACCTGACTGTATGGACATCATCAAGGAGGCCAGGAGACCCACTACCAGAGCTTGCTATGCAGCCAAATGGAAAAGGTTCGTCATTTATTGCGGTAATAATGACATCAACCCGCTGGACGCATCCATCCAAAACATCATCTGTTACCTCTTACACCTATATCGATGCAATCTGGCGTACACCACTATACGTGTCCATTTGACCGCAATCTCAGCCTATCTGCAAACCAGGCAGCACCTCTCTCTATTCAGAGTACCTGCCATCAAAGCATTCTTGGAAGGACTCAAACGAGTCATTCCACCAAGCCACCCACCGGCTCCAATGTGGAACCTCAACTTGGTCCTCACACGCCTGATGGGTCCACCCTTTGAACCTCTACACTCATGCGAGATTCAATTCCTTACCTGGAAAGTGGCCTTCCTTGTAGCGATCACTTCCCTAAGAAGAGTTAGTGAACTCCAGGCACTAACCGTTCAAGAGCCATTTATACAGGTTCACGCCAACAGGGTCGTACTACGTACCAACCCCAAATTCATGCCCAAAGTAATATCGCAGTTCCACATGAATCAGACTATTGAACTGCCAGTTTTCTTCCAAAACCCACAAACTGTTGCAGAAAGGGCACTACATACACTAGATGTACGGAGGGCCCTCATGTACTACATCGACAGGACTAAACCCTTCAGGAAGACAAAACAACTGTTCGTTGCCTTTGCCCCACACCACAAAGGTAACGCCATCTCCAAAGCAGGGATAGCCAGATGGATAGTTAAGTGTATTCAAATCTGTTATCAAAAGGCAAAACGCACATTAACTATTCCACCACGAGCCCACTCAACACGTAAGTTGGGGGCTTCCATGGCCTTCCTAGGAAATATTCCCCTGCATGATATATGCAGAGCAGCCACATGGTCCACTACACGCACATTTACAAAACACTATTGCGTAGATGTGCAGTCAAAACAGCAGGCAGCTGTAGGACAGGCTGTTCTCAAAACACTTTTTCAGACCGCTGCAGCTGGCACGGGTAGCCGCCGCCAATAGAGGGCACTGCTATGTATTCTATGCACGGATATGAATTCAGCAGCCCACATGCCTCGAACTGAATATGCTACTTACCAGTATGCATCTGTTCTTGGCATGTAGGGCTGCTGACATTCATATCGCCCTCCCTCCTCCCCGGCGCCTGTCGCAGCTGCAGCTCTCAGAATTACTGCAAGCATGGTCATCACTTTCTGTATCTACTCCATCACTGCCACAATGGCGAAAAACAATCTGAGGATGGAGAGGATGCCCATGCGCACTGTAATCCAGGGGAGGAGTCACCTATCCAAGGATACTTCGAAGACTCTTCCAGGACAACAACGTGCAAACATCCGGACCCAACACTAGGCGGCGATCTATGCACGGATATGAATGTCAGCAGCCCTACATGCCAAGAACAGATGCATACTGGTAAGTAGCATATTCAACCTCCACTGACGGTGACTGTTTCATCTTGACTAGCACACCACCCTCCCCTAACACCAGAATGAGCCTTCTTGTGAGTTCTGCCTTACCTTTCATTGCAAGAAGACCTTCTGGTACCAAAGGGAATGGCTTTGTGCACACTCACAAATGCAGCAGGGGTCATCCTTGGACACCTGTGACATTTTCAATGAGGAGGACCCTCTCTGCTTCAACAGTTACCTAACCCTAAGACATGTTCCTTGGATGTATCTGAGTGTGCAGACCATGACAGGGTATGCTCAGAGTAGAAACTAGCAGGGCCTTGAACCAAGAAGACCCTATGGGGCATGAGTATTACTTCAGTGCAGCAAACCCAGTGGATGAAACCCCACTCAACTAGATGGCCCAACACTGAAGTAGAGCACAGCTCCCACAGGAGTTGAGCCCCAAGCAGGGTAGCAAGAAAATTCCAGTCTCTGGCTCAGTCTGCCATTGGACTCCGGTCAGAATCGAGAGTAGGTTTTGGAACTGAGCAAGCTTTCAGTGAAGGACGTCGAGCCGCAATAGTCATGAGTCATTGAGCAGCAAGAATCATTGACCGCTCAACCACTTCCCTTCCTGAACCAATTACAATTTTGACCCTGCAGACCGCAAACCATACCTGCCTAAGCCATTCACGCCAGATGATACAATTGCATATTATGCTGTCATTTAAAGGGCGTCCACCACATTAAAGTCAATATTCATGACTTGCAGTAGGAGGAGGACTTTTTGGTTGAGACACTCTAGAAGCCTGAACATACCATTCAGTTCCTCCCCATGCTCAAGGGCACCTTGAAGTCAACCGAAGATAATTTCAAAGACCCCACTCGGGCAAAGGGGGTGAAGCCACTGGCCGAGATGGTCAAGGCCTCTACCAATGACTCATTTCATCCATGGCCAGGTCAACCCAGACTCCCTGGTGGTACACACAAGATAGTAGACCTTAGCTTATGAAGTGCTGACTCCCTTTCCTTGTTGAAGAAGGAGAGTAACGAGTTCTATGCTGCCAGCAAGGGAATGACCACTGGAGCAGCCACCCAATGGTGTATTGCCAATATGGTTGTCTTGTTGTCAAGGTACAACATATTTCACTGGGAGGATAGGAAGGGGTTGCCGCACCATCTCCCCATGACCTACAGAAAGAGAGAGGACTAATTAGACGCTGTGAATATTTGCTGTGCACTTTATTCTACCGCCTCCCACTACATAAACACTAGCGTACTACTCTGCCACTATGCAAGACTTTGCATCTTGGGTTCAAGCCAGTGATCCAACAAGACCTTCTCAACATCCCAATTGATGGGGAGCATCTCTTGGAGTCCCAAGTAGATGGGAATGTGGAAAAGATATTTTATTAAAAGGGCTCAGAGGTCGAAGTCCATGGGCACCCTGCAGTCTGCCTCTTCAAGTTCCACCTTTTGCAGGCAGCAACCCAGGGGCAGAACGAAGACTACACACCCCTTCTAAGTCCAAACGTGCCAGCGCCAACAACAGACCTTTCACAAATTTCAGGCAGGCAGATGATACTCAGTGAGCGGTTGCAGGGTGAAAGGTGGCTCTGGCAAAGGAGCATCCATTCCCAAGGTCGGACTAATCCATGCTCCCTCTAATCACATAACACCTGGCAGGGGAAAACAGGGGTAGACAGGGGTTTCCAACTTCGATGGGAGGAAATAAACTCAGTTCAATGGATTCTAGCAGTAGTCCAGCAAAGCTTCTGCTTAGAATTTCACACACCTCTAACATACCACTATTGCACTACATCCTCAGCAAAAGCCACCTCACTCTTCTCAAGAAAGAGGTTTAACCACTTCTTCAAAAGGGTGCAATACAGTTCGCACCCCTGACACCAGAGGGGCAAAGGCATCTACTGTCTCTACTGACTCATGCCATATAAGGGTGGCTCCCTCCCCCCCCCCCATCTAGGACCCGAGTCCATTAAATTGGTACATCCTGTCGGAGCACTTTCATGTGTCAACCTTGCAGGATGTCATCCGGCTGCTCCACCAAGAGGAAGCAGTAGATCTGAAGGACAGAGCAAGGGGTTTGCAGTGCCTGAACTTTGTTTATTTCTTATGAAGCCAATATACCTAGTAAATTGCTACCAGCAGCCTATATGTTCTATGGGGCAGAGCAGTTACTAGTGCAGTGAAGACTTGTCAGTAAGGTTTATGAATTTGCTATCGACGACCATGTGAATCTGTGAAGTCGAACCTGTGCTCTGTGTTCCTGGTTGTAAGAAGAATGACCAAGTTAAACAATTTTTGTCTATTTTCCTTACTTCAAGAAAATTACATTTTTTACGGTATAGAGATCTCAGGATAAGTTGTTTTTCTGAATCCTATACGTATGCCTTTTGATTTCTATTCACATATTAACTTTCTTTATTTCCCATGCAGATTCCCTCAAGATTTGACCACTTATTCAATAGACAGACAGTTTCTGTGGGGACGTTCTCTGCTTGTTACACCTGTATTGGACCCAGGTGTGGACTTTGTGACTGGCTATTTTCCCAAAGGTGTCTGGTATGACTATTATACGGTGAGTTTTGATACTGAACATTTCCAGGATAGAATGTGGTGCATCAGCTGATATTCCCTATCTCACATTGTAGAGCTAAACCATTTCCATCCCTCTTGTATTTCCCCCTTTTGCTTCTTCCTTATTTCATCAATCATTTCTTTCCAGTGTGCACTCAAGCTTGATTGTTTAACGGTTATTTATAGCACTGGGTGCCTCAAACACCACCTGGCTAGTATCTGATTCATGATTGCATCTTTTAAGGCCACATATAATCTTAATGGCACAATGTTGGACCATTTCGACTTGCCTTGGCATATTTGGAGGTCAGTTCAAGTACATGTATTTGAACTATTGTATGTTCCTATGCTGTTTCTTGAAACAAGTAGTTGCTTTGAAGATGTTATAGATAATATGGGTGGCCACCGCCACTAGTGCCTCGACCTTTAGTATGAATGACAAATTCTGATCCAAAAGACAGCCAGATCCTTGGTTCATATCTGCTGCAGGGGAAAATGTGGCAAAGAGGGATTAGAATACACTTTGAGACTGGCCAGCTGAAAGGCTAATCTGTAGATACCCAACAAAACTCATGTCCTACTGGCAATAAGTTATAACCAGATTTGTTTATCTTGTTGCTTCCCCAACCAAACAGCCTCTTTCAAGATTCTGAAGGCTCATTATGTTGTGTGTGCACATACATCTACAGTCATTCCTCACCTTTTGAATATCCCACTGGAACCAGAAAGTTTTCAATACAAGTAGGTCGCGCTGGGTTCATCTCTGCATCAGAAGCAACACCACTGTGACATCACTGTAGCAATAAAGCGCCCCCACTGGCACGCATATGTCAGCTCCTTCTTTTCCATGCCATCGATGAGGTTCTGATGATTTTCTCTCCTCAGATTTTCACACATTTTGCTTTGACAATTTTTCATCTTTTTATCTTTTGCAAACAATTTTCAGTGCAATGGTGGGATTTTAGTCCTTAATGGTCAGGATTTAAACCCTGCAGAGACCGCGATGAGCAAATGTCCATCACAGATCCTCACAACATTGGTCTTTGGTTCCTAGTGTCTGACGAAGACACAGTCATGTGAGTCATGGAGGAGCATGCAGCTCCAGGACATCACAGAAAGAGAGGCCAAACTCTTAATAGCAGGCTCAAAATTATTGTAATCATTGATGGCCTCCTGGTGACAGCATAAGATTCATAAATGTCACAACTCCAAGCTACACCCATTGTCAAAAGGTAAGTCACCGAAAGCACTCTCCTTTGCCCCATGACTCCACGTAGGAGCCAGAATCGGTCTCTCTTCCTCAAGAGGAGTCTCTTCCTTAAGAGGAGCTTGTGCTTGCAGCTCCCTCGAGCCAGACAGTGATTCCTGGAACTTAGACATACAGCTACGTCCTAGCCCTCCCTGGAGTTTACTACTCCCAGTACAGTCCCTGCATACTTCCTGGATGCGAGTTTCGATGTTTTTCACAGGTCTATGGTCCTCTCTGAAGTTCCTTTGGACTCCACGGACCCTATGGCTTTATTTTTTTATGGTGACTGCAGTGGGTTTTACTCAAGCTCACTTCGCCCCATCTCTCCCTTACCTGCTGTTTTTCTCACCTATGCTCCATGGCCGACGCTGCCTTCTCTTACCATTCAGAGGGGCCTAAACCTTCGGCGTTGCTTCAACCTTCACCGGCACTTCTTCCGACTCCACTGGAACCTCTCCCAGCTTCACTCCAGGCCCATTGTACTTAATAGTTTCCTACCCCTCTGAATAGGTTGACGAAAATCACTTATCCTGTAGATGGTCCCAGACCATAAACTGAAGAATGAGATGGCCAATCTGTTTTTATGGACCCTGATGTGACCACTCTCTAAGATCCCACTGGTCTTCCATCTCCAGAGGTCACTTGTTATTATGCTGTAATATGCAATGTTGCAGAAGTCCTGGATCGATCTCTTCCTTCCTTATAAACCCAGTCTTCTATCTTAACATAGGTCTTAAACCCAACTTTCTGATCCTTAGATCCCTTTCTTCCTTTCAGCAAGGCTCTGACATAACCAACCTTTGCAGTATGAGAAAAAGCATCCTCTGCTTGGCTGTTAGCAACTTGGTTGCCTGGTAGTCTGGTGTTCAGGCATCTTGCATATCAGAATTGTCTTTTGGTGTGTTTCCTACCACTCCATTAGAAGATCGAACAATTTGCCAAAAATCTTTGATGGCGGGGAGCATGGCACTTAAGTCACTCAATGCCACATACTCGCTGGGTCAATACTTCCATGCCATTTGGGACATGGTACAATTTGTCACTTCCAACTTAACAGAACATCTACTGATGCATTTTACCAAGTTACTGAGATTGACCTGTTGCAGTAATGCTGGTCATTCAGTTTGGTTTGGACACAGCAAACTCTGTAACGCAGGCTATGGGGACATCTGTTGCTCTTCGACATCATGCCTGGTTGAGGAACTCTAGAGTTTCTACTGATGTCCAGACTATCTTAATGGAGCTTCCATTTGATGACTCCCACCAATTATGTGATAAAGTGGATTTGGCATTGGAGAGTTTTAAAGAAAGCAAAAATGCTTTTAGAATGCTAGGCTCCAAACAAAGCCGCTGGACAGTTCCATATATTTTGGGACTTTAGTAAAAGCTATTCATTCAGAGGAAGACAACCAAGCGAACAGCCTCAACAGCAGCTGCAAATCCCTTTGAGTCAGTATTGAGGTTGCTTCTACTTCCCTTCTCTTCTCCTCCTCTTCCCTGACCCTTACAGGAGAAGCAACCCTGGTGTCAGAACACGTGGTGCCTGTTGGAAGATGGGTTTCCTTTTTTCACAAGCCTAGAGGGCCATAACTACACACTTTTGAGTCTTGCAGATCATGGAAAGGTGGTGTGTTCTACCCTTTCAACTGGTTCCCATATGCATCCTCTCCTTTAGGAGACCACCTATGTACTCTTCGACAGTAGGTGGAGATCTTACTCCTGAAAGGGGCGGTGGCATTGGTGCCAGAAGGGCCAATGGTGCTATTCCTAACATTTGTTTGCCAAAGAACTGGTATGTTCCGGTATTGCTTGGGACCTAGGAAGTCTTCCAGTTTGTATGCGCGTTAGTGCTAACTAGACCCACAAGTGAGGTATATAATGTACCAGTGGGACACTAAGGCCACACAGTTATTTGCTATTTATCTCCTGTGCTTTTCCTTCTTTTTCTGAAATGGCAGTATCTTATTACGAGGGAGATTAACCAGGACCCAGATAAAATTTTAATTTAGTTCAGTTTCTCACCCTGGGCTGCCTAACAAGTCATATAATAAACTGTAAAATGTGGCTAGGTTACCCCTTGCGCAGAACCAATTTCTCATAATAGGCAGCAAATTCTATCAAACCATGCTCCAGGGAACAAAGAGGAACGGTCACCCACGTCCCAAAAGAACCGATGTGGTCAAGAACACAGAGGGTAAACAGTAAACAGGTTGTTGTTCCCGAGCAAAAACACCAATAGAAATTTATAGGTAAGATCAGTACAATAAAGTGTCCATATCCAAGGTGTTCTCAAAAAAGATTTTTTCTCCTTTTAATTTTCTCGTCTTCTTTTTGATCTCATTCAAAGATGTACAGTTGATTTCACAGTGATTGAGTTGATATAAATAACATCACCAAATGTAGCCGACACGTGTTTTGTCTTGGGAATTTTCACCCACTGACTTCCTCAGGGCTACAACAGAAATATACAATACTCAAAATATATCCAAACGATAAATTAGGCATTTCTACAATTTAATAGTCTTAAAATTATGTGATAGGGTTAATTAAATAAGTACTAACCAAAGACCAATGAGAACAAGCAAAATCACCCAGTGACAAATCTCACACCTATAACTTATAAAGTAATACAAGAAGGAATAGAATAGAAGGTGCTTAAAGGTCCACACACCCAAAATGTGGTCACAGAGATAAGACCGTATTGTCCATATAAGTGTCACAATGTGTGATCCACCTCAAGAGTTCTCAAGATTAGTAGGTGGATCATCCCAAAAAAAACAAGGGCCAGTTGTGTTTTTTTTTTTTTTAGCACAACTAGCCAAACAGATAATGTCCACTCACCAAGAGCTACATCTTTCACGGCAGTTTCACCACAAACCAGGTAAGGCTGTATGTGGTCCCATATAATATGGGTCTACAAAGAAAAAGAAAATTAACAAGGGGAAGCAACGATGTTGTTTATATGGCCAGACAATATCAGACCATAATTTCTGTAGTAGGGGATCTCTGTGATAATCATAATCTAGTGAATAGTCCCGCCCATGTGCAGGGACCCCGGAGCAATAAAAAATAATCTCTTAAGGTGTCAAACCATGCAGACCTGCATCCACCTTTAAGAGAGAATTTAATTTAAAGACAGATAACGCAGCCTATACCCACAGGCTACACTGTCCAGTACTTCAACTAGAATTCCACCAACATCCACAAACAGCACTGCCTGTCCAGCTTTTCTCCACAAGGGAAAAAACACCCTGCCTCTCCCAGCAAAAGCCTCTGGAATGATAGAGAGGAAGGAATGGACAGACAAGCCCCATAGGCTGCCATTGTGAGAAGTTGGCCTGATGTATGATGTCACTAGTTCTAGTGTACACCTTATATCAGTCCAAATACCCTTATGGTGATTGGTTGTAAAGTCAACCTTATAGACCAGCTATCCTAGTGGTAGCATGGACAAGAGCAGTCTTAGGCTAAACTCTGAATGGCATGTGAAGCCAGCTGTGATACCATATATAATCCCTTGAATACCAAATGAAAGGACACCACAACAGATATATATATATAAAATAAAGTGTATTTATTCTAAGCAAACCCTCAGCACTCTTTATGAGATTAGAGGTAAGTACAACACAGTCTTATTAATGCATACAGTAAGTCACACAGGTAAGTAATACAGTTAGGCCCTAGGGGCCACGCAAACCATATACTAAGTAAGTGGTATAAGAACCACTGTCACGGAAATAGAATAGGCCTAGGCCTAGGGAATCGCTGGGGCTACACTACACTAGCGTTAGTTAGGAAGTGGGAGGCCCACGGGATTCGTGTGCAGAGTGGAAACACTCACGCGTAATGCGTAAAAGTCAATAGCAATGTTACAGTTTAGAAATAGATAGATTTAGGACACTTCCGGAGTAGCTAGGAAGTTGAGACTTGAAAACTAGACACTAGGATAGTCACTATCCTGATGAGCACCGGAGTACCCAAGTTACCTAGCCCACAGGCTGCGGGTGCATAGGGGTGAAGATGCGTCGTTTTCGTCGTCGACTCCTATGGATGCCTGAAGAAAGATGCTGACAGGCAGTCAGGGGAGAGTGTCCGGTGGATCCCAAGGCTGGGATCAAGAAGAGAAGAAACCTGCAAGCAGAGGGGACAGAGTCAAGGTCACTAGCCAGTGACCACGTGGAACCAGGCGATGTCGTGAAGAGTTGCAGGTGAAGGTGAAGCTTGTCGCTGCAGCCAGGAGGACCAGGAAGCGTCGGACGACCAGGACCAGGAGGCGAGCTGTCCCATGAAGGCTCTTGCTGTCGGCGGCGTCGAAGTTGGACTAGGACTCACCAAGCCTTGGCAAGCGGAACCCACGAAGAACAAAGGACTTGCTTCTGGTGCAGACCAGGAAGGTCTGGGGTGCTTCTTCTTTGCAGAGAAGCGGGAGCCAGTCTGGAGGAGCCAAACCAGCGCAGAAGATTTCAGGGAGCGTCGTCACAAAGGCCACTAGCCAGCGGGCAAGCAACCGGACAGACGCGGCAAGCAGGAAAATGCTGAAGGGCCCCACGCAGGACTCGTGGAGTGTGGGGGGCTGGTCTTCGGTGCAGATGGTGCTTGGGGTTGGGGCTTCTCAATCCCCGGTGCACAACTTCGAGGGTACCTCAGAAGCTGCGCTGTAAGTTACTAGCCACTTTTCCCAGGTAGCCGGTCCCACGTCGCTCGTCGCCTCCACGGATCTCAGCTCTGCTGCAGATGTGGATGAGGGTCGGAGAAGTCTGGAAATCAAGGCTCTGGTCGGGCTCTGCAGTCGGTTCCTCGTAGAACGGTCGCAAAGCAAAGGGTAGTCTCTTGATGGTGCCTGTTTGCACAGGGTAGCCACTCCTTGGCTACAAGGGAGATTCTTCAGTCTTCTTCTTTCGTCGAATGTCGAAGGTCCAGAGTTTCTGTTCAGTTGTGCAGGTTCAGGATAATCTAAAGTCTTGAGGCCCAACTCCCACTCTTATACTAATCTGGGGGGCTGGGATACCTGCTAGGTCACGCCTTATGGGTGGGACCTGGGAGGGGGTGGTTACACCCACTTCCCTTTGTCCAGTTTCGCGCCAGAGCTGGGGCTGGAGTGCCCCAGCGCCGGTTTGAACTGGACTATGCAAGGAACACCTTGTGTGCCCCAGGCATGTCTCATTCCTTTCAGCCCACCCTGCCCCAATACACTAAAGGCTGTCTGGGGAGGTGCTAGCACCTCCCCAAGCAGGAAACCTATTGTCCAGGCCTCCCTGGCTGGGATCACTCCCAGCTGCAGGAGGTCAGACTTGTGTCGTGGCAGCAGCATCCATTTTGTGATGCTGAGGCTTTGGTCAGAGGCTAACAGTTGAAGTATGGTTTTAACATGTCTTTCCCTCTAGAAGGGGGGAATAATATTCTCATGTCCAGAAATGGCATGGGGGTATTATTCCCGAGTGTTAGACACCTTACACAACATGTTTTGATAAAGCCAAACCATAGTTACCATAACCGTCTAAGATTATAAGGCACTTTAAGAGTATATGGTAGGCTATATCATAGAACAGCTATAAGGACAAGGTTCCGAAAGCTGCAGACAGGCTCAGCTCATGCTAGAGCACCATCTCACATGTTACCAAGCACTCTGCCTCCAGGATTGTCAAGGCCTGCCATAGGAGTGACTGATAGGTACACATGTGTCTATATGTAAGTTAGGTATAGGAATACTACACCTAAGCAAGGGGTGATTACACGACCTTGCCCCAGCTGAGTGATCAGCCAGTTGTGTCAAAATGGAAGGCCAGGCCAGGGGTGGCACAATACATGCTGCAGCCCCTGGTAGGCCTAGGGTACACCTATGCCCGGGGTACCTAGGGTACACTGTACAGGGGCCAATAAGGTGATCCTATCCAAATGGGTTATGCACCTAAAGTACATAGTATTAATTTAGAGAGAGAACAGCAGGGCTGTGGGTCTGATTAGCAGGCCCACAGCCACATCTAAGTCGAAAACCAGTAAAGTAAAAGCAAAAAGTGGGGGTGAACATAGAAAGCAGACCCTACTCTCCTACAGCCATTATGTGGCTCAGAACAGGATACTGTGCCTTTAAGAAAACTTTCCAGAACTTTCCCAGTATCCCAGAATGCACAGCAGGTCCCTTTTACTTCCAGTTCTTTTTTCCGGCTCCTGCTAGCAGGACCCTGGAGCATTGAGCTCTCCCTTTTCAAGGGTTATTTGTTACTTTTCAAGTGTTAGAAAGTCCTTTTTCCTTCTGGTGTTATCAGAATGACTGGCTTGTTCGACAAGTGTCCTGATTGTGGAAGAAAAAAGGCTAAGTCAGACACACACAGGGTGTGCATCGTCTGCCTTCCCCAGTCCCACGTGCCTGAGGATTGTGAGATCTGCCGCTCTTTTTCAGCCAGGACCCTGAGTGAGAGGAAGATGATCAGGCTCCAGGTCCTGGAGGACAGAAGGCTGAAGGCATGAGGTGGGTCTGGAGGGGCTGATTCTGCCCATGCTGAGGCCTCTGGGGGGCTCCCCAGGGGCAGGAAGACCAGCAAGCGTCCCCACTCCCCGTCGACGTCGAGGGCGTCGACGGCGGCGTCGAGGGGGATGACTACAGTCTGTTCGCCATCCCCCCAGGGCTCTGGGGAGAAGCGGCGTCGACGATCGATGTCGAAGGAGCTGAACAGGCCGCCGTCGACGACATCGGCATCTTCTGCGACGACGACGTCGCCGTCGAGCCATCGGCAGCGAGATCAGGCCCGGCGTCGGCGCTCGCCGTCGAAGGGGGAGCGCCGCTCGCCGTCGGCGAAGAGGCGACAGTCACCGTCGAAGCGGTCGCCGTCGAGACAGTCGACGTCATGGAGATCGACGTCGAGACGATTGCCGTCGAAGAGATCGACGCCGAGTAGACGATCGGCGTCGAGAAGACGATCGGCGTCGCGGCGGCGGTCGCCGTCGAGGAGGCGGCCGACGTCGAGAAGACGCTAGACGTCGAGGAGGTCGACGTCGAGATGGCGCAGGGGGAGCCCTGACGCCAGGAGTAAGAGGGGAACGGAGCCGCCGGGATCGGGGTACTCTGTGGTGTATTCACCCCCTCGGAACCCTACGCCATCACCACCTCCGCCACCGCCACCACGACCGCCGACTCAGACTCCTCCTCCTCCTCCTCCTCCTCCGCCTCCTCCACCACCACTGCCACCACGGCCGGCGTCACCACGGCCGGCGTCACCACCTCCGCCTCCCCCTCCGCGTCCTATACCGCCTCACACTCCGTTGGGGCTGCCTGCAGTTCCTCCGCGGTCGGTCTCCCTGCCCAGGTATCCGACTCCGCCGCAGGGGACGCCGAGGCCGCGTCACCCACGGTCGCCGGGCCCGGCAAGACCGTCGGACAGGCCGAAGCCGAGGAGGTCGCGCTCCCGCTCTATCAGGAGGAGAAGGTCGCGGAGCCATAGGAGGTCGTCGTCGTCGACATCAGGACGGCGCCATAGGAGGCACAGGTCCAGGTCACGCACACGGTCCTCGGCCAGGGACTTCTCACCGACGCTGTCGGACTCACCGGGGACTAGGGTGTCTCTGGTGGATGATCTGGTCTCCTTCCAGGAGGTGCTGCTGCGGGGGGCAGCCAAGTTGGGCATCACGGTGACGGTACCGACACCCACGACGTCCGTGATATTCGAGACTACACAAAAAACACCTGTCTCGGCCCCTGCTGCCCCTAGTGCTGGGACTGGTGGAACCCGCGTTGGAGTTGTTCCTCACCCCCGCGGTGACTAAATCCGCTCCCTCACGGCTCATGAAAAAGTATCGGGCCCCGGACTCGGCCCCTGCTTTTTTACGGATGGACCCGAAGCCGGACTCTGTCATCGTGACGGCGGCGAGGAAGCAGCATGCGACGGCTCCTTCATCGACGGTCCCGCCCGACAAGGAAAGCCGCTGGCTGGACTCGGCGGGCAGGAAGGTGTGTGGGACCGTGTCTACCACCATGAAGGCGGCAAGTGCGGGGGCGCTGTTGGGGCGTTACGACCGGGCCCTGTGGGAGTCCCTCCAACAGTATGCGGACCTGCTGCCCCAGGACAGGAAGGAGGACTTCCTGGAAACGGTGCGAGAGGGGATGCTGGTTTCGAACCAGGTCATCAGTGCGGCAGCGGATGTCTCCTTGTTGGCGGCGCACTCTTACTGTCATGGTGTCCATCAGAGGCGTCACTCTTGGTTGCGCCTGACGTCGCTCAAGCCAGAGGCTCAGCACAGAGTAGCCAATCTGCCCTTCTCGGGGGAAACCCTGTTTGGAAAACATGCGGATGATGAGATGGCCCGCATGAAGGCAGAGGCGGAGACCCTGACGGCTGTCGGGTTGGAGAAGGCCGAGAAGAAGCGCCCGTTCCAGAGGAGGTTCGGGTCTACGGGCAGAGGGCGTGGGCAGGGTTCGGGACAGCAGCAGCACCAACAGCAGCAGTTCCGGAAGCCCTTCCAGAAACGCCAGAGGGGTAGAGGAGGCCAGCAGGCTGCTACCACTACCAAGGGCCCGGCCGGGTCTCGGCCCTGAGCGACTACTTCCCCCCTCAACCGTTACCCAGTCCAGTGGGGGGAAGCATTCAATTTTTTCCGGCAGAGTGGAGAAAAATTACTCCGGACAAGTGGGTGCTGAATATTGTTTGCAATGGATACAGTCTTCGGTTTATCAGCCCGCCTCCAGCGATTCCGCCGGTAAGCTCTCAATTTCAGCTGCGAGAGCTCCAGACTGAGGCAGGCATCTTGTTAAGAAAAAAAAAAGGCGGTAGAAGAGGTACCTCTGTCTCAAAGGGGAAGAGGTCTGTACTCTCGGTTCTTCCTCGTTCGCAAGAAGGACAAGAACGAGTTCAGGCCCATTCTGGATTTGCGACAGGCAAACAAATGGATTCGCAGAGAGAAGTTTTGCATGCTATCGTTGCATCAGATTTACCCTCAGCTGCAACGGGGAGACTGGCTCTGTGCCATAGATCTACAGGATGCGTACTTCCATGTGCCCATCGCACGGAAGCACAGGAAGTTCCTATGATTCCAAGTCGGCGCCAATCACTATCAATACACAGTACTGCCATTCGGGCTAAAGTCTGCGCCCAGGACCTTCTCGAAGTGCATGGCGGTGGTGGCGGCACACCTGCGGAGGAACAAGGTGTTTGTCTACCCGTATCTGGACGATTGGCTGATCAAGGCATCATCCTTCTCGGAAGCGCAAGAACCCTTCCGGTGGACGTGCGCTCTCTTGCACAAGCTGGGGTTTACACGTCAACATGTCCAAATCGGTCCCGACTCCGGTCCAGTGCATACAGTACCTGGGAGCCTCCATCGATACGCGGTCAGCAAGCGTGTCTCCTTCGGAGGAGAGGCGGTTATCACTCCTTCGGAAGGCTCAGGACCTCAGGACTGCTCCATCGACGACAGTGAGGAAGGTGTCTTCGCTGCTGGGATCGATGGCCTCCTGTATCTTCCTCACGCCTCACGCACGGCTGCACATGAGACCACTGCAGGAGTGCTTGGAGGATCAGTGGGATCAGAAGACAGGTTCTTGGGACGACAAGATACGGCTGTCTCTACATACTCTTCAGTCTCTGAAGTGGTGGTGTTCGGCGGAAAACCTCCTCAGGGGGGTTCCCTTCCACAAGGACATTCCCACGAAGAGTGTCGTGACGGATGCGTCTCTCCAAGGCTGGGGAGCGCATTCCGGGGACTTGCAGATTCAAGGAAAGTGGTCCCCGTTGGAATCGACGTACCACATCAATTTCCTGGAACTCAGAGCTGTCTTCCTGGCACTGAAGGCCTTCCTTCCGTCCTTCCAGACCAACTCGCTGCTGATACAGACGGACAATACAACCACTATGTATTACCTCAATAAGCAGGGGGGGGTCGAGATCGCGCACTCTGTCGCAGGAGGCGCAGGCGATCTGGCACTGGCTTCTGGCCCGAGGACTGACGATTACGGCCACGCATCTGCCAGGGGTACAGAATGCTCAGGCGGACGCACTGAGCAGGCTGATTCAGGAAAACCACGAATGGGTCATAAACAACGAAGTACTAGGAGAAGTCTTCGCAAGGTGGAGGACTCCAGACGTAGATCTGTTCGCCACCGCCGAAAACAGCAAATGCCGAGACTTCGCATCCAGGTACTACCAGCGGGGGACGCTGGGGAATGCGTTATGGATCGATTGGTCGAACAGCTTTCTGTACGCTTTTCCACCCATTCCCCTGATTCCGGCAGTGCTCATCAAGCTGTCCCAGTCCAGGGCGCGGATGATCCTGATCGCCCCGGAATGGCCCAGACAGTGGTGGTTCACGGACCTACTTTACCGGTCTCTCCTTCCTCACATACGGTTGCCGTGCAGGCCGGACCTTCTCACGAAGTTCGGGGGGCGGATGGTGCACCCCAACCTCTCGTCTTTGAGTTTGGCGGCATGGCTCCTGAAATAGTGCAATATGGCCATCTGAATCTACCAGAGGATTGTATGGACATACTGAAGGAGTCTAAACTGCCTTCCATTAGGACGTCCTATGCCTATAAGTGGAAGAGGTTCTGTATCTGGTGTAAGTCCAAGAACTTTGATCCTACGACATGTAAGGAAGATGTCATCCTTCCGTACCTTTTGCATTTGGCGCAGTCTGGCCTTAATTTCCATTCTATTAAGGTTCATCTGGCTGCTTTGACTGCTTACAGGAAATGCCCTTCACAGACTTCCTTCTTTCAGATCCCTGTGGTCAAGGATTTTTTGGAAGGCTTGAAGAAAGTGTTTCCTCCTGTCAGACTTCCCTCGCCTTCCTGGGACTTGAATGTGGTGCTGTCCAGACTGATGAAGGAGCCTTTTGAACCCATTCACAAGGCTTCATTGCAGCACCTATCCTGGAAGGCGTTGTTCCTAGTGGCCATTACGTCGGCCCGCAGGGTGAGTGAACTTCAGGCATTATGTTGTCAAGAACCTTATACTGTATTTCATGCTGCTAAGGTTGTGATGCGTACTCACCCTAAATTTCTTCCTAAGGTTATCTCTGATTTTCATGTCAACCAGACCATAACTTTACCTACGTTCTTTCAGAATCCCTCTTCGCCAGCGGAAAGGTCTCTCCATTCCCTGGATGTTCGGAGGGTGTTGAAATTTTATCTGGATAAGACCAAGGATATTCGTAGGTCAGACCAATTGTTTGTTAATTATGGATCAGTCAGGACCGGTCTCGCGACCTCTAAGCAGTCCATTTCTCGGTGGATTGTGTCCTGCATACAATTGTGTTATCAAAAGGCTAATAAGACCTTAGGGGGTAAACCTAAGGCTCATTCCACCAGGGGTAAAGCTGCCACGACGGCTTTGCTGCGTAATGTTCCGATTGCGGAAATCTGCAAGGCGGCCACTTGGAAGTCGGTCCATACCTTTGCTGCGCATTACTGTCTGGACACGGATGCCAGGGCAGATGCTCAGGTTGGGCAGGCTTCGCTGCGAAATTTGTTCGCACAGTAGTGGTATTGTCTTGTGTGTTCTCCACCGCCGTTGTTGTGTGGGGATGGGCTTGCCATTCTATTCACTAGATTATGACTATACACAGAGATCACCTGCTACAGAAGGAGTAGTTTCTTTTCTGTAACTCCAGTTCTGTAGTAGGGGTATCTCTGTGATAGTCATAAGCGCCCGCCCTCCTCCCCGGTGGAGAGATGAATATTCATGTAAGGAATGCTACAGGTCTGGCGTGCTACGCCTTCAAAAAGAACTGAAAGTAAAAGGGACCTGCTGTGCATTCTGGGAAAGTTCTAGAAAGTTTTCTTAAAGGCACAGTATCCTGTTCTGAGCCACATAATGGCAGCCTATGGGGCTTGTCTGTCCATTCCTTCCTCTCTATCATTCCAGAGGCTTTTGCTGGGAGAGGCAGGGTGTTTTTTCCCTTGTGGAGAAAAGCTGGACAGGCAGTGCTGTTTGTGGATGTTGGTGGAATTCTAGTTGAAGTACTGGACAGTGTAGCCTGTGGGTATAGGCTGCGTTATCTGTCTTTAAATTAAATTCTCTCTTAAAGGTGGATGCAGGTCTGCATGGTTTGACACCTTAAGAGATTATTTTTTATTGCTCCGGGGTCCCCGCACATGGGCGGGACTATTCACTAGATTATGACTATCGCAGAGATACCCCTACTACAGAACAGAAAAGAAAGAAACTACTCCCTAAAAGAAACAGAAGGGACACATTACCCGCCACATCATTCTCGTATACATTTTTTTTTTTTTTTTTTAAAGTTTCCAAAACCTTTATTTGCAAGTAGGAGATACACAGGGCCAGCTGCCCACAGTTCACATGGCAATAACTGGGCTCTGCCCATACGGGTGAGTCACCCCACCAATACTTAACACAGCCATTCAGCCGACATCCCGGAGAACCGGCGGCGTCTCGGTTGCCCGACGTGGGAGCAATACATCCTTCAGTGACTGGCCGCTGTGTGCAGCCCCGTCGCCACCAGCCTATGTAAAAGCCTGTAGATATCTCAGGGAATCAGGGACTGTCAGCCCGAACTGGCGAACCCAGCCACTCTCCCATGCACTCCACTCACAGCCCCTCCTCCCGCCCCACCCCCCCCCCCTCCCAACCCCCCCTTCGCACGCACACTGTCCCGTCCGGTCATCCTTCCCCATCTGTGTGTTCCCGTCGTTACGTCAGCCCACCCCTGCCAGTCACCACACTCCGCCCCTATCATACCGTTTCCCAATCCATACCGCACTGTCACTCTTCACGTTGCCCCCGCACCAACTACCCTACGAGTCCTGCTACAGTCCTGCACGCCGGACCCCCCCGACTATCGTCCTCGCCATATCGCAAGCCATTGCCACTCTCCCCCACAGACATCCCTAGTTTGGATCAGGGGTCGGGGCACACTCAGCACTCTAACTTCCATCGAGCTCCTCCCCCTGGGCAGCCTCCCGGGCCGCCGGCTCTGGGGCCGCGGTCGACAGGTACGTTCTGTATAACCCCCAGAAATTCTTGGGACGACTTTTCGGCGGCAGCAGTTCACTATAGGTCTCCGCCTGTGTACTGCAATACAGCATATCCCTGGCCCACTGTTTCTTGGTGGGAAGGGGCCCCCTCATCCAGCAGGCTGCAACGACCCTTCTAGCAATGAGCAACGCCATGTCCACTAACCGCCGCAACGCCACCGGGAGAGGCCGGGAGTACCCTAACAGCGCCAGGGCTGGGTCTGGGGCAATCTCCGTGCCCAGGATCCGGCTCAACTCAATGAACACCTCGGCCCAAAACTTAGCGATACCAGGACAACGCCAAGACATATGCATAAAGTCCGCCACCGGGACATGGCAACGTTCGCACTCTGCAGACGCCCTGAGCCCGTACCGATGTAATCGCTCCGGGGTATAATACACCCTCTGTAGGTACTTGAAATGCACCAATCTGTGCCGGCCGTTAAGTGATATCGCCTTGGTGCTGACGCAGCAGTACCTCCACATCTCGTCTGTGAACTCTAAGTGCAGGTCACCCTGCCAGGCGAGCCGCGCCGTAGCGTGTGTACGCGCCGTCTGCCGGTCCCCCATTCTTTTAAGATTCGAGAGCAATCTAGGCGGCGCTACCGTTTTGATAATGTAGGTGAGTTCCGGAACCTCCGGAGGCTCTGCCATGCCCGGGCCCAGCGCGACCGACAAAGCCCTGCGAACCCTGTGGAACTGGAAACCCTGCAGAAGCGTGTGGGCAGACTGCGCCAGCCCAAGCTGGTCCCATGTCTTGGCCACCCCATCCGCGAATAAGTCGTCCATCCGCGTAATTCCCAAGGAGTCCAATGCCTGTACCACTCCTCTCTCCCGCAGCGGGGGGAGCCAAAAAACCCATTCCACCGGCAGCAAAGGGGAATACAGAAGAGCGCAATCGTGCGCCCTCATTAACGCCTGCCACGCATGAGTCGTGGCCTGGAGGGAGTCCAGGCGCCCCACCGAGCGGCTCACCGGTTGAAAGACAACCGCGGGCAATGGGAGCGGGTCCGCGAACAGACGCTCCAAGATAACATGTGGGACGTCAGCGCTGGCATGTATCCACGCGTGCAGGTGTGCCGCCTGCGCAACCCTGTAGTATTTCTCCATGTCCGGAGCCCCCAGTCCTCCCAGTTCGTACGGAAGAGTTAACACCTTCCATTGTACTCTAGGCTGTTTGCCACCCCAGGCCAACCGTATTAGGGTTTGGGTCAACTGCTTAAAGAAGGCTCTGGACAACACGATGGGGATGTTGGTGAAGAGGAACAGGAATCTCGGTAAGATAACCATTTTCATAATGGCTATTCTGCCCAGCAGAGATAGGGGCAGTCGATTCCACCTCTCCACGTCCTCAACCAGCTTAGCGTATGCTACCCCGTAATTTTCTCTAAGAAGCACCTCGGGGTCCTTATGTAGCCGGATCCCCAGGTACCTAACCGAGTCCGTAGTCCATTGCAGTGGGTAGTCCATTGGAAAAGGCACCGTAACCGGCGTCAACGGGAAAGCCAGTGACTTGCTCCAGTTCACCTTGAGGCCAGACAGCGCCCCAAACCTGACAACTTCCCGCAGTATGGACGAGAGGTTCGTCTCCGGGTCCCGGACGTAAAGCAGCGTGTCGTCTGCATACGTGGAGATGCCAATTTGATAGGTGGGGAAGTTAATGCCCTCATAGCGGTGATACTCTCTAATAGCGCACGCCAAGGGTTCCGCCACCAGGGCATAGAGGAGAGGGGAGAGAGGGCAGCCCTGCCTGGTCCCTCTGCTGATCCGGAAGGCTTCCGTGACCCGGTCACTCAATCGTAGCCTGGCTGTAGGCCGATGATATATTGCTCCCAGCATCTGCAGAAAGGGCTCTCCCAATCTGATCTTACGGAGCACCCGTACCATAAAGGGCCACTCCACCGAGTCAAACGCTTTTTCCATATCCAGGAAAATGGCCAGTGCCTTATTTTCAGGGCGCACATGTTGCATGGTCCCCAGAACCGTGCGAATATTGTATGTAAGGTTTCTGGCCGGTATGAATCCCGCCTGTTCCGGGGCCACGAGTTCCGGCACCAGCAGCGCCAGACGCGTGGCCAGCACCTTAGCGTACAGCTTTGCATCCACATTGATGAGGGAGAGCGGCCGGTACGAGCCACACGCGTTAGGGGGCTTCCCTGGTTTCAGAATAGTGACTAAAAGCGCTTCGCACATCGTGTCGGGCATGTAGCCATCCTGGCATATGCCATCAAATAAAGTGATCTAATGGGGGAGAAGCTTATCTTTGAATGCTTTATAAAAAGCCACCGTCAATCCATCGGCCCCAGGGGCGCTGCCAGACCGCATCCCCTCTAGTGCCTCCAAGATTTCGTCCTGCTGTATGGGGAGCGACAGGAACTCTCTCTGAGAGTCGGACAGGAAGGGCATTTTGATATAGCTGAGATAGTCCTCTATTTCCTCCTCCATCTGGGCGGACTTGGCTGTGTAAAGCCCCGCGTAGTAGTCCCGAAATTCGGCGCATATCGCCTCCTCCCCAGTGACCACTGTACCGGCCTCCGTAACCAGCTCGTCGATGACCAGGGGCTTCCTGCTGTTGCGCAGTATGCTCGCTAACAGTGAGCCCGGGCGCTCGCTCTCCCCATATGCTCGGGCCGTGGCGTACTTGCCCATATGTTGCACCTCCCTGTCCGCCTCCCTGTGATATTCCGCAATCAGCGCTTGAATCTGGGTCCCCACCGCAGGGTCCGCAGAGGACCGCTGGCTCTCCTCCAGAGTTGCTAGCTGCGTCTCTATGGACTTAAGGCTCCCCCGTATAGATTTTAGGACCCCAGAATGCTTGGCCATGGCCATGCCTCTGATGTAAGCTTTGAACGAGTCCCAGACCGTGTGGAAACTCTGAACCGAGCCCAAGTTGTTGTCGAAGAAGGTCTCTATGTCCTCTGCCAGGTCCCCCCGGAACACCTCATCTAGGGGCGAGTATGGCGGAAATCTCCGTGTGTACGGTGGGATACGTCTAACCGATGTATCCAATATTAGTAGTAGCGGGGAGTGATCCGAGAGCGTGCGCGAGAGGACCGCACAGCCCCTGACCAGGGTCAGCAGCGACCACGACATCCGCCAGTAATCTATTCTAGTGTGGATGTCGTGGTATGCGGAGTAGTGCGTAAATCCCCCCTGCCCTGGGTGTCCCTGTCTCCAGGCGTCCACCAAATCGAGTCTGGTGAGCTCCGCCTGCATGCACAAGGCAGCCGCCGCCGGGTGTCGCACCGGCCCCGAGGAGCGGTCCAGAGCTGGGTCAAACGTGAAGTTAAAGTCACCCCCCCCCCCACACCATGCGGGCGTGGGTATAGCGACGGCAAACGACAGCCAAGGCCGCGTAGAACTCAGGGCTGTCGTAGTTGGGGCCATACACGTTGACTACTACTAAATCATGACTCTTCCCTACGCACCGAACTATCAGATAACGCCTGGCCGAGTCTGCTTCTAGGACCGTCAGCGCCAAATGGGATTGGGGATTTACCCAGGTAAGCACACCCCTGGAGTGCGAGGTGAACCCCGCCGCGGCACTATTACCCGCCAAACCGCGCGCATTAAGCATGTGGCTCGTGGGAGGGAGGGGCGTCTCCTGTAGGAGCGCCAGATCGATGTGATGCCTACGCAGGAAGCTCAATACTTTCCTCAATTTTCGAAAATCATTCAACACCCGCACATTCCACGTCAGCGCCCTAAGGGACGCTGTGTCATTATCACCAGACAGTTCACTAGGGTCTCCCATCACACATACTCTGTCTTACGGCGGGCGTGTCCCAATCGCCCCAGTGTGAAGTGTCACCCACCGACAGTGCGCAGACGACCCAAGCCAGACATAGGACAACAAAGCAAACGACCTACCACTCCACTGTGCGTGCGATCCCCCCGCCCCGATCCCCAACTTACCCCCCGCCCACAGCCGACCTCCCCCAACCTGGCCAGACAGATCCCCCATCCACCCCCCCACCCCGCTAACCCACAAACACACCCCTCAAACATACCCCGAACCAGACCCCACAGGAGTCAAACTAGGCAATAGCGCTGGGGCAGAGGTACCAAGCACTGCTCCAATCACAACCTGGCAACGAGCCAAATAGCAGCGCACCTCAGCCGCCCAACCCTCGTGTAGCCTTACTGCTTCGCGAGCTGCCGTTCCATCACCTACAAGGATGTCAGTGGGCACCCCGCAACCCCCTCCCGAGGTCAACCCCACTATCAGGCAGAACAGCGCGCGTGGCCTCGAAAGAACCGCCCCGTAGGCCCTCCCCCACCCATGCCTCCACAGACCCAGGCCCTAGCATGCAAACTTCTGACGCGAGCCCCCATAGGGCACCCGCTCCAGTACTCACAGCGGGTGGGCAGTCCGCATCTCGCCTAGCATAATACTCAGAGTCCCATGAGTTCGGAGCCGAAGGGGCCGAAAAGAACACCACAGTCAATGGCACCAAAGGGAGAGTCTCATCCGGAGGAGCGCCCCGCAGCCCCGAGCTGCCGGAGTATCAGCAGCAAGTGTCCGTACAGTTCCAGGCGACCCAATCACCTCTAGGGTAGCACATGTCCCGCGTACAGTCTGTGAGACCAACAGTCTGCTTGCATGTTATGCCCGGCCACCCACCAGCAACTAGTCCTGCCCATCCAGGCCTGAGGCCGTCTCCGGAGCGTCCCCCGGACCCCTGGGACTACCCTGCCGCTCCCGGGACCATACCTTCAGCGATTTTTGGAGTTCCCTCGGGTCCGTGAAGAAGTGCGAGTGTCCTTGCCTGTTTATCCTTAGCCTCGCCGGGTAGAGCATGGCATAGTCCAGGCCAAGATCACGTAGCTGTCGTTTGTACGGAGCAAACTGGCGTCTCTCCTCCTGGACTTTCGCCGTGAAGTCCGGATAGATCAAAATGTCCATGCCCTCGTACTGCAGCTTGCCTTTTTCCCTGGCCATCCGCAGCGCCACGTCCCTGTCCCTGTAATTCAGGAGCTTCGCAATGATGGGCCACGCCGGCGCCCCCGGCCTGGGGCGCGGGCCCAGCGATCTGTGGGCTCTCTCCACCACAAACATGGGCGAGAACACATCCTCCCCCAGCAAGGTGCGCAGTAATTTTTCGACAAAAAGTTCCATCTTCCCTGTCGAGGTGGATTCCGCCACCCCCGTGATGCGGATGTTCGATCTGCGGGAACGGGCCTCCAGGTTCTCCGACTTATCCTGTATGACCTGCAGCAGCTTGCTGAATTGCTTGCGGTCCGCGTCCCACTCCGTCTGGGCTGCCTCCACCTGCGAGACCCTCATCTCGGCCGTGTCCAGTCTCTCCGAATTCTTATCGACACGCTCCGACATGCGGTCCATGCGGTATGTGAGTGCATCCAATTTGGCATCGATAGCAGTTAAGCTGCCCTGCAGGCCTTTCTCCATCGCCACCAGCATTTCCCTGATGTCCGCTCCTGCCGCACCCTCCGCGCCCGCGCCGCCAACGGGTGCCTCCTGCCCCGCGCCGGCGGTCCCCTTAGGCTTGCGCGGGTCGAACGTGAGTTTGGGCTGCGTTTTGTCTCCTTTACCCATGTCGGTGGCTCCCTGTCGCCGCACCGCCAGGTCCGCGCGTCGCGGTCAGTATGTCGCGGTAGGTATCGGAACCCCCGGGGTCCCAAGGAGGCAATGAGGCGCCAGGGCAACATCACCGAGCTCTTTTCAAGGGCGACCGCCCAATGCGCTCCCGAGTTCGGATTTGGGGCACTGCGAGGCTCCAACGCGGGACCGTGGACCGTGGACCCGCGTCACGCCGCTCCGGACAGCACCTGGGGCCCCCCTCTCTCCTCTTACGGGCCTCCCCGGCACCACCGGTCCAAGTTGGGGGTCGCGTCCACTCGCCCAGGCGACGTCCCGGCTGAGCGCGCCCGGGCACCTCCTCTAGATCCCTTCAGGCGCTGGGGGGGCACCCCGACAGGCACAGCCCGCGTGGCCAAGCTTCCGCTACACTCCGTCTGTCTCCGCAGCCCCAGGGCCCACATCAGATGGCAACGCCACTCGCTGTACCCCAACTCTCAGGGGTCACTCTCCGTCCCAAGCTCTGGGGCCGATGCCGGCGTCACCTTCACCAGCGGTCGCCGTCCGGACCAGGGGCAGGGCAGCACAGGAACACCGCCGCTCGTGGGGGGGCTGCAGTACCCCCAGCGCTCCCCGGAGCTGTCCTCTCTGCTGCCGATGCAGGCCGCCGCCCCCTCGACAGAGGCACCGGGAGACCGGGACAGCGTCCCCTGGTCAAGCCGCACGTCGACGCACGTTCTCCGGGTAGCCACACACCACAGCCCGGGGATTCCGGCCCAGCTCGGCGCGCCCGCCTCCGTTCACTTCAGGCGCTCCGTGCAGCTCCCTCGGCGGCGGCGGAGGGCCGCAGCACACAGCGCCAGGATCTAGGGGGTCTCCCCCGTCAGGAGCACCGGGCAGCTCAGCAGTACAGGATCGTTTAGCGGATCATGCGAGGGTCGAGACGGGGAGCGCAGCGCTCACGCGTCCACCATTGATGCCGGCAAGCTCTGCCCCCTCATCATTCTCATATACATAAGTCAATACTAAGCCTATAGAGTTGAATGTGATGTTTAATAGTCTGATCATCATTAACTTTAACTAGATACTTTGGAAGAGAATCATACCATGTGCAACAGCAATTGTCTTACCTAAGAAGTATACGAATCATACGTTTTCTCCAATATTCTGGTCATTGTCCTAAAATATATCTAGATAAGGACAATAAAAATAATACAATAATTCTGAATAATATTATATTTCCTCAACCTAAGAGAAAAAAACACAGCCTACCAACCCGCAGACCGTAGTTCAAAAAGCATTATTCATGCTTATATAAATAAATACTCCCAAATAGTAAAACGAGATGTATAATCCCGAATTTCCAATTTATGAAACATTTCGGGAGCATAGCTAAATAATAGAATGTATATATAGGTAGCCACGATCTTTTACCTCAATCAGGTGAATAGTTAATTTTCAGTAGAGTAAAGATAAAATTAAATCTAAAAAGCAAGAACAGAAACAACACATATTATTCCTATTCTGTTTACTGCCTAACAAGTCATCCCAGTCCAAGAGACGCATTCTGTTTGCCATTTCATCTAAATATAAACAACAGAAGAGCTCCTTTTCATGTCTTGCATGGGAGAAGTACCTATTTACAAGGTTATAAAAGCCACAGAATTTTCTTTCTTGTGCAGATACAGAAGTCATACATTCATGAACTTGGATTAATTTCCTGCCACCGGCTTGGAATGGGGAACCTCACTAAAAGATAGTGTCATTATTTTAATAAAGAAAACAATATTTTTTCTACTGTTAATACATGTAGATTAGGTAATATCCAGCGGCAAAGGAGAATGTCAAAAAAGCATTTGCAATGCAATAGGTCTCGCATTTACGCAAGTTTAAGCTATTGGCATTGTAAATGACAATGCCTTTTATTTATGTTTTAAAAACAAAAGCATAAATAAAAGGCATTGTCATTTATAATGCCAATAGCTCGAAATCGCGTAAATGCGTGACCTATTGCATTGCAAATGTTTGTTCACTATTTCAAGGCTGAAAGCTACACAGTTACATTATCTATACCTGATGTCCGCTGTAATAGCGTGGAGTACGTGGTGTGTCCATGGAAAGAGCTGCACAGCGATGGGAGGCAGCCTCTGCCTTAACTGCATGATTTCTGTGGGATGAGAGCCCCCACCCCGAGCTGTAATTGTCCCAGGATCAGGAGCCTCTGACTGGTGAATAGCATTTGCGGGGATGGGTAGTGCCACACGCATGCGCTCTCCATCCTGTGCTTCATGCCCTATTGTTGTGGAATTGGCATGGAGTGGGTTGTGAGGCAGCGTCGGCTGCCCTAGAAAGACGGGGATCCTATTGTGTGCACGAAATAAAAGCCTAAAAAAACAAGGCGTAGGACACTATTCTTAAAGCGGCCTGCTTTGCAAAAATACATTTATATATTTTTTGTTAAATTAAACCACATTACCCGTATTTTGTGCCGCGTTGTAAGAAAAAACAATGTTAACACAAACAGCACGTCGTTCTTGCTTCTGCAGCTAAACAAAGAACCCATTAATTAAGTAAATAGTCCTCACCAACTGGTAATAAAAGCTGCCAAGTAACAACACAAGTAAAAGGTCCAGTCCTCATGGGAGGTTACAAATGCAGGCAAGGCGGTACTAAGGAGGGACTAACAAGCCTATTCATGAATCAAAAGCAGGCATTTACAAAGGACAGTAGCAGGAGCCAATTGAAAAGGTGGGCGGGAAATGAGCTGAGCTTCTATTCCATACCTCAATATAGCGCTGCTCAGGCTAGACCTAAAAACTACTGTATAGCCTTTTCATTTGGCTTTAAGGGAATCTTATTTTCTGGACGGCAGGGAAACCCAGGGAGATAGCGGATGAAGCTTCTGCAAGACGTTTCAGTGAAGCCTTTCTTTCTATATTTCGATTTCTTCATAAATATTATTTTTACCAGCTCCATAGCCAATGACAGCGCAGTGATTTTGAAATCATTCCATCTTACAAACACTTCATAAGCACAGACTTCTTGGTTCGGAGCCAGACTGCCTCTGGCTTATGTTTATGCCTCCGGTATGCAAGGAACCTATTTTAAACAACCTGCCACAGGTATATTTGTAATTATGATATTCTGTTTATCGACGATCTGGGAACTTATCCTTTGACACGCTGATATTGGCATATTCCTTTTTATTTGCATTGAATATCCAAAATCCTCTCTTGACGTGTGGTAGCAAAGTGGGAGTGACGCCATCATTGGCATCTTTGTTATCTGCAGATCACCTGCATTCTGTTTGATATTACGTGGGTGTAGTGCAGCTTTCTGATCCATGGGTGGTCAGGAACAGACTGGGTCTTTAGCCTGGCAATTGGATTTTTGTTTCAGTGGAACCTGATATGGAAGCTGTCCTGGTGGTTTTGATTTGGCACTTTTCAAGGTTGACAATTGCATAAGGATTATCTGTGTCCAACACCTGGTCCACCCTCCCTTATCTTTTAGAGCTCTCGGTCTCTCTCCACCAAACGATCTTAATGTTTCAGTCTTTTGGATTTTCACCAAGATCACTAGGTCTTCATACCTCAAGATGTTTATGTTAATGTGATGAATTGAGTTGTCATTTGGGGGTGCCGTAGGTTTAGCACTGTGGGATCACTTTGCACCCAGGCTTTTCTGCCAAGACAGGCAATCATTTTATCATTTTCTGGGTTGAAAGTTTAAGCATTACATTTATTGAAAACTTCTTTGAATAATTGAGTGGGAGCTTGAAGTGTATTTAATACTGTAACTGCATAAACATATATAGACCATATCTCCTTTTGGACCTCTTGGTGAACCACAAAAAAACAGTTGCTGTACTTTCTCTTCAACTGTGTCTGACTTGTCCTAGTCAGCAGACTGTTTGCTGGGATTGATTTTTCCACCTTTATTCCCCTTCTCCTCATATATGGAGTCCAACTACTTTCTCCTTTACTTGGCTTCTCGAAAATTGTCAGGACTGACTATGAGTGCTTAGTTTTTACCTGGTGGATACTATAACCATTATGTTTCACCCTCTGAGTCTCTGTTTGGATTGGTGAAGGGATCAGTCTAAATCTCAAGTCATCTCAGCAGCGCTCTCCTAGTACCACATAGTATCCATTGAAACATCTGTAGTATTTGACTCACTTCATAGGGCTTCTGAATGGGGTATACTACCAGATTTCAAGTTTTAATATTGTGTTGCAAAAATATATTAGTGAGTATATAGACTGCAAAATCATTCTTATGATAGGTATATGTATGTAAAACTACATTTTCCATATACCTAACATAATGATGTATATCGTTGAGGTATGTAGATGTGGAGTTAAGAAGGGAACACCTATAGTCAATTATACATTTATCTTCATAATATTTTGAAAGTTCATAGGCTGACTACAATATGTTTGTAGCACAAGCCGTTAGTGCTTGATGTTCTGACATGCAGCTTGTGACTAGGCCCAGGTAAAGTGTCTAGGACACAAGCTGCATCTCAGAGAATTGCAGATATTGGTTACACCAAGGATCGAACATTGCCTTAAAAAGCCACTTTTCACTTTTATTTTTTTTACTTTGTAGATGCTGTACTTGATGCTCTACTATATCCTTTTATTTGGTTAGCATACCCATGGGCTGCTAGAAAAAGGGACTCTTTTACTCAGGACAATGATCAGTGTGTTCTAATCATTTTTTAACTTGACAGATAAACAGTGGCAATTACATGCTGAACTATTAGACGAAACAGAGGTTCACCTTGCAGCCAAGATTTCCCCAGTTGCTGCGCAGAATGCTTTTCTGAGGCGTATGAGAGGAGACAAACCGGTCAAATGCAGAAGAGCATTGGGATATTGACAAGTGGGGGGGGAATTAGTGAGATTTGCAACTAAATGGCTGCCTCCAATGCTGAGTTTTTAGAGCCGGGCTATTTGCAGTTCCTAAACCTCTGCCAAACAAGAACCATTTAATTTTTTTTCAAAACTGCCAGCAAGCAGCATTCCTTTAGAAGCACGGCATGAGGACCAAGGCTTGGCAAGTTATTGCGTCTGCCTCCATTTTTATCCTCTTTTCCTTCTCCCAATTGCAACTTTTGCTAATTTGGTAGCATGGGGAGAATCTAAAGCTGTTAGAACTACAGAAACCCTAGACAAGGTGACGCACACATGACCTTATGCAACTATATGTGCACTGCCTTACTACTGTTGACTCCATCTGCAACTTCCCATTTACCATATAGGTTCCCTTTGGGCTGGCCTAGAGACAGAATAAGCTAGCTAGAGTCTTATGTTTTCCAAAATAAAGTCTAATAAAAATACATACAGATATATATACATAGAGGGGCTTTTGGTAAACCTCCACAATTTGAGTGCCAGGCCTGGGAGGCCAATCTTTGCTTCATTCCATTTTCTTAGGTTGAGGCTACTAGGCAACTTAGCTCTCTGATTGCAAACGACTGGTTGTGGGCTTACCAAGAGCTTACAGGTCCTTACATCCTGCATATTCCTTACTATTAGGTGGCTTTGTTGTAACTCTGCTTGCTTTTTAATAGATGGCATTTCTTCTACATCTTGTGTTTGTCCCTCCCCCCCGAGCATAGGCTCTTTACCAGCCTCTTCACTGACTGACTTGCGTCCTTTCACTGCTCACTTTTAGGAAATTACTTTTGTATTCAGTATTGGGGTATCTTCCATAGATTTGAGTGACTGAATCATTCCCCGTCGTCGAGATGGGAGTCCCACGGTAACATAATCAAGAAGTATTTAAATAAGGCCATAGGCGATAATGGCCCTAAGCCATGTCATACATAGCCTATCTATGTCCTTGTTGAATGCAGCCAATCAGCTGCCAGCACCCTCTAGAACTCTCCTAACAGAGGCAGTTTCCTTCAGATTTTCACCACACGTTGTGTGTGAAGGGAGTCTCCCTGAGTTCTACTCAGTTTTCTTGTTCAAACTTCTGGAATTTTCCATTATGTCTGATGAGAAAGCACTCTTCCATGCTGCAAGACCTGTGGCAAGAAGAGGGTCCACATTGATGATCCTCACAAGGACTGCATTTATTTCCTCCACCCAGCCCATGATATAATGCAGTGCAAAATCTGTCGCACTTTGTCTTCAAAAACACTAAGAGACCGAGGGGATGCTGCTTTTATGGCTACAGTCCACTAAGCACCAGAAATTGTCTGAAGAGGACAGTGATGGTTCAGCCAGGCCTCACACCGTCGACGACAACTCCGCTGACAAATGCACCGTCTTCAGCGACATCGCTGATGGAGATACCATAGACGACACCGCTGACGATGACATGGACTGCAACAACACCGGCGACGACTGGCATCCCATCGCCGGTGGTCATGATTCCGTCGACGCCACTGTTTTTTTTTTTTTTTTTTTTTTAAAACCTTTATTTGTGCATATGAAAAGAACAAATACGGGCCTACAACCGTCAGGCCGGCCACGGTACGGTTAAGCACTGGTACAAACATTACATCCCCTGCGCATCCACGGTCAAGATTAGCAACGAGTCATGAGGTATACACTGGAGAGATCCTTGACACCAGGGGAAGGAGAAGTGAAGGTTAATTTTAAGGTTTTCAAAATAATTTTATCAGGGAAAAAATCAGTAAAGAATAAGAACCAAGGAGATTCGAGTCCGCAAGATAGCTTCACCACACGGGAGAGCAGCAGCATCATTAAAACGGTCATGGAAGAAAAATCTCAGGCAGTGAGGCGATGCAGTTATATAACAGGATAGTCACATGAGTAAATATGCATCCCTCCAGAGCCGCCCCCACTCACTCCACCCCACACCCGGACCCCGAATCGAAACAAGTATAGCGCAGAAACATAAAAGAAAAAGGCCCATAGAACTAAGTAGAAACAGTGAATTACCCCCCCACCCTACACCAATGCGGAGGCTACGGCCTGCCCCCCCCCCCCCAGCATAGTGCCTGTCGCCCAATGAACCCGAAATATAGTCAAGAGAGAAAGTAGGAATAGAGTAAAGAAAAATAAGAGAACAGAGAGGTAAGTGGGGAGGAGCCTACGTTACCCCAGAGCGCCCGAAACCATCGGCCAGCTATGGCCTCCACACACTGAGAACCCACTACGCCAAAAGCGGTCGTGTGAGGATAACGTGTCACAACAATTTAAATGAAGGCGGACAAACCGCGACGAGTGCGCACAACATATGCAAACAGTTCCAGTTCCAGTCCAGCCCATCCGTGAAACCATGGCGATATAAATCAGTTCAGCCCTGGCCCGATCGCGGGCTTAAGATTACACCAGCCCCTACATGAAGGCCCCGCACCCCGTGCTGACAAAGACAATATGGCCGCTTGGGAGAAGATGGTGAAGTAGAGTCACAAAATGGCCGCCGACCATCTATTGAGGTCCCCTTGTGCACCACATAAAGTCCAGACCTGGCATGTAAAGTACAGGAGTTCCACAGAAAAGAAGCAGTAGGCCACCATGAACGGTTCCTCGAGGACGTCAGGTGTCGCTCTGCTGGATACTCTTGCGGGCACGGTGAGGCAGGCAACAACGAAGCAGGCAGCAATGAACAGGGAGACAAAGTATCCGCAATTGAGCTGGAGAGCGATTGATCCTGGGTGCCGGTAAAGCCAGATGCAGGCACCAGTGTAGCACGATCATAAACAGCCATTGCGTCCCCGCAAGAGGACAAAAGCACTGGCAGACCCACGCCTTGTTGATGACAAACGGGGTGCTCACTACCCGCAGCCGACAATATGGAGTCAAACCGCTCACTCAGCGCTTGCAAGCCAAGACACATTTGTAGACGAAAGTCCCGCAGGGCAGCCAGAACGGAGCCGCATGTCAGCGGAGGCTGCGCCCCCACATCGGTAGCAATCCGGGACGGCACTGTGGAGCTGGTGTCTGGTAGAGGGAGGGCGAAGCGGGCAGCGGGCGAGACCGGAGTAGCATCCCCCAGCCGCGAGCAGGCAATCAACGCCATGTTTTACCGCAGAACGGTACAGTGGCCGGGGGGGGGGGTCGTAGCAAGGAGGCGATTCCCCTCAGGTCTGCGCCGCAACAGGGAAAAGCCAACAGTCGCTGCCCTTCCCTCGGGTTCTCTTTGCAGCCGACTAGGCAATAGAAGAAGGGGGTCTGCAGCCTCCCACAGCGCGGTCCACAGAACGGGGCAGGAGACCCGCCGCACCGGGGCTTACCCTATAGCTCCAGCCCATCAGGTGCGGGGTGCAGGAGGTGTCCGGGCGTCCCTCCCCCGGCTCATCCGGCGACAGTCCGTGGTGTGAGGTGGGACCGGGACCTCGGGGCTCAGGTTTACGCTAGCGGGTCCGGTAACTGCGGAGCTTCCAGGGGGCCGGCCAAGGCCACAATAGAGCAGGGGTCCAGTGCGGAGAACAAAAGCACCAAGAACTCCGGCGTCCGGGCGGGCTAAGACTCCGGGAAAGCGGCGGCGCGGTCAGCGCGTCGTCGCACACGTTGCACCTCGAAAATCGGCGAGGATAGGCGTCAGGATGATAGTCCGAGGCCAAGGGCCGACGGAGCCGGGCGCTCAAGCGTCTGCTCCGGTCGCCATCTTGGCTCCTCCCCCCGTCGACGCCACTGTTGATGATGATTAAGGAGACGAAAAATGTTTTTTATCCGGAAATGTCAGCATATAGTAAGATCTCCCCTTTGCCTCCTTTCCTCTTTTTGGTCCTACAGGAGTCAGATGAGGATGATGATGATGATGAGGATGGAGCATACGAAGTGGTGCATAGCCCATCAGAGTTGCATGTAAAGTGCCAGGAAGATGATGAGGACTATGACGAAGAACAACAGTGCTATCAACCATATCTGGCACCACCACGTCATTACCAACATTATGGCTACCCTCACAAAGTTCGCCCCAGCAATTTCTGCCACACTTGATTCAAGACCATCAGGCTATGCTGGCGGACTACAAAGATTTCCATTTCAAAATGTTTCAAAGAGAGCCATCGCAGGTTCAGCCACAGTCCCTTGAAACACCGGTTTCGCCAGTGACACCGTCAATACTGCACTCTCCTATAAAGGGGCCTGATCCATACAACCCTTCATCCTTGGACGTGGAGAGAGGTGACATTTTAGAGCCTACGCCTGCAGATCCTTGGGAAGATTACATCATTCCCAATCCCTCTCCTCTGTCACACCATCCAGTGGATTCCCCTCCAGAAGACATAGGAGGTTTCCACAACCTAATGGACAGACTTTCTAATAGGTTCCATCTCCCCATGGCTGTGAAACATATGGAGTGCTTCCTGTATGATTTCAAAGAAGAAGCTCGGAAATCCATTCGAACAATCCCAATCATAGACTACATCTGGCAAGAGGGAGTGAAGATAATGAAGACCCTGGCCACGATACTGCCAGTACTCTCTCGCATAGACAAAAAATACAGGACCCCAGAAGATTTGCCTTCCTGCCTGATGGGCCACCCTAAGCCGGATTCTGTTATTTCTCAGGCGGCACTAAAGAGATCAAAGAACGCGGACTCCACGATCTCAACCCCCGGATAAAGAAGGGCGTAAGCTAGACATCATGGGGTAGCGTTTCTCCACCATGGTTGCAACTACCATCAAGACGGTCAAAGCTTTGGCTATCATCGGCCGTTATGATAGACAGATGTGGTCGGACATAGCCTCCTTTTCTGATGGATACATCTGCCAGTGGATTCCTCACCTTGTGAATATCCCCTGCGCCAGCATTCCACGGAATTTTTCTTTCCCAGCACTCCACGTCGACGTGGGCGACGTCACAATGCGCCGGCTCCGCTCGCGACTCCGATCGACGTCACCGGAGCCATAAGAAGTCGGCGTGATGACGTCAGTTCCCTTTTTTCCGCGCCTTCGACGCGCAACGTTTTTTTTCCAGTGCTCGTTGGCTACTTTGTAATTTAGCCGTGTTAATCTGTTGAATCCAGTATGTCTTCGACTAGGAAGTCGGGATTTAAGCCCTGTAGGGAATGTGGAGGTCTAATGTCAATGACTGATCCACACCAGAACTGTTTATGGTGCCTCTCTTCGGAACATGACATGGAGGAGTGCGGATGCTGTAGGAGCATGAACCCGAAGGCACTCAAGGAGAGGAAGACCAAGCTCTTCATGAAGAAGATCGGTGAGGAGAAGAGAGGAAGGAAGAAGGAGAAGTCGAAGAGGGGGTCGTCGACGTCGAAGTCTTCGAGGTCGAAGCACCACAAGAAGAGGAAACCTTCTTCTCGACGTCGGTTCTCGAGGTCCAAGAAGTCGAGGTCAAGGTCGAGGTCGGCTTCGCCCCTTCGACGCCGGAGCAAATGCTTGTCTCCTTCTCCATCACCTTTGAAGTCACCGAGGTGTTCTCCTTCGAAGAAGCAGACTCCGGTTCAGTCCCCGACGCGGTCATCGGATCCGTCTAAGGAGTCGACTCCGGAACGCGTGGAGTCGGATGCTTCCTTACATGAAGATGAGCAGGAGTCTGTTCCGGTGCCTGAAGAGTCTGAGGCTCCGGTTGAAGATACTGTGGAGCCGATGCCGGTGACTCCACAAGGAGGTACAGGACCTGTTCCTTTTCCTCAGTTCCCGGCTCCAGGTACTGATTCTACCGGTTTCTTAAATGCTATGTATGGCATTTTTAATTGGGCAGCCTACCCATCCGGAGCACCTACTGGTCCCGTGGGTCCGATTGCATTTACACTAGGGGTGCCGCAGCAGTACGCTCAAGCCCCCTTTATGCCCTTTATGCCGATGGCGCCATCTTGGCAGTTTCCGGCGCCGCCTGGGGGATCCGATTCGACCTCGGAAGGACCAGCGGGCTTCGGAGCCTCCACCTTTGGCGCCGCCGACTCCGGTACCTTTGGCTCCTCCGACGCCGCGTACGGCGTCGTCGACGTTGGCCCCTCGGATCCGGTCCAGGAGGGAGGCCCAGAGGGTGTTGGAGGAAAAGAGATATCGGATGGATGTGAAAGAAGGTGAGGTTGACTCTTCCTCGGATGATTTCGAAGGTATTGATGAGGCTAGTGGTTTGGATACAACCCCAGAGTGGGAGCATGCATTTGCCAGGTCTTCTCCGCCTCAGGAATTGGCTCCTTATCATGTGGTAATCAAGAAGGCGGCAGAACTTTTGGATTTGCAGCTGCCTTCTGTGGAGTACAAATCCAACTTGCTCACAGAGGTGTTGCATTCTCCAACTTCGTCATCAGAGCCCTTGTTGCCTTTCAATGAGGCCATCTTGGAGCCGGTCTTGGAGGTGTGGAAGAAACCCCTTTCATCTCCGGCGGTGTGTAGGCAGGTGGCAAGAAGATACAAGGTTGCACCAGGGGATCCTGGCTTCTTGTCCACTCATCCTTCTCCGGACAGCTTGGTGGTGCAGGCTTCATGTTCCAAGCATGCTTCGGGTGCCTTCCCTCAGTCTCCGGCTGACAGGGAATCTAAAAAGGTTGATCAGGCAGCCAAGAAGACCTTTTTCCACGGGGAGTATGGCGTTGAAATCAACTAATGCCACATGCCTGTTGGGACGTTATGTGCATGCACTAATGGACTCCATTAAGTCTTTGGCCCCTAAGTTGCCTGAAGGGGATAAGTCGTCCTTTTTGGAGGTGGTGTCGGACACTCAGGCGGCTGCCAGACAAGTTATCCAATCAGGGTTGGACACTGCGAACTCTGTGGCAAGGATCATGGGGTCATCTGTTGCTGCAAGGAGGCAGGCCTGGCTCCGTACCTCTAGGTTTTCAGCTGATGTGCAGGCTACGCTGGTTGATCTGCCTTTTGACGTACAGAGGCTGTTTGGGGAAAAGGCGGATTCTGCCCTACAGCGGTTTAAAGATAGCAGGCAGACTGCGAAGTCCTTGGGTCTGCAAGCTCCTGCTAGGGGTTCGTCCTTTCGAAAATTTAGGGGATTTGGAAGCTCGTCTTTTCGCTCTTACCGGCAGCCCCAACAGCAGCAGCAACAACAGCAGCAACAACAGCAGCAGAATCCCCTCTATAAGTCCTATAGAGGGAGACAAAAGGGTCGGAGAGGATCTGGTCGCAACCCCTCTTCTTCCTCCTCCTCCTCTGCTCCCAAAGAGGCTTCAGGGAAGCAGCCCTAGATCCCCTATCCCGGATCATGTAAGACCTGTGGGGGGTCGGGTGTCCTACTTTCTACGGGGTTGGAAATCTATTACAACAGACCTTTGGGTTTTGAACCTCGTAGAGACTGGGTACGCCCTTCCCTTTCGGGAGTTTCCTCCCCCTTACCCTCCTTGCCAAGGTTATTGCTCGGAAGACCATCTACTTCTCCTGCAGAAAGAAGTTTTAGCCTTGATTCAGAAGGGTGCGATAGAGGTGGTTCCAGAGCAGGAAAGGGGCCAGGGTTGCTACTCCCGGTATTTCCTGATTCCAAAAAAGGACGGAAGGTTGCGTCCGATTCTGGACCTCAGAATCTTGAATTTTTACCTGAAGCAGGAGAAATTCAAGATGCTGACCCTTGCGCAGGTTCTTCAAGCGTTGCAGCAAGGAGACTGGATGGTGTCGCTCGACTTGCAGGACGCGTACTTTCATGTTCCAATCCTGAAGTCGCACAGGAAGTATCTCCGTTTTACGGTTGGGGCTAAACACTACCAGTTTGTGGTCCTCCCGTTTGGTCTTACTACCGCACCTCGAGTCTTCACGAAGGTGATGGCAGTGGTGGCTGCTCATCTCAGGAGGTCGGGGGTTCCAGTTTTCCCCTACCTGGACGACTGGCTTCTGAAGGCAGAGTCCCCAGAGATGGTGCAGCATCATCTGCAGGTAACATCTCAGCTGTTATTCGACTTGGGTTTTTCGATCAATGTGCCCAAATCTCACCTGGTGCCCTTGCAACGCAACCTGTTCATAGGGGCGGTACTGGACACTACTGTGTGTCGGGCATTCCCTCCTCCTCAAAGGATTCTCGACATTCAGGAGATGGTCCCTTTATTCCACAATGGAGCGGTTGTTCCAGTTCTGAAGGTCCTTCGCCTGCTCGGTCTGTTCGCTTCCTGCATTCTGTTGGTCAGCCATGCACGCTGGCACATGAGGGCTCTCCAGTGGTGCCTCCGCAAGCAGTGGTATCAGCACAATGGGAATCTCGGGGAGTCGATCAAGATCTCCGGAGAAGCTGCAGCGGATCTGTCTTGGTGGAGCGTGGAGGGCAATCTGTCTCAAGGAAAGCCCTTCCATCTACCTCCATCGGTGGCCACAGTGATAACGGATGCATCCACTTTAGGGTGGGGTGCGCATCTGGGGCATCTGGAGATCAAAGGACTTTGGTCTCCAGAGGAAAGGTTGCTTCACATCAACCTTCTGGAATTGCGGGCAATTCGTTTGGCGCTCAAGGCCTTCCTCCCTTCCCTTCGCGGTCAGTCTGTTCAAGTCCGGACGGACAACACGACCGCGATGTGGTATATAAACAAACAGGGAGGAGTGGGGTCTCTTTGCCTCTGCAGAGAGGCCCTGCGTCTATGGTCCTGGGCTCAGGACCATCGGATTTGTCTGATGGCAAATTATCTGGCCGGGGTGCTGAACGTGCGTGCGGACAGTCTGTCGGCAGTTCTCCGCCGACCACGAGTGGAGGCTCCATCCGGAGGGGGTTCGTTACGTCTTTTGGATGTGGGGAACCCCTCGGGTGGACCTGTTCGCCACCCGCGAGAACGCTCACTGCCCGTCATCCTGCAGTCTCCAGTTTCCGATGCAGGGAGCGTTGGGGGGACGCCTTTCAGTTGAGTTGGGGCTCACAACTCCTTTACGCGTTTCCTCCCATACCCTTGATTCCTCGGGTTCTGAGGAAGGTTCGCCAAGACCGGGCCCAAGTTTTATTGATCGTCCCGGATTGGCCAAGAAGGGTGTGGTACACAGATCTTCTCCACCTCTCCTCGTGCCCTCCGCTCCGTCTCCCTCTGAGGGCAGACCTCCTCTCGCAGTCGGAGGGGCAGGTTCTACACCCCCACCTCCAGAGCTTACACCTTCATGCCTGGAGATTGAACGGGGCAACCTGAGTCCTTTCTCTCTCCCACCTGATGTGGTGGATGTTATTTTATCGGCCAGGCGACACTCCACCAAGTCCATTTACTCCTACAGGTGGTCCACGTTTGTAAAATGGTGTGGAGAGAGAGAGGGGTGTTCCTGTGGCAGATATTTGTAAAGCCGCGACTTGGGCCTCCCTCCATACTTTCGCAAAGCATTATTGCTTGGACTCTGAGATGAGGAGGGAGGGCCACTTTGCGCGCTCTCTCTTGCAAGACTTACTGGTATAGGAAGGTGGACACCCTCCTCCGGGAGTGGG
The DNA here is from genome assembly GCF_964204655.1 of Triturus cristatus. Classification (NCBI taxonomy): domain Eukaryota; kingdom Metazoa; phylum Chordata; class Amphibia; order Caudata; family Salamandridae; genus Triturus; species Triturus cristatus. The sequence continues at coordinate 1,083,039,286 of NC_140593.1, forward strand.
GACTGCTGTGGGAATCTATTCACAAGGTGAGGAATCCACTGGCAGGTGTATCCATCAGAAGAACAAGTTACTTACCTTCGGTAGCGCTTTTTCTGGTGGATACAGTATCTGCCTGTGGATTCCTCACTGGCCCACCCGCCTCCCCGTTGTCCACCTTTGTATACCTTAAAAGATGTCTTGCTTGAGATGTTGTTATGCTTTCGGGTACATTGGTAGGAAATGCTTGTTTTATTTAGCTTTCCTTTTGTTTATGTACTATGTATATTTGATTGTATATTGTATACTGTGTATACTTTGAATCTGTCGTTGGTCCACCTGTGCGCCTCGGAGGCACGGAAAAAATGGGTGGAACTGACGTCATCACGCCGACGTGGCTCTCTTATGGCTCCAGTGACGTCATACGGAGTCGCGAGCGGAGCCGATGCATTATGACGTCGTCGGCGTAGAGAGCTGGGGAAAAAAGTTCTGTGGAATGCTGGCGCAGGGGATATTCACAAGGTGAGGAATCCACAGGCAGATACTGTATCCACCAGAAAAAGCGCTACCGAAGGCAAGTAACTTGTTCGTTAGTCCTAGATTCCTTACCTTATAATTACCCCCAGGTGTCAGACTGGATCCGGAAAGTTTTCGTCAGCAGTACCCCTGCTCGTCGGTAGGCGCCATCGTGCGATGTACGCGGAGCTACACGACGACGGATACGGACGCGCAGTTATCATTAACTAATGTTTCTTACAGATATATCGTTAACACTCTTTTGGTTACAGAGTACTATGTTACTCAGTAGTTGCTGGTTATGGGATTACTCTTGTGCTCTGAGGAGTCTAAAGCATTTTCTCTTGTTTCTAGTGGTAGATTGAGTTATTAGGCTTGCTGCTCCTTTATGAAAAAAGTTAACTACTACATGTAGGTTTCCTTTTTGGGTTGCCCACTGCCCTAATGCTAACAGGGAAAACAAGCCCACATGCCCCTTATTAAAGTAAAACATTCATCATTTGTTGGAAAATGCATACTTGATGGGTTCTCCCTTCGATCCTTTACACAAGTGTCCCTTGAGACTGTTGTCTTTCCAAATGGTTTTTCTCATTGCGATCACCTCAGCAAGGAGGGTAAGTGAGCTTCAAGCTTTAAGTTCAAAACCCCCGTTCTTGACCATTCATGCTGAAAGAATGGTACTCGGGACCAGGGCTGCCTTTCTGCCTAAGGTGGTAACTCCTTTCCATCTGGGGCAGTCCATTACCCTTCCTACCTTCTATCCTCCCCCTCACCCTTCCAAGGAGGAGGAGCGGCTTCACCGATTGGACCCTAAGAGGGCGCTGAGCTTCTATCTTGATAGGACTAAGGACTTTCGAGTGGACGCCCAGCTCTTCGTGGGCTTTGTTGGCTGCAGGAAAGGCAGAGCGGTGCACAAGCGCACCCTTTCCAGATGGATTGTCTTGTGCATCAAGATATGTTACTCTTTGGCCGGTAAGGAACCTCCAGAGGGTTTTAAGAGCTCATTCTACTAGGACAAAGTCTTCTACGTCTGCCTTGTCTAAAGGTGTTCCTGTGGAGGACATTTGTAGGGCGGCAACTTGGGCCTCCCTCCACACTTTCGCGAAGCATTACTGCTTGGATTCCGAGGTGAGGAGGGACGGACACTTTGCTCGTTCCGTCCTTCAGGACTTTCTGGTATAGAAGGGTGGACACCCTCCTCCGGGAGTGGGGACTGCTGTGGGAATCTATTCACAATTTGAGGAATCCACTGGCAGATGTATCCATCAGAAGAACAAGTTACTTGCCTTCGGTAACGCTTTTTCTGGTGGATACAGTATCTGCCTGTGGATTCCTCACTGACCCACCCGCCTCCCCGTTGTCCGTCCTTCTATGCTTGATGTCCTGTTGCTTATTTTTTCAGTTTACTGGTATTTCGAGATATATGTATTGCTGCCAGAGGCATTATGTCTTTCTTTTGCCTTTTTATTTAATCTTCACACTGTGTGTGTTGCTTTGCATATTGTGTACTGTGTATGCTGTGTATGTTTATTGCTGTCAGTCCGTCCATGTGCCTCGAAGGCACGGAAAAAAGGGGCGGAACTAACGTCATCACGCCGAAGTGGGCTTCTTATGGCTCCGGTGACGTCGATCGGAGTCGCGAGCGGAGCCGGCGCATTGTGACGTCGCCCACGTCGACGTGGAGTGCTGGGAAAGAAAAGTTCCGTGGAATGCTGGTGCAGGGGATATTCACAAGGTGAGGAATCCACAGGCAGATACTGTATCCACCAGAAAAAAGCGTTACCGAAGGTAAGTAACTTGTTCGTTAGACCTCATCCCTGAGAACAGGAGGCCAGAAAAATCCTCTTAGAGGGAGAGCGGGCAGCCTCTGAGACAATCGTCTGCACTATGGACATAGCCAACACGGAGTTTTGCCAATTGACAAGTGCGGCAGTCTTGAGGCGCAAAGGGTGGTTGAAAGCCACCACTTTCAGACCATAGGACCAGACAAAGGTCCTGGATATGGCTTTTGATGGGGACGCTTTGTTTGGTAAACATATAGATGAGGCGCTTCTATCCATCAAAACTGATACGGATATGGCAAAATCTCTAGGCTTCCTCCAGTACAGGAAACACCATTCAGGGGAGCAAAAGGACAAGGTTTCACCTCATACAAAGGGAACCACCAGAGGGCACAGCAATATCAGCCCTATCAGCCACAGTACAGGCAAGCCTATCAGCCTGCTACCTACCGTCAATCTTCCACGGCTCGTTTCTCTTGTCAAGGGGGCAGAAAGAGAGCAATGACCCAACGCAGTGACAACGGGAGAAAGCAATGATCTGAGCAAGGTACCAGCTCCCCCCTCCCTTTCCCATCCCCTGGGTGCGAAGATCTCCACTTTCTTCCAGCAACAGGAGAGTATAACAACGGACCGATGGGTGCTGGATCTGATTGCCTTCGGTCATACTCTGGAGTTTATAGAGAGACCTCCAACTACTCCACCTGGGGGACCCCTTCCCCCTTGTCTTCACTTATTGCACAAAGAGGCAAAAAATAATACTCTCAAAAGGAGCTATCTAGGAAGTTCCAACTTTGCAAAGGGGTCAGGGTTTCTATTCCCGTTTAATCTTGATTATGAAGAATTCAGGGGAATGGAGACCTTTTTTGGATCTCAGAAGATTATACAAGTTCCTGTGAAAACAAACATTCAGGATGGTATCTCTGACCGAGCTCTTACGCCGTCTCAACAAAGGAGACTTCATGACCTCCCTCGATTTAGAAGACTCATACTTCTACATCCCCATTCACTGGAAGCATCAAATTCCTCAAGTTCACGGTAACTGGTACCCACTACCAATTCAAGGTTCTTCCTTTCGGCCTCAAAACAGCTCCCAGGACATTTACAAAGTGCCTTGCGCCGGTTGCCGCAGGCCTACGTTCTCAAGGTCACTAAGTATTCCCCTACTTGGACGACTGGCTGCTGAAGGCACCAACAGCAAAGCAAGCAACCAGAACCATGAACATTTGTCTTCTACTGGTCAGCAAACTGGGGCTGATAGTGAACATCACAAAGTCTTCATTTATTCCCAATCAAATAGTACTGTGTCTGGGAGCCAGATTGGACATGGTCCAATGCAAAGCATTCTTGTCGAAAGAACGTCAAATACGTCTACGACAATTGGCTATGTCCATTTAAAAAAGAAAGTCCGTTTCAGTAAGGAAATACAAATCGCTCGTAGGAATGTGCTAATCGGCGATAGACCTGGTGCCCTTGGCCAGACTCCGAATGAGACCCCTCCAGGAGGAACTGCAAAGTCAATGGCTTCAAATGTCGGGATCTTTCGAAGACCTCATTCGGGTTACCCCAGCCATGAAGACGGCAATGCATTGGTGGTACCGTACCCCAAACCTTTTGAAAGGTCTCACTTTCCTGCAAAACATACTGGACTACATCCTGACAGCGGATGCCTCTATGGAGGCCTGGGGAGGTCACTTGAGGACCTTCAAATTCAAGGCAAGTGGTCCAATTCTCATTGTCATAGCAACAGCCTGGAGTTGAAGGCTATTCCTCTCTACAGGCCTTCCTACCAAGAATAGCAGGTGCTTCTGTACTGGTCCGTATGGACAATACGACCAGTATGTTCTAAATAAACAAACAAGGAGTAACAAAATCTCTCACGCCTTCTCAGGAAGTGCAAATCGGTTGAGCTGGGCAACAGAGTGCAGGATTTCTCTCAGGGCCGAGCATGTTCAAGGTTTACACAACACACTAGCAGATGCTCTCAGCAGAGCTACAGACAATTGCCATGAATGGGAACTCAAACAATTCCAGCTCGACTGAGTATTTGCTCTATGGGGAAATCCAGCGCTGGACCTGTTTGCCACAGACCTCAACGCCAAATCGCGGTCCTATGCCAGCAGGTTCCCCCTCCCGGGTTCTGAGTGCAATGCTCCTTCAAAGCATTGGTCAAGGATATATGCCTACTCCTTTCCCCCCATCCCATTGATTCCCATAGTACTGACCAAAATGAAGCTGGAGAGATGTCACCTAATTCTGGCAACACTGGTTCTGGAGCTTCTTCGTCTTTCAGAGGCCAAACCTATACGTCTGCAACTACTCCCTCCTCTCCTGAGCAGGGACAACGGCCAAGTGCACCATCCGAATCCGGAGTCTATGCACTTGCATGCCTGGCTCCTGAATTCTTGGAATTTAGAAATATTAACGTTTCGCAGGAGTGTGGAGTCATCCTCTATGAATCTAGAGCAGAGACCACCAACAAGACGTACAAACTGAAATGGGAAAGTTTCTGGTTTTGGTTCCAAAGAAATGGGCTACATCCATTACAAGTATCCCCGCAACAGATTTTACCATATCTCTTCTCTCTGGCTAAATCAGGTTTGACTTTCGCCTCAGTTAAAGTGCATCTTGCTTCCATCTCACGCTATAGAATAGATTATAGCGCCAATTCTCTTTATGCCTCAAGCCTGATCAAACAATTTATGAAGGGGCTGTACCATATCTTTCCTCCAGTGCGAGCACCTCCATCCGGAATGGAACCTCCATGTGATTCGTGCGCAACTCATGAAAAGGCCATTCAATCCTATTCATAAAGAAGAGTTGAAGTTCCTGACATGGAAAGTCGCTCTTCTGCTGGCTCTCACCTCCGCCAGAAGAGGAAGTGAGATCCATGCGTTCACCATTACAAAACCATTTTAATACTTAAAGAAGACGCTGTGATTCTAAGTACTAATCCTACATTAATTCCTAAAGTGCCGTCGCAATTCCACCTCAATGAGCCAGTTATACTCCGGTCCTTTTTTCCACAACCATCAGCGCCTGTAGAGCAAACACTGCATACGCTGGATGTCAGGTTCTACCTTCAGAGAACGAAGGACATTAGAAAAACTGATCAGTTATTAGTTGCCTATGGCCAAGGCAGAGAAGGGACTGCTGTAACAAAAGTCACTATCGCAAGATGGATATCGGCTGCGATACAGTTCTGCCATGTCACAGCTAACAAACCTTGGGAAAGGACAGCGAAGGCTCACCCCACCAGTGCTGTTGCTACATCAGCAGCCTTTTTCACGGGAGTGACTCTGTAAAAGATCTGTTGTGCTGCAACCTGGAGGACCACTCATACCTTCACACAGCACTACTGCCTGGAGTCCACACAGGATGCCGATGCAGTGGTTGGCCAAGCGGTGCTTTGTCATCTCTTCGATTAAGGGAAACCTCTTTCTAACCCTTGGAAAGAGTCTTTTGTTTTTATCATGGTTTCAAATACTGACATGTATTGTAAGATATAAAACATAACTAGGTAAGGTGTATTATAAGTTACGCTGTCATTTTTTCCTTGACTTTCGCTAATGCTTTGTATATGGAAATGCTAATATATGTGATAATTTACCCTTCTTTTAGGAGTATATTCCGTACATTACTAATTACAACAGTACGCTCAGGTCTAGCATTCAAGTGCCTTTCAGGTTACCTCAGATTTTTGGGGTTCACTATGTGTTAGAAGTCACCCACCATCCACAACAGACAAGAATAACATTGGATGTGATTGCTTGCTACTCTGATTCACATCTGTACTTAGGCATGAGGTACATTTTACTCAATAATCATGACCTCAAATTTGTTTTTAGTAATGATTGAACACAAACGTTTTTTTAAACTTTAACATTTGGTGTGATACAATAAAGGACAATCCACATTCAACTCGATGTATATACAGTGAAAAGTATTTGAAAAATGTGTTAAATATGAAAAGATAAATCAAAAATACATAGTGATGATGCAAAATGTATACATGAACTAGGCTAAAATTGCATCTTCACCAATCCAAGATTTTACAAGACCAGAGCATTGCATTCACATTAAGTGCTCCTATTCCTGGAACGTATAAAGGGTCCAGAGGTATCTAATATGGGCTTCCAATATTTTCTTTAGATAAATGAATTTATATGTCCATATTGATACCGGTTGAACTAGGATCCCCTATTGATCCCGGTCTACGCGTTTCAAACTCACACTTTCTTTGGGGGTTCTCTTCAGGAAAAAGGTTTTGATTCCGACTAATCAGTTGTCGAGGTTATTAGGGATTTTTACTTGTGCACCAAATCAAAAGGAGCAGGACAGGCTTTTCTGGATTGCTCATGTTGTTCTGTGAGTCTCTGTAATTTGTATTTGTTTAGAAGTGGATACGGGAGCCCAGTGTGATTCCTGTACAAAAGCTTATTAGGGCTCCCTCTGGATCACATCGTCCTTCCGCCACATGGATCCTTAGATTTGGTGCACAAGTAAAAATCCCTAATACTCTTGACAACTGATTTATCTTTTCATATTTCACATGTTTTTCAAATATTTTTCACTGTATATCCATTCAGGCATGCAAATCTATGAAAGATACCCCAATACTGATTAAGAAAATAAGTTCTCTACCCAGGGATACTCCTCAATAGTCATAAGCAGTGAATTATCCCCGCCCACGTGCGGGATCCCGGAGCATATAGAGATATATAAAATATATAATACTTCCAAACCCATACACCTACATATGTATGCCTACCTACATCTATGTAAACATGCCTCCCCAACAACAATCCACAAACAGGGCAAACAGCCAAAATTACATCAGTTAGACATGTATGAAAATAAGCCTCTCAAAACTCCTTGTAATAGACACCATACACTGTAATGGTTTCATACAAGAATCCATTATTGTCCAGAAAAAGGATTAACATTTAATTGTAGGCAGTTTGGCCCATAGGCTGCATAAGAATAACTGTCCTGGTACAGAAAAGAGAACTGGCACCTGCCTTTAAGGCTTCCAAGATTCTAAACACTTTGCCTTTAAGAACTCCAGGGAACACTCTGCTCCCAGCATGCCCCACAGGTGACAGTTAGGTCAGTTCTTTTTTCCGGCTTCTTCTGTGAGGATCCTGGAGCTTGAGCTCCACAGATTTCTGACTTTTCTGTCAGGAATTGTTTTTCTTCTTGGTTTTTTTGCGCTTGCTGTGCTGGCAGAGGTTTATCATCATTTTTTGACAGAACATCTTCATTTTTTCCTGTGAGAATGCCGGCTCTTTTCCGCAAATGTCCAGCCTGTGGAAAGAAGATGGCCATCTCAGATCCACACTCTGTGTGTATTGCCTGTCTTCCTTCCAGTCACAAGATAGACTCTTGTTATCACTGTCAGAAGTTTTCTGCGAGGACTCTTCGCGACAGAGAGAGGATTCGCCTTCAAGCTGTGCTGGAGAGAGGAACAGCCCAGCTGGAAAGTGGTCTTGCGTGTCAAGAGCCCTCCTCTCGTCAGGAACATCGACGCCAGCATCATTCTGCCTCTGCAACATCGAGGAAAAGGCAGATTCCGGAGTGTTCGCCGTCGACGTTGTTACCGCCATCCTAGAAGTGGCCTACACAGTCTCCGACGTCGAGACTGCGTGAGTCTCCATCGGCGAGAAAGGCCTCGACGTTGAAGCGTACTGCCTCGGGCTCGAGGTATGTTCAAGATGTGGGTCGATCGACGTCTAAACACCCATTGACATCGAAGCACTCTCCGTCGCCTCCCCGTAGGTAGTCGTCGAGAAGTTTGCCGACGGCGAGGGAGGCTCAAGACCAGTCGACGTCGAGGGCATTTAAGTCGACGTTGAGGAGGCGAGAGTGCTCGCTGTCGAAGTCACCACGGCATCATAGACGGTCGACATCGAGGTCCTCTTTGAGGAGGGCGAAGTCGCCTTTGAGGACAGCAAGGTCCCTAACTCCTTCCATGCATCACCCCACATCAGGGGAAAAGCACAGGTTGACGTCGAGGGAGAAGCACAGGTCGACGTCGAGGCCCTCGACATCCAGAGATAAAGAGCCTGCTGTTGCCTCGGAGGAGGTTAGAGCTGCATCTCGATCGCCCTCAAGGTCTGGATCGTCTCCAGGACTAAATATTGTCCAGGTCTCCCCGGAGAGCTCTCCGGTGGTTGGTGAGGAGGCCCTTAGTAGCCTGGGATCAGATTTTTCCCGTAGCTATTCTCCTTCACGTCTGTCAAGGGATTCTCCATCCCATAATGAGGCTCCAAGAAGAACACCACGAAGATCAAGATCACCGACTGTGGTTTCTTCCAGAAGGAGGAGTCTGCGCAGATCGCGCTCTCCACATGCCCGCCATGTTCGATCAAGGCACAGATCTCACTCTTATCATTCTTCTCCGAAGAGAAGGCGACAGAGGTCTCCCACCTTGTCTTCTTCCACCAGGTCCTCGCTCAGAGGTTATTCTCCAACATTTAAGACTACACCTCCATCCAGAGTGTCGCCAATTGATGATCTCAGCACGTTCAATGAGGTTCTCTGTAGAGGAGCGAATAAGTTGAACATCACTATGTCGGTCCCGACTGTTACCTCCTCAGTAATTTTCGAGACTCTCCATCACCGCTTTTCAGTCCGGCCTTTGCTTCCTCTTGTCCCTGGCCTTATCGAACTGGCTACCAGACTTTCTTGACACCAGCAACAGTGGGTTCAGTGCCCTCCCGGATAGCAAAGAAATACAAGGTTCCTGCCCAAGATCCGTTATTTCTTCGATCTGATCCTCCTCCGGATTCCATCATTGTGGCGGCAGCTAGGAAGACACACTCATCTATGTCTTCCTCCTCAGCACCCCCGAATAAGGATAGCAAATTGATGGACTCTATAGGTAGAAGGATGTGCAACACGTCAGCATCTTTCATGAAGGTCGCCAGTGCCTCCGCTCTGTTGGGGAGGTATGATAGATCCTTGTGGTATTTTCTGAGCCGTTTTGCGCACAAACTACCAAAGCAGAATCAGCAGGACGTTTGAGAAATACTGCAAGAGGGTGGTCTAGTGGCGAATCAGGTAATTAGTGCTTCTGCTGATTCAGCTGATCTGGCTGCCCAAGGGTACTGGAAAAGGGTCAGAGTTATCCAAACCTGCGTGATGCACAACAATTGGACCGTAGGTCTTCACATAAAAATTCATGTATACGTTTTTTGAAAAGAATCAACAACAGTATTCTTGTAAACAAGAAGTTGACTTGTATTTAACAAAGAAAATTAATCACATTGTTCAAAACAGAAATTTTTCACAATTCTTTTTTCGTTATCGCATTATGAAATGCTCAAATCCATTGCACAATATAAAAATGTGATGAAAACAAAAAGTTCCAATTGTTAATAAAGATCCCAATGCATTTCGGGTTATGAAACCCTTCTTCAGGGGATAGATGTCATCAAAGAAGGTTACTGAGTGGAAATCCTCCACAGGAAACTACAACAGAAAAGTCATGAATCAAAGTCAAGTACAGTTATGTGCATTTATAAATTTAGGATTTGCATTCATTGCGTTAGGTGGAACTGTGATGTAACCCTTAATGTGCTGGATTCTATGACGAACATACTGCAAGTGCAAAACGTGACCACTGTTTGATCATGCTGATCTCGTGTGTAAGCTGGACAGAACAGAGGAGTAACTCCGATAAGGTTTTCTAAAGTAATTTCAAACAATCGTGATACGGAGTGCCGGTGAGTGCTCAAAAAGGTCCATCAAGAGGAAAGTAAGTACCAGGTGCAAATTAGTCTTATGTCCTAAATAAAATGTGTCATGAGAATCTGGTTAGCGCTCAACGAATGCAAATCCTGTACAATTTAAAGATGACAAAAAGTATTTATGAACACATGAGAAATACTATAAAAAACATACTAGTTCGTAATGGTCATTAAGGCCTCCGGGAATGATTGTTCCTAAATATTTGATCCAAAAAGTCTCTTTTTGTGCTAAGGTGGTGTGTGAATCCATATCCGGTGTGGTATTGACTTTTTCTAGAATGGTATACCTCAGTTGTGGTATCGTGTGTGTGAACTGAATCCAGTGTGCTGCTAGGCAAGATTTTAAGTTGCTATTACGTATAGTGCTTTTGTGTTCTATTATACGAGTTTTGATTTTTCTAGACGTTCTGCCTATGTATACTAGCCCACAAGGGCATTTTATGGCATAAATGACTTTCTCCGTGTTGCAATCAGAAGTGTGCCGAAGTGTAATCTTTCTGCCAGTGTGAGGGTGAACGAAAGTGTCCTCAAGAATGACATTGCCGCATTGACCACAGTTGTGACATGTCCTCATTCCCTTGTGACTGAGCTTACTAGAACTGGGTTTGATCTTAAGAAGTTCTCTGAGATTTTTGGATCTGTTATGTGCAAATAGTGGGGGATCAAGAAACACGTCTTTGAAATCCACTTCTTGTGCAATGATCTCCCAGCGTTTTCTGATAATGGTTTTGATGCATGATGATTGTGTTGAATGTTTAAGTACAAATACAGCATTTCATAATGCAATAACGAAAAACGAATTGTGAAAATTTCTGTTTTGAACAATGTGATTAATTTTCTTTGTTAAATACAAGTCTTCTTCTTGTTTACAAGAATACTGTTGTTGATCCTTTTCAAAAAATGTGTACATGAATTTTTATGTGAAGACCTACGGTCCAATTGTTGTGCATCACGCAGGTTTGGATAACTCCGACCCTTTTCCAGTATTCACTTTCTAGCTTAAGGAGTTAGGGCTCAGACTCCTTTATACGTGATAGCACAATAACAATTATCACACGCATTGATTAATTATCATCAACCTATTTAATTGACGTGTGCAGGTCCATCTCTTTTCTTTTTGATTTACGTAACTCAGTGCCCAAGGGTACTCCCATGGTATCTGTTCGAGGCGTTCTGCTTGGTTACGTTTGACTGGCCTTAAACCCGAGGTTCAACGGAAGATCACCAATCTGCCTTTCAATGGGTCTTCTCTCTTTGGGCCGCATGCGGACGACGAAATGGCGAAGATGTTTTCACTCCTACGATAAACGCCCATTCCAACAGAGGGGGTCCAACCTCTCAGTGGTCGTCTCATTGTCACCAGCAGAAGCAGAGGTCTCACTTTCAGCAACGGAGACCAGGTAGAGGAAGAGGGAACAATAAGCAGCAGACCTCTACCTCAAAGAAGCCATCGATGCAATGAGAGAGTGCTTCCTCTAAACACGTTGGCCACTCCGGTAGGAGGAAGTATTGCATGTCGTGTGGAGGAGTGGATACGTATAACCGACGACAAATGGGTGTTGAATATTGTCAAGAATGGATATTTGATACGGTTCAAGGCCCCACCACCATCGATTCCTCCGAGCGGAGGACTCCGCTTGTGTCATCACATTTTACACAAGGAAGTAAACAGTCTTCTGCAGAAAAAAGCCATAGAATACGTTCCTGTTCATCAGAGGCGCCAGAGGATATACTCTCGATATTTCCTGGTCGAAAAAAGAGGTCCGTCAGTGGAGTACAGACCAATTCTGCACTTACGCATCTTGAACAAATATATCCGAAAAGAAAAGTTTCGAATGCTTGCCCTGCACCAGATCTTCCCACATTTACATCAAGGATACTGGATGTGCTCCATAGATCTGCAGGACGCCTATGTCCACATTCCGGTGTCCAGGAAACATCGAAAATGTCTCAGTTTTCAAATTGCTCTAAGCCATTTTCAGTTCCGAGACCTACCATTCGGTCTCAAGTCAGCCCCACGGACATTTTCATAGTGCATGGCAGTGGTGGCGGCTTTTCTCCACAGGCGAAAAATATTAATTTATCAGTACCTAGAAGACTGGCTTCTGAAGAGTTCCACTCCATCTCTACTCCAGTCGCATCTCTCCTACAGTCTCCAATTACTAGACAAGTTGGGTCTACGAGTAAATTTAAAAAAATCGATTCTCAATCCGACCCAGAAAATTCACTACCTAGGGTCGTCGCTGGACACCGTGGAGGCAAGCATGTGTCCTTCGGTGGAGAGATTTTCATCAATAAGGATGAAATGCAGAGATCTCCTGCAGTCACACCACCCGACGGTCAGACAAGTGTCCTCTCTCCTGGGTTCCATGGCTTCCTGCATATTCATCGTCCCCAATGCTAGATTGCACATGCGTCCCCTGCAGCAGGCTCTGGAAGATCAGTGGGTACAAGCGTCAGGCAGTTGGGAGGATCGGATTACTCTCCCACAGTCTGCCAGGGACTCCATCATGTGGTGGACAAAGCGGTCACATCTAATGAAAGGTGTTCCCTTCCATCAAGAGACTCCGACTCAGACCATAGTTACAGACGCCTCCCTACAAGGTTGGGGTGCTCATATGGATCACCTTCAAGTGCAAGGGCTATGGTCGGATACAGAGAGGGGATATCATATCAACTTGCTGGAGTTGAGGGCCGGCCAGTTAGCCCTCAAGTCCTTCTTTCCGTCTCTTCAGTCCAGCTCTCTCTTGATTCAGAAAGACAACACCACGACAATGTTTTATCTGAACAAGCAGGGAGGCACCAGGTCCAGAATTCTGTCCCAGGAGATACAAACCATTTGGAAGTGGCTACTGGCACGACATCTCACCATCACAGCGGTCCATGTGCCGGGCGTTCTAAACGTCCAATCGGATTTCCTAAGCAGAGAGTTTGTAGAAGCGTACGACTGGGTGCTAAACTCCGAGGTGGCTCAGGATATCTTTCGAAGATGGGGAGTACCGGACATAGACTTGTTCGCAGATCCAACAAAGGCCAAATGCCCCGTCTACTCATCCAGGTTTCACCAACCAGGTTCAAGCGGGAATGCTCTGTTGATAAAATGATCTCAGAGCTTACTCTATGCTTTTTCTCCGCTGCCTCTCATTCCAGCAGTGATCACCAAGTTAAACAAGACCAACTCCAGGATGATTCTGATCGCTCCGGAGTGGCCGCGCCAGTTGTGGTACCCGGACCTTCTACAACTTTCCGAGGTTCCACACCGGAGATTGCCTTGCCGTCCGGACCTGCTGTCCAAGAGTCAGGGGAGAGTGTTTCACCCCAACCTCTCTTCACTCAGGCTGACAGCATGGCTCCTGAAGTCTTGCAGTATGGACACTTAGACTTGCCAGCAGACTGTATGAACATCCTTAAGGAAGCGAAGAGACCTTCCACCAGGGCTTCCTATGCTTTCAAATGGAAGCGTTTTTACATATGGTGCTTGAAAAATGGTCATGACCCTGTTGGAGGACAAGAACAGGTCATTTTGCCGTATCTCTTACACCTGGCTAAGTCGGGCCTTCAGTTCACATCTATTAGCAGCAATTACGGCATATAGGAAGTCACCCACGCAGGGTTCTTTTTTCCAGATGCCAGTGGTGAAAGGTTTTCTTGAAGGGTTGAAAAAGGTGTATCCACCAGTACGAGCCCCTTCTCCTCCGTGGGAGCTCAACGTGGTCCTTACCAAACTGATGGGCGCACCTTTTGAACCAATACACAAGTCCTCCCTGCAGCACTTGTCTTGGAAAGTGGCTTTTTTGGTGGCTATTACGTCCGCTCGTAGAGTCAGCGAGTTACAAGCTTTGTGTTGTAAGGAAACCTACACTGTTTTTCATTCAAATAGGGTAGTTCTCAGAACTCATCCTAGTTTTCTGCCGAAAGTGGTCTCAGATTTCCATATTAATCAGGGGATTACCTTACCTACTTTTTTTCTCTAATCCTTCTACACCTCCTGAAAGGGCCCTACACTCGTTAGACCTTAAGAGTGTTGAAGTATTATCTAGACAAGACCAAAGGTATAAGAAAGACTGACCGATTGTTTGTCAACTACGGTCTTGTTAATACAGGTTTAGCAGCTTCTATAAGATCCATTTCAAGGTGGATAGTTTCCTGCATTTCTATGGCCTATCAGTTGGCTAATAAGTCTCTTCAGGTAAGGCCTAACGCACATTCAACCAGAGGAAAGGCCTCTACTACCGCCCTCCTCAGGAACATTCCCATAGCAGAAATCTGCAAAGCAGCTCCATGGCGGTCTGTTCATAAGTTTTCTCGCCATTACTGCTTAGATTCAGATGCTCAGGCAGATGCTCAAGTTGGACTTGCATCCCTGAGGAATCTGTTTGGTTGATTGTTTAAACTGTATCATTGTTTTTTTATTCCTAGTGCTGGATTGCTCGTCCGCGAAGTGTGGGTTAGGGGCTTGCTATTCTATTCACTGCTTATGACTATTGATGAGTATCCCCTGGCAAAGAAGGATAAGTTACTTACCTGTAATCCTAGTTCTCTTCCAGGGGTATACTCCTCAAATTCATAAGCACCCCTCCCTCTTCCCCGGACGAGCAATGTTAGTACAAGGTTTAAAGTGGTTTAGTTCGCCGTTACAAAAAGAACTGACCTAACTGTCACCTGTGGGGCATGCTGGGAGCAGAGTGTTCCCTGGAGTTCTTAAAGGCAAAGTGTTTAGAATCTTGGAAGCCTTAAAGGCAGGTGCAAGTTCTCTTTTCTGTACCAGGAGAATTATTCTTATGCAGCCTATGGGCCAAACTGCCTACAATTACATGTTCATCCTTTTTCTGGAAATTAAAGGATTCTTGTATGAAACCATTACAGTGTATGGTCTCTATTACAAGGAGTTTTGAGAGGCTTATTTTCATACATGTAAAACTTATGTAATTTTGGCTGTTTGCCCTGTTTGTGGATTGTTGTTGGGGCTGCATGTTTACATATATGTAGGTAGGCATACATATGTAGGTGTATGGGTTTGGAAGTATTATATACTTTATGGTCTGGGCATACACGTGTGTGTGTGTGTGTGTGTGTGTGTGTGTGTGTGTATATATATATATATATATATATAGGATTGCTGAATGCGGACCTAACCTTTCTTCGTGTGCGTCCTCAATGCTGTGGCAAACTCTTGGATGAATTTGTACCGGCCTGCCAGGGTCGGGAGGACAGCACCGCCATGAAAATTAAGTGGGCTGCTGGTTTTCGATACACGGGAACCGTACAGCAGGATTAAAGGTAACGTGTATTCTAGCTGGCAACTGATCTGGGGACACTATTCCAGTGTTTGTACTGTATATGCGGTGAGGCAGAATCCACCATGGATATTATTTTGACAACAGAACTACAAGTCCCAAGTAGCTTTGCACCATGTACGCCCATTGGAGGGGATATAAACTGTGATTAGCGGGACATTTCTGCTTGTGTCTGCCCACAGCGCGCCAGCCCGTGACCAAGGTGCAGGAGCACCGAAACGCGTAGGGCAGGGCCGAAATATTTCCAGCGATGTTGCCAGCTTTGTTAATAAAGGATTGCTGAATGCGGACCTAACCTTTCTTCGTGTGCGTCCTCAATGCTGTGGCAAACTCTTGGATGAATTTGTACCGGCCTGCCAGGGTCGGGAGGACAGCACCGCCATGAAAATTAAGTGGGCTGCTGGTTTTCGATACACGGGAACCGTACAGCAGGATTAAAGGTAACGTGTATTCTAGCTGGCAACTGATCTGGGGACACTATTCCAGTGTTTGTACTGTATATGCGGTGAGGCAGAATCCACCATGGATATTATTTTGACAACAGAACTACAAGTCCCAAGTAGCTTTGCACCATGTACGCCCATTGGAGGGGATATAAACTGTGATTAGCGGGACATTTCTGCTTGTGTCTGCCCACAGCGCGCCAGCCCGTGACCAAGGTGCAGGAGCACCGAAACGCGTAGGGCAGGGCCGAAATATTTCCAGCGATGTTGCCAGCTTTGTTAATAAAGGATTGCTGAATGCGGACCTAACCTTTCTTCGTGTGCGTCCTCAATGCTGTGGCAAACTCTTGGATGAATTTGTACCGGCCTGCCAGGGTCGGGAGGACAGCACCGCCATGAAAATTAAGTGGGCTGCTGGTTTTCGATACACGGGAACCGTACAGCAGGATTAAAGGTAACGTGTATTCTAGCTGGCAACTGATCTGGGGACACTATTCCAGTGTTTGTACTGTATATGCGGTGAGGCAGAATCCACCATGGATATTATTTTGACAACAGAACTACAAGTCCCAAGTAGCTTTGCACCATGTACGCCCATTGGAGGGGATATAAACTGTGATTAGCGGGACATTTCTGCTTGTGTCTGCCCACAGCGCGCCAGCCCGTGACCAAGGTGCAGGAGCACCGAAACGCGTAGGGCAGGGCCGAAATATTTCCAGCGATGTTGCCAGCTTTGTTAATAAAGGATTGCTGAATGCGGACCTAACCTTTCTTCGTGTGCGTCCTCAATGCTGTGGCAAACTCTTGGATGAATTTGTACCGGCCTGCCAGGGTCGGGAGGACAGCACCGCCATGAAAATTAAGTGGGCTGCTGGTTTTCGATACACGGGAACCGTACAGCAGGATTAAAGGTAACGTGTATTCTAGCTGGCAACTGATCTGGGGACACTATTCCAGTGTTTGTACTGTATATGCGGTGAGGCAGAATCCACCATGGATATTATTTTGACAACAGAACTACAAGTCCCAAGTAGCTTTGCACCATGTACGCCCATTGGAGGGGATATAAACTGTGATTAGCGGGACATTTCTGCTTGTGTCTGCCCACAGCGCGCCAGCCCGTGACCAAGGTGCAGGAGCACCGAAACGCGTAGGGCAGGGCCGAAATATTTCCAGCGATGTTGCCAGCTTTGTTAATAAAGGATTGCTGAATGCGGACCTAACCTTTCTTCGTGTGCGTCCTCAATGCTGTGGCAAACTCTTGGATGAATATATATATATATATATATATATATAGCGGCAAATGTACGAAGAGAGGGATACGGACACCAAATTCTCGTGGTAAAAGCAGGTCTTTATTTAGGTTCAGCTTGTCAGACGTGTTTCGGATAACACAGTATCCTTGTTCACTTGCGGAAACGCAGTCCGCTTACTGTTTTTTTATCTATGTTTTGTCTTGTGTGTTTTTCTTAGTGGTGCTCCCGTGATAAGTAGTAAACATAAAAAACATACTTGGATAGTGATTGCACTTACTTTGATTTTCACAGAATTATTGCCGTTTGTAGACCAAGCTAATCGGTTTGTGGGTAAAGCATGGAATTGCAAGGATACATAGGCCTACACATTACTGTTCCTGTCTGCATAAATGCAACGACGTATATAAAATTAATTGCGAATTCACATCCTTGTCATAGGAGATTATTTCATGATATTGATATGGACAAAATTAAATATATATTAATATATAAATAAGTTCATATATTGTCCATTAGCAAATTTGCATGTAATTGCTCATGAAAATAAATACAATAAATATGAAAAAAGTGGTCTTCTTAAATATTAAAATTCACAATGAATAATAAGATTAATCACGCAATGGCTCTTGGTTCATTTCTGAATAAATTCATAAATATATGTGCCTCTATATGCATATGTAAACATGCCGATACTTCTATAAATATGTGCAAAAATTTGCAATGTGTAAACAATTAGATGGCCTGCATTCATTATTCGATTGCTGTGCCTAAAAGTGCCATGTGTATAGTGCATTTATGTGCAATAGTGCGGGTAATTTGTCCATGAAACAAGTGTATATAAAGATTAATAGAAACTTGTTGGGATGATTAAACCCCGGATGGAAATGGCGCTCACTTTTTGCGGTGGATATTTGGTAGCTCAGTTATCACTATAGGTGCCTAGGGAGGAGGTAATCATCCAACACCTCACCATTTAGATCAACAGATCTATACAAAATTTGAATCAAGCCCTGGCACACATTTAAAATGATTATAACAAGTCAATAACTTGAGTTATCACAGCAAAGTACGTAGCAAATATGAATAATTTAATAGTTGTCTTGTTGTGACTCCAGCCAACACGTGTTTCGTCGCTCGGGACAAGACACCTGCGACTTCCTCAGGTCTTCAAGTAAATGAAAAAAATCTTGTGTGCCTTCTGACTGGTTATAATTCCGTCCCAGCCTGACTATGCCTGGGCAAGTTGCAAGTATTCCACGAAAAGGTTTTGTTTTAACATATATCAGCAATGCACGAAGGAGTATAAGTCTCGTGCTCAAGTGGGGGCTGCGTATTTGGATCAACCCACGACGCGCAGAATTTAGCCGCGTTAAAGTGTGTTTCCGGTCCCTGGCACCTCAGTATGGCCGCAGATTAATATTTACCAATTACCAAAAACAGAAACCGGGGGGGAGGGGGGTCGGGTCAGCTGGGGAAACAAATATTATTGTTAAAAGCCATATTGAAATCCGGGAAGACTCTATAGAAAATTGTGGAGATCTTCAGTGTTATGTCCTCTGGGATTTTTTCTATCGAGTTCTAAAATGATCTTGGTCTCCAATTGCCTTAGAGACCTTTCCCGATTACCCCCTCTCGGGTGGTTGGGAATAGCTGCAATAACAAAGGACTGAAGGCATTTCAAATCATTACCATGCACTTCTTTAAAGTGCCTGGCTACCGGGTACGCTGTGTCGTTCTTGACAATGGCACAAAGATGTTGTAGGATTCTGACATGCACCTGTAACTTTGTACTGCCTACATATCTTAGGCCACAGGTGCATGTCAGAACATATACAGCGTACTCGGTTTTACAATTGTAATTGCCTTGGATCTTTTGTTCCATGGGGCTAAAAGGGGTTAAGTATTTGGTGGTGGTAATTCCAAATTTGCATGCCCTGCATGAAGAGCACTTGTAGAAACCCTGTCTAGGTTGCAACCAAGTTGTTTTCTTGGTTAAGGTTTCTGGACTTTTTTTCACAATTTGTGTTCTCATGGAGATGCCTTTTCTAAAAGTGATGGTAGGGCTGTCAGATAGATCTGGTGCTAGTACTGCATCCGTCAGTACTATTGGCCAATTACGGTTAATTATGGATCTTATTTGGCATTCCTGCTTGTCGAATGTAAAGATAAGTCTAGGTATGTTGGTTTCATTGGTTGGCTCAGTGGTATTGTAGGTAGGTTCAATCAGAGAGTCCCTAGATTTTTGGGCTACCTTGGCAACTGCCTGGTTGAGGGTAGATGTTCTGTATCCTTTAACCCTGAACCTTTGGAGTGCTTCCCTCGTGCATATATCATGTTGTTCTGTGATGCTGCATATTCTCTTAATTCTTAGCAGTTCACCGTAGGGTATGCTTTGGAATAGATGTTGTGGATGGGCGCTCGATGCATGAAGCATCGAGTTCCCAGCTGTTTCTTTTCTATAGTGTTAATCTTGCCCTCCTCAATGTACACTCTAACATCTAGGAAGTCAACTTCTGTTTCACTCGTATGCGAGGTAAACCTTAAGTTGGCTGTGTTGTTATTGATGTTCTTAACAAATGTAGTGGCACTCTCTTCACTTCCTTGCCAAACAATAAAAACGTCATCAATGTACCTAAGCCAGTGTCTGACATTCCTGGTATATTGTTCATGATGTACCTGCCTGAGGGTCTGCTCCTCCCTCCAGCCTACTGTAGGACAGACATAACTGGGGGAGAAGCAGGATCCCATCGCCACGCCTCTAAGTTGTTTATACATCTGTAAACCAAACATGAAGTAATTGTTGTTCTGACACCATTGTATACATTTCAGTATGATCTTATTATGCTCATAGCATTCTGCTGGTTTAGAACTAAAAAAATGTTTGATTGCTTCAAGCCCCGCATTATGATCTATACACGTATACAATGACTCAGGGTAGGTCGCTCCCCTGTCCTCACAGCGCCACCAGATCCCCTGTTCTGCCTTCTCCTTTTGCCTGCATCGCTGCCTGTGCCCCGAGTGCCTGTGTTGCCGCTTGTCTGCGTTCGCGCTCCCCTTTTTTTCCTTCTGTATCCCCGAGTGCCTGTGCTGTGTGATCGCGCTCCCCTGGTTTCCTGCTGTATCCCCGAGTGCCTGTGTTGTGTGATCGCGCTCCCCTGGTTTCCTTCTGTATCCCCGAGTGCCTGCATCTCCTGAGTGCCGTCCCCCTTGCCCTCCCGCCGTCTCCCCCTCGTTTTTCCTGTTTTTCTGCGCCTTTTTCATTTTTCTAGGCCTCCTCGCCTTCGGAGCCTTTTCCCGCCGCCGCTTTTTTGCCGCTTTTTTCCCCTACCCGCCCTCCTCCCGCCTCCCAGCTGACCCCGCCTCCCCGGCTACCCCTTAAATGGCGGCCGCTGCGAGGCAGTGGTAGCGACCCTTGACCCCAGGGTAGGTCGCTCCCCTGTCCTCACAGCGCCACCAGATCCCCTGTTCTGCCTTCTCCTTTTGCCTGCATCGCTGCCTGTGCCCCGAGTGCCTGTGTTGCCGCTTGTCTGCGTTCGCGCTCCCCTTTTTTTTCCTTCTGTATCCCCGAGTGCCTGTGCTGTGTGATCGCGCTCCCCTGGTTTCCTTCTGTATCCCCGAGGGCCTGTGTTGTGTGATCGCGCTCCCCTGGTTTCCTTCTGTATCCCCGAGTGCCTGCATCTCCTGAGTGCCGTCCCCCTTGCCCTCCTGCCGTCTCCCCCTCGTTTTTCCTGTTTTTCTGCGCCTTTTTCATTTTTCTAGGCCTCCTCGCCTTCGGAGCCTTTTCCCGCCGCCGCTTTTTTGCCGCTTTTTTCCCCTACCCGCCCTCCTCCCGCCTCCCAGCTGACCCCGCCTCCCCGGCTACCCCTTAAATGGCGGCCGCTGCGAGGCAGTGGTAGCGACCCTTGACCCCAGGGTAGGTCGCTCCCCTGTCCTCACAGCGCCACCAGATCCCCTGTTCTGCCTTCTCCTTTTGCCTGCATCGCTGCCTGTGCCCCGAGTGCCTGTGTTGCCGCTTGTCTGCGTTCGCGCTCCCCTTTTTTTTCCTTCTGTATCCCCGAGTGCCTGTGCTGTGTGATCGCGCTCCCCTGGTTTCCTTCTGTATCCCCGAGTGCCTGTGTTGTGTGATCGCGCTCCCCTGGTTTCCTTCTGTATCCCCGAGTGCCTGCATCTCCTGAGTGCCGTCCCCCTTGCCCTCCCGCCGTCTCCCCCTCGTTTTTCCTGTTTTTCTGCGCCTTTTTCATTTTTCTAGGCCTCCTCGCCTTCGGAGCCTTTTCCTGCCGCCGCTTTTTTGCCGCTTTTTTCCCCTACCCGCCCACCTCCCGCCTCCCAGCTGACCCCGCCTCCCCGGCTAACCCTTACATGGCGGCCACTGCGAGGCCGCACAGCGGACGCGCGCAGCGGGCACGCCGAAGGCGAGCCTAATGCAAGCCCGTCTGCGCCCGTCCGCGCCTGGCCCGCGCTCAGCGCCCGAACCCCTGGCCCCCGCGCCCCCCGCCTGACCTACGACTCCGCCACCCTTGTCAACCTCAACCCCGGCCGCACTCCGGGCTGCTACCGCGCCCACCCTAAACGGACCCATGGACCCTTCTCCTGCAACAACTGTCACTTCACCTGCCCACGGACCAACACCGCTCCCGTCAAGAACAACTCCCCCGGAAGCAATCTCCACTGCATCCTGGTCAACACCCGATCCATCCACAGGCACGCCATCGAACTGTGGAACCTCATCAACTCTACGAACCCGGACATCGCCTTCCTTACCGAGACCTGGATGAATCCCTCCTCGGCACCCGACATCGCCATAGCCATCCCCGACGGCTACAAAATCATCCGGAAAGACCGCACCAACCGCATCTGAGGAGGCATCGCCATCGCACACAAAAACTCCATCCGCATCTCAACCAACACCGACAACTCACTCCCCGACGCCGAACATCTCCACTTCACGATCCACAGCAACCCCAAGACCACCCTCAGAGGCACCCTCATGTACAGACCACCAGGACCCCGCACCAAGTTCAGCGAAGACATCGCAGACTTCGTCACCCCTCACGCACTCTCGTCCACCGACTACATCCTCTTAGGAGACCTCAACTTTCACCTGGAGAACCTCACCGACAACAACACCACCGCCTTACTGGACAACCTCACCAACCCGGGACTGAATCAGCTAGTCAACACATCCACCCACTACGCCGGACACACGCTCGACCCCATCTTCTCCTCCAGCAAACACATCACCTTCAGCCACACCACCGAACTCACCTGGTCGGACCACAGCTGCGTCCATCATCTTCAAGAAGACCACTGTGCACCACCACACCCAGCAACCACCAAGAAGACACTGGACTCGTATCACCACGGATCAGCTCGCATCAACCCTCTCCCAGAACCGACTCACCAGCACCACCGACCCAAACGAAGCCGCCAACAACCTCACCAACTGGATCTCCGACTGCGCCGACCTCCTGGCCCCCCTGAAAACTCAAGCCAGCACCAACAACCACAAGAAAAACTCCTGGTTCACCCCCGACCTCAAGGACTCCAAGAAAGAATGCCGCGCCCGCGAGAAGACGTGGCGCCTCAACCAGACCGAAGAGACCATGTCAGCTCTCAAGGACGCCACCCGCCAACACCACCAACACCTCCGCGCCGCACGAAAAACAGCCTACCGGAACAGACTTGACAAAAACGCCCACAACAGCAAGGAACTATTTGGCATCGTCAAAGAGCTCTCCAACCCGGACGCAGAAAACAACTCCATCCCCCCATCACAGGACCTCTGCGACTCCCTCGCGACCTTCTTCCACCACAAGATCACCGACATATACAACAGCTTCCCGACCACCGACACGAACCCCCCCCCCCCCGGAACCCGCTACCGACATCACCACCATCCTCACCTGGAGCCCAACCACCACCGAGGAGACCACCCGCGTCATGAACTCGATCCACTCCGGATCCCCATCGGACCCCTGCCCGCACCACATCTACAACAAAGCCGACGACATCATCGCACCGCACCTCCGAGATGTCATCAACGCCTCCCTCACCACCGCCACCTTCCCGGAGAGCTGGAAACACGCAGAGCTCAACGCCCTCTTAAAGAAACCCACAGCAGACCCCACCGAACTCAAAAACTTCCGGCCCATCTCTCTCCTGCCGTTCCCCGCCAAAGTGATTGAGAAAATTGTCAACACTCAACTCTCCAACGCCCTGGAAACCAACGACTCCCTCGACCCCACACAGTTCGGTTTCAGGACCAACCACAGCACCGAAACCGCCCTCATCGCAGCCACGGACGACATCAGAGCCCTGACCGACAAGGGTGAGACCGTGGCCCTCATACTCCTGGATCTCTCCGCAGCCTTCGACACGGTCTGCCACCGCACCCTGATACGACGCCTCAGCAACGCCGGCATCAGAGGCAAGGCCCTCGAATGGATCATCTCCTTCCTCTCCGGAAGGACTCAGAGAGTCCGCCTGCCCCCCTTCAGATCCACAGCCACGGAGATCATCTGCGGCATACCTCAAGGATCCTCCCTCAGCCCCACTCTCTTCAACATCTACATGACCCCCCTGGCGAACATCGCACGCAAACACGGACTGGACCTTATATCATACGCCGACGACACCCAGCTCATCTTATCACGCACAAACAACCCCACCTCAGCTAGGACCAGACTTCATGAAGGAATGAAGGAAGTGGCGAACTGGATGACAGACAGCCGCCTGAAACTGAACGCCGACAAGACGGAGGTCCTCATCCTCGGCCCCACCCCCACCGCATGGGACGACTCCTGGTGGCCCCCCGCCCTAGGCAGCACTCCCCAACCCACCGACCACGCACGCAACCTCGGCTTCATCCTGGACTCATCCCTCACCATGACCAGACAGGTGAACTCGGTGACCTCAGCATGCTTCAACACCCTCCGCATGCTCCGCAAGATCTTCCGCTGGATCCCCACCGACACCAGAAAGACCGTCACCCACGCCCTCGTCACCAGTCGCTTGGACTACGGGAACACCTTGTACGCGGGCATCACCACCAAGCTGCTGAGGAAACTCCAACGGATCCAGAACGCTGCCGCAAGACTCATCCTGGACATCCCTCGCCACCACCACATATCAGGACACCTGAAAAAACTCCATTGGCTCCCCGTCAACAAGAGGATCACCTTCCGACTCCTCACCCACGCACACAAAGCCCTTCACAACCTCGGACCCAAACTCATCAACAACCGCGTCTCCTTCTACACTCCTCCGCGCACTCTACGATCCGCCGGACAGGCCCTGGCAGCCGTACCCCGCATCCGCAAAGCCACCGCCGGAGGAAGATCCTTCTCTTTCCTGGCAGCGAAGACCTGGAACTCTCTGCCCAGCCACCTTCGCACCATACCTGAACACCTCTCCTTCAGAAGGCAGCTCAAGACCTGGCTCTTCGAGCACTGACCCCCCCCCCTCCCCAGCGCCTTGAGACCCTTTATGGGTGAGTAGCGCGCTTTATAAATGCGAATGATTGATTGATTGAATGTCAAGAGTTATGAATCTCATGTTGGTTTCCCATTCTATTACTTTGATTTTATTGAGGAAATCTCCTGTGTCTTTCACATATGTTGGAAGCTCTTTAACCAGATCTTTTAAAAAATAGTCAACATATTGCGATAAGTGTTCCCCTACACTGTTAATCGCTGAGATAATGGGTGTTCCAGGAATGGGGCTGACGTTTTTGTGTGTCTTGGGTACAAAATAAATAGATGGAATTATTGGATGTTCAACCCATAGGAATTTGAACTCATCTGTTGATATCATACCATCACGTTTGAATTGGTGAAGTTGTCTGGTGGGTATCTCCTTTGCATTAATGTACTCTTTCATGTTGGAATGTTGATAACATGCCTGATCAGAGAGCTGACGTTGCGCTTCTTTTAAATAATCTTGTTGAAGCCATAGTACTATGTTGCCTCCTTTGGCCGATGGTTTTACTATCACCTCGTTGTTTTTGCTGAGTTTGTCGATTAATTTGGTATATTCCACTTCTTTGTATCATCATATATATATATATATATATATATATATATATATATATATATATATATTGCTATATGCTTCGGGATCCCGCACGTGGGCGGGGATAATTCACTGCTTATGACTTTGATGAGTATATCCCTGGAAGAGAACTAGGATTACAGCTAAGTAGCTTATCCTTACTTACCGGTAACTATGGTTATCTAGTATTGGTATCTTTTGTAGATTCACATGCACCCACCCTCCTCCCCGTAGAGGCGGTTTCCTGTTTGTTCAGTAAGATACTTACTTCTGCTGGGGGAACCTGCCTCTGCTAAGAGTTCTAAAGGGTGCTGGCAGCTGATTGGTTGCATTCAACATTTGGTCGTTTTTTAAAACTGACATAAATAGGCTATGTATGACATGGCTCAGGGCCATTATAGCCTATGGCATTATTGAAATACTGCTTGATTATGTTCCAGTGGGACTCCCAACTCAACAACAGGGAATGATTCCGGCATTTGAATCCATGAAATATACCAATACTGGATAACCGTAGTTACAGGTAAGTAACTTATTTTCTTCTTTGGGTTAAACCCTATATCTGAGTGCATGTATTTTGCAGCTGTCTTCCTGCTGTGTTTCTCTCCCCATCCCCTGCCAAATACCTCCCTTCCTGTGCTTTATGTTTGCGCTCTGTCATAGCTGCTCTCTCTTGCTCCTTCTCACTTCACACCCTCAACCTGAGGTGGTCTCCCCACAGTTCTGTTCTTAGGGTCGGCTGTGTAGGCACAGTGAGTCACCAAATGTTCCCTTAGGTGTAAATAAACACCTGATATTACCTTTTCTTTGAGGTCTGGATACATGTTCACCTGAACAAACAGTGGTATGGTCTGCTCCCTGTTTGAAAAACTAACCCTAATACAGCATTTCTTCTATTGTACATCCACTCTACCTCTGGAACCCATCACTGCTGTCTTTCATTCTGGTGTTATAAAAATCATGGAATGGAATGGGATGGTGTGAAACTTGTTACTTCATGCTATCTCTTCCCATGGCCTGCCTGTAACTCCCACACATTTAACACATTCTTCCTTTCCTGTAATACCTCCTTCTTTATTTTTGGAAACCAGTTTCTGGTATTTGTTTATTTTCCTTCTATTCTTAGCTTTAGGACCCTCTTTCCAAATCATTTTCCATTCAAAATAACATGTCTTTGATATGCTGTTGTTTAGTACGTCCGATTCAGGATGCCAGGAATAATTACTTGAACACTGTGCTTGGGTGGTTATTCAACATATCCGTACCCACAGTTGTCTTCTGTTCATTTTCCTCTAATTACTACATCTGTTTTCCCCCAGGGTACAGCAATGTCTAGCAAGGGTGAAAGCAAGAAGCTAGCAGCTCCTCTTGATAAAATAAATATATATCTGCGAGAAGGAGCTATTCTACCCACACAGGTAAGAATATCATTGAGCATAATGCACATAACCTTTTACATGCAGTGAATGAAGGACTGTTATACTTCTCAAATGTGCACCGAATCATGACGCATTCGATTCTGTGGATCTGATATAAAAAACACGTTTTAATGGTCGCTAACCCACTGGTGTACTAAATCACTTGCGGTTAAAAAGCATTTTTGTATTTACTAAACACATTAACTGATTCGGAAAAATGTTGGTAAATTGGTAAGTGAGTTTAGAAATGGATTATATATTGCTGTGTTGTGGGTGTCATTTACAAATTGCTATTTGTACCCTCATGTATCACTGGTTTGCAATTGTAATTCCTGCCCCAAACAGTTGGTCAGTTACCCACTCCCATGTTAGGATGGTATCTGATTCACAAAGAGGAAGGTATTCTCGTTGGACCAATTTGCCTTAGTGAATGTTGAAAAACGTTCCACAAGACTACTACCAATTGTCTGTGAAATCTTTTAAAAATGGAAAACTTTTTTTTTTTTAAATACAGTACAGTTTCTTTTAAGGAAAATGGGCTGCATTAAAAACAAAATGCATATTTTTCTTTATTTAAACAAATCAGATGATGGTGACCTGCTGACCATCATCAATATGATTGTAGCCAATCAAAGGTGGTCACAAATGAAGACCTGCCTAATGAATATTACTCAGACAGGTCATTCTGCGACTCCCCGCGAGTCTATATTAATTTAATCAACTCATTTATACATGGGTCAGCTCACAAATTAAGAATAATTGCAAAATGTCTGCATTTTGCAACCAATGTTTTCAAATATAATCTTTGTACAACAGGCTTCATATCCCATAGATGCATTGCACACAGGAAACAGTATGTTGGAGGCATATGAGCTGTAGATTATATACGTGTGCATAGATCGCCATCCGGTGTTGGGCTCGGATGTTTGCACTTTGTTTTTGTCTTGAAAGAAGTCTTTGTAGTCGTGAGGTAAATGACTCCTCCTTAGGGTGATAGTGCGGGTGGGCATCGACTCCATCGCCAGATTTGTTTTTTTCCGCCATCGGGTTCGGATGTGATTCGCTGTGCTCTGGGTCGGTGTCGTTCTCGAACCCCCTTCGACGCGCAGTCCCTCACCACTCGACGGTATTGTTTTGATCGCGTTATTCTTTCGACGCGCATCTTCGAAAAATATAAAATCATCGACCTAGATCTTCGACGCGGGCCGTTGGGCCTACCCACGCCTATCACACCAGCAGTCAATGGAAAGATCTCCTTTTAAAAACTACCCCGGTGTGGTGCTAAGTTCTCTTCCAGGGGATCCTCATCAATAGTCATAAGCACTGAATATTTCCGCCCATGCACGGGGACCCTGGAAATAATAAACATTATATATGGAAAACATAGATATACATATATCATTTTTTCTCATACCAATGCAGCTCCCACCTAGGAGGTTAA
Source organism: Triturus cristatus (assembly GCF_964204655.1). NCBI lineage: Eukaryota > Metazoa > Chordata > Amphibia > Caudata > Salamandridae > Triturus > Triturus cristatus. Next base: position 1,083,067,211 of record NC_140593.1, read on the forward strand.
ACAATGTAATAACACACATAAAGCTGCATTTGCAAATATATATAAAAACACAAGAGGGCAAGTAGCACTTGAACTCTGTTTTTAATGAATTAAAACTCATGAAGAAAAAACACTGCAAGTAAGGCAGACATTGGTAACCTAAGGGCTGCATTTTAAACCAATAGCATAGAAAATGAAAGCATTTTCCTACAAAAACTGGTACCGTGCCTTTAAGGCAGCCATGATCCCTAGCTTCCCATCATGCCTCAGGGGTGACAGTTAGGTCAGTTGTTCTTTCCGGCTCCTTCAGTCAGGACCATGGATTCACAGCTCTTCCTTTTTTTGGCTTTCTGTCAAAAAATAACTGATAATTTTCTACTTTTTGTACTCTCACTTGATGTCTTTTTGCCTTAGAGTGAGAGTAATACCTATTTTGGGTTCCAGAAAAGGTTTATTTTCTTAAAGAATGCCTTCTTTATTTGATCCTTGCCCTGCCTGTGGCAAGAAAAAGGCCAGATCAGACACACACACTGTGCGTATTCTCTGCCTCCCAGAGACTCACTCTTCTTCCAACTGCCATCATTGTAAGAAGCTGTCGAGAAGGACCATCAAAGACGGGGAGAGAATTCGACTTTATGGCGTCTCCGAAAGAGGTAGGTCTCCAGTGAGGCAGCAGAAAAATTGAACTCGGTCGACGTCGAGAGGCAAAGACCCGACCTGCTGCCGCCAAAGAGATCGACGTCGAAGACATCGGCAAAGCAATCAATGTCGACAAAGGTAACAGGTCCGCCGTTGACGTCAACCCGGCGATGTTCAACGTCGAGGGACAAGTCTCCGTCGGTGCTGGCTGGGCGTTCGACATCGAGGCACATCACTCAGTCGTCACCTCGTCAACGGTGATCGACGTCGCAGCACAGGTCTCCGTCGAGATCAGTCCAGAGATCTTTTACGTTGAGGCATAGGACACCATCTTCGATAGAGACTTCTGCCTCAACGTCCAAGTCAACCCAAAGACCTTCGACGTCGATACACCACACTCCATCGTCTATGTTGAGGCAGAAATCTCCGTCGACGTCGCAACAAAGATCTTCGGCGTCGAAGCAGCGTTCTCCGTCGACGGCAGCACACCGCCGGTCGACTTCGAGACACCGATCGTCAGAACAAAGGCGGCTGACGTCGAAGCATGGTACTCCGTCGACGTCAGGTAGACTATCGACTCCGGTCGACTACAAGATTGAGCCCTCCATCTAAGAGGAGAAGGTCGACGTCGAGGCAGGCTTCTCCGTCGAGAAGGCAGTCTGCGCAGCGGCGTTCCAGATCTAAGTCGAGACACCAGTCTAAAGAGGCCTTACGTCCAGTGAGTCTATCCTCTTCACCAACGCAGACGTCTAGAACAGGTTCTCCCAGTTCTCACAGAGGCTCCACGTCAAGGTCTCTGGAGGTGGCTATCTCGACGTCCGGCAGTCCAGTGTCCAGAGGACATTAAGATTCTCCGACCAGGTCTACGCAGGAAGGGGCAAATTCTCCTCCCCCTACACGGTCTCCTGAAGGGTGAGAGAGGTGAAGATCACCTTCCATCCATCTTTCACCACGATGGAACAGACCCTTGCATCACTGGGCCACGGCTCCAGACACATGGGCGCAGTACTACTCGAGCCCTCTTCACAGATCTCCGTTGGTTCGACTAGTACAGGCTGTGGACAGGGAACGTACTCCTGCAAGAGTCAGAACTCGCAGCGGCACTCCTGTGCACTCACACAGAAGGAGATCTAGATCTAGAAGCAGGACGAGGAGACACAGATCCCCAACTTCATCCTTTTCTACTCACATGTCCCACAGAGACAACTTGCCTACCCTCACTAACAGTCCATCATCGAGGGTCTCTTCGGTGGATGACGTTACCACCTTTCAGGACATACTTGGCAGAGGAGCCACAAAGCTGGGCATTCCTATGCCGACTCGTCAGAGTAAGTCCTCCGTGATTTTTTAGACCTTACACCAAAGGGAAGCATCTAGACCTTTGCTACCGGGCCTCATAGAGCCAGTGATGGACATTTTTCTTACGCCGGCGAGAGTTAAACCGCGCCAGCTAGAATTTTAAAGAAGTACTGCTCGTTTGAAGACGACCCACTCTTCCTTAGATCTGATCCCCCTCCGGATTCTGTAATAATTGCAGCAGCAAAAAAGACACATGCTATTGCTTCCTCCTCTGCTGTTCCACCAGACAAGGAGAGTAAAATGCAGGATTCATGGGGAAGGAAGGTTTGTGGCACATCAACCTCGATGTTAAAGGTCTCAAGTGCATTGGCTCTCTTGGGCCGTTATGACGGGTCTCTGTGGAACTCCCTACAATGATTCACAGAGAAGTTACCATAGGACGACCGCAAGGACTTTGAGGAGATCTTGCAGGAGGGCAGCTTGGTGGCTAACCAAGTTATCAGCGCTGCAGCTGATAGAGCTACTCTTTTGGTGCATGCCTATGCGCATGGAATATGCGCTAGACGAACATCTTGGGTCCGTCTCACAGCGCTCAAACCAGAAGTGCAGTCGTGCATCCTGAATTTTCCCTTCTCTGGATCATCTCTGTTTGGGGCTCACACGGATGAGGAGATGTCCCGCATGAAAACAGAACTGGACACACTAAAGGCCATGGGTCAAGAAAAGAATAAGGAATTCCGCAAAAGATTCAGGGCTTACAATCGACGATCCTCCCAACAGAGGGTTCAAACCCCTCATTGGCAGAAAAATCAGGATCAGCAAGGTCAACAAAGATCTCAATATCAGGGCAGGCGTTCCTCCAGAGGAAGAGGAAACCAGAGTCAGACTAACACCTCCGCCAAGACGCAGACCAAGCAGTGAGTGCCCACTTTCACCGTTCACCACTGCAGTGGGGGGGAAGTATTGCAAATCATCTCGATGAGGGGCGAGCTATCACAAATGACCAGTGGGTGTTGGCTACGCTGTAGTATGGGTACTCTCTACGTTTTCGACACCATCGTCCCTCAATCCCTACGGTTCCATCATTGTGTCACCAGATGGAAACATTACCAAACGAAGTGGCCACCCTTCTCTGAAAGTCAGCCATCAAGAAGGAGACAATATCTCAGAGGTAGAGGGGTCTACTCAAGATACTTCTTAGTAAAGAAGAAGGATCGAAAAGCAGAGTACAGACCCATTCTGGATCTGCGAACACTCAACAAATCAATCAGAAAGGAGAAGTTTCGCATGTTGGCTCTCCATCAAATATATCCACATCTCAGGCAGGGAGATTGGATGTGTTTGCTGGATCTGCAAGATGCATATTTTCACGTCCCTGTAAATCAGCATCACAGACAATACCTGAGATTCCTGGTGGGATCCTCTCACTACCAGTTCAAGGTACTACCCTTCGGGTTAAAGTCAGCTCCCCGAGTGTTCACGAAGTGCATGGAGGTAGTGGCAGCCTCACTACGCCGCAAAGGCATCTTCGTCTACCCGTACTTAGACGACTGGCTGTTGAAGGGTCCCTCACCGCGTAGCGTGAGGAGTCATTTCCTGTAATGCCTAGAGCTTTGTCACCGGCTAGGCCTTCACGTGAACTTTTAGAAATCGACTCCACAACCAATGCAGAGAATCCATTATCTAGGCGCTCTGGTAGACTCCGAGGTATGAAAAGGGTTTCCTTCGGAGGAGAGACAGTATTTCATCATACAGAAATGCAAGCTTGCTCTGGGCAATGGAAGGCTGTCGGTTCATCGGATTGCCTCCCTATTAGGGTTGATGGAATCCTGCATCTTCCTGGTCCCCAATACCAGACTACGAATGCGTCCTCTTCAGCAGGATCTGAAGGACAAGTGGGACCAGCAAACGGCTCGCTGGGACGACAAGATCAGTCTCTGAAACGCAGCAAGAGCTTCCATCCTAAGGTGGATGAAGGAGAATATGCAAGTCGGGATACCTTTTCACCAAGCACCTCCCTCTCAAACACTGATCACGGACGCTTCCCTCAAGGGCTGGGGAGCCCACATGGGATCCCTCCAGATGCAAGGTCTATGGTCTCCAAAAGAGCGATCCTATCACATCAACATGCTGGAACTGAGAGCAGTTCACCTGGCCCTTAAGGCTTTCCTCCCTTCGATTCAGGCAAGTTCAATCTTAGTACAGACGGACAATACCACCACCATGTACTACCTGAACAAACAGGGGGGCGGACTCGTTCCCGATATTGTCGCTGGAAGCTCAAACTCTCTGGCATTGGCTCCTGGCACGGAACCTATCGATCACAGTAGTCCACCTGCCGGGCGAACAGAACACGAGAGTGGATGCTCTCTGTCGTCACTTCGAAGACAGACAAAAGACTGGGTTCTCAATGACCAAGTCGTAGGAGACATATTCCAGGCTTGGGGTCGCCCCACCATCGACCTCTTCGCGGACGACGAAAATACAAAATGCTGAGACTTTGCTTCAAAGTTCTACCGGCCAGGGTCAAAAGCGAATACCCTTTTGATTTACTGGTCAGGGGCATTTGTGTATACCTCCACCCCTTCCTCTCCTTCCGAAGGTGGTGACCAAGTGTCTCATTCCCACACAAGGATGATACTGATTGCCCTGGACTGGCCAAGACAATGGTGGTACCCGGACCTTCTGCACCTGTCGGAGTGCTCTCACAGGAGGCTGCCGTGCAGACCGGACCTGCTGTCCAAGATGAACGGGAGGATTCATCACCCCAACCTTCCCTCACTGAACTTGGCAGCATGGCTCCTGAAGTCCTCCAGTATGACCATTTAGGACTGCCACAGGACTGCATGTCCATTTTAAAGGAAGCACAAAGGTCGTCCACTAGACACTCATATGCGTGCAAGCGGAAATGCTTTTATATGTAGTGTGTTCAAAACAATTGTAATCCAACCAAATGACAGGAAGAGATACCTGCTTTATCTGGTGAAAGCAGGCTTGAAGTTTCCTTCCATTAAGGTGCACTTAGCAGCTATCACTGCATATAGGCATTCACCTTCACAACTGTCTTTCTTTCAGTTACAGGTTGTTAAAGATTTTTTGCAGGGTCTGAAGAAGGTCTATCCTCCGGTCCGGCCTCCTTCACCACCCTGGGAACTGAACCTGGTACTATCAAAATTGATGGGTCCGCCTTTCGAACCCATACACAAAGCAACCTTGCAACACCTTAAGGAACCTTATACTGTCTTCCATCTTAATAGGGTCGTATTGAGGACTCATCCCTCTTTTCTCCCCAAAGTGGTGTCAGATTTTCATGTAAATCAGATCATCTCTCTGCCCACTTTTTTCCCTAATCCCTCCACTCCAGCTGAGAGGTCTTTGCACTCTCTGGACCTGAAAAGTTTTAAAATTGTACCTGGATAGGTCCAAGTCCACGAGAAAATCTGATCAACTATTTGTTAACTATGGGTAGATTAGAATGGGTTTTCCAGCTTGAAAGCGGTCCATCTCCAGATGGAAAGTTTCATGTATAACGCTAGCTTATCAATTAGCACAGAGGCCTCTTGGATCTACTCCCAAGACGCATTCTACCAGAGGAAAAGCGGCTACGACTGCTTTTCTGCATAACGTGCCTATATCTGAAATCTGTAAAGCGGCGACTTGAAGGTCCGTCCATACATATTAGAGGCACTATTGTCTAGATTCAGACACCAGAGCAGACACCCAAGTAGGCCAGGTCTCCTTGAGGAATCTGTTCAACAACTGACTGCGGCTGTTGTTGTATGTTGGGTCTCTCTTTCTCTCATTTGCCCGCAGGGTGAGGATTGGGCTTGCTATTCTATTCAGTGCTTATGACTATTGATGAGGATCCCCTGGAAGAGAAGGATAAGTTACTTACCTGTAATCCTTGTTCTCTTCCAGGGGTATCCTCATCAAAGTCATAAGCAACCCACCCTCCGCCCGAGGCAAATGAGATTGTATTCATTGTTAATTAATATCTTTGGGCTCTGTTTCTTCAGGGCTAATAATTGACCTAACTGTCACCCCTGAGGCATAATGGGAAGCTAGGGGTCATGGCTGCCTTAAAGGCACGGTGCCAGTTTTTATAGGAAAATGCTTTCATTTTCTATGCTATTGGTTTACAATGCAGCCTGTAGGCTAACAATGTCTGCTTTATTTGCAGTATTTTTTCTTCGAGTTTTTACTCATTAAAAACAGAGTTCAAGTGCTACTTGCCCTTTTGTGTTTTTATATATATTTGCAAATGCAGCTTTGTGTTATTACATTGTTTAGCCTCCTAGATGGGAGCTGCATTGGTATGAGAAAAAAAGATATATGTGTATATATATATATATATATATATATATATCTGTATATATATATATATATATATAGCTGTGTATATATATATATATATATATATATATATATATATATATATATATATAGCTGTATATATAGGTTTTCCATATATAATTTTCATTATTTCCGGGGTCCCCGCACATGGGCAGGAATATTCAGTACTTATGACGTTGATGAGGATACCCCTGGAAGAGAACTAGGATTACAGGTAAGTAACTTATCCTTACCACACACTGACTTACACCAGGTTTGTATTCTCTGCCTCTCCCCGGAGCACGAGGACAAGAACTGCGCGGCTTGTGCATCTTTCAGGTCGAAGAAAACCATCTGTGACTGTCGGGCTCGACGTCACGAAATTTCCTGTGAAAGCAGCTCGGTTCCGGACATCTTCGGAGCAGATCCCGAAGCCCAGCCAGAACAACAAGCTGACGAAGGAGAGGTCTCCAAAGCCGACGACTCAGACATCGAAGACGAGACCGTTACACTAGCTCAGTGGTCCGTGAGTACTGAGACCCCTCTCCTGCTCAACCCCAAACAAAGGGCTCCGGTAACACCTTCGCCCTCTAGCTCAGGTCGACACCGGCAACACATTTCAGACGCCCTACCCTTGGGCCCGGCTATGAAATTGAAAGAAAAGCCATCTGGGTCGGGCTCGCGCCAACCCCGTTCCGGGGTCGACAAATCACCTTCGGCACCGAAGCCCAAAACCAAAGATGTGCCACACCATTCTTCCTCTGCACCGAAAACAGCCTCGTCGCCGAAGCCATTGGCATCGAAACAAACCAAAGACAAACATTCGGAGCCGATAAACCCTTCGGACCCGAAAAAGATCTCTGAGCCACAAGCTCCTATACTGAAAGCTAAAGAGTCCAAGACCCCGCAGAAAGCTTCAGAAACAAAGGCAAAACAACATTCTGACCCTAAACCTTTGGCACCGAAAAAGGATATTGTACCCAAACAACAGTCTGTGCCAGATTTTTTGCATCCAAAGCAAAAAACACTACACATTGACCCAGAAACAGGTCACGTTGTCGCCAAGCCTCCTAGAAAGAGGAAACTGGACACTTCACCAGACTCTGAAATACACATTAAATAGAGAGAAATGATGGGTGAAAGTGTGGGGCCCCTGGAACTCCTATCGTGGCAGGATTTGTACCCCGCCGCTGACGCCTGATTTGGCAGTGGCCCAGTCTCCCTAGTCTGCTTGTTACCTTGGTTCTGTGTATCGTGTCCACTTTGTTTCTTTCCTGGCCCGTTCCCCCCCCCCCCCCTATTCCTGTGGATCGGTAGGGTCCTCCCCAGGGGAGCTCATAATGCTGCTTTGACTTCTGCTGCCTTGTGGATTTGTTTGTAGTTTTTTCATAAAAATGGAACCGCCATTTGGGGGGTCTGGACGGTGTGGCCGCCAACGCTTCCTTCGACTTTTGGGACCTTTATCACTTGCCGCTTGTGTTTTATAATTGTGTTTTACGCTCCCACTGCTTGCTAGCGGCCGGCCTGACGAAATGGGCACTAATACTTATCCACCTTCCTCTCCTTCTCCAGCTGATCCAAATTTGTTAATTTCTCCAGCACACTACCCACAACATACATTTTGACCTCAACCACAGGATGATGAAGATGATTATAATGAGGGGGATGGGAACGGAGATCCAGATAATGATGATGACGCACATACCATCCCACACAATGTAGATCCTTGGGATGATTACAACACAGATCCAGATCCACACAATGACCCGGACCTCTATCCCTCTAGACCATCACCACCAGATGATGGGTTTGCGCAACTAATTAATAGGGCTGCTCAATACCACGGGGTACGATTACACTCTGAACCCTTAGAAGAAGACTTTTTATTGGAAACATTTGCACCCACACAAAAGTCCACACACACCCTACCAATGCTAAAAGGCATGCCAGAAGTGTTCAAAGACCCTGTCAGAGCCAGGATCCTGAACACCAGGGTGGACAAAAAATATAACACGGCTCCCAATGACCCAGTGTACATCAGAGGTCAAGTCCCTTTAGATTCTCTTGTGGTGTCTAATGCCCGCAAGAGGGCTAATTCACAGAACACAGGCGACGCCCCTCCTCCTGATAAGAAATCAAAACTCATAGACTCATCTGGCAAACGAATTGCGTCACAGGCTGCAAATCACTGGCGGATTGCCACCGCCCAAGCTTTGTTAGCCAGATATGACAGAGCTCACTATGATGAGCTTGAAAAGCTTATGAAACATCTGCCTGACCAATATAAAAACAAGCATTGGCATAGCCAATAGGTCTCGCATTCGGGACCTTACAAGTGTTTAGCTATGCACAGTTGCATAACTAAATATTTATAAGGTCCCAAAAGCGAGACCTATTGGCTATGCAAAGCGGGCATGCGGCCCCGAAAGTTAAAGTGATCTGGATCACGATCAAACATCAAAGCGGCCCTGCGGCTGCGAAAGTGAAAGTAATCGCGGTAAAGCGCGGCGCGCGCGCCCGCGCACATGCACTGTAGCTCTAGGCTGGCCTGGTAGCACTTTTTGGAGCCCTCTCAATAAGTCTCGCCAGACCAGCGCATGCGCTGGGTCAGGCGAGACCTAATAAAGCCAATGACCTTATACAGGAGGGTAAACTAATAACCGACACATCTATAAAATGTGCCCTCGATTCGGCTGAGGCAGCATCTCGTGCTATTAATACCAGCGTTTTACTACGCAGGCACGCTTGGCTCCAGATACCCGGATTCAAGCAAGAGGTACAATCCACTATTCTTGATCAGTCTTTCGACCAAGAGCATCTTTTTAGGCCCACAGTCGACACATCTTTAGAAAAGATGAAAAAAGATACTGAGACTTCCAAGTCCATGTGGTCCTTTCAATTGTCTTCCTCTAGAGGCTCTTTTCATCGCTCCTTTTACAGGGCTGGCTCCAAAACCACTGGTTCAGAACATCCCTCTTCATCATATAAAAGTCCCAATCAAACTACCTACTCCAGAGGATATTTTCGAGGAGGGTACAGGGGTAACAAAAATAAGGGAAGAGGCCGCGGTAACAACACCCGCAGCTCCCCTACCACCAAGCAGTGACTTTTCTCCACGTTCCCCCGATCATTCCACTCCTGTCGGGGGACGTCTCTCTCAGTTCCTACCAGTCTGGAACTCCATCACAAAAGACAGGTGGGTAAGACAAATTCTCCAGTAAGGTTATTGCCCTGAACTCACCTTCACTCCCCCAAACATTTCTCCCAGACAACGTCCTCGGAGCATCTGACTGTTCTAAAACAACAGGTTCTCTCTCTATTACAAAAACATGCAATAGAACCAGTCCCCTCGCCTCATCAAGGCACAGGGGTTTACTCCCTATATTTTCTAATTCCAAAAAAGGACGGCTCTCTCAGGCCAATATGGGACCTCAGACCATTAAACCTTTACATTCAGTCAGACCACTTCCACATGGTCACTCTCCAACAGGTGCTGCCACTGCTTTAACAAGGCGACTTTGTCGCCGCTCTGGACTTAAAGGATGTCTACTTTCATATTCCCATTAATCCCGCTCACAGGAAATATCTCAGGTTCGTGGTAGACGGTCAACCCTGTCAGTTCAAAGTCCTCCCGTTCGGGGTTACGACAGCACCCAGAGTCTTCACAAAGTGCCTCGCAGTAGTTGCAGCTCACTTACGAAGGCCACATATTCACGTGTTCCCTTATCTGGACGACTGGCTCATAAAAGCCAAGTCACACAACAGCTGTGTGCAACACACATACAAAGCAATCCAGTTGCTTCACCAATTGGGATTCACAGTGAACCAAGTCTCACTTCCAACCGTCCCAACACACAACAATATCTAGGAGCTACCATAAACACTTCAAAAGCTCTAGCATACCCCAACCCAGTCAGGATATGCAACATTCAAGCTCTTAATTTCACAATTTCAGCCTCAACACTCATTACCAGCTCGAGTGTTCATGCAGTTGATCGGGATGATGGGCTCTTTCATTTTCATCGTCCCTTATGCAAGACTCCAAATGCGTCGCTTACAGGAGTGTTTGGCACGTCAGTGGAACCAGGCTCAAGGTCAATTAACAGATCTGGTGTTGGTGGACAGCCGCACACATCGCTCTCTGCAGTGGTGGAACACACAAAACCTTTTCAAAGGGCGGCCGTTCCTTGACACAGTTCCCCAGATAGTGCTAACAGCAGACTCATCGTTCACCGGATGGGGAGCTCATCTTCAAAACCATACCATTCCGGACATATGGACCCATTAGCAAAAACAACGCCACATAAATTACCTGGAATTATTGGCAATTTTTCTAGCACTAAAATCCTTTCAACTCCATCTGGTAGGCAAGGCTGTCCTGGTCCGTACAGACAATATGACAGCAATGTACTACATACAGAAATAGGGGGGGGGGGCACACTCTACACCTTTCACACCTAGCTCAAATCATACGGAGATGGGCCATTCCACAAAACATTTATCTCCTTGCAGAACACCTCCCAGGAGTACACAATCAGATTGCAGATCTGCTCAGTTGTCAAACACAGCAGATCCACGAATGGGAAGTCTTCGAGTTTGGCTACCTCAATCTCCTGCCAGACTGCATGAACATCATTAAAGAAGCTAGACGGGGGGCGTGGCCGGGCAAGATAGCCGATCGGACGACTGTGGGGCTCCCTTTTCGGCGCTCATGCTCCCTTCCTGAGGCGGAGTGTGTGGGGCGTCTGCGGAGCGGCTGCGAGCTTTCCTGGTGCTGCGGACACGATTCAACTCCTCATTGGAGGGGAGAGGTGACGGCACACAACATGGCGGTTGGCTCCTTACCGAGGACGCCACAGAGCGCGATCGGCGCTGGGAGATATCTGTGAGGCGCGTTCTACTGGCCTGTGGAGACCCCCACTGTTTCTTCCATGTCGGGGGGGCCCTGTTTGCGGACACGTCTCGGTCGGGGCCCCCAGTGAGAGGACCCCTCCAGCATCTGCCTGACTCCAAGATGGCGCCCGTCGGGGACATTTGGATGGCAATCGGCGCTTTCTCCGGCCTGCTTCAGCCGACTCACCGGCTCCCTTCTCGTTTTGCGGTCTCCTCCTGAATTCTCAGCCTGCTTTCTGGACCTCCTGAGGCTTTGCTGCTCAGTCGTGTTTCCCCATCAAGCCTACCTGAGTGTGGGGTCCATAGCTCCGGAATAGGGGTCGTGCCTGAGGATCCTGGCTTCTTTACCACGCCACTGACCGCTGTCTTCGCTTGCAGGTCTGGACCGGGCCCACTTCATTATCATTGGGTACGCAGCATCTCCGCTCCACTCCGGCCGGACAGCCCGCAGGTTGTTTCTCCTTCCACCGGACAGTATCCCCGGGGCATACTCTTGCATGGCAACGCTGGCACCAGTGTACACAAGCTATTTTCAATAATGTGTCCCTAGCTCGAAGATTGTCTCTCCTACACGGTGATCGCGCCTGGGAGCTTGTCGGCCTCTCTCTGCCCTGACCGCCCCACTTGGTCGCCTGCAGCCTATGCCACAGCGGATTCGCCTTCACTACTAGCCTGGTCCGCGCCCTATGCCGCCTAAAAAGTCGACGAGCAAGCAGAAGGGTAGAGTTTCAGATTTCTTCATCCCTTCAGACCATCTCCCGACGTTGCGGGGCCACGTGGGAGACACTACCATGGCGATCACGAAAGCGGATCTGGCAGCTATGTTCAAGGATTTTAAAACCGAACTCCGTACCGACCTAAGCCAGGACATTAAATCCTCGATAGATCAGCTGCGGACAGACCTAACAGTATGCTTGACCTCTCTCCAGCATGACGTTGACTCCATAGGCACCAGAGTCCTCGACTTGGAGACGCACTCCCAGGAGCAAGAGCAAATTTCTACGGCACTACGGGAGGATGTTCGCCTCCTTCAGGAACAATTGCGCCAGTCTCTACTCAAGGCGGAGGATCTTGAAAATCAGTCTCGGCGGGAGAACATGCATATCAGAGACCTTGACGAGGGCGCAGAGGGGCCTGACCAGACAGCCTTTGTGGAGGGTTTGTTTGCGGAGGTTCTGTCACCACAAACCCTTCAAATCAAGCTGGACAGGGTACACCGGGTGGGCACCTTGCAACCTGGCGAGAGGAAAAAAACGCGAGATGTCCTGTCAAAGTTTCATTCTTTCAAAGTGAAAGAGGCGGTGTTGCAGGTGGCCAGGGCAAAGAGCTCTGTTTCATTCCAAAACTACACATGCTCCATCTACCAAGATCTAGTGCTGGCAACCCTGGCGCAGGGGCAACAGTTTAGAGACATTACTACCAAATTACGCGAGGAATATATCCGGTACAGATGGACATATCCCTTCGGTCTTCGTTTTGATTTTAAGAACAAACGCCGCCACATCACTGAACTAAGGGAGGGTCTGGAACTCTTGGGCCTTCCGGTGGACGATTCGAACACCACACGAGACGGACATGGAGACCACTCTCGGGGGGGCCCCTGACGTCCTCTGGGTGGTCAGTAAATTCACGCAGGGACCGCCGATGACTGGCTGAGGTTGACTTCCGGGGTCTGGTCTGATCTGGATGGGGTCCCGGGCCCTTTCTTGGTCCGTGCTTTACTCTCAGTGTTGGCTGATGGCTGGGGAGGGCCACAAGTCTTATTGTTGCTCCTTGACCCCTACCTGGGATGGTCCTTGCCGGGTTGGCCTAGGTCCGGACTTTTTGGGTTCCGAATTTCCAGGGAAGTCACGGAGACGATGTGGACTGCCTCCTCTCTATAAGTAAGACCGATGCCTTTAGCCTGTTTTGTTTGTTAACACTTGCTCAACGCTGTTTGCTGGCACCTTTTGTGTGTTGCTTTCTTCTATGCATCAGGTTTATGCCAGCAGGACTTGCGTTCTGCCTACCGGGGCCTGCTCCTCCTCTGCGGACGACCTATATGAGCTTCCAATATGGGAGAGACCTGTGCTTCTAATTGTTTTTCAGTCGATTCTAGAAAATGCCAAGCTTTTTTCGCTTAAGTTTGTAGCTGGGGTGGGCATGGATGGGGACCTCGGACCAGTTGTCCCTCCTGGTATCCGTGGGGGCTTCACGCTCCCAGCGGAGCTTTGTTAGTACGTTGTGGGATTGTATTTTTATTCACTTTTCTTTTCCTTTTGTTGGGAGTTGGGGTGGGATGGGGGGGGACATGGTGGTGGCCTTTTATCATGTAGCCCTGACGGGCCCTATGCTCTTTTTATACCAATGGATGGCATGAATGGGTGACGCAACCTCCTCAGGGGATTGACGAAGACGCTGTTTGCTCATGAAGTAGGGCAGCTTCTTAAGAATCAATGCATCTCCCATTGACACTATGACACTTACCATTGGAACCTGGAATATTAAGGGCCTGAACTCCCCTCAAAAATGCCAGAAGGTTTGGAAGTACATTCTGGATCACCATTTAGACATAGTAGCGCTCCAGGAGACTCACCTAGCTAGAGCCGAAGACACTCGCTTCAGACACAAACAATACCCCTTGATCTACAGGTCTTCGGTCCTTACGAAGCATAGAGGCGTGGCCCTGCTGTTCCGCTCTGCCATACATTTCCAACCCCTAGATGTTTTTAGCGATAAGGAGGGCCGGTGGGTCATGGTTAAGGGCCGTCTAAGGGGGAAAACCTGTACCTTTTGTAGCGCTCTACGCACCCAATTCTGGTCAGTCCCTGTTTTTACACACCCTGCTGGGGAAATTGTTGGATTTTGTGGAGGGGCAGATAGTCCTCATGGGCGATTTTAATTTGACCTGGCACAGGGAAATGGACAGCACACACTGATCGCTCAGACCTGGGCTCCCTTTCCGCTGATACACAACGACGAATCCACGACTTAGGGTTACTAGATACATGGCGTACTCTTTACCCACACACCCGAGGCTACACTTTTTACTCCCATGTTCACCGTACATACTCCAGGCTGGACTATATTTTTATTAGTCAGTCCCTATTGGATTCCCTTCAGGAAGCTAAAATATTCCCTCTCTCGGTGTCCGAACACAGCTTGTTCTCCGTCTGCCTGTCCTGGTGTGGGGATGCCCCAACTGCGCCCTGGTGGTACTTTCCGGCCTCGTTGGCGCGAGATAAAGAATCTTGGGCTAAACTTAGAGACTCCATTACAGACTCTGTTGAGGTTAATAAACCGGAGGATACATCGGAGTTTACCACCGGGGACGCATTCAAAGCAGTCTTGCGGGGGAAGTGCATTGCACTTAGCTCAGCACTCAACGCACAGCGCACGAGGGAACGGGAGCAGTTGGAGCAGGAGCTGTCCTCTGTCGAACTAGCCCACAAATTAAACCCTACTCGGCAAACCCACCGCAATTTGACAGCACTTCGTGGCAAATTTCGTGCCATTTATAACAGAGCTGAATTCACTCTTCTTAAACTCCATCACTTATCTTACTCTCAAAGCAATAAAATCGGTAAACACCTGGCCAGGCAGTTGCGAGACAAACGGGAGAGAGACTATGTCGGTGGCGTTAAGGGTTCCTCCGGGGAGCTCTTGCACAGAGATGAGGACAAGGCTGAAACCTTTGGCTCCTTTTTTGATGCTCTTTACTCCGGTGATGACCTTGACACTGTTGCCCAACAGGATTATCTCCGGGCAGTGCCCCTCCCTCAGGTTTCCACTGAGTGGAACGAGCTACTCTCCGCTCCCATTACCCATGAAGAGGTCACTCAAGCAATTAAAACCCTTAAACCCCATAAAGCCCCAGGCCCGGATGGGTATACCACTCTTTTCTACAAAACCTTTGCCCCTAACATCTGCCCCTATCTCACACGGCTCTTCAACAAGATGGCCGAAGAAGGCGAATCCACTACGTCCATGACTGAGGCCATGATTTCAGTGATACCGAAACCTGGGAAAGATCCACAACTTTGTGCTTCATATTGCCCTATTGCACTTCTTAACTTAGATGCTAAATTATTATCCTCCATCATAGCTAAACGTCTGAATGACCTCATGCCTGCCCTCATACATCCTGACCAGTCTGGATTCATTAAAGGTCGCCAGACTCACAATGACACTCGCAGAATCATTCATCTCATTGAGAAGGCCACCTGACGTCAGATACCTGCTGTCCTGGTGGTTCTGGATGCGGAGAAGGCCTTTGTTCGAGTTAACTGGGCGTTTTTGTTCCACACCCTTAAGTCCTTCGGCTTTTCAACAAAATTTCTAACCATGATCCGAGCTAATTACTGGCAACCTCGCTCCAGGGTGGTGGTCAATGGGGTCAGCTCCTCCTCCTTCTTCCACTCTAGAGGCACTAGACAAGGGTGTCCCCTCTCGCCTCTTCTTTTAGCTCTTAGCATCGAGCCCCTGGCAATGGCGATTAGAGATAATCTCAAAATTAGGGGGATACCGTTCACTGGTGCACCCCACAAAATTTATTTATTTGCGGACGATGTTCTCCTCTCGCTTTCCGAGCCGGCCATATCTCTCCAAGCCCTACAGACAGAACTTGAATGTTATGAATCAGTTGCAGGCTTTAAGATAAACTTTAGCAAATCTTACATTCTTAACCTCACTTTGCCGCTAACAGAGGTTCACAGACTTCAACCTCTTATGCCCCTCGTTTGGGCTTCCGACTCTATACAATGCCTAGGGGTCCACCTGATGCCAAAGATTGAGAAGCTCTATGCGGCTAATTTTCCGCCTATTCTCACTTGTATCCAAGCCGAACTTACCAAGTGGAGACCCCTCTTCTTATCTTGGTTAGGCCGAATACATGCAGTGAAAATGGCACTCCTCCCTAAGCTTCTCTATCTATTTCAGGCTCTGCCCATAGAACTAGACAGGGGATTCTTTCGCTGAGTTAAGTCTATGATCCTCCATTTTATTTGGCAAGGGGGACGTGCACGGTTCTCCTTTTCCCTGCTGCGTCGCCCCCGCTCGGAGTGAGGCGTGGGCCTCCCTGACCTCCAGTTATATTACAAAGCAGCGCAGTTGAGGGTCTTGGTCGGGTGGTCAAAAGGGGAATCTGACATGCATTGGTTGCACATGGATCGTAGTGTGACTGGGAGAACTATATTGGGACTTGGTCTGGCGCCCCAAAAAAGACCGGTCCAAAAATGCCTACATTGCTATGCCCACACGCACTGCGCTGAAAGTATGGGACACGGTAGTGGGAGATGAGAGGTGGACCACTTTCCCTTCACCATTTACACCACTCCATTTTAACCCAGAGTTCCCGCCGGGTATTCAGGAGGGTCCCTTCGATGCTTAGAGGGTGGGAGGATGCCTAGCTTTGACACACCTTTTTCATAACTATGATCCCCTCACTTTTGACAATTGTCAGCGAGACTATGGTCTAGACACCACAGAGCGATACCATTACAGCCAATTGATGCATTGGGCCCTAACACCGCAGGTACGTGACGCTGCTACCCGCCCCCTCACGCAATTTGAATCCTTTCTCCCTAAGACCTCAACTATGAAGGGGGCGATTTCGTTTATATAAAAATTCCTCCTCACCACTACAGTTTCCCCGAGACCACGCTACATGTCCATGTGGGAGAACATTTTACAATGTGGTATTTCGGACACTGAATGGGGCCATCTCTGGACTGACATATCACGATTCAATCATTCCTCCGACCTACGGGAAGCCCACTTAAAGACCATGATGGGCTGTCAGCTTCACCCCTCTAGGCTCAAGCAAATCTTTCCCTCTGCTTCTGATAGATGCTGGAGAGGGTGCGGATTATTGGGAGACTTCCAACATATCTGGTGGGATTGCCCGACTATCCGCCTCTTCTGGGAAGAAATACTTGCATAAATTAAAGATATGCTAGGTTACCCTATCCCTACTACCATGGCGGGTGTCCTTCTGGGTTTACGTGATCCTGCCCTAGAACATCAGACTCGAGCAGACAAAACCATCAGGTGGTTGGGTATAGGCGCAGCAAAAGTCACCCTGGCAGCCGCTTAGAAACAGAAGGTGGCGCCTGCGATTCACCTGTGGCACTCTAGACTATGGAAACTGCTCAGTCTGGAACAAATGTCAGACATCTTTCGGGACGATTTTAAGAACTTTGAATTCAGATGGGATCCCCTGGTTGCCTTCCTCTCACAAGATCTTCCATCTGCTGTATGCCCTTCATCCATTAGAGCTCTTCATCTTTCCCAACTTTAAACCGGATTTACACGGCCTTTGTCAGGCTAGTCACTTGAACGCTGCCGTCACGATTGTCGGAGAGGGTTTTTTTTATTTTTATTTTTTGTTTGTTTTTGTTGTTTCGTTATCCCCAGGTTGGGGTTTGTTTCTGCACAACTGTAAGTTGGCCAGGTGACTTCCTCTGACGAGGAATTTCATGTGCTTTCCATCGCAAAAGAAAGATGGTACGTACTCAGGTATGTTGGCTCTCATTCCATGCTGTTACAGATCTTGCCCACATCCCATTAGAGTAAGGAACTGTAACCCCCTTCTAGCAATTCAGTGGTACCGGATTGGACTGATAATGGCTGTTATGTGTTGTTAGCCACACATAGTCTCATTGTATTCAGCGATTTCCCCTGCGAGGGGTGCCTGGATAGCATTGTTGTATGATGTCTTTTGTAAAAACCTAATAAACATATGTTTGACAAAAAAAAAGAAGCTAGACGTCCTACTACCAGAGCATGCTACGCCGCAAAGTGGAAAAGATTTGTAATTTACTGTACAAATAACAAAATCAATCCACTAGATGCTTCTATTCAAAACATTATCTGTTATCTGTTGCACCTACAACAATGTAACCTAGCATATACATCCATAAGACTACATCTCGCTGCAATAGCTTATCTCCAAAACAGACAACACTTTTCTTTGTTTAGAGTACCGACTATCAAAGCATTTATGGAAGGACTTAAAAGAATAATTCCATCCAGAGTTCCACCCTCTTCGGTATGGAATTTAAATATTGTCCTTATCAGACTCATGGGACCCCATTTGAAACTACAGTTCCTCACTTGGAAAGTAGCCTTCCTCGTTGCTATCACATCTCCAGGGGCGGCTGGTGGATTTTGAAAGTGATGAGACGAAAAATTGTATTGTAGTGGAGCAAGCAAAGCAAGCGAGCCGAACTGCAAAAGGAGGGTGCGGGGGGAGTTTTCCCCCTGCAAGAAAATTTTCAAAAAAAAGATTCAAATGGCGGCTTTTACACCACATATTTACTGCAAATTGTTGCAAACACAGGGTCCAAATATAGCATTTAAACCCCTTCGGTGCTCATGACGGAACGGTTCCGTCATGAGCCACGGTTGAGCTGTGCTCATGACGGAACCGTTCCGTCATGACCACGCCCGCGCAAGATTCCGTCAGCACTTTGCGCAGCATGGAAGGGGTTAAAGCACAAGTGAGAAGAAAACTTTAGAAACATATAAAAAATGTGCCCAATCCTCTAACTGGTCTGCTTGCAAAATGACCCTGAAGCCAAGCAACGGAAACGGGCCCTGTAAGTGTTTTCTACCTGTAACACATCTCTGCCTCTTTACTGTATTGGTTGATGAAGTCATCAAGGCTCACACCATTGGTAACATCGTACATTGCAAATACTTTAAAAATTAGATGGCAAAAGAGATCCATCCCAGGATTGCAGTTCATCCTTGATTTTTTTAAGATTAGCCAGACAAACAGAAATTATATTCCAGCAAACTGTGTTTAGTTTGTAAAATATAACATTTATATACTATAAATGTACACAGACAGAAGGTCCACATAACAGAAATTGAGGTGTCTGTCGCCCTCCTCCCTCTGTCTGTCTGTCTCCCTCTGTCTGTCTCCCTCCCTCCCCCTCTCTCTCTCTCTCTCTCTCTCTCTCTCTCTCCCTCCCTCTGTCTCCCTCCCTCTGTCTCCCTCCCTCTGTCTCCCTCCCTCTGTCTCCCTCCCTCTGTCTCCCTCTCTCTGTCTCCCTCCCTCTGTCTCCATATCCCTCTGTCTCCATATCCCTCTGTCTCCATATCCCTCTGTCTCCATATCCCTCTGTCTCCATATCCCTCTGTCTCCATATCCCTCTGTCTCCATATCCCTCTGTCTCCATATCCCTCTGTCTCCATATCCCTCTGTCTCCATATCCCTCTGTCTCCATATCCCTCTGTCTCCATATCCCTCTGTCTCCATATCCCTCTGTCTCCATATCCCTCTGTCTCCATATCCCTCTGTCTCCATATCCCTCTGTCTCCATATCCCTCTGTCTCCATATCCCTCTGTCTCCATATCCCTCTGTCTCCATATCCCTCTGTCTCCATATCCCTCTGTCTCCATATCCCTCTGTCTCCATATCCCTCTGTCTCCATATCCCTCTGTCTCCATATCCCTCTGTCTCCATATCCCTCTGTCTCCATATCCCTCTGTCTCCATATCCCTCTGTCTCCATATCCCTCTGTCTCCATATCCCTCTGTCTCCATATCCCTCTGTCTCCATATCCCTCTGTCTCCATATCCCTCTGTCTCCATATCCCTCTGTCTCCATATCCCTCTGTCTCCATATCCCTCTGTCTCCATATCCCTCTGTCTCCATATCCCTCTGTCTCCATATCCCTCTGTCTCCATATCCCTCTGTCTCCATATCCCTCTGTCTCCATATCCCTCTGTCTCCATATCCCTCTGTCTCCATATCCCTCTCTCTCCATATCCCTCTGTCTCCATATCCCTCTCTCTCCCTCTCTCTCTTCCTCTCTCTCTTCCTCTCTCTCTTCCTCTCTCTCTTCCTCTCTCTCTTCCTCTCTCTCTTCCTCTCTCTCTTCCTCTCTCTCTTCCTCTCTCTCTCTCTCCCTCCATCTCTGTCTCTGTCTGTCTCGGTCTGTCCCTGTCTCTGCTGCATCCGGCAGTGTTTGCTGACAGTCTTAAAAAAAAAAAAAAAAACAGGTATGATGTCTGCAAGGTCCGCGGGCCGCCAAGGAAGGCTTGCCGGGCCACTGGCGGCCCGCGGGCCGTACTATGAGTACCTGTGGCCTAAATCAAACACAGCACACTTCCAACCACACAAGCTACAGGGTGTAGAGTGCTACCTGCATGGATAAGCGCGTCAGTGCGCAACATAGGGGTAGTAAGTGCTATACAAGCGCTATAATACAGTACAGTAAAATACTCCAGTGGCCTAAACCTGCGAGTCTAAAACAACAAGCATTTGCAATGCAATAGGTCTCTCAGTTACACGAGTTTAAGCTATTGGCATTATAAATGACAATGCCTTTTATTTGTTTTTAAAACGAAAACAAAAATAAAAGGCATTGTTATTTGCAATGTCAATAGCTCAAACTCTCGTAAATGCGAGACCTATTGCATTGCAAATGCTTGTTAGTACATCTGTGACACAGTGCCACTTGGCCAGTCTGTTACTTACTGACCAGTTATTACATCAGTTAAGAGGCTGACATCACGGTAAGCGAATTAGCTCCGCGCCCATTTAGGGTTGCTAGAGGAGTAGTATACACCGACACCAGGACACTACGCTGGCCCTCTTGGCATTTCTTTTGACGAATCAGTGCACTCTGGGAATTGTAGTTTTTGTTTGTTTCAATTAAAACAACTGAACTAATGCACGTAAAATGAAAGTGTAAATATTCCAGAGGTCAAAAGGTAAAGAAGTGCTCTGAGGAATCAGCAAATCTTCTAGGTCAAAGGAATAATGGGAGACTAACGTAAAGGTCACCGTATACCGAGGAAAAACAACAAAAGGGCCCCCAAGGGCTAAACTGGTTTCAAAGTGTAGCAGAACTCGCAGTTGCCAGGCATAGTAAAAAAGAGCAACTGCCACTTTAAGGCAGAGATGGCAACCATGAACTAAGGCACTTTCATATTGGGTCTCGCACTAGTGGAGAAATAGCTGCCCTTAGATCCAGCAGTGCCACGGCATTAAAGTGGTTTATTAAAAGGGGGGGGTAAATAGCTGCTGTTAACGTTTACTGGCACTGTAGGTTGATGGAGAAAGCACAGCAACAAGTGCCACCTAGAAGCGCTTACTGGACCTTGGCACACTCATCTGCCAACGCGTGTATGCTGGGGTGCCACAGGGTGAGTCAGTTCCATGGGGGTGCCTCCCATGAGCAAATCAATCTTGTAAACACATGCGCTCTCCACGTCCACCAGCCCAAGGTGAGAGCCTGTACACAAACTGTTGTGCGCGCCACATCCTCCAATGACGCCACATCCTCCCAGTGTGCCCCGCAGGCCCCTCTCTCCACCTTAACCCCCTGCTCTGTGTAAGTGGCTGCCAAAGTGGAATGAAAACAGCTTATCTCGATTGGTCCCAGGGGACCCAGGGTTGCCCTCGAGGCCCTGCCTCAACCTCTCCTCCTCTTCCTTGCTTCATCGTCTGGCCAAGCTCTAAACAACCCGGCTTGAAACAAAGAGAATACACCCCAACCAGTGCACGTAGCGCAACACAACATTTAGTCTCTTAATACACAAACCTAACCAACTACACAACCAGTTCAAACACAAACTCACCAACCACACACAACACCAAAGATAGCACAAGTGAACACTCAAAAACCATTAACTACCCAACCTCACCAACCACCCACAAAGCCAAACATAGCACAAGCAAACACTCACCAACCACTAACAAATAACCAAACTCACCAACCAAACATAGCACAAGCAAACCCTCAACAACCACTAAGAACTAACCTGCCACATAAAAACCTTCACAATTACCAGGACATACACTGAAGTACCCAACTGCCACCATAAATAGCATAGGCACACACACTCCCACATCGCAGAGTGACCATACACCCATCTAAAGACACACTGGCATGCACAAAATCCAAGACCAACACAATCACGATACACATAGAGCCTGCATACACCCTTACACTTTTGAGATCTCAGGCACCAACCATACAAGTACACTCAACATACCAGACTTCAAATACTACCCACCACACATACTCCGCTCTGTTAACATAAAGGTGTGTGTGCGCGCACACACATGCCCAAATCCACTCAATAAACATTATCAAGAACAGACACATAACACACTATAGACACAAATGAAACACCTGCATAGACCACCTACTGACAGCGCCATGGACATGCCCCTTCTCCCCCACACACATATATACCACAGGAATAAACACTGACCACAGGACCACAGCTAAGTAAATCACACTTACACACAGGGCATGCCCTTTTACATTGCTGCTGACACAGACCCGGTTCTCACCGGTGTGCTGCAGTTTCAAGGAGAAGCTGACTTTCAACCCCCCCACCTCTCCACACATCCCCCCTTTATAGATCTATGGTAGTTATTTATGTGGATAAAAGAGATTGTGCAAAAATGTCTACGCGCAAATTCTCTCTCGGCCTTACATGACGTAGTCTGCACTCTAGCTGTGCTTGATATGTGACCGTCCCAGGTGGAA
The DNA here is from genome assembly GCF_964204655.1 of Triturus cristatus. Taxonomy (NCBI): domain Eukaryota; kingdom Metazoa; phylum Chordata; class Amphibia; order Caudata; family Salamandridae; genus Triturus; species Triturus cristatus. The sequence continues at coordinate 1,083,089,846 of NC_140593.1, forward strand.
GTTCCCGCTGCCCAGTTGCAACTGGTGACCGCTGGATTCAGGTGCTGGCTGCCCTGCAGCCTGTCGTAGATCCAGTGAACAGCTTCCCTCCCAGTGGACCCCAGATGGATTCCAGAAGTGGGTCTCTTTTATAATGCTTTTTATTGGTTTTCGATGGAAGTTTTAAGTGCTGTTCTCCGTGTGTGTTTAGTTCTTTGTAGGTACTTTACTGTCCTAAAACCCACGTGAGGCAGCTGCCAACATGGCGGGTGTCCTAAAGGCCAGCTCTAGATTCACCATCAAACCACGGGCTCAGACCTGACTGGGCAGGCTCAGCCTGTTATCCCTACTAGGTCAGTAAAAATGGTGCCACTAGTACTGAGTTAGTTATTGATGGCTCGTGCCATCTAAAGGACCACAAGAGACTATTCAGTTTGCGGTGCGAGCTATACACGGCGCTATAAAAACCTGGCACCCACATACACATTATGTGTCACAAACAACACATCCAACACACACAAGTATTCCCATCATGCATGCACATGTGCACAATAGCTCGACCTCACCTGCAAAAACCTTCACTGTGCATACACGTAGAACAGACAGGACACACATTCGCACACACACTCATGTCACAGCCACACTAATGATAAAAAATAGTCAGGGCCACTGTAATTATGCGACAGGTAAGGGTCGAATTATGTGGCAAGGTAACAGTTGAGTATTTTATGCTGCAATAAAAGACAAATTATGAAGCATTATGCGGCACATTTTACTCACATAGAAAGAGTCAAACCCAACAGGCTCCCGAGAAACAACAGCACATTCCCTGCAAGCACACTGACTGCAAGAACTGACTGGTATGTATGCACGTCTAAGAGCAGCCTCTCAAACACACGCGGCAGTGCACAAATAAACACCCCTCAGCTTGACACTCAAATACAGGCAGCACAATAACACCATAGGCCTGTAAATGCAAATGCTCCTGCATTCACTGATTGCACCCACCCGCCCCCACCCTTCCTAACCCCCAACGCCTGCCCCGGGCTGGATCGAAGGAAGCAGATTAACTCACATTCACAATCGCTGCAGTGACTTTTATTACCATTATTGACACTGTTCAAAGTTCTACATTTGAGCACTATTATATTATTTCACACCTGTTGCGTAATGCATTTTAAAACTGTGACTTGGAGCATTTTAATTTCCTTTACAGTTCATTTTAATTGGGAGACCATTAACTGCATCCAGTCTGCCGGTCCACATACGTCACCGTGGGAGTTCATCAATACATCAGATATCTATAATCACAACTGTTCGCGATGTTACTGGTGTGTTTTACTATCATGTCCAGAGGAGTCCTTATTTTTAAACGCTAGCCATTGACAACAGACCGATGTTTAATGTGAGTGGTCGGCGCTACCTTAAAACATTGTAATGATTTTAAATAATTGTACAATAAACCTCAGTTGCGATTGTGAACGGACCCAGCATGGGCCCTTGGGAGCACACGAGCACCGCCGGGTATTGTACAGCACAGGGTGGGGGGGGAGCAGGAAGGAAGATCAAAGCAAACTGTACCAGGCATCTCGTCTGCCTGCTGGCTGCTTCAATGAAAGCGTGCACAGTGTGTGACTAATTTAGAAGAAACACAGGCTGGGCCTTTCACTGGCTGCTGGCAGTCTGCCTGTGAAAGGCCCGGCCCTTGTTCCTTCTAAATTAGTCATCAGGTCGCGACACTCAGCTCGGCTGTGTTCATTAATTAAATTAATACAATATACTTACTTAGTCAGTGGCACAGTGCTCGCCTCTACCACCTCAATCCCAGACACCTGGAGCTCGATATGTTCTCTTGCGCTGGCCTCCGACTCGTGACTGCAGGAAAACAGCCTCGAGGAAGAGGCAGAGGCCACTACCACAACCCACTACTTTCCTAAAGCTGCACTGGCCTGCCCCGAGCCATTGGAATTAATGGGGAGCTTCTGACTCCTCCCTGGGCTAAACAAAATCCGCCCAAATTAAAAGCTGTATTTTGGCAGTGATACACAGATCCTGCCCACCTGTGTGTCGTTCGTCACTGCTCTGTTTTATGGCTTCAGGTCGAAGAATTCTTCGCCCAGCCAAAAGCATGCACAGCAAACAGAGAGCCAAGAGCCAATGCCATCATCCCCCACCCCCTCAAAGAAAAACCTGGATTTGCCCATTTTTGTTCACCGAGCAGCCAGCACAATTTATTGCTAGCTGCTCAGTGTTCCAGCTCATATTATTTTAATCCCACAAGGGTGGCAGGGCGGCGCCCATCTCGCCCATGAACACCAGCCGCCCCTGCACATCTCTTAGTTAGTGAACTCCAGGCATTAACCATACAAGAACCATTTTTGCAAATCCATCATAACAATGTGGTTCTTAGGACTAACCCAAAGTTTTTAACCTAAAGTCGTTTCTGCCTTCCACCTTAACCAGTCTGTTGAACTCCCATTTTTTTCCCTCTCCCAAACTCAGTGGCAGAACGGGCTTTTCACACGCTAGACGTTAAAAGAGCAGTACTCTACTACATTGAAAGGACAAAATCCTTTAGAAAGACTAAACAACTCTTTGTGGCTTTCCCCACCTCAAAAGGGCAATTCCATTTCAAAAGCGGGGATAACAAGGTGGATTGTTAAATGCATCCAAATATGCTATCTTAAAGCCAAACGCACATTAACTGTTCCCACTAGAGCTCATGCCACACGTAAACTAGGGGCTTCTATGGCATTCTTAGGGAACAATCCCCAAGATGATATCTGCAAAGCAGCAATTTGGTCTACGCCACACACTTTCACAAAACACTATTGTGTAGATGTGCAAGCAAACCAACAAGCTAGTGTGGGCCAGGCTGTATTAAGACCACTGCAACAGATACAGGTAGCCACCGCTAAGGAGTTAACTGCTGTATAGTCTATGCACAAGTATATAATCTACAGCTCATATGCCTCGAACGGAAAATGCTACTTACCAGTATGCATCTGTTCTTGGCATGTAGAGCTGTAAGTTCATATACGCCTACCCGCCTCCCTGGATACCTGTTGCAGTACTATCTTACTTAAATACATCACACATGGACATCCCTTTCTATTTCTTACTAACTCAATCATAACCCTTCATGGCGAAAACAATCTAGAGATGGAGTCGATGCCCATGCGCACTATCACCCTAGGGAGGAGTCACCTACCTCGTGACTACAAAGACTTCTTCCAAGCCAAAACAAAGTGCAAACATCCGAGCCCAACACCAGAAATCTCAATTCCAAGCTTTTCGAAGCGCAAAACTTCCTTCATTCTCGACATCGATCTCATCGGCTCGATTCCGGACGTCGACGCGGGCCGCTGGGCCTATCCACGCCGTGAGGCCTACGGCTCATGGGAAGGACGCCGTTCAAAAAATGCCCCCAGTGTGGAGCAAAATTTCCGCACAATGACTACCACAAAGTCTGCAACCTGTGCCTGTCACCCGAACACGACGAGTCCAGCTGTCCAGCCTGCGCATCCTTTCGATCCAAAAAGACCATTCGAGATCGAAGGGCTCGACGACACATCATGGCACAGAGAACAGCTCCGGAACCAGAGGACATCTTTGATGAAGGCCCCCATGTCCCAGAAGAAGTTTCCGAGGATCTACAAATCATCTCCGAAGCAGACGACTCAGACGACCCCATCACTCCTGGGCAACGTGTGAGTACTACTGCCCCTGCCCCAACCCCTCCAAAACCAAAGGCATTGGTCAAGACTTCGCCTGCTGGTCCCAGTCGAGACTGAAAACATACTTCAGAAACCCCGCCTCTGTTCTCGGCTCCGAAGAAACCTAAGCCTTCCGGTAGCTCGGGACCGAGCAAACCACATGTCATTGTTTAACCGGCACCTTCGGCACCGAAGACAAAAGACCTCTCGGCACCGAAACCGGCTTCGACGCCTTCGGCCCCGAAAACACCAAGGCCAATAGATAAACCGGCACCGAAGGTTCCCAAGCCTAAAGATACAACTTCGGCTCCGAAACCATCATCGGCACCGAAACCAACGGCTAAGGACTCTCATACACCTCCTAAAGCCAAAAACTCCACCGATCAACCAAAACCTTGATTGGAACCAAAAAAATCGGCACCAAAGACTGTCCCCGAGGAACAAGAACTTTTTCATCCAGATCCCATCGACCCAAGGCGGAAAAAGATTTATATTAACCCAAAGACTGGACATGTCACCGCGGTGCCATGTAAAAAACGGAAACTGGACACGCCACCTGCCCCAGTTCCTGTAAACAGGAAGGACTCTGCAACATCGCCTATACCCCCTTCCTCTCCTATACTGCCTTCTAACCCACCCCCTCTGCCTACACCACCCTTACCTATACCCTCTCCATCACATACACCACCTCCACAGGATGATGATGATGACCTAGGGGGTGGGGGTGACCCTAATGATCCGTTCACGGATCCAGATACCTCACCACTTGATGATTGGGCATTCCCTCTACCAGACATGCCTGACCCTCAGCCATATCCCTCCAAACCATCGCCTCCAGACGATCACCTGGGGTTTAGCCAATTATTAAATAGAGCGGCACTTTACCACGGCGTCACAATGCACTCCGACGCACCAGAGGAAGACTTCCTATTAGATACTTTTGAACAATCTCAAAAGTCTGTCCAAATTCTGCCTATGATTAAGGGAGTCATAAAACACGCCCCGAGGTATTTAAAGATCCCGTCCGTGCCATGGTTCTTAACCCGAGGATAGAAAAGATATATAGGCCTGCCCCTGAAGAGCCTAATTACATCAAAGAGCAGCTCCCTTTGGATTCTTTGGTCGTTTCCAATGCTAGGAAACGCGCCAACCCCAAAACCACAGGAGATACACCACCCCCGACAAAGAATCAAAACTGTTGGAAGCCTCTGGCAAAAGAGTAGCAGCACAAGCCGTTAATCATTGGCGTATTGCCAAAATCCAAGCCCTACTAGCATGCCATGACAGGGCCCACTACGACCAGTTAGAGAATCTATTACAACATCTGCCAGAGCAATATAAAACCCAGGCAAATGACCTTATCCAGGAGGGAAAACTTATTTCAAATGCGTCAATTAAATGTGCCCTTGATGCCGCAGACACCGCCTCTAGAGCAATTAACACTAGTGTGCTCCTAAGACGACATGCCTGGCTACGCATTTCAGGCTTTAAGCCAGAGGTGCAAACTACCATACTTAGTCAGCCATTCAACCAGGAACAGCTATTTGGGCCAGCAGTAGACACTGCCCTTGAAAAAATGAAGGACACCGAGACTGCTAAATCCATGGGAGCATTAGTCTCCACAACCACGTGGCTCCTTTCGGCGCTCCTTCTACAGAGGAGCCTCAAAAAATATGGGTGCAGACACCTCCTCTACATTCAAAACCGCTACACAAACATCCTCCAGTAGAGGATATTTTAGAGGCAGATGCAGAGGAAACAACAACAAGGGGCGAGGTGGAGGTAATAACACTCGTACCTCCCCTGCCACAAAACAGTGACTTTCCTCCACTCCCCCTAGACCATTCCTCTCCAGTCGGGGGAAGACTAAAACAGTTCCTACCTGTCTGGAACTCCATCACAACAGACAAGTGGGTAAGACAAATTGTCCAGTATGGTTACTGCCTGGAACTCACAACTACCCCCCCCCCCCCACCCCCACATATACAGCCCAAACAGCATTCCATGTCACCAGACCATCTTATGCTCCTCAAACAAAAGGTTCTCTCATTGCTTTAAAAACACGCAATAGAACCAGTTCCCTTACAATATCAGGGTACAGGGGTATATTCACTCTACTTCCTAATCCCCAAGAAGGACGGGACTCTAAGACCAGTACTCGACCTCAGACCCCTAAATCTGTATATAAACTCAGATCATTTCCATATGATCACTCTTCAACAAGTGCTCCCACTACTGCAACAAGGCGATTTCCTTGCCACACTAGATCTCAAGGATGCCTACTTCCACATTCCCATACATCCTGCCCACAGGAAGTATCTAAGGTTTGTGGTGGACGGACAACACTACCAGTTCACAGTCCTTCCATTCGGGGTCACAACCGCGACCAGAGTATTCACGAAATGTCTGGCAGTAGTAGCAGCACATCTCAGAAGACAACAAATTCATGTCTTCCCGTATCTAGACGACTGGCTAATAAAAGCCAAGTCATTCAACAAATGTGTTCTACACACTCACCACACCATCCAAATCTTACACAACTTGGGATTCACAATCGACTATCCCAAATCTCATCTACAAACCTTCTCATATGCATCAGTATCTAGGAGCCACCATCAACACCTCCACAGCACTAGCATATCCCAGCCCAGCCAGGATAGCCAATATTCAAGCTCTTATCACGAAATTTCAAATACAATACTCTCTTCCAGTAAGAGTGTTCATGCAACTCATAGGCATGATGGCGTCATGCATCTTCATTGTGCCTTATGCAAGACTTCAAATGCGTCCCTTGCAAGAATGTGTAGCACGTCAGTGGAACTAGGCTCACGGACAACTCACAGATCTGGTGTTGGTGCACAGCCGCACACATCGCTCTCTGAAATGGTGGAACATAACAAACCTGTCCAAATTTGCGGCCGTTCCTAGAGCCTCTTCCACAGATAGTGTTGACAACGGATGAATCACTCACAGGATGGGGAGCCCATCTCCTCGGACACACCACTCAGGGCAAATGGACCACTCAACAGAAAGTGCTCCATATCAATTACCTGGAACTGCTAGCAGTGTTCCTAGCACTAAAATCATTCCAACTACATCTCCAGCACAAAACTGTCCTCATCCAGACAGACAACATGACAGCCATGTATTATACAAAAACAAGGAGGCACACATTCTCTCCAGCTGTCCCAGCTCACACACAACATTTGGAGATGGGCCATTCCTCAGAACATATGTCTACTTGCAGAACATCTTCCAGGGCTTCACAATCAAATTGCCTATCTGTTAAGTCGACAAACACAACAGATCCATGAATGGGAACTACATCCCCAAGTCCTACTGCCCTTTTTCCAACAATGGGGCCAACCAGACCTAGATCTGTTCGCCACACACAAAAACGCAAAAATCCCAACCTTCGCCGCCAGGTTTTCCCACCCGGAGTCAAAGGGCAATGTGATATGGATGAACTGGTCAGGCAGATTTGTGTACGCTTTTCCGCCTCTCCCACTCATTCCATTAGTGGTACGCGAGCTCAGGCAACAGTCTCTCAAACTGATCCTAGTAGCTCCCACATGGGCACGTCAGCCATGGTTCCCAACACTACTGGAACTCTCACTAGTTCCACACCAAAAACTGCATCTCTCCCCGTCTCTATTAACCCAGAACCATGGAGAAATCAGACACCCAGATCCAGGTCAACTGAATCTGGCGATCTGGCTCCTGAAGTCCTAGAGTTCAGTTACCTCAACCTGCCACCAGACTGCATGAACATTATAAAAGAGGCCAGAAGACCTACCACTAGAGCTTGCTATGCTGCGAAATGGAAAGGATTTGCCATTTACTGCACTAACAATAATATAAACCCACTGAATGCATCCATCCAGGACATCATTTGCTACTTACTACACTTGCAAAGATGTAATTTGGCATACCCATCCATACGTCTCCACCTAGCAGCGTTAGCAGCCTACTTACAAAATCGACAACACTTGTCACTCTTTAGAGTACCTGCGATCAAAGCCTTCATGGAAGGACTTAAAAGGATTATTCCTCCCAGATTACCACCCTCTCCAGTGTGGAATCTAAACATTGTTCTTACCAGGCTCATGGGACCCCCATTTGAACCTCTGCATAAATGCGAACTACAGTTCCTCACATGAAAGTGGCTTTCCTCATCGCTATCACATCCCTCAGAAGGGTATGTGAAATCCAGGCTTTAACCATACAAGAACCATTTTTTACAATTACACCGTAACAAAGTGGTTCTTAGGACAAATCCGAAATTCCTTCCAAAAGTCCTATCTCCGTTCCATCTTAACCAATCAGTAGAGTTACCAGTGTTCTTCCCAAATCCAGACTCGGTAGCTGAAAGAGCTCTTCATACCTTAGACGTTAAAAGAGCCCTTCTTTACTACATTGACAGAACCAAATCATTCCGCAAAACAAAGCAATTGTTTGTAGCTTTCTCTCCACCACATAAAGGCAACCCCATTTCCAAATCTAGGATAGCTAGGTGGATAGTTAAATGTATCCAAATATGCTACCACAAAGCTAAACGCACACGAACGGTTCCCCCTAGAGTGCATTCCATACGCAAAACAGGGGCTTCCATGGCATTCTTAGGAAACATTCCCTTAGAAGAAATTTGTAAGGCAGCCACATGGTCTACAACACACACCTTCAATAAACACTATTGTGTTGACGTGCAAGCATAGCAACAAGCTTCTGTGGGACAGGCTGTCCTTAAAACTTTATTTCAAACTGCTGCAACCGATACAGGTGACAACCGCTAGGGGAGATACTGCTATATAGTCTATCCTAGTGTGTGATCTGCAGCTCAAATGCCTCGAACGGAATATGCTACTTACCAGTATGCATCTGTTCTTGGCATATAGAGCTGCAGAGCCACATGTGCCCACCCACCTCCCCGGGACCTGTATCTGTTCCAGCATTGTCTTACTTAGACATCACACATGGACATCTCTCTCTTTTCTACAAACTCCATCATTTCCCATCATGGCGAAAAACAATCTGACGATGGAGTTGGTGCCCATGCGCACTGTCGGCCAAGGAAGGAGTCACCTATCTTGTGACACAAAGACTTATTCTGAAGACAACAACAACCTGCACGCATCCGAGCCCAACACCAGATGGCGATCTACTATCCTAGTGTGTGGCTCTGCAGCTCTACATGCCAAGAACAGATGCATACTGGTAAGTAGCATATTCCTTCCCATGAACCAGGGAAAAAATCAGTAACAGCAATTTCATTAGTCCTTTTACAGTGTCCACATTCCAGGCTGTATAACACTCCATGTCACTTCCTGCTATCCCTCTTTCTTCGCGCGAGTCACGCTATTCCTTTCTCTTCATGTGTCTTGCGTCGCCCCATCGTTACCTGGAAAGACAATGTGTCCGCATCGACAATGCAAATTCGGTTGTCACTTCAGAGAAAATACATGCACAGTCTCAGATAGGCAATGCAACACTGTAAGGCTGTATCACAGAACAAGCAACAACGAAAATAGATTACTTACTCCCTTACGGGTGGGTCTGCATCCATTCTGGTTGCTGGGTGGGATAATCCTTGCCTCCGTGTCCTTAATAGAATTGAAACTCACCTTCTCCAAGGCTATGCAAATTTTCTTTCTATGGCAGGACCGGAGGCGAGGACTATGCTCCTTCAAAGCTTACGCACCATCACTGGCTTAAAGTAAAACCTCTTAAACGTGGAATCTGATGACCAGTCTGCTGCTCTCATGAGATCCTCCAAACGAGCGCCCAGACTGAAGGCCTTAGAGGCCATCACCCCCGTGCTGAATGGGCCCTGAATGCTTTTGTATTGATGCCTGCCTCCTGCATTACCCACCTGACCCAGCAGGCTATTGTGTGTGAAGAAACCGCCTTGAACGGTTTTCTGAGCGCTATCAGGAGTTGTCGTTTGCTCAGTGGACGGACTTCCTCCGTAGCCTCCTCATAGGCCTTAAGGCATTTGACCACACAGAATTTCGGGGAATCCGCGAAAGCTGGGTAAGAAATCGTGCGGGTGTTTGACTTGGTGCGTCTACTCACCATGAACGTTACCCCGTCCGGGGAAAAAACTCTAGCCTTAATATCTAAGGCTCGCACGTCAGAGACCCTCCTGCAAGAAATGAGGCACAGCAACATCGCCAGCTTTGCTGAAATCTTTTTCTGCGATAAGAACCGGTTAGGTTGCCAGGATAAGAAAAGGTTCAACACCAGATTGACGTCCCAAAGGACCGAGTATCGAGGTTCCGGGGGAAGAGACAAACGGATCCCTCTTAGTAACCTGCAGACTAAAGGGTGCTCGCCCAGCATTGCCCCTTCCACCGGAGCGTGCCCCGCTCAAATAGCGAATCTGACTGTATTTATTGACCTATAGGCCAAACCCTTTTCTGCTAAACTCGCCAAGTAATTGAGAACGTGAGTCAAATCTGAACCCACGGGATCCACTTCCCTCCGCATACACCAGCATAACCATAACGCTTGGTTGTGCTGTCGGCCCAGGCCCTGGAAAGTAAGAGCTCAGTGTGTCTCGAAAGGCCTGGGAGTCTCCATCTTGGCCTGTAATCCGCCAGGCCATGAGGTGTAACGAGCCCTCTTCCACCAGACGGTGGGACTCTGGATTTGTCAGAATGTGAGGAAAGTGGGGGAGTCTGGTGGGAGAAGCTCAAGAAAAGTTACAGAAGAACTGGAAACCAAACTTGCGACCTCCAAAGGGCCCCATCGATCGTTCAGCAGGCAAAAAACTTGTGGATCAAGCTTCCAGACACTGGCGTCTCGCAGATGGTGGGAATGCCAATCCATTACTTGGTTGCCCCGGCCAGGAAGGTACTCCGCCGTCACTGAGACCTGGTTGTCCAGGCAGAAATTCCAGAACTACTTGGCCATGTTCGCCAAGGCTCGAGACCTGGTGCCTCCCAGATGATTGATATACCTCACTGCTCAGACATTGTCCATCTTTAGGAGTACAGAGGACTGATCCTGATCCTGATCCTGATCCTTGGTCCAGCAGCGGATCGCAAACGACCCTGCCAAAACCCTAGCCTGCTGGCATCCAACTCTATCACCAAGTCTGGAACGGAACCGAAGATAGCCCTTCTGTTCCAGGCCTCCATATGCGCTAGCCACCACTCCGACTCCTTTCTCACCTCGTCCGTCAGGCTGGGAAAGATCGCCTGAATTGAGGCTGAGAGTAGACCCACGAGGTGCGCGATCTGCCTCAGAGAAGTTCGCTGTCTGGCGAATCTCATGCCGGATCTTTGAGGTATTCTGCAAGGGAAGAGTCAGAGAGGAGGAGGTGGAGTCTATGACGAAATCCAGAAAGACCGCCTTCTGCGTCGGGACCAGGAGCGACTTTTGCTCGTTGATCACAAAGCTCAAGCCCTGCAGAAGCTCCACGGCAATCTGAAGGTGAACCCTCAGTCTCAAGGGGCATTGCGCCAGAATAAGCATGTCGTCCAGGTAAATAATTAGCCGGACTCCTTGCGCGTGCAAAAACTCTACCGATGGTTTCAGGACCTTGGTGAAACACCACGGGGCGGACGAGAGGCCGAAGGGCAGAGTTGGGAACTCGTAAGCCTGCTTGCGCCACAGAAATTAGGGGAAACAACGGTGGGGAGGCAATATCTGAACTTTCAGGTATGCATCCTTCAGGTCCAGGCATACCATCTAATCGGATGGAAGCAGCACGTCCCTGAGGAGATGCATACCTTCCATCTTGTAGTGGCAGTACACGAGCCACTCGTTGAAATCCTTGAGGTTGATTACTGGCTTCCGACCCCCATCGGCCTTGTTGACCAAGTAGAGATTGCTGAGGAAACCCCCTGGATGAACCTCTGTGCGGCAAAGTGCTCCCTTCCGTCGGAGAGCGGAATCCTCTTTGTCTATCATTGGCATATCGGCGGTGGGAATGGAGATTTGCCGAGGGCGAGTAAACTGGTGGGGGGAGCCGTAGAACTCTATTTGGAACCTCTGTACTGTCTGGAGAACCCAAGCGTCCCCTGTAATCACCTCCCAGGCAGGGAGAAATCGCGCCAGCCGGCCACCTACCTGCAATGCGCTGAAGGCAAAACACTCACTGTTGGGACCTCCGCCGTTGCCGCCTTTGTATCCTCCCCGGCCATTGAAAAGTTGTCCCCTTGTTGGGTAGAAGTTGTTAAATTGCGGGTTTGTCTGGTACTGTCTGCGTCAGGAGCCTTGGGGTTTTGAGATGTGAGCCGGCCGGTCGAGCTGCCCCTGCCACGATCGGCCCCTTGGAAAACCCAAGGGTGGAAGACTCTTTTAATATTAATCTGGACCTTGTCCAGGGACGTAAACCTCACGACAAACTTGCCCAACTCTATGAAGAAAGGCCTGCTAAACATACCCCCCTGTGCTACTGCCCCTGCCTATGAGGAGGCCAGGTCGCCCAACTTCGGGTCAATTTTAATCAACAGGGACCACCAGCGTTCCATCGACAGGGCGCAGTTAGCATTTCCGATAAAATGGATGGCTCGCTGCGCCCACGCCGAAAGAACGTCCGGGGCAATCAGGGTACCGGACAGCTGGGCTTCCTCTGCCGCGTCCAAAATCTTGATCACGGAACCAATGGCATCCAGGAACTTGTCCTGGCAAGCCCGCCAGGACCGATCTATTCCCTTTTTGGGATCCTTAACAAACTTTGCCAAGAACATGGCCCTCTTGGCATCGATATCTGGCGTAAGCGCCACCTTCCCCTCCAACGTGTGGCAAGGGCACTCCGCCCTGAGCCTGCTGCGGCCTCATTCTCTAAAGGCTTCCTAAGACGCGCCGCCACATACTTCGCTACCTTATCTGCTGGAGTCCACTCCGCAGACCTCGGATGGACAATGTCGTCTGGGTCCAGCATGTCTGACAAGCCCTCCTTGGGAGGTTCCTGACGGCCGCCACTATCTCAAGGGACTCACTTCCTTGTCCGACTCCGCAGGGGAGTCCTCCACCTGGGGTTGGGGTTATCTGCCTGATGGGGGAACAGAGTCAGGGGCCGGGAGCTCCAGCGTCCTAATCAACCCCTTGTTCACACTTCCTCTTGGGGGGAGGGGGGCACATCCCTAGTTTCTTGGTCAAGGCCCTTACCCTGGGGGAGGGCTGGGGAGGCACCTGCTCCCAAATGTACCATCTTTGCGCACTCCTGCGCAATCCATCAGCCAACCTCTATTTCAGGGGCGTCATCAGCTCATTGACGGCCCGGTAAATGGAGGTATCAATGGCCTCATAGAAATTATTGTCCCACTGTAGGTAGGCTAAGGAGTCCTCCTCGCAATAATCGTGCTCCATTCTTGTGTTACAAGGGGTATTCACTAAGCCTACAGGGGTTGAGGTGTCCCTAGGGAAGCAGGCACACGCAGCTTGTGAAGATTTGGTCTGAGGGGTCCCCCCAGATAATTCCTGGTGGCCAGAGGCACACTATTTGGCGAGGCGTGTCCCTCAGGACACCTAGCACCCTCAAAATCCACAGGGTAAATACTGCCTGAAGTGAGGTGTCCTTGCACAGGCCACTAGGTCCAGCGCTTCACTGACCCTGAATAAACTCACCTCAGGGCGTAATTGAGCAGAGCTCTGGTGCACCGCACCACTACCGGCCCAGGCGGGCGTTTTGAATTAAGAAGGGAGAATTAAATCCCAACCTAGACTTTCTGGGCGTATCGGGCAACCGGGTACGCGAGCAGTGACCAGCTGCACGGAGCGCGACTGGAAATTCCCTCACAAGAAGCGTGCTCTGCTGCCAGTGAGTCGCGGACACCCCGCAGTGCCCTCTAGCGGGTGGAGGACTGCACCGCAGCCTCTGGATTGGAACAACGGTCGCGTAAGGAGCGCCGAGCGGTCCCGCGACTAATTAAGGGATCTGAAAATAAAAACAGTACAAACGCGCATCCGCCTCACTGCGCGGCGCCTCACATATAAAAACAGTCAGCCTAAGTAAGGAACAAGAGAAAAAAGATACTTAACTAGCTGCTGAGCAGCGAAGAAAGAGGGATAGCAGGAAGTGACATGGAGTGTTATACAACCTGCAATGTGGACACCGTAACAGGACGAATGAAATTACTGTTAGATTTTTCCCTGGTTAATGGGAAATGTAGTTTTGATATTAATGGCTGCTGTTTATGGATTTTGTGATTAAAGCGAAGAAAGGATAGCATAATCCTCCCCTCCGGTCCTGATATAGAATGAGGTTTATTGAATGGCTGACAGTAGTAAATACTCCATGAGCTAATTGGATCCTATTTATAATTGAAAGTAGTCCTCTGATGCCCGGATCAGTGACCATCCACCAATTAACTGGCAAAATATGCAAAAGGTTAACTGTTCAAAATGCAAGCCCAAACTAGCTCACCAAATGTAATGCTTATGTCCTCACAATATTTACGGTACAAAAGCGGGTGGTGATGGACGGAGCATCAGAACCAATCAAACACTCACACCCAGTCAACAGATCTGGGTTTGATCCATCACCGTTCTTTAGCCCACTCTGCCACCCCAGTTCAGACATGGCCACATGCAAATCAGTCTGACCCTGTGCCTCGTGGGAACAGTCCAGCCCGAACTGCCAAGCCATGCCTTCCCTGGACCAGAAACAAGCTTCCTAGGACCGGTTTCTGGCATTTCAGCCGTCTTCAGCCAGGCTTGTTTGAATCCAGTGGCAAAGTGAGCAAGGGACTCGCGTCTGAGCATACCCTGCCAACTTATGGCGAACAAAGCGGTACAAAAGGGGGTGGTGATGGACGGAGCATCAGAACCAATCAAACACTCTCACCCAGTCAACAGATCTGGGTTTGATCCATCACCGTTCTTTAGCCCACTCTGCCACCCCAGTTCAGACCTGGCCATATGCAAATCAGTCTGACCCTGTGCCTCGTGGGAACAGTCCAGCCCGAACTGCCAAGCCATGCCTTCCCTGGACCGGAAACAAGCTTCCTAGGACCGGTTTCTGGCATTTCAGCCGTCATCAGCCAGGCTTGTTTGAATCCAGTGGCAAAGTGAGCAAGGGCCTCACGTCTGAGCATACCCTGCCAACTTATGGCGAACAAAGCGGTACAAAAGGGGGTGGTGATGGACGGAGCATCAGAACCAATCAAACACTCACACCCAGTCAACAGATCTGGGTTTGATCCATCACGTGCTTTAGCCCACTCTGCCACGCCAGTTCAGACATGGCCATATGCAAATCAGTCTGACCCTGTGCCTCGTGGGAACAGTCCAGCCCGAACTGCCTTTGGTTTTTGCTTTGTTCGCCATAAGTTGGCAGGGTATGCTCAGACGTGAGTCCCTTGCCCACTTTGCCACTGGATTCAAGCAAGCCTGGCTGAAGACGGCTGAAATGCCAGAAACTGGTCCTAGGAAGCTTGTTTCCGGTCCAGGGAAGACATGGCTAGGCAGTTCGGGCTGGACTGTTCCCATGAGGCACAGGGTCAGACTGATTTGCATATGGCCATGTCTGAACTGGGGTGGCAGAGTGGGCTAAAGAACGGTGATGGATTAAACCCAGGTCAATTGACTGGGGGTGAGTGCTTGCAATGTTCAACACTCCGTCCATCATTTCCTTTGGTTTTTTCTTTGTTCGCCATAAGTTGGCAGGGTATGCTCAGACGTGAGTCCCTTGCTCACTTTGCCACTGGATTCAAGCAAGCCTGGCTGAAGACGGCTGAAATGCCAGAAACTGGTCCTAGGAAGCTTGTTTCCGGTCCAGGGAAGACATGGATTGGCAGTTCGGGCTGGACTGTTCCCATGAGGCACAGGGTCAGACTGATTTGCATATGGCCATGTCTGAACTGGGGTGGCAGAGTGGGCTAAAGAACGGTGATGGATTAAACCCAGATCAGTTGACTGGGGGTGAGTGCTTGCAATGTTCAACACTCCGTCCATCATTTCCTTTGGTTTTTGCTCTCACAATATTTACACCAATTAGTAACAACACTAAAAGCCCAACATAATTAAGAATACATAGCCAAACTAATAAATAATAAGACCCTTGTAGGAGTTTTTGTTATAGCATTAACGGAGTATTGTATGTAATTTTATCTGCAAGAATCTATACTGTAATTGCATCAATCACATCAAGGGTGAGGTTATGAGCATTTCATTTGTGGTTCAAATTTTGGTTTGCATGACTGTTATCTGAGTAATGGGTTGCAGTTCCAATTTCAGTGTTTTTTGGGTTTTAATTCGCAATCATAACTGCACTTTAATTGTAGCTTTGTAAGTGAACTTATAAGGTTTTTTAAGCATATATTAGGGTTTTATAACCAAAGCTAACAATAGCTTTAGGTTGACCACCATTTTTTCAGTCAGTATATTATATACAAGGGCCAAATGTGATCTATTCATCTGTAATGTGTTGCACCTTTCTACAGAATATAACAGAAGCAGATTATCGATTCATTTGTAAATGATACTGCTCATGTTGTTGGCTAGAATTATGAAGACAAGTGTAATGTGATGATAGTTCTCGAAATTTCACTGAACATTCACAAAAATAGTACATGTATCTCAGCCTCTTCCTTAAAAGTTTTTCACCGATCCGCCAAGGAGGGTCTAAGAAAAATTGATGGTGGCTTCCAAAACATTGACCTTCCATGTTAATTCCCATTGGAAATTTCAGTTTCAGCTTCAGAAACAATGACTGAAAAAAATGACACCAAATTTGGCAAAATGTTAGAAGTTTACTCAGAAACTGTGCTTTTTGTAATCTAGTGTAAAGCAGTTAAGCTGTTTTTGAGAATTTGTTTTAACAGGTGCTTTGAGTGGTCTTGATGGGATTAATAAAAATGGGTATGTCATGACGCTGGTCCTGTGGGAGTCCTGTGGTACCAAAAATTAAAAACAAAATAGAGTCTTCTTATTGGCCGAGGGAGCTTTCTTCCATGTCTGCCGTTTCGGTACTACGGGACTGGTACCCGTCCTGCAGTACTGAGTAATCTGAATGGATGGCTGCAACTCAGAGAAAAATGTTGTAGCCGTCACTACAAGTCTTGGGAACTCTGTTCCTGTGTCCTAGAAAGTTTTTTTTTTTAAATGGTATATGGGACCGTTCTTATTGGTGGAAGTGTGGCCAGTGGAAGCGCTGGAAATATTTTTGCTTGATTTTGTATGGTCACGAGGTATCAATGTTGCTGCATCGGCACCCTCAATATCCATCAAATTCAATACAGACTTCAATGTCTCATGTAACTCTAGTTTCCCCGATATTGTAATGGAGACAGCAATCGGCAATTCCACCAATAAGAACGGGTGATGAATGTTTTAAGGACACCAATCACAGTATAGCCTGTAAAATGGTTTTTAAGCGTGGAAGAAGACCATAAACGGCGAAACGCGCCTTGAAATTATATAACCATTACACTCTGCGAGTGCTCCGACCGAGAAACGAATTGTTGAAAAGCGGGTCCTACCCCCGCTACCTACAGAGGCACCCGCAATGAGTTTGGTGGTCATTGGTGGGGTCTGGAAAACGTTTATATATATAGACAGACGCAGGCACTTATAATTGCGCTGCTGGTGAAGCTGTAATGTATTTTGCTGTTCAGTGACTAAAGTGATAACACAAAATATTGTAATCCATGTAGGTTGAGCTAGATGTCCATAGTATATATTCCACTGAGTTGTTCACCTAAAGTTCTTGCTGTTAGTGTCTCATATATTTTCTTTTTAACTAGTTGAAAAGAAGACGTTGCTCATAACTCTGTCTTTTCCTTTCATCTCTCTTTAGAAACCAGACACTACCACCTGGGTGAGCAGTGGGAATTCCCTTTGCTTAATTGCCACCCTTTCTAAGAACGGTACAGGATTTGGGGATCTGTTTTGGGATGATGGTGAAAGCTTGGACACTTTTGAGACCGGGAACTATTCATATCTGATTTTCAATGTGTCACAGGTAGGAATTCTATGAACTTTGCTTTATAGAGAATGTTTATGGATATACTTCAATGCATGTCTACTTCTTCGATTAACGGACCAGATTAAGCAAATACATTTTTCAGGAATGCATGTCCTACTTGAGAATCTTTGTTCTCACATCTGAATACAAACAATAGTGCTTGGTAAGTGTGAACAAATCTCCACGTTGCCGCTTTACAGTTTTCTGTGTTTTGAATATTCCTCTTTAAAGCTGCTGTAGCCGCATTCCCTCTAGTGGAATGAGCTTTAGGTCTACTTAACAGAACTTTATTAGCTTTCTGATAGCATAACCAAATGCACGACACCATCCATCAGGATACGCATTGTTTAGCCATGGCGAAACCTGTACGGACTGGGCCATAGTTAACAATTGATCCGACTTACGGATGGATATCTTTTGTCTTGTTCAGAAAAAGTTTAAGGCTCGCCTGACATCTAGAGAATGGAGAGTCCTTTCAGCTGGTGTAAAGGGGTGATAAAAGAAAGCAGGCAGTGTAATGGTCTGATTCACGTGGAAATTATAATTACTGTTAATAAGAATGTTGGGTGAGTCATCATAACCATCTTACTTCAATGGAATACCATGTATGGTTCGGGAGAACATGATGCCCGAGTCTCACTAACCCTACGAGCTGACATGATAGCCACAAGAAAAGCAACTTTCCAAGAAAAATGTTTTAAGGCACAGTTGGCGGAAGAGCAGGAGAGTCTAGAAGTACTGTAGGCGATGGCGAATGCGCCTTGGAGTACTCAGAGTCTAAAGTAGATGGTAGACTTTGTGGTCCTGACCTTCACACTCCTCTGGAATGTCTCAACTTTGATTGTCTCCTACGTCGACAAACATTTCGACATCGATGTGCTCCTTTGCCTCGACGTCCACTTCCTATGCCTCGACATTGATAGTCATCTTGTCTTTGACGTCGATCCATCTCTTGATGTCGAGCATGGAGGAACTCTACCTTGTCACGACATCGAAGCCTTTTGATGTCCACCTGGAACAACAACATTCTTGTTGGTGGCTTCTCTTTTTGGATCTCCCACAACTGGAGTCCACAGAGGAAGGTGGAAGAACCCAATGGACGTCCCACCTTTATATTGCGCCTGCTGCTGCCTGTGCTGTTACATGGAGGCCTTTCCCGCAGGGTGCGTCTGGAAAAGTTCTTGCAGTGTCAGCACTTGTCAGGAATGTGACTGTCAGGAAGTCATATGATGCAGATTGCATGAAGTTCGGACTTGGCCTACTTTCTTCCACAGGCAGTACACTTGTCAAATATAGATGCTATTTTATTTGATAACTTAAAAATATTTTCTGTCAGAAAATGACTGAAAAACACTGAAACCGATGAAATTCATCGAGTGAAATAGCCGTAAAAAATTTGTATGAGATTTTTGAGGAAAAAAAAGCCAAGAAAATGCCGAACTCAGTGCTCTAAGATCCTGTCAACAGGAGCCGGAAAAAAGAACTGAGGCAACTGCCTCCTGCGGGGCATGAAGGGATACTGGAGGACTCTGGGTCCTTAAAGGTGCATATGACCTTTTCACACTTACATAAAGGCATTCTGTTTGGCTGCATGGTCCTCCCTTCCTTCATCCTTCTCTTTATGAAAAAAAAGGGTTTGTGATAAAGATTTAATCGGGGAAACATCACAATTTGTTATTTTGCCTGTATTTTATATATATTTATTACTCCTTTTTTAACTGCATTCTGAAGCAATTAACCAATATAGTCTTGCTTATGGGCTGCAAAAAATGAATGCCTTAAGTGTTTCTCCAGGCCTTCGTAAAGAAAGGCGAAAGTCTACACTTAAGAAAACATATTATAGAAAAGTGCTCCGGGATCCCCGCACGTGGCCTGATGAGGTCCATATATAGATATAGATATAGATATAGATATATATTATAGATAGATAGATATATATATACACACACATACACTCTTGCATGTATATATATACTCTTGTATGTATATGCATAGTGGCCCATTCCTTAATGCTTTGGTTCACGAGCATTGTCTTCTGTGTTGCAGTTCTTTACTTGCACATTGACACCACTGTCTACCCATCAGTACTTCAGTGGGGCCGCCTGCGGCTGCATGTTCGCCTCCTGTAGATGGAACATAAAACCGCTGTCTATTAGTGCCCTGGTGACCCTTCCTGCTTCTGGGAGTTCCAAGTTATAAACATGAACACTTGTTTGTTGTGTTTTTGGTTCCCTTATCTTGGTTGCCACATCGCTGTGCTATCGCCTTACACTGCATTTGTATGCTCTTTCGCCCTTGGAGTGATATAACACTATGCTTTACTCCTTCTCCCTTTTCGGGAGCATTATTTCCTCTATTGGGCATTCTATATGGCTATGCTCGTTTCTTCAACATTACCCCCGTCTAGTGACTGCTTTTTTGTGCACTTTCGGCTTGGAGTGATGTAATGCTCTGTGTTACTGTTCTTGCCTCCCTTTTTCGCGAGCGTTAATTCCTTATTAGTAATATTTTCTGGCAAAGATGGTGTGCATAACCATTGTCCGTCAGCAGTAGAGGTGCTGGCCTTCTGTTTTTTTGCCACTGGTTACTTCTACTTCTTCTTGTCCCTGATTCAGGTCCTTGTCCCCCTGGGGACAGTCCCTTTCTTTTCTTGCCTCTACTGCAGATAGTTGGGACTTGGTTGTATTGTTATGGTCCCCGTTTGGCTACATGTGGCATGGTTATATAGCTGTATTGGCTGCGTTATATTTTATATGCCTGCAAGTTAATTACTTACGGATTCATTGCTACAAAACCCATCTTCTATTCCTTCTGTGGTCTGGAGACGTTTTCCTGCGTCATCTGGTCGCTTCCATTGGCAACATTTGTGGTCCAGTACGACTGCACTTAAGGTCCGGCACTGCATTGCGCTCTGGGGGTTTCCTTCGGTTACACCCCTTTTTTCCTTTTTATGTTACCTTCTTTTTTGGTGATTACATGCACTTTTCTCTCCCCTTCGTGTTAGACATAGGCTTGGTTTCTATGTACTGTACTATTCCATTTTGCTACGTTGTCATATCTGTGCCTTTGTACCGTTATTTCGGGAATTCTTCCTTATTATTAGTATGTCTTTCCCTTGAGGTAGCGTAAGCTCTCTCTCACACTCCCCTTTTTTTCCATGGGGATATAAGTGTATATCTAGATACCCCATGTGTATCGTAAATTTCAATGTCTGCATCCTTCCATATATATATATTTGTATATTTCAATTATTATCCTAGAGCTCTTCTATTGTCTTTAGCTTTTTAATCTGTTTATGGCCACTTCTTGTAGATAGTTATTGCGATTGTTTCTACTTCGCTTGCATGATTACTCTGCTGCGATATTAGGAGATTGCTCAGTGGCCTGTCAGAGGTCTTTGTTCCATATGGCCTATTCAGTGTCCTAGATTCGCTCTATGATCAGTATGGCCTTCTTGGGTCAATTACTGACATTTCTTCTTGCCATGACTGTTTCCCTTCACACAGTGGGTGTTATCTTGTCTACCTGTGGTTGTTTCAGTTGTGGTCACCTTGTATACCTAGATCAGATCCTGTCGGGGTAGAAACTATTTGTTTCTCCTGTTGTGTTTTTTTTTACTTGCTGTGACAAGCCAACTGACATTCTGCTCCCATGATTTTTGGTGTGCATTTCTTCGACACCTGGTCCCTTATTTGAGACTTTTTGCGACTAAGTTATTATGAGTTGTGTGACTGAGTGTGATATTCTCCTCAGTCGTCCTTTTCCCCCAGTCTCTTGTTTTCTGACTGGATTCATATAAATCAAATCAGGTGTTTGTTAAGCGCGACTACTTACCCGTAAGGGTCTCCAGGCACTGGGTGTGTGTGTGGGGGGTGTTCGCAGGTTCCAGTCCATCAAGGAGGGGGTCTGTCGAAGAGCCAGGTTTTGAGGTTTCTTGCGAGGATGGGGAGCGATGTTATCTGTCTGAGGTGGATTGGAAGGTCGTTCCTGGCTTTGGCCGCGCGGAAGGAGAAGGAGCGGCCTCCCGATCTGGTCTTTCTGGTGTGGGGGACCACGGCGTAGGAGAGCTGGGCTGATCGTAGGGTCCTTTGGGGTACGTTCTTTGTAGTCCAAGCACTCAGACCCTCCTCTGGGGATGGTATGACTGGGGTATCTGATTCTAAAGTAAGGAATCTGCGGCTAGATGTCTCCATCAGGTGAACAAGTTACTTACCTTCAGTAACGATGTATCTGGTAGAGACAGGATCTAACCACAGATTCCTTACTCCCCTTCCATCCTCCCTCTACTGCGAACTGTTTTTCATTCTTCTTCCTTCATATTGAGCTTGTGTTGGGATGTCTTGCTTGCAGACAGTCTTGTTGTGTTGTGGACTCATGGGATATCCCCCCTGTGGATATCCTGGTTTTGTTGCAAGTTCTTTCCTGCTTCATTTCTGCATACTCCTCCAGTCAGTATGGTAGTGCCCTTGGTGGTAATGGCTATCTCTTGGAGGGTCAATAAGACCATTTTTGTTCCTGTTTTCTGCCCTGATTCTTCTTGGACCTCTTATGTCCTTGACTGCTTTCTTCGTTATTTTGCATTCAACATATAC
This sequence comes from Triturus cristatus, assembly GCF_964204655.1. Lineage (NCBI taxonomy): Eukaryota > Metazoa > Chordata > Amphibia > Caudata > Salamandridae > Triturus > Triturus cristatus. Next base: position 1,083,112,048 of record NC_140593.1, read on the forward strand.
GTGACTAATAGGGTCTATTGTCCTGGCACACTGTTCCAATACGCAGTTTCAATTTGTGGCTCCACGTTTTGAGCACAGACTACAGTCACAAACAAACTGACATCAGCACGTCAGCGGAGGGGTTATATGGACTCCACTAACGTCCCATCCAGGAATGACGTGGCTACGGAGTCGCTCGACGCCCTCTGCTGGCACGTAGAGGGACTGGGGGGGAAAAAGTTTCTAGATCCAGTCTGGCGCCTGGGGAACATTCTAAAGTAAGGTATCTGTGGCTAGATCCTATCTCTACGAGATAAATCGTTACCAAAGGTAAGTAGCTTGTTCATTAGTGAAAGGCATTAATAAACATTGAATATGTAAATATTCTGGTCATTGATTACCTTCATTTTGGCTTAGACACTTTTCACTCCTCTTAGCTTCTGGAATCAATGATGCCTCTGAGCCAAGATGGTCACTTGAAGCAAGTTTTCTGATGGATACATCTGCCAGTGGATTCCTCACCTTGTGAATATCCCCTGCGCCAGCAACATTCGGAAACTTTTGTAGCAGTCCACGCCGATGGGGTCGAAGATGACGTCACAGAGACACGGCTCCGCTCGCGACTCCACTGACGTCACCGGCTCCATAAGAAGACCTCCTCGGCGTGATGACGTCAGTTCCCTTTTTTCCGCGCCGACGACGCCAACGGATTTCGGGAATCGTTACTGGTAGCTTTACCTGTTACTTTGTGTTTATTCTGAAGTTTCTCTGTCTTTCTTCGAGAATGTCGGCAAGGAAGTCTGGTTTCAAGCCTTGCCATGAATGTGGCAAACACATGTCCATCACTGACCCGCATGACGACTGCGTTTGGTGTTTGTCATCGGACCACGATGTTGAAGGATGTTCGTGTTGCAGGAAGATGAGCTCAAAGGCTCTTAAGGAAAGAGAGGCAAAGCTCTTTATCGCCCGGATGAAGAGAAAGGAGAAAAGAGGTAGAAGAAGATCCAGGTCGAGGTCGAGGTCGGCTTCCAAGTCGACGTCGGGACATGCTTCAAAGAGCAAGAAGCATAAGAAGAAAAGGAGGCATTCGTCTCATCACAAGGCCTCGACGTCGAAGTCTAAATCGCCTGCTCGGCGTCGAAGGGAGTCAGTGTCTCCTTCTCCTGTTCCGGCTTCGCCTCCTGTTCCATCTTCTCCTGTGTTTTCTCCGGCTCCGGCTGATTCGCCGGTGCCGGCGTCCTCTCCGGCGCCGATGGCTTCTCCAGGTCCTGCAGGTCCTTCGGCTCCGTCTCCGACTCCGGCCCAGGATGAGGATGATCAGGCTCCGGGTGAGTCTGTGACGCCGCAAGTTCCACCGTCGGCGCCGGCAGGCCCGAGTCCGGTGTTACCTGACCAGTATCCAGCTTTCCCTAATCCAGGTCAGGACCCCTCGCAGTATCTCAATGCGATGTATGGGGTGTTCTCACGGGCCATGTATTCCTCTGGTGCACCTATGGGTCCGATGGCTTTTAATCTGGGAGTGCCGCAGGTTTATCCTCAAGCACCGTTTATGCCTTTCTTCCCAGCGACGCCGTCTTGGCAGATGCCGGCGCCGAAAACATCGACGCCGCTTCCCTCTTCGCCGGCGCCGACTCGACCTCGTTCGACGCCGGCTGCTCCAGCTGATCCGCGTTCGACGCCTCTGCCGGCGCCGTCGGATTCGATCACGGCGCCGCCGACGCCGCAGGTGCGGATCCGTTCCAGGAGAGAGGCGCAGAGAGTGCTGGAGGAGAGGAGCTATCTTATGGATGAGGCTGAAGAGGGAGAATTGGTCGAATCCGATGAGGTGTTTGACGAATTGAAGGAGGCAAGTGGGTTGGATTTGTCTCCGGAGTGGGAGATCACTCCTCCTTCAGATGAACCTTCTAAAGACGCGGCTCCTTATCATGCTGTGATAAGAAAGGCTGCAGAGTTGTTGGACCTTCAATTGCCATCTGTTGAGTTCAAGTCTAATATCTTGACTGAGGTGTTGCACTCTCCAACTGCGGTGTCAGAGCCGCTGTTGCCTTTTAATGAAGCAATATTGGAGCCTGTGTTGGATGTGTGGCGCAAGCCTTTTTCGGCTCCTGCGGTGTCCAAGGTGGTTGCAAGGAGATATAGGGTGGCTCCGGGGGATCCTGAGTTTTTGTCATCACACCCTTCGCCTGAAAGTCTGGTCGTTCAGGCTGCTTGTTCTGGACGTTCAAAAGGTGCGTTTCCTCAGGTCCCAGGGGACAGAGAGGCCAAGAAGGTGGACCAATCGGCCAAGAAAGTCTTTTCTTCAGCCAGTATGGCATTAAAGTCTTCTAATGCGACTTGTTTATTGGGGCGCTATATCCATGCGCTTATGGATTCAGCTAAAAAGTTGGCACCGAAGCTGTCGGAGGTGGATAGGGCAGGCTTCAGTGAAGTACTGTCGGATGCCCAGGCGGCTGCTCGCCAGGTTATACAGAGTGGCTTGGATACAGCAGACTCAGTTGCCAGGGTCATGGGGTCTTCAGTTGCCACCAGGAGGGGAGCATGGCTTAAGTCCTCCGAATTTTCTTCGGATGTCCAGTCGACCTTGTTGGACTTACCTTTTGATGGGTCTGGTCTGTTCGGGAAGAAGGCTGATGCTGCTCTCGAGCGCTTCAAAGAAAGTAAGGCTACGGCTAGGTCGTTGGGCCTTCAATCCCAGCCGAGAGGTACTTTCAAGAGGTACAGAGGTTTTGGAAGGGCGAGTTTTCGTTCTTATAGACCAGCCCAGCAGCAGCAGCAGCAGCAGCAGCAGCAGCAAAGCTCCAAGGGATATAGAGGAAGGCTTAGGGGTCGCTCACGTGGCCGTCAACTCTCCTCCTCCTCTTCCTCTTCCTCAGCCCCTCCCACCACCGCGAAACAGCCCTAGATTCGACATTCCGGATCATGCTGGTCCTGTGGGGGGCCGGCTTACCCATTTTCTACAAGATTGGGAATCGGTTACTACAGACCTTTGGGTTCTGGATCTTGTAGAAAATGGGTACGCCCTTCCCTTTCGGGAATTCCCTCCAGTTTACCCTCCTTGCCAAGGTGCTTGCTCGGAGGACCACCGTCTTCTCCTGCAGGAAGAAGTCCTGAAGTTGTTTCAGAAAGGGGCGATAGAGGTGGTTCCGGAGCAGGAGAGGGGTCAGGGATGCTACTCCCGGTATTTTCTGATCCCGAAGAAGGACGGCAGATTGCGTCCGATACTAGACCTCAGAATCCTGAACTTTTACCTGAAACAGGAAAAGTTCAAGATGCTCACCCTTGCGCAGGTTGTTCAGGCGCTGAATCAGGAGGACTGGATGGTGTCGCTCGACTTGCAGGATGCGTATTTTCACATCCCCATTCTGAAGTCGCACAGGAAGTATCTCCGTTTCACGGTAGGGTCGCAACATTATCAGTTTGCGGTCCTTCCGTTTGGTCTTACTTCGGCACCTCGAGTCTTCACAAAGGTGATGGCAGTGGTGGCAGCCCATCTCAGAAGATCGGGAATTTCGGTTTTCCCTTATTTGGACGACTGGCTGATCAAGGCGGAGTCGTCGGAGAAGGTGCTGTGTCATCTGCAGGATACAACTCGGCTGTTGTACAGATTGGGTTTTTCGATCAACGTGCCCAAGTCTCACCTGGTGCCCTCTCAGCGCAACCTGTTCATAGGTGCGGTACTGGACACTACTGTGTGTCGAGCATTCCCTCCTCCTCAAAGGATTCTCGACATACAGGAAATGATTCCTTTGTTTTTCAGCGGAGCGGTTGTTCCAGTTCTGAAGGTCCTTCGCCTGCTCGGTCTGTTCGCTTCCTGCATACTGTTGGTCAACCATGCACGCTGGCACATGAGGGCGCTCCAGTGGTGCCTCCGCAAGCAGTGGTATCAGCACAAGGGAGATCTCAGGGAGTCTGTGAGGATCTCCAGAGAAGCTGCAGCGGAGATGTCTTGGTGGAGCGTGGAGGGCAATCTGTCCCAAGGGAAGCCCTTCCATCTACCTCCATCGGTGGCCACGGTGATAACGGATGCATCCACCTTAGGGTGGGGTGCTCATCTGGGGGATCTGGAGATCAAGGGTCTTTGGTCTCCAGAGGAAAGGTTGCTTCACATCAACCTTCTGGAGTTACGGGCGATACGCTTGGCGCTCAAGGCCTTCCTCCCTTCCCTTCGCGGTCAGTCTGTTCAGGTTCTGACGGACAACACTACCGCGATGTGGTATATAAACAAGCAGGGAGGAGTGGGGTCTCTTTGTCTGTGCAGAGAGGCCCTGCGTCTATGGTCCTGGGCTCAGGACCATCGGATTTGTCTGATGGCAAATCATCTGGCCGGGGTGCTGAACGTTCGTGCGGACAGTCTCAGTCGGCAGTTCTCTGCCGACCACGAGTGGAGGCTCCATCCGGAGGTAGTTCGTCACGTCTTTCGGACGTGGGGAACTCCTCGGGTGGATCTGTTTGCCACTTTCGAGAACGCGCACTGCCTGTCATTCTGCAGTCTCCAGTATCCGATGCAGGGGGCGTTGGGAGACGCGTTTCAGTTGAGTTGGGGCTCACGACTCCTTTACGCGTTTCCTCCCATACCCTTGATTCCTCGGGTTCTGAGGAAAATTCGCCAAGACCGGGCCCAAGTTATATTGATCGCCCCGGATTGGCCAAGGAGGGTGTGGTATACAGATCTTCTCCACCTCTCCTCGTGCCCTCCGCTCCGTCTCCCTTGCAGGGCAGACCTCCTCTCGCAGTCGGAGGGGCAGGTTCTACACCCCCACCTCCAGAGCTTACACCTTCATGCCTGGAGATTGAACGGGGCAACCTGAATTCTTTTTCTCTCCCGCCGGATGTGGTGGACGTTATTTTATCGGCCAGGCGACACTCCACCAAATCCATATACTCCTATAGATGGTCTAAATTCGTTCTCTGGTGTGGAGAGAGGTCGATTGATCCCTTGAAGGCTCGTTTGTCTAACATTCTGCAGTTTGCTCTTTCTCTTGCCCAGCAGGGCTTTGCTGTGGCCACTGTAAAGGGATATTTATCGGCTTTGTCGGCTTTCCTTTGCCTGCCGGATCAGCCGTCCTTATTTAAGTCACCTATTGTGCTTAGGTTTCTCAAGGGCCTTACGAATAAATTTCCTCCTACTCCCTTTATTGTACCTCAGTGGGACTTAAACCTTGTACTGACTTATCTTATGGGTTCTCCTTTCGAGCCCTTACATAAGTGTCCCTTGAGATTGTTGTCTTTTAAGACGGTTTTCCTCGTTGCAATCACCTCGGCAAGGAGAGTAAGTGAGCTTCAAGCTCTTAGTTCAAAACCCCCATTCTTGACTGTGCATGCTGAACGAATGGTTCTCCGGACCAGGGCTGCGTTTTTGCCTAAGGTGGTAACTCCCTTCCATCTGGGGCAGTCCATTACCCTTCCTACCTTTTATCCTCCCCCTCACCCTTCCAAGGAGGAGGAGAGACTTCACCGCTTGGACCCTAAGAGGGCGGTGAGCTTTTACCTGGACAGGACTAAGGACTACAGGATTGATGACCAGCTCTTTGTGGGCTTTGCTGGCTGCAGAAAGGGTCGTGCGGTGCACAAGCGCACCCTTTCAAGATGGATTGTGCTATGCATCAAGATCTGCTACTCCCTAGCTGGTAAGGAGCCTCCGGAGGGTTTAAGAGCTCATTCCACTAGAGCAAAGTCTTCTACCTCTGCTTTGTCTAGGGGTGTTCCTGTGGAGGACATTTGTAGGGCGGCAACTTGGGCCTCCCTTCACACCTTTGCAAAACATTATTGTTTAGATTCTGAGGTGAGGAGGGACGGACATTTTGCCCGTTCCGTCCTTCAGGATTTTCTGGTATAGGGGGATGGACACCCTCCTCCGGGAGCGGGGACTGCTGTGGAATCTATTCACAAGGTGAGGAATCCACTGGCAGATGTATCCATCAGAAGAACAAGTTACTTACCTTCGGTAACGCTTTTTCTGGTGGATACAGTATCTGCCTGTGGATTCCTCACTGACCCACCCGCCTCCCCGTTGTCCATCCTTCTATTCCAGTGACTCTATGACGGTAGTTCTATTATTGATTTCAAATGTATTTATGACTGTCAAGGACATTGGGTTATTTCTAGTGCTTTGATGTTTCTTTTCCACACTGTGTGTGTTGATATGCATATTGTGTACTGTGTATGCTGTTTATGTACATATTGCTGTCAGTCCGTCCGTGTGCCTCGGAGGCACGGAAAAAAGGGGCGGAACTGACGTCATCACGCCGAGGAGGTCTTCTTATGGAGCCGGTGACGTCAGTGGAGTCGCGAGCGGAGCCGTGTCTCTGTGACGTCATCTTCGACCCCATCGGCGTGGACTGCTACAAAAGTTTCCGAATGTTGCTGGCGCAGGGGATATTCACAAGGTGAGGAATCCACAGGCAGATACTGTATCCACCAGAAAAAGCGTTACCGAAGGTAAGTAACTTGTTCGTTTGTCAGAAATAAAATAAATAAATAAATAAAGTGGCTGGGACAATTTTAGTATTTGTAGAAAGATAGGTAAGTGAGCCCGAATGGGCATTTGCTGCAAGGCAGCCCTCAGACACTACCTGACCCTATGTAGCAAGCCATCTGAAACCAATACGGGCATAATTAGCAAAGCACGCATCCTGTGTGCCCTAGATATAGGTGTTCTACATTCCCCTGTATATAAGTGTAAGGCCTTGACGTATGCCTTACTTGCCACAATGGATCTAGCCTGACTGCTATGGTTTGTATGTCCAATGCACCACTATACCCTGTGTTCAGTATACAAGCTGGCCACCATGGCCATGCTATAATCCTGCTTGCAAGATGCGACCTTTGATACCCCCTCTGTACTGTTTTCCATTCCCTGTGGGTACCACAATGAGTTCATGGCCTCAACTCAGTGCACACTGTGTGCATGATTTTGTAGAGTATTCCTGCCTGCAGTACTCACAGGGTTTGGTCCTTTGGGGATGCCATGGTGCGGTGCACCTCCCCAACTCATTTATTAATTTTGCAACTGTTACAGGGTCTGTGATCCCAAATGGTATAGCTGCAGAAGTCTGCATAGATCATCCTCTTTGTATACGATTCTCCCAGATTCTAAATTTCACTCTATTTTTAATGAGGGAATTTGCTATCTCTTTACCCTGTACTCCTTACTACCTAATGTTTGCTATGATTACTCTACCTCCCACAGTGTATTTCACAATGGATCCTGTGATCCTAGGTTCTGATTAACAGAAAATCTTCAGCTCTTGCCAGGTTAGAATCCTAAGACATGCTATTCCAATCTCACCTAAGCTTCCAGCACCTTTTCTGTTCTTCATCGCTTTGTCATCCCTTTTGGGAACATATCCGAGTGTCGGTTTTTTCAAACACTCCATCCCTGTCAGATGATCAGGGCTCCTCAGCAACTGATGTTGCAATATATCATATTGGAATCTGACACTCCCTTCCACATTTATCCTATCCAAATGTGCTCTGAGACCACTACAGGGTGATTAGAAGCACTTTACAGAAAAACCAACTAAATAAATGGACATTTATTCGGACTGGAAATGTATGAACCTTATGTGTTCTCGTATAAACTGCATTGCATGTCACATGTGCTGTGGAGAACATAGGACCACTTGGTATTGTAATTTGCTTTTATTCCGTCTCAATATATTCTTTGGTCCTGTCGGTTTCTTCCGTTTTTAATAGCCAATTTAGAATTAGAGTGAAATAATTACAATCATGCTTTTTCAAACCCTTATTTCAGAATGTGAAAATGAGAACAATGTTGCCGCCACTTACTCTGCTGAGTTGCTGGATCGCTCGTTTGTGTTGGGGAAGCCGTGCCTTATCCTTGGTTGCTGCTGGGGACTATGCATCTAATCTCCCCCTGCAACCTGAATGCACTTAAAAGTGCAACGCCAGCCCTCGTCGGACGTTGCCACCACTTACTCTGCTGGATCGCCTGTTTGTGTTGGGGAAGCCATGTCTTATCCGTGGGTGCCGCTGGGGACTACGCATCCCATCTCCCCCTGCGACCTGAACACGCTTAAAAGCGTGACATGGTCCTGGGACGCGCCCGAGCCAAGGGAGGGCTTGTCCACGCTTGCCATCGCCTGGAGGAGGATGGGCTGGGCCACCCCTCTAACATTTGGGCCCATTTTGCAACATGTACTCAACTAAATCATGGTTAAAAGGAAATCAAGTGCGTCCGACTGTGGCGTTGAAATTTTCAACACGTTAAACTCCTTCCTGACCAGGGCAGCAGATGTGCTTTCTAAAGAAATTCAGATCACTGAACGACGCCTTTCCCTAGAGGCGGTAAGATTCCCTATTTTAGCCCCCGAAGTCTCTGGTTTTGTCCATATGGAAAAAGGGGCAGAGAGAGGATCTTACAATAAAGTTTCATGTACATCGGCTCTGATTACCAACTGTAAATCCCCTAGTCCAGCCGGTAGCCCACTAGCGGAACCCCTGCAAAAGGAAAAGAGGGAAGTCTAAAAATGTACCAGTAAGCAAGTCCACCAAAGTTCTCAAAAATGTGCCAACAGTTTCTCCTCTGGCTCCAAATATAGCCTTTATACCCATTCCTCCGCAACTGCCCTCCGAAGATTGCTTGTGTCAGAAGTTGGAATAACTATTTAATACTTTCTGCACCCCTTCCTGACTAGACCAACCAAAATAGCGGAGAATATAAAGTTCCTCCTCCGCCTCGAATCAGGGAATAAGCGGCCTGGGATGGGAAGTACTCAAGGGTGTGAAATCCAAGCCTTTCACAAATTCAAAGCTATTCACAAACACCGCTGGAATGTCCGACTTAGTATACTGCCTCAGCCCCAAATATTTGTCACTCTACTCCATGTGTAACGGTGGGAGCTCCGACTTATTCTTGTAGTCAACCTGGAGCTTTGGACTCTGTTAATCCCCAGTAATCCAATCCCCTAATTTCAGGAGAGCCTCGCTACTCTGGGAAAGCAGAACTTGCTAACACTAACATAGCTAATCATTCAAAGGATACTAGCGGAGCTGTAGGAGCCTTGGCTTATCTCCCTCACATCTCCCAGCGTGGTTCCAACTCTGCACAAGGTGGACGATTATATCTCTTACCCGCAGCCTGCCCCCTTGTGATAGTGCTTGCCAACATCCCTGAATTAAAAGTGATTCAAAATGAAACGACAGAGCAGCTGATGGATAAGGTCCTACATTGGCTTTCAACATTTTACATGGGCCATCCTAAGTTGTAAAACCACATTATTATGGCTAGACCTGTGACTTGGGTGGGCTATGGACCAAAATTAATTAGATGGGATTGTATAGTTGTTTATTTTAATAACCAACGGTTAGTCGAGTTTCTATTTAAGATTCTCCCCGATACTCCACGGCCAGACACTCAGATCTTTGCCCTTATGTTGGGTTTTTTCTAGAACCCTCAAAGGCCCATCATTAGCACTCTAACAAGGCCTAGTCTGAGATATACTCCGAACTCGCACATTGCTCCAGCTAATCCATCTCCTATCATCTAGAATAGATGTGCTCCACTGACCGACCTCGAAGCATGTGATTGACTCCCTGTCTCCCCTCATAATCTACATTCACCTAATCCTGGGGACACCACTTTTTTACTTACTGACTACAAAGACTTGGGTAACGCCAGAGTAGGCATGGCTACCCTAAGTATTATTTCTTGGAATGTAGCTGGTTCCAACCAAAAGAGGAGTAACCACGATTGGTTATGCCTTGTTTCTAATTATGACATTCATTGTTTCCAAGAAACATGGGAAATCGCAAAGTTCCATATTAACGGGTATTGCACATTTCAAACAGATGCGGTGCCATCTAGACTGGTCGCTCGAGCGGAGGCCTGATCACTCTAGTAACTAGGGCAGCTAGGTTAAAGGTGATTTATTTTCTTAATACTTCGCCTTATTATCATATCCTTTTAAACAAGGGACATAAGGGGAGAGATTGGCTTTTAATTAACATTTATTATAATAATTTTGCAGGCAGTATGGCCTCTGTTATAGAACTAATTGAGAAGGATATTGATCAGCTAATGAATTCCCATCATAGACCCCTTGATATTGTGTGGTTGCGCGATTTTAATACTCATAGTTGTAGCAGAGCAGACTCTGGAGTGTGTGGCCTGATCGACAATTCGGGGGACCCAATTTATCATTTTTGTCATAATTTTTATGGCAATGCACTAAATAGATTACTAGTGAATAATAACCTTGTGATAACCAATTCTAAATGTATCAACACTGGCCAATTAAATCACACATTTTCTTCACAATCCCATACCTCGAAAATAGATTACATCCTGGTCTCGGACTCTTTAAGAAGTCCGATATAACAATCTGAGACAAAATTCCATGCATTCAGTGATCACGCAGCGATGACTTGTCAAACGTTTTGGGGTCCTATCAATACCTTTTCCAGGAAACTATTCCCAAAGCCTACGATTGCCTGGAAAAACGGGTTTGTACTTAAATGTGGTAAAATTGATGTGCCAAAATGTATATGCAGCAATTTCTCAAAGATGTTTAAGGAAGTTTCTATATGTCTAGAGCCCCTCCCACAGATCAATGATATTCCCGAAGCTTTTTGTCGAATCCTAGCTGAAATGTAAAATGACCTACAATGCTCTTGTGTTCCATAAGGCGCCGGTACACGGAAGTGGCCCTGCAGGGCTTTGCTGCTGGTTTCAATCCACCTCACCCTACTCCGGCTAAGAGTGCTGACCTCAATGATCCCCTCTCAGCGGATGAAATTCGGGCGAGCATCTTCTCGTTATCAAACGGGAAGGCACCGGGGCCAGACGGTTTGCCGGCCGAATTTTATAAGGCATATGCGCATATTCTCACACCCCGTCTGCTGACCCTGTACGAACGTGCGGTGGAGGAATCTAAACTTACCTACTCGCAAAACGAGGCGTTGCTGGTGTCCTTATTGAAGCCAGGTAAACAACCCGAATTGCTGGGCTCCTATCGTCCCCTCGCCATTCTGAATGCTGATTATAAAATCTTTGCATCCCTGCTCGCGCGTCGACTGGCGCCGGCGGTGCAAGTTATGGTGCACTCGGATCAGAATGGCTTTGTCCCAACGAGGAACACAGCACTCAGTATCCGGCGATTCTTCCGGGTCCAGCGACACTCACTTCCTTCCTGGCCGCGGTCGGGCTGTATCGTGCTTGATTTGGAAAAAGCATTCGATTCCTTAGAGTGGCCCTACCTCTCGGCTGTCTTAGGTAGATTTGAGCTGGGGGACGCGTATCTGTCTATGGTGCAGCTGCTCTACCAGCGCCCTACGGTTAGGGTGCGCACGGGGCGACTCATATCTGACATTATACACGTTCGTAGGGGCACTAGACAGGGCTGTCCTCTCTCCCCGCTCCTTTTTTCCCTGGCCATGGAGCCTCTTGCTCATTTGCTCCGCGAGGATGGGCAGGACTGGGGTATACCATTGGGGGACGGACTGCACGCCATCTCGCTGTACGCAGATGACCTCCTGCTATATGTCCGGGATGTGCACAACATCCCCATAACCATCTTTAATATATTGGCCGACTTTGGGCAGTTATCGGGCCTGCGGGTAAATTGGGCGAAATCCGGCATTTACCCATTTTCAGACGCCGTGGTGGAGACGCCGGTATATTATCGCGATATCCCACTGGCTTGGTACCAAGGCACGTTTCGATACCTGGGAGTATTCGTATATCGGCAACCGGCGGATATACTAGAGGGCAATCTGACTAGAGCTGTTACCGCCATTCAGGCTCAAGTGAGATTTTGGAAAACACTTCCTCTCACTGTGTCGGGGCGGGTGACATTAATCAAAATGCTAATCCTGCCAAAGCTTTTATATTACTTTACCGGCATTGCGGTCCGAATTCCCTCAACATTTTTCCGTGACTTGGAAAAAATGATTCGTGACCTGCTTTGGAATGCGGGGAGACCTAGAGTAGCGCTGACGAAATTGTACGCCCCAATAGCGAAGGGAGGGTTGGCGGTCCCCAACCTTGAACTATATTACTTAGCGGCTCAGCTCCAGTGGGTGACTAAATGGATAGCGGGAAAGAACCTGGAGGACACGGCTACTACGTTGCCGCCATGGACACGTTCACAAGTACTGCACTTGTTTCACCCACTTGCTAGGAGTCGTGGACCCAGACCATGGCTACTATCTCTTGCTCTTCACTGCTACCGGAGATGCCTTTATTTAACACGATCCACTAAACCATACGCCCCGGCGCTACCACTGTTAGGTACGCCCAGAGGCAACAGGGGCACTACGGAACCGGAGCTGTGTACATGGCATGCGGTAGATGTTGACACATTGGGCGATCTCTATACCGATGGTGAGCTCCTCCAGTTTGAGGGGCTCTCCGCTGACACCGGTCTGGCTCCCGGGCAGTTTCTATTATATGGTTCACTCCTCCATGCATTGACGTCCTCGTGGGGGGACATCGCTATAGAACTCCCAATGCATCACCTTATTCAATACATGCATGTTATGGGGGCGGGATCTCATATTGTTCATTGGCTGGCATCCGCACTCTTGCTACACACTACCCTGCCGCTGGCGAGGCTCCGCGTGAAGTGGGAGGCCGACAGGGGGCGCCCATGGTCAGATGGAGAATGGGATGTGGTTTTAGCGGGGCGTGTCAACGTACCACGAAACTCTCGCTTTAAATTGATCCAGACGTTTGTACTACACCGCGCCTACCTCTCCCCAGACAACATAGCCAAATATTTTGGAGATAGTACAGCTGCTTGTCCGCGATGTAGGCTCAATGGTGCGGATCTGTTACACATGCTCTGGTCCTGTGCGGCGCTGGCGTTGTATTGGCGGAGGGTCACGGCTCTCCTGGAGCAGTGCACTGGCGTGTTGGGTCAGCATGCTTGGGAGGTGTGTATATTGGGCCTCTATAAGCGGAATAGGCAGAATAGGATATCCTCCCGCTTCCGAGACTTAGGCTATATTACTGCGAAGCGCCTGATCACCAAGAACTGGAAAAGAGGAGAAGCCCCTGTCGCAATTAGCTGGGAGAAATCATTTCTTAACTGGGCACGAGCAGAAAGTGTAGCATTACACAGAGAAGAGACTGCAGGTCTCCGCAAGTTTCCAGCGGCCCAGCCTTGGGATACGTTGCTACATAGCTTCACACAACACAGTAGCGCAGATGGTCAGCCCCCGCACACGCCCTCCACCAATACGAACCCTTAAGCTTTGTGCGCTAGCAACTTGTCGCATAGCTAATAATTGTGTGTAATGCACGGATGCTGTCCCTGGCGATTATTATTATCTGTTTTTCCTATTTTGGCCTGTGGACCGTGCCGTGTGACTGAGGGTACTGACTGGTGTATTTTGGGTTCATTGTACCCTATGGTTCTTGTTGGGGTGGGGCAGGGGTGGATAATTGGAAGTTGGCAATAACTTATCGGGATACCCGGGGGCTGATGATTGGAAGGCTAATTTTGCGTTGCAGTTGTTTTATTCATTGTTTCTTTTCCCCTCTGTTGAGGTTGCCGTTTTTATTTTTATTTATTTTGTTTGTGTTTTGGATTCTTTATTGGCACTCGATATGGTATGTGCATATAGCTTCATGGCGAGATTAGTCCCACTCACTACCAGCATCCACCTATTTTGCCCATCACTGGGGTTCAGTCCACTATGCTAATTATTGACCTTTAAACTCTCCTCAAGTGTGAGGCGTGGGTGCTGGGTCGGCGTTAGCATCCCATGTAGCCAGGCCGAACCTGATGGACTATGTCATAAGAGCTGAACTGTCATACATTCCTTAACATCACCATTGCATGGTAAATTGTGGGCAGTATTGGACCTGAACGCTTGATCGATCGTTGGGTGCACCTGTTGTACTCCCTTCCGGCAATATCCGATGTCAGCCCTGTACAGTTTGATATGTTGGTTACCCATGCTGCTGTATCATACCATGTATCTATTCACTTGCTCGCTCCTGAATATGTTGAATATTGAACGATGGAAAAATAACAAACTGTCAAAGATATTTAAATTAAAAAAAAAAATAAGGCGTCGGTACTAGTATGCTGGTTTGATGACGCCTGTTCCAAGGCACTTAAAAATCTTCACTCTGCATTAAAAGTAAAACCAAGAGACATAGCTATGGTAAAACACCTACGCTACTTGTACAAAACAGCGAGAGCCAATAGACAAGGGTTTTTGAAAGAGGATGCTTGGGACAAGCTTACCCAGGCGGTGGTTCTAAAGAACATCTGGGACTTTTGAAAAATAGTTAACGCCCCATTCCTCAAAGACAACTTGGAACCTACTACCGATTCACATGTCAGTGAGGAGGCCTCAGTGAATTATTTCTGTGAGGTCTTTGGGCACCAAGATACGATGGGTTTATTGCCACCTAGTCCCCATGCCTTTGCACCGGAGGAATATCTATCCTTCAACTTGGATGAAATGGAAACTGCCCTGAATCAAAGCAGCTCAGCAAGAGCTTCTGGCCCTGATGAGGTACCCATAGATTTCTTTTTAACCAATCAAGAACTATGGGTTCCACTTCTTACTAACGTCTTTAATGTTCTTGCGCAAGTTGGTGCCCCATTGTCTTGGGAAAAAAACAGTTATAATCCCTATTTTCAACAAGCATTTACAATGCAATAGGTCTCGCATTTACAAGAGTTTTAGCTATTGGCATTGTAAATAACGTCGTCTTTTATTTATGTGTTGTTTTTAAAAACATTAAATTAAAGGCATTGTCACTTACAATGCCATTACCATAAACTCCCGCAAAAACAAGACCTATTGCATTGCAAAATGCGTGATATAATTATTTTTTTAAAGCGTTAGGAGAGAGCGTGTCCAACAGCAGGCAGTACAAAGCTATTTGAGAAAATAGTGCTCAGAGGCTGTAATTAAAGCCTACTGAGTAACAACACACATAACAGCGAGTGTCGCCATGGGAGGTTACAAAATGAGACAAAGCGGTACTAAGGAGGGACTACTAAGTCTTTTGACCAATGAACAGCCTCAGTTTACAGTGGACAATGACACAAGCCAATGAAAAATATGGGCGGAGCTTCAAATCCCTGCCTCAATACAGCATGCCTCGTAGAGCAGCGCATGCGCTGCCCAGGCTTGACCTGAAAATGACTATTACCTGCACCCACGCCGTTCTTATACCTTAGGGTGGCTGGAATAGTATGAGCTGTCACACTTGTATGAGTGTGGTGGTTAGTAGTTGTGTTGGATCTGTCATTGGCTGCATTGGCAAGTGCAATGGGTGGCGCAAGATGCAGTGGCCTCCGGAGAATGGCCCAGGCACTTACACTTTTACAAATGAAGCACTAGTGGTAAGGGTGAGATATGTAGCCGGTAGTGCATTTTGGAGTTCTGTCACATATATATTACCAAAAATATGGTGTGCCAGCACACTCCTTTTCTTTTTTTTTTCATTCTTTCTTCAAAGCATTTCCCATTGAAATGGCGACTAAATTTGCACACACATGTAGTTATACTGATAAAACTATACAGACACAAAAGATAATGTGTGGAATTTGGTTTTCTTTGAATATTTTCATGTGTGCATCACCAAGTAAAGTGACTGGATTTGTATTGATGCTATTCAAAGATTTGTTTTCATCCAACTTTAGAATTACAAAAGAAAGTACTTTTTGCTTCCCTAACTTCTGAAGTATTTTGCAATATGTGTACAGTTCAAGTTTTGTTGTGTGTTAGAAAAAATGTATATCCTACGCCCTTTCCTTTCACGCTCAGCAAGATTGTGACACACTTCACATTACAAAATCCTCCAAGTTTGCAGTTAGAGACAGAAAAGTAAATACCAGTTTCCATTTAAAAACAAGCATTTACAATGCAATGGTCTCGGCAATATTATAGGTAGAGCTATTGGTATTGCTCATTATTTTTTTTATCATTATTGTATCTCTAAATAAATGGCATTGTCATTTCTATTGGCATTAGCTTTTTTTTTGTTGCATATGTGATACCTATTGCATTAGCAGAGAGAGAGTGAGGTAGTGAGATAGAGAGATTGAGGTATTGAAATAGAGAGTGAGGTAGTGAGAGAGAGAGTGAGGTAGATAGAGAGTGAGGTAGTGAGATAGAGAGTGAGGTAGTGAGATAGAGAGAGTGAGGTAGTGAAAGAGTGAGGTAGTGAGGGAGAGGGATGTTCTGAGGTAGTGATATATAAGCATAGAGTGATGTTGTGATGTAGTGAGAGAAAGAGAGGTAGTGAAAGAGAGTGAAAGTGAGTTAGTGAGATAGAAAGAGTGAGGTAGTGAGATAGAGAGTGATTGAAGTAGTGTGTGAGAGAGAGTGAAGTTGTGAGGTTGTGAGCTAGAGAGTGAGGTAGTGATGTTTTGAGAGAGAGAAGTTGTGAGATAGTGAGATAGTGAGGTAGTGAGCTAGAGTGGAGTAGTGAGGTAGAGAGAGTTATGTAGTGAGGTAGTGAAACAGTGATGTAGTGAGGGAGAGGGATGTTGTGAGGTAGTGAGATGTAAGCAGAGTGGTGTTGTGATGTAGTGAGATAGAGAGAGGTAGTGAAAGAGACAGTGAAAGTGAGTTAGTGAGATAGAAAAAGTGAGGTAGAGAGATAGAGAGTGAGCGATGTAGTGAGTTAGAGTGAAGTTGTGATATAGAGTGAGGTAGTGAGAGAGTGAGGTAGTGATCTTTTTAGAGAGAAGTAGTGAGATAGTGATATAGAGGGGAGTAGTGATGTATAGAGAGTTATGTAGTGAGAGAGTGAGGTAGATAGAGAGCGAGGTAGTGAAAGAGTGAGTTAGTGAGTGAGAGGTATTTTCTGACGTAGTGAGATAGAAACAGTGAGTGATGTGGTGAGATAGAGAAAGATTGAGGTAG
This sequence comes from Triturus cristatus, assembly GCF_964204655.1. NCBI lineage: Eukaryota > Metazoa > Chordata > Amphibia > Caudata > Salamandridae > Triturus > Triturus cristatus. The sequence continues at coordinate 1,083,128,884 of NC_140593.1, forward strand.
TGAAAGAGAGAGTGAGGTAGTGAGGGATGTTGTGAGGTATTAAGATAGAAACAGAGTGATGTAGTGAAGTAGTGAGATAGAGTGAGGTAGTGAAAGAGTGAGTGTAAGTGACTTAGTGTATTTGAGAGAGAGAGAGTGAGGTAGTGAGATAGAGAGAGTGAATTAGTGAGTTAGAAAGAGAGTGAAGTTGTGAGGTAGTGAGAGAGTGATGTAGTGAAGTTTTGAGAGAGTGTGTTGTGATATAGTGAGGTAGTGAAAGTGAGATAGAAATAGATAGTGATGTAGTGATAGAGAGTGAGGTAGTGAGATAGAGAGAGAGTGAAGTTTTTAAGTAGTGTGTTAGAGTGAGAGATAGTTACTGTGGTAACTATGGAACTGTGGAAAACAACACTGCGACAAAAAGATGTACTTACTACAAGACAGGCCCACTAGAGAATAGAGCTGTGAGTTTAAGGTCAAAGAGAGTGCGCCTGCCTCCGCTGTGAGAAGAGTAGGTGATGGCGTAGTGGCGCTGGAGATCACCTGTTGCCGAGTTTGAGGCATGCATGCCTCCATAGGAAGCCATTCCCATAGCCCCTTTGTTTTTGTGTGGGATGGGCCAGTGCTTGTTGTCCTGTCTTTGTCCTCAACCCGAAGCGAATCTGGGAGCCAGGCTGCTTCAGCTTGTGCCCTCACCCCAGCGGCCACTTTCCGAAAGGATAGTAAGTCAACTGGAGAAATGGAGCGCACAGGACTAACAGGGAAACAAGAGAGCACACCGGGCTGAGAGGGGAGCAAGAGAGCACACATGACTGACAGGGAAACAAGAGAGCACACCGCGCTGAGAGGGTAGCAAGAGAGCACACATGACTGACAGGGAAACAAGAGAGCACACCGCGCTGAGAGGGGAGCAAGAGAGCACACAGAGCTGAGAGGGGAGCAAGAGAGCACACCGGGCTGAGAGGGGAGCAAGAGAGCACACCGGGCTGAGAGGGGAGCAAGAGAGCACACATGACTGACAGGGAAACAAGAGAGCACACCGCGCTGAGAGGGGAGCAAGAGAGCACACATGACTGACAGGGAAACAAGAGAGCACACCACGCTGAGAGGGTAGCAAGAGAGCACACCGCGCTGAGAGGGTAGCAAGAGAGCACACCGGGCTGAGAGGGGAGCAAGAGAGCACACTGGGCTGAGAGGGGAGTAAGAGAGCACACAGGGCTGAGAGAGGAGCAAGAAAGGACACGGGGCTGAGAGGGGAGCAAGAGAGCACACATGACTGACAGGGAAACAAGAGAGCACACCGGGCTGAGAGGGGAGCAGGAGAGCACACGGGTCTGAGAGGGGAGCAAGAGAGCACATGGGGCTGAGAGGGCAGCAAGAGAGCATACAGTACTGACAGGGAAGCAAGAGATCGCACATGTCAGAGGGGTGCAAGACTGCACATAGGTCTGAGAGGGAAGGAAGAGAGCACAGAGGACTGACAGAGAAGCAAGAGAGTGCACAGGTCTGAGAGGGGTGCAAGAGAGCGCACAGGTCTGAGAGGGGAGCAAGAGAGTGCACGGGTCGGACAGGGGAGCAAGAGCGCCTTGGACAGGCAGTGGAGCAAGAGATCGCAGGGTTGGATGGGGAGCATTGGAGAGCGCACAGGTCTGTCAGGGGAGCAAGAGAGCACACCGGACTGACATGAGCAAGAGCGCACACGGGGCTGGCAGTGGAGCAAGAGAGCACACGGGTCGGACAGGGGAGCAAGAGAGCACACGGGTCGGACAGGGGAGCAAGAGAGCACACGGGTCGGACAGAGGAGCACGAGAGCACACGGGTCGGACAGAGGAGCACAAGAGCACACGGGTCGGACAGAGGAGCACAAGAGCACACAAGGCTGGCAGTGGAGCAAGAGAGCGCACAGGGCTGTCAGGGGAGCAAGAGAGCACACGGGACTGACATGAACAAGAGAGCACACAGGGCTGACAGGTGAGCAAGGGAGCACATAGGTTTGACAGGGGAGAAAGACAGTGCACAGAACTGAAGTAAATAGAAGACACACAGGACTGTCTGGGGATCACAGAAGCACACGGGACGTGCAGGTGAACAATGGAGCACACAGGACTGGCAGAAGAACAAGGGAGCACGCATAGCTGGCAGGGGGAACAAGGAAGCACTTAAGACTGGCGGGGGGGAATGGAAGCACGGAGAACTGGCACGGGTCAAGGGAGCACGCGGAACACGAATGGAAATCTTGCAAGCGAGAACGGGCAGTGGAGCAAAATAGCACGTGTTGCACGTGAACGCCGGTTCTGTGGCACCTCCTGTCGCATCTAAAAGGGGTGTCCCACTGTACCTCGTCTCCCAACTCAGTGACGTAGGCGGAAATGATTTGTAGTGTCTGCCTTGCTTCCCAAGTACACCACTGCAGCGGCGGTATCAAGTGCAAAATAGAGTGCCATATATAGAGTTGCTGCCTCTGCCTCACATTTGAAAACAGTGATTTAACCGGTAATAACCCAAACAGCACTCTGGCAGTCCGATCGGACACACATACAGAGGAAAAAGCAAGCCGCCCCTTGCACCAAGAAGTCGGATAGAAAGAACACACTGCAACATGTAAGACTTGGAGAAGGAACATTAAAAACCCAAAGAATGCAGCCCAGTCACCCTCCCTCTGGGCCTAGAGTTAGGAACAGCGGATAAGAGCCAAAGCTAAGCTAAGATGGTGCGTGGCTGGCAAGTAAATGAGACGAGAAGTTTCACCCCCTCCCACGCCGCTGAGAACTCGAGTCCGGAGCAGCTGAGAACTCCCAAAGTGCGCCTACGAGTCCCAGCGCTTTACTCGAGTGTAAACTTTCGACTGACCTGCCCGCCGCCGGCTCCTCTGGAGGCACGGAGTAGAGACACCCCATGGCTTGCAAGTATAGACCCGAGTATGTGAGTGTCCCGGGCCTGGACTCGCTGCTCCGCAGAACAGCTTTCTGTAACTTTAGCTGTACGGAAACGTGCCCCAGGCCTTTCCATTCTTCGGCGCTCACTGCTCGGCGCACAACTCATTAGCTTCCTTCCTTTTGTGAGGGGAAGAGGTGTCTGCGAGCCAAGACCCTGGACCAAGTCATAATAGCAGCTGCAGTGGCAATGGGGACGGAGGCTCGGTCCTGCGGGGCTCCCACGTTCTCACACCGACCGAAGCACTGGCGGAAAGACGGGCGTGCACAGAGGCACGTACACGGAGACTAACCAAGTCAAGCTTGTACAGTCAGATACACTCAGAGACAGACACCAGCACAACAACACGGCGCCGAACGGATAGATCGTCACAGGCAGACGACAGTAAAAAAATGGCGGATCGAAGCTTCAAAACTTTTTCGGAATCGGGGGCGTGTTCCTGCTGTTCTAAAAGGGCGTGGCTAAAAAGTGGAAAGAACAGCAAGGAACACGCCCCCGAATCTGAAAAAGACGGAGCCTATTTGGAGGGACGGCTCTCTCCTCCAATGGCTGGCCTCCGTTTAGGAAGCCAGCCAATGGAGGAGAAGCAAAAAGAGAGGCGGGCTAAATAGCCACTCTAGAAAACATTAAATCTTCCGACTTCCGGTTCTGCCTTCGGCAGACCGGTAGTCCTCGACCTAAAAAATAAGCAGCAATTAGTCAGAAGACAGAGCCTAACCTTTGACCTTTGCGACAAGATTAAATGCTCATTAACCTTCTGAACTCCAGCTTGGTTATTGTCGGGGTGCTGTATCATCCGTCGCACCCCTGCTTCTAGCGCCTATGTATTATGGATGCAGTCTGCTGATGCTGAAATATACGCGCACAGATTGACGCACAGAACACTTGAAAGTTGCTTTTCAAAAGTAACTTATCAGAGCTGATTGGACCATGACCTGAATGTCATGTTTTGATCCCCCCAGAAATCGTATTCTGTGATTCGGTTTAGAATACGCGGTTCCTACTATAAAATGAGGACTGTGGTAAAACGTAATTACTCAGGCTAGACTCCTATGAATTGACTATTCTACCTTACATCCCAGTCAATCATAAAATCGGTCAAGCAGGATTAACCCCTGCTTTAGTCGGACTCAAAATTAAAACAAGCCCTGGCAGAAATGGCCAAATCAACTCCACCCTGCAGGAGGCGCAATTAAAATGGGCCATTGGGGCATGGTGGGTCGTGGCAGGCCATCCTGCTCTGAATGCAGCCAAGAAAGCCAGCTGCCGACTGGGAAAATACCAGAGCGGCGGTATGGTTAGTGCAGTCCTCATTTCTTTGGAAAGTGTATTACTATGGCCTTATTATTTCATACTGCACAAGAGCCTGAAGTACCAAAACAGTACCCAAAAAAACCACAGCCTCTTCTCTACCGTCTCGGGACTTAAGGTGAGGTGTCGACTCCGACCCAGGCTAATTGTGCAGCCCTATGACTTAGAGTTGGGTGCCTTGCCAAGAGCACCTGTTAGTTCCTCGCCAGCCCCAAGTAAATCCGGGCAGTACCACAGGCCGGTAACCACACCCTGTGGGATACAATAAAACCATGGCCCAGCAATTTCAGTTTAAAATGGTGGCTTCCACGGAGCTACATCTTCACTGGGAAAATATTGGTATAAGATGAATCCAAAGCAGGGGGTCGTGCATACCTCAAAACTGTTTTCATTAATGAAAGGTACACTCTAAGAGGGTGTGCAAGTGTGAATCACTCCTGCTTTTGTTGGTGGGGGGTGATATTGCAGCAGGAATGCAATCCCAGCTCCCACTGATGCAAAACCGGCCCTCGCCCATTCAGCCCCCTGGGAAACACCCGATGCCCACTACGGCCAGTCTGGCCCTCGTAAAAATATGATAAAGCGAAGAAGAAATTAGGTATGCACTGAGGCTAAATACTAATAAAACAAGCATTGGCATAGCCAATAGGTCTCGCCTTTGGGACCTTATAAGTGTTTAGCCATGCAACAGTTGCGTAACTAAATACTTATAAGGTCCCAAAATCGAGACCTATTGGCTATGCCAAGCGGCCTTGCGGCCGCGAAAGTGAAAGTAATTGCGGTAAAACGCAGCACGCGCGCCCGCGCACATGCACTGTAGCTCTAGGCTGGCCTGGTAGCACTTTTTGGAGCCCTTTCAATAAGTCTCGCTAGACCAGCGCATGCGCTGGGTCAGGCGAGACCTAAACAGACACATGTACCGAAAGAAACAGAGTACCTGCCACTAATGGATAATAGATACGGCCCTGGAGAGGGTCCGGATAGTTAAGAATTTCAACCAATAGGCAAAACCAGGACACAGGAGGAACAAAAAGACAAAGTCTAAACGAATTAGAATATTTTTAGAAAAGAGTCTATTTATTTCATCATAATTCATTATATGGTTATGGAATTCATTTTTTTGGAGAGAGTTAACAGGGTTGATTAGAGAAAGTATTAAAGAAGATAATTAAGATAATACAATTTCCAAATAACAGATTACTAACAGTCCCAAAACCACTCCTTCAGACAACCTTACACTCATATTCTCTCACATCCGACAACATCAACAAACAACATACGACATAAATGTATGTTAATTAAAACATGTACAAAATAGAAATAGTCATTTTAACAAATCAAATTGAAAGGATTGGACTTTGAACAGCCCATGCGGCTAAAAAGCACCAGTAGGCACGTTTACAGTAACAGGAATTGCGGTGACAGAGTGCCGACGCGCGTTTTGGTGAACAAGCCCCAACGGGGGCTGCACCTTCATCAGGGCGAAGGAGGGCAGAGATGGTGGGACAAGCACACCTATAGACAAACAAAAATGTGGAACAATAAGGGGAAAATTACAGAAGGGATAAACAGCGTGTAGTTACATACATATAAGGCTCCAATTACAAAAACATTAGAAACTACATCGATGAATATATAATACAATATTAGACTCTAAACAATGGTCTATAGAGAATTAGACCTATCGTAGTAAATCGAGTCTAAATAGAATAAATCATAAATCATGAACTGGTTTGCCGCAAAAGGTTGAAGCAATAATGTATACATTTAAGCAATATAAATATAAAAACATCGGAATAAGGTGCAATCAGGGAGATCTAATCTCCATCCAATAATGTGAGAGAAAGAAAATATAATGGACATTTGATACATATAACTCAACATACCATAATAGTGAAGAAAAAATAAAATGAAATAAAGTATTGCTCTCTAAATAGGTAAGGAATAAATGCATGCTGGGACAGCAAAAAAGAAAACGTGAGCCATAGAGCGTGGTCTAATAACACTTAAGATCTATCAGATTTGGAAGGACAATAGAGAGGGGGCAGAAAAGAATAGTGCTCTCCTTATAACCCTAGAGGACTGTGAGGGTTAAAAAGGCCACCACGGGGTGGAAGAAACACATAGGCGCCCTCCTCAAGGGGGATGAGCAAATACCTAGCGGTCAGTGGGTCTCAGGATAAAGGGTAGAGCCAGGGCCTGGCGATACGATGATCAAATGCCGACCAGCGGTAACGGAGTTTCTTCACAGAAATGGCGGGCGTCTACAGACATGAGGAAACCTGAGAATTTTTTAATATATATATATATCAGGAAGGCAATGGTTAAATAATAATAATAAGCCCCCGCACTAGTAGCTGCACAAATAATAAACTGAGCTAACAGGGGGAGGGGCTCAGAATCACCTACCCGAATAAGATCGAGGTTGGTCATCCACGGGGAGAGGTGAAGTACTCCAATTTTTGAGACTCCAGAGGTGCTAGGGGTAGCACCCTAGGACTTCGAGTACTTCCTGATGTGGTATTATAAAATTCTGCATATCTTGATAATATCACAAAGAACTTGGCAACAGAAGCTGAAATATGAAAAGACATCTTTATTAAACTCAAATGAGTGAGACTACGTCGCACAGAAGCCTTAGCAACTGAATGAGGCAGTCTCTAGAACAGAAACCAGTTTCCTTTTTTTATACAGAATCTGGGCAACACCGCCCTTCTCTTGCAGTTGGTCTTTCACATATTTTACTTCAAAGAACAAGCAGAGTCATGATTGCAATCTCACATTTCAGTTCAGCCAGCCCGCAATTATTTACCCAGCAAGGCTCAGATCCCACATCTGACCCCAATAAACATGAGCATCTCCTGTTTTGAGAAACAGGCCATAAAGCAGGAACAAGCAGGTGCGAAAGTGATTAGCCGGAGGCTTGTGTGCGATGAAAGGACTTTATGGTGTGTCAAGCCCTGATGCTAATCACAGGTGGCCGGAGGAAGGGGAGCTCGTGAGACCGGACTGACCTGGGGCAGCGGAGACCAGCTGCCCAGGTCATGGAGAAGTCAAGCAGAAAGTACATGTATTCTAAAGGCCCGTACTTGCTTATAATGTGTTTGTCTATGTGAGGGCAACTATTAAGATGGCCACCGCTCCAAGATGGAACCCACGGAGTCAATGTATAATAACGTATACATAGTGCATTTGGCAATGGGACGTTATGCAAAGCGCTTGTAAATACCGCATTGACCAATCGCGGTTTGCTAATACATGAATAAACAGGGGTAGGGCCCTGTCTCCTACGTGGTCCCAAATACCAAAGTACGACAGACCCTCCTTTTGCCCTTACATAGGCAATCACTATACTCATACTGATCTTAGTCCAGGTCTATATTCACCAGATCATCAAGATGTTGCTGATGGAGCAAAATCCTAGTACTTGGACTCTCTCTCTGGACAGGTCTCCTTGAACACGAAGAAGCACAAAGGCCACATATGGCAGGACAAAATAAGGAATACCTCTATCTAGGTGGCATAAGATCACACCCCCAACAATTAGTGATGTTCACTACTAACTAGTGTCGATGCAGGAGCTGTATAGAAGAATTGCTTACGAATTCTAATCTTTTAACCTGCTCATGTTCAGAAAAAGGGTGAAAAGAGTGCAAAGAAACAGTAGTGGAAAATAGGTTGGGAAGCGGGTGCAGAAGTCAATTGGGTAGAGAAAAACAATCCCACCCATAAATGACAACGTCATGTTTAAAACCCACTAGAAAACACGTTATTAAGAATATATATACAACGGGAGAAAGTAGCGACCACTATTACAAATGAAATATTTAGTAACATTTTAGGGCTCCTATACATTTTTTTATGTTCAGGTGAAACAGTGGTGACCCTCATCAATGCTCTGAGGTGAAAAGGGGGCACCTTTCCACAGAAAATGGATTTTATTCTGCTTATACTAGACAATGCCAGCAAAACAAACAGTCTTCTAACACCTAGTCTATACAATCACACGGAAACCTCTCGTGAAACCACCTATGCCCAGAGTCCGTTCAAAAAGCCTCTCTG